>NC_138987.1:101103892-102546873 GCF_964341445.2 Mesoplodon mirus | reverse complement strand
TCTTGTTCTTTTGTTTGGAACATGTTCTCCTCTGTTTCTTCATTTTCCTTGACTCTCTGTGTTTGTTTCTGTGCATTCAATAGAATGGCCACTTCTCCCAGTTTTGAAATAGTAGTTTTGTGTGGGAGATGGACCTCATAAATCAGCCTGGCCAGTGCTCCTGCCGGTTCTCAAACCTTTGTGATTGTCCAAGCCACATCCTTTTTTCTTAGTCTCTCCTGTCCACTGGAAAAAATGCACAACCTAAAAGTTGAGAATTACGTTTTATTTGGTGGACTTTCTGAGGACTTCAGGCCTGGGAGGCAGCCTTTCAGAATAGCTCTGAGGAACTGATCTGAAGAGGTCAAGGAGGAACCAGGATATATAGGGGGTTTTGCAACAAAGACCAGGTAGTTGAAACATCAAAAGATTACTGTTAATTAAAGAAAACCAGACATCGCAAGTTAAGGAATTTAGCGCTTTTCTTTGTATGGGAAGAGGCAAGAGTCTGGGCTCAGTGAAATCATTCCTCTGATCTGCACCTCAGCTATCTGAGGCCCATATCCTGTGCTTTCTCATCCTGAATCCCCTCAGGGTGCACCGTGGGGGGTGGATGCAGTGGCTTGATGGCAGCAACATCCTTTGTTTACTGATAGGGCAGGCGCAGGCAGCATTTTTCATGCACTCTCCCAAGACCATCAGTGTCTCAAAGGGGATGATCACAGTCAGCACCCAGATGTAGGCTGGTTGGAAGCCAGACTGTCATGTAGCAGCTGGGAAAGTGTGGAGTCATGCCATTACAGGGAGAAACTGGGAAATGTGCATTTTTGCCTCTTCCCTCTCAGGCGGCCCCAATGTATAGCCATGGGTGGTGTGCTTCTGAGCTCATTAAGAACTTCTTTGCTTGCACAGTACCATGGAGCTGCTAAATGCAAGCCCCATTGGCTATCAGAGCCAGATTATACGGGGGTCCCACCCTCCCCCCACAGCAGTCACAGAAGCTGGAGCGCCAGATGTGTGTCCAGGCTCCTTCCAGGGATACGCTGATTTTGTCTGGGCAGGAGAAGGAGGGTAGGGGACGTGTCTGCTGGCTTCCCCAATCTCTGGGGAGGAGTGCAGTCAACCCCTAGATGCATGCCAGATTAGAAGCCTGACCCACAGGCAGCAGCTTTGAGGCATGCAGATGGGCCCCATTCAGGCAAAGCCTGGGAGATGGGCAAGTTTTGCCAGCTCCCTCTGCGCTGAGCTCTTGGTAACTGCTTCTTTGTTTGCTGTAGGCTTGTGGGTCCCATAGACACAAGCCCCATTGGCTATTGGAGCTAGATGTTTTGGGGGCCCACTCCTCAGGTGGAAGTCTTAAAAGTTGGGGTACTAGATGTGGGGTCCAAGCTCTTCACTCCTCAAGGAGAAGCTGGGAGTTGGGGTTCGCTTCCGATTGCATGGCACTGCTCTGGGGAGTGGGCTTTGCCGTGAGAGTGTGTTTCAGCCTTTCCTGCTCCTTTCGATGGGGATGTTTTCTTGCACCCCTGAAGGGTGGGGGTCAACGGCTAGTTCTTAAGTTACTGCCAGAGGGAATTGCTCCATGTGTTCATTTTGCACGTCCACGGGAGGAGGGGAGTTCAGGAGCCTCCTGTGTCACCAGCTTTACAGACCACTCCCAAGCAAGCCTAAATTCATTCTTAATAAGTAATAAAAAGATAAAAGTGTGCGCATTGAAAACCAGAAAGTCTGCTTTTCATCTCTGTCTCCAGCCACCCAGCTCTCCTACCCAAGACAACGATTGCTTCTTGAACATCCTCACAGAGATAATCTATGCATGTCCAAGCGCATGTACTTATATGTCTGGATAAAGTTTTATGAGCACAAGTGGTAGTATACGTGGGTGAAAAATATTGCCTGCCATATCAGTAAACAAAGGATGTTGCAGCCACCAAGCCATCACATTACAGCCTCCCCGACGGTGCCCCCTGAGAAGACTCAGGATGAGAAAGCACAGGATACTGGCCCCAGGTAGCTGAGGTGCAGATCAGAGGAATGATTTCAGTGAGCCCACACTCTTGCATCTTCCCATACATAGAAAAGTGCTAAATTCCTTTAACTTGCGATGTCTGGTTTTCTTTAATTAACAGTAATCTTCTGATGTTCCAACTACCTGGTCTTTGTTGTAAAAACTCCTATATATCCTGGCTCCCTGCTCGCCTCTTCGGAGCAGCCTGTCAGAGTTACCTGAGATGCTGCATCCTGGGCTTAAGTCCTCAGTTTTGTCTGCCAAATAAAACATAATTCTCAACCTTTAAGGTTGTGCGTTATTTAAGTCGACATATGTTATATGCACCATTGTGCGTCTTACTTTCCTCACTTAGCAGTCTGTCATAAAGTTCGTTCCCCCTCTAGCCAGATCTGTCTAAAACTCAAATCTGACCATGTTGTGATACTGCTTACAGTCTTAGGGTGGCTCCCTGTCCTCCCACAGGATGAGTTTATGCTCCTTTGCTTGGCCTCAAGGTCCTCCAGCCAGGCTCCTCCTTGTTCTCCCGGCTTCCCTCCCACTGGTCACTGATTCCTTGGGTTCTGGCAGTCACACTGCTTGCAGCCAGCCCTCGTGCTCACTCTGCTGTTTCACAACTCAGAGCCTCTGGAGCGCCCTTCCCAGCTTTCTTCACCTTGATTACATTTACTTACCCTTCAAGGCAGCTCAAGGCTTTCTCATCCAGGAAGTGCTCCTTTACTCCCAGCCTGGACCCAGGACCTATAGCATAGCCTTAATCATATTAGATTGAAAGTATCTGTGTATGTGTGCATTTCCATCACTCGACTGCCTCAAAGCAAAGACTTCCATTTTTGGTTTATTTTTGTACCCCCAGAGCCCAGCACCATGTCTAGCATACGGTAGAAGCTAAATAAATATTTCCTGACGAGAACTGATTTGAACTATCGAGCTTCCTCTGAGCTAAGGTCACAGTCCTTTTTTTAAAGCTGAGAGAGGAATGAGACCGTACACATTTCTACAAATAGTGGCTCACGGTTTGGGATGGAGCCATAAAGATACGTTCTTGAAAGGTTGACGTGAACGTGTTGAAGGTGCGAGCCAAACCCTGCATTGGAAGTGGCTGGTGGGCAGGAAACAAAGAACCCCCAGCAGCATGGGCGAAAGGAGAGATGGGTGAGGGGGTGCAGCAGGAGGGGGTGTCGGACCCGAACTCGACAAGCTGTGGCTGAGACAGCGGACGGGGTTTCCAGTGGCAGCTTCTGGTGCAGGGGTTTCATCCCCAGACGGGAGCTCACGTACACTGCAATCACCATTGCTCCAAATGCCTTCTTTTCTCCACCCATCACTCCCTGCTGAAGGAGTAATAACTCTTTCAATGGTATGGAGAAAACAGAATGAATTCTCACAATATGAGCAAAGACTATGGATACTGAACTAATTAACTACCACTGTAGTCAGTGCCCCTGGCATGCAGAGGCCACAAGGCAGCCTTCTCAGAGAGGTCAGGGAAGGCTTCCGGAGGAGGGACAGCTCAGCTGAGATCTGAGGGCTGAGTAGGAGTCCGCCCCGCAAAGGGTGGGGTGAGTGGAGGGGAGGAAGTGTATCTCACACAGAGTGAAGACAATGTGCATGGAAGTCTGAGGCAGGGAAGTGTGAGGCTTATGGAGGCAGTAACTGAAAGCTGGTGTGGGGAGAATGGCAGAGAGAAGACTGCTGAGGCCAGCACAGGTCCCGTCAGGTAGGGCCAGAAGGATCTTGTACTTTACCCACAGAGCATTAGGAAGCATCGTAAGGTGCAGAGGAATGATGATTTGTGTTTATAAAATATCACCCTTGTACATAACAGATAAATGGATCAACAAAATGTGGTATATTCATACAGTGGACTAATATTCAGCCTTAAAAAGGAAGGAATTCTGAAACATGTTACAACATGAGTGAACCTTGAAAACACTCTGCTAAGTAAAATAAGCTGACACATGATATATGATTCCACTTATATGAGGTACCTAGAATAGGCAAATTCATAGAGACAGAAAGTAGACTGGTGGTTAGCAGGGGGTGGGGCTGGGGGTGTGGGGAGACAAGGAATTGGGAGTTATTGTTTAATGAGTACAGAGTTTCAGTTTGAAATGATGAAAAAATTCTGAAAATGGATAGTGTTGATGGTTGCATACATGGTAAATGTACTTAATGCCACTGAATTGTACACTTAAAAATTGTTTAAATGATCTCAAAAGACTCTGAAAAGCCAAACAATCTTGAGAAAGGAAAACGAAGGTGTAGGGATCACACATCCTGATTTCAAACTATGTTACAAAGCTACAATAATCAAAATAGTATGGTACTGACATAAAGAGAGTCATAGACCCATGGAACAGAATAGAGAGCACAGAAATATACCTGTGCAAATGTGGTCAAATGATCATCAGCAAGGATGCCAAGAATACACAATAGGGAAAGCATGGTTTCTTCAACAAATGTGTTGGAAAAACCAAACATCCACACATGAAAGATTGAAATTGGACCCCTACCATACACTATATACAAAAATTAACTCAAAATGGATGTAAAAATCTAACCTTAAGACCAGAAACTATAAAACCCTTAGAAGAAAACATAGGGGAAAAGCCCCACAACACTGGACTTGGCAGTGATTTCTTCGATATGACACCAGAAGCACAGGCAGCAAAAGAAAACATAGACAAATGGGACCATATCAAACTTAAAAATGTCCATGCAATGACAGAAACAATCCACAGAGCGAAAAGGCAACCTAAGGAGTAGGAGAAAAAATGTGCAAACCACGTATCTGATAAGGGGCTAATGTTCAGAATATATAAAGAATTCCTACAACTCAACGACAACAACAAAAATAATCCAATTAAAAATTTGGCAAAGGATTTGAATAAACATTTCCCCAAAGAAGACATACACATGGCCCACAAGCAAATGAAAGATACTCAACGTCACTAATCATCAGGGAAATACAAATCAAAACCACACATCCATTAATAGATATCACCTCACATCTACTGAGATGGCCACTATCAAAAGAACAGCAACAACAAAAAAACCCAAAATAAGTGTTGGTGAGGATGTGGACAAATAGGAACCCTTGTGCACTGTCAGTGAGAATATTAAATGGTGCGGCCTCTGCAAATAATAATATGAAGATTCCTCAAAACATTAAAAATAGAATTACCATGTGATCCAGCAATCCCACTTCTGGGTATATGTCCAAAGGGTATATATAGAGAGACGGAATTCTCTGGCGGTCCAGTGGTTAGGACTCCACACTTTCACAGCCAAGGGCCCAGGGTTCAATCCCTGGTTGGCGACCTAAGATCCCACAAACCATGCAACAAGGCCAAAAACAACAACAACAAAAAAAACCCAAACCCCAAAGAACTGAAAACAGGATCTCAAAGAGATATTTGCACACCCATGTTCATTGCAACATTATTCACAATAGCTAAGAGGTGGAAGTAACCTAGATGTCCATCAATGGAGGAATGGATGAAGAAAATGTGATATAATGGAATATCATTCAGCCAAAAAAAGGAGGAAATCCTGCCATTTACAACAACATGGATGGACTTTGAAGGCATTATGTTAAGTGAAAAAGACAGAGAAAGACGAAAACTGTAGGATCTCACTTATATGTGGAATCTAAAAAAGAAAAGGAAAGGAAAAAACCCCCACTAAACTCATACTCATATAAAAAGAAATCAGATTTGTGGTTACCATGTGCAGGGGGTGGGGATGGGGATTCTATGAAAGTGGTCAAAAGGTACAAACTTCCAGTTATAAATAAGTCCTAGGGATGCGATGACCATAGTCAACACTGCTGTTTGGTACACAGGAAAGTTGATAAGAGAGTAAAACCCTGAGAGTTCTCATCACAAGGGAAATTTTTCCTTTCCTTTTGGGGGGATGTTTTTAATCTTGTATCTATATGAGATGATGGATGTTAACTAAACAAACTGTGGTCATCATTTCACAATGTATGTCAGTCAAATCATTATGCTGTACACCTTAAACTTATACAGTGCTGTATGTCAATTATATTTCAATAAAACTGGGGGGAAAAAGAAAATGTGGAATGTGCATACAATGCACTATTATTCAGACTTAAAAAAGAAGGAAATTTTGTTATATACTGCAACTTGATGAACCCTGAGGATATTATGCTAAGTGAAATAAGCCTGTCACAAAAAGACAAACCCTGCATGATTCCACTTAACATGAGGTGTGTAAAGCAGTCAGATTCTTAGAAAGAATGGTGCTTGCCAGGGGCTGCGGAGGAGGAGGTGGGGAGATGTGGTTCGTGGGTATGGAGGTCTGGGCTCCATGCTTTTACGGCCGAGGGCCCGGGTTCGATCCCTGGTCGGGGAACTAAGATTCCAAAAGCCATGTGGTGTGGCCAAAAAAAAAGAAAAGAAGAAAGAAAAAGAAAAAAATGGTTAAGATGGTAAATTTTATGTTATGTATTTTTTACCACAATAAAATTAATGGTTAAAATGGTAAGTTGTATGCTATGCATATTTTACCACAATAAAAAAGAGGAAAACAGACATCACTCTTCCTACAGGATGAACTCAAGAGGGAGTAAGGACTTTGATTAGGTGTCTACTGGGTCCAAGCAGAGGGATGATGGTGGCTTGTACCAGAAGAGTTGAAAAAAAGTGGGCATATTGGAGATATTTTGGAGGTAAAAGAAACAGGACCTGGTGATTGATTGGATGGCAGTTGACAGAGAATGCCGCCGGAAGTCCCTGGCTTTTACAGTTAGACGAGTGTTGAGCTGTCCCCGTGGGGGAGACTCTGTTCCTGCCACCTGGGAGTCGGGACACTTGGGTTTTAGTTCCCAGGTCTCTGTCCCTGATTCCGGAAGTCAGGTGGGTCACTTCCTCTCTGTAGCCTGTAGTCTCCTCATCTGTAAGACAGAGGTTGAACCAAAGGATTTCTGAAGTCCCCTCCAATAAATGGTTCTACAATCAAACTATTAGACACTTACATCTCAGTGTGAATCCACTTCTGAGATTGATTTCTCCCATGGCACTAGCTGAGACGTGATGTGGCTGAGAAGGAGGGAGCAGTGGGGAGCCCTACAGGTGGCCCGGCGGAAACAGGAGAGGGGCTACCAGGGGCGCTAAGCCACAGGGAGCCCATGCTTCTGGCCACCGGGCGCCTCTCTCACCCCAAAGACCCTTCTTTCAATCAGAAGACTTCTGATTCAATAGGTTTTGGACGCAGAGACAGGATTCCTGCTCATCTTCATTCAAGAGCTGCCATTTTACTCCAACTCAAGTTCTCTGCCTCAGCCTGCTCATTGCTTCCTGAACACACCTGGACATTTACAGCCCCCGAGTCTTGGCTTGCTCCCCCTGCCCCAGAACGTGCCTCTTCACCACCCCCAGTTCCAGGCATGAGTCAGTCCCTTCCCGCCCCCCACCACCACTCCGACAACCCGGAGCAGCTCTCCCCTGCAGAACTCTCCCAGTCCTGTCCCCATCACTCACCCCCACTGGCCATCTGCTGCTCATGGTTCAGGTTCGTTCTCTCCTGTGCATGCACCTCGCCTCCTGGTACTGGATTATAGACCCAGTTCTCTCACGAAACACCCCGGTGGAGGCCCTGCTTCACTGGCTCTCAGTCCTGTGAAGGGTCCACTAGGCCACTGCACGGGCGTCAGCGAAACAGTGAAACGAGCACACTGCTGACCAATGCGGCTGTGGCCAGTTGTAACCCCTGACTTAAGCCAAAAAATCATCAACTGAGAGTTTATTTGTCTTATTTTGGATCCTCAGGAAGACCAGAATCTTGTTTCTTAAGTTCTTCAGTCACAGCACTAAGCCTTCTGGATAATCCTCTCTGGAAAATCATTGACAGGGATCCACTTTGGTTTTGTTTTTGTTTTCTTAGTCCACAAAATCACCCCTAGGAACAGGTGAATATTAATTTGGGACCCAAGACCCTGGGTTCTGTCCTTGCGTTTAGCTCTCTAAGGATAGATAGGGCAGTTTGGGAATGATCTGAACCTTCTGCACTGTTCTCCTTGGAGCTGTCTGCAGTTTTTCCCTTAAGTATCCTTCTTAGAGGTTGGCCCTGGCAGTGAATCGGAGCAGGACCCCGTGGGGCTCGCGGGTACAAATCCTTTCTGTGTCCCAGGCTTCTTGTTTGTAGGAAATGGGCTTCCTTCAGCCTCCTTGACCTTCCCTGCGTTCCCAACGGCAGATGCATTTCAAACAGTTGCTAATCAGGGAAGGGAGGGATGCAGAGGCTGGGGAGGAGCAGCCGAGGAACAATAGTGCAGCCTTGGGGCAGTGTCCTGGGTCTTCCTCAAGGGATACACATAACAATGTCTCTGAGCTCTTCTGCAGAACTAAGGCCCCCACCCAGGTGGAGGATGGTAACTTCAGGCTGAGTCCAGGATTCCTGGAGCCCCGCCCCGCTGCCTCACCGCCAACCAATCAGAAGATAGCCGTGTATCCTGCGGCCCTCAGCCCTCATTTCGCCTCTAAACACTTCTCCCTCTAAACCATCTAGGAGTTGGGGGTTTTTGAGCACAAGCCGCCCGTTCTCCCTGCTCGGCCCTGCAATAAACCTCTCTCAGCTCCAGACTCTGATGTTTCGGGTTTTTTGGCCTCACTGTGCATTGGGCACGTGAACTTCGTTCGGTAACAGCGACAGCAGCATCCGTACTGCTGGAACCCTTGTCCCAGACACACAGGTGCCGGGACACATGAAGGATGAAGTTTCTGATACCAAAAATATAGGCTTCTTTTCTGGGAGCCAGCGTTGCCTGCTTAGGAATATGCACGGAAACCCTGGGGGCTGTGGGTACGCGAGCACATTCCAAATCTGCCAAGGGGCTTGCTTTCAAGGTCCTTGCAGTCGAGGTCCAGAGTAGAGGTGACCAGCATTTTCTGAGCAGCCCAGGACAGGAAGCCCCACCTCGCACGGAGACTTGTCAATGGGCCAGCATCCTCTGCGCTTCGTGCTGTCAGATGGTCAGCTCTGCCTGGGGCGGTCTTACTGCTGTGACCGGGCTGGCCCGCTGCAGCCCACCCTGAATTCCGTTGGGATCTAGCCCCTGACTATGAGGAGCACATAGGTACGTGCTTCTTCCACACCTTGTGTACCTGTAGGGCTGCACCGCCCCTCCCCATCCCAGCCCCCCACCAGGCACCTGCCTGCCTGCCTGGGGCAGGCAGTGGGCTAGAAAGTGAGAGAAAATCAAAGCTCTCCACCTTTACTGTTTACACAGTTCTGGTCAGAAATTCAGGAGAGGAACAAACTGCTGAAACTAGCATTGTTAACTGCAATAAATAGCACTTTATCATAACCCTTTACAGTTTCATAGCACATTACTGTTTACAAAGTGTCTTCACTGTATTGTTATTTAATCCTCACATGCTCCTGTGTGAAGGAAACTGATGTTTCTGTTCCCATTTGACAGATAACGAAATTTGTGCTTTAGAGAAGCTCATTGATCTGCTCAAGGTCATGCAATCAATAGATGGTTCGGCTGGAACTCGAACCCAGACCTTCTTAGATTAGGTCTAAAGACATTTTTTGATGTATCCTAGGTGCTCATTTGTCTTTGTACTTTCTGCCACCCTGTAACAGGGCAGATCAGGAGTGAAAGATCCAGATGCTCTATGCGTGACCCCCCTTAAGTCTGGCCTCCATCTGGCCTTTGTCTCAGCAGATTTGACTAAGGCCACGGAGGAGCCTGGCTTGTTCCCAGGCACGCGGGTGCATTGTGTCCAGGTGGAGAGAGTACTGACTTGCTCATATATTGCTTCAAGCCTGGGAGCCTCCTACGATAGAGAACATTCGCGGCGGGTGTGGTGGGATGCACACAACTCCAGACAGTGCGTTTGGTGCCAGGGACTCGGCTGGTTGGAGCGGAGGAAAGGGGCTGACGCCTGGCTGTGTGGGAAGCTGTAAGGAGGGCGAGGTTCCCGTGGGCACACCCTCTGTGTCTTCTTGCTCTTGGGCTTAGCTGAGTCTTACAGAAGCAGAAGCAGGAGATGCCCGGCACAGACCTGCCCTGCCCAACCCAGGCCTGGAAGCCCCAGGCAGGGCTTGGTCCTGGCCCGGCTCCACTGGACCTGAGATGGAGTCAGAAAGTTCCTCTTAAGCATCTGCCTGCAGGTCACAGCGGGGGAGAGTGATTCCTGTAGCATCTGCCCCGGAGCAGTGGCCCAGGCCCCCAGGCTCTGCAGTACCAGCCTGGGGCCGGGGGTGGAGGTGAAGGGACAGGGGTGTGCTGAGAAGCACCCAAAGCGAAGGATATGAAAATTCCCATTGATTTTAGAAATAAAATATAGACCGTCTGGCATTTTCAGGATGGAGAGGGAATTGCTAAGTGGCACAAAAACAGGCTGTAACCCCTCCAAGCAGAGGTGAGTCGCTCCAAGGAGCTCAGTCTTGTATCTCATTCCAAAGCCCCGAACCAAGCGGAGCTGGGGGCGGAGCTGGGGAACAGCCCTCCCAGGAAACCCGCGGAGAAGGAAACACTGGGCTGCCTGCCTCTAGGGAACAGAAGCGTGGAAAGAGGGCGGCAGAGGACACTTACCACCTGGAGTGTTTCCACCCGGAAGAGCTCACTTTGGACTTCGGTCCCTGGGTGACTTAGGTCGTACAGACACTGGCGGGGGGCGCGGAACCGGTGGCGAGGAGCACACACCTGGAGCTGGAGTGCTAGGCTCACAGGGGCTAGTGACCTTGAGCGAGTCCCGGAGCCTGTCTGCTTCCATTTCCTCACCTGCGAAGCAGAGCTGAGGGGTAGCTGCTTAATAGAGCGGGTGGTGGACACCTAACGCAGTGCTCGGGTTCTGAGCAAGTGGAATATAAATGTTGGTTATGGTTGCTTCGGCCAGCTACAGGGGGAAGCAAGCCAGTGTCCGGAGCGGCTGTGCTCTGCAGCACAGACACACCGAGGACGGAGACCCGCCCTGCAAACATGAGGAGGGGCCCCTGGGGGCCACCGCGGCAACGTGGGGCCCAGTGTGGGCTGGTTCAGCCCGCGCCCCACCCCCCGGAGCAGGATAACGCAGGTTCACAGCCACGGCCGAGCGCCTAACCGGGACACTGCTTCCACCAGACCCCAGGGAAAAAGTATCCGATTCCATCTTTAAGTCAAAAAACCAAAGACAAACAAACAAACAAAATACACAAACGAACCTAAAAGGGAGTTCCCTGGTGGTCTGGTGGTCTAGCGGTTAGGATGCCGGGCTTTCCCTGCCATGACCCGGGTTCAGTCCCTGGTTGGGGAACTCAGATCCTGCAAGCCACGCGGCGCAGCAAAAAAAAAAAAATGTCAAATCATTCAGAATACACTAAGCACCTCCTCCGTATAAAATGTTCTTATGGGTGTTACTGCAGGTGAAATGAAGGGAAGACTTGCTCCTGTCATTGTGGGTCTTACAGTCCCATTGGGGAGTCGAAGCCGGTGGGGTGTGGGTGTCCCCTTCCCGAACAGTGAGAATCTATGACATCACACATGCCTCTATTTGCCCACACTGAACAAGCTTTGATTTTAATTTAGCGCCCACATTCTGTAGCAACTCCCCTTTTCCCAGGGATACTTCTGGATTCAATTTTTCTTTAAAGTTTTTGTTTGTTTTTTAAGAAATATATGCATTCTAATAGTAGAAACCATTCTGCATTGTTTTGGAAATCAAAAGGTCAAAAGCACTGAAATAGCGGTAAGAAAAATAAACCTTGAAGAGTCACAGAATCTTTGAGTTGAAAGGAATTTAGAAGTCACGGAGTCAACTCTTCCCCCAAAGTAGGTCTCCACCCCCAAGACCTCAGACCCGTGGACCCAGCATTTCCCCGAGCTCACTTTTAGACCATCCTGTTGTGAGTCACCAATGTTGGAAAATTCTTAGACTGAGTAGAAATCCGTCTCCCATTGACCTGCATCCCTAATGACTTTACTTGTGCCCGGTGAGTGACACAAAACCAGCCACATACCTCTCCTTTGTTTGACAGCCCGTCAGAGATTTGAAGGCAGTAATCATGTCCTTCCGAAGTCTCCAAGCTTCACCGGCACAGCTGCTGGGGCCCTTCCTCCTTTGGGGCAGAGCTCAGGCCCTCACCGTCTTCTGGTGCATGGCCTCCAGCTGTCAAGAGCCCGCTTGGCATGTTGTACCTCACGTACGGCACAAATTGACCTGGGCAGCACCAAGAACTCCGAGCCAGTCCCTAGCACCCTGCCGCTTCATGAGGCTCCTGAGGCTGCCGTGCTGTTTTAGCAGCTGCTCCCCACTCGGGGCCTTCACTGGACCCAAGCTTGACGATGTAACTCCTCTGTATTCTGATGCACGTGAACGGTAGCCAGGTGGGGCCTATACTGTGCAGTTGATGCCTGAAAACCTGGGCATCGAGCCTAAAGACCCAACCAAGGCAAAAAGCGGGAGAAGAAAGGATTATTACCTGCAGCCAGTAAGGGAACAGCGGGGATCTTTCCCAAAACTGTGTCTCCTTGAACAGCAAAATTGGGGAAGTTTAAGCTAAGGGTACATGTGTGTTCATGAAGGGGCTTGAGCAGAGGAGAATTCAGCATAGAACTGGGCAAAGGTCAACAGAGTCCAGGCTTTAGTTGACTGAAGTCACAAGGGTCAGCATCATCACTCTGTCCTCCCCCGGGTAGGGGCCTTAGTTCCTGCAGGACCATCCAAAGACTGTATCAGACTGTGGTGTGCATCCCTCGACGGGGAACTAGGACTGTTTCTCGCTGAACTGTTGTTTCTTGACTGCTTTTCCTTTGTCCCTGTGTTCCCTCCCTTCCCTTAAGAGCACTGATTACTGAGACCTGCTGAAGGGCAAGCGTTGTGGCCAGGCTCAGATCACAGAATGGCTTAGGCCAAAAATGGCTTCCCTTAGGTCTAGAAAGCGGTGCCTGTTTCTCTTTCTCTGGGGAACCCCTACCCTACCTGCTTACAATGTTTCAACCAGAAGTGAGGGCCATTGCGTTTATTAATGCTAATTCTCTACTTACTGGCTTTAGCCTATCATCCCAGGCAGACCGTTCTTAGTGTTTATCCGTCATCTCTAGATTAGAAATACATTTCAGTCCATTTCTATTGGCTTCTTTCTAGCTTTCAGTCATCTGCGAATTTCATCGGCCTGTCTTCAGACTTGAAGATTACTAATAAAATTCTGTGTGGCCTTGAGCTAGTCATTTAACCTCTTTCAGCCTCTGTTTCCTCACTTGTATAATAAGGGGGGCAGGGAATGACTTCCTCGTTCCTAAGGAGTTTCAGTATATCTTATACAAATCCAAATGGCCAGCTGGTGAAAGACTGGGAAGGGAAAAAAAGAACAGAGGCATAAATTGCTTCACTTATGGCATAAGTTGCTCAAGTCAATTGTGGTAGTTAATTTTATGTGTCAACTTGACTGGGCTAAGAGATGTCCAGACAGCTGGTAAAACGTCATTTCTGGGTGTGTCTGTGCGTGTTTCTGGAAGGGATTAGCCTTTGAATGAGGAGACTGAGTAAAGAATATCAGCTCCCAAATGCGGTGGGTCATCCAGTCCATGGCGGGCAGAGGAAGGCAAGTTCTCCTTCTCTTGTTGAGCTGGGACATCCTGCCTCTCCTGCCCTCAGAGAGGGGAGCTCCTGGTTCTCAGGCCTTTGGACTCAGACTGAATTACACCACAAGCTGCCCTGGTTCTCTGGCCTACAGATGTCAGGTCCAAGGGACTCTCAGTCTCCATAACTGTGTGAGCCAATTCCGAGGACCCTGACTAATATATGTTCTGCGTTCAAATACATGGATTTCAGTGTAATCCCCAGGCACCGTTTATAGAAATTAAACTCGGAAAACAATATGGTAGATGCCTTCACTCATAAATAGACATTCTACGTTTGTATAGCTTAGTCTGTGGAAGAGAAAAGCTGCAAAATTATACTGGTGTTTTGTCGATTTAATTGTAGTAAATTTAGTTCCTAAATTCTGTATGTTATATATGTATATACATATAAACTACTTGGTGAAATATTAGTCCTATACTACCTTTAGTGAAATCAGTGGTAGATATTATGTCTTGGGCTTCCCTGGTGGCACAGTGGTTAAGAATCCACCTGCCAGTGCAGGGGACACGGGTTCGAGCCCTGGTCCGGGAAGATCCCACATGCCGCGGAGCAGCTAAGCCCGTGTGCCACAGCTACTGAGCCTGCGCTCTAGAGTCCGCGAGCCACAACTACTGAAGCCCACGTGCCTAGAGCCCATGCTCCGCAACAAGAGAAGCCACCGTAATGAGTAGCCCGCACACCACAACGAAGAGTAGCTGCTGCTCGCTGCAGCTAGAGAAAGCCCGTGCGCAGCAACAAAGACCCAACGCAGCCAAAAAAAAAAAAAAAAAGTAAAACAAATAAATAAATATTATGTCTTTATATTTAGATATCCACTGTAACATAACCCAGTAAGAGAATTTATGAAAGATCCGTTACCATGTTGTGTTCATTCCTATCAATTTTGCAGCACACTTTAACCCTTTATTCATGAGCAGAAACTTTTTGGCCTTATCTGGATTTGCAAGGTACATTTAAAAATAGTCAAAGGCGGAAATTCCCTGGCAGTCCAGTGGTTAGGATTCCAAGCTTACACTGCCAAGGCCTGGGTTTGATCCCTGGTCGAGGAACTAGGATCCCATGCAAGCGGTGGCCAAAAAAAAAAAACAACAGTCAAAGGCAATAGATCCCCTTCTCCACGTCCTATGTCATCAGTAAAATGCAAATTAAAAGAATACCACTACACAGGACTTCCCTGGTGGCACAGTGGTTAAGACTCTGAGCTCCCAATGCAGTGGACCCAGGTTCAATCCCTGGTTGGGGAACCGGATCCCCCATGCATGCCACAACTAAGGAGCCCATGTGCCACAACTAAGGAGCTGGTGAGCAGCAACTTAGGCCTGCACAAGCAAATAAATAAATAAATATTAAAAAACAAAAAACAAAAAAACAATACCACTACACAATGGCCAAAATCTGGAACGCTGACAACACCAACTGCTTGTGAGGATGCAGAGCAATAGGAACTTTCAATCGTTGCTGGGGTAGGGGAATGCAAAATGGTGCAGCCACTTTGTAAGATAGTTTGGTGGTTTCTTACAAAACTGAATATATTCTTACCATACAATCCAGCAACCATATTTGGTATTTACCCAAAGGAGTTGAAAACTGATGACCACAGAAAAACCTGCACACAAATATTTATAGCAACTTATTCATAATTGTCAAAACTTGGGAGCAACCCAGATGTCTTTCAGTAGGTGAATAGATACATGGTGCATCCAGACAACAGAATATTATTCAGTGCTAGAAGAAAATGAGCTATCAAGTCATAAAAAGACACGAGAAAACTTCAATGCATATTTATTTATTTATTTATTTATATTTTTTTTCTTTTTGGGGTATGCGGGCCTCTCACTGTTGTGGCCTCTCCCGTTGCGGAGCACAGGCTCCGGACGCGCAGGCCCAGCGGCCATGGCTCACGGGCCCAGCCGCTCCGCGGCATATGGGATCCTCCCAGACCGGGGCACGAACCCGTATCCCCTGCATCGGCAGGCGGACTCTCAACCACTGCGCCACCAGGGAGGCCCTTCAATGCATATTTAAATTTCCCATCTCCAAATCCCATCAAGTGGAGCTTTTAGGATTTTTAGGACAGTGAAATTTTTCTATATGATACCATTATGATGGGTACATGTCACTGTAAATTTCTATGGAATGGGCAACGAGTGAACCATAATATAAACCATGGATTTGGGTGATAATGATGTGTCCATGTAGGCTCACGAGTTGTAACAATTGTACCACTCTGGTGGGGATGTCACTAATGTGAGTATGAATTTTATTCTTCTTAATTTTTAAAAATTTATTTATTTATTTATCTATTTGGCTGTGCCAGGTCTTTGTCGTGTCACGCAGGATGTTTAGTTGTGGCCCGCGGGATCTAGTTCCCTGACCAGGGAGGGGATCGAACCTGGGCCCCTGCATTGGGAGCGTGGAGTCTTAACCACTGGACCACCAGGGAAGTCCCAATAATGTCAATGTGAATTTTAAAAGTTCATATCTTTGATCCAATATTCCACTTTTAGAACTCACTTTCAAGGAAATGTCAATATAGGCAAGTTTTATGTAGAAAAAATTTTATTACAGTTTTATGCAATCAATAAGAATTGGAAATAACTCAAATACTCAATAAAGAAATGATGATACATTCATATGATGAAATATTGTATAGCATTAAAAGTAGTGTTTTTAAAGAAACTTAACAGAGGGGGGAAAATTTACACAAGGCTATTTTAAATGAAAAGTAGGATACAATTATACATATATTCTTTGTCTTAGTCCATTCAGGCTGCTATAACAGAACATCACAGACTGGGTGACTTACAAACAACAGAAATTTATTTCTCACAGTTTTGAAGGCTGGGAAGTCCAAGATCAAGACACCAGCAGATCCAGTGTCTGGTGAGGATTCATAGACATCCACCTTCTCACTGTGTCCTCACATGGCAGAAGGGGCAAGGGAGCTCTCGGTGTCTCCTTTACCATTCATGGCACTAATCCCATTCATGAAGACCCAGCCCTTACGATCTACAACCTGCCAAAGGCCCCCATCTTCAAATCCCATCAGCTTGGGATTAGATTCCAAAATATGGATTTGGGGGGACACAAACATACAATCTATGGCAGTTTTAACTTAGTTTAAAGATAGAAAAAAGACTAGAAGGAAATAGGAATATTAATCATGATTTTGAGTGGTAGGATTACAGATGATTTTTATTCCTTTATGTTTCTATATATTTCAAGGCTTCTAAAATAAACACTTTATTTCTTAAAAAAAAACATTGGAAATAAAATCAGTAAATGAGAGATGGGAGAAATTATTAGTGATTCTGTACATCCTAGGAAGTTTTCCCTCATATCCACCTGGGCCAACCCCAGACAGCCTTGTGTCTTCAGCTATGGTGTCAAATAGAGCTAGGTGGGAGTTCCAGCTTTACCGTTTATCTAGCTGTGTAGCCTTGCACAGGTAAGTAACTTCTTTGTGTTTTTATGTTCTTAATTTATAAGACAGTGATGTAAAATCTCACAGGTTGACACAAGGATTAAATGAAATAACCCATAAATATGCTAGGCATATTGTCAGAGTTCCCAAAAATGTGTTTCCTTCCCTTATTTTGGAATTGGAGCAAAACACCTGCAGATTCAGGTAGAACAGACATGGATGCAGAGTGGTGAGATGAAGGAGGGACTGCGGGTGACAAGCGGGACCACCTCTGAGCCGCACCGAGATCCTGGAGCTTCGCCCCTCGCATTAATGGCTACGGAAAGGAGAGGGACGCGACTCAAGGGGACGGCGGGATTAAGGGGACACCGGCAGAGACAAGCAGGCGCCGCTTCTCTGAGAGTCGTCAGCCCTCCCCTGAGGGTGCTGGCTGGAGCCGGTCTGCTGCCGACCACACAGCTTGATGGATGTCGTACTGAAGCCAATGATGCTTGAAGACGAAATCATCGCTAAGGCTTCTTTCTGCTCCGATTATAATAAGCAAATGCTGATAGGAATTTATTCCGATCTATCCGGCCTTCCGTCTGACCTCGTTAGGGCTTGGCAGTTTGCTTTCCTGGGCAATCCAGGGCTCGTGAGGAGTGAGGGGAGGGGTCCCGACCCCAGCAGAGGCGCAGGCCTCTGGCAGCTCAGCACCCGGAGTCCCCGCCTGGAAGGGGCCCGGGAAGGGCCGGCATTTCCACCCTGACTTGCGGACCGAGGTGGGCCTAGAGGGGGCGAGGGAAGAGGCCGGGAGGAGGGGGAGGGGAGGAGGGGAGGGTCTGGTTGAGGCCGGAGAGGACATTCTGACGGTGCCGCCCGGGAAGCCCACATCCCAGACCTCGCGGGGCCGCGCAGATGCCGGGAGGGCCCGGGGCGCGTCGCTGTGTCACCTCTGGGGCCGCGCCTGGTTTCCATAGCGACCGCGGAGCCGAGCGCGGAGGAGGCTGCGGCAGGACCCGGCCTTCTCCGCCCGCCGCCGGACGCGCACCTCCGGCCCGGGAGCCGGGCGGGTGGCGGGGGCCTCGGGGTCGGCGCGGCTGTGCTCAGCTCGCGAGCGGCCGGAGCACCTGCACCTGTACCTGCATCTGCACGTGCGCCGAGGACCGCCTGCCGGGAGGGCCCGTGAGTACCACCCAGTCCTCCCCGGGGAGCAGATCTCCGAGCCACAAGGTCATGCGGTGTCTGGATTGATGCCTTTTAAAAATCACACCGTTAAGTTGCTTGTGGCCGGGAAGGCTTTTCCTTTCTGACCTATTTGCGTCCTTGGAATTATTATTTCGTCTCCTTTTAAACGCGCCGCTCTCCTAACCGCAGCTGCGCCGTCTCGGTGCCTCCATTTCAGACAACGCCCCACCGTACGGGTGCACCCCAAACCTATCCGAGAGGCCGCGGGGCTCAGATTCCCAGCTTCCATCCAGTTCGCTTTATGTTTCTATCCCGCAATCAGAGAAATACCTTCCCCGGGGCAAACGGCGGCTGCCAGCTGTCCCGGGCCAAGCCGCATCCTTGCTGGCGAGCCCAAGGAAGCGCATGCCTCCATCACCTCCGCAGCGAGGCGACCGTTCCCCCGGGGAGTCTCCTTCCCCCCAGCGGAGGCCGCGGCGCAGCCCGAGCCCAGAGGTGGACGTGGCGCGTGTGACCGCACCGGAGGCCGCGGGGGCCGCCGCGCAGGTGCTTCTCTGGAAGGGCTCTGACAAAGGGCGTGAAGTTGAGCCCTTCCTGAAGCAAGGCAAGGGCCGAATGCCTTTCAGGGGACTGGCTTTGTTTAGGATCCGATGATTGTGATTCCGTGGTAAAACACTCTCTGTATGTAAGTCCTCTCGGCCCATCCCTCCCCACTTCGTCCCCCACCCCCAAGGAAAAGTCTTTCCTGTTGGTCTGTTGCTGTGATCAACTATTTAGAGGTTTCACTGTTATAAAGATTCCTCTCAAGGGAAGGGTGAAATCTTGTTAAATGAAAGATAACTACAACGCTGAACCCCTGGGCCCCTGCAGTACTATTCAGTGGTTCTCAACCCTGCTTGCCTGTTGGAACACCTGGGGAGCTTTAAAAAGTACTGGTGCCTGGCTATGATCATTTTGTCATGTACAGAAATATCAAATCACTATGTGGTGCACCAGGAGCTAACCGTGTTGTAGGTCAATTATACTTCAATTAATAAATAAATTAAAATAAAATACTGAAGTCTGGGCCCCATCTCCAGAGATTCTGGCTTAATAGGTCTGAGATACAGCCTAAACATTGGGATTAAGCTCCTATGTGATTCTAATGAGCTAAATTTGCAATCCACCATTCTAATCAATCAGGATGACATTTTTCCAGGTGAATCTGGTAATCGCTTATTCTCTTCAATGGTAGGGCAGGGTGTATATCTGTCAGGACTGTCTAGAACCTTTCCCCAGGGAAAGGGGGAGAGGAGATGCATGCTTGTGCAAGTCTGTAGGGTGAGAGCTCTGTCCTCCTGTAGGTGACGGACTTCATGTTCGTCGTTAGCAGAGTCATGTGCAGATCTCCCACCCGCTTCGAGGAGAATGGACACTTAGAAAGAAGGGTTAGGAATGCGGTGGTCACCCTGAAGAAGGGAGAAGCAACCTAAGAACACCTAAGAATTAGAAATGTTATCCTTTGCAGGCCTGAAACCCTTCAGCATGCCTTGAACTGCTCCTAAGTTTGAGGGGTTTCCTCAAGATCCAAGGGCCAGGATCAGCTCCTCTCTGCAGCTACTACTGACGACAGGGGGCACACCTGTTGGGACAGGTTCTTCCAACACCTGCCTCTAAGGTCACCTCACGAATATGCAGCTGGAGGCAAGAATCTGCACTAGAAATTTAAAC
Organism: Mesoplodon mirus; assembly: GCF_964341445.2. Taxonomy (NCBI): domain Eukaryota; kingdom Metazoa; phylum Chordata; class Mammalia; order Artiodactyla; family Ziphiidae; genus Mesoplodon; species Mesoplodon mirus. The sequence continues at coordinate 102,526,985 of NC_138987.1, read as the reverse complement.
ACACTAGAAAGCGTCATGTACCAACCTGGGGCCAGAACTTCCCCAGTCAGCGCCTCCTAAGGTGCTTGCTTTAATTCTGGCTGAGTTGGAACTTCCCTGGCGGTCCAGTGGTTAAGACTCTGTGCTCCCAATGCAGGGGGTCCGGGTTCCATCCCTGGTCGGGGAACTAGATCCCACATGCCACGCCGTGAGGCCAAAAAAAGAAAAAAAAATCATAATTATAACTTTGGCTGAATAGCGATTGGTTGTGGTCTCCTTGATGGGTAGGCATAAAAGTCTGTCTCGGGCTTCCCTGGTGGCACAGTGGTTGAGAGTCTGCCTGCCGGGCACACGGGTTCGTGCCCCGGTCCGGGAAGATCCCACATGCCACGGAGAGGCTGGGCCCGTGAGCCATGGCCGCTGAGCCTGCGCGTCCGGCGCCTGTGCTCCACAATGGGAGAGGCCACAACAGTGAGAGGCCCACGTAACGCAAAAAAAAAAAAACCAAAAAAGTACTGTCTCTTCTGAGACGCTTGGCAAGGCTTGGTCATTCACCTCATCAATAGGCAAGAGAATTAAGATGCTATTTAAAGGTCATGCAACCATCCGACATGGAACACAAAGCCCATGTGCCAGGGCCACGTGGCTGGGCAGTGTCCCCAGGGTGACCGAGGCTCTCCCACGCTGCTGTCTGGAATCACCCTATTGGCATCCCCAGGTGCTGACCTGGAGGAGCCCTTTCCCAGGGCCGGCTTAGTCCACACATTTTGTCTCTTCCTGGAGTGACCTGACCTCCTGAGACAACGCCTTCGCTTACCCAGACTGGGCCTCCTTCAGCTTCCCCTGTGTCCGCTTGGCAAAGCCAGGCTGTGGGCACACTTCACCCGCTGCTCTAGCCTCTCAGCTGAACTGGAGCTGCTTTCAGCTGGTTCCCTGGGAAGGACGGCTCCTTGCTTCTGCTACCTCGGGCCCAAGCGCCCTTTCCCAACACGGCACCTCAGAGCTGCCACACCTCATGGGCAGGCCAGGCCAGGTCAAGCCCCCTGGACGGCAGGCCAGAAACAGTGAGACCATGTGTTAGTTCTCATTGCCGCCCGCCCACCCGTGACCACCAATATCTCGTCCCTGAAAAAGGGCAGTTTATGTCACAGGCCACTGGGGGGAAATGTCCAGTTGATCTGGCTCATTCTATATGTATCAGTTCATTTGGGGGATATTAGAGAGACTGCAGTGTAAAATAAAACCCTATTTTACATGTTTTCAGACAGTGGATTATGACTCACTAGTGGGTCATGAAATCAATTTTGTGGGTCATGACCAGCATTTTAGAAAGAAAAAACAAGAAATTTACTCAGATAAGGAAATAAGAAAAAAAATACATAGATAATGTTCCTCATTGACAGTAATCAAAAGTACACCTCATAGCAACACTGTGACACTGTTTTACCTCTTGCTAATGGGAGTAACAGTTTAAAAAAATAATACCTAACGCTATTGAGGGTGCAGTACAATTGCATCTTTTATTGTGGGTTGCATTGTACATTGGTAAAAGTTTGGGGAAATGCAACATGATAATAGGAAAAGCCATAAAAGTACTAGACCCAGGAATTTTTCCCAGTGAAGCTATTTAGTAAAGATTTTTAAAATTCTGAATACATGAAAGATACCCTCTACTGTGTTACTTGTAATAGAAAAAAATAGAAATATCTGAAATGTCCAACATTAGAGGAACAGTTTAAAAATTTTGTGGTACATCAATATAATGGAGTATTTTGCATTTTAACAAAAGCTTATATCCAGAGACATGTAGAGGGAAACAAGGAAAGACTGACTTATGATAAAATGTACAATAGAATACAAAATAGCAAGCACACCATGTTTGTAACTTTAAATAATCTGTGTGCCTGTGGAAGATAAATTCCCGTGTTCAAGTTGCTAAAATGATGGGTTATTGTTTTAAAAATTGATTTGCTGTTGTATATAAAACCTGTAAGACTGGAAGAAATGAATGTACAAGGGAAGAATAGCAATCCCAGAAATTATCACATTACAATGTAGATTGTCGTTTTCTTGGCCCTAAAACCCAGAAAAATCACAAGTCAAAATTATGTTGAATAACTTCATGCTGTGTGGATTTTTTCACTCTTGTTGTAAGCTAGTGTCAATTTTGGTAAATTCCTTGCTTAAGGCAGGTAGTTTGTGAATATCTGTTGACCAACTGATCTTTTAGTTATACTATTCACAGTCTCAATCCTGGGAAAACTTGAATTCATCTCTGAAGAAGCCTCAGAAATCTTAGTGGAAGTAACACTTTCTCTTTAACTGTATATTATAAGGGAACTTTAATTCTTCCAGCATAGGGAGCACGTCTTTGGGAACTTTCCCGCCATTCAAAGAATTTTAAGAACATTTTAAGTAGGTCACAGCTCTGAAGGGAGAGATAAGGTGTGTAATGGACAGGGGTCTGGGGAAACCTTGTTAGAAATTTGCCTAATGTGGATGTTTACATGATTTATTTGAATTGGGGAAGAGAGTAGATAAAGAGGGGAAGTGAGGGGAGGGTTCAAAACCAGCAACTTGGGACATCTGTTCTCTGGAATTTTCAGATCCAGAGATCCAACTGGCTGTGCATAGAACTCCTGGGGCCCTCTTACCTTTGGGTTTTCTGTGTAACCTCGAGATAAGTGTTTAGTGTCTCTGTGTTTTCATCGTCCTCAAGAGGAATGAAAACTCTTGTTCTCTTCCTTCCAAAGCCATATTCAGGGGAAGGTTTAGATTTTATGCATATTTATGTGCCTCTTACACTCCTTCCCTGAGAGTGTCTGCGTTTTCTGATAGGCCTTCCAGGAACAGTACACCAGGACACAGGAGGGGACGGAGTTATGGGGGAAACCCCTATGAACAAAAGCATGTGAGAGACAGAGACAGAGAGACAGAGAGGAAACCTCGTCGTTGGGTCAACTCAGAAGCCCAATATCAAACTCTCAATAGCTCTGTGAAGTGAGTGTTATTTTCTCCATTTTTCTGATTTGGAGAGGGTTCCTGCAATTCAGAGAAACTAATGTGATCCGGGTTTTTCTGCAGAAACCAGGGAAGTGGGGATTTGGGCTCGTTTTACTCTCATGACAAAACCCACACTCTTGTCATGCCTCCAAGCCAGACTGGGTTCACGTTCTGAGTGTGGCTCTCGTTAGCTATGTGTCCTCGGGCAAGTTTTTTTTAACTTCTCTGAAGCTCAATTACCTTATATTAAAATAGGGATAATAATGACAAAATGAGGTTACTAAGATGGTTAGAACTTATACCTTTTGGGGGTTTTTGGTTGCCAACATTGCAAGTAGACTCTAGGGCTAACTTTGGGGAGGGATGGAGGACATTTACTGGAAGAATTTGAATTGACTCACACAACGGAAAGAAAAGTGAACAGCCAGGTCTGGGGAAGGGTGAGACCCAGGGCAGCTAAGGAGGTCGAGAGAGCAGAGATAGATACCAGTTTCCTTCTTTAGGGTATTTGTGGCTGGATGAATCAGCCCCTGTTATTTTCAGTTCTTGTGCCTTTCTGCTTAACACTCAAGTCCCAGGAAGAGAAGTCAGCCTGGCCCGCTCAGGGTGCCTCGTTACATGCCCTCCCACAAAAGAAGTTGTGGGTATGGTTACCCCCAAGAGTGCCTGCACGCCGGGCCGGCAAGAGCCCCAGACGTCCCCGTGCCCCCGGAGCTAGCGCGTCAAGCACCCCAGCCCTGGACCTGACACAAAGGAACAGCCCTGTGAGCTCTTGCTGGTGGCAGTGCTCAGGCCAGCAGCTCTGGACCCCAAACCACGGGGCCTAGCGCTCTCCCCACGTGTCAAGCTGTGGCACACCGGGAGGTGGCATTTGAACAACGCCCTGCGGTGAACCCTGAGGTGCCCCTGCAGGAGGTGGGCCTGCCATTCCCGGTGCTGAGGCGTCAACCCCCGAGGGCGGCTCTGCCCCGGCCTGGCCCCTGCCAGCTCGACAGGCAGGCAGGGGAGGGGAGTCAGCTGTCGCCCTGTCCCCGCTGTCGCCTCAGGGCTTTCATTTTTCATGGTCAGGAGTTCAACATCCCCAGGAAATAAAAGTAACTTATCTTCTAGATAAGGTTAGGGGCATCTGGCCCAAGGGGCCTAGACTATTTATAGGTTTCACCTCTGCGATTTTGCTGTGACATAGTCTCTGAGGGTGCGCCATGATTATGTGTCTAGTGTATAGAGAGGAGACATGGATGCTCTTCTCATTCCGTTTCTCTTTTCCTTTTTTTTTTTTTTTTTTGGCCGTGGGGTGGGGCAGTGGGGGGAGGCTGGTGGTGGTGGGTTGGGCTATTGTGTTAAAATCGTACATATATTTTCATTACAAAAGTAGGTTTCACAGTCCATTCTTTCCCGAAATGAAAGAGCACAAATGAGCAAAACTAAGATAATCTCAAAGCCCCCCCCACCCAATCCCTCTCTTCACTGAGATGGCAGCATGTTCATATTTACCCTTTCAAATTCCCTTTCCTTCTAACCGTTCAACCTACCTCCGCCTGGGGCAGGCAGGTGGTCCTTCGGGAGGACCTCTGCTTGTTCTCTGCATGTGGGAACCCGGACGAGTTAGAGAGGCTCAACTCCTGGAAACCTCTCTCTCTCTCTCTCTCTCTCTCTCTTTTGAGGGCCCACTCAAATAGCCCCTTCCCCACAAAACTTTCCCTGACCTCTTTTTTTTTTATGAATTTATTTATTGATTTATTTATTTAGTTTTGGCTGCGCTGGGTCTTCGTTGCTGCGCGCGGGCTTGCTCTAGTTGCGGCGAGCAGGGGCTACTCTTCGTTGTGGTGTGCTGACTTCTCATCGCGGTGGCTTCTCTTGCTGCGGAGCACGGGCTCTAGGCACGCGGGCTTCAGTAGTTGTGGCACACGGGCTCAGTAGTTGTGGCTCGCGGGCTCAGTGCTCACGGGCTCAGTAGTTGTGGTGCACGGGCTCAGTAGTTGTGGCTCGCGGGCTCTAGAGCACAGACTCAGTAGTTGTGGCGCACGGGCTTAGTGGCTCCACGGTATGTGGGATCTTCCCAGACCAGGGCTCAAACCCATGTCGCCTGCATTGGCAGGCGGATTCTCAACCACTGTGCCACCAGGGAAGCCCTCTCTGACCTCTTGAATGGGAGCCTTCTCACTCTCACGAGATAGCAATTTCCACCTGGCAAAGACCCTTTTCTATGCGTGTCGCACTTTCCCTGCCCCACTGTCAGCTCCTTGAGGGCAGACCCTATGTCCTGTTGATCTCGGGATGCTCCCAGTGCACAGACAAGTGCCTTGTCCATCGCAGACACTCGTGATGATTGAATGAGAAGGAATCAGAGGCTGAAATCAAACAGAAGTTCCATGATCTCAAATAGGAGCAAAGGGGATTTGGGATCCTGCATGTGCCCTTACTAGGCCCCAGACAAAGGCAGATGTGACATCTTTTCCTTTCCCATAAAAGACGGATCCACTTGGATGTGTTTTCCTCTTAAACCTGAAAACGCTGACTTGTGTGCCAGTGGTCTCGAGTGTGTCAGCTCCATTCCAAGGCTTTATCAGAGCACCGTCTGTTATTATCAGATTCCTACACGTACAGTGTCATGCGCTGTCTCCTCTCTCCCTCCACTCCTTTCTTTTCATTCTTTTCTCTTTCACAATTGAAAAGCTGTGTGAAACAAGTCATATTCAAATATAACCCAGCTGAGCCGAGCTTGACCTTTGCCTCATGCAGTATTGAAGCTGATGTTTTTATTTTTATTTTTTAATTTTTTTTTTTGCGGTACACAGGCCTCTCACTGTTGTGGCCTCTCCTGTTGCGGAGCACAGGCTCCGGACGTGCAGGCTCAGCGGCCATGGCTCACGGGCCCAGCCGCTCCGCGGCATGTGGGATCTTCCCGGACCGGGGCGTGAACCCATGTCCCCTCCATCGGCAGGCGGACTCTCAACCACTGCGCGACCCTGGAAGGCCCTGATGTTTTTATTTTTAAGAGCATGTGTTTGAGCCCCAGAGGAAAGACAGACTGGAAGGACACAGAGCTTCTTTCCCTCCCCACTGTGGAAGGGGCCAGTCACTAGGCGAGTTTGTTTTAGTTCTGCAGCCGGGTAGCCTTCAGTCCTGTCTGATGGTGGGTGGAGCCCCAAGGCTTGTGTTCAGATAAATATATATATATTTCTATACACATTATGCCTATACATGAATATGTATATCTATTTATTTATTTATTTTGGTAAATTTTTCTTAGTTGTGGCTGTATATGAAGATATAAGTCCGGAAAAACCCTGTTCACAAAATTTTCTATGTTTCCTAGAGGCTTTCCAGCACTTGGTGTGGCTTCGCTTAGGGAAGCGTCTTCCTGCAAGTTACATCAGGGCTCCAGGAAACTCTCTTTTGGTCATGATTATAATGTGGTGGTTCTAGATTTTATTTTGCAGTGGCTTTGGTGAGTAGAGGTATCTTCCATAGACTCCCATCTTGATTTTGCTCACTTGTACTTACACCGAATTTCTGGCTACTACAGAATGTACATACCAGTGCGTTAGGGGAGACACCTCTCAATTTTTTGTCATTGTATTATGAAAAATTGATGCAGAAGTAGCTTTGCAATTTTGTCAAGTTGCATTTAAATTTCCTTTCTCGTGGCAGGGTGAAACTTGCAACCCAATCAAGGAATTAGTTAGAAAGATTTAGTTGGAAGATTTCTGATTTTTTTACCTGTTAGCCTAAGGATAAACCCCAGAACCCAGGATGTCGCCCAGCTCTGGGACATCCCAGTCCATGATCCTCTTAGCTTCTCTGCAGAAGACTGGGTTGCTTTCACAACAGCCCTCAGTATAGAAGAGGGGCAGGACATCAAGCTTTTCGGACCTTTGTGTCTTCAGTAGGTCCACATGACAACGGATGTAGCCCAGGAATCAAATAGTACCACACCACCCTGTTCCTCCCTCTTGACTCTCTCATGCTACGGGTGGATGGAGTGGGCTTTTGAGCCCATCCAGGCATCCTGGGGCCTTCAGACTCCACGTAGCTTGGTTTTACCTTGGATCTGAACACCCCTGGGGTCATGATGAACTGAACTAGTGGCAGTAATGGGTGTGATGTTTAGAATGCTTGGATTGAATGGACTGAGTTCCTATTGGACCATGGAATCCATCCACAGGCAGTGTTTCATTCAGCATTCTTTGCTTGTGACAGAAAGTTGACCAAAGTTGGTTTAAGTTAAAAAAAAAAAAAAAAAAAAAAGAGGGAATGTATCGTTTCACACACTGGCTTCCTGTGAGGCTTGGTTCAGGGCTTACAGATTTGACCAGACCTAGCTCCTCTCTCTGTTTCTCAAGTCCACTCCTTCTGATGCAGGCTCTACCTCATGGCCCAAAGTGGCTGCCAGCAGCTCCCAGAGCTATCTGCATCCCACATCAAGTCCAGAGTGGGATTGTGCTCAATCCTGACCAAACCGCACTGGGAATGGGGGAGGGGTAAATTCTTCAATGGTAAATTAGGCTACTGACGGCCAGAGAGGAGGAGATCCTGTGGAGGCAACCACAAAACAAAAACAAAGTCAAGGGACAAGAAGTTAGGCAGGAGTTGAGAATAATATTGGGTGGATTAGCCACTCAGTATGGAGGATGCCCCATCACAGAACTGGGTGTTGTTGAAGAAATGAGATTTTCGTATTAGGCAGTGCTAAATATAACTCAGAGGACTGATCTCCTTTTATAGCTAAAAAAGTTTCTGTGTAAGGATTTGTTACCCATTTCACAGTTGTAATTTATGGTGTATGTGCTGTTTTGAGCCATCTGTTCCACTACCTTCTTTTACTGGTTCAGGTGACATGGCCCTGAGTTTGTCTAGTCATCTGAGCAGATTTTACTCTGATTTCTATATCAGTTCTCAGGGATTTGGGAGAGGAGTGGTTGAATGGGGGAAAAAGGAAACACTCATTGTGCTATTAAGTTCCAGGGGATTTGGAAGGAAAAATACATATTTATTACCTTGATGGATTAAACATACACGATGATAAAACAAGATATTGTTTTTCATCTGTCAAATGGCAAGGATTACAAAAGAAATGTCGAGGGTTGGTGAGGGTTCAGAGAAATAGCTACATCACACATTGCTGCTGGGAATGTGACTGGTGTAAACTTCCTGAAAGACCATTTGGCACTATATGTGAGACATTTAAAAAATGTACGTGCATTTTGACCAAGCAATTCTATTTCTAGAATTATTAGGATATAATCATAAAAATATATAAACGTTTACATATATGGATAATCCTTGAAGCTACATTTAATAATGAAGAATTGGAAATAATCCTAATGAGTAAAAATAGAATCTTGGTTAAGTAAGTTAAGGTATAAGCATAGGATGCAGCCATTTAAAATCATGTTTTAGAATAATCTACGTGGCATGGGAAAATTCCTGGTCTTGTTAAGGAGAAAAGTAGATTGCAAAGCAGTTAGGTCAATTTTTTTTTTTTTTTTTTTTTTTTTGGCTGCATTGGGTCTTTGTTGCTGTGCGCAGGCTTTCTCTAGTTGTGGTGAGCAGGGGCTACTCTTCATTGCAGTGCGTGGGCTTCTCATTGCAATGGCTTCTCTTGTTGCGGAGCACGGGCTCTAGGTGTGCGGGCTTCAGTAGTTGTGGCATGCGGGCTCAGTAGTTGTGGCTTGTGGGCTCTAGAGTGCAGGCTCGGTAGTTGTGGCACTCAAGCTTAGTTGCTCCATGGCATGTGGGATCTTCCCGGACCAGGGCTCGAGCCTGTGTCCCCTGAACTGGCAGGTGGATTCTTAACCACTGTGCCACCAGGGAAGCCCCTGATCAATTTTTATTTATTTATTTGGCTCTTCTGGGTCTTAGTTGCAGCACACGGGATCTAGTTCCCCAACCAAGGATTGAACCTGTGACCCCTGCAGTCTTAACCACTGGACCGCCAGGGAAGTCCCTGATAAATTTTGTTTTTAAAGAAGATACATACAAGGGGACTTCCCTGGCGGTCCAGTGGTTAAGACTGCAGAGGGCATGGGTTAGATCCCTGGTGGGATAAATGCACTGCCAAAAAAAAAAAAAAGGTACATACAAAAAAAGAAGATACATACACATGTATACACAAAAAAGTATAGGAAAAAGCATATATCAAAATTATAAGGGACTTACGTGGTGGTGCAGTGGTTAAGAGTCTGCCTGCTAATACAGGGGACACGGGTTCGAGCCCTGGTCTGGGAAGATCCACACGAGCGGAGCAATTAAGCCTGTGCGCCACAACTACTGAGCCTGCGCTCTAGAGCCCCTGAGTCACAACTACTGAGCCTGCATGCCACCACTACTGAGCCTGCGCTCTAGAGCCCGTGAGCCACAACTACTGAGCCTGCACGCCTAGAGCCTGTGCTCTGCAACAAGAGAAGCCATCGCAATGAGAAGCCCGTGCACCGCAACCAAGAGTAGCCCCCGCTCACCGCAACTAGAGAAAAGCCTGTGTGCAGCAATGAAGACCCAATGCAGCCAAAAATAAATAAATTTAAATTTTAAAAAATTATTAAAAAAAACCAACCGGAGCTTCCCTGGTGGCTCAGTGGTTGAGAGTCCGCCTGCCGATGCAGGGGACACGGGTTCGTGACCCGGTCCGGGAAGATCCCACATGCCGCGGAGCGGCTGGGCCCGTGAGCCATGGCCGCTGGGCCTGTGCGTCCGGAGCCTGTGCTCCACAACGGGAGAGGTCACAACAGTGAGAGGCCCGTGTATCGCAAAAAAAAAAAAAAAAAAAAAAGACAGCCAAAAGAACCCCAAAAAATCAAAACAAAATTGTAACAGTGATATGCCAGTAAGAGGAATGGCTAAATTTTATTTTATTTATTTATTTTTGTACTTTTCTCTATTAAAAACTTCTAAATGATGGTCATGTATTACTTTGGAAATCAGAAATGTTCTTTTTCTTAAAAGGAAGACCACACCACAATGCTTCCAATGGCCAGATTATGGACTGGCATCCTCCTCCCTACTGTTTGGTTCGTGTGCAGTTATTTCTGGGTATCCTCCGTCTCTCCACCTTCTGCCCGAGCATGCACGCCCTCTCCCCACCCCAGCCCTCTCCCAGAACTCAGTCCTGTACTCGTCCTGCTCTAGGGCAGGGGCGTTCTGACATGAGCTTGTATGTTTAGCTGGGGATGGAATCCCGGCACACGCCTCTGAGGAGCTGATCCGATCCATTCCTCACCAAGGGGCTCTCATGTTTTCCACACTCATCCAGCCAGTAGGTACAGGCTTCATGGGCGATCCATCAGGATAACCTCACACAACCTGACAGTTGTTTGCTCACACTAGGTGCCCAAGAAATGCTTGAGCTCTCTCGGGATGAGGAAAGATAGGAGAGCTATGGGAGTGAAAATTAACTGGATGGACTAGAGCTGGGCCAGGCAGAGAGAGCAACTTGGAAATACTTGGCTTCAGGATGGTCGTGCTCAGTCTTCTCAATCAATATTAAAAGTTCACTGGCTCCCATGCCATTTTGCTGGCATGTCCATCCCTGGGGGGGATTTCAGCAGTTTAAAAAGAATGAAATCATTAGCCCAGCTTGTGTTTTCGGGCCGCGTCACGACTGTCAGTGGAGCGGGGTATTTCACTAAATGGCAAATTAGAAAGTTCCCCGAATTGGGGGCAGCAACCCTGTATGTAGAAGCTCCTTCCTCATGGGCGTGGGGCTGATTCTGTCTCCAGGCAGAATCAGTTGGGGGCAGTTTCTGTTGCCCTTTGCTATTGAATTTGCCAGATGTGTCAGAGATGTGATCTCACTGACGAAGTACGACCAATAAACCAGGAAAGTGAAATGCACGGTGCTTCTCACCGTCCGTCCTTCTCGGCTGGTTTTGCCCACTGTGAGCACTGGCTGTACCAGGCTCCTGCTCCCACAGTTTGCTATTTTGTATTTGTTCCCTTTTTGCTTATAATGGCTCTCTACTTGTTACATATAAAAAGGTTGCGTTTACTCAGGGAGCAGGTGTTGCAGGGGGAAAATCCTCAACTTGGAAAACCAGAGGCTTTATTCCCCAGTGTCGTTACAGCAGCCAAATGCATCAGCCTACATGCAGCTTCGGCTGTAACAAACTGCTCCTAACCCTCCTGATGTGATTGTTTTGAGGCTGAAATGATGTAGGTATAGAGATCAATGTAAAACACGATATAGGTGTATCACATTATCTTTTGTATGGAATGCAGTTGGTTCTGAAGAAGCAGGAGAGATAGCATTGCATTGTGGGGACTGTGAAGGTAGGCACTGGCGTTAGACCCCCACTCTGTGCACTTGGGCAAGTCAGCTCTCCAAGCCTGTCTGAGACTGAAATGAAACGGTGCATGCAAAGCACTTCCAAACAGTACCCAGCACATGGTAAGCATTTAATAAATGTAAGCAGCAGCCACTGTTGCTACTGTCAATGCAGGAGAGAGGTATATATGTCAATAAAAATTGCATAGTAGGGCAGAAAATCAGGGTTTGGGGAGCACAAAGTAGAAGTGGGAACTCTATAAGCCAGCAGCTTCTGTTCATCTGTCTGGGAAGGCTTCATGGAGGAACTGGACTTTCTAGAACTCTTTGCATAATAGTTGGAAGATGAGTTGTCTGGCTGGAGAGTGGAGCTACTAAGGGTCCCCCAAACACCTGATACAATTTGGAAGAGGGTTGAGTGGGTGCAGGATGGGCAGATGATGGGAGGTTGAAAAGTTCTGAAAAAGGAAGGTGGAGTTGGCCTTAGGCTTGGTACCAAAATGCAGGCCTGCTGCCGGTGTAAAGCTCTAAAACAGCGCAGGTGGGACCCTTACAGGACGTGTTGAAGTCTTGAATTTGACAGGCAGTGAGATTGAGAGCCTGACGGGCCTCGCAGAGTTGAATGGCTGCTGCAGACTTGAGATAGTGACCAGCACTTTGGCAACTCTGATGATGCCTGACCAGTAAGACTTGTTGCTGAAGCCAGGGTTTCTGGACAGTTCAACAGGCGAATGAATTATTAATTGAAGCTTTGTCTGATTACATGGAGGAAGAGAGAAGAGGAGGAGGTGACTCTTGGAAGAGTATAAATTATTGGGGAGAGTGTGGTTCTCCACATAGAAGAAGAATGCTCTGCTTTAAGAAAGGGACCCAGAAAGGATATTGATTTTGTCTTGACAAAAGGTGAGGTTAATACCGTCTATATCAAGGAACTGGTGTCAACTTTCAACTTTGGTTGAAAGAAAGTCTACTCATTTTCAAGCAAAGCTCTTTAGGAAGATGCCCCAATTTGAAGCACATATGTAAATATTTCTAATCCCATGCAAAGGCTCATAGGCTCGCAAAGTATGAGAAGGACCATCAGAGATCAAGTCTAGTCCAATATCCTCATTGGATTAGATAACTGTGGCCAAGATGGAGTAACCTACCGAAAGGCACACACAGATATCTGCTTCAGTTCTCTCCATATTTTCTTTTCGCTCTCTAATCCCGAAACTTGAGGAGCCCTAGTCTCTTTGTTTCCCGTCTTGATAGGATCAGAAAGAAAATTCCAGTTGTGTTGTCGGCGGCTACTGAGCGCAACGAGTACGTGCCCTTTAATCGCATCCTCTCTCCTCCCCATCTGGCCGGCTTTGATGTGCCCACCGTTCTTTTCCATTGGCCATTTCGCGCGGTTCCTCGCCCCCTTCTAAGGTTCTCAACCAATCAGCTTCTCGCTAGCCCCTCGGGGCGGGCTTTGAGGAATGTACCACTGGACCGGCGGGGAAGGGGTGGAGAGAAGGAAGGGTGTGGCGGCGGCTCCTTTCCTTACCTTCTGCATAGAACCATGAGCTTCTGTCAAAGTCTGAGCCTACGGGTAGCGACGGCGTCCCTGGGGATAGGAGGCAGAGCGGGTTCCGGAGGCGCGGTGATGTCAGCGCCCCGAGGCCGGGGTCCGGTGGTCGCGCCCCCGGGGCCGCAGCCCCGCCCTCACATGTGCCCGCCCCGCCCGGCGGCAGCGCTGCTACCTCAGCAGCCGCCGCGGTGCAGCCCGCGCGGGACGCCGAGTGCTGAGGAGCGGCCGCGGTTTGAGGCGCTGGCCGGAGCGGGGTCGCCGCGGGGCTGGGGCGCCGGACGCCGCGGCCGTAGGGCCGAGGGGCCGACGTGCGGGACTGCGGGCTGCTACCGGGACGCCGGCTCACTGAGGCATGAGGCGGAGGTGAGACGGGGTCTGGACCGGGCCGGGACCCGTGCGGGCCGGGCGCCTCCCTCTGGCCGCCGCGGCCCCGGAGCGGACGGCGGGCCCGGGTCCAGGGCGGCGGGCGGCGGGCGGGAGGCTCGGCGCGCTTGCCGTGGGCGCTGTCCGAGGCCGGGCACGAGGCGACCCGCAGGCCGCCCGCGAGTCCGCAAGCGGACGCGCCGCTGAGAAGCCGCGCCGGGGAGCGCGGGCGCGGCGGGGCCTTGACCACTCGTTTTTCCCATGGCCCCCGTCCCCTCAGGTCCCCACGTGTCCCCCATCCTGTGTCCCCCTTGTCTCTCCTTTCCTCCAGGTCCTCCCATGTCCCCCATCTCCCTTCTCCTCGTCCCCTCGTCTCTCTGTGCCCCCATCCCCCCGTGTCCCCCATCCCCCCGTGTCCCCCATCTCCCCGTGTCCCCATCCCCCCGTGTTCCTCCATCCCCCCCGTGCCCCTGTCCCCCCGTGTCCCCCCGTCCCCTATGTGCCCCTGTCCCCCGTGTCTCCCATCCCCTGTGTCCCGCATCCCGTGTCTCCCATCCCCCCGTGACCCCATTCCCCCGTGACCCCCGTGCCCCGTGTCCCCATCCCCTCGTGTTCCCCCATCTCCCGTGTGCCCCTGTCCTCCTGTGTCCCCCCGTGTTCCCCCGTCCCCCGTGTCCACCCCGTCCCCTAAGGCGCACGGACCGCCCTCGTCTCGCGATTCCCCTCCACACTCAGTTCAGGGAAAGCGTCTCCAGGCCTACCCCCCGCGTGTGAGGTCTAGGGTGGCGGCTCTTTACCGCAGGCAGCAGTTACCGCCGACATCAGGGCTTAGTGCCGAGAGATGGAGGTGTTTTGGGAGCAGTGTTTCTTCAAGGCATACCACCTTCTCATCTTCTGGGTTGTGGATGGAGAGATGGCGAGTAAACTTGGCAAGTCCCATCCGTGCGACAGTTTGCCGGGGAGACAGTCGTTTGGATCGCACCCCAGGGTGCGGATGAGGCGGGTGTTTTAGTGAGCAGGACCGTGCCCTTGAGTTGCGGGGCCAGCAGGAGGGCTGTGTGCCTCACCACCTGGCCACACAGATGCCAGGTCCTTGTCCTGTAAGCACATCTGTAAGGGTCCCTCAAGAGGATAGCACAGGGACCTCCCTGGCGGTCCAGTGGGTAAGACTCTGTGCTCCCAATGCCGGGGCTGCGGTCCCTGCTCGGGGAACTAGATCCCTCGTGCCGCTTGGTGCGGCCTAAGGGGGAAAAAAAAAGAGGCTAGTATAAATTTCTTGTTTGATCTTCAAACGGACTTGGTCAGAAACTTGACTCAGGTTGTTGTGGCCCTACAGTGAATGCTTCTTGTGCTCCAGGTTTTAAAAATTTTGTAACTTTTTGGATAGTATATTAAATACCATGAGTTAATTCCAGAATTATAGGAAAAACAGGGTTTAGATGTTCCTCTTGCAAAGAATCTTTAGGAACTTGGACCTGGTTCCTAGCTAAGCCTCCTTTTTGTGTTCACAGCACTAACCTTTGAAATGTCTGGAACTTGACTGCTAGGTTGTGAGGTTTATTTCCCCCACCTGGGATGGTCCAGGTGACTGCTGTTTCCTGGTGTTCTAGGTGTTGGGGAGAAAATGGGCTTTGGAGTAATGTATACCAAGTATTTAGTGCAATGCCTGACACACAGTAGATGTTTAATAACCACAGATGATTTTCTTCTTTCCTGTCTGGTTTTGGGAGACCCATGGATGATGAAATCAGATGCAGTTTTGTTTGCGTGCTCCCTTCTTAACTTAGGACTAGTCCCCCAACCTCCCCACTCCTCTTCCCATCCCAACCCCTAGCTCTCACACCAAAATTTTTATGGTACATTAAAAATGAGACTCAAACCTCCGGACCTAGAAGTAAATATCAAACAAGAAAAAATTGAGCTCTTCCTTTCAGCTCATGTGTGCATTTTTTCAGAAAGGGTGGTGTACACCGTGGAAGAGGTCTTACACTGCTCACACAGGTGAATAAATGGTCAGAGTGGACCCTTTCTTGGGTCTGTTGAGAAGTCCTGTGGGTAAGGATTTTGGTTGTCGTTGGTTTCACCTGTCCGGGCGGACCCATAAACTCTGCCTAATTTCTCCTGGCATCAGGATGTAAGAGATGGCCCAGAGTGGGTGACACCTGACCAGCAGGCAGGGCACGGTCCTAGATTTGTGGGCTCTGCCTCTGAACTGGGGTTTACATGTACCCCCTCCTGCTTGTACCAGGCTCCATGTGATGAGATTAAAAGGCTGTCAAACCCAATGTTCTTGAAAGAGTAAGTAGCATCATGGTTTACGTATGTCCTATAATATTGGGAGTCACATTTTAATAATAATCGTACTCTGGATTTATTTATTGCTTTTCTTTGAAGAAGTGAAAGGTTTTTTCATCGCGTGTTATCATTGATTTGTTTTTGTCTCTGAGGTCATCAAGTTTAGTGCAGTGTGTTATTCCTACCTTATAGATGAAGAAATGGAGGTGATGTGATTTGTTCTAAGTAGTGAGTGGATTCCTGAATTGGGCTTCAACTGAGTTTTCCTTCTTATGGGATTTCTTTTTTTTTTTTTTTTAACATCTTTATTGGAGTATAATTGCTTTTCAATGGTGTGTTAGTTTCTGCTGTATAACAAAGTGAATCAGCTGTACGTATACATATATCCCCATATCGCCTCCCTCTTGCGTCTCCCTCCCACCTTCCCTATCCCACCCCTCTAGGTGGTCACAAAGCACCGAGCTGATCTCCCTGTGCTATGCGGCTGCTTCCCACTAGCTATCTATTCTACATTTGGTAGTGTATATAAGTCCATGCCACTCTCTCACTTTGTCCTAGCTTACCCTTCCCCCACCCCGTGTCCTCAAGTCCATTACCTATGTCTGTGTCTTTGTTCCTGTCCTGCCCCTAGATTCTTCAGAACTTTTTTTTTTTTTTTTTAAGATTCCATATATATGTGTTAGCATACAGTATTTGTTTTTCTCTTTCTGACTTACTTCACTCTGTAGGACAGACTCTAGGGCCACCCACCTCACTACAAATAACTCAATTTCATTTCTTTTTATGGCTGAGTCATATTCCATTGTACATATGTGCCACATCTTCTTTATCCATTCGTCTGTCGATGGACACTTAGGTTGCTTCCATGTGGCATTTCACTGATTCGTTTGTAGGGGGAAAAAAACCTCTTTTTTGGAACCTGGAAAACTTAAAGACAACGGACCATTGTGCTTTTTAGATTACTAGATAGCTAAGAATAGTTAGCATTTGTTGGGTGCTTATGTGTGGGAGCCTATGCCATCACCTCATTTCTTCCCCACGACACTGTACAAGGTGGGACGTTTATTTTCCCCTGGTTTTACATGAACTAGGGTTTGGTGAGACCCAGGTCAAGGCAGTGACAGAAAGCAGGGCTGGCACTCAAAGCTGGGCTGATTCTGAAGTGTGTGCTCCTAACCTGCATGCTTTAGTGGAGACTGGGGAGCAGACGGCAGAGTCCCTGACACCTGTTGCTGCTGCTTCTCTGGGTCTGATGGGCTGTGGTTTTACGGGGGCTTTAGTTTTCTTTCTTTCTTTTTTTAAAAAAAATAAATTTATTTATTTTTGGCTGCGTTGGGTCTTCGTTGCTGCACGGGCTTTCTCTCGTTGCGGCGAACGGGGGCTACTCTTTGTGGCGGTGCACGCGCTTCTCATTGCGGTGGCTTCTCTTGTTGCGGAGCACGGGCTTTAGGCGCGAGGACTTCAGTCGTTGTGGCATGCGGGCTCAGCAGTTGTGGCTCACAGGCTCTAGAGCGCAGGCTCAGTAGTTGTGGTGCACGGGCTTAGTTGCTCCGCGGCATGTGGGATCTTCCCGGACCAAGGGCTCGAACCCTTGTCCCTTGCATTGGCAGGCGGACTCTTAACCACTGTGCTACCAGGGAGGTCCCTGGGGGCTTTATTTTTCATTGAAGTAGAATAGTAGAAAAGATTCTGGGCTTTTCTTGGACCAGAAACATTCTTTAGACAGATCATTAGTTTAGAAAAAATAGAGCTGAAAAACGATCTTTACTTGGAGAGTGTGAAATATTTAATGAGGCCAGATGGGGAGAATAGGGATAGAGAGAATTGAAATGGTTTGTGGATGGAGGAAATTTGTGATATTCTAACCCAGGGGACACCTTTAGTACACAGGCTTTTTAACTTAAGCGGCAGGTTGAAATTGTAAACCTGGAAGCATGGCACTTGGGCTAGAATCTGTGCAGTAAATAAGGCTCTCAGTTTCTGCTTTAGATGGCAGAGTTGAAAATCTGATTCTTTTTTGGTCTTTAACTTCTACAAATAATGCGGTACATTGTGGGAATGGTGGGGATATTGTTGGGAAATTCACGTAAACTCTCTGTGGACTTCCCCTTCCTCCAGCCACCCAGTCTGTCACCTTTGGTTCCACTTTTCAGAATTCAGCTCTGAACCTGTGGAATGGGGTGGGGTGGTGGAGGGCATCGGGCTGTGAGGTGCGTGGTATGCACCAGGGGACAGCACAACATGCCTGCCCCCTGGGGCTCGGCTGCACGTGACTTGCTGTTTTCTTGGTGTGGGCTTTAGCTGTCTTGAGGTGTATGGTCATTGTTACCAAGAAACTGGGGAGGGAGGACAGGAAAACTATCCCCCTAAACCCTGCAGTTCATTGACTTTTTGTCAGTGTCAAGTTTCACAGAGAAGAGATAATTGCCACAAGTTAAAAAAAAAAAAGTGGTGACAATCAGATTAAAGAAGGGAGAAGAAGTAGAAACTGTTGGTTCGTGCCCTGGTGACAGGCGGGAGACAACGGGCAGACGCTTCTGCCAAGGGGTCAGGTCCCTGGCGGGAGCGGTGCCTCCGCAGCGTCTGTGCGGGGGGGATGGACAAGCTCGTGGGGGCGTGTGCATGAACAGCGGGAGAGGGGCCTCTGCGTTAGGCGGGTCTACAGAGGCCTGTTTAACCCTTGACCTAGTGACCTAGTGAAGGGTCCGGTCTGGTTAACTCTGGAAGGAGAGGAACAGTACTCCGTCAAGTGGTTAACTAGTAGCTTTTATTGATTTTTTTCCTTACTGTTAAAACAAATAACTACGTGAAAGGCGGAGTGAAACTTTGGCTGGTCCCGGCTGTGCCCTGTCTCCTGCCCTGCCTCTTTTTTTTTTTTTTTTTTTTTTTTTTTGCGGTACGCGGGCCTCTCACTGCTGTGGCCTCTCCCGTTGCGGAGCACAGGCTCCGGACGCCCAGGCTCAGCGGCCACGGCTCACGGGCCCAGCCGCTCCGCGGCATGTGGAATCTCCCCAGATCGGGGCACGAACCCGCGTCCCCTGCATCAGCAGGCGGACTCTCAACCACTGCGCCACCAGGGAAGCCCTGCCCTGCCTCTTTAAGCCAAGCATGGAGGAGGCCTGGGTCCCTGTGTCTGTGCTGGAGCTCGGGAGAGAGAGGGCAGAGCAGCCCCGAGGGAAGACCAAGCGCGGGCGGTACTTGCTCCAGCCCCGGTCGCCCCCCGGGTTACGCCAACAGACCTCCACGCAGCTTGTCCCCGGCCTACAAAAAGCTGGTTTACAGAGGTCCCGGCTACCTTCCTTGCTGCCTTCCTCACAGCACCCGCCCCCCACGACCAGGCTGCCTTGTGATTGCCGACGCTGGGTCTGTGGGTAGCAGAGGAAGAGAAGTGGGGCGAGTAGCATCCCGATGGTGGCGTCTGCAGTCCCGCGTCCAGATCGTTAGCTGTGTGCCGGGCCTGTTCTGAGTGGGTGCGTGGTGACCGCACTCAGTCCTCCTGGCCGCCCGAGCGGGTCGGTGCTGCGATGGCCCCTGTTTCCTGCACACAGAGAGCTCAGTGATTGCCCCGTTAGAAAAGGTGGACTTAGGCTTCATTCAGACTCAGGCATTCGGTTCTGGAGTTGTGCTCTCACGGACCAGTCGAGGGCAGCTGACTTACCTCTGTCATGGGGGTCGGCCCCTCCTCTCTTCAGCCTTCCCTGCACTGTTTCACACTGTCCTTCTCCCCACTTTTAAGTTATCTGTTTGAAATGCTACAGGAGACATGTGTTTAGGTTAACTCGCGTATTCCTTTAAAAAGGGGGCAGGGTCAGAGGAGGTAATTCTGAAGCATTCAGAGGGGAACACAGGTGGGCTTCCCAGAAGGGACACTTAGGACAGTGTAGTCTTCGGGGACCTAGTGGCTGGGCCGTGGGACCTGGAAAGAGGGTTGATGACAGGTCTGCTGTCTGAAAAGCTGGGGAAACCCTTCCCCTTCCCTCCTCTACTTTTTTGCCTGGCCTGTGTTTCTGATTCCCAAAACCTAGAGCTCGCACAAACCGTAACATTGCCCTAGCTCAGCTACTTTGTGGATGATTTTTATTTGATTTATTTATTCTTTTCTAAATGAGGTAGTGTGGGATCCTAACCACTGTTTGGAACAGACCCTTTTACCCAGTTTGGTCATGACTGGTCAGAGTCATTTGTTTCCCTGTGAAAAAGGAAAAGGAAGTATTTTAACTAGTGACATGGTCTTGTTTCAGTTTGTTTCCAAAGCAGATAGGCTTTTGTCAAAACCAGACTTGCAGACGTAGGGAAAACAAATCAACCTTCTGCCTTTGGCATTTTTAAGCACCCTTAGACAAGTAGGTCCCTGGGCAATTATATAGGAGTAGCCATCACCTACCGAGCGCTACGGTGGGCCAGACACAGCCCAGCGCCTTATGTGCACACACCACTTCTAGTCTCCTGCTTCACACCAGGGAAACTATTGCAGAGAGGCTAAGGTCCGTAACCTTAAATAAGTTGCTGAAGCTGGATGACTCCAAATCCTGTGCGTCTGATCACCTCGCTGTAAGGTGACATGTTGAGGGAGCAAAAAGAAGAGGAAGCAAGGAAGGAAAAGCCAGTATGGGGCAGGGGAGAGAAATGGGAGAGATGGCAGTGTGCCTGGGCCCCCAGGACTCACTGGACGCTGTGTCAGTGGGCTGAGCAGGGCCCAGAGACTCCTCGGACCTCGACCACCCTCAGGGAGCCCAGGGACAGAGGGGCCAGAACCTAAGAGCTTTGACTTCATACTGGGGCTTCCTCTTAGCACATGTTTATTGAGCAGCTACTATATGTAAGGCACGTGCCAGAAAATAAGACGCTGTCCGCCTGCAAGGGGGGAAGCACAGTGCAGAAAACCATAATGTGTTGTGATTAGTGGCTCCACTGGCCAGGGAGCCCTGAACATGGAGTGGTAAGAAAATTTATACTAACGGGCAAAATATTTTTTTTTCCATTTGGTTTTGTTAATTTCGTACACATAAGATTGCGAATTTCTAGAATTTACCCCCGTGGCTATTGTTTCAGGAATGTTTGTAGATTTGCAAACAGGGGATCTGTTTGCAGCTGCTCTCTGAGGACCAGCCCAGCACCTTGGCTGTAGGAAAGGCTGGGGCCACCTCCCCTTCCTGAAGGCTGCCCTTTGGCCCAGCACCACTGCCATCTGTGGCTTGTGCTGCTTGCTTTGGAGGTGCCAGTGCTCTGGGCTGCTGGAGTACCGTTTCCCAGGTGCTCTAACAGTGGGAGCAGTCGTGAGCAGGGAGGCGCTTAACCTATGCTTTGGGAATTAGATTGGACCATGTTACCTCTGAGGCTCCTTCCTAACTCTAGGACCCCGATACTGTGCCTACAGGGACCTGGGAACTCTGTGGTCGCCTTGTGCTGGTGCCTGCCAGCCCTCCCACTCCTCCTCCTTCAGTATCTCTTTGTCACGTGCTGTATTTGGAAACTGATCTATTGTGGGAAAGGCCTAATGGGACTTCTTGCTGGATGTGCTCAGTGAGATACAGTTTTTGCTTGTGTTTTAATCTTTTATTTTAGAAGACCTTTGGATCACTCTGATCAAGCCCATTCAAACAGAAATTACTTACGTCTCCTGGCGGTGGTTAAGCGTCTTCCCCTCTGCCCCTTGCTGTATTGGTTGAGTTGACTCCATTTGGTAATAACATTTAGGACCCTTTCACATGTTGCTAATGAAACATTCTCTATGTCCCTGACCAGTGACCTCAGAGAAGGGTTCATCAGCTTAAAGATATCCTTGCTTCAAGCAAAGTTGCTGTATGAAAATGTGGATTGACCTCCAAAATATAATTGTGTGTATCTGTATTTCTTGGCTTTAAATTTAATTCTTCACAGTAAAGGAATTTTGCAACAGAATTCCTTCTCAAGGAATTCAGAATTTTGCTTTTCTGTGTACAACTTTCCCAGGCAGTCTGATCTTCCAACTTTGGTGGAAGTAGCTGCCCGTCACTTTTACCTGCCTTGACCTCTCCATGCCCTACACAGACGCAGCCTCAGAGCCGCAGATGGTACTAGCCCCGGCCTCTACAGGCTTCCAAGCGCCGTCCTGGCTATCAGTCAGGTCTGGCAGTGCCTGGCTGGCCAACCTCTACGCATGCAACATTCATTTGCACCCCAGGAGCCGTCTGGACCGTGGTGCAGTTGCTCCCCTCTCGTGCTTGTTTCCAAGCTGCTTCTGCAGGCTTTTATGAGGCCCAGGTGCTTGGGCATATGCACCAGGCTGGAAGAGCCAGGGTGGAGTATAGATTGTTCCGTGGTAGGACAGAAAAGGAGGGCAAGGGATTTGGCTGAAAGCCTTACTTATATTAAGGTGTGGGAAAGGTGGAAAGGGAACTAATTTATCCGGAGTATGCTTTATCAGTACACTGTCATGACATGACAGTCTCCTTTAATCCTTATAACAATCTTGGGAGGTTACATATATGATGCCTACTTAACAGGCTGGGGAAACATGAGGCTCAGTGACGTTAGGTCGCTTGCCTGAGATCTCTTAGCTGGTGAAGGGTGGAGCCAAATTAGATTAAAACCCAAAATGTGGGAGTGAGTCTGTTTTCTTGGTTCATACCTGGGCTTTGCAATCTTCAAGCCCTGCTTCTCCACGCCCAGGTTTCAGGGGTTGCCTGAATAATCTTACCTGAGAAAGAAGTCCAGAGGAAGAGGAAAGAAAGAAGGAATGACATTTTCCCGGGTTCCATGTCACTGTAAAGAAAAGAATCTTGCCTGCCATTCCAGTTCTACAAGGATCAAGCCATTAGCCACTGCAGCTGCCCACTGACAGTGCAGCCTGAGAGGAATTCAGGATGGAGAAAAACAAGCATTCTGTGCTTTGGATATGCCGGGCCCCTAGATAGTTAAGATGCATATCTCAGGAAGAATTTCAATGACCGCAGATTCTTGCATCTTCCCCTACACAGAAAAGCAGTAAAATCGATAACTCGTCTTTTTATGCTTGACTACATGTTTCTCCCAGCAAAAAAGTTCATGTATACCCTGGCTTTTCCCTTTCCTCTTTGGAGCAGCTCCTCAGAGCTATCAGAGAGTCTGTCTCCCGGGCTGTAGTCCTCAGTAAAGTCCCCAAATGAAACTTAACACCGCCTCTCTCTCTCTCTCTCTCTCTCTCTCTCTCTCTCTCTCTCTCTCCCTCTCCCTCTCCCTCCCCCTCCCCCTCCCCCTCCCCCTCCCCCTCCCTCCCTCTCCCTCTCTCTCTCTCCTTCTCTCCCTCCCTCCCTCCCTCTCTCCCTCTCTCCCTCTCTCCCTCTCTCCCTCTCTCTCTCTCTCTCACACACACACACACATACTCTCACACACACACACACACTCTCCACAAAATGTGTAGTGGTAAGGAGCATGAACTCTGGAACTAGACTTCTACATCATTTACTAGGGTGTGTGACCTTGTATGTGTTATTTAACCTCCCTGGGCCTCAGTTTCTCCATCTGTGCAGTAGCATGACAGTCCTGTGTGCTTGGTGCGGCTGTGAGCATTTAGAATCCTGCCGGCACTTGACAAGCAGCAGTGAAGACCCTGAGTGTTAGCTGGTCCCGTTAGTGACTGAAGGGACAGTCTCTGGGGGAGCATGTGTGGCTCCATGCTTCCCAATGTGACAGCGCCCCCAAACATACCCCCAGCTGCTGCTCTCTCTCTCATTACTCTCTGCCTCATCCCTGGCTCTGCATTGTTTTTCTTATTAGCAACTCTTTGGACTTCCTGGAATAATTTGTTCATTAATTTATCATCTGTTGGGCCCCTTCTCCGCATGTTGCCCTGTACTGGGCATTAAGGCAGGGCCCAGGTTCCCAGAGGTATTTGACCTTGTCCCTGCTTCAGAAGATACAGTATGAATGCACAAGACAGTTGGGTAAAGGAAAAAGAAAAGCAGTGAAGTGCCAAATGGCACAGACAGGTGACTCCAGTCTTTGGGGAGAACAAGGACAATAACTTACCTTTTGAGTCTTTATTACATGCACAGCGCTGGTTTAGATGCTTTACATGCATTGTCAGCCCTGCAGTCCAGGTGCTGCTCTGGCACCCCTGCTTTGCAGATGAGGACAGACACCCAAGTGTCTCGTCCAAGGGCACATGAGTGAGAGGAGCCTGGGGTTTGGACCCTAGTCCGCTGACTCGTGGGCCTGCATAGGCTGTGTCTCAGCTCATTGGTGGGGTTGTCTAGGTGAGGTGAAGGGGTGCCTGGAGAGAGAGTGACCACGGCACACCAGGTCCTCGGTGAGTGAGGAGGCCAGCCTGGTGGGGTTGGAGTTGAGCTCAGTGTTCATGGACCGCGGAGCCACATTGGGTCTGGGTGTTGGGAAATGAGTGAGACGCGTTCCTTGCCCTCTGGAATCTTACTGTAGCTGGGGAGACAGACACACAAATAGATGATTTCAGTGTAGTGTGGTAGGGGCTGTGATGAGGGTAAGTATAGGGTGCTGTGGAAACAGAGGAGAGGAAACCAGGAAATGTTCCTTTCCCAGCGTCTCCCAGCGTCTTGCAAGGCAAGTTAGCAGTGAGCTTAGCAGTTGAAGGCAAGAAGAGCTAGCTTGCTTCCTTTCCTTCCTTCCTTCTTTCTTTTTACATTTTTATTGGAGTCTAGTTGATTTATAATGTTGTGTTAGTTTCAGGTGTACAGCAAAGTGAATCAGTTTTATGTATATATATATGTATATATCTCCACTCTGTTTTTGGATTCTTTTCCCAGGTAGGCCATTGCAGAGTATTGAGTAGAGTTCCCTGTGCTGGACAGTAGGTTCTTATTAGTCATCTGTTTTACATATAGTAGTGTGTGTATGTCAATCCCAATCTCCCAATTTATCCCTACCCCCTTATCCCCGGTAACTGTAAGTTTGTCTTCTACATCTGTGACTCTACTTCTGTCTTGTAAATAAGATTAAATTAGATTCCACATATAAGCAATATCACAGGATATTTGTCTTTCTGTGTCTGACTTCACTCCGTATGACAAAGGCAGAGGGTAGCATGAACAAAGGCATGGCTTTTTGGGCTTTTCTTGCTAAAAACAAGGTTGTTCGCCTGGTCTGATGGATGCCAGGATACAGTGTGAAGTTTATAAGCAAGGGAGAGTTCATCAGAGGTGTTTGAACACAGAGCAACAGCACGGAAGTAATATTTTGTGTCAGTTAATCTTATGGAGCGGGGAGAGATGAGAGTCAGGCAAGACCAGCTGTGGGAGGAGTTGGCAAATTTTCTCTGTAAAGGGCCAGAAAGTAAGGATTTTAAGTTTCAACGGGCCAGATGGTCTGTGATGCAACCACCCGACTGCTGTTGTAGCAGGAAGCAGGTAACTGGTCAGTGAGAGGGCGCGGCTGTGCGCCAATAAAGCTTTTATCCCCCACCCCGCAAATCTGAGTTTCATCTAATTCTTCCATGTCGCGAAATAGTCATCTGTCGATTTTTTTCCCCAACCATTAAAAAAATATAAAAACGCTTCTTCACTTGCCGGTTGGATTTGGCCCACAGGTCATGGTAATAATTCAGGTGTGAATGACAAGAAACTAGAACAGGATGTCTGCGATGAAGATAGAGAGGCAGGGAGTTGATGCCAAGGGCGCTTTGGAAAGAAGACACTGATTAGATAGAGGAGATACGGAGAGGGAAGAGACCAGGGGACACCCAAGTTTCAGGTTTGGTGCCTTCCCAGGTTTGGTAAAACTGGTCTTGTTTTCCATGTGCCAAGAATATGACTTGATTCTGGAGAAAAACCCCAGAGATACTGATTCCTTAGGGGCTCCCAGACTGTCAGCACTGTGAATTCTCCCAATTGTCTCACACACATCTTTGCTGTCTTGGCCTCCAGGTGCTTTAGGCAGGAGGTGGCTGCTGTAGCTGGGTCAGTGGGCCCACCTGTTTGTCGGGGCACAAGAAAAGTTTATCTTTTGGATAACTTTATTAAAATTAATTTTATTTATTTATTTATTTATTTATGGCTGCATTGGGTCTTCGTTGCGGTGCGCGGGCTTCTCATCGCAGTGGCTTCTCTTGTTGCGGAGCAGGGCTCTAGGTGCGTGGGCTTCAGTAGTTGTGGCGCACGGGCTTAGTTGCTCCGCGGCATGTGGGATCTTCCCGGACCAGGGCTTGAACCCGTGTCCTCTGCACTGGCAGGAGGATTCTTAACCGCTCTGCCACCAGGGAAGCCCTCTTTTGGGTAACTTGATGTAGTTTCAGACTTACAGATAAGTGGTGAGAGCGGTACTGTCAGCTCCCTTGTGCCG
Source organism: Mesoplodon mirus (assembly GCF_964341445.2). Taxonomy (NCBI): domain Eukaryota; kingdom Metazoa; phylum Chordata; class Mammalia; order Artiodactyla; family Ziphiidae; genus Mesoplodon; species Mesoplodon mirus. Next base: position 102,501,255 of record NC_138987.1, on the reverse strand, counting down.
TTCCCTAAATTTGTTAATTAGGTTTTATTAATTATGTACACTTTGCCCCATTTGCTTTATCATTCTTCCCCTGCCGACCTGAGTTCCCATTCCAGCTCTGCCTTTAGTGGCTGTGGAGACCTGGACCAGTGTCTTAATCTCTCCAGGCCTCGGCTGTCACCTCCCTCGTAGAGTCCTCAGTAGAATTTGATGAAATAAAATACACGAAATGCCAAGCATGGTATCGCCTGGCTGGTAGCACATGGTCAGTAAATGTTAGTTCTTTTCCTTCCTCAGCACCCCTGGAAGAAGTGAGTCAGTGAAGGAAGCAGGGAGGAGCAGGGGAAATCCTGAGTCTAGCTGTAGAGAGAGGGACAAAAACAGTGTGTCAGAGATGTGACCATGAGAAGGAGCTGTTTATTATCAAACTTTGACACTAAGATGAGGGTTTAGTTTTTTTGTAACTTTATTTTGATATAATTTCAGAACAGGCAAGAATAGTACAGGGAGCTCTTGTTCCAGAAACACACATTGTTTTTATTTTGCCCCATTTGCTTTTTCATATTTTTTCCTTCTCTTTGAATAAACTAGGGACATTGACGCCTAAGTAATTGAGTGTTTATTTCCTAGGAACAGGGATATTCTCTTAGATTTTGACAGGGAGCCTTAGGTTCTAAAATTGGGAAGTGGCATGGTGTGAAAGTACTTGGGGAACATGGGCTGAAGGCCAGGGGTCCTGTGGGTGGGCAGTTTAGAATAATTTCCACTGGAGGGTGGTGAGGGCAAACTGACCAGAAGTGGGAGGGATACAGACCCAGGAGCTGTTTAGTGGAGTCTTGGGATGGGGACGGGGAGGGGCAGGGAGTAACTGCGCTGCTTTCTGGCTAGGAGAGCAGCAGGCATAACTGAAAAAACAAATTCAGCTTTAGTTTATACTTGGGAAAATGAAACGTCTCTCCCCGCTTTTATTCATATTATAGTCTAAGGAAGATAAAGGCCCACTAACTCCTGGCCGATGTAGATAGAGTATCTGCTGCATTCTTTTTTTTTTCTTTCTTTTTAAGATTTTTTTTTTGATGTGGACCATTTTTAAAGTCTTTATTGAATTTGTTACAATATTGCTTCTGTTTTATGTTTTGGTTTTCTGGCCGCCAAGTATGTGGGATCTTAGCTCCCCAACCAGGGGTCGAACCCACACCCCCTGCATTGGAAGGCAAAGTCTTAACCACTGGACCACCAGGGAAGTCCCTCTGCTTCCTTCTTAGAGGAGCAGTACTTCAGGCTTTGTCATGAAGCTAGTCAGTAAAGAGGAGCATTCAGGTTAGGGTTAGGGTGAGGGTTAGGTCTCACGTAGACCTAGGAGTCATTAGTGACAAAGGCAGGTGGTAGTAAAGGATGGTGGGAAGCCAAGGACCAAAACCACTCTTGGGAAGGCGGCTGGGCAGGATCCACAGGGAACCAGGGAGAGGAGTGCAGACCAGAGACAGAACTGGGAGGGAGGGAGAGCACCCAAACTGAGATCCAGGAGCCGGGAGCGGGAGTGGTGGGTGCTTGCGGGGCTCTGTATTTTCCAGTGCAGGAGCCAGAACTTTAAGAGAGCTTTAAGGAACGCCCTGTGAATAATGCCACCCAGAGTGCTAAACCAGATCAGACTGTTGAGGGTTTAAAATTAGCTCCCCAGTGCCTGAGTGTTTTGTGGAAGAAATATGTCAGGGAGAATATATCAAAGAAGGTGTCTTAGATTTGAGCTTATACTAAGTATTAAAGGACCCGCCCCCTGCCCTTTGAAAAAGAAACGTGTTACAGGGAAGATGGTGCTAGTCTCTCAGGCTTTCAAAATCCCCAGCTCTAAAAATCTTGTTACAGGAAAGTCTTGAATCCCTCTGGAGTGTTAGGGGTGAAGTACCTATAGGGTTATATTTTCTTTCCACAAACATGCATGAGCACATTTTGTGTACCAAACACGGAGTGTAGGAGTGAACCATGGCCTGCCAGAGCATGTTCATACCTTGTGGTTAAATTTTCAGGAATTTTGCAAGTTGGTTGTTAAATACAGCTGTTATTAAAAATTAATTCTAGGGACTTCCCTGGTGGTCCAGTGGTTAAGACTCAGTGCTCCCAGTGCAGGGGGCCTGGGTTCGATCCCTAATCAAGGAACTATATCCCTCATGCCGCAACTAAAGATCCCTCATGCCACAACTAAAGATCCTGCATGCTGCAGCTAAGATCCAGCACAGCCAAATAAATAAATAAATATTTTTAAAATTACAGACTTATAGCTAAATAAATTGTATTGAAAACAAAGGTTAACAAATACTCAAAATTCATTACTTTCTCATTATTTTAGCATGAACTATGCTCTCAGGTCTCTTGCCCCATATGGTGGAAATACTATATAATTGTGAACTACGGTACATTTCCTCCCAGCTCTGTGTTCAGAGATGTACATAGCTTGAACTTGGCCATGGTGGGAGTATTTACACCACAGAAACCAACAAACACTACACATCAGGGCTTGATTTGTTGTTTTGTTCATTGTCTAAGAAAGTGATGAAAAAATGTTAACATTTGCAGTTTAAACTTAAAGTGTTTTGTGTCCATATCTAGTACATTGTGAATAGCACAAAAAATTTGAGGAAATACTTCTTTTAGTATTTGAAAAACTAGGGTCCAATTCAGCAAAGAAGCTGCTTATATCATGTTTGATATACATGTTCTTTTTTTTTTTTTTTGCCCGTGCTTCGCAGCATGTGGGATCCTAGTTCCCCGACCAGGGATTGAACCCGAGGCCCCTGCAGAGGATGTGTGGAGCCCTAACCACTGGACCGCCAGGGAAGTCCCAAAATACATCTTTTTTGGTCCAATTTTGTTTTACTCCTTAAGGTAAATGAAAACTAACGTCCACTTATTTATCAGTTGAGTCCATGGATTGACCATAGGTATGAGTTAGACACAAAAAATCTATGACAGGTTTGTCCAGGAGTCAATTGGCTATATGGAATTTACAGTAAAGAGCATTATATATTTTATACTCTATTACTTATTACTATGTATTTATTGCTATTACATATTTTATTACTATTATATGCTATACATCTTTAATATTAATTAATTAATTTATTTTTGGCTGCGTTGGGTCTTAGTTGCATCACACGGGATCTTTTATGTTGCACCGCGGGCTTCTCTCTAGTTGTGGTGCACAGGCTCCGGAGCGCATGGGCTCAGTAGTTAGTTGTGGTGCGCAGGCTTAGTTGCCCCTCGGCGTGTGGGATCTTAGCTCCCCAACCAGGGCTTGAACCCATGTCCCCTGCATTGGCAGGTGGATTCTTAACCACTGTGCCACCAGGGAAGACCCTTGTTGTTTTTTTATATCCACCAGCAAAGCATCCTAGAATTCAGGTTTAGAAGAGACTGCAGACAGAGTCTATCACCCTGATGTTTAGGGGGCGTGCTGGGCTGGGAGAAGGAACTGGAGAGGGCTCCCTGTCTCCTCTGGGCTGGGACCGGCTCACAGAAGTCCCTGAGTGCAGTGGGGGAATTCCTCTAATGAAATCTTTGGTGAAAAGACTCAGCACTTCTGTTCTCTTTATTTTATCAACATTTGTTGAGTACCTACTGTGTGCCAGGCCCTGTGTTACTTACGAGAATACAGTGACAAAAAAGACATGGTTACTGCTCTAAACAGTTTTATTATCTAATTCACATACCATACAGTTCATTAAGTGTAAAATTAACTGGTTTTAAGTATATCTGCATCGTTGTACAGCCGTCACCACAATTAATTTTAGAACATTTTTATCATCCCCCAAAGAAACTCTGCACCCAGAGCAGTGCACTCCACTTCTGTCCAGTCCCTCTCCCGCTAGCCATAGGCAACCACCAGTCTGCTTTCTGTCTCTATAGATTTGTTATTCTGGACATTTCATATAAATGGAATCATATAGTCTGTGGTTTTCTGTGACTAGATTTTTTTCACTCAGCATAATGTTTCAGAGTTCATCCATGTTGTAGCCTGTGTCAGAATTTCATTCCCTTTTATGGCCAAATAATACTCCATTTTATGGATCTACTACATTTTCCTTATCCATTCAACAGTTGATAGACATTCGGCTTTTTGCTGTCTCGAATAATGTCACGATGAACATTCGTGTACAAGTTTCTGTGTGGATGTGTGTTTTCATTTCTCTTGTATATATGCATGCCTAGGAGTGGAATTGCTGGGTCTTGTGATACCTCTGTTTAACATTCAGAGGAGCTGCAGAACTGTTTTCCAAAGTGGCTGCACTATCTTCCATTTCCACGTGCACGGTATGAGGCTCCGGCTTCTCCACATCCTCGCTATCACTTGCTCTTATCCTTTTGGTTCTAGCCGTCCTCGTGGGTGTGAAGGGGTATCTCATCGTGGTTTTGATTAGCATTTCCATAGTGGTTAATGATGTTGAGTGTCTTTTTGTGTGCTTATTGACCATTTGTATATCTTATTTGGAGAAATATTTATTAAAATCCTTTGCCCATTTAAAAATTTGGGTTACTTTTTAAATTATCAGGCTGTAAGAGTTCTTTATATATTCTGTAAATGAGCTCCTTATTCGATATATGATTTGCAAATATGTTATCCCACTCTGTGGGCTGTCCTTTCACTTTCTTGACAGGCTCTGTCTGTTTCAAAGTATAAAAGTTGTTAGTTTTGACAGGTCAAATTTGCCCTCAGTTCTTGAGTAAATCCAGTTTACATGACAAATGTCTATGCTTTCAGGTCTTTCTGTTATATTTAACAAGTCTCTACAGTTGAATCGTCTGTAGTCAGTTTCATAACCTTTAATACTTAGACCTTATGTTGGTGACTTTGTTTTAGCTTTTAGAAACTTAAAATCTTATGAAAGCAGAGACTAAGGCGTATAGGCTCTTTATAGCATTTTACTCACTATGTTGCTGGTGAAAACAGCCATAAGCTGATGACTCTTAAACACACTGACTGGGGGCCAGGCTTCTGGGAATAGCTGGACGTTGGACACAGTATACTGAGGTTGTATTTAAGCATAAGTCAGGAAAATGGAGCAGTGTCACTTCCCATTGTAGTCTTAACTCTCTTGTGTTACCTAATGAGATTTTCAGCTCTATTGACTCTATTATGGGCATGGAATTTAATAACTAGAAGTGTATCTGGGTTATGGAGATAAGTTACCGCAATGAAAAACGTGAACTACCTCCTGCCCTGATCCCTGCAACATACTTCAGCAGTCTCCCCTCTCCCTATGCTGTTCAGACAAGTCTAAAAAGCAGTAAGACATCTGACTTACATAATAGTGTTCTGTTGACTGTCTCATTTGCTCCCTTCCTACCGCCTGCATAGCAGTAAGTAGGGTAGTATGTCCCCTCGAGAAGGGAGCCAGCTCAGGAGGTGGGCTGTCTCTGTCCAAGGTCGCATTCCCAGTAGTCTTGGGGGTGCTGGGGTCTCCTTGGGGGGACATACTTGGGATTACTTGCAAACGTGGTTTTTCAGTGCCTCATTTGTTCTGTATCCCTTTCTTTATCGGGTATTTCCATTTCTAAGTTGGGGTAAATGAATGTGTTGATATTTTTCTTTGTATGTAATCTGAACAAGTGGGTATAAACCATGTAGCTGGGGCCTAGAGGGTGTGTGGAGCATAGGACCAGACATGTGAGGGCGATGAGACCTGGGTAAGACAGTGGAGAAGGTGAGAAGTCCTGTCTGTGCAAACGCAGGACAGTTGTGGGGTTTATGAAATAGAGCGGGAGTCAAGTAGTGTGTAAGACAGTTTGAAAATTCCCAGGCTCGTTCACTGTTACCCGTGAGGTATCAGAATGCCTTTTTAGCAAATGTAGTGGTGAAATGAAGCATAGTCCCGCGTCCCCACTTTGAACAGAGCTACCTGTGATCAGTGGGTGACAGTGGGTGATGGTGGCATCTCGGATTGCTTCTGGCCTTTCTCTTCTGCAGAACTCAGAACCCTCCACATGGTTTTGTGATCACTAGGTCAACCCAAGACTGGAAGTTCTGTCATGGAAGTCACCCTTGGGATGTTTGGGGAACGTCTTTGCCTGCTTTGCTCTTGGTGGGACGGACACCTGAAGACGGCTGTAATGTGGTTCCATGGGAGGGCTCCAGAGCCAGACTGTCTGGGTTTACTTCCATCTTCTACCACTTAGAACTGCGTGACCTTGAGTACGTGACTGTGCTGTTTCTTGACCCAAGGATGTGGATGATAATATCTGTATCGCAGGGTTATCGTGAGGATTCGGTGAACTCTCGTGTAGACTCCATCGCAGAGTGAGGCCATATTAAATGTCCGCTGCAGTGATTGCTGCTCTGCTTCTTGCTATCGTTGATTGGGACCTAGCTCTCATAAGTGACGTGGGTCATCAGGTTGGGTGTGAGAAGAAATAGCAGCAATCTAGTGACTCCACTTGTGAGCTCCTGCGTGTTAGGCCTGCAGTGTGGCTCTGACATGCCTTAGTCCATTTACTTCTCGTGACATCATGCAGGGCAGTTTTATCACATCATGGAGGGCCGCGCTCAGGTCAGACAGCTGCTCAGTGTGGAGCAGGGCCTCCACTTGACGACCGCACGCTTTTCTTGTCTATGGCCAGTTTGGCAGCCAAAGTAACAGGAAAGTCATCCTTTGCCCAGAGCCCGTAATGTCAGCTACTCACATAAGATGTCGCCTGAAGGGAGGTAAGATTTCCAGAACATAAACTTTTTTGGGGGTGAGCCTTTTCTGTTGTGATGATTGAACAGTGAGGAGGAGGAGAACCTCGGGGGCCTTGACTTTTAAAAAGGCCCATGATCGCCAGGTGCCTGTTGGTCCTCCTTCCACCCACAGGCAGATACCCACGGCCTTAACTGTGACCCCAGACTGCGGGGTGAGGGTGGAAGGGGGCCTCAGGCCCCATCCTCCACTATCATAATACAGGCTGCTTCAGGATGGGTGCAGGGCCTTGGGTGACCTGCCTGTGTCCCCGCCCCTCTGGGGAAGGAACATGTGCTCAGTTACATATTCTCTAGAGACAAGGCCCTTATCAGGTGAATAATTTGCAGAAATATTCTCCCATTCTGTGGGTTATCTCTTATTTTTTTTTGGCTGCGTCGGGTCTTAGTGGCGGCATGCGGGACCTTTGCTGAGGCACCCGGGGATCCTTTGTTGGGGCACGGGCTTCTCTCTAGTCGTGGCATGCGGGGTTTCTTTCTCTAGTCATGGCGCGCGGGCTCCAGGGTGTGTGGGCTCTGTAGTTTGTGGCCCGCGAGCACACCAGTTGAGGTGCGGGCCCAGCCACCGCGCAGCACGTGGGATCCTAGCTCCCCGACCAGGGATCAAACCCCTGTCCCCTGCATCGCAAGGTGGATTCTCTACCACTGGACCACCAGGGAGGTCCCTGTAGGTTATCTTTTCCCTTTTTTTGATGGTGTCCTTTGAAGCCCAACATTCCCTTGCCGCCCGGCCCCGCCCTTTTTCCCTGTCGGTGAGGCTTTGCATGTGTGGGATGCCACAGGTGTAGAGAAGAGGGGGTAGCGGCCCCTCCCCTGTGCACCTTCCCCTCCCCCCCAAGGTCGTTCAACCTGAAGAAGAGTTAAGATTAAAGACCCGAGTTAGTGGGCACGGGGTCAGGGTGCAGCTCTGCCTGAAAGAATCCGGGACTGCAGCCTGGTGTGGCCACGCAGGTGAGCTCAGAGCAGCACGGCCCAGGACTGCCTGGCGCTCTAGGGGCCGGGCCTGGGGCCCTGAGCGGCAGGTACTGGTTGGCGGTGCGGTCTGGAGGCTGAGCACCGAGCAAAGACTGAGCACTGAGCACAGTAGGGTGCTTCCCCTTGGGCCCGGAGCCAAAGACTACACAGCCGTCGGCTCAGGTTACAGTTGCTGTGGGAACTGTGACCTTTGAATTTCCTGGCTTATGCATGGAATTTCAGTTGCGTAATTCTACAACAACTTGGATTTTTCCTCTTCTCACCCTCCTTCTTGGCATTTAATTTTTTATTGCAGTGAATGAGATCTGTAGCCCTCTGCCTGTCTGTCTCCTCCTGGGGCAGACAGTCTCACTCACACTCCTTTCCAGGCCGCTCACCCAGAGTGTGCCAGGCAGGAGAAAGGCCGGGGCCTGACCGGTGGGCACCTTCCTGTTGTCCCCTGCAAGGCCCTGAGGCTGGGCCAGCCGGCCTGGAGAGGCCTCAGGGCTGGACTGCTGTGCGGGTGTCCAGGATGGGCCCAGCTGTCCCTTTGTGTGTATTTCTCTCAAACAGGCCTTGCTCGTTTCTGCTTGTGCACTTGAGTTTACCCTGTTCTGTGCGCCTGGAGCATCCTGCCAGGTGGTTTAGCTAAATTCTCCCCGAACTTCAGTTTCCACTTGCAGTCCTACCCTCTCTGGGAAACCTGTCATCACTACTATGGCCTAAAATTACCCCCCTTCCAGGGAACGACATATGACTTGAACATTTCATTTGGCATTTAATTAGATACCGTCTGAGGATATTTTTCTTGTTGTCTCAAGAACATTTGTCATTTGGGGTGGAGGGATGGTCTGGTTTTTTTTGTTCTTTTCTGTAAGATTCTTGAGGGCCAAGGTTTTAAGTCATTGCGTTGCTTGTTAAATGGTCAGTGGTTTATATTTGAATGAAGCGTGTGTTCTCTTGGTGTCTGCCATGAGGAAGGCATTGGGCCGAGAGCTGTGAGGGACACAGGAAGAAGCAAGGTCCTTAAATCCACTTTCCTCAAGATGCCAAGCCTGGCTTTCCATGATGTGGCCTTGCCTGCCCTGCTGTCCTCTTCTTCCTCTCCCAGTGACCTTTAAACCCAGAGTTCCTGGAAGGCCCACGTCTGTTCTCACCTGATGGCCGTGCACCTGTGCCTCCTCCTGCCCCTGCAGGAAGCTCCCGCCTTCCCTCAGCTCCACCCTCCGCCTCAGGCGAGACAGCACTTCGCTCCTGCCGCCTTCCTGACCACCCCAGCCAAGGGTCCCTTGTGTAATTTCCTCTTAGCTTCTGCTCTTCTCTCCCCCTCAGACCTCTTCACGGTATGTAAGTATGAACTTGTTTTTCTGTTTGTGTGTTGGCATTTTTGTCCTGGTGGTTGTGTCCACCACTGCATTTCCATCCAGCATAGGAGACGTTTTGTTCACTTCTGTACTCAGACCCAACATGATGCCTGGTATTTGGTAGACTCACAATAAATGCTAAATGACTGAGTATTCTTATAGAAACAGATGTATTTTTTTTGAGAGACAAGAAAGAAATGTAAAATGACTAGCGATGTGTCCTATAGATGATAGTGCTCTGGTTGGCTTGCAGTAGACAGGCCTATGGAACTGCCCAGTGCCCCTCTCTTGAGATACAAACGGGAACTACTTTGATCTCAGCACAACACATGAGCTTTTTTCCGTTCCTCTTTCATCTTTCCATTTCCCTCTCTCCTTTATTCCTTTTTTGGCTTGTCTTAGAAATGATGTAAGGCAACTTGGGCCCTTGATCTGTGCTGTGGGTGAGGCAGGACTGGTATTCTGTTCTGTGTAATCCTAGATGCTTATTTTGGGACCTGTGGGACACTCAGTTTTTCCTAAACTCTCAGAATCATTTTTGAGAAGCAACCTCGTGCTACTGGCTGGAACAGCGAGGAGGACCGGCGCTCGGAGCCTCATCACTCTGTTGATTCCCCTCGGGCAGATTGGTGTGGGGACGTGTGCTCTCCCTGATCTTTTAAAGTGGACTTAATATTCAGCTTTCCTGAGTGCTGGAGCCTGTCTTAAATAAAGAACCTGAAGGCCCTGGTGAAGTAATGTCTCCAAAACCCTTCAAGCTCATCAGGGAAGGAAGAAGTGCTGTGTAAACTCAGAGTGTAATTATTAATCAGACTTTCCTTTGGTCCTCTTCTCTGCCCTGGGTTTGCCTTCCGCGGCTGCTCGGGCTCCAGGATTCGCAGACGGAAAGTCCCTGGGCCGCCTCTCCCGCCCTCCTGGCACAGTGGCCCGGACTGCACAGAAACGCCGCTCTGAGGGACTGGCCTTGGTGTGCAGAGCGGCTGTGTGACTGGGCCCCGGGTCCATGGCATCTCCAACTGCCTTCCAGGAGAGGGGCGGCTCTCCTGCTCATTGTCGGATGGAGTCGGGCCTAGTTCTGAGTCCTTGAGGAGCAGTTCGCCGGTGTGGAGCCCACACGGGGGTCTCCATTCTCTACCCCAGGCCACACTGGTCAGAGCTTCCTCTGGGGGACAGATAAAGACCCTCTGCAATCAGAACTGTGTCCATTCACTACAGTGGCACGTTTTCTTCCTTGTTTTTTTTTTTTTTTTTTTCTGTACACGGGCCTCTCACTGTTGTGGTCTCTCCCGTTGCGGAGCACAGGCTCCGGACGCGCAGGCTCAGCGGCCATGGCTCACGGGCCCAGCCGCTCCGCGGCATGTGGGATCTTCCCGGACCAGGGCACGAACTCATGTCCCCTGCATCGGCAGACTCTCAACCACTGCGCCACCAGGGAAGCCCTGTCTTCCTTGTTTTTAAGCTTTAGTTTTCACTTCTGAAAAAGCATCTATACTATATCTATATTTCTATAGTAATAACATACATACATTTTTAAAAAATCCAAATTAAAAAAAGGCCAAATTCAGAAGCAGAATTTGAGAATTTTCCCTTCACTGCCTTTTCCTCCCCTCCTCTTTCCCGAGAAGTCCCATCCCCTAATGCCTGTAGCATTCCTGGCACACAACAGGTGTTTTCATGGTCCTTAAATTAGGGGTGGTGAGAAGAGGTACCGAGTCCAGCTGTCTAAGCCATACAGTTTATCATTGTTCACAGAAGTGTAGAATAATATTTTATTGTTGTGTCTTCGTTGTTCCTATTTATCTTGTCCTCTGTTTCAGCACCGCACCCCACTCTGAGGTAGTGCTTCCTGAACTTTGTTCCACGGACTGTTTGTTAAAAGGGGTCTGGAGAAAAGCAAAACATATTCTTAATAAGATGATTGAATTTTACTCAATATTTTGGTAGGGAGGAGGATTTTATTTATAAACCTTTTAAAAACTAGTCATTTTTGCAACAGTTCATTTACCCATGAGCCCTTTTGATTTGTGATTAATAAAATACATAATAAATTAATAAAATAATTTAAAGATTTATCTAAAATGTTGAATTCATAGTTTGGATCCTTAGGTATTTTCTTATTTGTCGTCCCATGCTAATCTAAGTGTGCCTCATACCTCTTGCGCTCCTTTACTGATTCCTTCTGTAAATTTTAACTTAAAACTTGCTTTGTGGTCAAATCTGCTTGAGGAACGCTGCACTCAGTCTTACCTTGGCACTCCCTGTGGTATGGTCGTGGGCACCGTGGCATTATCTGCTCTCTGGGACACCGCAGGCTCACTTCACCATGCTTACTTATTTTAGCCTCACCTCAAAATCCTTATCTCCCTGTGAGGCAAATAGTATTGGTCTCTGTTTTACAGCAGGGAGATGGGGCTTCAGAAGCCTGCCTTCACTGACTGAGGCCCAGTGGTGGGTGGGTCCCAGATTCGAGTCCAGATCTGTGGACTCTGGAGCCCGTGCTCTTCACACAGGAGCTCCTGGCATCTGCAGGACTTGTCTTTTGAGCAGCTGTGTCCCTTCCAGACGGTGGGTTGAGTTTGTGCCCAGGTCACGGTCCCCTCCTCCCCGCAGCATGCCTGCAGAGGAGGCGCCAGGCTCGGGTTTGCGCACGCGCACGCCGGTCACGTTCCCCCTTCCCTCCGCCCAGCTTCATCCCAGCCGTCCTCCAAGACCTCTTTCATTACGATAGTTAACTGTTTGTTGTCATTAAGTTAGCTAAGTGTTTATTGAGTGGAACCTGTCAGGACTTTGTCGTCTAGTCTCTACTTGCTTCTGAACCACTGTTGTCAGTAGGCTTCTCTGCCAGTGAGTCCCCACATGCTTTGGGCAGAGTCTGTGTGTGTGTGTGTGTGTGTGTGTGTACTGCCCATCGGCCAGTCTTGTGGATCTATTGAGTAGATCCATCAAACGTCATAGCTTGAGTTAATGACATTGCGAATATATATGTTCTGCTTTTTCTGCAGTGCACGTAGATGCTGTTGTGATTAACAAAATACAAATTCTTTGGAAAATGTTGAATTCATAGTAGATTTTTTTTATTGTTAGGCATTTTTTTCAATCAACAAGGTATTATAAGGAATGCCATATATCACATGATGATCAAAAAAGAAATAGTTGATGGTATAAAGGAGTTATAACTGAAAAAAGCTGGAAACCCCTGGCTGTACCATTCATTTTGCAGTTATGTCCTTTTTTGTGTTCTTAGCTATTTTGTGTGTTGTCTTAAGTGCTTAGCTGGATCCTAAGCCCCGCGAGTGTGGGACCTTTGTCTTACATGCCCTCTGTGCCCCTTGGTGTGCTTGCACATAGTCAGTACCCAGGAAGTGTTTTCAGATTCGGTTTAGTCCTTAGATCCCGTTTTCCCTGTTCCACTCTATTATTTTACTCTCTTGAGCTCCCTCTTGCTTTTCTTCTTTCGTCTAGTTTTTACAAGTAGTCCTCAACCGTCAGTAGTCTTCCATCACTTAATGGCAGCTGCTTGTTGTGCTCCAGCTGCACGGTCAGCAAACAGTAGGCAGGGCTGTGGCCTGGCATGTTATCATTGAATTAATTATTTATTGAGCATTTTTGCCAGGCATTGTGGAAAACGCTATAGAGATGCATTCTCTCATTTACTTCTTAGAAATACCCTGTGAAGTAGGTACTATTTTCACCTCCATTTTACAGGTGTGCCAACTAGGAATTGGACGGCTGAGCGCGTGGCAGTCAGGATCCAATCTCTGTCTGACTCCTAAGCCTGTGCTCGGAAGCCTTCTGGTGTCTGTGCCTCCTGAGATCCTGCATGGTTGTTCCCCTAAGGAATTTTCCGTTGGGAAACAGAAACAATGGCAAACAGTACTGCTTGGATATGAGTAAGTATGAAATTGTTTGGAAGTGCGAAGGCGCCCAGAGGTGGAGGCGCTCAGGAAGGGCTGGGGGAGGCGAGGGGCTCTGAAACGTGGCGGGGAGGTGAGCACGAGCGGATTCAGCTGCTGGGAACCACGTGAGCCACGTCCGAGTGAGAGGGGTGTGCCCTGGGGCGGGGTGGAGTGGGGTCGTCAAACTGGAGGGAGGGCTGGGTTTCTTGGGGAAAGTGGGAGATGAGATCGGGTAACTCAAGCCAGAGGGACTTGAAATCACCCAGGAGACACGATGAGGGATAATAAGTCTGTAGGTTTTTGAGCAGGACATGACACGGTAAATCCTGTTTAAGAGCCACCAAGTGGGCAACAGGTGGCAGATTCCTCATGGCATGATGGTTCTTAATTCTTCCCTGCCTGTATGCCCTTGGGACCTAGTGTCACCTCTTCTGGCCCTGGGAACAGCCATCTGTACAGAGGTCCCTTGTTGGCTGATCAAGCCGCCCTGGAGTGTGGAGAAGTGAAGAGTGTAGAACTTGGAGGTCAGAGACCTGGATCCGATTCCTGACCCTGTCTGTCCCTGTAGCTTACTAGCTGGACGAATTATCTGACCTTTCTTCATTCTTTTTCTCCCCCCTCTGTAATTTGCAGATAACCCTATGATGACTCACAGGGTTGTTTCAGGATGAAGATCTAGCAGATGTAAGTACAGAGGCTGTTTAGTCTAGTGGTTGCAGACTTCCTGGGGTTAAGTGCCAGCTATATCATTCACTGTGTGACTTTGGGCAAGTTACTTAACTTTTCTGTGTCTCCTTTTTCTTATCTATAAAATCAGCCTAAAAATTGTACCTACCTCACAAGGAGAATTAAATGAGGAAAGGTAGGTAGCTGGCTCTTAAACATGCCTGGCATGTGGTAATGTGATTAATAAATTGCAGCTGATATTTTTGATAGTATCATTATTACTACCATCACAGTATTGGGTTTGGAGTAGGGACTTTCTTTGAGGCAGGAGACCAAAAACTAAAGCCCCCCAACTATATGGTAAGAAACTACCTCTGATCGCTGTGTGGAAATGATGTGACTTCAGAGCTTCTCTTAAGCACTGAAATTATAACCATCTTGTGCCAATTTTAGGATCTTTTAGAGATCCCAGGTATTACTGAAATCCTTTAAAAAGTCAGCCATTGTTTTCTTTTCTTTTTTTTGGTGGGGGGAGAGGGAAGGATTTATTACTTGCAGCAAGTAAGGAGAATACTGGAGATCTTTCCCAAAGCAGTGTCTCAGTCGTTTTTGTTTTTTTTTAAATAAATTTATTTATTTATATTTTTTATTTTTGGCTGCGTTGGGTCTTCGTTGCTGTGCGTGGGCTTTTGCTAGTTGCGGCGAGCGGGGGCTGCTCTTTGTTGTGGTGTGTGGGCTTCTCATTGCAGTGGCCTCTCTTGTTGAGGAGCATGGGCTCTAGGCACGTGGGCTTCAGTAGTTGTGTCTCGTGAGCTCAGTAGTTGTGGCTCACGGGCTCTAGAGCACAGGCTCAGTAGTTGTGGCACACAGGCTTAGTTGCTCCACGGCATGTGGGATCTTCCCAGACCAGGGCTCAAACCTGTGTCCCCTGCATTGGCAGGGCAGATTCTTAGGACACCAGGGAAGTCCTCAGTCATTGTTTTTTGATATAAGACTCTTGCAGTTGCAACACTTCTTAGGCACAGAAATATTCCCCTTCTCTTTAAAAAAAAAAAATTATTTATTTAGGCTCCTCCGGGTCTTATTTGCGGCACACGAGATCTTCGTTGCAGCATGTGGGATTCTTAGCTGCCGCATGCAGAGTCTTGGTTACGGCATTTGGGATCCAGTTGCCGGTCCAGGGATGGAACCCAGGCCCCCTACATTGGGAGCTCGGAGTCTTACCCACCGGACCACTAGGGAAGGGAAGTCCCTCCCCTTCTCTTTTAAACAAAGATGGGGACGGAAGGAAAGGAGGGAGGAGAAGTCTGGATTTCCTCTGGCCGCACAGTTGCCTCTGTCCGAGGACTTGCTACTGCAGGGCAGGGCAGGAGACACCTGCCTGTACAGGCAAGGTCAGCTCTGCTGGATCTGCCCTGGGCGTAGGCAGTGCAGAGGCCCCACAGTGAGCTCTGCGCCTGCTCTGTGCCCCTGCAGGCGGGACCTTTCTGTTCAAGACTGTTTCCCTTCTCCTCGACCCAGACCTCAACCAGCCACATTTAGCTTTATAGCAGGTTAGTCACACTCAGCAGCCTTCTGGCTGCTTAGAAAAGCCCTCAAGCCCTGTTCTTGAACCAGCAGTTGTGTCTGAGTCTTGAATTTATCTGTGTGGAGCAATTCTTTCCTTTTATTTTATTTTTTTAAAACAAAACTCAAATTGTTGGACCTTGTCCTTTGTAGATGAAGTGAGAGCTTTCTGAGGACTGGTTCATACCAGAAACCAGCTGCTTTTACGTTGCTGCGGATCTTTAAAGGGACAGTTTATTTGTGGATCCAATTCCCTGCCCACACAACCTGGGTGTCTGTAGGATTCTGGTGTAGGCTGTGACAGTGTTGAGGTGGGTGACAGCTGGCAGAGGTGTGAGTCTGGTTTTAAAACTTTCATCTCAGGTGGGGTCAAAGTCTTGTGGAGCTAATCCCTTTGACTCCCCTGCCCCCCGTTACGGTTGGTAATGAGTATGGACGTGTGCCACGTGCAGAGATGGGGGACAAAACCCAGATGCACGCATTAGCCCCGTGGGCAGATGATCAAACAGAAGAAGCCTCGTTTGAGGGCAGTGGTGTCTTACCTGGAGCAGTATCCTCCGTTAGCAGTTACTTTGTGAATCGCCAGAAGACTGGGCTTGTGCAGATTTGGCCTCAACCGTGCAAGATCAAAGTGCATCAGAAGGATGTGCAGGAGGACAGCCTGTCAGAGCAGGGCTGGCTGCTGCAGCCCAGAGTGGCAGAGTGATACAGCACACTGGCCTTGCTCCAGCTTTGCCCTCCTTGGTTCTCGCACTGGGGCTGAGGAGGAGAGGCGGGTTTTGGGTAACGACTGGCTCCTTCTTCATCCTTGTGAGGACACGGGATTCCAGCTCAGTAGTGTACTGCTTTGGATATACTCCGCTACAGTGTCCTGTGGCTTGGGCGTAGGAAACCAACCTGCCTTTGCCTTGGGGACGCATAGAAGGACGTCTCTGTGAGCACCTTGGTCATCATTGCCATTGCACTGAAGAGTCTGTGAGGGGCTCAGAATTGCCCTGTGTTATAAATGCGGCAGAGAGGGGCCACATCCTTAAGTACACCCCTAGGTACCTGACCCTCAGCTGGCTGCTCACTTGTCTGAAGCCAGGAGCATCTTCCGTGGGAGGCTGATGCTCAGTCTGTGGCACTTTGGGGTGTGGCTTAGGGTGGGAGATGGTAGAAGCAGCTTTCATGGCTCCCAGTGCATGTGGCCGTGTCTTCAGCAGAGCCTGTGTGCCAGGTTTGTCGTGACCCCTGGGGCTTATGGGGCACTTAGAGGGTGAGAGAGGGCTCAGATGAGTGAAAAGCCTTCTTCAGTGCCCGGGGGGTCAGAGGTCCTTCGAGCCCCTGCCCGTTGTCGTCACCTCCTCAGGCTCCTGCAGAAGGAAGGTGTGCTTGGCCGTGGCAGGGTAAGGAATGGCGATGTAGGCCCGTTGCGTGTCAACAATGGTCTTATCTCTTGCTTGGGAGATAGTTAGGAATTTTCAGATTTTTTCATCCATATTTAGGTAAAACACAGGGAAGCAAAATAATTCCATGAAGGACTAAAGATGGCTGTCATTTCATCTCACGTGTGTGTGTCCCTAACAGAGTCTTCCTTTAAGCGTTCTGTGTCTAGGAAAGTTGTAGATAAAGTTAAGCCACTGCTTGGGATATAAAGTATTTATTAGCCTTTCCACCCTTGAACAGAATGCAGGTAATAAATAAAGTCAGCAGTTGGTTTGTATACCCTCTATAGCTAATCCGCTTTGTTATTTCTTTCTTCAAAATGTCTTTGGAAATCACTTATCTCCAATGTCTAAAACCACACCTGCCATAATTGGTGCTCAGTATTTTAAGGACTTTCCCTTTTTAGATTCCGGTTCCCATTGCTATAGTTCTAGTCTCTTCCCCCTTCATTTTATGCCCAAGTGACTGTCCAGGCCCCCTGGACATTGCCTGGCTGCAGTTCCATCCTCCTGGGTACCACCCTCCTGGCTGTGGCCAAGCCATCCTGCTGCGAAGGCTGGGCTGCTCCCTGCAGGGCCCCCGTCAGCTGTAGTACCTGGCTCTGAAAGCCCACAGGCAGTTGTCACCACGCTCCCGGTCCCCTGCGTGCGCTCTGCTGAGCGCTGCCTCTGGCCTTGCGTGTGCCTCCTTTGTCTCTTCTCTGCTCCCCGAATCCTAACCATCCTTACTCCGACAGCCTGGCCACGTAGTATAGCAAGCATTTGCTCGTTTGCTCTCATGCCTGCGGTACTTTCTTCCCTAATTGGATTGTACGCTTCTTGAGGGTGGGAATGCTGTCTTGTCTGCATGTCTCTTCCAGGGGTCATCGTATGTTGGCCACTTTGTGAGCAGTCAGCAGACACTTGATTGACACGCTTACCGTGATCTTACAGTCATTGGCCTAGAAAATAATCAGTAAGAAGCACTTCCCTACCTTTGCCCCATTTTGAATTCTTTTTTCTGTGTGTCTTATTGTCTGTCTCAGGCTGAATGTTCAGGACAAGGTTGTATGGACTTGGCTAGGAAAAGAAACCCCAAACAGTATATTTTTAAAGGTGAATCTCATGGAAATGCCAAGTACCCTTTTGCTCTTTGGAAAGTAGGGTGGAAGAGGAGAGGAGTAGGTCTAGATGGGTGATTTGGTGATGGTGGTGATGGCCCGTGTGGGTGGGGATGGAGGCCTTCCCTTGAACAGGAGATGCTCTTGCATGGCTGAGCACAGGCACAGCCTGTGGGGGACTTGGGTGCAGACCCTCCTGCGGCTGCTCCCTTGTTTTCCCCGTCTCGTCTCCGTTCTCCCACCTCCACCCCCAGGCCTGGGCCGCCTCGGTGTTGGAGGTGGTACTGCCTCCTTCAGTGGCACAAAGTGTGGGGAAGAGGCTCTAGCAGTTGGGGAACGTGCTAAGGACGCAGACCTTCTCTTTATCAGGAGCTCCACTGAGCTGTTCTGGACCTGTTCATGGTTGATAAAGGAGCAGATTCTGTGGGTGTGAGACCATGTGCCCATCTACTTAGCGAAGGGTCACGGGGCCAAGAGTGTAGGAAGCAAAGTGGGGGTGGGGTGAGGGGCTGGGTCCAGGGTCAGCTCTCGAGCGTGGGGGAGGGCCTCTGCCAGGGGACCAGCTTCGCCAGGGGTGACACCCCTGCACCCTTGGAGATGGCCAAGGGGTTACTTCGTCTGTGCGTGGGCCACCAGTGGGACCCAGCAGGAAGGAGGTTTATGTATCTGTTCTTTATTTATCTTTTCAGCTCCTCAGGCTCTCTTATTCTCATACCTCATATTTTATCCATTAGCAAATTCTGTGAACTCCACTTTTGTATTTTGATCTGGAATCTGACCACAACCTACAGTGATACCGCTTTAGCCAAGTCACAGTCTTCCGTCCCCTGGATTTTTGCAGTAACCACCAAACCGGTTTCCCTGCTTCCACCCGTGCACCCCTAGATGTATTGTCAGCAGCCAGCGGTCCTCACAGTGGCCTGCAAGGTCCCACACAGTCTGTTGTCCCCTGGCGGCACTACCCCACCTCCAGTCTTGCATGCTGTTCCCTTGCAGGTGATCCCAGACCAGTCTGGGTGACAGAGCCGCCCTCCCCAGCCAGCACCTCCCGTTCATCTCCCACACTGCACTTGACCTCCACAGCACGCGTTTCCCTCTAGTGTGTGGGCGTTGGCTTGCATGCTGTCTCTCCCGCTAGAATGAAAGCTCCTTGAGGACAGGAGTGTTTGTCTTATTCACTCTGGTCCCCAGTGCTAGGCATATGGAGAGTGACCGGCATATGCTTGTTGGCTTCATTCTCATCCATTTGTTCTGCACCCATTATGTTCTAGGAACCAGGCTCTGGGGCCTACAGTGTGCAGACACACACACACCGAATAAGACATGCATCCCCCCAACCCCGCACGGTGGGCTCACTGCCTAGTGAGAAGCAAATGATGACGTAACGACAGACGGCGTAGTGGAAAGGCGGGGAAGGAGGGCCGATAAGCCTCTGTAGGAGGAAGGATGGAACTGACCGTGCTGCGCAGGGTAGGGCGGGGGGCCGCGAGCTGCCCAGACCATCTCCACCCTGGACACGGGGGTCACTTACCTAGAGCCGGTCTGCTGCTCTTCGTGCCCGTCCTCTTTGCATCTTTTCCTGCGAGGCTCAGAGAGGGTGGCCAGCTGCCTTTTGCCAGTCAGCCAACAAATAGTGGATGCTCTTGTGCACACAAAGTGCGCTTCTAGACACTGGAAACCAGTGGATCTTGAAGGCAGGGAAGGTGTCCTGAGTTCTTTCATTTTCATGTCAAATGAGTCCACTTCCTGTAAACTTTCCTTATAAGGTCTGTCTTACATGAACTTAAGTTTCTTTTTGTCTATACTCTTTCCAGGGTTTTTCCTCCCTTTATTGATTTGTGTTTGTTTTTCTGTTCTAGAAGGATTCCGTCCCTACCGGGAGGAATTTATTTCCTTAACCTACCTAATACTTGACTTGCAAAAACCATCCTGCCCTCTCCTCCCTTCTCCAAAGGGTAGGCAGTCATTGTATATCACGCATGGTGCAAAATGGGCCCTAGGGCCAGGGCCGCCACCACCTAAGCCCCCTTCTCATGGTCCCGTCTGGCCCTGCTGGTCGCAGCGTGTTGGTGGTATGGTCCTCTCCACGGATGGACAGTTCGACTTGACCTTGGCTTTGGGGCAGAGGAGTGCATCTGCTCCAGCTGTAACAGGAGAAGAGGGTGAGGTTGGGCCAGCAGGGGAGGCACCTTTGCGGGGAGGACACTTTCCTTCTTCTGTAACTGCCTCTAGCCCTTGTTGTCTCTGACTGTTAAGCGTTTGCATTTGGGGGAACATAACACCACGTGGACTGAGCACCTAACCCGAGTAAGGGTGTGTGCTAGTTGGTGGGTTAATGGACAGAAGTGTTAGAAGTTTGCTGGCTCTGCGTTGGCGGGGCTTTTCTGCAGGAGGTGGTAGTAGATGAGCTGGCCTAGAAGTGGTAGAAGTTGAGGGTCATGGGGTTTGCATAATTTTAATTGGTGATGAAAATCTGTAGGTGAATATCACCCAAGAGGTCAAATCGTGCCACCTCCCTGGGTCGGTTTATCCTGAGAGTTCAGTTATGGGTAATGTGGAATATTTAGTTGCTTGGGAATGAACCTTCCTTCCTCTTAACTCCGAGAAAAGCTCTGCTTTTTTTTAGTAGCAGGGCTTACCACTTAGGAAAGTCCAGCCAAAGCCGTTCTGTGTAAGCGGCCCCGTTGGAGTCTGTCCTGTTCTCCATGCAAGACTATGCACAGTTCTGTCTCATTCAGAGCTTCCCTTAGTAAATAAAGGTTAGTGTATCTGTTAGGGTTAGTTTTAAAACTGCTGGGAATTGCAAAATATGGCTTAAACGTGAAAGAAGATTTTCTCCATTATGTAAAGAGGCCTAGAGTGGGAGGCTCAGCCAGTAGCCATTTCCATGGTCATCAGTACGTTGCCTCCTTCTGTCTAAAAAGATAGAAGTTCTGGCCCTATTAGCTGCAGCATGTGGTCCACTCCATGGGTTGACAGGTGAGAGTTTAACTGACCTAACTCCACTGCCCTGGCACAGGATTTCCATCCTTTAGGTTACCTGGTGGTTAGACATGGCTGCTGGAGCTCCAGCCATCATATTTCTGTTTCCAAGAAAAACACAAAACAGAGGAAAAGAAGAGAAAGACAAAAAGTTTCTTTCCTATGTAAGACAACTCCCTTAAGGGAGTCTTTCCGGAAGGCTCACGCACCTCTGCTTATATCTCATTAGCCAGCACTTAGAAAAGATGGTCACAGCTAGCTTCAAGGGAGGCTGGGAAGTGTGGTTTTGTGCCATTGCTGGCCCTGATCAAGTTGGGGTTCTGTTGCTAAGAAAGAAGTCTTGCCACAGTGAGTGAGTGTGTCTGAGCTCTTTGCTGTAGCTGGCATGTCTCACATGAGTGTGCCCTGCTTCCTGCAGACGTCCGGAGGGACAGTGATTCTTTCTCTGGATACTGACTGGCTGTCCTTGTGTCTCTCCTTCCAGCTGAATGATAATCCAGTTGCAGGAGTCAGTTGGCAGCCTGGTAGGTAAGAGGGGCATGTATTTCTGGAGGTGACGTCTTAGTTGGCAGCAGTGGCCCCTCAGGCCTGGGCACACCTGGGAGGTTGCTGTTCTTACGTCTCGGGGCTCTTCCTCCCCTCCCTCCCTGAACCCTGTTTTGTTTAGAAGCTGTGATCGTGATGTGCGACCCCTCTTGGCTTCGCTGCGTCACTCACCATTGCAGGTCCTCGGAGGAGTGGGTGCGACGTCAGTACAGTGAGAAGCTGATGTGCGTGTCCCTCTGCGGCTGTGTCTCCTAGGAGGTCAGGGTTACAGAGGACACACTCAGGAGTCCGTCTTCCTGCTTATTTCTTCCGCCTTGCGTGTACACATTCACAAACACCACCTAATGGTCCAAGGTTTTGGCTTATGACTAAAAATCTGAAATTCCTAAATTCTCTAGACCCAAGTCCTCAGGAAACCTGGATCCTATGCTCAGCTCCGTGAGTTAATTGGAGTTCTCTCAGATCTTTTCCAGTTGAAATCCTCAGCAGCTCTGTGACATCAGCTGGGGACTTTTCAGGCAGGAGATGTATTTCCACCTCCCACCCCTGGCTGAAGTTGTCTAGGAAATTGTCCCTGACACATCGAGATGCGTAGCAGATTTGCGTTGAGCTGTCGAGAATTGTGGAGTTCATCTTAGAAAATGGTGCTCTCAGCAGCTTGAGAAAGTGTTAATTTGTAAAAATCAAACTAACATATTATGGGATGCTGATAGGTGGGAATCGCTGTGTGAGTGAGCGTAGGAGGCTGTCTTGGCTCTTAGATTTTAGTTGGTTGTCAGCTGGGCACCTTTTTAGATGCTGTCTGTTTCTCCTGCTGCACTAGCTTCTCCCAGTGCTGGCCTGCCTGCTAATCCCTGCCTGTACTGATAGTCACGCCGTCTCCTGAGCAGGACAGAAGGAAGGCTCCCTGTAGAGAGGGGTGGGTGGGCATGTCTTCCACAGGAACGCAGGGATAGAGAGGGTGCGGGGGTGGAGCAGACACACTATGGCGCGGGTTAGGCTGGAATGGGGTTAGGGTTAGGGTTAGGGTTAGGGTGGAATGGGCTTAGGCTTAGGGTTAGGGTTAGGGTTAGGGTTAGGGTGGAATGGGGCTGCAGCTCCCAGTCCCCGTCCAGTGCTCTGATTGTCTCTCCGAGAGATTGAGACTTAAGTAACAAAACCAGGATCTGAATCTGATTCTGTTTGACTCACGGCTTATGCCCTTAACCACGTCACATAGCTGCTGCTTCCTCTTAATTTTGTTCATTCAACGAGTGTCTGAGTGCCTCTGTGTTCCAAGCATGGTTCTAGGTGCTGGAGACGATAGCAGCAAGCCAAACAAAGAAAAATCCTTACCCTTGTGGAGCTTATTTTATAGCAGTGGGTAAGTTCCCACCACCTTTCACAGTCAGTTTCCTAACATGGTATTTTGTATAAATACCACACTTCTTCCCCAGAGTGTTCCTTAAATGATTCTTCTTTTTCTCAAGCACTAGAACTAGGGGTTTCTTGTTTGTTGGCTATTGGAATATTGACCCCTCCCGCCCCCTGCTCCCAGCATCATAACTGGTTATTGGGACAGCTAAGACACAGCGCCTTATGGGAAGCCTGGGACTCAGGAGGTTACCCATATCTGGGGCCTGGCTGTGTCTGTCATTTCCCTTCTTTCCCAGGGAAGGGTGTTCCTGGCTTACATGGAGTTGCTTTGTGTCCCCCACTCCTGTCCCCTAACTGTTGTTGTTGTTTTAAATTTATTTATTTGGCTGCATCAGGTCTTAGTTGAGGCACACTGCACGCAGGATCTTTCATTGCAGCGCACGGGCTGTTCGTTGCAGCACGCAGGCTTCTCTCTAATTGTGACGCTCGGGCTCCAGAGAGCACGGGCTCAGTAGTTGCGGTGCATGGGCTTAGTTGCCCTGCGGCATGTGGGATCTTAGTTCCCCAACCAGGGATCGAACCTGCATCCCCTGCATTGGAAGGCAGATTCTTAACCACTGGACCACCAGGGAAGTCCCCCCTCAGTTGTTTTTGAGGGCTGGTTTCAGAGGTTCTTGTGTTCAGTTTATTTTAGGTGGTCACGCTTCTTTTTTTTTCCCACTGGAGTCTGGTTCTGGCCTTAATGGATACAAGAGAAGATTAGCTGAATGTTTTTGTCTGTCTTCAGATCAGGTTCAGGTGCCTGGAGACAGATGACTTCCCTTCTATAGGAAAGAGGAGGGAAAATGTCACAAGACTACTTTCCACTAAGAATAGCGCATTCGTGAGATCTCTTGGATGCAGGTTTTCGAATTCAATTTCCTGACGTGAGGCTGGAAGGCAGAGTCCCCGCCAGCATCATCCTCATCTCCAGGCTTTATTGAGTGTTTTCTGTGTGTCTGGCACTGTGAGAGGCATTTTACATATGTTCCAGCCTCCTCTGAGGCCAGAAAAGGAAACAGGTTAGGAAGCTCCCGCGGAGCCACGTGGATGGGGAACGGACAGAGCTGGGGTTGACCTGAGGCTTCCCGGGCCTTATACATGTCACGCACGGATGGTTGCCGTCTGCTCGTCAGGTGCTCTGCTGGGACCGTGTGCCTCAGCCCTGAGTGGGGCCCTGCCAGGCGGGACGTGCCAGCTCGTGTGGGCTCCTCTCCTCAAACGACACATCATAAAAGCTCAGGGTTTCTGCAGCGTGACGGATATTGGTTGTGTGTTGTTTTCCTCTTTCTGTTTCCACTCCTCCCTCCCTTCCCCCAAATGTACCCAGGTTGGCTTAGGTCTGCCTTCTCAATTCTAGAACTGTGGCAAACTTTAAAAGGCTGGGAGAGTGGAATGTGGTGGGAGATTGGAGGAGGCTGCCTTTGCATTTCGGAGCTGGTCACTTACTCCAGAGGTTTCTAGTCTGGATGCTGGGACTTAGCGGTGCCTTAAGGAAATCAGAACACACGATTGTCTAAAGGGTCTGTAGGGAGGTGCATGGGTCTTGGAGGTGCTGGGCCAAGCGCCGAACTATTTCAGAGGAGCTTCTGCCTGTTCTGAGTGTTGCGGACTGGCTGCCTACAGGAGGTCTAATCATTTAGCTAGTCCTGGCCTGTCTTTACAGAAAAGGAAGCTGAAGCCTTGCTCACACGGCTGGTGTGGTCCAAGGAGCTGTCGGGTCAGTGCTGCAGTCCTGTCCACCCTCAATCAGCTCTGCCTAGGCTCTCGGGTTGGTTCACACAAGTGTGGGTCCACTGGTTTGACTCTGCAGGGCACCTTTAGGAAGGGTTAAAACATTGAACCTCTAGAGGCAAATTAGGAAGTTCCTCTCTTATTTTATCATAACAGAAAAGTGTTTAACTTCGTGGCAACCTTGAGCCATGGCTTTCACTCCTCCAAACACACGTATTTGGTGTTTGACCTTGAACAGATCTGTGGTTTCTTCTTTGTGCTTTGAGTTTTTCCTTTGGTGAAAGGGATATTAAATACCAGATATAGACAGTGGGGTGCTGACAAGAAAGGGAGAGTGTCATAAAGGGCCTCTCTCTCTCTCAGACCCTTTAAGAGTAAGGAATTGTCTTTTTATAGTGCTTCACAGCTTAGGAAGCATTTCACAGACATTGCTGAAATTGATTTGCAATGGTAGGGTAGGCAGGGCTTGGATTGTGATTTCCATTTTGTAAATGTACAAATGGATTGAGAGCAGTTGTGTGGCCTATGAGACGAGCCCTGGTTCAGACCCCGTCCCTGTGGTGCACACTGCACCCCTGCCACGCTGCCCTGCCTTCCCAGAGTGTGCGTGCTGTCGGGGCATCCTGGTGACCCCTCCTGCGTCTGGGCCTTCATTTCTGTTTGCTGAGGAGCTTACTGGGCAGCGGCAGAACCACTTGGTCTGAGACAGCAGAGGAAGTGACCCAGCCCGGAAGTTGGGCCACATCACCAGATGGCACGGTTGGAGACCACTGTTCTGGCCCTTCTGCTGGAGACCCGTGTTAGGAGGCCGACATAGGGTGGAGCTGACAGTGGGATTTCCTTTCCTGGTCATTATGGGATGGCAAGCATTTAAAAATATCTCATGAACATTCTTTGGCTAGTGGCTGGGTGTGCGCCCAAGTTCATGGCCTTAAACCTCGGCAGGGCACCAAGTAGCCGAGTAGCTGGGGCTGCCTTCTGCAAGATGTTTATCACGGGTGTTGCCCTTTATTAGACCATCACACTGGAGTTATTCCCTACCTCGAACTTACTCTCAGGCCACTCAGGGCTCTTCAAGAGAATTAAGTCTCGTAATTCTTGGTACCGAAGTAGTGATAAAGTTTGGGAATATTTTTATCTTTTTTTTTACACAGACAGCTATCCCCTGAATGACCTGTGTTTCATGCTTCTCCTTTGCCTGAATTTTTTCGCTCCATCTAAAATACTATTTTGTCTCTTCCCAACCCTGTATCCCAAACTTCTCCAATTCTACTCAGTCCTCTAAATGTAAAGGCTGTTTGTGATTCACTTCTTTACCTTCTCCAGAGCACCCCAGCCCAGGTAGACCTTTGAAATCCTTTGCCTCCTTGCTGCTTAGGTGCTTGTTCCCAGGTCGCCACCCGGACCTGTGGCATCTGAATCTGCATTAAGAGGGCTCTCGGGTGATGGGTGTACGCAGAGGTGCACCTGCTCTCGGGCCTCCTGTCGTGTTTGTTTATCACCTTGTGTTAGTAGTTAACAGTCTCAGTATTTTGTCCTCCCCTTTACAGATTTATCTTTTCTTTTTGATCTCTTGGCAGTACCTGATGCAGTCTTGGCACTGAGCAGGCACTAATCAATATCTGTGGGTTGACTGGCAGTCACCCTTCATTTAAAAAATTTGTCAGCATGTAGGGAATTGTATGAGAGATGTGACATGCAGGCATATAAAAATTTACTGCTAAGAGAGCAAGAAAATTAAGAGGAGACACAGTAAGTTTGAATGCACCGAGTGCGGCAACATTTGTGGAAGGGGTGTAGGCGTTGGGACCAGCCAGCCCTCGGCAGATAAGTCCTCCCAGCTCCCTCACCTCCTGTGCGTATGCGGCCTTGATTATTCTCTCAAACCCTAATTTAATGGTCTGATCTCTAAAATGAGGGTGACAACATGCTTACAATGTTGTTCTAAAGGTAAAATGAGATAATGTAGGTAAAGCGTGCACCAGTGTTTGGCACATAATGCTCAGTAAGTGGTAGCCAGATGGTGCCCAGTGAAGGCATTCGTGGACTCAGCAATCACTAGGAGTTTTAAAGTGCTTTAATTGCATTCTTGCTAGCCTTTGAGACATCCACTGTTTTATAAAATGGCTGCAATAGGGACAGTTTTCTAAGGGTCATGTTCCATCTGCCCCCCTTGTGGTCTCATGGTTTCCAGGATGTGCCTTAAGCTCTGGGGGACAAGTCCCTATCTTCTGTATTCAGTGTCCCCAGGAACACCAGTCTCAGGGAGGTGCCTGGTACCAAATGCTGCCTGGCTGAGGTGTGAGGCTGTGAGGGGAGCAGCTGCCTTGGAACACTGTGCCCCCACTGCCCCCTCCGCCCCAGGGTTTATGCTGCTGCAAACAGATGCACAGAACTACTAAACGGTGGAAGCTGATCTAAAGAACTGTCCTGGGAGCTCTCAGAAATGCAGTTAGAAAGTCAGCAAGGTTGTCGCAACACAGTGGGTGAGTCCTCCCCCAAGCTCCTGCCCTTCCTTTGGGCCGGGAGGGGAAGGGGGGACTTGCCAGGTTACGAAATGATTTCTTCTTCTAGGGCAGGTGGTGGGATGGGAGCGGGGTGGTACAGGCATCCGGAGGTCAGCTCTGGGAGCCGCTGTGATACGGTGCGTGAACTTGGTGTTGGAGCAGAGGCCCGGGTCGTGTTCTGCTGGTGCGTCGCCCGCAAGGCGGGGCGTACCGGTGGGGGTGAGTTCACAGACGTCAAGCTCTTTGAAGATGAAAATCGTTCAGTTTATCAGCTGGACTGTCACTTCCTTTACTCTTTTTTTTTTTTGCGGTACGCGGGCCTCTCACTGTTGTGGCCTCTCCCCTTGCGGAGCACAGGCTCCGGACGCACAGGCTCAGCGGCCATGGCTCATGGGCCCAGCCACTCCGCGGCATGTGGGATCCTCCGAGACCGGGGCACGAACCCGTGTCCCCTGCATCGGCAGGCGGACTCCCAACCACTGCGCCACCAGGGAAGCCCTACTCTTTTTTTAAAGTCATCTTGTTTGTTTTTTTTTTTCCCCCGTTTTTTAAATTGAAGTATAGTTAATTAACAATGTTGTGTTAGTTTCAAGTGTACAGCAAAGTGATTCAGTTATACACACACACATTCGTTTTTAAATTCTTTTCCTCCTTTTCTTTGCTCTTGGTTTAAAATAGACTGTTTACCTTGTCTTATGCATTGCATCTATTCATATTTCACCTACTATGTTTGAACCTTGTTACAAGTCAAGGTAAAAAATGTTTAACTCTTGAGGGGATTGAGACTTCTTTCGATACTTACAATTTTACAATGACAAGTCAGTGGAAAACCGGAATTAGCAGAATTCATTCTTCAGTTCAGGATGGCGATTCTGTAACAGCTACATGTATAAAGTACTGTGAAGTCTCGTGAAAGGAGGGCATGTCTTGGAGTTCAGAGTGAGGCAGGTGTCCGAGTGTTTTCCTCTTTCCTCTGCACTGCCTGCTTGGTGAAGGGAGAAGGCTGGCCGTGTCAGGGGAGTCGCAGTCGTGCCGGTGGGTGGCCTCGGTCTCTGCGGGGTGAGTGGCCGTCTTGGCTGGTTCAGGCTTGCCAGCAGTGCTGTGGGCTGCGAGGTTACCGTGCCTGACAGATGCAGGACAGAGGTCCAGTCCAGCTGCGTGGCACAGAGCTGTGCTCCCATCCTAGACGGGCGACAAAAGACTTCTGTACGGTATTTCTCTTCTGAGTCACGCTCCCACTTTCTCTGTGATTTAAAAGATGTCCTCCCCCCCACTTCTCCTCCAGGCACCTCCGTTCACCTCTTTGCAGTCTGACGTGTGGAGGGGCAGCATCAGGGCTCTCCAGCCCCCCGCTTCCCGCTTGGTAGGAGTGGCCTGTGCTCTGGCAGAGCTGTTTGCCGGAGAGCAGAGGGAGGGGCCTTCCCTCGGGAAGGGGTCAGGAAGGACCAGAGACTAAAAATAGGCAGCTTCTAAGAACAGCTTACTGCTCCCTCAGCTCAGATGTGGTCCTCCTGTGATAACCGGGCTCAGAGTAGAGTGTTGCTTTTGGAACAAAGAGAAAGTAAATCAACTCTCATTAAAAGGAAGAAGGAGACAGATACCACCACAAAATACAGGTTTTTACTGTATGTTCCAGATAAGAGGAATGCTCCCAAATTGCCTGGTGGATTTAGATGTGTGTCCCCTGGTAATTCTGGTTATGTGTGTGTGTCCACGTGTGTGACACTAGGATGGTTCCGTGTGTCGGGTGCTGAGATGCTCTGGGACTGTGGGTAGGTGTTCTCACAGAGGCTCTTCTCAAGAGGTCTTTGCCACACACGTGGAGAAGGATGTGTCCCATTTACAAGGCAACTCTCCTGACACTAAATGGAAGAAACTCCCCTGGGTCATGTTTGTCCAGTAAATACACAGCCCGCACCCTTGTTCACACAGGAGATGTACCAGCTGCAGAGCTGAGGGTCAAAAAGCCAGCGGTGCCAGCTCCTCTAATATGATAGTCAAGCTGCCTTGTTCCCCTTTTTTCTGTTATTTTAAAAAGTTGGGGTTCCCCCCACCAACCACAGAAAATGATGCCTTCCCTGGCCTTCAGGACTCTAGTGCAGCTGAAGAAGGCGCTCCTGTGATGAGAGTCGGTAAGGGTCCCGGGGTGGCCAGAGGGCCTCTGAGGAGAAGACCTGGAGCCTGAGACGCCACTTGCCCTGGGTCCTTTACACCTGTGGCCACTTCTTCCTTCTCACGTTTAGTATCAACACCTTATTCTTACCAGGGAGGATTTTCTGTCCTGACTTTCAGACTAGATTTTGAACAACTTCATAAGGGTATTTCAGTGTATCCCTCTGGACCTGTTTCTGCCTTTTCCTGTGACCTGAGAAAGTAGCTGTGTTCTCTCGAAAGCTGCCCCCCGGCCCTGATCCTGCCCTGGCGTGGCTCGTGGCCAGACCTTCCGCTGTCCCGAGCGACAGTGAAGTGCTTGTGCGGTGCTTGGCCTTCCTCACTCACTTCATCCCTTTATCTTGGTCAGCCAGCTAAGTGTAGCCTCTTCTCTCTCTCGCCCCTTCCTTCTCCGGTCTCTGTGGTCTTTGATGAGGCGGGCCGGGCTGGAACGGCATTCTTGGTTGGCTGGGGATGCACATGGTGGAATGGGGGCACACTGGTGCTGCTGGCAGGCCTGGGTGGAGGGGCCGTTGCTGTCTTGGAGCCCCTCCGTCCCCTGAGCCTCGGACTCCTCTTTACGCCTTGATGTCCGAGCCTCACGGAGTAGCTTGTCTGGTGGAAGGGAGCAGTTTCCCCTGCTAATCTTGCTGTGGTTTTGTTCAGGAGTGGAGTGTCAGTGAGGGAGGCCCCTGTTCCTGTAGCAGGTGACTGTCACGCTCAGGGGCTCGCAGCAGGGTGCGCCTCTGGGGGGACCAGAGCCAGGGTGTCCTGAATATCGGTTTCATGTCCCTCAGTGGCTGAGGGACAAGGAGCACAGGCCCCCGGATGGTTTTCAGACTCAGTCCCAGCTGAGCCAGGCAGGCAGCGTGGAGGCCTGCACCAGGGCGCCGCTCCGGAGAGGAGAGGGTGGAGATGGGATGGCACCTGGGAGGAGAGCCGGGGAAGTCTGGCCTGAAGTTAACATCAGAGTGTGCATTGATTGTTTAAAAAAGAGTCCGACTGCTAGTGAGACATTTCCGTGTAATGGCCTCTGATAGTATATTTGTCATTTATATTAACGTTTAGGAGCTCGAGGGTGCAGTGACACTGTCAGAAGTAAATCGAACGGTGATCTCAGTGACTGCCCCACCCCCAGCAGCGTGGCCGCCCCATCCTCCGATGGCTGTGTGAGGACCCAGCAGCCAGTGCCTCTCCCAGCATGTGTGGTTGCACCCTATTTTCATTGAAAAATGCATCTTGCAGTGCCTCCCTCATGCCTTCTCACGTGGCTGTACGTGGACTGGTGTAGTGCCCGCCTCTGGAAGCCTAGTCGCTTCGGCCTTTAATCTGAGTTGAGAGCTTGTCCTCCTTGCTGCCTGGCTGTGTCCAGCACTCTCGCCTGGTGGGTTCCCAGAAGAGCTGGCACAGACTGTGGCCCGGGCGAACCTTGCGTGGAATGTTGCCCTCGTGCCATCTGCAGAGTGGAGGCTGGGTCAGCCCCCTCCCTGCCTCGACTTGATTGTTTGGGACTTACTGTAATAATCTGCTTGAACAGGCGGAGAGACCACATTAGCTTGGCTGGCAGTCGTAGACAATGTTTGCTCTGTGAGCTTGCTCCCTCACCCCCACTCTTGGAGCACTGCGTCCTCTGCCACCC
Source organism: Mesoplodon mirus (assembly GCF_964341445.2). NCBI lineage: Eukaryota > Metazoa > Chordata > Mammalia > Artiodactyla > Ziphiidae > Mesoplodon > Mesoplodon mirus. Next base: position 102,470,619 of record NC_138987.1, on the reverse strand, counting down.
CTCTCTCCTTGCATATTCTAACCTTGGCTAAACGGCTTCATTCATAATAAGATGGGCAGCATTTTCTGGGATGAAAATGGACTGAAAATAAGCAATTCCCAAGAACCTCCAGCTGTGATGCACAAGTAAAAAGTGTGTAGTTTCTGGGTAGAGATTTTAACTAATGTCTGGATAACCAAAGTATTTTCTTTTTATTCCATACTCCCTTCACTACTTTGGAACCCTATTTGAAAACACACATGCGTGTGTGCTCAGGTTAAAAAAAAAAACCAAACTTTCCTAAAACTGACTATTTTCTTGGCAGGGGGCGCCCTGGGAAGATTCCATTCAGTGCCTCACAGAACAAAGGCTTCTCCTGTCAGCCTTTGCCCAGGTGTAGGGTCCTGGGTGGTCTGTTGCTAATACCTAGGGAATTTGGGGGGTTCTTTATTTTTTCCATAGACAAGTATTTTCCCTCTTCTTCTCACTTTTCTTTTATAGTTTAACAGAAACAGCATAAGAGAAAACCCTACCTCACACCTGCACTGCCTTTTGCAGTTTGACAATTGCAGTGGTTGGTTCCACAGACAAAACCTGCTCCACCTTCTCTGCATTGATTGGTGGCTGCTGATGTCATGGCATAAAGCTCAAACTGTTTTCTCTGTGGGACAAGCCCCCCAAAAGCAGACAGCAGAGCTCTTGCTCTCTTGTTGCTTCTAGTTCGTGCTATCAAAGGGGACAGAGAAAGGCGGGAGCAGAGCTGTGGCCGCCGACAGCTCTGATTTATTTCTGAAGCTCAGTTGCAGGCACCTCGAACAGGGAGCCTTCTTACACCTGGAAAGAGCCTTGTTTTTCTTGAGAACACGTAGTACTGTTTGCACTGAAGGGATTTCGTTGTTTCTGCCTTAATCTTCTTGTTAAGAGAAGGATAGAGGCATTTCCTTTTTGTTTGTTTGTGTTTTGTTTTGGCTGTGTTGGATCGTTGCTGCGCGCAGGCTTTCTCTAAGTTGCGGTGCGTGGGCTTCTCATTGCGGGGGCCCCTGCTGTTGTAGAGCACAGGCTCTAGGCGTGTTGGCTTCATCAGTTGCAGCATGTGGGCTCAGTAGTTGCTGCATGCGGGCTTCAGTAGTTGCGGCGCACAGACTTCAGTAGTTGTGGCTCATGGCCTCAGTAGTTGTGGCTTGCGGGCTCCAGAGCTCAGGCTCAGTAGTTATGGCACACGAGCTTAGTTGCTCTGTGGCATGTGGGATCTTCCCAGACCAGGGCTCGAACCCATGTGCCCTGCATGGGCGGGTGGATTCCCAACCACTGTGCCACCAGGGAAGTCCCTAGAGGCATTTTCAAGGAAACTATTCTAGTTGCCCAAGAAAGGGTAGGAAGAGGAGTTAATTTCAGGAACATAAATAATAATTGGAAAAATTTCACTTGTTTCCTCACAGAGCTTGGGAACTCTTGCTGTCAGTGTGCTTTCATCTTAGAGGTAGACTTAGCTATAGGGTGACAACTCTAACGTAGATTAAGGGGATGGGACAGCCTCAGAATTTTGCCTCTGATTTAAAGAGCCCAAGGAGCAAAAGTTCCATGTGAATTTACTCTTAAGTGGGCCTGATGAGATTTGCCTTCACCTTGGACCTTCCCGGGCCTGCTGTGGTGCAGTTGGGCCATTAGGGTTCCAGCGGAGCGGGCCTGGCCCGGCAGGACTGCCTTGGTTGTCGCTGGGCTGGGCTCACCTCGTACTGCCTGGGAGAATTGCTGGAACTGAGGGACACTTGCCATCTCCAGCTGCTCTGAGTGTCTGGGGGCCTCGTGGAGAGGCCAGGCTCCTTTAGGGGTCTCTGCAGCTGCTGGCACCAGTGTCCATTCGGTCAGGGGTCTGTTGCTGTCTCTGAGCATCTGAAAGCCTGTCTCACGTTCTCATATGATCATGGCCAAAGGACCCAAAAAGTTACTTCAGGACATATTTTTTTCAACCCACCTTTCTCTTCTCAGACCCATGGTCAGACATGAATTAGCACTGACGTTAATGACCGTTTCCGAAAAGCTTGCCCGGAAAGGGCTTACCACTCTGGTAAGAGGGGCAGGACTGGACAGGCGTCCCTGCCTGCCCACAGAGTGGCCTTGGTGGGGCCAGGCTATATTTACCCTCTGCGGGTCCCCAGGGCTTTGACTTGTCAGGTGAAAGGAAAGTCCAGCTGGCCTGGCGGCCATGTCACTCATTAATCTGCCTTCACCCATGTGGACTGTGCTCCCTGCAAACATATAATCACTGGGCCGTCTTCAGACAGTTGTGGTGTAACTTCACCACGGAGGGGCAGAACATCACAGCTGGTTTACAGCTTCTAACAAAACTCCCTCAGAGGTTAAGCAAGGCGTTCCCTCAAGCCCGGTGGAGCGCGACTCAGTTCTTCTGTTGGGCAGCTCTTCTCCTTCCGTTACCGTGTTTTGAGGTTACACAGGGCTTTGCCGATGAGGTGGTGACAGGTATATAGGGGAGAAAGCCCGTCTGAAGTGGGCGAACCTCTGATCTTTCAGCCACATGTGTGCCGTGTTCCCAGGCTGGCCTTCTGTCTCCCTTCTTCTCTGCCTTGTTAGCACGTGAGGATCACAGTGGGGGGACCTCCCGCCGCTGCAGAGATTCCGATTTGATGGCTCTGGGGTAGGGCCTGAATATTACATTGGTAATATTTTTTTCAGGTTCCTTGGTGATTCTCATGAACAGATAGCTAATATCAGAGTATAGGAAAATGTCCCCGTCTTAGTTCACACACCCCAAAAGTGGCACACTTGAAGCACATGGTAGTTCTTTCCCATCATGAATGTTTATGTCCCATAAGTAGGGAATTGCCTAAATGTTATGAACAATGACAGCTGTCGCCCTGGTGTGGCATTTGAAACTCTGCTCGTCTCCGCTTTCTCTCTAACTTCCATCTTTGCAGGGGAGCCCTTGAGTGCTGGGAAGAGCACAGTTGTAGGGTCTGCTGGGGGCCTGTCCAAGCCCCGGGCGCTGTCCTCCAGAAAAACAGAATGGGGATGTGCTTGAGGCGCTCGAGACCTCGGCCTGCTGCTGCCGTCATCGCTGGTGGGAAGGCTTCGTCTCCACCCGTGAGGATGCCTGCTTTTCCGCTTGGAGACAGTGGCATTAGTGTTCCCATTCACGTCTCTAACGGTGAACCCCTGGGTCTCCTCGGGCAGTGGCAGGCCAGAGAAGGATGCTGTGGAACAGCTCTGAGCCTCGTTTTCCCCACAGTCTCCAAGAGGAAGACTCGTCATTGGTCTCTGAGAACAGGAGCCGCCGTGGGTGTGGTCGTGCTACGCCAGCCCCTGCTGTGCCAGAGGCGGATGGGGGGAGACGTACCACCCCCCGCCCCCCCCGGTCCTCTGTCCTGGGGACTCTGCGCACAGCTGGGCGTCCTGGGCGTTTTCAGTGGGCAGGTGGGGGGAGCAGATTGACTGTTGTTCTGCCAGGATCTGACATCGTGAGAGTTTGCTTGTTTGGGCTTGTTTTATGTTATTTACCCTGATAGGTAGCTCTCTGTGCACTGGCCTGTCAGAGGCAGGGTTTACAGCTTTTCCTTTGAGAAATTAGTCCATAGATCTAGAAAATGTTCTTCAGCTGCTTGAGTATTCTCTGCCTAATTTCTCCCCCTTCTCAGCCTAGTTTCCCTTTTTTATCCCTGATGAGGCTGCCCTTGCTTCTGTATTTACACAGATTTGGGTTTATGCTACCTTTGCGTCTTTCCTTGTGATGAAGTTTTATAAAAATTCTTTTTCTCCTAAGAATGTTGTGTTCTTTCATATATGTGTATATATATATATATATATATTTTTTTTTTTTTTTTTTTTTTTTTGGCTGCGTTGGGTTTTTGTTGCTGCATGCTGGCTTTTCTCTAGTTGCGACGAACGGGGGCTACTCTTCATTGCAGTGCGCGGGCTTCTCATTGCGGTGGCTTCTCTTGCTGTGGAGCACGGGCTCTAGGCGCACGGGCTTCAGTAGTTGTGACACGCAGGCTCAGTAGTTGTGGCTCGCGGGCTCTAGAGCGCAGGCTCAGTAGTTGTGGCGCATGGGGTTAGTTGTTCCGCGGCATGTGGCATCTTCCTGGACCATGGCTCAAACCTGTGTCCCCAGCATTGGCAGGCGGATTCTTAACCGCTGCACCACCAGGGAAGCCCTCTTTCATATATTCTATCACTGGACTTGATTATCTCATGGGACTAGTCCTTCCTTGTTCCCTCTGATCTTTGAGTTTGGCTTTTCTTCAGTTGTGTTTTATGGATTTAATGGCCTTCATCAGGATCAGTTCTCTTCTTTATAGGCTAACTCACAAATGCTTGTCAACTATAAGAAGTCTTGTTTTTTTTTTGTGTGTGTGGTACGCGGGCCTCTCACTGCTATGGCCTCTCCCGTTGCGGAGCACAGGCTCCGGACGCGCAGGCTCAGCGGCCATGGCTCACGGGCCCAGCCACTCCGCGGCATGTGGGATCTTCCCGGACCGGGGCACGAACCCGTGTCCCCTGCATTGGCAGGCGGACTCTCAACCACTGCACCACCAGGGAAGCCCAGGAGTCTTGTTTTTTTGAAGTTGTGTTCAACTGGCCCAGAAAGGTTATTAAAATGGCAGCTGATTGATACATTGAAAAAAAAATCAGACCTTGGTCCTCAGAAGTGCTGTTTTGTATAAGAGGATGGAGTGGTAGTGTCTGGAGGAGACAGTGGGGGTCAGTGGACACCAGGCACATCAGCTCCTAATACAAAGCCCCTACTTGGGAACACCAAAGAGGATGTGCCTTAGGGGAGAGTTGTTTGAAGCAAGGATAGAGAGGAAGCTCTGGAGATGAGGTTGAGTGTGTAGGGGAGGTGGCTGTGTATGTCACTGTAGTTAGAGAAGGCACAGTGGTCGGGTTTGAGGATTGATGGGAGGAGAGAAGGAACAGGAAGTTCAGAGCCTTATGGGGGTAATAGTGGGATGACACAAGAAGCTCAGGGGTCTTAAAACATTTGGTGTTGACTGTTGAAAGTAACAATAAGGAGTTTGGTAAATTTGGGGTCAGTTCTCTTTGAGAAGTGTGGGCACTAGTCCTAGTGGTAATCTTGATCACTTGTTACTCAGTACAATTGCTAAATCTTTTTCACTTTTATTCAAACCCAACCATAGCAAGCTGAATGATATTCAATATTAACAATCCCTTATTGATTAGATACATATAGGACTTGAGATTTTTTTATATTACAAAAAATAAAGTAATTAATTTTAGATTATCTTTGGTTAATCATTAATTATGACTTTTTTTTTTTTTTTTGCGGTACGCGGGCCTCTCACTGTTGTGGCCTCTCCCGTTGCGGAGCACAGGCTCCGGACGCGCAGGCTCAGCGGCCATGGCTCACGGGCCCAGCCGCTCCGCGGCATGTGGGATCTTCCTGGACCGGGGCACGAACCTGTGTCCCCTGCATCGGCAGGTGGACTCTCAACCACTGCGCCACCAGGGAAGCCCCTAATTATGACATTTTATTCTCATTAAATAAATTATGCAGATCAGCTTAACTAGAATAAGTCAGTCACCACAGTCCCAACATTATTGTTTTTATGTTTTTTATAACCTGTGATGAAATTATTATTACTCATTTCCTTTGTCTTGAAAATATAGTACATGTGTATACCTTTACTTAAAAGATAAAAGTGGGGCTTCCCTGGTAGCGCGGTGGATGAGAGTCTGCCTGCCGATGCAGGGGACACAGATTCGTGCCCCGGTCCGGGAAGATCCCACATGCCGTCGAGCGGCTGGGCCCTTGAGCCATAGCCGCTGAGCCTGCGCGTCCGGAGCCTGTGCTCCGCAACGGGAGAGGCCACAACAGTGAGAGGCCACAACAGTGAGAGGCCCGGGTACTGCAAAAAAAAAAAAAAAAGAAAGAAAGAAAAAAAAGATAAAAGTGAAAATCTTTAAAGGATTTAGCAAATTATTCACAGTTTGATTATTTCATTTTGCTAATAAAGGAAGAAAAAGTGCTCTATGTTTGAAAAACAGAACTAAACCAAACCCAGACTGTGGCACTTTCTTGACCAGGCTTTTGTCCTTGGCCTCAGAGTTGGAAAGTCCAGGGACCTTCTCCAGTGATCTGGAGGCTTGTTCCTCCCCAGAAGTAGTACAGGACTGCTGGTTGTGATGACATGACTTGTACGGCTACTTGGAGGAGTGTTAGTCCTTCAGTAGATACAGCACATACTCCTGTGTCTGCCTGACGGGGCTCAGATCTTTAGTGTGTGCAGTGGGGTCCATGGTTCCAGATATCTCTTGAATGGGTGTCTAATGTTTCTGTGTTGTCTTGAGGGAGGTGCCTGTCGACAGGCAGTAGTGGATAGGACTGTTTGCTTTAGAGGAGGGCAGTTGCTCTAATTTAATATAAAAATAGGAGCCTCGTTTTCTGAGTCACTCTCTAGCCAGGAAGGCCTTTTCATTTCTAAGTGTGGAAAGAAGTATTTGTCTGATTCCTTTGGAAATGATTGTCTGGTGCCACCTTTCGGAGTTGCAGAGACAGGTGGCCGGGTTTGTTCTTTAGTTTTTGCTGGTTCTTCACAAGGTACACAGAGTTGAGTCAGAGCCCTTCCCCGGCTGACTTCACTGTCTGTGGTCCAGACAGTTCTCATGGGCCTTGGATGGCAGGGATGCACGGCCGTCGTTCTCTCCTGTGGCACCTCTGTGTGCACCCCTTCCCCTTAACCGGGGGCTAGCACTGCTGCACGTGGTGGCCAGGGGCAGGAGCGTAGTGTTCATTCAGAGGCATGGGCTCCAGTGCCTGTGTAGATGTGTCTTTGTCCTGGGTTACTTGTTACCCAGATGGGTCTTGCTGCAAGTGCTGAATGTCCTTGGGATTTCATCTAGAGCCAGGAGCACCGGTGGGGAGAGCAGTACACTTAACTTACATGTGAGAAGTGGTCTCACCCTCTGCCCAGCTGCCATTTAGTCCTTTCCGACTCTGGTTATCAAAGCGTCGTCTTAGACCGAACTCAAACCTTTTGACACCTAAATCTTTTGTCCAAAATTGTATTTGGCACCAGAGTTCAGCACAGTTATCCGCCAGGTTTAATGTTGGCAAGGGCAGCATTGTAAAGGAGCCCCACTCCGCCCCCAGGTCTGTTCCTCAGAAGTATGGGGAGCTGCTAGTGTTCACAGCTGAGCCCTGCTGATCTTGGTGCTGTAATAAGTCAAGACATGGAAACAACGTCCTTTCCCATTGGGTGCTCTGGTCTTCCTAGAATTTGTGTTCCTTTTTTTTTTTAAAAGGCTGCGCCGTGCGGCATGCAGGATCTTAGTTCCCTGACCAGGGATCGAACCTGCGCCCCATGCATTGGAAGTGCAGACTGTTAACCACTGGACCACCAGGGAAGTCCTTGTGTTCTGTTTTCGACACACTAGGGACCTTTGGGAAGAGGTGGGGACAATTTGGGCTTTAGAGTGAGGCATTCCTATGTTTAAATGTTGTCATTTTCAGCTTACTAGCTGGGCCAATTAATTACCCGCTGATCTCAGTTTTCTCATCTACACAATGCAAATCATAAGAGTTCTTTGTAGGATTGTGTGAGGACCAAATGGAAAGATGACTGTGAAGTGCCAGCGCAGTGGCTCGCACATAGGAGAGCTCAACAAATGGTTAGAGGTATTATAATCAGTAAGAGGTAGCCAAGACGGCTCTTAAACCTCCTCCTTCCAAAGTCTTACATTTAGCTTGAAATCTAGTGGCTAGAATCATTTACAAGAGGGAGGAGAGGGACTTCCCTGGTGGCGCAGTGGTTGAGAGTCCGCCTGCCGATGCAGGGGACGCAGGTTCGTGCCCCGGTCCGGGAAGATCCCACATGCCGCGGAGCGGCTGGGCCCGTGAGCCATGGCCGCCGAGCCTGCGCGTCCGGAGCCTGTGCTCCGCAACGGGAGAGGCCACGACAGTGAGAGGCCCGCGAACCGCAAAAAAAAAAAAGTGATGATGAAAGGAAGCAAAGGGAGGTAATGGAGAGAATATAACGAGTTAACCATGATGCCATTGGTAGCTCGTCGTGTGACTCAGGACAGGCGGTGACACGAGCGCCCGCCTTCCATGCTCATAGGCTTGTGTGAGAAGGAAGCAGATAACCTGTGTGGAAATACCTTGTGAAGCATGCAGTGCTGCTGCACAGTGTGGGGAGAGTCGGGGACGGGCTTTGTCCGCACTGGAGGGGAGGCCCAAGCCCCCTCTTGTCCTTCAGACCTGCTGTAAGTTACCTGCCCAGAGAAGCTTCCGTGACCAACTTATCTTGGGTCCCCTCCTATTAGTCTAAGTCACCGTAACCTGTGCATTTCCTACCTGGCACTCATATTTTGTAATTACAGTTGATCCTTGAACAACGCGGGGGTTGATCTGTGTATAATTTACAGTCGGCTCTCTGATCCTGGTTCCTGTGTATCTGCAGGTTCTTACGGTTTTTTGGCCGTGCTGTGGGATCTTAGTTCCCCGACCAGGGATCCAACCCACGCCTTCTACAGTGGAAGCGCAGTGTCTTTTTAACAGTGGACCTCCAGGGAAGCCCCAGTATCTGCAAGTTCGACCAGCCACAGACCGCGTATCTCTGTAGTATTTACTATTCACAAACATTGTGTGTAAGTGGACCCACGCAGTTCAGACCTGCACTGTGCAAGGGTCAGCTGTATATGCTTGTTTGCTTACTTTTTTATTGTCTGTATCCTCCAGCAGACAAGGACAAGCACCGTGTTTTTATTCACCAACGTAAATTCAGTGCCAAGCGTAGGACCTGACATACACCATATAGTCAATAATGATTTGCTGAATGGAGTAAACGTCGGCAAAACATGTTGGTCTTTGGAAAGCAGTGACTTTGGGGGCGCCCATGTGTGCACTGATCCTCATGTGGGTACTGGGGTGCAGGGGAGCCTCTGCACCTGAGTGCGGGTTCTGGATTCACAGGGGGGACTTCTGCCCCGCCTCTGCCCCCACCCCGCGGGTGCCTTCCCGCCCATTGGAGACCCCGAGCTCACGTGCACTCAGGTGCACAGTGACTGTGGGGAGTCTAGCCCTTCAAAAGGGAAAACCCCCTCTGGACTGTGGAACTGGGTTCCAGGGAGTCGGCAGCTTGCCAGACAGGGAGCGTGTGTCCTGTTGGTGTCTAGAAACACACATCCAGGCTCTGGCCACACCCACCAGGCTCCCAGCTGTCTGCTGGACCTTAGCCAAGCAGTGCCTCTTCCGGTTCTTTCTTGGTGTGAGGGGTGTAGTGTAGATTCCATTGGTGTGCACTGCTGGGTGGCTCTCAGATAACTGTTCTCTCGGGGCATGGAAAAAATACCCGTTTTTTGTTTGTTTTTTGACTTTTTTAAAATTTATTTAATGGTGGCATAATGTATGTTCTTAAAGTGCACAAATCCTAAGTGTGCAACATACACACACACAGATGTATATATGTATAAACCTCTGTATGTATCCAGCAGGGTGTTCAGCTGGGAGTCGAGCCATATGAAATTTGGGGGCTAAGGGATTTATTACAGAAATTAGACCTTACCCACTGTGGGAGGTGTTGGGACAGTGAAAGTCCAGATGGGGGGTTGGAGGTCACAGGAGGGTCACTCCCCAGTCTGCCTGAGGCATTGGTGTGGGTGGACAGGTCAGAGCTCCTCGAGAGCTGCTGTCCAGGGGGTCCATCGGGTGTCTGTTGGTCTGGGTAAGGGGCGAGAAGGGAGAGCTGGGTGAAGCGTGGGGGAGGGCGAGGACGGGCTGGAACCCCGCGCACTCCTCTGTCTGTGTCCATCGCCACGTCTGGCTGCCGAGACCTTCGTAGAGGAGTGGCTGCTGCGTCCAGTCCGTCTTCCAAACCTCACGCAAGTTCCGTTTTTGGCCAGTTCTAACTCAGAACTCTGGGGTTCTGGGAAACATAGTTCCCAGCTGAACCAAGCCCACCCGGCACTGTCTGCCACACTGTGTGACCACCGTCCAGAACAGGATCCCAAAGCTGCCCGTCCTCTTGCCCCTTCTGAGACAGTAACAACACCCCACCACCCCCAACCATTATTCTGGACGGACTTCTTCTACTCCGTAGATTTGTTTTTGTTTGTTTGTTTTTGTTCTTTTGGCTGCAGTTTATGGGATTTAGTTCCCTGACCAGGGATTGAACCCGAGCCCTCGGCAGTGAGAGTGCGGAGTCCTAACCACTGGACCTCCAGGGAATTCCCTATTCCGTAGATTTGAATTGTGTTTGTCCTTGGTCTTTACAGAGATGGAGCCCGACACTGTGTTCTCTCTTGTGTTAATATGCCTTCTTTTGCTCACCACTGAACTACGCATTTCATCCACGTTGCTGCATGTTGCAGTAGTGCATTCCTTTTCACTGCTGCATAGTATTCCATGGCTGCTGCTTATTTCTCATTTTGTATTTTGGTTATTTGGGTTGTTTGCATCTTGGAGTATTACGAACTGTAATGCTCTATATAATACGTGTGTGTGTGTGTAAAATGCTATAAACATTCTTGTACTTGTCTTTGGGTCAACATAGACCTTGATTTCTTTCGGAAGTATCCTCAAGGGTAGAACTTCTGAGTTTTATGGTAGAGTTTGTTCAACTTTAGGAACTACTACTGAACAGTTTTCCAAAGTGGTTGTATAGCTTACACTCTGGTTGTTCAGCTTACGTTCTGAGTGTCTGGTTAGTCATTCTAATGGGCAGGCAGTAGTTTCTCATTGCAGTTCTGATTGACATTTCATTGATGACTAGTAATATTGGGCGCCCGTTCAGGTGTTTTCTGGCAATTTGGATGTCTTTTTTTTGTGAAATGCCTGGTCAGATCTTTTCCTTTTTTTTTTTTTTTTTTTTTTTTTTTTTTTTTGCGGTACGCGGGCCTCTCACCGTCGTGGCCCCTCCCGTCGCGGAGCACAGGCTCTGGACGCGCAGGCCCAGCGGCCATGGCCCACGGGCCCAGCCGCTCCGTAGCACATGGGATCCTCCCAGACCGGGGCACGAACCCGCATCCCCTGCATCGGCAGGTGGACTCCCAAACACTGCGCCACCAGGGAGGCCCCTGGTCAGATCTTTTGCTTAATTTTCGTCGGGTGTCTGTTTCTTACTGTTTACTATGAATCCTTTACATATTCTGGATATGAGACTTTTTTGGTTACAAGTAGCCCTTTGGCTTTAAGGAGGTGTGTTCCTTCTGAAACTGGGAACAGTTGGGGTTCAGGCATGTTTGAGGAGGGAAGCCTTTGGACAAAATGTGGTTATTTATTGCTCCTTTCTTGGGAATTAATGCACTGTAGGTTTGGAAGTTAGCAACTCAACTTACTCATGGTTTTAAAAATAAAATATTGGACCCACAAGTATTTCTGCTGCTTTTTAAAAATAGTTTATCTTGAACACTAGAAGTATATACTCATAAACCAAAAGTTCATTCCCTAGAGATCTGAATGTTTGTTGTGGCTCTGACACTCTGCTAAATGCTGGGGATAGAGACCTGAGAGAAGCTTGCTTCCTCCAGGAGCACAGAGTCTCTTGGGAACAGAGGAAGAATCTGTGCCCAGAGAAGGGAGGAGTGAAGTTGTTGAGAGAAGGGCTCAGAGGGAACGTGGAACCGAAGCCCTGATGGGTGGTGAGTGGGTTCACAGCCATCATCAGCCTCGGTGCAGAGAAGATCGGAGGAGGTTGACTGTGTGTGCGGGGTGGAGAAACAGGACTCACGGGGAAGAGTGAGGTGTGTCAAGGGGCAGCGAGGGAGGGGGATGGAGGGGAAGCGGGTGCTCTGGCCGCCAAGGAATTTAGTCCATCAGCGAAGCGTGTCTCAAAATGTATAAACAGAGGTGTGGCATGATGAGATTTGATTAGAAAGATCACTTTGGAAGAAATACAGCATATGAATTAGAATTTCAAACTTGAGACGGGGTCTACAAACTCGTACACCCATGTCCATAGCAGCGTTATTGACAATAACCAAAAGGTGGACGTGAGCCAGGTGTCCGTTGGTGGATGAACATACACATACAACGGAACATTCTCAGCCGTGAGAAGGGATGAAGTTCTGCTGCCTGTGACAACACCAGTAAACACTGTGCTAAGCCAGGCAAGCAGACACGAAAGGACACATATCACCCGCTTCCACTGATACGAGGCGCCTAGAATAGGCAGATTCACAGAGACGGAAAGTAGGATAGAGATTACCCGCGGGTCCAGGGGAGGGGGGACGTGAGTGGTCATTATTTAATGGGTACCAGGTTTCTGCTGGGGTCATGAAACGTTCTGGCGATTATTATACTACACTGTGAATGTACTGAACTGCACACTTAAAAATGGTTAAAATGGTAAATTTTGTATATATAGTACCACAAAAAGTAAAACTAAAAAACCCCACCTTGAGACAGGATCTGCATTAGGAGATCTAGGTAGAGTGCAGGTAGAGATAATACAGTTCAAGGCAAGGAGGTTGGGAAGGAGGGGATGTGTGGAGAGCACTTTAGGAAGAGCAGATGACAATTTATCCAGTCCCGTTCTGCATTCCCTACAGTACCACACAGAGCACAGCCCCTGACACGCTGGGGGCGACGAGAAGGACATGCGGGCTAGGGCAGACGTGAAGGCCGGTGCCTGGAGCTCCGGCTCGGGCGGATCGCAATGGTACAGAGGTTGCAAGTCAGGGGGACGGACCAGCTCGGAAGAGCAGATGAAGAGTGTTTCCTGAAACCACACGTGAAGGTGGCCTGGCATACTCTGCTGGAGATGCCCAGGAGAGAGTTACAGAGAAGGTGCGGAAGGAAACAGAAAGGGAGAGGTCCAGGGACGGAGGCCTGGGGGCCCTCAGCGGTCTTCAGTGCGGCAGAAGTTGGAGGAGCGTCCGGAAGAAGCCGGGGAGGAGAGCTGCGCCGTGCAGTCCTTCATCCTTTGTCGGCCTGGCTTTCTCGTTGCTCTTTGTAGAGTCGCCCTCCTCTCTTGGTGTCCCCTCTCCACACCAGGCTGTCGGTAGGAGGGCCCAGGCATCCTGAAGGTGCTAAAGGCGCGGTTGCCAGGTGGGCTCAGGGAAGGGTGTGCACTTCGGTGTGGTTCCGTTGTGTGCTGGGAAGTTGTAGACCTTCAGTCTGCTAACGTTTTCTAACTTTCTGCTTCTGCTATCCCTTCATGCTGCTTTTGCTTACATTCTGCATATGAAGAAAAATTGACAGCTTAGGCCAACATCAATCTTGGGATGTTATAGGATGTAAAACCCTATAATCCCATGAGTTAACATCAGTTTAAGATGCCTATGCATTTATGTTTTAAAGGTCAGAGCATTTTTTCATAAATTTCATTTCTTTTGTTTGATCAGTGATTTGGAAAATTATTAGATTTGAGATTTATGACCCGTTCCTTTACACTGTGCTTTTTTTTTTTTTTTTTTTGCGGTACACGGGCCTCTCACTGCCGTGGCCTCTCCTGTTGCGGAGCACAGGCTCTGGACGCGCAGGCTCAGCGGCCATGGCCCACGGGCCCAGCCGCTCCGCGGCATGTGGGATCTTCCCGGGCCGGGGCACAAACCCGTGTCCCCTGCATCGGCAGGCGGACTCTCAACCACTGCGCCACCAGGGAAGCCCTCCACTGTGCTTTTGAAAGTGAAACAGCTGTCAGGATGAAGGGACAACGCCTGTTTGAAAAGTTTCTGAGTTCTTGGCTCTAGTATTCACAGCCCGTCGTGGTGAGCAGAGATTAGTGCACTAGCGCCACGGAGCCATTGTGGGCAGGGCGCCACGGAGCCATTGTGGGCAGGGTGCCACGGAGCCATTGTGGGCAGGGCGCCACGGAGCCATTGTGGGCAGGGCGCCACGGAGCCATTGTGGGCAGGGTGCCAGGGAAGGTAAACAGATGAAGGGGTTCTTCCTTGTAGTTTGGGAAACACTATTCTCAGCATTAGTGACTGTTTAAGAAAATTGTATACGTTTCCAGGTCCCCTAGCCAAACCCATCTTTTCATGCGGACACAAGACAGCTGTGGCTTCCTTTGTGTGGCTGCACTGAGTTCCCTTCATGCTGCTGAATTGCCAGCAAGAGCAGTGGATACTACCTTCATATTCATCAGCCCCTTAGACCTGACTATAACATAATCATCTTCAGATTTGGGAGTTATTAAAAAATCCCCTGAGATTGATGGAAATGTTCTAAAACTCTATTGTGGTGATGGTCGCAGAGCTTGGTAAGTTGACTAAAAAATCATTGAACTGTACACTTAGAACAGGTGAATCTTATGGTATGTAAGTTATACCTCAAAGTTGTTTAGAAAAACACTCCGTCCAGTCCTGAGCACTGTGCAACTTCTGCTGCCTGGGCGCTGCTCTTTTGGGGCAACAGAAGCCCTGCTTCTGGTTCTTAGCCAGGTCCTGCAGGTTCTCACGTCAGGAATTTGGCACAGCTTGGCCTCTCACCTGGCTCCTCTGCACTTGCTCTGCCCAGGGCGTCCAACACCTGACCGGGCTGGAATATCCACCAGGAATAAGCCAAGCACATCTGTTTCTGGTGCGAGGCTCTAAGGTGAGGAGCTCAGGTTCTCTAGGGCTTAGAGGCCAGTTACCCAGCTTGTTATTTATTTGGAGCCCCGGACTTTTCCCCCACTAGCTGTTTGGCCATTTTATTGCTCTGTTAACACATGATTACAGGGTGAGCAGGAATTTCGGTGAAACTAAAATCTTGCAGTATGGCCATTTCTCAATGGTTCCTTTTGAAGGTTCAGTGGGAGAGGTGGTTAAGTAATGGTTCCCGTTGTCTGTATATTCTCTTACCTCTTTATCCTCTTCTGCTTTCTCCCCCAAATTATCCAGCTGATTGAAAAGGAGGTAAACATTTTCCCGCCTTCACCCCAAATGCCACTCTATGCAGTTGGATTGCAGTGTATGAAGCAGGTTTGGTTCACTGTCTGATTATCATTAACTTCCTCTTGAGGAGCCGTACGCTTCATGACGGCAAAGATCTTGTCCACTTTCACTGTTGTATGTCAGCGCCTGTCACACACTAGATTGTTAAAAAACAAACTTGCTGTTAGCAGGGACTGAGGCTTTAACGTGAACAAATGGGCTAAATTGCCCATAGGAGGTAGGCAGTCAGCACAAAGAGAGGCCATCCTTTTGAGGTCATCCTAGTGTGACATTTGTTGAATTCCTACTGTGCTCACACTGTGATTTGAGATACTCTGGTGCTTCTGGTCAGACGTCTTTTGAGATATAAGGCTGCTTAGTTTAAGGTCCTTTAAGAAGGTCTTTATGTCTGACGTCCAGTGTCTGAATCAGATGTGTATTTAAGTTGAACAGATACATTCACTTTTCCCTGTCTCGAAGTGAGCGATCTTTCTGAAGGTGATGTATTCAATCTGTACCCAAAGCAGGAACCTGAGAGGGTGAAGTGCCCCCAGATCACGTGGTCACGGCCAAGGCACGGAGCTCGTCCGGTTCACGGGAGGGCAGAGGGCGTTCCTCGAGAGGGTGGCTTCCCACAGGCAGACCTGCCTTAGCCACAGCGGTGAGAGGGTCAGGCGGGAGGCCGTGCCTCATGATATCCCCTGCAGAGCACTGGGGTCCGCTCAGATGTTAGAGTTCAGGCTGTGGAGCAAACCACAGCGTTCGCCGTCTGTGCACCAGAGCCAGCAGGTCAAGTAGCAGTGACTTACGCCTGTGAAAACTTGGGCAAGGGTTTCAGAAAATCCAGTGGTGGGCAAGGAACAACGTGTCACCTGAAGCTCACCGCTGCTGGACCAGAGAAGGACGCTGAAGGTGGCCATAGGGTGCTGTAGGTGTTTTAGGCCACGGGTGGATGTGGAGCAGGCCCTTCAGGCCCTTTGCGGGCTTTACTGCCTAATCTCATTGGCACTGAATTGAGTGAAGATTAATTAGTCTTCCGCAGAAAAACTTCGGTAGGTTGCTGGCTTTGGGCCCAGAGTGGTTGGAATTTTGGAGCCCAAAGGTCTCATGGCAGTTGGTTATTGGCAGTTGGTCTTTGGGAGAAAAGAAACTCAAGTCTTGGCTATACGTCAGCAGCCCCTGGACAGGGTGGGGGTCCTCCCCAGGGCAGGGTTGGCTAAGCAAGGAGAGGCTGTGGGCTGGGCCCTTTCAAGATCCTGCCAGAGTGTAGCTCAGGAATTTGCAGTGTTCCTTAAGCATAAGGAAATGAAGCTCGTTGTATTCCCTTTCTCTGAGTGTTTTATTTCTAACCAGATGGACTCTTTCCCTCGTGAAGGAGTTAGGGCTGTAGCTGCGGGAATGATGGTCGGTGGTGTCAGAGCTCAGCAGGAATCAGCAGAATGAGAGGGCTGGCCTTGAGGAGTGTTTGATTCAGAGAAAACTGTGTTTTGCTGGGGAAATTATGCCTAAGTCCCATAACTTCTTAAGCTAATTGTGAAGGGAAAGTGTGTTCTGTAGAGCTGGTTTAAGATTCTCCTTCTCAGTTTATTTCTGCTTTGGAGAAAACAGCTGAGATCTTCTCCATGAAAATAGTTGAAAAAAAATCATGGTCTTGGAGCTATCTAGCCCCACTCTCTTCTGTGGCCTGGAGCCAAGGCAGATCTGGTCAGTTTGCTTGGTGTGTGGGGTGGAGGTGGAGGGGGTCGTCATCAACCCTGTTGGAGATTTGAGATCTTTTTCCTTCATTAGCTGCCAGCCTCCTGAAACAGCTGCATCTTACTGCTCCTGTTTTACAGCCAGTCTTCCCAGAGGAAGCATACTTATACTTGCTTTATCTCCTCCTTCCTTCCCTGTTTCCATCTCCAAGAACCCTGTGGGCATCTGGTGAATCTTTTCCTTTGGACTGTCTAACCCTTGGGAGCTTAGACATCACTATACCAGTGACCTGTGATCCTCTGGTATCTGGAAAAGGTAAATATTGTCCTGAAATGTGAATTGAAAACAAAAGGCCTTTTCTTAATCAAGAACTGTCCAGAGATACCTTAGGAAACTCAGCTTTGGCCACTTCCTTGCCCTTCTCTCACCCCTTAAATCAATAACAAGTTAGTAACAAATGAATCTTCACACATATTTTTTCTCCTTTCTGTATTCTGTGACATTAGACTCTGTGGCCTACATGAGCCTTTTTTTTTTTTTTTTTTTTTTGGCTGAGTTGGGTCTTCATTGCTGCGCGCGGGCTTTCTCTAGTTGCGGCGAGCGGGGGCTACTCTTTCGTTGCGGTGCGCAGGCTTCTCATTGCGGTGGCTTCTCTTGTTGTGGAGCACGGGCTGTGAGTGCACAGGCTCAGTAGTCGTGGCTCGTGGGCTCTACAGTGCAGGCTCCGTAGTTGTGGCACATGGGCTCAGTAGTTGTGGCTCGTGGGCTCTAGAGTGCAGGCTCAGTAGCTGTGGCGCATGGGCTTAGTTGCTCCACGGCATGTGGGATCTTCCTGACCAGGGTTCGAACCTGTGTCCCCTGCAGTTGCAGGCGGATGGATTCCCAACCACTGCGCCACCAGGGAGGCCCCCCGTGTGAGCCTTTCATTTCTCTTTCTCCTCCTTCCCACTGTCACGTGTACTGAGTGCAAGAACAGAAATGAATGACTCTTCCTGCTAACTAGTGCCCCCTGAGCTGATGGGCAGGCAGACGTGGGCTTCACTCCAGAGCAGTGGCAAGTGTGGAAAGGGAGGAGGGCAGGTGAGCCCAGGTGAGAAGGAGCACAGAGGGGCGGGGGCGGTGGGCGGGGAGGAAGGCCGTGCCGGGCTGGGGGAGCACCGTGACCACACTTGAGGTGCGTCCCGGGGGCTGCGAGGATGACTGAGGACAGTGGACTATGTGTGGAGGGATGGAGCAAGGCTGCTGCTAGACCTCTGGGGCCTTTTGAACCTTGCTGAGGCTTTGGATTATTCCCTGAAAACACTGGAAGGCTGTAGTGGATCACATTGGAGGCAAGAGACCACATTTGCTCTTTAAGAAAACGCTCAGGCACTTGTGTGGGGGATGGACTGGAGGGAGCTTAACATGAAAAGGCTGTCGTAATGGTCCCACTAGAGATTACAGGCGCTCCCACCAAGATTCTGGTAGGGAGGTGCTTTGTAAAGCAGAGGTCCCAGGGAGTTAGAACCAAGAGGTCTTTGCTACTGGTTGATCGGATTGCGAGATTAACACCGAGAAGGGTCTCAGATGACCCCCGGGTTCCATTGGTGGGTGGATAGTGGCGGCATTTGACTACATGAGGAGGTGAGAGCTGGGGAAGAGAGCGGCAGTGTCCTGTGGTGCACTCCTCAGTTTGAGGTGCCCGGGGATGTCTGGATGAAGGTGTTCAGTAGCGTTTGGATCTCAGAAGCCAGGTCAGCAAAGTTAGAAGTCTGGGGTCGTCCAGTTCATGAAGAGAGGGGCAGCTGAAACACTTGTAGCCACGTGAGGGAGCTGAGAAGCCTGAGGATAGTGGTGGTTGAGAAGCAGGAGACGGAGCCAAGGAGAGGAGGGTTTCCAGGAAGAGCACGTGAGACAGGGGTTGAAGTGTCTGAGCCTCTCACAGCGCCCTCAGTGGAGTGATGAGGACAGAAGCCAGATTCAGGGGGGCGGGAAGTGACGGGGCACAGTTAGGAGGTCACGCGGTGGGGACAGCAAGGGTAGACGGCGCCCTCAGCGAGCAGGAGGGAGGGGCCGGCAGCTGGAAAGGCGCACAGGTGTATGGGAAGATGGGAGAGACCCCAGCATGCAGGCTGGGAGGGAGGAAGAAGTTTAAAGTGTATGACGGGTGGTGGTAATAGTTGCACAGGACGCGAACGTACTTAATGCCACTGAACTGTTCACTTAAAAATGGCCTAAAAGGGGGAAAATGTACTACAGTAGATGGCGCCGGTTTCAGAGAACAAAGGGCCTCTGACTAGCGGGACCCTCCTCCTGGGAGGGTAGGGGTGAGGACAGTGAGTGGGGGCTGGAGAGGGGAAGGTGCGGCCCCCTGCTCCTGTGAGGCAGGGGGCGTTAAGAGTGGACGGGGTGGGGATGGCTTGCGGGGCCTGAATCCCTGGGTGGTGCTGACCCCCCTCCCGACCCCCTAGGTTGATGTGGCCACATCAGTCTGCACTGCTGACTTTTTTTTCCTACTGTTCAGAAAAGTTCCACCCCTATCCCACCTCTGAAGCTGGTGTTTCAAGGGTCCAGCTGTCTGTCTCTGTTTGCCCACCTTCTCCACTTAATCTCTGGGCAGCCTTGTCAGAAGCTGCTGGGCGGTGCGGCTCCCCTTTGTCTTCAGCCCTGAGTGAGGAAACGCTGCCTTTGCAGACAGCCCGGCTTATGACAGCCGTATGGATTTCTGAGACAGATTTTAAACACACACACACACACACACACACCCACACACACACACCCCCACCCCCACCCCCACCCCCACACACCCGGATATAGAAAGATTATGGGTCTTTCCCTTCGCTTCCGGGGGAGGTGGGCTGGGAGCTGCCCTGTAACACTTCATGACACTGATAAACTCTTCTTCTCTGCAACCAGATTCTTTTCATGGGGGCTGTTACTCTGAAACCATCTGGCTGTGAAAACAAAGCTGCCTCCAGGGCTTGGCTCCTATCCGGCTCTCCTCTCCTGCTGCGTGGGTGCAGGGGTCTGCCGGAGGGGTCTATAGAGGGAGGGTCCAGAGCAGGTGTGGCCGTGGAAAAGGCGCAGGTCCCCCTGTAGGATTCCCGGATCTGCGTGTTCCTGCTCCCAACCTGGTGGCTGTCAGCCCATTTTCATTTGGCGACTTCCATCTCACGTCCCAACAGAATTCTGCTTGAATCCCCGGATGTCATGCATCTGTTCATGGATTCAAGAGGTAGTTGTTGGGCTTCCCGGGTGGCACAGTGGTTGAGAATCTGCCTGCCAGTGCAGGGGACATGGGTTCAAGCCCTGGTCCGGGAAGATCCCACATGCCGTGGAGCAGCTAAGCCTGTGTGCACAACTACTGAGGGTGAGCTCTAGAGCCCACGAGCCACAACTACTGAGCCCACGTGCCATAACTGCTGAGCCCACGTGCCGTCACTACTGAAGCCCGCGTGCCTAGAGCCCGTGCTCTGCAACAAGAGAAGCCACCGCGACGAGAAGCCCGCACACCACGACGAAGAGTATCCCCTGCTCGCCACAATTAGAGAAAGCCCACATGCAGCAATGAAGACCCAACAGAGCCAAACATGAATAAATTAAAACAAGAGCAACAACAGCAACAAAGCAGAGGCGGTTGTTGTGCGCTGCTCTGCGTCGGGACCCATTCTGGGTGCGCCAGTACAGCAGGGGGCAGAGTGGCGAGACTCCGTGTCCTCGGAGAGCTCACAGTCTGGAGAGGAAGACAGTAAACGGCATTCGTAGTACATCAGACCGTGCTGAGTGCGTCGGGGAAAACGGCAAGAGGCTACGCTGGGTGGGGGCCAGTGTTAAACGGTGTGGTCAGGGAAGGCCACACGGAGGAGGTGACACTCGAATAACAGCCAAGGGTGGTGAGGGTGCATCACACACCAGTCAGCCCCTTCAGAGGACGGGCACCTGGGGAGGCAGGACAGGTTTTCCCTCTGTTCACTGTGTTATTTCTAGAGCCTAGAAAAGTGCCCGGCACACAACTACTGAGCCTGTGCTCTAGAGCCTGTGAACCACAACTACCGAGCCCACGTGCCACAACTACTGAGCCTGTACTCTAGAGTCCACGAGCCACAGCTACTGAGCCTGTGCTCTAGAGCCTGCGAGCCACAACTACTGAGCCCACGTGCCACAACTACTGAGCCTGTGCTCTAGAACCCGAGAGCCACAACTACTGAGCCCGTGTGCCTAGAGCCTGTGCTCCGCAACAAGAGAAGCCACCGCAATGAGAAGCCCACACACCGCAACGAAGAGTAGCCCCTGCTCGCCACAACTAGAAAAAGCCCATGCACAGCAACGAAGACCCAACGCGGCCAAAAATAAATAAAATAAAATAAATGTATTTTAAAAAAATTGTAAAAAGAAAAAGAAAAGTGCTTGACACACAACAGATGCTCAGTATTTTTTGAATGTGTGACTGGATCTGGGAGAGAGTATTTCAGACATAGGAGCAGCGAGTGCCCAGGCTGAGGGGAGAGTTTGTTCGCGGGGCAGGAAGGAAGCCGGTGTGACGGAGGGGATGAGTAAGGGGGGCCGCAGTAGCAGGAGGTGAGGGAGGTAAGGGTATGGGGTGCGGGTTTCATAGGGGCTCCCCGACACCTTTTCAGGGGGGTCCGTGAGCTTAACACTATTTTCACAATGATACTAAGCTGGAAATACTTGCCTTTTCCCCTCTTTTCTGCTCACGAGTGTACGGTGGAGTTTTCTAGAGGCTGCATGATACGTGATACTGCAGCAGATGGAGTGCAGGAAGCAGACGTGGGAATCCAGCAGTCTTAAATAAGCCAGACATTGAGGAGATTTGCAACAATGTAAAAACATTATCACTCTAATCACTACATTTTTGTTTTGGAAAATATTTTATGGAAAAAATGTTAATTACTGTGTAATGGATTGTTTTAAACTGAATTAATATTGAAATTTTTCTCAGTTTTAACTTCACATGCAGTACGTATTGATAGATCTTTGGGTTCTCAGTATTTTTAAGAGTATAAAGTATGAGTCCTAAGACCAAAATTTTGTGAAACACTGTTGTAGGGCCTTGTAGGCCATGGTAAAAATGTTTGTTTTAATGCTAAGATGGGAACTGCATCCAGGACTCTGGCTGAATCAAACAAGATGAGTTTTAGTAAAGATAGTTGAAAGGTCCCAGTGGGTCTTGAAAGCAAAGCGCATAAGTATGGGGGTAGATTTTAGAAGCAACACATTAGTGATAAAGATTTGGGGGTTCTGTGTGGTGGTGTCGGCAGTGAGGGGCACATTCCAGTTGAGCTCTTTTCTTTATAGTTGGGGCTTACATTCTGCTGGAGAAGATGGACAATACACAAATAAGTCACATACACTATGTCAGGTCATAACAAATGCCACAGGAAAAATGAAGCAAGGTGAGGGAGTTAAAGAGAAATGGGAGGTGGGTGCTCTTTCGTCTGTGGCGGGGTCAGGAAAGGGTTCTCTAACGAGATGATGTTTGAGCAAAGCCCTGAAGAATGTGAAGAGGAAGCTGTGGGGAGCTTCCCTGGTGGTGCAGTGGTTAAGAATCCTCCTGCCAACGCAAGGGCCATGGGTTCCAGCCCTGGTCCGGGGAGATCCCACATGCTGCGGAGCAACTAAGCCTGTGCGCCACAACTACTGAGCCTACGCTCTAGAGCCCGTGCTCCTCAACAAGAGAAGCCACTGCAGTGAGAAGGCCACACACCGCAACGTAGAGTAGCCTCCGCCCACCACAACTAGATAAAGCCAGTGCACAGCAACGAAGACCCAACACAGCCAAAAATAAATAAATAAAAAAAAACAAACAAAAGCCGTGTGGCCATCTGGTGGAGAGCATCAGCAGGGAGACCAGGCATGCAGAGACCTGGGTGGCCGCTGCTGGGGGTACTTGGTGAACAAGAAGGAGGCCAGTCTGGCTAGAGCCTAAGGAGTGTAGGGGACGGGAGTGCGGTGGGTCACTCCGGGCCTCAGAGGCCAGTGTGAGGACTTCGGATTTAACTGTGAGCCGGGAAGCCGTGGAGCCTTAGAGCAGAGGTGTAACCTGATTGGACCAACATTGAGTGAATGCTCAGGCTGCTATTGGAAAACATTCGGGGGAGGTGGGACTGGGACGGTGGCAGCAGGGAGGGGCTCTGGAGGAACCCAAGGGAGGGATGACATGACTTTGATGAGGGTGGGGGACAACATGGTGGAGAGTGGTTGGATTGGGCTGTACTTTGAAGATGGAACAGACAGACGATACTGAAGAACTGACTATGGGCTGTGACAGAAATTAGCATAATTCTAAGGGTGTTAGATTGAGCAGCTGGCTGGATGTTGGTGTCATTTGCTGAGATGCAGAAAATACTAAGGAAGGAGCAGGCTGGGGATAGGAATGGGAATCAAGATTGTGTGCATGTTAAGTTTGAGATGCTTGTCAAATTTCCGAGTAGAAATGTCAAATAAGTGGTTGGTTTTACAGGTTCAGAGGAGAGAAAATAAATTTGTGCACCAGTGACGATCTCTATGTAAAATGGATACTTAAACCCATGGTACTGGGGGACATGGAGGGCAGAGTTTTTCAAAGTGGATTATGTCTCATTAATGGGTCATGAAAGCAGTACAGTGGGGACCAACAACTTTAAAGAATGAGAGAACAGAAAACGTCAGAATATTTCAGTAGTAAAGGTAACTTGTGACATTTTTCAAAAATTACATTTATGGGGGTGGGTAGTGGGGGTGGGATG
Source organism: Mesoplodon mirus (assembly GCF_964341445.2). Taxonomy (NCBI): domain Eukaryota; kingdom Metazoa; phylum Chordata; class Mammalia; order Artiodactyla; family Ziphiidae; genus Mesoplodon; species Mesoplodon mirus. Next base: position 102,447,388 of record NC_138987.1, on the reverse strand, counting down.
AATTGGGAGATTGGGATTGACATATTTACACTAATATGTATGAAACAGATAACTAATAAAAAATATCAAATAGAAGTGGAGAGCAAAAAAAACAAAGTACGCAGTCTGCTTCCCCTAAGCGCTACCAATATAATTTGCATTTAAGTTGCTTACGTGCAGTCTTGAGCAAGAGATTCTAAAAGCTACAAAATTTTGATTGATTGAAATTAAAAATAGCTTTATTGTTAAGAAAAATTACATTTACATAAACTATATATAGAGAGAACTGTGTGTACGGTTTAAAAAGTTAGGAAGCCACTGTTGTTCAGGGAGTGGATGTAGATTGAGAAGAGCCCCAAAGATTAAGTGACCCCGTGACCATTTCAACATGCGAAGGGTGGGGATATGTGAGGGACCAGTAAAGGACACAGGAAAGTATCTGTAGAGGCCAGAGGAGAACCAGGAGGGTGGTGTCCCGGGGCCGCGGAGAGGCGTGGTGGGCTGTGACTTGAGCTCTGGGCTGGTGGAGGAAACTAGGCTTGAGAATTGGCCGCTGGATTTGACAGTGTGGCAGTCACTGTGTCCTTGGTGAGATGTTTATGTGCAGCAGTGGGAATGAAGCCTCATTGTTGTAGGTTCAGGGACAGTGGGAGAGGAAGTCACGAGCACAGCACAGACACTTCTCCTGGGGAGCGGGGTACACTGGTCAGAGGAGATGGGGACGGGGCAGGGTTTTTAAAGATGAGAGCCTACGTCAGTGGGAATAGTTGTTTGGGGGAGGGACTGATGCAGGACGAGAGGACCAGTGCAAGAGGCAGTGTGTATGGTTGAGTAAGGGGGGTGGGATCGGTGCACATGGGTTGCTTCACGTGGGCGTGTTCATTGTCACGGAAGGAGAGCAGTTGAGATGGGTATCGACGTGGTAGTAGGAGCTTATGGAAGAATGCTGAGGTGAAGAAACTGAAAGCCACGTCAAAAGAGAAATGGTTGAAGGAACTGAGGAGGACATGAAGGTAGCAGATGTTTGGACGGCTGGCCTGTAAAAGAGGAACTGATTTTGTTCTGGATACTTCCAAGGGGAAATTTTGGACCATGGAGTAAAAAACTATGGGGTCTTCTACCTAGAAATTGTGTCCTTGGGAAATTAACATTTCAAGCTGCTCAAAGATGGTGAAGACTGCTTCACAAGGTAGAAAGCCGCCTGTCAGTGCAGCCCTTTGTGTGTTGTGGTCGGTACACAGAAGATGCAGGTGTGGGGTGGCTGCTCACACTGGGTGGTCCTTCGGATCTTGACCATCGTATATTTTGTGATTCATGGCAGTTGGTAGTAGGCAGACCAGACAACTGAAAAACCCCAGATTCGGTGCCACGTTAACCTCTTGCCAGCAGTTCATGTGTTTACAAAGCTTTTGCTGCAGGGTCTGCCCCGGGGAGCAGGAGATACCGGAGGTGTTTCCCTACAGCTCCACAGCTGTCCTTGCGGGAGTATCGGTATCCTGTTGGGCTGCCGCAGCTTTGGTGTTCTCTGAGCCCCTGTCCAGTAGTGGCCCTCGAGGTCACCCTGCACAGCAACCAGGCAGACCACTTCCCGAGTCAGCACAGGTGCAGGTGGCTGGGTAGTCCTCTAGTCTGCAGAACCTCACTGAGCACCTGCTGTGTGCCGGGAACTGGGTACACAGTGCCGAGCTCCGTGGCTTGGGGCCTGCCCTTGTGCAGAAGAATAGCTTTTGGTTGCGCTCTCCCACAACCTCAGTGAGCCTCTCTCCCCAACCAGAGGCCCTTTCCTTGCCCTGACAGCCTGGATCATAACAAGGCTCTCAGACTTGTGGGCAGGAAGGGGTTGGTCTTTTGGTCTCTGTCCCTCAGCTCTGGACCCTTGGTAGTGAGTAGGTTGAGATTCACCTCCTGTCCTGCCCTGGGTTTCTGCAGCGAGTGGAGTAGCACTGGGTGATTCAGAAATGCTTTGTGATCACCTCCTGAGAGGGGCTGAAGATGGCTCAGGTGCCAGAGCTGCTGAGGGATGCAGGCTACGGAGCGCTGAGCCTTTCAGCTGCCACTCGGAGGGTCACTGTGACCCCAGAGTGCCCTGACCTCCATTTCAGAGGAGCCCATACAGTGATGAATTGTGAGAAGAGAAAGAATCTTGTATTGTGTGTCCTTGCTAATAAGTTCACCCGGAGCGCTCTTCCTGGAGGTTCTGGACCGGGGATGTCGTTCTGATGAGCTCTTGTTTCTCAAGCTGTGTTCTCAGGTGGTTCTTCCTTCGAATGGCTCTGGCCTTGGGCTCTGGATACAAAACCTGGCTGCACCGTTTTCCTGCTGTGTGACGTTTAAACGTCTTTAAGCAGCAGTTTTCCACCTGCAAAATGCAGGTGGTAGATTGTGGTGACGGTGGAGATGCGGTGTGGATCTGACCGCCAATAAGTATTCAGTGTTGGCTGTTTTCACTGTCACTGACAGTCCTTGTATCTTTCTTGTTTGAACATCTGAGTTTGGCAGGAACTTGGCCACTCAGGTGTTATCCTTTAGCCCTTCCTGCGCAATGCCATTGTCACAGCTTCTGGGACGAGTGGAGTGGGGAGGGTGAAGAGTGAGGGAGGGACAAAGGAAGTTTTACAACATTTTTCTTTCTTTCAAAAGACAGAGCTGTCTGAGTTCTCTCATTCTGTTATATGAGTAGCCACGTATTTAGCTGAGTATAATAACCTTTTGTTGATGGGATTATCAACGACTAGATAATAACAACACTCCTGCCATTTACTGGGTCTTGCTGTGCACCTGGCGCTGCTAAACATTTTGCATTCATTACCTCAGTTCCTGCAAAACCCTGTGATTCATTGGACATTACCTTCACTTTGCAGGTGAAGATACTCTTCCTGAGACACTGGGGCTGGGGCATTGTTCTTTTTGACTCTTTGTTTTCCCGGGTTATTTGGGACAGACATTGGCATTTGCATCGTCATCAGCCATTATGTTTACTGGTGTTTGGCTCTGACTTGGACTTGTTAGTGTTTGCTTGGGGTGACAAAGGCAGAGGTCATTTCTTTTCTTTTTTTTTTTAAGTTATGTTTTAGATATATATATTTTTGACCCTTCAATATTTTATTTTTTTAATGATCCCATTTATATATATTAAAAACATTTTTTATTGAACTATAGTTGATTTACAATGTTGTGTCAATCTCTGCTGTACAGCAAAGTGACTCAGTTATATACATATATACATTCTTTTTTTTTAATGTTCTTTTCCATTATGGTTTATCACAGGATATTGAGTATAGTTCCCTGTGCTATACATTAGGACCTTGTTGTGTATCCATTCTAAATGTAATAGTTTGCATCTACCAACCCCAAACTCCCAGTCTATCCCTTTCCCTCTCCCCCTCCCCCTTGGCAACCACAAGTCTGTCCTCTATGGGCAGAGGTCATTTCTGACTCCTTGGTCAATTGTGTAGGTGTTTTTCCTGAAGAAATAGGTTGCTATCAAAGAAAGTAAAGTAAAAAGTTTTGAGAAGATACAACATTAGGGGTTAGCATCTTTCAGAATTGGAGACTTGGAAGAGAACCCAGAGGTCCTGGTCCAGGCTCTTCTCAGACCCCTCTAGAGAGGGCCGTTCCACCTCCTAGAATAAGGCAGTGTGAGAATCCATAACAGAAGCGCTGCATTCTTCCTAGTTGCTCCTCCCTGCCCAGGCTGACTGTGTTCTTAGACACCCCGTTTTGGTGGCACATTAGATAGAACTCTCCTCTGTAACATCCCCCCGCTTCTCCTCCACCTCCCCCAGCCACGTGGGGACCTCCAGACAGACTCCCACTAGGGATTCTTTTCCCTTGTCAACTCCACAGAAACTAGAGTGTTCCTACTGCAGGTCAGGCAGAAGCTGCAGAGACCCGGTCCCTGCCCTGATGAAGCCTTGAGGTGGTGGAGGAGAGAGCCATTCCAGTCACTTGCTTGCGGGATCGCAGGCGCGGATGAGGACCGGCGCTTGGGACCAAAGAGCAGATCCATGGAGTGGGGAGGGGCACGGGGGCTGGTTCCCGACGTCCTCAGCGTCCCGCCGAGTGTCCATTAGATGCTAAATAGGCTGGAAAGTCAGGGAAGCACTGAGGATGGAACCAAGGTGGCAACGAGAATTGTGAGGACGACTCTGCTTTCCTTCCTGTATCTTGAGCTTGCTTCCTCGGGACCTAGAGGACCTTGTCTTGCGGCCATGAGAGGTGAGAGCCCTTTGGGACAGGAGCTGGGAAGCAGTTGGGGCGACGAGGAGTTTCATTCCCAGACAGTCTGATTCAATCAGGTGCCCCAGGCGAGGGACTCAGTGTCCCCACCCACAGATGATGGTGGCGTGAGCGGGCCTTTTGCGGAAAGACTGACCAAGAACTCAAGGCATTTGGCTACTTTGGTCCTTGTTTCTGTAACACATGAAGGAATCTCTGTAATCTGAAGTGCATTTGTCATCGAATTTTCCTCCTAATGACATTGTAAAACATGTCTTCCTATCTGCCTTCCTTCTAAGGTCTGTTTAGACAAGTCACGCCTCTGACTGCATGGGCTGGGAAAGGAGCATTTCATAGATCTTTTGGAAGAGTCAGATTTGCACATATGCCGGTATATTAGTGGTGCAGTGGCTAGGGAGAAAATTAACCAAACTTGGCTCTGATTTCTTACTCTTGAAGTATAATTCTTGTTTTGTTGTTTTGATTCTCTTTCCTTTTTCTATTTTTAAAGATAAGTCTCCCCCACCCCTCAAATAACCACCCATCTATTCTAAGAGCTAGAGACTGAGTGTTCTCCAACCAGCCATGAGTCAGTGACAACCTTTTACTCTTATAAATAGAAACATAAACTCTGTTCCTGCATATGCACTTCATAGGCTGTCTCTCTAGCACTTTCCTCCACAGCCAAGGAGTGTGCTTCTGAGTCAGCACTCAGCTGCTGTGGGACGGAACTCGCAGGCCATTGCCGGTGGCAGAGGTCGCACTGACGTGCGGAGAGTGGGCCCCACCTCTTCCTCATCTCTCCTCAGGCTCCTCCCTTCTCCTGTCCCTTCCTTCCATACCTTGACTTTTCAGTCCTCAGGGTTTCTGGCACCTTCCGGCCAGGTTTCCTGGTATGTAGGCTCCTGCGCTTATGACTGTTGATTTTCCCTGGCTAGTGGGACGTGCAGCACATGGGGGTGGTCCAGGAGAGGCCCGAGGAGCACGACCTGGGCTTGACGTTCAGGAATGAAGGCATGAGGCTGATGGCGGGAGCGGCCCTTCTGCCGTCTGCCCAGCTGCTCTTAGCGTGAGCCCAGCGCCGGGTAGTCCCCAGGCTGCACGAGGCTGTCCTGCCAGCAGAGCTGCAGAACAGACACTGGAGTGTCTTCTGCTACGGCCACTTGGCTCGCAGAGGGGAAAGCTGAGGCAGCCCGAGGGAATTGGTCTTGTGTAGTCTTACCTCGGGTGCCTGTCACATTGTTCCAGGAACCAGCTTCCCGCTACTTATCTGTTGTCATTAGTGACCTGCAGGTGGAACTCTCTTACACTGGGCACTTACTCCCCGTCTGCCTCTTGCAAGCAGGCTCTCTGCAGCTGTCCGGGAGCGGCTGGAACCTGTTCATTTGAAAGTGTTTTGCATCAGCAGAAGGATTGGGGGCCAGTTATTAATGAAGGTGTTCATCTGTGGTGAGGTTTGATTTGAGCAAGTGCTCAGCTCTTTGGAAGTAAATGTTTGTTTCAAACAGGGTGGGCTACAGCCAGCCAAGGGGGTGTGAGCCCACACAGCAGAATTCTTCTTTGAAAATAAATGCCAAGACTCTTAGGGCAGGGTGAGACAGGGGAAAGGCCTTTAGAAATGCATGTCGCAGGATCTTGAGCGTGTTGGTGTCAGCTAGAACACGGTGGTACCTCGGCCTCCAGATCCTGGCAAGGGAGTGGAAGGTGGCTGCTGCTGTTGAGGAACAAAGAAAAATAATTTTCTTTCTTGACGAGGGCAGAGAGATCAGAGCCGGTGTGTTCAAAGCTTTCTGAACACTGTGACTCTGGTGGGGTTCGAGAGAGCCGTGCACACAGGTGGAGCACGCACAGGCAGGAGCGCTGGCCGCACGAGCACAGCAGATAAAGCTGCAGAGGCCCCGACGGGCAGCACCCGGGACCCTTGTTTCTAGTCGTGGGTTATTACCCTTTCTTCTGCTTCTGAATGAGCATGTCTGGTTTTCTGTGCCACTTAAAAGCCGTCTTTTGACTACCTGCAGTTTCTGAGATGAGCATTGACTTGTAAGAAGAAGAATGGGCTCTTTTTAGAAACTTTAAAATATTTCTCTTGCTGCTTGGCACTACCTAGAATAAACTTTTATTTAGGGGAAACTGTAGGTTAGTTCCAGGTAATTCCATTTCTTGTTGGACTCCTGGCCACGTGGCTATTGGGACAAGCTGTTGTTTAGCAGTGTGCATAGGAGGGGTTGTTGAGTTAGTGATGTATTTGAGATGAGAAGCCAAGTCAGTGTGTTTCAGGTAAAGAATTACCATCTTCACCTCGGCCTCCACAGAACAAGTGCTGTGTCTGTTGACACAGAAAACACAAGAGGAAAGTGGCAGTTCCTCGTATTTAGGTATTGCCTTCTCTCAGGAAACCACCCACACCTCCAGTTGGTTCGATTCAACCTTATAATACATGGTGAAGTGTGGAAAGAAGCAGAATCTTATTCCTGCTTCCCAAGGGGGCTTCTCCTGCCTGTAAGAGCTTCAGGATGGGACGTGGGGCTCTTCCAGGCCTGGGGAGGCAAGCAGAGGGTCTCATCAGCACATGGTTTGGTGGCTCCCTTTGCCCTGGGCTGGTTCACTAAATAGCAGGTCACTTCTCACTTCCACCCCTCCTCCCCCCAACACAGTGCGTCAGCAGCTCCCTTCCTCCATCCCCTGCCATCTCCACGAGCAGGTCCTCTTTAAAGCAGAGCTCGGGCTCAGCCCTGTTTGTCACCCGGTGGGAAGTCGCCTGGAGCCCCGGGCCTGAGTCCTGAGGCTGGGAGGGTTTTCCCACACTGAACTCGGGGCATCCACTCTCACCTCGTCTCACACGAGGGAGAACTGAGGCCGAGTGGGGCAGCCCGGGCCCGGCACGCGTGGACCCAGGGCCGAGGTGCTGCTCGTCTTGTTGCCCTGCCCTGCTTCTCTGCTCGCCCTGTCCCGCTTCTCTGCTCGCCCTGTCCCAGCTGCGGGCCCTTTGCCTCCCGCCCCCAGCAGCAGTTCTCCGCAGTGATGACAAGTAAGCGTGGTACAGACCCAAGGCAGGGAGTGGGTGAAGGAGTGCATGCGGGGCCCCTCCCTTCTTGAAGCTTCTCCCAGCAAACGTAGGCTGATGGGTGCTGGAGGTTTTTGATAAGTAGGAGGTATAGACGGCATCATTACTGCTGTCAGGTTTCTTTGTGGGCAAAATGGAATGGCTGTAAAATCCTGCTACCTGCCACGTGCCGTCCTCATGGCAGGACTTCAGTCCCTGAACGCCGACCTTGGCTCTGCTCTCAGACCTCTCCGCTGTGCCTCAGAAGCTCTTCAGGGCACGCTCATCCTCGGCTGCCAGCTCCTCCCTCGCCGAGTCCAGATCTCCCCCGGAGCCCAGGGCTCCCCCGTGTGGTCTGACCAGCCTTCACAGGTCAGCTACCACCTGTGTGCTGTGCCCGCCGAGCCGACTCAGCCGACAGCCTAGTGAGCCCTCCCCTAAGGCAGCTCAGCTGTAACAGGGCTCCCGCCACAGGTGAGGGCTTCTGTCTGTAACCCCTCGGCCTGGGTGCACCACTCACTCCACAGGGAACATCCCCGACCCTTTCATCTGTAAGAGCCCCTTGCAGGCCATCCAGTCTACTTCCTCTTCCACGTCCTGTGCTTCCTCCCTGCCTGGCTGACACGAATTCATCCTGAAACCCTCAGCTGTCATCCCTCAGGAGCTCATCCTGGACGAGGATCCCTCCCCCATGACATAGGCGCTCTTCCCCTGTGTTCCCACATCCCTTGAGACTCTCTCTCTCTCTGACACTTAGTAGGGCACATCTAAGCTGTTCACCCGCTAAACTGTAAGATTCTTGAAAGCAACCACAGTCTTCCTCATTTCTCTATCCGCGGTGTCTCAGACGGTGCCTGGAGTCTAGAGGACCGGCAGCTTATTACGCTCGTGTAACGAACGCCTGCAACACTTAGAAAGTGCACTCTGAAAAGAGTGATGTCTCCTAGAAAACGTTTCTAGATGCAGCTTTGGATTTGCTAACCGTTCCTCTTTCTTTCTTTATTAGATTAACGTGACGGCGTCAGGTGGATCGACAGCCCCCCACCGCCCCATTTGTCAGGGGCCTGAGAGTGGGGAGACATGGAGGAGCGTAAGAACGAGGCGACGAATCGGGCTCACATCCTCTTTGACCGGTTCGTGCAGGCCACCACTTGCAAGGGGACACTCAAGGCCTTCCAAGAGCTCTGTGACCACCTGGAACTGAAGCCTAAGGACCACCGCTCCTTTTACCATAAGCTCAAGTCCAAGCTCAACTACTGGAGAGCCAAGGCCCTCTGGGCAAAGCTGGACAAGCGGGGCAGCCACAAAGACTACAAGAAGGGAAAGGCGTGCACTAACACTAAGGTAGGGGCGGCCGCCCAGGCCCTGGGCACTGACCCAAGGACTCAGCTGGAGAAGGAGAGAGCATTGGGTGGAGGTAGCCTGGTGAGGACAAGGCTGCTTAGGCCACAGCCTAGGGAGGCCGTCAAGCTCACACTGCGGCAGAACTTTGTGGATCCACCTCCTGTGTTCATTCATTCGCCTGTTCTGTGTGCCCCGTTCTTATCCTGTGGATTCACGTAGGAACATTCGGGGTTTCAGCTACCGAGAACAACCCTGAAGTCAAACACCTTAGGAGTTGCTTGATTTTGCTGAGGCTCTAGTTGAATCTCAGACTGTTAGGAGGATGCAGGCCTCTGAGCAAAGAGGTAGCCAGGCCCTGTCCATGTCCTGTCTGACCGTGGCAGCCTGGTGCTTGGCAAAGTCATTGTTCCAGACTCAGCCTCTGGTAAGGTGTAGAGTATTTACCAACTTGGGGATTTTTTTCCCACAGGCTTCAGATCTCTTTTCATCCATTTTCCAGAGGTCGATCTTGATAAGCAAGGGCTTTGTAAACCAAAGTATTTCTTTTGCTTTCTTCACAATCTAGAGAAATAGAGTTTCCATGAAACAGGTAGGCCTGGGCAAAGACCCGAGATGCCCAGTCACCTGTGCAGGGGGAGGCGTGGGGAGCGGAGAAAGGTGATACATTCCTGCTGTCCTCCTTAGTAAGAGCACTTTCTGTGAGAAGTTCGGAAAAGCTAGCAGGGAAATGAAGTTGCAGATGACTTTGTGACTGTTGTTACTGTCCTTTCAAGAGCCTTAACTTGCCCTGTGTTGGTTTGCATTTGGGTAGACATTCATTCATCCACAAAATGCAAGTAATTCAAGTGCACTCTAGAGTTATATATATATATACATACATACATACATACGTACATACATTTATTTATTTATTTATTTATTTATGTATGTATGTGTGTATGGCTGGCTGCATTGGAGGGGCTTCCCTGGTGGTACAGGGGTTAAGAATCTGCCTGCCAGTGCAAGGGACATGGGTTTGAGCACTGGTCCGGGAAGATCCCGCATGCCGCGGAGCAACTAAGCCTGTGCGCCACAGCTACTGAGCCTGCGCTCTAGAGCCCACGCTCCGCAACAAGAGAAGCCACCGCAATGAGAAGCCCGCACACCACAACGAAGAGTAGCCCCGCTCGCTGCAACTAGAGAAAGCCCGTGCACAGCAACGAAGACCCAACACAGCCAAAATTAAAAATATAAATAAATAAATAAATTTATATGGGGAAAAAAAAAAGAATAAAAGGAATTGGAAGCCAGAAACAGTGCATGTCTTTCTTCTGAACGTGCATGCCAACGAGTTAAGATAAGTGTGCGGTCTCACCCTGAGTACTTCTCTAGAATATGGATCTTCAAGATCATTTCCCTGGATTTTCAGTCTAAAGTTGGTGATTTTAGAACTCTTTTCTGCACATAAAACTTTGGCTCTTGAAAATTACCACCTTGGAGTCTCTCAAGTGGTAGGTCCATTCCAGGACCCTAAGATTGCTTGGCTGTGTATTTAATGATCTGTGCCTCTGTGGACAGAGATCTACTTGACTTAGAAAACTTCCAGAAGGTTTTCTCCTGTTTTTGAGAGATGAGATGTGATCTTCATATTGTGTGTTGATGTGAGGACCCAGGTAAATGTGATCTGCAGGTGCCACGTCTGAGTTTCTGTCCAGCACTTACAGTTAAGTCTCCTCCATCCAGAGCGCCCACAGCTTTTCTTTGAAGCCATTGCAGGCACTCCGCTCTGACCCGGATGGGTTTGAAGGTTTCTTGGTCATGGGGAGAATAACCCTACTGGGGGGCTTTAGGGAATGGTGGTTATGCGCTCAAGAGGTGCTGCCTTCGCCCTGAAAGCAGCTGTGTTTTTCAGTGTCTCATCATTGGAGCTGGCCCCTGCGGTCTCCGCACAGCCATCGATTTATCCTTATTGGGAGCTAAGGTGGTCGTGATTGAGAAACGAGATGCCTTCTCCCGCAACAATGTCTTGCATCTCTGGCCATTCACCATACACGATCTGCGAGGCCTGGGTGCCAAGAAGTTCTACGGCAAGTTCTGTGCTGGAGCCATCGACCACATCAGTAAGTAAAATCAGTTCTCCTGTAGGATCCCACCCCTACCCTCTACTCTTTTTTCAGGAGAAAGAGGCAGGCAGATTACTGGAGGCATTCGTACTCAGAAGCCCAGTGTGTCCTGACATCCTTAGTATCTATTGTGTAGAAAACACACTCAGCTTGGAGTCAAAATACCTGCCCTCCAGTGGTTCTGTAACCTGAGATTCTTAACTGCCAGTGTGTCTCCTATGAAATTAGTTCAGCTTAAGGAATTCTAACATCCTGAGCGCTTACTGAGCACCGGCAGTGGGTGGGATAGGATTGGGGCTGGGATAGGATTGGGGCCAGGCTAGGAAACAGACTGCCAGTTTGGGCTTTGACCCTCTGGTGGCTCTTGGTCCGATGGGAGAAGCATGAGGTATGCAGCTTGCTGTGATGTGCTAGGTGGGTACTCTCCTAATGTGAGAACAAACACTCTGGGGATGGTCCTGGGGAGCCACAGTGATGGAAGAAGCAGACTCCTAGTCTGGCTGTGAATGGCAAGTAGATAGTGGGATCCCTTTGGCCGAGTGGTTCTCGTGAGGTCTGCAGCGTGGAGGGCTCCTGCTCTCCTCCTGTCCCCTCCAAGCTCAGCCTGGGCCTGTGCTCGAGGCAGTAGAAGTTAATGCAGACGGTGCTTTTGTTTGCATGCCGCTCTGAAAGGCGGTTCAGAACAGACTGTTGTCTACATTATGAAGTTGAAGTCTTGTCTGTTGATCATCATTAATGATTGCAGGACAGCCTTATCAAGGAACTGTTGTTCTGAGCTCCTCAGATGTGTCCTGTAAACATTCAGCTACTCAACCCTTTGCTCTTTGAAGCAGTTGTGCCAGTTTATCAGACACTGGCCAGCAGATGCCACATTCCACCGGCAGCAGAAGCACTCTGTGCATCTGTCGGGCTGTAATGGGTAACAACCATCTGCAGGAATGAGATGTGCGCTGGCAGGGGATTTAACAAGTCTTTGGGGGTGTGACGTGGAATGGTGGAAAGTGGGGGAGATAGCCGAGACGGCTGCGTGGAGGACTACCACGTATTCCTAGCACATTGGTCGCAGCCTGTAGGCAGTCGGTGTTAACAGTGGACCGACGTCAGTATATCAGCGGACTTGTCTGCCTTGTGTGTGGCAGGATTTGTCTTGGAGCTGAGAGGGTCCCACATCAGGGCCCAGACTTTCTCTCAGTGTACCTGGGCCCATCTGTGTCTGACACCTGGGAACTATCCATTGGACACTGAACAAATAAATAAGTCTCACTATGATAATGAGCAAGATTTTCCATTATTTTGAGCCTTAGTTTCTGCAGCTATAGACCAGTGGTGGGAGGGGAATGGTAAGAGACTAAGGTTGGTTTGAGGGATCCCCTCTCAGCATGTAAGAGTGTGTGAAGATCAATGAGGGAACAGGCTGAGAGAGAGAGATGCCGTGGGCAGTTCAGGCAGCAGGGAAGCCCTTTGTATCCAATTGGAAGCACCCCTGGGGGTGCCTATCTTCTGCCTCCTGTGGTGAGTCCTGTCAGGATCGTAGGTGCTGCTTGATCACTGTGGCTCTGTGTCATGGAGGATGGAAGGGAGAGTCTCCTTCTGTCTCAGAGCTTTCGAGAGGTACGCTTGCGTGTCTCTCTAAAACACCTCTTGCACTGAATTGTATTTGCCCTTGAGAAAGAAAGGAAGACGCTATGGAGCATGGCTCGGAAAAGCCGCCTGCTGTAGGTGGCCTTGAGCATCTGGATAAACTCTGCATTGGTGGACGGGGGGACCGGAGCAGTGATGCTGACTGGTCCTCTCTCCCCGGTGGGCCCTCACTCCTGTAATCTTCCTATTCACCCAGGTATCCGTCAGCTTCAACTAATACTTTTGAAAGTAGCATTGATCCTAGGCATTGAAATCCATGTCAATGTGGAATTCCAAGGACTCGTGGAGCCTCCTGAGGACCAAGAAAATGAACGTGAGTGAACAAATGAAGGAGGGATAAAAGGGCCTTGAAGAGGTGAGGAAAGATGAGATCCAGGGAGAAGAGAGGAATCTGAGGGTTGTTTTCAGAGCTAGTTAAAGGGGTGTCTCCATTTGCACGGCCTGTGTCTTTGGAGGAACTTTTGACTTAGGAGGAGGCCTCTGACGTAGTATTAGACATTACGGGGCTTGGATTCGTTATAGGAAGTCATGTGGTGGGGGCGTTCCTTTGTGAGCCTTCCTTGAGGCTTCTTTCTCTCTTTGGTTTGTACCCCATGCTTTTATGCCTGGTGTGTTTTTGGCGTGGGGTTTTGTACAGTCTGCACACCTGGGTACCTAGAGATGTCTTAGATGTATGAATGGGTCTGGGTGATAACCTTTATTTTGACTTTCGTCCACAGGGATAGGTTGGCGGGCCCTGGTGCACCCCAAAACCCATCCTGTATCAGAGTATGAGTTTGAAGTGATCATTGGAGGGGATGGCCGCAGGAACACCTTGGAAGGTACGGGTAGCGCTCCTCTCTCCTTCACCTGCTTCATGTGGAGGAGCCCTGCCAAGAGCTTGTGTCTTCAGAGGCCCCACTCCTGAGAACCCTCACGCGTGCGCTGCCTAGGCTGGGTGAACAGCAGGCCCCACCTTCGCCCCGCCGGCTGGTACTGGGCCACTTCTCCAGGGCACAGGGAGACAAGCCACCCGTGAGCAGGGAACATTGCAGGATTAAACCTAAGTTACTAAAGCAGACGGCGTCCCTTTTTATGAAATGGAACCCCTCGTACTGAGTACTGTTCTGGTCCATCAGATTTCCAGCGGTGTGTTAGTTGTGGGTGACTGACGTCTCTCCTGGATTGTTACAGTCTTTGGGAGGTAAACACCTTATTTCCAGATAGAGGAGAGCTGCCCTGAAATCTTCCCATTGATTCCCATCCCCCATATTCCCTAATGTCTTCCTCGGCACCCCGCCTGTGTGACATGATCTTCCTTCTTTAGCCAGCTTTGGCCACCTCTGAAAATTTCTTTCCTTCCAGGATTTCGTCGGAAAGAATTCCGTGGAAAACTGGCCATTGCCATTACAGCAAATTTTATTAACCGAAACACAACAGCAGAAGCCAAAGTGGAAGAGATCAGTGGTGTGGCTTTTATATTCAACCAAAAATTTTTCCAGGAGCTGAGGGAAGCCACAGGTTGGTGTCAGTGCCTCCACAGCAGAAAGGATAGAAACTTAACTTCGCCTGTGATCTTTCTCTTGGAGGGTCTGGCCGGGGGGTCGTCACTGTTACTGCTGTGTTGTTTGTCCCTCTGCTCCTGCCTCACTCCCGCGCTCCGTTCTGAGCGTTGTGCTGTCTGTGTCTCTGCCTCCCACTCTGGTGTCCTGTGTCCTCATGGCAGGGATGGGCTGCTCCTCCCGCCCTTCCCCCTGCCTGGCTCTGCATGGTGGTGCCTGACGCCGTCGGCTGTTGGAGGGGAGCTCTGGTTTGTTGAGAACCTGACTGTAGGTGTTGAGTGTGTCTTCTTTTTCCTGAGTTTGTTTGGCTTTGAAGTAAACCACGTGCTAGATAGAAATGAGGTTGTTGTATGATAGCTTGTGAATAGATGGGTTCACTTAGACATTTTGCTGCAACAGAAATGTGTGGCAAATTCCACTTACCTATTTTCTGGAAGAACATGGTTTCTTCCCACTGCATCTGTTTTTCAGGTTAATCGAATTAAAGAGCCAGTAGTGCCCTCTGTACTTCCAGGCATCCAGTTGTCTGTCCTGCCTGTGAGAGTCTAGGAGATTCCCCCGCTGCCTTGACGAGCATCGAAGAGGTTTAACCTGAGAACTGACTCAAACCCTCTTACTAGAGGTTAACCTCTCCTTTCTTCGCATCCTTGTGTTTCTGCTTCTGATTGATCGCTGTTGCTCGGATAACAGGGTGTCAGGTGAATGCAGAGCAGTGTGAGGATAACCAGAGCTCCCCCGCTTTTTGTGAACAAATGTACAGGAAGTGAGGCTCAGGCAGGTGCCTTTTCTTACTTTCTCTTTCCCCGTCTGGAGTTCCACGACCCTGGCCTCTGGGGGCCAGGACAGTCTCTCTGGCTGCCCTAACCTTCCTTCATCTCAGCAGAGCCCTATGTGCACGTTTGTTCTCTGTTGCAGGGATCGATTTGGAGAACATTGTCTACTACAAAGATGACACACACTATTTTGTTATGACAGCCAAAAAGCAGAGTTTACTGGACAAAGGGGTGATACTGCACGTGAGTCACGGATTTCTTTTAAACCTCTTTTTATGTTGTACTGGGTCATGTGATTACCAAGAGAAAGAATTTTATTGTCTGATGAGTTTTTTCCTGCAAGGGGATGAAAATGAGTGCCTCACTCATCTCCTGGGACCATGTACTTTGTACTCCTCTGATGTATTTTAGTTTAACTTAAAAAAAAATCTTTTATTATGGAAAATTTCAAGCGCGAACAAAAGTGGAGGGACTTGTGTAATGAACCCCGATGTGCCTATCATCCAGCATTAGCAGTTGTCAGCACGTGGCCAGCACTGTCCCAGGAGTACCTCAGCCCACTCACCACTCCCAGTTTGGGCTGTGCAAAGCAAATCTCAGATAGCATTTCATGCATAAATATTCATTTTAATTTCAGGTGATTCTGTTTGTGGTTATGATGAGTTCCATATATGACCGATTATTGGTTGGTTAATAGGTCATCTTTTGGGAGGGGGTTATAGAGGGAAGGGAGTTAGGCCAAGAAGCAAAAATTGGTGTTTATGGGAGCCTGAGAACGGTTCTGGTCTTACTGCAGGTACGGTTACAGTGCCTGGATCAGGCTATATTTGGACCTCTTTATGGCCTGACAGGGAGGGCTCTTGTTCACCCAGAGCCAGGGCCAGCTAAGCCTTTTTTCCAGATGACTAATTGTATGACATTCCCTGAGATGATGGTCAGAATATGGACTCAAGAGAACCACAGGTGGATGGTTCCTTAAGGAGAGTTTCTTAAATCTTATTTGCTCTTGTTGGTCTGGATTTGAGAATTAACTGTCCCTGTGTGATGAGTGGAGAGAAGAGGCACCAGATGCGGTGATCCAGGCCTGTGCGGTTCCCAGCGCAGACTGGCGGCTGAATTTCAGGATATCCTTTGTCTTTGCAGGATGATGATGAGTCGGGTGACTTCACTCTGAGTTATGGTGCTGCCTTGTCTGCAGGCGGTGCTGGGGAGCTGGGAGCTGGGAGCTCGTGGGCCTCGTGTCTGTGTCTCAGCCCCGTGGCCCTTTATGCGTGTGAGGAGAACAGGACAGAGCAGTGGGCACAGCCCATTCTGCCAAAAGCATGAGCAAGATATATTTAGTTGGATGCTCTATCGGTGAGAAGTAGCTGGTGAACCCATTGGTACGCCTTGGGGCTAAGCTAAGGCTTAGAGCCCGTGGTGGCCACTTACTAAGTGTTGAACAAACAGTTTCTGGGACCAACCTGAGTATTTGTGTTTGGCTTTTACATCTTGTAACGCCAGCGGAAAGTACCATCAGGGGCACTTGGAAAGCTTAGGTCCTGCTTGAGAAGAAAGGCTTGGCTCCTTGTGCCAGAAGCCTCCAAAACAGAAAAGGAGTTTCTCCATTCTTTCTGTGGAGAGCCCTTTTCCTCTCATCCTTGTTTTTCTTTGTTGGTGGATTACTATGGGGCCTTTCAGAATCTTGTGTATTGTTTTGAAGACTTCTGTTCCATTTTCAGTGTATTTCTTCCTGGCCCCCAGGACTCCTATTGCCCCCACCTCCTCATCCCTCTGGCCCTGAAGCTTTCAGGTTTTTCCTTTGGGTTCGATGAGCTATGCAAGGTTGAGTGTCCCGTGTAGGTCCAGCTGCTGCCCAGAAGACGGTGATTGCTGATAGCAGCTTGAACTATGCATGCTTTTCAGTTTACAGAGTACCATCACGTTAAATCATGGATTTGGTATCCAGAGCAACCCCGTGAGGTGGAGTGGACTAGACTGAAGAAGCAGGGACTTGTCCCAAGTAAATGGAGGAGCGGGGGCTCTGTTTCTAGGCGGCAAAACCTGTGTTCCTTTAGAAACAGCCTCCCCCCTTTCCTTTTGAATGTGCATAGAAGACTGCTTTTGGAACAGGGAGGGGAAGGCTGCGGAGCGAGGTTCCGTCTGGCACGCGCAGCATGGCTGTGGCCGGCGGGCTCTTGCGCCCCTGCCTGGGCGTTTCCATCGAGCCTCTTCTCCCTCTGGAGATAGGACTACGCCGACACGGAGCTTCTGCTGTCCCGGGAGAATGTGGACCAGGAGGCCCTGCTGAGCTATGCCCGGGAGGCGGCCGACTTCTCCACCCAGCAGCAGCTGCCCTCCCTGGACTTCGCCATCAACCACTACGGGCAGCCCGACGTGGCCATGTTCGACTTCACGTGCATGTACGCCTCCGAGAATGCGGCCCTGGTGCGGGAGCACAGTGGCCACCAGCTGCTGGTGGCCCTGGTGGGGGACAGCCTTCTGGAGGTGAGTGCTGAGCAGCGGGAGGTGGCAGTTCAGGTTGGAGGCCTGGCGAGGGGGCATCGCACTGAGGGGCAGCTCTGGGGTCCCAGCTGGGGAGCGAGTGTTTGCGCTGCCACGCGGTCTAGTGTACAGGGGAGGGCCCCAGGCCACGGGGAGCCCAGGCTTGCCGCTGTGGGTGGCAGTTCCGAAGGCTTTGTGACTTGCCCGTCTGCAGTCTGTGAAGTAGGGAAGGGCAGGGCAGGGTCAACAGCAAACTCTTTCTCTCCTCCTTAGTTTAGTTTCCCTCTTTTAAAAGGTAATTCAGGTTAATTCTTTGTTTTCTGTTTCTGTAGCCTTTTTGGCCAATGGGAACAGGAATAGCCCGGGGCTTTCTAGCTGCTATGGACTCGGCCTGGATGGTGCGCAGTTGGTCTCTGGGAAGGAGCCCCTTGGAAGTCCTGGCAGAGAGGTAAGCGGAGGGGCGTCCTTCCGCGGTGACACAGGAGGGTCAGTGGTTTGCTCCTCAGGCAGAGTTCAGGTTTCTCTTTCCTTCTTCATTAATGATGTTTTTATATTTAGGAGAGGGAAAGCAAGATAGGTATTCATAAAATCATAGAAACCTAAAGATTATCTAATCTGAGTGATGTTCTCTTATCCCTTTCAAATCAAATTTGTTACTGATGAATGGTATCTGAATCCTTGTGTAACATTGAAGGATGCTCTCTGATTCCTTTGTGACAGCTACATGAACAAATATTCGATTGGTCCAAAGGTTCATTCGTTTTTTTCCCTAAGATGGCTCTAGTAGCACTTAGTTGTCTTTAACTTCATTCGAAACCATTTTGTTAGATTGTATGTGACAGCTGTCATATCAGCCTGCATTTAAAAAAAGACTTACTGGGACTTCCCTGGTGGCGCAGTGGTTAAGAATCCGCCTGCCAATGCAGGGGACAAGGGTTCTAGCCCTGGTCCGGGAAGATCCCAAACGCCACGGAGCAACTAAGCCTGCGCGCCACAACTACTGAGCCTGCGCTCCAGAGCCCTCGAGCCACAACTACTGAAGCCTGTGTGCGCCTAGAGCCCGTGCTCCACCACAAGAGAAGCCACCACAATGACAAGCCCACGCACTGCAACAAAGAGTAGCCCCCGCTCGCCAGAACTAGGGAAAGCCTGCGCGCAGCAACGAAGACCCAGCGCAGCCAAAAATAAATAAGTAAATAAAATAAAATTTTAAAATTAAAAAAAAAGACATCAAAATTGGTGAATTTTTGTGTAGCCATTTTAATATTGAAGATGGAAGAAAAAAGTAACATTTTCAGCATATTATGCTTTATCATTTCTAGAAAGGTAAAAACACAACTGAAGCACAAAAAAAGATTTGTGCAGTGTATGGAGAAGGTGCTGTGACTGATTGAACATGTCAAAGGTGGTTTGCAAAGTTTTGTGCTGGAGATTTCTCGCTGGACGATGCTCCACAATTGGGTAGACCAGTTGAAGTTGATAGTGATCAAATCGAGACGTTAATTGATAACAATGTTACACCACGAGGGAGATAGCCAACATACTCAAAATATCCAAATCAAGCACTGAAAATCATTTGCTCCAGCTTGGTTATGTTAATCGCTTTGATGTTTGGTTTCCACATAAGTTAAGCGAAAAAAACCTTCTTGACCATATTTCTGCATGTGTTTCTCTACTTAAACGTAGCAAAAAATTCCGTTTTTAAAACAAATTGTGACGGGTGATGAGAAGTGGTTTACTGTCCAATAATGTGGAGCGGAAGAGATCGTGGGGCAAGCGAAAAGAACCACCACCAACCACATCAAAGGCTGGTCTTCATCCAAAGGAGTTGATGTTGTGTATATGGTGGGATTGGAAGGGAGTCCTCTACCATGAGCTCCTCTGGAAAACCAAACGATTAATTCCAACAAGTACTGCTCACAATTAGACCAACTGAAAGTGGCACTCGACGAAAAGCGTCTGGAATTAGTCAACAGAAAACGCATAATCTTCCATCAGGATAACGCAAGACCACATGTTTCTTTGATGACCAGGCAAAAAGTGTTACAGCTTAGCTGAGAGGTTCTGATTCATCTGCTATATTCACTAGACATTGCACCTTTGGATTTCCATTTATTTCGGTCTTTACAAAATTCTCTTAATGGAAAAAATTTCAGTTCCCTGGAAGACTGTAAAAGGCACCTGGAACAGTTGTTTGCTCAAAAAGATAAAAAGTTTTGGGAAGGTGGAATTATGAAGTTATCTGAAAAATGGCAGAAGGTAGTGGAACAAAAGGGTAAATACATTGTTCAATAAATTTCTTGGTGAAAATGAAAAATGTGTCTTTAGTTTTTACTTAAAAACCAAAGGCACTTTTTGGCCAACCCAATACTTGAAAATAGTGCATTTAATCTTCCTGTCCTTAAACTAGAGAGACTTGTACTAATGAAATCAGTGTGGTAGCAGGGGATGTACTAACATAGGAGAAGAAATTAAAAGTGACTTCGAATCCAAAGGAAAACAACAAAGTGCTTATGAACATTGACTCTCAACTGTCAGACATTGTGAAGCAGATAATTGCAGATGCGGTAAGGTCTCAGATTCGCTTGCTAATAAAGAACAAGTGCCTTGACCAGAACTAGAGAAAGAGGATTTGCTGGATGAAGTTAGTGGTCGATACCATTTTTTAAGTCTGTTACCTAAGGTACGCTGGGTGAATTTGGTGGCAAGTTTTTTTCATCAGTGATTTTCTTAAAAATTAAACATTGGCCTACTCGCTAAAACAGCACAGCAGTAGAGTGAGGCTTGGCTCCCTGCCCACAGCAGTGGACTTGCCCTTCTCCTTGGCCCCTAACAGTCTGGTGCCTGTGGGATCGTTGAGATGGTGGGGATGGGAAGCCAGGGCTGATGTGGGGTTGGAGGCAACCCGTCAAGGAGGATTTGTCCCACCCTGGACTGTCAGAAACTAGAAATATTATCCAAGGAGAGGGAGGAGCTTCTGGTGTTGTCGCTGCTCTGAGTGCCCTGTTGTGCATTGTTGCAGGGAAAGCATTTATAGGTTGCTGCCTCAGACCACCCCCGAGAATGTGAGCAAGAACTTCAGCCAGTACAGCATAGACCCCGTCACCAGATACCCCAACATGAACGTCAACTTCCTCCGGCCAAGCCAGGTAAGCGCCCCTGGCCCGTCATCCGTGTCCCGGCCACGGTCAGGACCAGTCAGACTCTGTGAATACAGGCGCACACAGCATTCCTTCACAATCCAAGCAGCCGTCTTCCTGAGTTGGCTGAGGGAGGCCTCTTCCATCAGCAGACTGATCAGCTAGGGCAGCGGGTTATCTGGGGACCGGAGGGCTCTGTCCCGTCTCCTGGTTCCCGTGGACAGTGCAGGAGCTCAGCCCTCGTTCTCTAGTCAGGACGTGCAGCAAGCGCCTGCGTCACTGCCACCAGTCACCGTGACCCAGGGGCCGCCGCTCACCTTCCCTGAACTTGTTTCCCCATCTGTACCATGGAGGCCACCATCCCTGCTGCTCCCAGGATCGTTGTGCAGGCAGACAGCACTGGTCACTTGAGAGAACGTGGAAAGATAAGACCCTCCGCAAGTAAAAGATACTGCCGGCCAACTCAGAATGTCTAAAGCCTTGTTACTGCACTGAGATAACATTTTACAAAGCATAATAATCCCAGGGAGCCCAACAATGCTGAGAAAGCAGCCCATTCAAAGTATTTGCCTGTGTTCTAGAGTAATTTTTTATTCACTTGACATCTAGGCCTCTGTGTTTGTGGGGAAAACCCGCTGTCACTGGGCAGTAGTAATGGCCCAGCAGAGACTGTGCGAGGGCCCTCCGTGGCTGTCTCTGAGCACAGGTTCTTACAGTTCCCATGCATTTGTGTGTACGTGACCCACCGTATCCCAGAAAGGATTAAGGTTGGCATTACACCTTCTGACTACACTTTCCCCAGCCTTCCACTTCAGTCAGTGTGCTCTCAGTCGGGAATTCATTACTTGGTATGTGATTTTCCTTCTTTACAACTTGTAAACTTCCTGCCAGGTGCGCCATCTGTATGATACTGGAGAAACAAAAGATATTCATCTGGAGATGGAGAACCTCGTGAATTCCCGAACTACCCCAAAATTGGCCCGCAATGGTGAGTCCTGGTACTGGCCTTTCCGCCGTCGAGAACGTTCTGTGTGATTGGCTGAGCTGTTGGCGCGCACAGTACTGGCTCTCATGTACATGGTTCTCACCGGAGGTGGTTTGCCCCCAGGGGATGTTTGGTCGTGTCTGGAGACATTTTTGGGTGTCAGGACTGGGAGGGTTACAACCGCTCTGCCCCTTGGGGTACATAAGTCAGCCCTACAGTGAAGAATCAACCGCCTAAAGCAGCACTGCTGTCAAGCCTGGGAAACCTGGTCTAAAGTGTCGTGAGGGTGTAAAGAGAAATCGGATACGGCGCTGTTGAGAGGGCGGGGGTGCGGACTTGGGAGCACACACGCAAACCAAGGTTTTGAGGGAAGGCTTTACAGAAGAAGCAGTGGCCTCTTAGTTGAGGACCACGACGGCTGCAGGACACAGTGATGGAGGCGGAGCCTGTGCGGTGTAGAGTTCTTTAAAAGGAGAGTGACCAGCCAGCTGCAGGTGAGCTGGGACAGAGAAGGGCGCTGGGGCACAGCAGGTAGTCTAGAAGGGCTGCAGTGGTCAGGCTGGCCGGTCCGGTGTTGATGCCGCGGATAAGGGAGACCGCGTCCAGTCCAGCTGTGCCCGTCCGTGAAGCGTGTGGCTTGACAGCATACGTAGCGTCTCTGAACTTGGGTTTCCGTGTGTGCAAAGTGGGGGTAACCATGCCCACCTCACTGGCTGTGAGGACTCGGGGGCGTGTCGGGGTGTTCGCTGCAGCACCTGGCATGCAGCGGGGCATTAGAAGTGGCTGCTGAGGGCATAAGGAGCCAGAAGCACTGGCAGAGTCTGAACAAGGACTCGGGGCTGAGAAGATTTGAGCTCTGTCATGGGCATCTTGAATTTGACGTGCTGTTGGGATATCAAGGCAGATGTGACCACCAACAGGCAGCTGGAAACATTTTCATCTCCCTCCACTGGGGTGTCATCTCCTTGAAAGCAGAGAGTGTGTCTTTTATTTATTTATTTATTTTTGGCCGCACCGCACAGCTCGCGGGATCTTAGTTCCCCGACCAGGGATTGAACCTGGGCCCTAGGCAGTGAGAGCGTGGAGTCCTAACCACTGGACCACCAGGGAAGTGCCCAGAGAATGTGTCTTTGTTCACTGTTATTCTAGAACCTGGAATGTTGAAGTCGTCCAGTACATATTGGATCAGTGGATACACAGACTTGGGAGACATCTGAATGAAGTGAATTTCTGAAGCCAGGAGACTTATGATGGTGACGCCATCAGTAGTTCTCTGTGTCATTTCAGGATACATTTTCCCTGAAAGACTGAAGTGAAACGGGACTTCTAGATATGCAGTTTTTATTTTGTTATGTTCACAAATTTGTTACGTACAAATGGCTTAGTATAAGGTTAAGTGTTTTCAGCTGCTTAAGGTAAGGAACAGACTTTCTTGGACACAAATAGGAGTTCACAGATTTCTTCTAAATGTCCTATATCAGAGCTCTTCTGATGTGATCATGAAAAACGGTTTTTTATAAAGGCTGTTCGTGTTTTAGAAGACACATCAGTGACTGGAAAACGTCCCAGTATGTGTGTCTATGTGTTGAGTTTTTCAAGATGTGACCACTTATCATACTGAGTGCCAAGCCTGGCCTGGCGTCCTTGGCCTTGCGTGTGTGGTCCTGCAAAGTTTCTTCACTTGGCAGATTGCTCGGTACCTTGGAAAGTGTGAGAGCAAGTGTTTAACGTGCTGCTAGGTGGAATGGAACGTTTCTTCTCGGGTGCTCCCAATGTTACTTTGAAGAGAAGGCGTTTCCTCTGCCACCTGCCAGACAGCTCTCCAGGGAAATCTTAGAGCCATCACGTGTGAGGGTGACAGCTCAGCAGGTGGCACCCTTCCCTGTATGTCCCTGTCCTGGAGAGCGGCTGGGACCCTGGGCTTCAGCGTGAGAGGATCCATAGCATCCACTTGTGATCTGTCATTCTCTTGGGGCATGGACGTTGACCTCAGAGTCTGGATAAATTGGTAGTTTCTTGTCTACCATAAATTCCATGGGAATTCCCTGGCAGTCCAGTGGTTAGGACTCTGCAACTTCATTGCTGTGGGCCCGGGTTTGATCCCTGGTTGGGGAACTAAGATCTCACAAGCCGCGCCGCACAGCCAAAAAAAAAAAAAATTAAATTAAATTCCACTCTTATGATACCAGTTAAATAACTTCTTACTTTTGAAAACCAGTGACGACTATTTTGTCCTTGCCTTCAGTATTTTTTCAACCTGGTTATGTGGATTCTCTATCAAAGCTACCAGGTGACCACACTTCCAATAAAAACATTGTTGTTGTTTTAGAGTCTGTGGCTCGTTCCAGCAAACTGCTGGGTTGGTGCCAGCGGCAGACAGATGGCTACGCTGGGGTGAACGTGACGGACCTCACCATGTCGTGGAAGAGCGGCCTGGCCCTGTGTGCCATCATCCACAGATACCGCCCTGATCTGATGTGAGTCCAGGCTCTGCTTCATCTGTATTCCCACAGGACTTGCGAGTGCCCTGCTTCCAGGTGGCCAAACTCTGTACCTTTTCCTAGAACGAGATATATATAAGATACTTCTGGAAGTCAGTCACTAATTTTGATTTATAGTTATATTTAAAGGTGTGTCTGTTAGGCATTATGTAGCTCAACCCAGGAATTATTAGCTGTTTGTAAAGTCTCAGCACTCAAAACGTGGAAAACTGGTTATAACACCCCCGGGCCTGTTAACATCACATGAAGGAAAACTCTGTTTCTTGGCCCCAGGCTGAGCTCTGCGTTCAGCCAGCTCTGCTGGTCACGAGGAAAGCCTGGCCGGAGTGTGGGCTGAAGGCACGCGTGTCACTACCAGCAAAGCACTTCCTCCATTCACCGGGGCTTGTCAGCATTGTCTCTTGTCTCTTGCACTTTTTGCAAGCATGCTCTTACGCCCCTGACATTCAGGTGGCCGTACGCACCTTTGCAGTGACATTTCCTCTTTTGGTCATTCTCTACTCACCTAAATGCAGACTAGTATGACAGGATGACCCAGGTCAGCTGTGGTGACCGGTGCACCCAGATTTCCCCGTAGGCATTTGTTACCATGGAAGCCAAACAAGAAGATTCAGAAACAAGCAGAGCATGTGGCGTTATTTTGGCTAGCTGTCCTTTCATCATCAGGTCCACTTAGGGGCCCATTTTTGTGTATTTGTTTTGTTCTAATGATTACTTAAGGAATCCTGAAAGATCTGGCTCTCTTTTATGTTAATAAAAGAAAGGGGCCTCACCTAGTGCTTAGGAGTGGGAGTGCTGACGTGCTTGATAAGCAGAAGTGGCCTCTGTGCCCCTGTCCCTTAGCTCACGGCGAGACTGGTGAAAACTGAGTTGAAGTAGGGCTTATTGACCCCTCCGGGGGGCAGGGGGCAGCCTGAGAACGACTGCGGTGGGTGACACAGAAGTGCTCAGGAGAAGGGCCAGGCAAGTCAGTCCTAGTCCAGAGGGAGGGCAGGACAGAAGGGGGAGGGCAGGAGTCCCTGAAGGGAGCCTGGCGCGGAGGGGACACGCTCCTGTGGAATGGACCGAAGGCTGCCGGGGGCCCGGGCGTTTCCTCCTGACGGTGCACAGAGCCGTGAGTAGCTAATTCGGCACCGTTTAAGCTGCCGTGACGTCACTCAGGATGAGCCCCCCCCCACACCCCCTGTTTAGTAGGCTTAACATACAGAGTAAAGGAGTTTAAAAAATGAAAAACGGTTGCGGAGTCAGCAGGTTAACACAAAGTAAGGCCTGCCCAGTTAATCTGAAATCACCTAAAGAAGGATGCTGTCAGTCTTTACTTGATTGAATAGCAAGAAGCCTGAAACCCAGTGGGAAATGTTTGTTAATCTAAATACTTAGGAAAACTCAGGAAATTTAGCAGTGGAGAAATCTTTGGAGGAAAGTTTTGGAATTTCCCTTTTAATTAGAGGGGAAGGCTGAGTAAGATTCACCAGAGCTAATGTAGTACATCAACAGCTTGTCAGCTCCAGAGGACACAGGGGGTGATGGTTCCAGGCCTTTAGACACAGCCTGATCCAAATAGGACCTTTATTGTTATTGAGCATGAGTTTAATACATGCAGACCACACACGGGGCACAGGAGAAACTTAACAAAAACAATTCCTTTTCCGGAGCTTACATTTTAGCAAGAACTTTACGTTATTGATAAAATGTTATGTTTTCCAACTTTTCCCCTCTTTTCTCTTATGGGTAGATTGTTAATCCTGTCTTCTCCCTGAGGATGATTTGCATTTCATTAGTAAAAGGAGGGAGACAGAAGTGAGAGAGACAGGTTTGCTCTCCGATTTCAGTGAGGCCTGCACCCTGGATTTTAGCTGAAAGACCAAGAAATAGTGGTGACTCTGTGATACCGTGTTTTCTGGTCTGGGGACAAGCAGCCCATCTTGACATGTTTTCCTCGTCCTGTTTCTCAGAGATTTTGATTCTTTGGATGAGCAAAATGTGGAGAAGAATAACCAGCTGGCCTTTGATATTGCTGAGAAGGAGCTGGGCATCTCTCCCATCATGACAGGCAGAGAGATGGCCTCGGTGGGGGAGCCGGACAAGCTGTCCATGGTGATGTACCTGACCCAGTTCTACGAGATGTTCAGGGACTCGCTCCCCTCCCGAGGTAAGGGCCCCCCAGGGGTGCTGCCGTGTGGCTCCCCTGCCTCTCCTTCCCCCGTGCCCCTTCTTCCAGCAGACCCGCTTCTCTGCACTATTGTCAGCCCCTCGTTCTGACCCAGGTCTTGCTCAGCAAACCTGCAGTTGTGGAGGCCGTGAGCATTCCCGTCTAGAACCTTGTCCTTGACTCCACCACCCTCGTTCCCTTTCTCTCAGAATCAGACTTTTTGAAAAGGTGCTTTTGCTGTGGCCTGGACTTCCTCACTGCCTAATCTTTGTGACACTTTGCAACCTGGCCAAAACTGTTGTCCGTGGTCGTGAAGAATCACCAGGTGCATATCCTTCCCTCCTCTCTCACCTCTCAGGTACCCAGCTGTTCTGCGTTGTTCAGCACTTGGAATGACGTCCTTTCTCTTGAAATTCTCTTTTCCTCTTGACTTCTGTGATCCCGGACTATACTTGCTTGTTCTCTTCCTTCTGTTAACTGTTTCTTTGGCTTCTCTTTCT
Source organism: Mesoplodon mirus (assembly GCF_964341445.2). Taxonomy (NCBI): domain Eukaryota; kingdom Metazoa; phylum Chordata; class Mammalia; order Artiodactyla; family Ziphiidae; genus Mesoplodon; species Mesoplodon mirus. Next base: position 102,420,985 of record NC_138987.1, on the reverse strand, counting down.
TCTCCTACCTTTTAGTGTTCCCAAAAATCTTCCCTTGGCCCTCAGGCTGTCAGAAAACAGACTGAGTAAGCATCATGATGCTTACAAGTGTTGACCACGGTACCTGACCTGGTTTACATCCCATTGCCTCCACCTAAAGTCACTAAACTTCCCTGTGCCTCAGTTTCCCCATCTGTAAAGTGGGATAATATGTACATGGCTAGATTGTAATACGCTAAGAAGAGTGTTTGGCGAATGGAAGCACTTAAACAAATGTTAGCAATGTATTATTAGCTTCAATTATTATTTAAACATTACTATTGTTACTAATAAGACAGTGGAACCCACAGAGTTTAGGTACCATTCTCCAGTGCTTCTAGCCCATGTACTTGTAGACATCTGTGGCTTTCTCTCATTAGAGATGCAGTTCTTACAACAGACATGCACAACTCTGACGTCAACAAGCACACCCTGAACCCATGACCCGAGTCTTGTCTCCTCCCCCCCGATGCCCCTCCCTTTCTCTCCCGACCTGAACTTTTCATCTTGAAGTGAGGCTTCGGCACTCTGTTGTAACCAGCAAGCACAGGCAGATTGCAGCGTCTGAAAAGCAAAAGTGGAGGTTTTTGTGACTGAAGTGGATTGGGGCAAGCGTTGGTTTTGTTTGTATGGATGGAGAAGAGAAGACCCAGCGTCCAGGGCTCCGTGTGCATTTTCTCTGTGGAGTTCCTACCGGGTTCAGAGCGTACGAACCCTCAGAGCTTCCTGAGGTTCCGAGAGCCTCCTGCAAGGAGGCGCCCTCAGGGCCGTCCTTGGACACTGCTGGTTTCTGCCCACAGACGCCTTGGACCTGAATGCTGAGGAGAGGGCCGTCCTGGTAGCCAGCACTAAATCCCCCATCTCCTTCCTGAGCAAGCTGGGGCAGACCATTTCTCGGAAGCGCTCTCCCAAGGTAAGTGGAAGGGTTTTTCCTCCAGCTGCAGAACTAATGGCCCAGTGCAGTGACTAGAGGAATGCGGTTTCCCTCTGCTCTTGGTGCAGGACAAAAAGGAAAAGGACTTGGACGGTGCTGGGAAGAGGAGAAAGACCAGCCAGTCGGAAGAGGTGAGAAATATCTGGAGTTTTCCAGAATGATTGTACTGAATCGTCCTCCTTGGCTGAAACGCTTAATTCCCAAATCGGTATTGCTAGATCTTTTCAGTTCACTCTGTGTGAGAATTGTTGTGCACAGATGCTTTCTGTGGCCTTTTGCCTTTGTTTAATTTTTTGGAGAGCATCCAGGGAACACACACGTGCTCTGGGCCTTCCTGTCTCTTTGGAATCCCATATGTGGTGGAAGGCAGCAGCTTTCCTGGGATGTGACCACACCAGCAAGAGCCCGAGTACCTCTTCATGCTGCCCCTGGGCCCGAGGCCATCTTGAGATTTGAACCTTGAGGAGAGCCACTGAGCTCGACCTAAAGCAGGGACGAGCCGCTGTGCCAGGCCCTGGGGTGTGGGCAGGGGCTCCTCTAATCGAGGCTGGCTCTCGATACCCCTGTTCACCAGGAGGACGCGCCCCGGGGCTACAGAGGAGGAAGACCTACGCTGGTGAGCACCCTGAGCGACCGGAGGGTGGATGTGGCCCTTGGCAACCAGAACAAGGTGAAGTACATGGCCACCCAGCTACTGGCCAAGTTTGAGGAGAACGCGCCTGCGCAGTCCACAGGCGTGAGGAGACAGGTAAGCCCGGCTCACACCTCGCCTGCCCGGACCTGGGCTGGCCACAGAGGAAGGGGGGTTAGTGAGTGAGACGGGGAACTTCCCGGTCCTGAGGGCTCAGGGCTCGAGACTGGCGTCTGCATGGGGCAGGGACGAGGGTTCCTGTCCTCACCAGCCAGGCCCACCCAAGGATCTTTAGAACGGGGTGTCCAGATCTGTGTGCGTAGGTGTGTGTTCACGTACATGCATATGTAAGTAATATAAGAGGTACCCGCTTATTGAGGAAAATGCTGGAAAGTGTAATTAAGGCCCCTATAATTCTGTTAATATTTTTCTTTCTGGTCTTTTTTTAGTGCATTCTTATTTTCATGGTTGAGGTCATTCTTAACGTACGCTTTCCTGTTCTGCTTTCTTCACGTAACTTTGGGCGTATTTCCATGTTCCAAACTCTTTATAAGCCTCTTCCAAAGTGTGTGCTCCATGCTTTTCTTAACTCTTCCTCTGGTGCTGGATGTTTAGTTGTTTCTCATCTTTGATGAAGGGCAGAGAGGTAGACGCTCTTGTGTGTTGCACATGGTTTTCCTAGACTGTCCTTGAACTAGGTCACGAGTGTGAGTGCTGTAAAGGTTCTCCGTGGACTGTCCTCACTCCCCGAGTTCTGCTGAGGGCTGGACCGCCATGCCTGTTAGGTCTTGTCTCTCCTCTTGCTTGTCTAAAAGTCACTAAGGCTTCTCACAAGAGGAGGTACAGGCATTGTGAGATCCACAATGAACATTTCTTTAAAACTCCTGGTGCGGGGAGCGCCTCTTCATCTTCGCCACGTGCGCCAGCCCTTGTTCCTGTGGACCAGGGCCCAGGCCGACCACCATCACTAACTTCTTCCCACATCTAGTGCTTGGTTAGATCCTCACGCTCCAGGCGTTCGTGCCGAGGTCCACAGAGAACGTGCAGGCTTGACTGGGAACGTGTGAGGCTGCCGGGCGGCTGCAGCAGCCCAGGTTCCATCCTCCTCAGCAAGGCTGGAGGACGTGTGTCCCCACTCATTTTGAGTGGAAAGATTTATTTTCCAAGCCAGAATTAGTCGTTTAGGCTCAGAGCATTGAGCTTGGGAAAAGGATAATCAGAATTACAGCTTCTGTTTGTCTTTTCTTTTGCATTTGGCTTTGCCCGAGTTGGGGAGGGAGGGTTTCCCTTTGTAAGTGTAACTTCCTAGAATGAATTCTGTGCACCCTCCTTCAGTTCATAGATGCGTGTCTATCCTCTGTGAGAACCATTTCTGTGTCTGCTACCTTAATGGTTTTTTTTTTTTTTTTTTTTTTTTTTTGTCTCCGTGTCCTGTCACCTACCCAATACTTGGCCTGTGTGTCACAGCCGACACAAGAGCGTGGGCTCAGCCAGCCGTCCTGCTGCCTGCCTGAGCAGGGTCGCCCTGCTCCTGTCCCCCAGTGGAAACAGGTAAAGGAACTGCCCAGGGACCAGAATGGGTGCTGGGCCTTCCCACCTGCTCCTCCTCCGAGCCAGCCGGGTGGGGCCTGCACTGTAGAACCCTAGGTCACGGGGTAGGAATCTCTGTGCACATTTGAGTGGCGACTCTGGGGGAAGGTTTAACAGACAGTACTGATAGTATTGCATGACTTGTTTAACTCCTTGGGATTTGGGAAACCAGTGAAAAGAGTGGGCTGTTACATTGGTGTTGAAACTAGCTGAAGCTATGTGGTACCTGTGTTCAGGTACTTAGCCTTTGGGGTTTTGGTGTTATAACCTTTGTCCCAAGTTGACCTTTGGCTGAAATGCATCTGCGTGACCCCTGGAGGACAATCCCGAGTTTCTAGAGCTTGGGGCTCGGGCAGTGAGTGGTCTTCTCGTGTTAAACAGGAAAATGTTATCCAAGAAACAGTCTCAAACTGGTTTTTTCCTTGTTTCAGATGATGGACAGAGATGATCATGGGCGTTTTCTCAGTGTTTTGTCCACATTTAAAATACTCGTTTTGGAAATTTTCACTAAAGTTTCTGCAGGATCTCCTGTAAAGCTGCTTCTCCTACACAGTATAGAGTGGGGCAGAAAGAAAGAGGGGCTGGTGCCTGGCGGGGAACAGGACACCCGCCAGCGCGATGGGAGGCCTCTGCTCTTTCCCCCCACGTCACAGCCCTGAGTGCGGCCTGGGGTTGCTGTCTTGTGGTGTGGAGTTGCTGAGGACTGGGGTTCTGAGCGGTCAGAGGGGCTGACCCTGATTCCCTCCTGTGCTGGGAGGTGCTGGGGAGTGGTGAGGTAGATTTCAGTTGAATTACACTGAGAGCAGAATGTTTCTTTTTAACTTTCCGTTGGATAATATGCACGTTAAGGCAGGGCCCGTGAGGCTGAGGCGGAAGCTTGGGGGCAGTGTCCAAAGTCACCATGAAGCCAAGCTGCCTCTCTCCCCATGCGTGGGGAGGGGAGGTCTTCTGAGGAAAACTCATCAGAAATCCACTTCTATTTTCCTTACTTGCCCTTTGCCTAGGGTAGACCTTTGAAGTCGAGGTGGAAGGTATGATGTGAAGGTTGGTCTTGAATTGAGTATTACTGAAGGGGAAGGTGAACTCTGCACTACGTTCCCAGGTTCTTACACTGGTCACGGAGGGGGCCTGAGACAGGGAAACACAGTCGGCGGGTGAAGAGGTGACTCTGAGCGTCACGTCCTGCAGTGGCTCCGGGTGGGCATCCCAGGAAGCCCGGCTCAGGGACCCAAGGGGCTGGCTCGGCCGCCACTGCTGCCTCCGTCCCGCGGAAGCCGGGCTTCGCTCCCGCTGGGTGCTGGGCGGCAGGGGTGCCCGGAGCCCTGCTTCTCCTGTTGCTGCAGCGGCTGGGAGCCTCCAGCCTGTGCCGTGCTGCCTGAACGCACCCAGGCGGTTTGTGATCACGGTCAGTGGAGTTGAGTAGGTACCGCCAGGCTCTCCAGGCCGAACAGACCCTTAAAGTGAAGGCTGGTCTGGGGAAGGGGCACCGGAGATGCTGGTCAGAAGCAGCCGGGTAGCTGGACCCCGTTAGATCATACGTGTAGAGCGGGATTGTAATGTGCTGGGCTGTGAGAGGACCTGTGACGCACAGCTCTCACGTCCTCGTGAGACGTGTTCACAGACGACTTATCCCCAGTGCTAAGTCAGGGATGGCGTCGTGAGCCTTGCTTTGCCCATTTACCCCCTGAAAGACAGAGCACTGGAGGGCCACGCCAGTTGGCACACCAGCCCATGGGCACAGGAAGTCCAGGGGTGCGCCCTGGGGGCTGACGGCGCGCCTTCCTGTGACCCACTTGCTGTGTCCCTGGAAGCGGCTCCGACTGAGGCAGGCGGGGGTGGCGAGCGCAGTGGTGAGGAAGGTGTGGGGATGCCCGCTCCTCGTCACCGTCCTGTGATGTCCCCCGGCTCGTCCCTCCCCACCTCGTCCCCTTCTGATCTCAGAAATGGGTCCTGCAGGCAAAGTCTGCGGTTAAGCAGCCTCGGTTTGACTGTAGATGGTCAGGGGTGTGGGAACAGACGGAGAAGTGGGTTCTGTGGCCTCTTCCCCTCTGGACTTTTCTGGGAGCCGCCCCACACGGTAGCTCTGGGCGTGAGGAACCTGAGGCTTCCTCTGACTCGGGAATCTGGTGGTTCCTTTAGCACTGCAGGGTTCTGTCAATCAGAGACAGGTTCACGGGAAGCGGACACCGTGGGGAAGTGATACACGGACACTGTGTGGTGTCAGTTAGTGAAAGGTGTTAATTTTATACCCTGTTTCCTGTTCTTGTATTTCTGTGGTCGGCTCCCAGAACCTTCCGCGTGTGAGTGAGGGGACTGAGCAGGGGAAGCAGTGGCAGGACGTGGGCGTGGGTGGCCCAGGAGGTGCTGGTCTGCTGCTGCAGGTGCCCGGGCGCCCCCGCCGTGGGCAGCAGTCGCCACGCTCCCCCCGTAACGGGAGTCTGTGTGCCCTTCTCTCTACTTGTAACTGAGCCCCTTTTACCCCCCAGCTTCCCTGATAAGCCAGCAGAGAAGACTATGCCCTGGTCCCTGGCATTTAGAAAATGCTGCCGTGCAGGTCCTGACCCCGCAGTGGCTGCAGAGATGACTCCGGGATCTGCAAACAGAGCGCCTCTGCCCCGAGGCCACGACAGGCGGGACAGGCCCCTGCCTGAACTCGCCAATTTGTGCTGAGGATGGATGGGTGGGGAAGGGCCTCCGGGATGCTTTTGGCAAATGCCTTCGGTCCTTCCAGACCCAGCCTCAACGTGGCCACCATTTCACCTGTGTTCTCTCTGTTTGTGTCTATCGGCGTAAAAGCGACAGGAAAAGGAGCATTCTCGGACCTGCCCCAAAAAAGTGATCACACTCTCTCCTCCCCCTACTCCGCCTCCCTGTCGGGCACGTGGCGACCAGCAGGTGACCCCCTCTGCATGCTCCGCTGTCCTGTGTGCCTGCCTGCCTGTGTGGGTGGCCAGGGGAGAGACCAAGTCAGGATCCCGTCATTTCAGTGATGACTTACTGGCGAAGCGACCTTTGCTGGTTGGCCTCAGGATAGCACATCGTCCATTCAAACCCTGGGTAGTTTAATCTAGTCTCGCATCACAGGACTACAACTGTGCAGCCACACACTAAAATTTAAACTGTACTTGACACAGATGCGAGGTCCAAAAGCCCTGGAGAGCATTTTTCTATAACCCCATTGAAATCAGCCATTTTTGTCTTGCTGCCCAAGGAGATACAGTTAAGGTGAACTTTGGGAAGCTCTTTATAGGGCTCCACTCCCTGAGTTTGGCTCCTTGTGATTTTGAGAGCCCTGCCTCTTGCTTATCCAGCTTTTGCCAACAAACACCTGCCCTTTCCGTCTACCCCACTCACTGTCCAGGCAGACCACTGGAGAACTGCTTCAAGACGAGTTAACCACACGTGCTTTGCGGCCAGCACGCTCATATGAAGTGCGTTTATAGAACGGCTTTTTTGACTTGTGTTGTATGTCCCTATAAAGTAAAACACTGATTTTGAAGGTAGGATCTATGGAAAGACATTTTCTCAGCTATGGTAGCCTATTTAGAAGGTGATCCCATAATGTGTCTGATATGCAGGGGCCCAGCCTATGTCCCTGGGTCTGGACGCTGAACCCTTGTTAGGGTAGTGACCACCCTGGGCCCTGTCTCTGCCCAAGAACCAACATGGGCCATTTCTTCTGAGTCAGGCAGTGTTCTCAGTGCTTTTCCTGTGTCGTCTTGGTCTGTTCTCACAATAACCCTACGACGCAGGTCCTGTTATCCTCACCTTTTACAGATGAGGAGACTGAGGTGTAGGCTAGGGAGGCCAAGTAGTTTGTGCGAAGTCACACAGTGAGCAGCGAGCTAGGAGCTGAACCCAAGTGGTGTGACTCTGGAGCCTGAGCCCCGGCCTCGTCCTGCCCGCGGAGACCGCGCGCTCACGGGCTCTGGACAACAGAGTGGCCACGTCGGGATCTCCGGGTCAGTTCTTGCAGCGGGGCAGGGCCATACGGTGGATGCTGGGCTATCCAGAGAGTGACTAGGGGCCTAGATGCCCCAACCCCACGTTGCTGTGTTAGTGGTTTCCTCAGGGCAGCGGAGGCGGCGTGGGCCTGGGTCACGGTCCCCGGCCTCTTGGGTGCAGCTTCTGTGCTCACCTCGCCCCTTCGTGCCGTGTGCTCATGGGGTCTTCTGTGGACTGTTGTCGTCTCTAATGCCTTGGTGTGGAAGCTTCACCCTCCTAACCTGCCTCTCCTGTTAACCTTCCACTGAATGCCTCTGATCACGTGCTGCTGTGTGAAAGAAATATGTTTGTTCCACCTTTGTACTAACCGTAGTTCCTTATTTATCCACGTAGCTGACCTCATTGGAGGCCAAGTGGGAGAACAGCTGTGCAGAGCTGTCCTTGGGTCACAGGATTTGATGTAGACGGGACTGTGGTTACTTGGGGTTGGGGACCAGTAGGCAACAGGTTATGTGTTGAAATGAACTCTCACTTTCTGGGGCTGTCCCTTAGTAGGTCCAGATAGAGCATTTGGGTGGAGCTTAAGTTTCTACTTTGTTGCCAACAGACGTACAGCGATCTTGATGCTGACAGCCGTGGCAAGCAGAGTCCCCACCACGAGAGGGTAAAAGCACGACTGTGGCATGGGATGCTGGCAGCCACACAGATGCAGCACGCTGGGGTGGGGCGCAGGCGTGGCCCCTCTCCCTTGCTTTTTCCACACTCTGGTCACCCAGCCAAGAGCCGGGAATCTTTTCGCTTACAATGATGACCCTTGCAAATAGCGTTCACGGTGGAACATCCATCCACTCAGCGTCAGACCAGATAGGAACCCTGAGAGTTTGTGCCCTGTGAACGGCCTCTTCCCCTCCCTGCCCCCCCTTCCCACTCCCAGATATGCACCTTTGACTTCTGGGGAAGGGTCGAGGTCAGTAAGCAGGAGGCACTTGCTTGGCTACTTCCGGGATGCTGACGTAGAAATACTGAGAAAGCCAAAGCTCTTAGAGCATGGGGATCCTTCAGGTGTGAAGAGGACGGGGGCGGGAAGGAAGGTGATGACAAGACAGGGTCCATGATGAAAAGTGGTAGCTTATCTGTTCGAGGCGCTAGTAGGGAGACGCCTGAGCGCACCTGGCCATCGTGTGATCTGACGAGTTGCAGAGTTGCTCATCTCAAAACCCGCTGGCTATGAAACTTTTTTGGTTGTTATTGTTACCCTTAAATGGAGGCCTGAGTGGGTGTAGCTCTGCAACCAGAATGAAGAATCATCTCTAACTGTTCACTTTACATGGGCCTTCTCTTATTTTTGCCTCCCTCTCCGCCTTTGCTCTCTGAGAAATGCCCTCATGGCTGAGCAGTGAGTCTGGTTCCCTCCTGGACCCATTAGGAAAGTAGTGGTAGCACTGTCTTCCTACCAGTTGCCAGGCAGGAAGCAGGCCCGGGATGGGGGAGGGGGGCCTTTCCATGTCACCCGTGTCACCCACAGCTTCACTGCCTGTGCCCAGCCTTTCTTCCTTCTTCCCAGGCTGGTTCCTGCCAAGAAGAAAGCTAGGCACTTTGACTGCACAGGGCAATGCCCTCCGTTTTGGGGAAGGCCTATTTGAGGAGGTGCTGATGGTCTTGAACGAAACAGGGTCTCACTGGGGAGCGGAGGGAAGTCGGTGGAGGACGGAGAGATTGAATGGGGAAGCTGGTAGACGTCGGGGCCGCAGGGCACCGAGGACAGGTGGGGTTTGGGGCTCGGGAAGCAGCAGGGTTGGCGGGAGTTTTCCTTCATTTCCCTGCTGGGCTGGTCTCCAGGGTCTTCGGTGCAGGGTTGCAATCCAGGTACTCCTGGGGGTCACTGTTTTTGTTCCTTCCCGGACTCTCCCTCCACCACCCGCCAGTCCAGCCGTGTGCTTGCCTGCTCTCTGCCGTCCAGGGTGTTTCTCTCTGGGCCTCTGGAGCAGAGGCTGGTGACACCCCCCATCACCCCTGACACGCCTGAAGCTTTGAAGTTAGCGCGAGCTGTTGGCCGAGGGGTGCTTCTTCCCTGCGGCCCTCAGGTATCTCAGTCCGAACCTGTAGGCAGCGGAGCAGTTCTTGCTTGCCCAGCTCGCAGCCCCTCCTGGCTCGGGGACCGAGAGCGCCTGGCTGCTGGGCCCGCTTCTGCTCACATGCCGCATGCGGTCTGCAGAGTGTTGGGGCCGGCTCCGGGGCAAGCTCGGTGTCTGAGCCCCACCGGGAGGAGGAGGAGGAGGAGGGGCCCCTTTCCTGGCTTTTATGGAGAAAGCGAGCTTTGCTCCAGAGCTGTCGTCTCTTGTCTGCTCCTCGTAAGGCCAGCAGAGTGACAAGCTGGTGGAATCTTCTTGTGCTCAAGAGAAATTCCAGCCCAGGCCGTGAGGGGCTCTGCAGGGCACACAGGCCGTGTGAATAGGATGCTGCCTGCTGGCTGGCAGCACTGTGCACTTGAGAGCAGGGCTGCAGACAAGGCTTCCTGGGGGGCCGTGTGCCAGCGCGGGTGTGGCTGTGAGTGTGAGACACAGTGGGAGCCTGGGGTGAGCCAGTGGTGCTTCTGGAGCTGAGAGCGTTTCTTCACTGCGTTTGTCACCCCGAGAAAGGGTCCGGAACTGCCGAGTGCCTTGTGTTCAGGTCAGCGTGTAACTTTTAACTTAACGTTTCCTTTGATTTTTTTCTCCACCTTGTATTTTATAGCCAGAGCCTGAGCCTTCTCGTCGATTTTTTGTCGACCAGTGGGAGCTTTCTCTAAGCCTCCGCTCCGCCAGCCGCCCTGCCTCTCCCTCCTCTGACTTCCTCCGACAGGTAGCGGGGCCCGGGGCTTGGCCAGGCTCGTCCCCTTCAGCCTGCACTCTCTTCACCCCCACGAACGGCAGCCTGTCTCCTTAGGAATCCAGTTGTGTGTGTCCGTCATGCATGTGAGGTCGGCAGGCGTCCACCTGAGTGAAGGCGGCTGCTAGCTTCACTGCAGCAAATTCTGTCCCAGTCAACCCACTTTCATTATAGTCCAACTGTATCAAATAATGAGAAAGCACTTTGTAGCCGTTAGCTTTTTTTAACTCCAGACCTCTTCCTATTAATGTGTTATAAAATATGAACCATTGCGTAATTAAATCTCTTAAAGACAGTGGTGGATACGCAGTATTCTGGGTGCCTCTTGAATTGTAATCTCTTAAGGAATGAACTCTGCTATTTCCTAGGATGGAACTGACCCAGCTGTGGGCGAGTTTACAGAGAGATGGCAAGAGCTTTTGTCCTTTCTGTTTGTTTCCTGTTCTTGAGTGGGTAGCAGATGGCACAGAATGATGCGCACGTGTGGTGGCCACAGTATAAGTCCAGAGAGTGCTGCATTTCGACTGTTTCTTAAGAGTGGGGAGAGGAGAACCATCTGCTTTTCATGCCAGAAACACACCTCTCTTGGGGTGTGCTCGTCAGCACTGTCACATCGCTGAGAACTGAAGTTGACAGATGCCTTTGCACCAGGCAGCCCTGGGCTATACTTGCGAAGAGTGCTGGTTCTGATGGGAGAGCAGGGTCCTGGCTGAACAGGGAGGCCCTGGGCTTGCCCAGTGTCCCAGCCTCAGGCTTGGCATCTGGTCCACGCTCCCACTCATCTGCTGCAGTTTCCTGCTCCCTGGCGTCAGCTGTTCGATGCTCAGCTTGGCTGTGCCTGGGTTCCTGTCTGTTCCAGGCTTCAGCGTCCCTAATATTTCTAACCCAAAGAAGGCTGAGGTCTAAGGGCCACTTGTGTTTCTCAACCACAGATGGGTGTAAGCTGTGGAGTTAATGGGCACGTGGCACTGTCCTTTGGAAATCTCCTTATTTCGAATTGAAACTATAATTGACTCCTCAGCGCCAGCTGAACCTAGGAAAACTGCTTGCTCATTTGTGCTGCTGTCCTTCTTGTAGTTACACAGGGTCAGTTTCCCCCTAGAGCCTTCCTCTGGTTTGTCCCTGCCCCGCCCAAGAGGTGCCGTTGCTCAGGCTGGTGATTCTCTTACACAGGGTTTCGTGTGTTCAGACCGTTTCCTGATGGGGTTGTTAGCATCCCCAGCACAACTGCTCCCGGCATGTTTTGGATTTGGAATTAGAGTGAGGGCTCCTCAGACCCGGCGGGCACACAGCTGCTGAGAGGCGTGTCATACACACTGGGTGTCTGGGCCGTCCGCACAGGACGGGCTCAAAGCTGGGCTCCCTCAGGAAGGTTTGCCATTGAAATTTATAGTTTTCTCCTGCTGCTTTGCTTTTTCAGCATTGCTAGAAAGAGGATTGAGGTGGTTGGATTTTTTTTCTTTTATCTTGTTTCAACATATAAAGATATAACCCCTCCTGGACTAGAAACACATTCTGGCTTCCACAGCAGCCGTGTTGGCAGCGCCCCAGCTGGTCCAGAAGGCTTGGTCTCAGGGCTCAGGGGAACACAGAAGTCTCCACGCAGAGAATGGGCAGAGAAGGGTTCTTCCTGATAAAGCCCGGGGGCCTCTGGTGCACAGGACAGGGTCTCTGAGCGAAGGAGGTAATAGGACGGACGTCATCCTCAGTGACACTGGGCTGTTGGCATCTGTTACCCAGATGGAGAGTCGGCCTTGCTTTCTTTCTAAATGAGGAAATAACTCCCCAGGCACTCTCCCAGGCCCTGGGATGTGCCTTCAGTCTGGTGCCCCCTGCCTTAAGGGAGGTGTCTTCTTAGGTTCTTTGAGGTTCTCTGTGTGTAATCTGAGCCACTGGGTGGTAGGCCCTTCTCACTCTGTTTGCATCCATCCTGTCGTCCCGCCTCCGCATCCCCCGCACTTCGTCCAGAGAGACATGAGAGACCAGGTTCTCCTTCCTGAACTTCACTGTCTCTGTGACCATCGCTGCCGCCTGTGCCGACACCAGTGTGTGGACACTGACACCGAGTCCCCTGCTCGTGGGCACTGTGTTGGCATGTTTGTTGCTGCACCTCGTATTCATTGTATACCTTTCGAAGATTTTGTTCCCCTGTCTTCTTAATTTATTTATTTTTTTCCTTCTCATTTCCCTCCTTTCTGGTCATTTACCAATCTCCAACCAATAGAAGTATATAAAGATGTACACGGGCGGAGTGAGCTCATTGGCTGAGCAGATAGCCAATCAGCTTCAAAGGAAAGAACAGCCTAAAACCCTTCTAGACAAGAAGGAACTGGTAAGATACACTGAGGGCACTGTCTGTCTAGATAAGACGGCCCTGGTGAACAAGCCTGCTTTGTTCTGAGTAGCTCAGTGGCATATGTGGCTGCTGCGTGCCATGTGGTAATTATTTTTTGAGGTTGTCTGAATTTTGTAACTGAACCTCTGGGACTGAAACCGTTGTTTAGAATGTTGTGTGAACAGCATACTCAGTATCTCTAAAGTGATTGCTCTAGAGTCCAGGGCCTGTGTCCATGGAGAACCATGGGAACACCTTCAGATCAGAATCCGTTAAGAGGATTTGGTTTGTTTGTTATGAAATCGTGTAGAACAGATGCAGTACCAAGTGCTGCGTGGGCACCAGAGGCACCGGCCTGCGGTGGTGCGTGGCTCCTGTCCCCAGGCAAAACCGCGTAGGGAGGGTTGTGCGCCCTGGGGAGGGGCCAGGAGGCCTCGCTTGATGTGTGTCCCCCCCCCACCTCCACCCCCAGGGCTCCATGAAGAAGGAGTTCCCACAGAACTTGGGAGGCAGCGATACCTGCTACTTCTGCCGGAAGCGGGTCTACGTGATGGAGCGGCTGAGCGCCGAGGGCAAGTTCTTCCACCGGAGTTGCTTCAAGTGCGAGTACTGTGCCACCACCCTGCGCCTCTCGGCCTATGCGTACGCCCTCGAGGACGGTGAGTCCCCGCGCTGGAGGCCGCACCCAGACTCAGGGCCCCCGCTGCGTTCTTACACAGACGCTCTCTTTTCTGCCTCTCCTGAGCCTTCCCATCCACCCCCCTCTAGTCTGTGTTTTCTCCCAGACTCTTATAAATATTTCTGCAGAGTCACCAAGCTGTATCATAGATGACTCAGTGACCATGGTGATGAGAAGGGCATGCGTTTACCTAAATCGTTTCCCTGGCTTCACAGACACCTGCTGTCCTACCTCACGGTGGGATCTTAAGATAAAAGGGACCCGAGGAGAGTAAGTCTTTTTTGTGTTCGCTTTAGAGAAGAAGAATCACAGGCTTATAGAAGCCGCATTTCTTGCCTAAGGTCAGTGACAGCACATTGAAACTGTACCCCCTGCCACTCTCAGACCTTGGCTTCCTGAAGGCGCCTGAGCTGCGCCCAGTGTCACCCGTGCTCTCTCGTATCAGCATCTCTGGTGAATTGAGAGCACGTTGCCCAGGCCTCAGTCTGGTTACTGTGCTGTTCAAGCCCTGACCTTTTGTGATATTTGTTGGTTTTATAGTGGAATGACCTTGATAAGGCGGAAGGTGGAGAATTATGCAGACAGGTAACAAAGCCTCATGGAGAGGCGTGTCTGCCGCCTGAAAACCCTTTGGGGTTAATTGGAAAAGGTCACCGGAGACATCAGTGATTCCTACGCCCCTTCCTACAGGAAGCAGACGGGACCTTATGAGAGGCCGTCTTACTGATTCAACAGTAATGAAAAGACCCAGATTAATAGAAGGGGGAAGTAAATCCTCAGGTCCCTTGCACTGACTGAGGAGACTGTCAGGGGACGTCACAGGGGAGAGGGACACCCTGCGGTGAGGAAATAGTCCTCCAGGCTCTTCGCTAGTGAGCAAGGAGCAGCCAGAAGAGCCGAGTGGTGACCTGAGAAAAGCTGACTCTTACTGTTGTGGCACCTGATGCTCTTGTCACATTAGTGAAAAGCACCACCCAGCGAGGGAAGAGGTGAGACAATTGTCTATACTGTTAGGTGTCAGTATTCCCACACACCTGGTCTTTGGATAATGCCTTTGCTCTCCCGGATGGGGTTGGCAGATGGGGCCCACCCAGTGTTTCTGGAAAGATCCCTTCAGACCCAGCGAATCGATCCACGAGTAGTCTTGCCCATAGGTCGTGCGCCACACCTTGGCCACATTCTCCTTAGGGCGTAGCTGGTGGAAGAGGGGCCGTCCTGCTGGAGTGACCCGGCAGCAGACGGCGTCAGGGAGTGACCGGGGGCGCCGGCGCGCAGGGCAGACTGGAACTTCGTGAGGCACAGAGGAGGAGGAGTCCGGGAAGCTCAGGAGGGTCAGGAGCGACTTAGCTGTCCTGCCGTGCGTGGGCTCTGGAGTGTGGTGGGCGAGGGCTCGGCAGAGGGACGGAGGAGCTGGCGTGCCCAGCGGGAGGGCAGCGGAGACCGGGGGAGTGACCACGGTGTGGGGGCCGGACGAGCAGGCCCACGTGCTTAAGCACGGCCTTCCTGACAGCGGGCTTGACCAGCTCCCCAGACTTCAGCCCAGGTGAACCTTTCCCTCAGCTCCGCCCTCCTCAGTGACAGCTGGACTTGGGGAAGGGAGGGAATCTTAGGGGTCCCGAGGGTTTAGCCTCATGAGGTTCAGAAATCTAACGGAAGAGCCTCAGGTAAGAGAGAAAAGGGCAGGGATTGTGGCTCCGGAGAGAGGGGGTTAACCCAGCCCGTGCCGGGCCCTTAACAACATATTGTGACATGTCATCCTCATGACCACCGGAAGGTAGCTAGCTTTATTGTTGTAGTTTTACACATCAGGAAACTGAATTCAGAGAAGCTGTAAGTTGCTTGTCCAGGTCCACACAGCAGTAAGTGACCTCCGAGGTGCCCCAGGTCAGACGTCCTGGGGTGAGCACTTCTGACCCACGGCAACTCCGGCCTGGTCAGTGGGGACTCACTCACCTGAGAGAGGCGTCCAGGTTTTACCCTTGTCCCTTCAGCCCCTTTAAAAGGATGCCGTCTTTCTGTTGCCACAGACTAGCTTATTTGCCTGCCGCCAGCTCTTAAGACAAGGACTCTAAATCAAACAGTGTGTCACGTCTTTCCTGTCCTCTCGAGGAGAGAAAACACCATCCACTGAGGAGGTCTGTGAAGGGCCGCCCTCGGGAGTGACGAGCCCGCTGCCCCCCGCCGCTGCCCCGTGTCTGCTCCCACAGGGCAGCCCAGGGGATCTTAAAGAGACAAGCAGATCTTCCCGGCCTCCCTGACAACCCCTGTGGCACAGGTGGACCTGCAGTCCCCGGGGCTGAGAGCTCCGTGCGTCCTCCCAGCCTGCCCCCCGGCCCCCTGCTTCTGCCTGTGCCCTGCGAGCTGCTCGCTTCTCCGTTGCACTGACTCGCGTGCGCTCGCTGTGTCCTCTGCTGGAGTGCGCCCCTCCCACCCTCACGGGGCAGCCTCCTGTCGCCACACGTTCTTTCCCCGGAGAGGCGGCAGGGCTCCTCTGCCTCCTGACCAGAGCGTCTCTGGCTCTGACCTGTCCTGACGGCTCTGACCCGTCCTGACGGCTCTGACCCGTCCTGATGATGGCTCTGACCCGTCCTGATGATGGCTCTGACCTGTCCTGACGGCTCTGACCTGTCCTGATGATGGCTCTGACCCGTCCTGATGATGGCTCTGACCTGTCCTGACGGCTCTGACCTGTCCTGATGATGGCTCTGACCTGTCCTGATGATGGCTCTGACCCGTCCTGATGATGGCTCTGACCTGTCCTGACGGCTCTGACCTGTCCTGATGATGGCTCTGACCTGTCCTGACGGCTCTGGCCTGTCCTGACGGCTCTGACCTGTCCTGATGGCTCTGACCCGTCCTGATGGCTCTGACCTGGAGCTGCTGGGGGAAGGAATCTGTGGCCCGTCTGCCTCAGGCTCGCCTCTTAGCTGTCTGTTTTCTCCAGTTCCATCTTCAGTCATTCCTACATTTACTGTCAAGGTTCCTGAATTTACTTAGACCATCTAAAATCAGTGACTTGATGGGATCAACCATGTTTTGTGGTCGCTTTGTGACGTTAGCATGGCCGTACTTGCTGATTGAGAGGGACACCATCGTGAAGAGCCAGGCGTCCGACGTTCGAGTCCTGTCCGAGACTCGCTAGCGTGGCTTAGCCTTTCTGTGCCTCGCTGGGTTTTGAGGATTAAATGAGTCGATAGTTGTAAAGCACTTACAGTGTTTGGCACATGGTAAATGTTAGATGAAAATCAGCCCTTTTTGTTATTAACATAAGAAGCAAAAAGTATCACCAAGTTGGGTTTGGGAAGGGGTTTGAGGTGCATTAATCGAGCAGCTACAGTGCAGGACGTATGATGATGTCTCGTTGATGGATCTCCCCCCATGAGACGGTGTGGTCTTCATGCTCTACATGAGGAAATGCGTGCTGAGAGGGTCATGTACCACTGAGTGGCTGGGATGGTGCCTGCACTGAGCTCTGGTTTCAGTGTGTGTGTTCCTCCCCTCAGGTTGTGCTGCATTCATAGAGAAAACAAGGTTTTGGAGTTTTCTTTTTACCTTTTGGTCAGGCTCGTGGGACTCGTTTTTGAAACCTAAACCTCTTTATTTATTTAGGATACAGTAGCAGAATTCAATGAGGATTCCCTGGTAGGTCAGTCTATTGAGTTGTATTTTTAAATTTAGAATTCTGCTTTTACTAGAAAAAAAGCAAATTAATGGAGGAAAAATAGAAGAAAGGAATGAACCTAACTGTAAATGATGGTAGTTTTCTGATACTACAATAAATAAGACTCTTGGTTGAAAGTAATGGAAACCCAGATCAGATTAAAGTTTTTGCATAAGATTGACATCTTTCTTGCAGATAGCAGCGCTGCCCCTTCTCTCTCCCCATCCCTAAGAATCTGTTGGCCTAACTTAGCCACACGCCAGGTCCTAGAGCACCGTGTCCTGCGGTGGGCTGGAGGGAAAGGGGATATTCTGATTGACCTGTCTGGGTCATTTATCCACTTCTGTGCTGGGTAATGTCAGGCCAGGTGGTTGGCAGCCTCATCAGAGTCATGTGGAGGAGGGAGGAGTGTTCCTTAAAGAACGAGACACAAGACAGGCAAAAAGTAGTGTGTGATCCAAGCACCAATACGTTTTGTCTTGTCCTAATTACATTTTATCTTGGCCAAAATTCGCAAAAGTGAAATGGTTTATTACAGATTGTAGAAGGAGATTGTGTACAAGCTGCTAAAAATAACCCATGACTCAACTCCCCTTATAGAGAGATAAGCAGTGGGGTTGATGGTCCTTTGCTCTCAAGTGCCCCTGACAGGAGGTGTGGTTCTCTGAGTTCTGATCACGTGCCAGGAGCTAGTGGGAAACTCTATTTCAGAAAATATACTATCTGTATGAATATTATTTGAAACTATGAAAGTCCACAAACTCTCTTTTTCTAAAAGATTTACGCAGTGTTGGGAGGGGGAGAAGTACCAGTAAAAGGAGAGCAGGAGTCAGTTACTTTGAGGGGAAAAAAGAGAGAGAGATGTAATCAGACCACCAGGAGAAGGGAGGAAGAATGCCATTCATTTATCTACTTGACTTTTTCTTGAGATATAATTGACACATCGGTTTATGTTTACTGCCCGTTGATGTGACACATTTATTTGTAAAGTTATTACCACCACAGTGTAACCTAGGCTAAAACCGCAGGGTTACCACCTCCGTGCCGTCACATAGTTACTAACTCTTTTCTGTGGTGAGAACATTTAAGACCCACTCTTTAAGCAACATTCAGGTATATGACACAGTATTATTTGCTTTGATCACCATGCTGTGCGTTAGGTCCCCAAACTTGTTAATCTTATAACTGGAAGTCCCTACTCCTTGGCCAGTATCTCCTCATTTCCCCTCCCCCACCCCTACTGGCCACTATTCTACTCTCTGTTTCTCGGAGTTTGTCTTTTTTAGATTCCACATGTAGGTGATATACAGTATTTGTCTTTCTCTGTCTGACTTATTTCACTTAACACAATGCCCTGAAGGTCCCTCCAGGTTGTCATATAGCAGGATTTCCTCCTTGTTCATGGCTGAATAATATTCCATTGTGTATACATATGTGTATGTATATATATATTATATATATATATATATATATATATCTCCATCCGTGGATGGAAACTTGGGTTGTTCTTGTATCTTGGCCATTGTAAATAATGCTGCTGTGAACATGGGGGTGCATATATCTTTCATTATAATTAGTGTTTTTGTTTTCTTCAGTTAAATACCCAGAAATGGAATTCCTGGATCATATGGTAGTTCTATTTTTAATTTTTTGAGGAACCTCCACAGTGGCTGCACCAATTTACCCTCCCACCAACAGTGCAGGAGGGTTCCCTTTTCTCCACACCCTCTCCAACGCTAGTTACCTCTTGTCTTTTTGACGATAGGCATTCTGTCTGGTATGTGGTGATATCTTGTGGTTTTGATTGCATTTCCCTTATGACTAGTGATGTTGAGCCCCGTTTCATCTATATGTTGGCCATTTGTATGTCTGTTTTGGGAAACGGTCTCTTCAGTTCCCCTGCTCATTTTTTAATCAGTGTTAGGTTCTTTGCTATTGGGTTATATGAGTTCCATATATATTTTGAATATTATCCCATAGTCAGATGTGTGATTTGGAGCTATTTTCTCCCATCGCATAGGTTGCTTTTTCATTTTGTTGCTTGTGCTTTTGCTGTCACATATAGGAGATCATTGCTGAGACCAATGTCAAGGTGATTTTCCCTTGTTTTCTTCTAGGAGTTTTATAGTTTCATGTCTTCATTTAAGTCTTTAATCCATTCAAGTTCATTTTTGTGAGTAGTGTAAGATAGGGGTCCAGTGTCATTCTTCTGCATGTGATTACCCTGTTTTCCCAGGACTATTTATTGACGAGACCATCCTCTCCCCATTAAATATGCTTGGCTCTCTTGTTAAATATTAGTTGACTATATATGCAGAGGTTTATATCTGAAATCTTTATTCTGTTCCATTGGTGTTTTTATGTCAGTACAATCTTTTTTTTAATACTTATTTATTTGGCTGCACCAGGTCTTAGTTGTGGCACGTGTGATCTTCATTGCTGCGTTTGGGACCTTTTTTGTGGTGTGTGAGATCCTTTTTTTTTTTTAATAATTTTTTTCAAAGATTTATTTTTTATTTATTTTTGGCTGCGTTGGGTCTTAGTTGCGATATGCAGGATCTTCATTGAAGCACACGGGATCTTTCATTGCGGCGCGTGGGCTCTTCGTTGTGGTGTGTGGGCTTCTCTCTAGTTGTGGCCTGCAGGCTCCAGGGCACATGGGCTCAGTAATTGTGGCATGCGGGCTTAGTTGCCCTGCGGCTGTGGGATCTTAGTTCCCTGACAAGGGATCGAACCTGTGTCCCCTGAATTAGAAGGCAGACTCTTTACCACTGGATCACCAGGGAAGTCCCTATAATAACTTTATTTTATTTTATTTTGAATCTTTGAATTTTATTTTATTTATTTTTTTATACAGCAGGTTCTTATTAGTTATCCATTTTATACATATTAATGTATATATGTCAATCCCAATCTCCCAATTCATTACATTTTTTTTTTAAGTTGTGGCATGTGGGACCTAGTTCCCTGACCAGGGATCGAACCCAGACCCCCTGCATTGGGAACACAGAATCTTAACCACTGCACCACCAGGGAAGTCCCCATACTGTTTTTGATTACTATAGCTTAGTAATATAGTTTAAAATCAGGAAGTGTGATGCCTCTAGCTTTGCTCTTCTTTCTCAGGATTGCTTTGGTTATTTGGGATCCTTTGTGGTTCCATTCAAGTTTTACAATTGTTTTTTGCGTTTCTGTGAAAAATGCCATTGAAATTTTAATAGAGATTACAGTGAATCTATAGATGGCTTTGGGTAATGTGAACATTATAACAATATTCTGATCCATGAACACTGGATATCTTTCCATTTATTTGTGTTTTCAGTTTCTTTCATCAAAGTCTGGTAGTTTTCAGTGTATAGATCTTTCATCTCCTTGGTTAGGTTTATTCCTAAGAATTTTATTTTACTTTTTTGCTATTGTGAATGGGATATTTTTCTTCATTTTTTTCTGATGTTTTGTTGTTAGTGTATAGAAACACAACTGTTTTCTATATGTTGGTTTTGTATCCTGCAACTTTCCTAAATTTCTAACAGTTTTTTTGGTGGAGTCTTTAGCATTTTCTGTATATGAGATCATATCATCTACAAACGAAGACAGTTTTACTTCTTCCTTATCTATTTGGAAACCTTTTTTTTTCTTTTTCTTGCCTGATTGTTCTGGCTAGGATTTCCAGTATTGAATAGGAATGGTGAGAGTAGGTATCCTTGTCTTGTTCCTGATCTTAGAAGAAAAGCTTTCAACCTTTTGCTGTTGAATATGATGTTAGCTGTGAGCTTGTCATATATGGCCTTTATTTTGTTGGTACGGTGCTTCTATACCAAGTTTTTTGAGCATTTTTATCATGAGAGGATGTTGTACTTTGTCAAATGCTTTTCTGCATCTGTTGAGATGATCATATTTTTTTCTCTCTTTCTGTTAATGTGGTGAATCCCATTTATTGACTTATGGCTATTGAACCATCCTTGCATTCCTGGAATAAATCCCACTTGATAATGGTGTATGACCTTTTTTTTTTTTTTTGCGGTACGCAGGCCTCTCACTGTTGTGGCCTCTCCCGTTGCGGAGCACAGGCTCCGGACGCGCAGGCTCAGTGGCCATGGCTCACAGGCCCAGCCGCTCCGCGGCATGTGGGATCTTCCTGGACCGGGGCACGAACCCGTGTCCTCTGCATTGGCAGGCGGACTCTCAACCACTGCGCCACCAGCGAAGCCCTATGATCCTTTTAATATGCTGTTGAATTTGGTTTGCTAATATTTTGTTGAGAATTTTTACATCTGTATTCATCAGGGATATTGGTCTGTAAATTTCTTTTCTTGTACTGTCCTTATCTGGCTTTGTTATCAGGGTAATGATGGTCTCATAAAATGAGTTTGGGAGTGTTCCCTCCCGTTCAGTTATTTGGAAGCGTTTGAGAAATATTGTTAATTTTTCTTTAAATGTTTGGTAGAATTCACCAGTGAAACCATCTGGTCCTGGGCTTTTCTGTTTTGCGAGGGTTTTATTTACTGATTCAGTCTCCTTACTCAATATTGGTCTGTTCAGATTTTCTGTTTCTTCATGAGAATCAGATTTAATAGGTTGTATGTTTCTAGGAATTTATTCATTTCTACTAGATTATCCAGCTTGTTGGCATATAATTGTTTTTAGCAGTTTCTTACGATCCTCTGTGTTTCTGTGGTATCAGTTGTAATGTCTTCTTTCATTTCTGATTTTATTTATTTGAGTCTTCTCTCTGTTTTTCTGAATTAGTCTCATAAAGGTTTGTTAATTTTGTTTATCTTTTCAAAAAAAAAATCAGGCTCATTGATCTATTCTATTGTATTTCTGGTTAGGTCCTCTTACTTTAACTTGGGAATAGGAAAGTTCATTTGTCAAAGGAACCACTCTCTCCAGATGAGAAGGATGAGTGGAATTACTCCTGTTTCAACAGTTTCTGTAATAGGGTCTATCCTTTAATTTTCAAAAGCCTTGGCTGTAAGTGGGGGGAAAGAAAGAGTCGGGAAAAAACAACCCTCAGTGACTGAATCCCACTACCAGCATCGTGGGAAGAGCCCAGGTTGGTGTTTTTCAAACTTTTGATCATGTCCACAATAGGACATACATGTTACACTAGGACCCAGAAAACCCAGGTGGGCACAGCTGAGCTGTGAGAAATAATCCTTGACTCTGAGGATGCCACAGTGCACGCTGATGCTTTTTATTAGGCTTTATTCTGTTTTGTTTTAGTCATAGTGCATTGTAGGATTTTTGGTTTGTTTTGCGTTGTTTTTAGTGCTGATCCTGACCCACTGTGGGTCAGAGCCACAGTCCAGCCAGCACTGGCTCGCGGGTGCTTGCAGAGGGGCAGCAGGAGGGCCCCAGTGGGTTCGTGTTCTGTGCCGCCCCGCCCCCGGCAGCCTGCAGGCCACCACCGCTGTGTTCATTCTTGGTTTCCCCAGAAATGCTCCTCTGGCTCTTCATGTGACCACATCTTTGTTCTGCACACACTGCCACTTTGTTTGCCGGCCCTGCCGTGCAGGCTTCTGTCTTTGCTCCAAGCCCTGATTGGGTGATGGCTCCCTGGCCTCCACACATCCGGGCACAGGGGAGAGGAGGGCCTGGCCTCCCTGGACGAGAAGCCTGGGCCTGGGGAAGGCCGGTGCTGGGGCGAGCGGACGACCGTGCCAAGACCAGGGGTCAAGCTGGGAATTTCAGAGACTTGCTTACCCTCTTCCCCTGCCCCTTGCTGCCTGCAGGTAAATTCTACTGCAAACCACACTACTGTTACCGGCTGTCCGGGCCTGTACAGAGGAAGAGACCAGCAGTGGCCCCTCTGTCTGGAAAGGTAATGTTGATCGGCCGCAGGGGGCGGGGGGGCAGCAGGTGCTGTTTCAGTGCGGTGACAGGGCAGGGTGTGGCCAGCAGGCCCTGAATGGCCACTGCATTGCCTTTCCTGTGAGTGGGAGGGCCTGAGAGATGGTCACAGTCCGGTGTGGGGAGGGAGCATCTTTTCAAGCCTAATTAATGTTGGGTTTCGGTAAGGTAATGTTACAGCACCACCTGAGTTGGATTTGGGAGACCGTGTCAGACCTTCTCTTCTGCTTACTGTGTAAAAAAAGCCTTTTGCCTTTGAAAATCTCACCTTTCCTGAGAGGAGGACACCAGAAAAGGACTTGGCTAGAAATAAATGCTCTGCAGCCAATTTCTTGAACTTTCTATATTCTGGGAATTACTTATCTAAGAACCTTCTTTTTACCAAAAAAAAAAAAAAAAAAGTGAGTGTAATCAGCTCCCACATCTGTCTTTCCAAGTGAGCTGTGTATTCTCTCCGCTCCGTGGTGTTGCCCTGTGGGCGTGCAGTTGACTGATGCTTCCAGGAGGGCCTCTGCGGACTGCAGAGAGACTGTGGGGGAAGGGACGTGAGGTGCCTGCGACTCCCGCGTGAAGTGTGCCCTGGCGCAGCTTTGGGTTTCCTGGTGAGGGCAGCAGACCGGCAGCCAGGTGTCCTTGTCTCCTGAGATGTGGGTGCTTCACTCAGTCACTCTTCCTCTTCTTGTGGACTTTCCTAGGAGGCCAGGGGACCCCTGCAGGACGGCCCCGCTGCAGACACCAACGGACAGCCCAGCACCAGTGCCATCCCTGCCGAGAGAACTCCAGGTAGCCTCACTTCCTTGTTTGGCTGGGTGGTGCGTCACTCTCTCGGCCTCTGTGACAAGGCCAAGGGGATGAGCCAGCACCTCCAAAGCAACATTTCTTCAATTGGGCATCAGGTGGCCCAAAACCCTCTGGACTCCTTTTTCATGTGCCAGCTGCTTGCATTCGGAGTCCCCTTTCTCTATGGCCTGTCGGAGGTGCTGGTACAAATCAGAGGGGAGTTTCACTGGCCGACCGTGAGCCAGTAGGGGCGCCGTCCGGTGAGCGGCATCACCCAGGCTTCGGTACTGTCTCTTCAGAATCTCAGATTTTTATTGCTGGAGTCCTGGGACCTGCCCACATCCATCAGATACCTTGGGGGGTTGGCCCAGGCCCTGTTTAGGGAACAGAAGTTCAAAACAGGCTGCTTTTAGCACTGACCCAAGTGATGACCCAGGGCAGCGGGGCCTTCTTGTAGTCCCTCGCTGTGGGTTCCTTGGATAGAGCGTGGAATTGTGAAAAGGCCCCAAGGTCTGAATGTGTGTCCGCCTGAACTGGTCATCCTCCGTCCTCTTCCCTGCTCAGGTGTCTAGGTGAGCTGCCACTGCTCTCCCACCTCACCTGTAACCACTGAAGGACATGCCCTGTCCTGGTCATTTTGGGGCATTTGATCAGGCCCTAATTGGTCCCACTTTCACTAACCTCTTCCTGTGTCAGGAGGTGAGTGCCACCACCCCACATCTAAAAACACATTTATTCTGGTCTCAAAGGTCAGGAGAAGGAAGGGCTCGTGGGCACCAGACTTCTTGTGAAGAATTGTGGTTTTTTTCCTTAAAATCACCTCTCCCTACTCCCTGCCAAACCAGCCTGTGACGTGTGTCCACAGTTCCACAGACGTGGGTGGTCCTGATGCCCTGCACAGCCCCGACAGGTCATAGCCCACGGTCACTGTAGCCAGTCGGAGAGGAAGTCGTCAGGGCCCTGTTTTCACCTGTCACAAGTTTCTTCCCTTCAGAGCAAATAGGTCTCAAGCAGCTGTTTACACACTCACAGAAATCACCATATTGAAAACTAAAGATTATCAGCTAAGGCCAGAAACTATGGAGAGGGAGTTGGTAGTGGAATTTCCAAAATGGGAGAAGAGAAAGATTATCCACTGAGCCTTCAAATGGGAGGTTAGCAGAGCTGCTCCTTCGCCCGTGCTCCGGAACTAACGCAGGCCCCGTGGTGTTGCTCTGGGGCAGGAGGGTGTCACAGACACTGGGCAGTTCCCCCCGGGTGCAGTGACTGGAGCTTAGGTGAACTCAGCTTCTGCTACTCTGTGTGCCCTGATAAAATCTAGGCAAGCTTTTACCTGCCCTGCAGATCGGACCAATATTTTATAGCCATGTTTAAGCTACGAATGACTTGGTACCCCTTGAGCCCCTTTACAATCTGTCTTTTTCAAGAAGTGCTGATGGCCCTTGCAACAGGGGAACTGGTAGAGACAGGGCGTGTGCCTTTGAGCAGGTGAGAACCACCTGGGTGCTCAGCAAACAACTAAAACGTTTGGCTCTCTTTGTGGGCATCTGAAGAAGAGTGAAGCCAGTGGAGGTCAGGCCATTCCTCAGCCAAGGTTGTGCACTCTGTCCAGTTCAGTTTGCCGTCTGACTGCCTGCTTTGAAAGCATAGTGGGCTTCAGGTTTTTAGCAGTTGTGGAGAATTAAGGGTTCCATAGAGAAGAGGACCATTCTGTGAAGCAGGGAGAGAAGATGAGAGCTGGGGTTGTGGTGACAGAATCAAAGTCCTGAGGACCTTCTTGATTCTGAAGGTGATGCGCTTGTCACAGCATGAGGGGTTCAAGATGTGAAGCCCAGTTGGAGGTGCCCTGTGGGCAGTGGCAAGGCCAGCACCCGGGGCCACTGGGGTCCAGTGAGTACCTGCCTCTGGAGGCCCGAGCTTTCCGAGAGCGCGGCTCCGAGTGTGGACATGCCCCGGAGCACCAGCACTTTTCCCTTTGTAGAAGAGGAGCAGGATCATGGGTGTATGTTATAGTTGGCAGGAAATTGATTTCTTTTTCTCCTTTAATAAGGATTTCCTTCTTTAAATCCCAAACTAAAGCTTTGATTGGTTAACCAGAACTTCCTTTCGAAAAGCTTCAGAAAAACTCAGGTGTTCCGGGGCTTCAGGAAGTGTGTTGTGGACGGCAGTGGTCAGGCTGGTTCCAGGCATGTCCCCTGGGCTGCACTCTGAGCAGAGCGAGTAGTACGTGGAGCGTGGTTCACGCCCCAGATCCACGTCCCCCGGGAGGTTGTCTGGAGGAGCCGTGGCTGTGGTTGGCACTGCTCTGTGCCCCCCTTTAGTTTGTGGCATTTCCCTCTTTTCCCTTATGTTCTTCTCCTCTTACACCAAAACGACTGCTGTTGCCAAAAAAACAAACACAACCCGCGAGTTAGAACCTGGTCCGGCGTCATCTGTCTCTGGCCCCCTGGCCTGCGGCTGCTGCCTGATTTAGCATCTTTGTTTGTAATGTGCTTTTAATGTAGAAACCCTCTTTGCTGTTCTCAAAATTAGTAAGTGCTTTGTTTCCAAGCTTCTTATACTTAGTGCTGCAGGTCAGTGGACCTGGCACAGATTTTCTTACCCTGGCCTCATAGTACCTGCCCTGATTTGAGGAAACATTTGGATAACAACAGGCAGAGAAAGAAAACCCCCAGTGGGATGTTTTGCCCTTGAATACAAGACCCTCAGTTGAAGGTTTTTAGATCCTTTTTTCATCCAGAGGAATTCCCTTTACACCTCACATCGTGGGTAACCAGGCATGGGGTATCATAGGGAACCGAAGAGCTTTGCTTCCAGTCCCGGTGACAGACATGGGATGGGAGAAAGGCTTCATTGTCTGTCATCTTATGGAAAGATGATCTTAACATAAAAGGCTGCCTCGCTGTGGCTGGTGCATGCCGCGTCCCCAGACACGCTTGCACGGTCACCCTTGGGTTCCATAGTTTGGATGCTGAATGAGCCATTAGGAAATGCAGGCATTTCCCACACCAGCTAGAATAGCCACACGCGGTACAATCCTGGGTTCCTGCCGTCAGGAGGAAGTTACGAGATCTTCCCGCTGCTTCCCAAGCCCTCTTCCCTTATAGGCATTTCTGGAAAACCTATTAGAAAAGCAAAGAGACTTCCGAATCCAGCTTCACTCTCCAACCCCACCCCACGAGTCCAAGTAGACGGTGATGTGTGCACACATGCACATACCCACCTGTGTGTGCGCTGGCTCGGTTTCATAATCCACAAGCACGCGTTTATATGTTGTGCCCTACGTGGTGCTAACAAGACTAGTGAAGCCTCCCCAAGCTTCTCATCCCTCGGCTCTGGCGTACACTGGGGACCACGCCACGGACCTGGCCTAGTGTTCCCGTCAGGCTCCGGGGAGAGCAGAGCAGCCAGGCGCCCGGGGGAGGGGGGACCACGGGGGCGAGTGTCCCCAGACACGAGCAGTGCACACTCCCCACCCCCGAAAGGTGACTCAGACAAAGCAGGGGAGCAGGGATCTCGCTCAGGAACCCCGGGGGACTGCGTCGCTTCCAGGCGCGGGTCTGTTAGCACCGCTCCCTCCTGTCTCTTGGTGTCCAGTGTGTCTGTAGGGCAGTGGAATCCTTCGTCTCTCCTGAAAGGGGCCTCAGCATGGCCTTCAAGGCCTGGCCAGTGAGTTAAGGGGTTCTGCACCCACTGTTCCTGATCCGTTAAGCTTGGGGTGGAGGGCGGGGGCAGGCAGCAGGCGGGTCCCCAGGCGCGGTACAGAGGCCAGAGCTGTGCCAGGGACGGTGCGCCTGGTGCGCCTGTCCGTCTCCAGCCTTCCTGCTGTGAAGCCTCGCCTTTGCCTTCGTCTCTAACCTGTGCTGTTGTGCGTTTTGGTGTGTTTCTTTGTGAGTTGTTTTTATTTACTTGTGTAACTTTGTTTTTCCGTTACTGTGAAACTAAGGTGTTGTGCTTTTAATTTTTTTTAACAAGTGTCACCATTCTTATTTAAGAGAATAAATTCCAAACAATCTTCAGGTTTCTGAGTATTTCTTTTCCTCCCCTTTTTCCTGATTGGAGGGTGGGGAGGGGTCGCTCAGGCAGGTCTCAGGAGTGGGCGTGAAACCACGGTGCCTCAGGATTCTCACTCGTGGGCTGGGCTCGGGAGAGAACGTAGGTGTATTAAAATGGGGAAACAAGCTGTTTATACCTAAAATACAGGTTCCCATTAGTGGAAGGGCCCCTGTTTGAGGGGGGCATGGTGGAAGGCATTTTGCTTCCTTGCGTGGAGGAAGATGCCACCTGTGTCCCCCATTCCGTCATCCTGCAAGAGGGCCCTGAGGCGGGAGCAGGTGAAGGAAAAAGCTCTCCATAGAGCCTGCCTCCGCCTGAACCCAGGCTGTGCCCTCCTCTTTCCGACTAGCTGGTACCGTGGGGACCGGAGCACTTGGGCACCTCTTCACTGCCTTGAGGCTCTTGCCTGGCATCAGGGACAGTCCTTGCTCTGTCCTCCCAGCTCTGTGTGTTTCTGTGACCTGGACACAGAGGCAGGGGGTCCAGTTCTGCTTGGCTGCTTAAGCCTGGAGGGTTGAGCCCCCTTCTCACACACACTGTGACCTTGGCAGCGGGGCCTCTGGTGCCGGCCGGCCCGCCGACTACAGGGGCACAGCCATTTGGGTGCTGAATGGGGCCAGGAGAGGGCACATCGGAGGGGGGCGCTCAGCGCCAGTCTGCGCCCACCGTGCTTAGGTGATGGAGGCCTGGTGTGAAGCGGCCTCCTGGCCTCCCCTCCACCCGGCGGCCCCCTTGGGTCCCTGCGCGGCCACAGCACCATCACTGGGTTGGGAGTTGGTCCCGGCAGGGAGAGCTCCCGCCTCTCCCGGCCTGCTCGCTGCCCTCCCCCTTCTCTGAAATCAGTCAGTCGGGTCTGTCCTGGACCCTGCAGAAGGCTGGGAGAAAAGAGATTCGGGCTGAAGACCCTGGAGAGCTCCCTTTGGGTCGAGTTTCTTTCTGAAACTTGAAGCCCGTTCTCTTTTTTTCTCATCGGTTCCCTGGCCCTTCCCTCACTGGGACACTGCCCAGGAGGGCTCCTGCATGCGACGGGGGCGCAGGAAGCAGTGAGAATGGGCTGCCCTCTGTTCCCGTCCTGTCCCCTGAGGGACCCACTGAAGACAAGCCCCTGCTCGGGCCTTGCTGTGGTGTAATAGCCAGCAGACAGCTTCAGGAAGACTCCTCCCCGCACGCCAGGCCCTTTCACAGAGCTCTACAACCTCACCAAGACTCCGAAACCAGGCCTTACCTGGCACCTCAGATCCAGCCAAGCATCCAGCAAGTGCCAGCAAGTAGATCCATCGTAAGGGCCTGCGGGGAGAAGGCGTGCGTGCTGGGGTAACGCCTCTCGCTCCGCAGTTGCTCTGGGGGCAGCGAGGCTTTGCTCCAAGAAGGACAGTGGGTGAGAGGTTGAGTGGCCCTTACACCCAAGCCAAGCAGACCTGACCTCGCCCTTGATGGTGTCCACCGGTGAGGTCAGACTGCCCCCATCACTCACAGAGGGGCGTTGGCACAAAGGGCAGTTTGGGGACACCTTCCGGCAGAAGGGGGTCCGGGGCCCTAGCTCTGCCTACTAAGAACAGGCTCCTGGGGCCATGCTAGTGATTGCTAGAAAAATCCTTAAAATGGAGTCAGAATTTCTGTTGCCTCTTATGTGTTCTTTACCTCTATTTCTGTACTCACCAGCTCGCCGTGACTGTGCATTAATTGTATGAAACTGTCCCTAGTATGAGTTCCTATTCTGTACTTCTGTAAAATGTCAGGGTTATTTCCACTGTGTCACTGTTGTTTCATAGTGTCCTTGCCTGGAATTGTAGGTCTTTAGTGGTTATTTTGTGTTAAGGGGCCCCGGTTACCGGAAGAGCTCGGGCCCTGCAATTCAGGCACCTGCTTGCTTCTCTGCGGTTCCTGCGCCCCGGGTCCCAGTGTGACTGGGCCTCCATCACAGCTGACTCCCCAAGAAAGCTTGGCCCTACTGGGGGCCCCTGCAGACCTGTGCTGCCAGACGGGGGTTGGGGCTCTGGAAGGACCTGGGCCTCAAACACACAACGAAATCGGGGCTGTTTCAGTGCGGAGGCCTAAATAAACACGTTTTCATTCAGTTCTCGTGTCCTTCCAGGGTAATGAAGCCGGGCATCAGTGGAGGTGAGTTCCTGAGGGTGTGATCCTCCTGGCACTTTGCGGCTGCTCAGAGATGAGACCTAAAAAAAAGTGGGATTAGGGACCTGAGGGCGAAGAGTCTGTCAGGCGCCTGAGCTCAACCTGGTGCTGAAGGAGAACAGCTGATGTTGTCACAATACGGTTATAATAGCCTGTTTATTCTTGTTCCCCTGTTTGCTAGAACTGAGTCAGTATCTAGAAAGACGGGGCTGGAGAGATCAGCTGTAAAATTTCCCTCCCACCATTTGCCACCAGCAGACTTACCTGGGTTAGTACGTTCTTCCTCTAGAAGAGAAGCCTCTGCCCTCGGTTCTGTCTCCTGTGAATTACTCTAAACCAGCTCCCTGCCTGCCTTCAGTGGGGCATCAGCATTGCTGGAGGCCCAGGAACACAGGGATCCGGGTGTGGGGAAGGCAGCCCCAGTGGAGGCTCTGGGCCCTGGGGCGACGGGGCTTGGCCAGCTGCCTGCGGGAAGGGCCAGAGTCTTGCTGCCCTTGGGGGCTGCTGAGAGCCGACAGCCGTGCTCCGGGCGGCTGCAAATACCACACCAAGGGGCCGTCGTGTTTACAACCGGGAGAGCCCCCGCCTCTGCTGGAGTCTCCCTCAGATAAAAATAGGGAGTGAAACTTGAAGTGTGCTCACGGCTGTCAGTCTCCCCCAAGTGTTTATACTGGTGAATCTGCCGTTGGGGCTGATGTCACACGAACTCATAGAGAACAATTCAGGAAGACGCATAATGGGGTACAGCTAGTGTGTAGCACTTACTGTGTGCCAGGCACTGTCCAGACGCCTTCTGTATACGCATCCCTCATCTCATCACACCGTAGGCTGTGAGGAAGGTAGCATTTTGCAGACTGGATCGCTCGGCCCCGTGACTGACCCAGGCAGAGCCGGGTGGAGTCGGTACAGGACGCACACAGTGCCGCCCCCTCCACTCCCGTGTCCTCCAGCCTCAGCTTGTCCGCATGGGGTGGCGGGAAGAGAGCTGCGTGTCGGCTCCACCAAGATGACTTTCTAAAAACACGCATGAACGCCCGTGTCATCTGTGAATGTGCATTTGGTTATTTCCGGGAAATACGTGTCCCCAGATTTTTAGCAGTGACCCCAGGGCTGGGAATGTGCCTTTGCAAAGAGGGTAGGTTCCAGAGCAAAGGGTTTCATCACTGGTACGTGAAGGGGGAGATCAGAAGAGACGGAGGAGAATAATGATGTTGAATCGACTGCTTTTCATTTCCTCCGTATCAGCACTCTGATCAGTTCAAACGACACCGAGCCTAAAGTCGTGCTACTAAGGTGTCCCTGCACATGGACCCTCCCTGCCCGTCTGGAGGAGCCGGGCTTGTGCTCCGGGATGACGTTCAGTGCTGCTCTTGGGCAACAGTCTAGCTCCTTCTGACTTGTACGCCTGCTGCTTATTTCTCCTCTACACTCGCATTTTATCACACTTCTCTGAGAGGCCCCGGGGATGGTGGAGCTGACGGTTTCCTTCTCTTACTATTGATGCTTTACCGCTGCCATTCACAGCAGTTGCCTGGCTTGGCCCTGGGTGGGGTTGGCAGAGGAGAGGGAGAGATGAGGGTCTGCCTCTTTCTGTCCTGCCACTTTGAGCAGAATCACCCATGACAGGAGTTAAACACGGACATTCTTACCTGTCGGAGTTTGGGCCGCTCCAGATTCCACTCACGTAAAACGACGCTTAAATCCGGGCTAAGCGTGCATGTCATTGCAGTGAGCATTTTGGGTTCTGCCGTGTTGGATCAACTTGGGTTGGGCACAGGAGCAGCTCGGGAGGCCTGAGCATGTCCAGGCCCAGCCTCGGGCAGGCGTGTCATGACGGGCCCTGCGAGCTCATAGAGGATGTTTCTGGAAAATGGAAAAGGAAGAGAGTTGGGGACATGGAGAAGGAAGCAGTGTTTTTCCCCGTCGTGTTTCCATGTCTGCTTTTCTCCCTGGATTTAGTGAGTGGGCCTTCTGACATACCTGTCAGCCTCCAGCACTTGGCCTCTGTCCCCAGGCCCCACGCCGGAGGGCTGGGCGGGTGGACGGGGGCCAGCAGGATGAGCAGCATCTCCGTGAGAGGACAGTGGAGGGCGGGGCACCTCTGCCCAGCACGCGGACCGTGTGCCCCACACGCCCTCCCCGGCGGGCCCTCCCCGCGCCGCCCTCCGAGGTTCCGGACGCCTCACTCCGGTGGCAGCATTACTGACTGCTCTGTCCTGATGACCTTGTCCACTGGGCCGCGGTCCAGCGTCTGCTGCGCCGGGTGGCCTGGTCAGCGAGAGGTGGGAGAGAGTCTGCTCTGATTTCCAGGCAGGGCTCTCGGGCTCAGCACTGTTGACGTTTGGACGGATAGGTCTTCGTTGTGCGTTGTTGGCTGTTTGCAGTATCCCTGGCCTCTTCCCACTGGATCTCAGGACACCCCCCTTCCCAGGTTGTGACATTGCTAGGTGACCCCAGAGGAAAAGATCACCTGGTTGACCACCACCATTCTAGACTAAAGTCAGGAGAAGTAAGGACAGGCCCTAAATGTGAAATTAGCCTCCATTTGATTGTTCCCTGTAGGAGACCAGGGAAGAGAGTGCGTGAGGCCAAAGAAAGTGACACAGACCACACTGGACGGCAGGGCCTGCCCGCGCCTGTCAGGTTGTGGGCACACGCCTCCCAGCATGTGACGCTGTGTGCACGTCGGCAGCTGTGCCGGTACTGTGTGTGCTGTCCGACACCGAGGAAGAGTTTTAGAACAGGAGTCCGTTTTCCTGAACCACAGTGAATCGCCCTGCGCCCCAGAATGTGCTCATCTTCTGAGGTGAGCACAGCCTCGGAGAGCAGAGCTGGGTCTAAAGGGAACGAGGACAGATCTTGAGGAGAAGATGCAGCCTGTTATCCTTGCTGTCTCCGGACATTCGTCTCCCTGAGCCTCAGTTTCCCCATCTATTAAGATCATAAAATGGAAAAAAGGCTCCCTGCTGCTCTAGTTCATGAGATTGTTGTCAAGAGCAACTAAGCTGAGACGTGTGGGAACTCGTTTATTTAAAAGGATTACAGGAATATCATCTATGATCATTGGTGGAGGTTCCAGAAAATGCTGGCATAATCAGAGTCAGAGTGAGTTAGGGTTATTTCTGCTGACTGGGCGATGCATCCTGCGGGGTTAGGACAGGACGGCCTGCTGGGATGTGTTCCCAGCCAGCAGAGATTTGGGGAAACGGAACAGTGAGGAGGGCTGGCCGTGTCTGGTCCTGAGACAGTGGGCGTTGAACCTCTGCAGGGCTTGGCTAAATTTGGCCTTGCTTGTTCCTCAGCCTGAGTGGATGGGCTGTGAGGTCACCTGCTAACTCCACGACACCCTGGGGGCTCTTCACTGTAGCAACGGAAGAAAAGCAGTCCTGGATAGGTTGACATTAAGCTGAATTTCAGCACCCACGTGAGAGTCAGAGGACTGTGCAGGATTATAGCTTCTCTTAGGCAGAGGTAGGGTTACACGTGGGCCTAGGGACGGTGTGGCTCCCCACAAGCCCCCAGGGGCTCCGAGCCACCTCCCGGGCCTGGAGTCAGTGCAGGGACAGTGCTTCGTGGGTGCCAGGCTGGCCGCTGGAGAGGGCTCTGAACTCCCAGCACCAGCCGTGCAGGCCCCCGTGCCCGGATGTCTCAGGGACCGGCTGACAGATGAGAGCGCAGGTGTGACGGGGCCGAGGTGCGCCTCAGGTGGTGCTTGTGGGCATTGCTGGAGGGGCTTGGCTCCTCTCCCACAGCAGATCTACATTGTCTGGGGGGAGGCCGTTGCGGAGATGCTGTCTTTGGAAGGAGCCTGTCGAGGGCCTTTCGTCGCGAGGTGGGTTTGTCCCTGTTGATCGTTGGATTATGGGCAGGGCCTCGCTTCCCACCTTCCACGGCTCAGAGGCCAAGCCCGCTCTGGGGCTGTGCAGCTGGCCCCCCGAAAGCCCCTCGCAGCCAGCTTGGGACGCACTCTGGACTGAAGTGCCCCAGAGGGGAGGGGTGCAGTCTGAATGCGAATCTTGGAACAGATCATCCTCTGGCGGTGCCTGGCGGGCAGACGCGTGGTCCTCCTCTCCCTTCCCACCTCTCCCCTCCGCGTGCTCGTACGGGTCTGGTCCTTCAGTGAGAGAGATGCTCCCTGGAGCTCAGCTGCTCTCCACGGTGAAGCGAGGACACGCGTTTAGAGCATCAGGTCGTTTGAGATGGCGTCTTTTCAGAGCCTTCCTCCGTGGAGTCTTGTAGGACGTTGGCATCTTCATAGGAATTTCTCTGTCCCGGGTGCTAAGGGAACGGCTACTGTCTTCACAGGTGGTGTTCCTGCCTCTTCTTGGGGTCTGGAACAGCATCGAGCTCCTTGAGACACGCAGAGGCCCTCAGTGTTGTGTGTCAAGATGAGGAAACCGAGACCAGATTATGTCCAACCAATTCCTTAAAAGTATAGTGAGGTGTTGCTGTAGTTCAGATACAGGCTGAGACCTTCCATCTTGATTGTTTATTCAAGACGCTTTACTGAACACTTGCTCTGCCGCACTGACGGCACCTGAACCACAGGAGGCTGGGAGAGCCCTGTGCGGCGGCGGACAGGACCCTCCAGTTTGGGGTGCACTCAGGAGGTGGATGGTGTGATGAAGGCGCACTAGAGCCCTGGGGGTACGGAGGGGCCAGCAGCAGCAGGCAGAGGGCCGGGCTGGGCTGACCTGTGGGCCACCCTTATCTTTACCCACCTCTTATTAAGATTTCAGAGGCTAGCCCCACGAGTGGGCTGGTGGACAGGCCCCTTACCTGGAGCTGTAGGGACCCTCCTGATCTGCCGACCGCACCCATGGCTCCCATGTGTGCACAGGTGTGTGCACGTGGGCGGCCAGGTGGGAACAGCAGAACTGCAGCTAGAGCTCAGCTCTGTGGGATTTAAGAGAAAACACAGCAGACCCCAGCGCTTTAGACAGCAGAGAGGTGGCCGTTCTGTGGGGTGACCCAGCTGACTGTTAAGGGTCCAGTCGAGTTTCATCTCTGCGATATTTCGACACATGAAAGATATGTTATCAAGGGAGCTACACGAAGCCCTGTTAAGGTGTTTTTTTTATGGAGACTCGGGTACGTGCCTTAAAAGAGACCTCTTTGCCTGGGTCAGTTAGAGTGACGTGTGCCAGGATTTTCACCTGCCAAACAGACACCTTTGGGAGATGTACTGATAGCAGCAAGAGTCACGCAATGTTAGAAAAGTAACGGAACAGCACAAGTCCCCCGGGATCCTGCCGACGGGGAGCCCCTCAGCTTCCTGAGGGGACTCTGCGGGCTGTAGGCTCCCGCCTCCCTCCTCCCACCGGGTGGGTTTCCTGGGACGGTTCTCAGTTGTCCCTGTTGCGTTTCCCCTCCTCGGCCTCTCGGTCACTGCCCGACTCTTGGTAATTCAGTATCTCCCCCTTGCGTCCGCGTGACCTGCTTTTCTCTGTGCCCCACGTGAGCACGTGGTCCCCCTGGACGATGAGGAGACGCTGGGTGTGGAGGGGCAGTTCGCGATCCCGTTCCTCGCTGCACAGCCACACGGCCCCGGGTGCCGTCCAGGGCCGGTCTCCTAGGGCCTGTGGACATCAGAACCCTGGGTGGCAATAGCGCCGGCAGCGCCCAGCGGCGGGGCGTGCAGCCCACGTCACAGTCCTGGATCAGCGGGTCGTCCCTGTTCCTTCATCACCTGCTTCCCGAGCAAACGAGCATCTGACACCCTCCTGTCCTGTGACCTCGGGACGTGCTGTGAACACTACCCCCTGACAGCAGGAAACCACAGAAGAGTCTATCGGAGGGTCCACGTGCAGGGGCCGGAGTCACCTCACTGAGGCAGTGCTTGGAAACTCCTTCCTTTGGCCTCCAGAACCAAAGCGCCGGCGAAGTGTGCGGTGTCCTCCAGAGGGAGAAATGGCCGTGCGAGGCCTCAGGCGTGCGGCCGGCCCAGCAGAGTCTGCTGAGGCCCAAACCAGCTGTCCCAGGGCCCTTCTGAGAAGGCCATGGAAGCAGCCCCAGTGAGCCTTTCCCCCAAGGTGGGCCTCCTCCTCCCGCAGACACCAGACCCACTGCCCCGCCGGACGGGAGTGGGCACAGGGTCCCGGGCAGAGCGGCCGCCCACTCCTTGGACAGCTGAGCAGCAGCTCAGCCGGCAGCTTGAGTGGCAGTGAAGTGGGGGGAGTGGGCTGCTGCTTCCCCACGGGGCCGCCAGGCCACTCACGTCACGGGGCCCCTGTTGAAGGCAGCACCCCACAGAGGCAGCTGTCTCTGGTCCGGACAGCAGTCCTGCCCCGGGGTGGCCATACGTTGCCACAGAACTGCAGCAGGGACCCCCTCGCAGCCCCGTGAGGTCGGGGGCTCCTCGTGAGGAGGGCGACCTCTCCCCCAGGGTGATTTCACACGTGTTGCCAAGGGCTTTGGCAGCGCTCATCTGTCATCTGAGAGCGGATTCTCCCGTGAGGAAAATATTTCCTTGAGGATGATGTATGGAGCTCACGCAGGCAGTGACTGTCCCAGAGCAGGGCCCGTCATTCAGGCTCAGAGCCTTTCTCTTATTTAGGGTGCCACCCAGATCCTGGAGCTGTTTCCCTTTGGTCTGTGGAGCTGGAATTGGCCTCCAGTGACCTGAGGTCTGCTTGCCTGGACTTCGGGAACAGTCAGCCTAGGAATGATCCCAAATCCCTCGTCCCAGTTTCAGCTGGGAAGCCCCTGTGTGTTGCCGCATCAAAAGCATGTGACGTGGAGAGTCTGGGGGTCTTGGCCTGACCCTGCTGGTTCACTCTGACTTTCCAAACTGCCCTTCTGCAGCCTCTGCTCTCCTGGGCTCCTCCGAAGCTGACGAGACAGCGAGGACCTGGGGGCGGCAGGTGGGGGTCCTCTGTCTGTCGTGGTGTCAGAACCACTGCCAAGGCCGCCTCCACCATTACTTACTTCAGTGTCTTAATTTATCATCACCATCTGGTTAGTCTGGCAAATGGCCCTTTGCTCAGGACAGAGAATCAAGGATGCTGATTTTGTTGATTGTTTGTTTGTTTGTTTTAATTCCCCATGACATTTTAAGGTGATGGCCCAGGACTGCTAAGCACATTTTGGCAGCTGGTGAATTTTGGGTACTTGCCGAGCATCCTCTGAGTGCCACTTTCCCTTTGGGAAACAGCCTCCATGGGGACCCGGCCCTGAGGGAACATCCCGCTTTCCCTGGTCGCTGAAAGTGGGTGGAGACCAGAGGGGCCTGGGGCCTGACCAGTGAGCGACTCCAGCCCTCCTGCCTTTTACAGCGTCTCCAGTGGGAATGTCTTAGGCCTCACGGCCCACAGCCTCCTCTCTGTGGGGACTGATGTGTGAATGATCTGAGTGTTTCTGGCTTCGTTTTTGTTGGTTGTGGCCAAGCCCAGTATTAAATTAACATCTCCCCTCCCTAAAGCCCTAGACTCTGGGCTTGGGGTTGGATGATCCCCTGCTCTACACAGCCTGTGGAAACTCCAGAGAATTGACGCTGGGAGGAGGGCAGGATGTCATTCCAGACGCCAGACACTCTGCTCCAGGACATTTCCATGGAGTCTCTGTCCTTCGTCATGAAGGTCACGGTGGGGAGGACATCGTGGTGAAGACGCCCCTGTGGGGGAAGGCAGAGCAGGACTCCAAGGAAACGTGCCTTGGCGGCAGCACGCCAGGCCTCTGAGCGGACGCTGTGCTCCTGGGACTCGGGTCTTGGCCGCACCGCTCACCAGCTGTGTGACCTTGGGCAGCTTACTTACTGTCTCTGAACCTCGGTGATCTCATTTGCAAACTGTTACCTACCTTAAAGCTGGCGCCTACCTCCGTGTTCCTCCAGAGCGCCCTCCTTGGATCCCTGGGTGGGCCACGCGCCCCTTTTCCATGCTCCCGTGGTCCTGCGTGTGTGCTCGAGCCCTGACGCCTCTACACGCCTGGAACCATCCCTGTGAGGACTTTCTTTGCCATGCCCGGCCTGCGGCGCTCGGAGTAGAGAGCATTTTCACCTGCGTTGCTTCCCCAGTTTCTCGTGGAATTCCTGGCAGACACTGTGCGTTTCCCCCAAGGGTCTTCCCATGAGTGTGTTCCTTCTCTACCTTGAAATTGCTCAGTCTGAAGTGATGTGAGTTGTTTTCCCTGAAGTGACAGCTCTTACTCTGTTTTTCTTCTACCATCTAAAAGAAATACTGGTTTTTATCCCAGATTCATGGAATTCCCCAAAACTTTGTGCTCGGGTAGTTGCCACCCATTTATTTCCCTTTCCGTTTAAGGGCAGTTGTCAAAAATACATGATGGGAAGGACAGGATCAAGTGGTACTGTAGTCGGGGACCCTTGGCCTTGTCTTTATCGAGATGGGTTTTGATGAGGAGAAGGAAGGAGGCCAGGAAGGCTGGTGTTTGGAAAGGCTGGCCCCGCGATTAGAGCCTGTGCCCTCGGAGGGCCTGGGGGCAGGTGTGGAGACTGTCGAGACCGTGTCCACCTGCTGTGCTCCCTGCCTCTTTCGTGCTGTCATCTGGAGACCACGTGTTTCCTAATTTTCCACACACCCTCGTCCAGCATCAGAGCTCACACTTCGGGGTCCCTGAGCTCAGTGTTGAAGGATAGTCCGGGGGTGTCCAAAATGAGGCTCCCGGGGCACCAAGACCGGGACGGGTAGATGTGTGCACACGGCACAGGATTCGTGCCCAGACCCCACGGTTATACCTTTACCTGCATTTGTAAGTGAACACGCCCCAGGTCTTGCTTTTCAGAAAGAATCTCTAGTGATTTGAAGGGTGCTGTTTGGTGGGAGATCCTGGTCACTGCAGCAGATGTGCTGAGACTTTATTCCGTGACTGCCTGCGTTCACAGGGTTATTTCTAATGATTTTACGAGGAGGTTTGGAACGTGCGCATGACAGAAGGGCCAGCCTTCCAGACGTTTTCTGCACAGCCTCTCACGTCACAAAAGTTACTAAATCGGTGTTCCCACCCCGTCCTTCAGCGCTTCATCAGGGGGCTTCTGGGCTTCGCCTTAAGACCACCTGACACTGGCTGGCGTGACTTCACCTGCTAAACCTAGTGTCGGTCCCTAAAGCCGAGAGTGTCACTGAAGCCAGGTGCCTGCCCTGGCGGGACGCAAGGCCCTGTGCCCTGCCCCGCCCCGGTGCCTGCGTCCCTCCACCTGGGCCCCTTCCCTGTGCTGCTCGCTCTGCTCAGAGCCTCTTCCCGGCCTTCTGTGTCCAGTGACTGTCGTTTGCAATCCAGGGCAGATGGATGCAACAGACTTGTACAGGTGTGTGGTGAAAATGTTCCTGGACCTCAGCTGTATCACCTAACTCATAGAAGAGGGAGGCAGTGTGTACGGGGCACAGAGATGGCACCTGCACAGATGTGTGTACATGCGTGTGTAAGTCACTGTGTACTCGTAGTAACCCTGCGACGTGGGATTGTCCTTGTTCATGGATCAGGAAGCGAGCTCTCAGTGGTCGTGTGATTTTCCTAAGGTCCTTCAGCTGGTCAGTGGCGGAGTCCGTTGTCTCAGCGGGTCTGTCTGACTCTGCATCACATGTGACGTCCTGTCACAGTGGACACAGGAGAGTGGTCGGTGGGCCTCTTTTGCCCAAACGTGGGGTCACAATGTGTATTAGGAAGGGTAACGATGGAGATGGGGGAGGTGAGGGGCGCATGACGGCGACATCGGACACCTGAGTCCTCAGAGTCCACGAGCCCATCGCAGGCCTCAGATTTCTTTCTTTCTTCCTTCCTTCCTTTCTTTCTTTCTTTCTTTCATTTATTTTTGGCTGTGTTGGGTCTTTGTTGCTGCACGCTGGCTTTTTCTAGTTGCGGCGAGTGGGGGCTACTCTTTGTTGCGGTGCGTGGGCTTCTCATTGCGGTGGCTTCTCTTGTTGCGGAGCACGGGTTCTAGGCGCACAGGCTTCAGTAGCTGTGGCATGAGGGCTCAGTAGTTGTGGCTCGCGGGCTCTAGAGCGCAGGCTTAGTAGTTGTGGCGCACGGGCTTAGTTGCTCCATGGCACGTGGGATCCTCCCGGACCAGGGCTCGAACCCATGTCCCCTGCATTGGCAGGCGGATTCTTAACCACTGCACCACCAGGGAAGCCCAGTCCTCAGATTTCTTCGCAAAGGAATGATAGAGTCTAGAAACCACCATCGTGGGCCTCCCAGAGCGATAATTGACCAGGCAGGGTCATCAGTGGATCTTTAGGCCCCTGACGTGGGTATTCTGGGAACAGGTAGTCCAGGGTCTCGCCGCATCCCCCCACAGATTACATATTGATTACAAAGGGGAAAAGGTCTCTTTACCACAGAGACGTGGGTGGGCACCAGCTCAACCAAGCCATCCAGCTGGTGTCACCAGGACCGAGGGGGCCTGACTGTCCTGCGTGGGTGCAGTGGGAGGGGCCCAGAGTCATCCACAAGGTGTTCCCGTGGAACAAAAAGTCTTGCCATGAATCTAAACGTGAGACAGACAAACCCACAGTGTGAGAAGCTCTGCAGAACATCTTACCTGGACACCTCAGTAAACCAGCCAGATGCAGTGCCTGAACCTCGACTGGGTCCCGGACCATGGGATGCGGCAGCGGGTCCTGAACTGAGCGGGTGGGGACATTGGGTCCTGGACCGTTTTATGGGGGGCAGCGGGTCCTGGGCCTTGTCGGGGGGCAGCAGAGAGGACTCCCTTCTCAACAGGCTGCTTTCCCTTGAGGGCCAGTCCTGCCCCTGCCCCCCGGCCAGTGCGCGCTGCTCCCTAGGCTGTCGCGCCGCTGTAGGGCAGATGTGGGGTCTTTTGTCTCCTGCCCCCTCACACCAGAGGCCTCTGGGCTCTCCCAGCTGCCGTGTCCAGCTCCCTGGCCTCGTGGGACGGCCGCCCCTCCTTCTGGGGAGAAGTTCCTTCCCTCGTCCCTGTCGCTGATCCCAGAACTTTGCTTCTTGCTTGTCGTGCAGG
This sequence comes from Mesoplodon mirus, assembly GCF_964341445.2. Taxonomy (NCBI): domain Eukaryota; kingdom Metazoa; phylum Chordata; class Mammalia; order Artiodactyla; family Ziphiidae; genus Mesoplodon; species Mesoplodon mirus. Next base: position 102,380,563 of record NC_138987.1, on the reverse strand, counting down.
CCCGAGCGTGAACGGCCTGGAGGAGCCCAGTGTCGCCAAGAGGCTGCGGGGCACCCCGGAGAGGATTGAGCTGGAGAACTACCGCCTGTCGGCGCGGCAGGCGGAGGGGCTGGAGGAGGTGCCCGAGGAGACGCAGGCCGAGCACAACCTGAGCAGTGTGTTGGACACGGGCACGGAGGAGGACGCGGCCAGCAGGTCAGCCTGTGGGGCTGCGTCTGCGGCGGGCAGGGGAGCGGGGCCCCGAGCCCGGCGCCTGGGTTGGCGTCGTGACCCGTGACTGGGCGGGGCGTGTGACCTCTCTGCCTGTCCCCTCGTCTGTGTGAGGGGCGGCAGCACCAGGGCGTCCTGCAGAGTCGTGCGAGGGCCCCGGGGTAGAAGGTGCTTGGGATGGAGCTGGGCACGTGTAGGTGCTTGTAGGCGACGGCTGCGGACTGCAGCGTCCGACGCCTCAGCTGGTCGTCCTGCAGGGCCTGTGAAATATATAGGGTGTGCATCTCACCCCCTCGTGGTAAGGAAACGATGGTGACCAGGACTAGGAGGGAGGGTTGACTGAGGTTAAAGCCCAGGGTCTCTGGTCCACGTCCAGGGCTCTCCGTGTTCCCTGCCGCCTGGTGCTCCAGCTCCCCGTCTCGTTAGTCAGAAAGGACCAGTTTGTTTGCCTTAATTCAGAGATTCAGTACTTACTGAGTGCCTACCAAGACCTTAACCCTGCTTTTCATTGAAAAGGAACAGAAAAAATGTGCCCTGGGCTGGTGTTTACAGGTGTGTCGGGGGAGGGGCTTCCACGGGGAGGCGACCGTGCCCCTGTGGGTGGGTTCCATGGAAGCTCTGGGGTGACTCAGCCACCGGGTCGCTGTGCAGTCTTGGGGAAGCTGTCTCATCTCTCTGGGCTTCTTTTTTTCTCCCGTGTGTGGAAAGGAGCAGAAACCTGCATCCCAGGGCCCCTCACAGTGCGTGGTGCCGGCCGGCTGAGCCGCGTGCACCTTTGGGGAAAGTCTCTGTCCTTGTCCGCGCATTCCCGCCACCCACAGGTCTGCCTGGGTCGGTGCCCAAGTCAGGGCTCAGCAGGAGACCCCACGGGCTGGAAGAGAACAGGGCAGGCAGGTGGAGTGGAGTCAGGACAGGCGGACCCCCTGCAGCCCCTCTTGTGGAGCCTCCCCAACCAGCGCCCTCAGGACGCAGCGCTCCCAAGGTGGGGCGGAGTGGAGGGCTGGGCTCGGTGACGTGGGCAGACCCTGTCCTGCAGGAATAACGTTTCCTGCGCTGTGATCTGTAAACCGAGGGATTGTGGGGCAGGAGTGGAGGTGATGTAGCCTGGGCTTTGCAGGAAGGCGGAGTCACAGCCTTCGCGGCGGGTGAAGTAGAAGGATAGGTCAGTCAGCACCCAGTGGTGCAGTAAATGCCCCATCGTACTCAAGTTCCCATTTGAAAAAGCACTAAGTGTGGATGCTATGTAAAGTGTAACGATGGTCTCGTCAGAGTGCGGCGCCAGAGCTGTCTTATTTCCCCAAGGAAGCCGTAAGATGCCTCCGTCCTTCCTTGGGGAGTCATCAGACTTGAAGATGAGAGATGACAGGGTTTCCAGGAGCTGACCGGTCCAAGCGGGGATTCACTCTCCTCTTACCTCGGGCGCCTGCAGTGCGGGCAGCGCGCGGGGTGCCGCTGGGATGTGACTCTGCAGGCAGACAACCCAGACTTGAGGCCTGGCTCCACCTCCTGCTCGCTGGGGGCAAGTTTCTTACGCTCTCTTGCCCTCCCTTCCTCATCTGCAAAGGACACAGCGCCTCAGAGGTTTGCTTTGAGGATTAAACCAAATAAAGTAGTGGGCACAGTGTCTGCGCCCAGTGGGCAGTTGCTGTAATCACTGTCTTACCTGTGGATCCAAGCACAGCCCAGGCAACCCTCACTAGGAGCGGCAGGGTGGTGATTCCTGTTTGGGTTTCCTTGAACAGGTGGTTTAAGTGCCAGAAATCGGGCTTGCCTTGAATTTGCTCTGGGGCCGTGGTGACCAAGCTTCGCCTGCATCAAAATCACCCGCCGGCTCGTGAGAGCACAGACAGCTGGGAGGTTTCTGTCCCAGTCCGTCTGGGGTAGAGCCCAAGATCTGCATGTCTCAGAAGTTCCCGGCTGGTGCTGTGGTCTGGAGACCACACTGTGAGAACCACTGCTCTAAATTTCTCAAATGTCCCTGATGCGACACGTGCGACACTTGGTCGAAGGATAATTCCTGGCCCCGCTCCTGCCAGGGTCTCACTCAGTGGGTGTGAGGTGGAGACCAGGAACACCTGTTTTGACAGATACCCAGGCGATTCCCATCATGTTCGCGGTTTCCTTCACACAAGCAGAGAATCTTGGCCGAGGCCTCATCAGCTCCATGACCCTTCCTTGGAGGGGCGGGAAGGGGCATCTTCCAAAGGGGGCCCTGGAAATAGTACTTGCATTTTCTCTGGGAGAGCCTGGGTGCCGGGGCAGGAGAAGGCTGGTCTGGTTTCCGTGTTTTCTCCTTCCTGTGTCGGGGAGGACCGGAGCCCAGGTGTGCTTCCCAGACGGGCAGCCAGGGCTGCAGAGGACTCCCTGAAGGTCACAGGAGACAGGCTGGCCAGCCCAAAGGGTGACAGCGTGAGGAACAGCCCCACCGCGAGGCACGCCTGACTGCTCCCCTCGTCACCCTCCACCCGCAGGGTGCCGGCCTGAGCACGGAGTGGTCTCCACCGCGTACAGATCGCAGGACCCGGCAGGTCTCCTCCACAGGCGGCTCAGTGCTTACAGGGTGGGCGGGACCTCGGGACGGCCGCGCAGGACAGGGCATTGCTCGGAGACGCTCTGATTACCAGCGGGTTAACTTAAAAGGGAAGCCACCAGCAGCTTCAGGTGGTGTCCATCCGCGGCGGCTGCCCAAGTTCCCAGGTTGACTGCGGCAGCCAGGAGCCGGGTCGTGACCTTCCTCCTGGGTTTGACGGGGTGACCTGATGTGGCTGGACGCTGGGGGTTCCTGACTTCTCACCCAGACCATCCCACCTCTGGAAGCCCGGCCTCCTCATTTGTGGGAACAGGGATGACAACAGTGGCTGTGCCCTTGAGCTACTGTGTGATCAGCTGAGCTGATCCATGTGAAGTGCCTCGTGCTCCAAGCACGTCCTCTTCCCTGGATCTGCCCCTCTGCTGGCTCTTTTAAGTCTGGAGCAGACCTTGTCCCTTGAGAAGCTGCTCCGTTGACTTTGCATCCTCCTGCCAGCCCAGCGTGGGCTCGGTGAGAAGCCGGCGCCTGGGGAGGTCCGGGGAAGGCGCTGTGAGAGGAGTGATTGGGGCACAGCCGGCGGGAAGGCTTCTGCCCCGCAGTTCCAGCGGGACGCGCCAGCTCTGCCGATGGGCTTTGCTGAGGGGCTTCGCAGGGACCACCTCCCACCCTGTGAACTCGGGTGCAGCCTGCCTGGCCTTCCTGGTTGCATCCCTCGTGTGCTTTTGCCCGTCTCGGCAGTGCCAGGCCAGCGATAAGAGAGGGTGTGGTCTGGGAGGCTGCCTGGATCAAATAGCCACACGGGGCAGGATGTAGTTACAAATGTGGAAACAGATCCCTGCTGTCGTAGAAAGCTAGTCTTGACGACTACATTTTCTGGCTCTCGTGTCTCCTGGGAGGCCGTGTCCTGAGGTCCCTCTCTCCTCCCTAAAGGACAGGGAAGTCGGTTGTCTTGTATTCTGTTCTGCTGTAGGGATTCTGCCCCCTGGACGTGTTCCAGGCTGTGGTCCAGGCAGGGAATGTGCCTCACACAGATCCTTCCTCCTGCCCCTCAAAGGCCAGACCCAGAGGTTCAGGCGCTGGGAGCAGCCCGAGGATATATCATAAGATGAGCCTTGAGTGGTGACTTCACACTGGGAATCTGACATGACGTGGGGAGCCTAGCCAGACCTGGAGGGCTGCTCTGAGGGCCTGTGGACGGTGATGCCTAGGGAGGAACAGCTGGCAGTACCTGTCCATCTCTCTCTGTCTTTCACCAAGGCAGGCAGGGCGGCTTGCCCGTGTCCCGTCTCCAGAGGCGCGTGGCACTCCAGGATGGTTGACCTTCCGCCCTGTTTTTATGCTCTGTGCCTCCCTTGCTTCTCCGTGGTCCTTGAGCGGTCACAACTTGAAGTGGGGCCTCATCACGCTAGCTGCCCTCATGACACGGCACGGGGAGGGGCTGCCCTGAGCCCACCCCCCAGAGAGCTGCCCGCCGACAGCTGGGGCCCCAGTGTGCATGGCCTGAAGGAGGGCAGGCTGGCCTCCCTGTCCACCTGAAGTGTTGCAAATCGACCTGAGGTTAGAGCTGAGCACAGGAGGCATTCTTACCCTGATTTCACGTTTGAAAGATGTTAAACGACACACATGGGCTCACACGTTGTCGTTAGTTAATACGAGTAAAGAAGTGAAATCATGACGATGAGGCACAAACCATGGCTAAGTAGACACGGAGGGCTAATCAGACTCCAGAGGACAGGCTTTCTGTGGTCCACATTCTTATGTCTTCCCACTTGAAACTGCCTCGTACAGACCCCCACCGCCCTGCATTTACCGGCCACCTTGTCTAGTGCTGGTGTTCGAATCTTCTCTCCCCAGACACTGAATATGTTTTCTGTGGCAGCTTTGTGACGTCTAGGAAGGGCACTGTGAGCAGAGACGCTCAGTGAATTGTAGTTGAATGAATGAGTGAAGTAGGAGTCGCCAGACTGAGCTGCCGGCACTGAGGAGCTGCTCTTTCTGAGTTCAGCGGCTGAGCTTCAGTAGGTGCTCAGAAACGTCTGCTGAATGCCTGCATGAATGAGTGTGTAAATGTGTAAACAAGCGAAAGGATGGCTGGAGGACCCGAGTGTAGCAAAGCGTGATGCGATCAATAAAGTCTCACTCCACTAGGGGCACCCACTACAAGCCGGTGTTCACACCCCCTTCCCGGCGTGGACACAGGCTTGGAGAGCATGACCAGCCAGCTCATGGTCACACAGCTGTCATGGCAGAGCCCTGCGGCCCAGTGAGGGGTCAAGGGACACAGCCCGGGAGGCCACCCTCACTTCTGACTCGATGAAAGTGATGGAGTCCCCAGCGCCACCCTCAGGTGCAGTAATTTTCTAGAAAGGCTACAGGACAGAACCCACTGGCAGGGCTGTGCTCACAGCCCTTCTCCGTTACGGAGTGGAGCGCGGAGGCCAGTCTGAGAAGGGTGGCTCCCGTCCCCGTGGGGTCAGGCAGAGCCACTCTCCTGGTGTTAACGTGTGACGACACCCACCGAGCCTTGGGGTCTACGTTCCCTGTGGAATGTGGTTGAGCCCGGTCTCCGGGTCGACTGATGCTGGTGACCCAAGGCCTTCACCCCAAACCACGTTCTTAGACTCTCCATCCTGACCAGAGGCCCCAGGGAGTCAGGCCTCCCCGTCAGGCAGGGCATCCCGGGGCTTAGGGTCTCCTCCCAGACACGGGCGGCCGGGCCAGGCTCTCTGCGCAAGGCGGGTGCTCTTAGCCCCGGGAGCAGGCGTCGGGGCCCTCGCGCAGCGAGCACCTCTCCGCAGGGTGGGGGCTTGTCCAGGCGCCCTCACCCGCAGCGCTGCACACTGCGCTGTGGGGTTTGGGAGTGGGGCCCGGGGCTCCCTCTCCTGCGAGCAGCACCTCCGCCAGCCCGCTTCCTGCCGGTGGCCCTTCTTCCCTCCCGCGATCCTCTGACAAGACGGTGCGTCCACGGGAACGGACGTGCTCTTCACCCTTGGGCCCCAGGGTCATGAGCTTCGAGCCTGTGCTTGGCGGGGCTGCCCCGGCCCGTGTGACCCATCTCGCCCCCCATTCACCCTCTGTGCGCTGGCCCCAAGGTGTTGTCCCTCCCTTCCCGCCCGGCGGGTGCCTTGCCGGGAGCCTCTGCCTGTGCCCCTGGCTTTGAGCCGCCCCCTTCTCCGTTCTGTGGCCCCCTCACTGGGTTCTGTGGTCACTTCTGCAGCAGTTCTGAGTCCGAGATGGAGGAGGAGGAACCGCCGCTGCCCCCCTCGGACCTGGGCGGCGTTCCCTGGAAGGAGGCCGTGAGGATCCACGCTCTTCTGAAAGGAAGGAGTGAAGAGGAGCTCGAGGCCTCCAGGAGCTTCGTGGCTGGGGAGGAGGACGAGGAGGACGCGGAGGACGAGGAGGACGAGGAGGACGAGTCTAGTGAAGGTCAGAGTAAAGCCTCTCCTCCCGACCCGGCCCGGGTATGGGAGGCTTCTGTGGCCGGGGTCATGTGGCATGCCTCCCGCAGGCCCCAGGGGACCCACGAAGGGCTGTCCGGGTAGAGCTGCACGCAGAGGCAGATGAGGGCCTCCTCCAGGTCAGGCCACTCGTCCTATCCTGTTCCAGCTAAAGGAACAAAGGGAACTTAGCTTTCTGGGGGTTCCCTGGTTCCTGGTCCTGGACGTCGGAGGCTGCCGAGCATTGAGGAGGGAGGGCCCCCCAGGAGGGGTCACCTGTGGTGCGTGGTGACGTGCTGGGACCCGTGTCCTGGTAGGTCGGTCGGGCTGGCTCTAGATTCCTCTTGTCTCACACTCGAGGTGTTGGGTCCTGTCCCGTCCGCCTGTGTGATCCCAAGTGGTGAGAAGAGCTTCCTGGGCTCCTTCTCTGGCCTTTGTCGGAGGGTCATTCTCCCTGTTCTGGCTGCACCGGGCCTGGAGTGGTGATCAGGGCCAGGCAGGCAGAGACCTGAGTCCGCGGGACCTCGTGTCTGCTCAGGCCGTGCTCTCCCTGTGGGGTGTAGACAGGACGAGGAGGACGTGAGCCCTTAGCCAAGGAGCCTGGCCCATGGGGCTGGCCCTGGAGGGCTCTGCGCCTTGCAGCTTGTCTCTCTGTTCCTCCTGGAGTTCCCTGTGCTCGGCGGCCAGTCCCAGCACAGGCTCGTGTGCTCCAGCTCAGCGAGGGCTGGGCGCTGACCAGGCAGGGTGCGCGTTACCCGTGGTCCTCAGCTGGCAGTGGAGCCCCGAGCTGGCGGCTCTGACGAGGTCGGGCGGCAGAGGTGGGGCCTTCCTCGGGCTCCTGGAGCCCCCGTGGCCCCGGTCCTGCTGTAGGCCTCCCTCCCACCAGGAGGTTGGGGTGGGACCCCAAGGCAGCACGTGGGGCCTGCACACCGCCCTCGTGTGAGGAGCGGGGGGATGGCGTCCGGGGCTGCTTCCTCCGCCGGCTGTGTCTGTAGAGCCGAGTGCCCCGGAGTGAGTCAGTGGGGATCGCGTGCACAGCCCGCCCCAGGGAAGGCCACTCGGCTTGTCTGTAGCTCCAGACACAGCCAGGGGTCGGGGTGTGCCCCCTTTTCAGGAGAGCTTGAGCCTGCTTCCCTCCCGAGACCTGATCTCCTGGACGTGGACGTAGCGTCCGGCTCCAGCCTGCGGGACGGGCTTGGAGCGGAGGAACCTGGGGATGACTCTTCTCTCTGTCCTCTCCTCCCCATCTCCCCCCCCACACGCTGCTTTGCTGTGGGTGTGGAAGGAGAGTACTGGCCCCGGGACAGAGAACTCCTGCAAGGCCAGCCGCTGGGGCACCTGCCAGAGGAAGAGGACATGGGTACATGTGAAGGTACCTCTGCCCACCTCCACCCTGGCCCCTGGCAGCCGTCCAGCCGCCCCCGAGAGCAGGTCCCCCGTGGAGAGATGGGGTTTCCTAGAGCTGCAGCGGCGGGCGAGGCATCCAGCCCTGGGCGCCCCTGTGCCCCTTTACCATTTGCTGCCAGTCCCTCATCCGGTTACGACTCAGCTCCTCCTCTGATGTGAGCCGAGCACCCCACGTCACCGTCAGCTCTCAGAAGTGGCGGGGCCAGCACAGGCGCCCGGAGCCCCTCCCCTGTGCCTGGGCGATGAGTCCCCAAGGCTGCGTGCACTGGCGACACGCAGGCACGCCCCAGGGAGAAGGGTCGCTGTCTTCCCCTGCTTGCCTGGAAGGTGGAGAAGGGGTCTGCGTTTCCTCCTTGACTTAATGTCTTCGTCCGAAGACAGTCGGGCTCTCTGGTGGCTGCTGTGACTCAGCCCCGTCCAGCACCTCCAAGGCCCCTCGACCCTAGAGGAAGCCCTTAAAGGCCAGTGGCTCCCAAGAGACCACACGGGCTGCGACCCCACGCCCAGCACAGCCCCCATCCACGTTCGGTGGCCTTAGCGGTGAGTTCTGCCCACGTCACGTTCCCTGTTGCTTGGAGGTTAGGAGGTTGTCGTTTTTGTGATGAAGCCAAAGCCAGAGCCAAAGCCAGTTGCCCAGTTAGACTGCAGAGAGTCCTTCTGCTCAGGTGGCACCTGCTCTTGCTGCCCGAAAAGCCACCCTCCCTCCTGTAGGGTCCCCTCCCCCAAGTTGCTGGCTGTCCCTTATTTTAACCCAACTGTGTGGCATGGTCCAAGCACTGATTATGGGAGCCCTCGGGGCAGGGGTGCGTGCAGATTCCTTGGGCCCCGAGAGCAAGAACAGCCTGAAGGCAGGGCCCCTGATGAGTTCTCACCTGGCTAAGAAGCCGAGTCTTATGTCCGGGGGGGATCAGCGGGGCACCAGTAGAGTGTTCGGGAAGAGGGCTTTGACCTCAGAAAGGGCAGAGAGGGATTGACTTCTTGTTCCCATGAATTCCCAGAGCTCTGGGGTCTGCAGGACAGACTCCGCTTCCTCCCCACTGTCGCCTTCTCTGACCCCACCCCCGCCTCAGCCCAGCATGCTGCATGAGGCCCATTGTAGAAGGGGATGTTTTTCTCTTTAGCTGCAGGAGATAAAAACTAGAATCCCAACAGCGTCACTGTCTGCTCCCCGTGAGCCGGCTGGTTCGTGGCAGGACTGCCCTGTCCCGCCCCACCTCTGTGTCCACGCGGCAGGTGGCCATAGGCACGGGCTGTGTGGCCAACAGAGCCACATCCTTGGGACCTTGGGAGGCTGGCCCTGCAGAGGCCAGTTGTGACCCGCTCTTTTCTCCTAACTGGGCACTTGGGTCCCTCAGTCTCAGTTAAGATGAAAAGAGCTTCAGAAAGGAAGGTACTTTCTGCATCGGAGGGGAGTGTAGGACTCTCTTCATCCACATCGACAGCTGCATGAGGCTTGAAGGGACTGAATCAAGTTGAACGAGTAGAAGTCGGGCGTGTGTGTGTGTGTGCATGTGTGTGTGCGTGTGCTTATTCTCAATTCTTGCCTCTTTCTGATTCAAACTGATCCTGGCAAATATGGTAACTTTTCCTTCTGTTTCCTCTCCTGTGGTGTTTGATCCTTCCTTCCCTGGACTGTTTACTTTCTCCTTCCTTCCTTCCCGTCATCTCTCCCTTCCTCATCTCCTCTGCCCCTTGAACCTGGTACACTAGCTGGGAGCCCAGGGCTGCAGCAGCTCGTAAATCCAGCCGATCCCTTGGAGATCCAGGCTGACGTGCACTGGACGCACATCCGTGAGAGCCAGGAGGAGCGAGTGTCACCGGCCTCAGAGTCCCCTCCTTCCAGAGGTAACTCCTCCGGGTGCAGGGTGCCTGGCACCTCTGTCCCGCTTCCCCTCGGGCTGCCGGGGACTCTTCTGTAGGGCGGGGCCCCCAGGCTCCTCACAAGGAAGAGCCAGCGGAGCTCGTCAGAGGCTATGTGAAGTCTCGGTGGGTAAGAGGTGGGCTGTTGTCCGCTGACGCGGAACAGTGAACTTGACGTTGGGAAAACCAAGAATTTGCTGACTTTGCCCGTGTCACTAGGCAGGGCTCTTCCTTCTCCACTTGGAGGAATGTCCTGTGCTTTTCCTCGTGCGGTGTGTCTCGGTGTGAGTGTGCACGGACAGGATGGGGTCAAGGGACCATATCTTGGGCTGAAATGAAGGTTTGAGAAGAAATTGGTATCAAGGAGGCTTCTGAAGTAGCATCGTTACAGCTCTAGGTTTTAGGGGAGGTGCTGTGCATCCCATGGCGGGGTGATGATGAACCTTGTTCTGGCTTCTTTTAAGGAAGGAAAGGAAAACCTGGAGACCGTTGGGGGCGTCCTTCCCGTGCCCGCCCTCGGCGTGCCCGCCTTGGTGCTTCGCCCTCTGTCTCTTGCTCACCTGTCTCCATGTTTGCACTCGGTGCCTGCTGGGGACACAGCCTGCAGGATGCCGAGGGCACAGAGTGGGTGGCCCGGCCCTCATGGGAGTTAGCCACCTTCGCCGCAGGCAAGGCCCACCTCTTTAACCACGTTTGCAGCCGCGTAAACACCCAGCAGCTCTGCAGGAGCCGAGAGAGAGCCTGCTGACGGGGGACGCCACCTTGACCCCCCCGTGCTCTCTCTCCTCTCCCTGGCCCGACACCCCGCTTGTCCCTGGTCGGTGCCGGACGGGCCTCAGGCTGTAACGTCGTCCGTCTCTCTTCCGTGTGGACTCCAGGAGGACCTCCACTCTCCTCGCCGGAACGCTTACTCCTGTGTAACTTTGTATTTATCGTCTGTTTCAAATTCAGGGCCCGACCTTCCCTCCGTTCGCCGTGCAGCAGTGCAGGCCTGGCTGGAGTCGGTCTCCGGAGGTTGTCGGGTGATGTTCGTTCTCTGCCCGCTCACCATAACCACTCTCTTGGCAGCTCTGCTGGTCCCTTAACCCTGGACTTCCGGTGCTGCCGCTAGCGCATGCGCGGCGGAGGGCGGGGGCACGTGCATGCCTCGCTCAGGCCGCCGCCCTTGCATGGACCAGAGACGCGCCACGCGCCCTCCTGGGAAAACCAGAGCAGAGCAGTAGTGCAGTCGGGCGGGGGTGGGCGTCGTTTTGTTAGTAGAGATCGGGTGAAACCGAAGCCGAAGGACCGTGTGCAGCACTGAGGCTCAGAGTCCGCAGAAATGAGGCTGGACAGTGGCTGGGTGCAGGGTGGAGGATTCTCGTAACAGTCAGCAAACCTCCCGGGGTGCCACGGCTGAGGCAGTCAGTACTGGGGTGAGGGCCAGGCTGGGTCTGCAGGCCGAGGTGCAGGGCTCCGCAAGCTCTCAGGCCACGAGGGAGCCAAGAGCCCTTGCTTGTCCTCAGTGCACTTTTCGGGGGGGGGGTGTTTCTCAGCGAGGGGCTCTGGCATCCGGGCAGGACGTGGGACAGCCTTGGCCCCCACCGGTTGTGAAATGCAGAAGGGCTGGGTGCCCCTTCCGGGTGGGCAGGATGGTTGCCCCACCAGCCGCCTGCCAGCCGCCCGTTGTCCTCCCCGGCTCACAGGTCAGGAGGCACCTTCACGCCGAGCTGTAGAGAGGGCTGTGGTCACCCTCTCCTAGTTAGTTTTGTCCCCAGGACGGTTGGACGAGGCTGAGGTATTGGGACGTCCCAGCGGCCGCCGAATAGACCAGAGCTGAGCGTGTCGGCGCCGCCTGCTTCCTTGTGTGTGGCTGCTTCTAGCACCCGCTCCGTCCTAACTTGGATTAACCCCCAGTTCCCTCCCTCAAGCTATGTCTCTTTCAGCGTTGCTGCTGCTGTATTGATGCTTGTCGTGTATTTTGATACGTGTGACAGTCGTTCCTTTCAGGGCGCCGCTGAGGACTGTAGACTCCTAGCCCCGAGTCTGCGCAGATGTTTCTCTGAGTAGGAGAACCACTGGGGGCCGAAGGGCCAGGTCTGGGCTTGGGCTGCTCTAGTGTCCTGTGTCTGGAGCCACGCCAGGCTGGGGAGTCCATGTCACGCTTGCTTCCAACGGACTTGCCAACACAAATGTGTAAAATTGCCTCTCGATGCCTGGCCGCTCACAGACTGATTCTAGCACGCGTGTGGGCCTGGCGGGCACCCGCCATGGGGCGGGCCCGGGTTCTGTCCCCATCAGCGGCCAGCTCGCTGTCCCACAGAAAGCCCGGGGAGGAGAGGCTTGTTTGCCTCAGAAGCCCCCTCCCCTGGTGTGTGATGAGTGAGCAGCAGTGCTGGCGCAGAGGTCTCGGTCTATGGAAGTAACTGAGTGCTCTCGCCAGGACTTCTCCTGGCAAATGCCATCGTCACAGGAGGGCGTCCTGGCCCCGCCTCGTCCGTCCCAGACCGATTTCATAGCACTCTCCAGAGCGGTGTGCACCATCACCTCGTCTTAATAAGCCGAGTGCACAGAAGGGGTGGTGAGGATACGTAACAGCTTAAGGAATTATTTAAAAACACCAAGACTCACCCACCTGCCACCTGGGTCAAGAAATACATTCCTTGCACCTAGAGGTGCCCACCTCCAGGCCATCACGGCTGTCTTGTCCCCAGTTTCCTTGTGCTCTGACCCTGTGGCCGCTCACGGTCACTGCTGGTTACTGCACAGCCCCAGGCGCCAGGGATGCAGCTTCACGAGGCTGGGCTGCTGGCCGTCGAGGGTCTCATGGTCCTTTGGCCTGGCCTTGCGTTTCAGCGGGCTCCTCTGCTGCCCAGCCTGCCGGGCTTGACCCTCAGGCCAAGTATGTGCGGGTCAAAGGCCAGCCCCTTTCCTGAAAGGAGACCTGAGAAGAGCCCCCAGGAGCCCCGGGAGGAGGGACCCCTGGTCCAGGCAGCGCGATGCATCTGTGGCTGCTTCCTGCTGCCTTCTTGTAACCTGAACTGTAGTCTGAGTTCTTCTTGTGCAGGGTTGGGAACAGGTGTGAGAGTGTGTGTGTGTCTGAGTGTGTGAGTGTGTACGTTAGCCTCCTTGCTCAGGAGGAATGAAGCTTTGCCGCGTTTTGCGGCGCTGAAGGGCTGGTTTTGCGTCCAAAAAACGAACTTTCCACCTCCCCTCGTCCCTCTCTCTTATGCTTAAAAAAAGTACATGTCTAAATTCTCCCAAGCGGGGCTGCAGCCCTGCCGGTCGGTCACCCCCCTGCACATGGCACTGGTGCCAGGCTGAGCGGTGGGGCTGCAAACAGACCCCCCAGCTGCCTGGGCTCCGTGTCTTCCCTGAAAGGCAGGGTTAGCAGCCTCCTCGAGGGTTAAGCGACTCGTGCACGCTTTGCAGCTGGGTGCCTTCCTGATCCGTGTTCAGGAGGCCCCGCCCAGCCCGGCCCCGCCCTGCTCTCGGAGACCTCCCGGCCCACCGACTCCCACCCAGGCAGGCTTCTCCCCTCTCCTCCTTGTGGTCGTCACGTGATAGCCCTGGGAGTCCCCTGCCGATGCGTCTGTCGTCTGTCTGTCCATCTCTCTCCTCTTCCTTCCTTTGAACGTCTCTGCCTTGCAGTCCCGTCTGACGAGGATGACCTGGAGGAAGACGTGGACTCGGAGCCAGCAGAGATAGAAGGCGAGGCAGCGGAGAACGGGGACACGGGGGACACTGGCGCAGAGCTGGGTGATGGTACGGGGACCCCAGAGCCTCCCCCAAGCGTGGTGCCCGCCTTCTTCCTCCTGGGGAGGGAGCCACAGTGGTCTGAGCTCAGGGAAGACGGAACGCACATTAAGACGAAAGTGAGGTGCTCAGAGGAGCGGCCGTTAGGGCTCCTGGTTCCTTCCTTGTTCTGCCACTAATCTGAAGGTGTGTCGCTTCACCCACCCTTTGGACATGGGCTGCACTCGTTAAGTCGTGGGGAGAAACCGAGCAGATTCGGGGCTTCCTACGAGGCCTTTAGTTCAGCTGCTGCCTCTGGAAGCTGGTACGAGGAGGAGATGGCGTTGAGGGGGAGGGGCAGGGACTGGGCTGGGAGGTGAGAACGGGCGGGGCTGAGCGCTAGGAGCCTGGAACTGGCGGCAGGGGTGGCAGGGCCAGGAGGGCTCCGAGTCCCCTCCCCGAGGCTGGTCCTTCCTGTGGAGCCGTACATGTGCTCAGGAAGGCCCGCACCCTCAAAAGAGAGGGGGGTGCCACAGGTGTCCTGGGGCTCCGTGTCACAGAGGATGCTGTGTTGATGGACGAGTCTCAGGAGGGGGACCAGTGGGCAGCGCCTGGCCAGGATGCAGAGCCGGCTGGACCTCACGCTGCAGCTGATGGCCTGGCGGCTGTCCTCTGAGGAGCCGGGAGCCTGACAAGGAGCACAGCCTCACTTGAGGTCTGTGCTCACTTCCCTCGGCAGGTCAGCACTGGTCGGACGACGTGCCATCAGAGACCGACACGGAGCTGCAGCAGGTGGCGGCGGGAGTGGGACTGGAGCTGCGGGTGTCTGAAGGCGAGGAGGAGCCACCACCGGCCTCGGCCTCGGCAAGGCGCCCAGAGAGAGGTCTGTGTGCGAGCCCCTCCCCTCCCTGCACAGCCCCTTCCCCTGTGGCACCTGTGCAGCTCACCTTTGGACCTTTGGACGCAGATCCTACACTGGTGACACGGCCGAGGCCGGGATGCCCTGGGAGCAGCCCCGCTGCAGCGCGAGCGGGTGTTTCATCTTGCAAATCCTGCGTCTGTTTTCTCAGGTCGCTCCCAAGTCTCCAGCCCCAGCCGGTCCCCTGAGGAGCACTCGGTCCTGTCCTCCCCAGCCCACAGCCCCAGGGCACAGGTAAGGACTTGGGGCCCACTTTGGAGGCAGAGCTGATGGGACTCCTTAGGGGCCTTGGTGTGAACCCAGTTTTTTATTCCCTGTGCTGATGGGCTGTTGAAAACAGGAGTGGCCCTGGGGCTCCCGCCCGGTGTAGCCTGCTGTGCGCCAGGCCCACCGCTGAGCTTCCCACCACTGTTCTCTGTGCGTCCACACAGCACGCCGTTTTAAACATAAATTTATTTTTAAGTTAAAACAGTAATATTTGTGGGAGTGCTGGTTTGATACAACAGATGTGTTTTTTCTCAATATTATGCTAAAATGAATGTATGATTTTCTAAATTAAAAATACTTGTCCAGGTGACCAGTGGTCTTTGAACTGCGCACTGCAGGATGCTCCATAAATAGATAGTAACACTGTGTCCTGTGGAGCACGCTTTTAGGGGAGGCCATATAGAGGGCGGCCGGCGCTCGAGGCCTGGGACTACTTGGCTTGGTCTTTGGGGTCCTGAGGAGCAAGGTGATTTGGGGGGTTTCCTCTGCGGGAGGCCGGGGCGTGGCAGGACGGGCAGTCGGGAGGCAGACTGCGTTGATGCTGTGTTAAAGTCTCACGTCAGAGACCTCGGAGCTCTGGGGCTGGTCGTTAGCATCCTATGGCTGGTGTCAGTTCAGGGCCCAAAGAACCAGTGCGTTTGGGATGAACCAAACCTGAAAGCTTCACATGTTCACTGGGTGAGGGGGGCTCTGAAGCTTGACAGACAGATCAAAAAGGGTGGTGTCCTCCTGGCCCTTGATCGTGGCCCCCCATATGGAGAGGGTGTTTCAGGAAGCTCAGGCCCTTGGTGGGAGAGCACGCCCGTCAGAACCCTGCCTTCTAAGCAGCTCCTGTCACCTTGCTTTCCCACAGGGCGCCCGAGCCCCGCTCGCCTCTGTAGCTGCCACGAGGGGATTGCCCGCGGAGAGCCCTGTGCCAGAGCCAGAGCCAGAGCTCCCCCATGGGGAGCCCACAGCCGGCACTCCCGTCCGATCACAGCCCGAAGCCAGGACGCCGCCCTCGCCTGCAAGCCCACAGCGCCGGTCCCCGCTGGCCCCCCTCCCCATCTGCTCCCAGCCTCAGCCGTCCACCGAGGCCACCGTGCCGTCCCCCACCGTGTCCCCCATCTGCTTCCAGCCTGTGCCGGCCAGGACCTCCACCCCCCTGGCCCCCCTCCCCGTGAAGAGCCAAGGGGTCACCAAGGACACACTGGGCAGCCCCCTCCCTGGGGACGAGGCCCTGAAACGCAGCGACCTGGTGGCAGAGTTCTGGATGAAGAGCGCAGAGATACGCCGCAGCCTGGGGCTCACGCCCGTGCGACGGGGCCCTGGACTCGAGCCCGGATTCCAGCCCGCGCCCCTGCAGGCCTGTCCAGCTGAGAAGCTCCCCCAGGGCGAGGGACCCTGGCTTCTGAAACCCACACCTGTTCCTGGGAGGCTGGGGCCGCCCGCCGCTGGGGGGACCCAGCCCTCCCCGCCCACCCCAGGGTCCCCACCTGGCAGGGAGCTGAAGGGCGCCCGGGCGGAGCACAGAGACCTGTCCAGCAGCTCAGGGCTGGGCCTGCAGGGCAGCTCCTCCCGCACCAGGACGCCCGGCAGCCAGAGCTTCAGCACCTCCGACTCCACCATGCTCACGCCCCCCTCCAGCCCTCCTCCCCCGCCTCCCGATGAGGAGCCCGCCACCCTTCACGGGAAGCCGGCCGTGGCAGGGCAGCTCGCAGCCTCGGAGCCCCGAGCACCGGCCGCATGCGCGCGGACCCTGCGGGAGCCCGCCTGGCCGCCCCCGGAGGAGGCACCGAAGCCATTTGTGGAGAGCGTGGACGAGATCCCCTTCGCGGACGATGTGGAGGACACGTATGACGACCGCACGGAGGACTCGAGTCTGCAGGAGCCCTTCTTCACGCCCCCCTCCCGCTGGCCCTGCCCCGAGCGGCCCCTGGCCCAGGAGAGCGGCCGGGGGCCCGAGAGTGGGGTCCCGCCGCAGAAGCGGGGGCTGCCGCTGGTCTCCGCCGAAGCCAAGGAGCTGGCGGCCGAGCGCATGCGCGCCCGGGAGAAGTCGGTGCGGAGCCCGGCGCTGAGGGACGCCATGGCCCGGCAGCTGAGCAGGATGAAGGAGATGGACACCATGGCCACCGCCCCCAGGGCCCCCAGGGCCCCCAGGACCCCGGCGCCCCGCAGAGCCACCGCCGTGCCCCCCAAGGGCCCCGAGGAGCCCACCCCAATGCACAAGGCCACGAGTGAGGAGGTCCCGTCCCCTCCCTCGGACTCAGGGGGCCTGGACGGCTCGGTCACCTCGTCCGAGGGCTCCAGCGGGAAGAGCAAGAAGAGATCGTCCCTCTTCTCTCCCCGAAGAAACAAGAAAGAGAAGAAGCCCAAGGGTGACGGCCGGCCCCCGGAGAGGCCCAGCCCCAGCGCCCTGGAGGAAGCAGCAGCCAAGCCCAGGTCCCTGTGGAAGTCCGTCTTCTCCGGGTACAGGAAGGACAAGAAGAAGAAGGGCGATGGCAGGTCCCGCCCCAGCACCCCTTCCAGCGGGACCGCCGTGGACGCCGGCAAGCCGGGGGCGTCTCCTGTCACGAGAGCAGGTACAGCAGCACGGGGGCCCCTCCCGGGCAGAGCGCACGGTGCGGGCTCTCCAGCCCCTGCAGCTCCCTCGAAAGACCCACTTCCCATGCTGCCCCCTCCCCCGGGGCTTCCTAGGGAGAAGGAAACTAAACCCAGTAGGACGTTCTGAAACTAGCGCGCAGCTGGGTGGGGGCCGTCGGGGGGCTGTGACTTCCCAGGGAGGGCCTGATGGTCAGTGGCTGGGCGCTGGCGCCAGACGGGGCCCCTTTGGTGCATGTGGGCCCAGTCCCGCCCGGATATGCGTTAGCATCCAGTCTCGTGGCTCCGGGTGCGGGACAGACCCAAGCCGGGGAGAACCGCACCTTCGCTCCCTTGCCCTGGGCTGCCGTGGGTGTGGTAGTGGGGAGAGCACCCCGTGTGGCCACTGGTCATTGTCCCTGCCCTGCCTCTGCCCCCCAGAGCTGCGGCCCCGGCACCAGCTGAGCTGCTCGGAGGACTCGGACATCTCCAGCGACGATGTCCTGGAGCGGACCTCCCAGAAGTCCAGGAGAGAGGTGGGTGGGCCGCGGCTGCGACTCCGTCCCCTGTTCAGCGCCCCACCCCAGCCGACGCGCAGCTGAGTCCCGCGCCTGGCCCGTGTCCAGGCGAGACACGGCGGGAGCTCTCCCCTGGGCCCGAGCCGCCTGTGTCAGGGCCAGTCTGAGGGGGAGCGCATCCCTCTGACCACAGCTGTCCCCGGGCCCCAGGCGCCCTCCTCATCCACGCCGACAGCGAGTCTGGGACCCCAGCCCTAGGATCCCACGAGCGCCCCGTCGCCGGGGGCCGCGTAGGGAACACGGAGGTCAGGGCTGCGCCCAGGACGTGCTGACCTGGCACGACGTTATGTCCGGGTACGTGATAACGTCACTCCGGTTCCGCCCCGAGTACGCTATTGGGGTGCGGGAGCTGCGTGGGAAGCACCTTGTGCTGAGGACACAACGAGCTGCGTCTGTGGGGGGAAGGGCCGTGGCGTATGCAGGCGACTCGGGAGAAGAGGCACAGGTGGGCGAGGGTGTCGTCCGCCTCTCCGTCTCCTGCGGGTCTGAGCATCTTCAGAGTAAGAACTGAGGGGCGTGGGACACCCCCAGAGCATGGGGCTCCGGCAGCCGGCGGGTGGGGAGCCTCCTGCAGACCCCCACGGGAGCCTCGGGTCCGCGCAGTGGGGCACGTGGTTCCTCGACCCTGCTTCAGGCGGCTGTGAAACAAACCTGAGTTTCATTTCATTTAAAAAAGCAAAAAACTAACTAAAAATGACTTATTTTTATTTAAAATGTTTATATAGAAAAATTAATACAGATTTTTAAAAAATCACCTGTAACCCTGTCAACAAGAGATAACTCACGTTTCCCACTTTGCCTCAGTTTGACTCAAATACAACCAAACCGTGCGGCCTGGCCCAGGGCGTGAGCACCGGCCCCAGAGCTGGCAGCCACGTTCCCGGGGCTGAACCCCCAGAAGTCGGTGAAGCACCAGCGCGTTTTTTTTTTTTTTTAATTGAAGTGTAGTTGATTTACAATGTTGTGTTAGTCTTAGGTGTGCAGGAAAGGGATCTAGTTATACATATATATGTGTGTATATATATACATATATTTTTGAGATTCTTTTCCATTATAGGTTATTACAGAGTGCTGAGTAGAGTTCCCTGTGCTATACAGTAGGCCCTTGTTTATTATCTATTTTGTATATAGTAGTGTGTGTCTGTCGATCCCAGACTCCTGATTTATCCCTCCCCTACTTCCCACTTGGTAACAATAAGTTTTTTTTCTATGTCTGAGTCTACTTCTGTTTTGTATATTAGCTCATTTGTGTCATTTTTTTAAGATTCCACATATAAGTGATGTATGGTATTTGTTTTTCTCTGTCTGGCTTACTTCACTGAATGTGATAATTTCTAGGTCTATCCACGTTGTTACAAATGGCATTATTTCATTACTTCTTATGGCTGAGTAATATTGCGCTGTATATATGTGCATGTCTTCTTTATCCATTCCTCTGTCGAAGGACATTTAGGTTGCTTCCGTGTCTTGGCTACTGTACATAGTGCTGCAGTGAACATTGGGGTGCATGTATCTTTTTGAATTATGGTTTTCTCCAGATATATGCCCAGTAGTGGGATTGCTGGATGATATGGTAGTTCTATTTTTAGTTTTTAAGGAACTTCCATACTGTTCTCCATAGTGGCTGCACCATTTACATTCCCACCAACAGTGTAGGAGGGTTCCCTTTTCTCCACATCATCTCCAGCATTTATTATTTGTAGGCTTTTTGATAATGGCCATTCTGACCAGTGTGAGGTGATACCTTGTTCTGGTTTGGATTTGCATTTCTGTAATAATTAGCGATGATGAACATCTTTTCATGTGCATATTGGCCATCTGTATGTCTTTGGAGAAATGTCTGTTGAGGTCTTCTGCCCATTTTTTGATTGGGCTGTTTGTTTTTTTGATATCAAGCTGTATGAGCTATTTGTATATTTTGGAGATTAATGCCTTGTTGGTCTCATGGTTTGCAAATATTTTCTCCCAGTCCGTAGGTTGTCTTTTTGTTTTGTTTATGGTTTCCTTTGCTGTGCAGAAGCTTTTGAGTTTCATTAGATCCCATTTGTTTATTTTTGCTTTTATTTTCATTACTCTAGGAGATGGATCCAAAAAAAAATTGCTGTGATTTATGTCAAAGAATGTTCTGCCTATTTTTTTTTTTTTTTTTTTTTTGCGGTACGCGGGCCTCTCACTGTTGTGGCCTCTCCCGTTGCGGAGCACAGGCTCCAGACGCGCAGGCTCAGGGGGCCCAGCCGCTCCGCGGCATGTGGGATCTTCCCAGACCAGGGCATGAACCGGTGTCCCCTGCATCGGCAGGCGGACTCTCAACCACTGCGCCACCAGGGAAGCCCTGTTCTGCCTATTTTTAATCTGGGAGTTTTATAGTATCTGGTCTTACATTTAGGTCTTTAATCCATTTTGAGGTTTTTTTGTTTTGTTTTTTAGTTTTTAATTTATTTTTTTATATAGCAGGTTCTTATTAGTTATCTATTGTATGCATATTAGTGTACATATGTCAATCCCAATCTCCCAGTTCATCCCACCACCACCACCACCACCACACCACCCCCCCACTTTCCCCCCTTGGTGTCCATACGTTTGTTCTCTACATCTGAGTCTCAATTTCTGCCCTGCAAACCGGTTCATCTGTACCATTTTTCTAGGTTCCACATGTATTCGTTGATATACAACATTTGTTTTTCTCTTTCTGACTTACTTCACTCTGTATGACAGTCTCTAGATGCATCCACATCTCTACAAGTGACCTAATTTCGTTCCTTTTTATGGCTGAGTAATATTCCATTGTATATACATGTATCACATCTTCTTTATCTATTCGTCTGTTGATGGGCATTTAGGTTGCTTCCATGACCTGGCTATTGTAAATAGTGCTGCAGTGAACATTGGGGTGCATGTGTCTTTTTGAATTATGGTTTTTTCTGGGTATATGCCCTGTAGTGGGATTCCTGGGTCATATGGTAATTCTATTTTTAGTTTTTTAAGGAACCTCCATACTGTTCTCCATAGTGGCTGTATCAGTTTACATTCCCACCAACAGTGCAGGAGGGATCCCTTTTCTCCACACGCTCTCCAGCCTTTGTTGTTTGTAGATTTTCTGATGGTGCCCATTCTAACTGGTGTGAGGTGATACCTCATTGTAGTTTTGATTTGCATTTCTCTAATAATTAATGATGTTAAGCAGCTTTTCATGTGCTCCTTGGCCATCTGTATGTCTTCTTTGGAGAAATGTCTATTTAGGTCTCCTGCCCATTTTTGGATTGGGTGGTTTGTTTTTTTAATATTCAGCTGCATGAGCTGTTTATATATTTTGGAGATTAATCCTTTGTCCGTTGATTCATTTGCAAATATTTTCTCCCATTCTGAGGGTTGTCTTTTGGTCTTGTTTGTAGTTTCCTTTGCTTTGCAAAAGCTTTTAAGTTTCACCAGGTCCCATTTGTTTATTTTTGTTTTTATTTCCATTACTCTAGGAGGTGGGTCAAAAAGGATCTTGCTGGGATTTATGTCAAAGAGTGTTCTTCCTATGTTTTCCTCTAAGAGTTTTATACTGTATGGTCTTACATTTAGGTCTCTAATCCATTTTGAGTTTATTTTTGTGTATGGTGATAGGGAGTGTTCTAATTTCATTCTTTTACATGTCCCTGTCCAGTTTTCCCAGCACCACTTATTGAAGAGGCTGTCTTTTCTCCACTGTATATTCTGGCCTCCTTTATCAAAGATAAGGTGACCATATGTGCGTGGGTTTATCTCTGGGCTTTCTATCCTGTTCCATTGATCTATGTGTCTGTTTTTGTGCCAGTACCACACTGTCTTGATTACTGTAGCTTTGTGGTATGGTCTGAAGCCAGGGAGCCTGCTTCCTCCAGCTCCGTTGTGTTCCCTCAAGACTGCTTTGGCTCTTTGGGGTCTTTTGTGTCTCCACACAGATTTTGAGACTTTTTGTTCTACTTCCGTAAAAAACGCCTTTTGTTGTTGTTGTTGTTGCGGTACGCGGGCCTCTCACTGCTGTGGCCTCTCCCGTTGCGGAGCACAGGCTCCGGACGCGCAGGCTCAGCGGCCATGGCTCACAGGCCCAGCCGCTCCGCGGCATACGGGATCCTCCCGGACCGGGGCACGAACCCGTGTCCCCTGCATTGGCAGGCGGACTCTCAACCACTGCGCCACCAGGGAAGCCCAAGAGATTTATTTTTATTTTATTTTATTTTTTTTTGTGGTACGCGGGCCTCTCACTGCTGTGGCCTCTCCCGTTGCGGAGCACAGGCTCCGGACGCGCAGGCTCAGCGGCCATGGCTCACGGGCCCAGCCGCTCCGCGGCATGTGGGATCTTCCCGGACCGGGGCATGAACCCGTGTCCCCTGCATTGGCAGGCGGACTCTCAACCACTGCGCCACCAGGGAAGCCCTGCCATATTTTAAATAAATTTATTTATTTTATTTATTTTTGGCTGTGTTGTGTCTTCGTTGCTGCTTGCGGGCTTTCTCTAGCTGCGGCTAGTGGGGGCTACTCTTCATTGCGGTGCATGGGCTTCTCATTGCAGTGGCTTCTCTTGCTGCGGAGCACGGGCTTTAGGCATGGGGGCTCAGTAGTTGTGGCTCGCGGGCTCTAGAGCTCAGGCTCAGTAGTTGTGGCACATGGGCTTAGTTGCTCTGTGGCATGTGGGATCTTCCCAGACCAGGGCTCGAACCTACGTCCCCAGCATTGGCAGGCAGATTCTTAAGCACTGTGCCACCAGGGAGGCCCTTGAGTTTATTTTTGTGTATGGTGTTAGAGAAGGTTCTAATTTCATTCTTTTACATGTAGCTGCCCAGTTTTCCCAGCATTGCTTATTGAAGAGACTGTTTTTTCTCCATTGTATATCCTTGCCTCCTTTGTCATAGATTAGTTGACCACAGGTGCATGGGTTTATCTCTGGGCTTTCTATCCTTTTCCATTGATCTATGTGTCTGTTTTTGTGCCAGTACCATACTGTCTTGATTACTGTAGCTTTGTAGTATAGTCTGAAGTCAGGGAGCCTGATTCCTTCAGCTCCATTCTTCTTTCTTAAGGTTGTTTTGGCCCTTCAGTCACCCCGTTTAATTTAATAGATAAGTGCTGGTCCTCAGGCTGTAGTTACTAGTTCCTTTGGATTTTTTCACGTGCCACATGGGGAAATTACCTGTCTCCTTTTTAACTGCCTTGTTCTGATAATGAAAACCTTCTTCACTCTGGCTTGAGGCAGGATGTGTACACATGGCCAGGTGTGGCCTCCGGTAGGCCCTGACCTGGGAGAAGCGGCTGCCCCTCTCTCGCTCCCTTCCTGCCTTTGAGCTATTTAATGGGGCTGCCAAGCAACTCTGTTCTAGGCTCAGTGGGTGAGAAGAGGCCACGCTGACTGCCTGCAGTATCCCTGGTGGAAGTCTGTTATTCGTGCCATTTAGGTCCCTTTCCTGGTGTATAATCAGGAGATGGCCACCCCCTCCCAGGGCTGCTGGGGCCTGTTCAGGGACACCAGCAGGACAGAGAACTTGGGTGACAGGCAGTCTACCCGGGTCTCCCACCAACTGCCCTCAGCCATCACCCTGCAGTGTTCGGCCAGAGAGAGGAGTCTGAACTTGCACAGAGAAAGAGCTCCTGTGACCTTGTGGTTACTTTTCACACAAGGGGACTAAGGACAGAGCACAGGAAGTTTGGGGCCAGTGAAGGAGGCACTGACTTCTCGGCAGAAGAGTGACCCCTGGCCTCACTCAGGCGGGTTCACTGAGGTGGCGCTGCTGGCGTCTCACTCCCAGCATGCACGCAGCCGTCCTGGCTGACACGGCAAGAGCCATCATGCGTTTTAGTCGTGCATGTTTGTTTTAAACTTGTAGCTGATTTTGCTCCATTTCTGGGTTCTGTTTTTAATTTTTGATCGTTGTTATTATTGCCGTTCTGCTTTGTTCTCCATCACGTCCCTTTAAAAGTCGGTTTATGTTCAGGACATGATGTGCATCAAACTCCGTGTCCTGTCCCTGTGGGAAGGCCTTCTGCAGCCCCGCCCGGCCCGGCAGCCGAACCCTTGCTAACCGTGTCCGGGCACGCGTGGACGGTGGCAACGGACAAGGACGGGGAGGTGCCTTGCTTGTTGCAGGCTGGGGGGCCATGTGGTGCTTTTGCTCCCCTCCTTTTTAACTGCCTTGTTCTGATAATGAAAACCTTCTTCACTCTGGCTTGAGGCAGGATGTGCACACATGGCCAGGTGTGGCCTCCGGGAGGCCCTGACCTGGGAGAAGCGGCTGCCTCTCTCGCTCCCTTCCTGCCTTTGAGCTATTTAATGGGGCTGCCAAGCAACTCTGTTCTAGGCTCAGTGGGTGAGAAGAGGCCACGCTGACTGCCTGCAGTATCCCTGGTGGGGACAGGGAGGCCCCTCTGGGCCTGAGCGCCACAGGAACGGGGAGTTTTTGAGCCCTTGGCTCCGTGACCTACAGGGTACATGCTCGGGGAGTCCCGAGACGGTCCTTAAGTGGTGGCTCTCCACTAGCACTGGAACTCTTAGAGTAAAGATTACCAGGATAAACTCCTGAGTTAACTTCGGAAGCTCCTTTAAAGTCTGCAAAGGCTCCTTTTTCGTTTTGTTGGAGGCAGTAAAGAAGGTGTCCCTCAGTGTCGCCCGCATTCACCCACTGTGCCCGACACTTGCTGTGCCCTCCACGCCACGTTCGCAGGTGCAGCTGTGCTGTCTGGCTGGGCGCCCCTCCGTTGTTGACAGCCCCACAGCCCTGCCGGAGCACGTCCTCCCTCCTCGTGGTGTGCAGACCCCTGATCTGTCCAGGTTCACCGGCACCCTTCTTCCAGCTGCATTAGTTGGTTTGGGTTCGCTCAGACTTAAAATAGAAGCACCCCTGTTTCCTTCAGGCGTGACTTCTTCAAACAACCTTGCAAGTAGTGTTCATCTGAAAAAACTGGCTTTTGATACCAAACAAAAAAGTAGAAGGATCCTGGGTTTTCTTTTTCTTTTCCCTGTGTGCCCCCTACAAGCAAGAGGCTTGGGGAAAACATTTGATCAAGATGTTCACCCCCACTGTCTTAAAGAAGAGCAGACGTCCTTACATGGGAAACAGGTGATCTCAGCAGTAAAGGCACCCCACCCTCCTGTCCTAACTGCCCAGCAGTCATTGTGCAGCCAGCCTCCTGTCCCTGCCCCATGGGAGCGTCTCCCGTGGATTTCCGGGTGCCCCCTGGCCCGTGGAGCTCCTGCCAGGCCGAGGGTCTGGGCGTCTGCGCACACCTCGCCCCCGCCTACCCTGCAGCCTCCGTGACCCTGACTGAATAAACCCCTACCGTCCCCTGCAGCCGAGGACTTACACGGAGGAGGAGCTGAACACCAAGCTGACCCGGCGCGTGCAGAAAGCAGCTCGGAGGCAGGCCAAGCAGGAGGAGCTGAAGCGGCTGCACCGCGCCCAGGTGAGCCGCGGGGAGTCCGCACCCACAGGAGGGCGGGAGAGGAGGCGAGCAGGCCCGCCACTCCGTGCAACTGCAGAAGCCTCGCGGGGGGCGCTGGATGCCGGAAAGGGAGGGGCCCAGCTTTGAGTCTCCTAGATCCCTAGCTCTGGAAGAACCACTGTAAAGCCAGCTCCTGCGTTTGTCAGAGCTGTTAGCAAGAGGCAGCTGTGACTGGCTGGCCTCCGACGCGCATGGGATTTAGAGGTTGGAGCTGTCCTCAGGGTCCCAGGCCTTCCAGATTTTTTTTTTTTTTTTTTGCGGTACACGGGCCTCTCTCCGCTGTGGCCTCTCCCGTTGCGGAGCACAGGCTCCGGACGTGCAGGCTCAGTGGCCGTGGCTCACGGGCCCAGCCGCTCCGCGGCATGTGGGATCTTCCCAGACCGGGGCATGAACCTGTGTCCCCTGCATCGGCAGGCGGACCCTCAACCACTGCGCCACCAGGGAAGCCCCCAGATTTTTTTTTTAACAAAAAATAATTTTTTAATGCGAAATATTAAAAGATACCTGAATACAATGTGGTTTTTTAATGAAATCGTATGTATATAGTTGCGTTCATAAAGATGAGGACAATAATCAAAAGCTCTACAACAGGAAGAAACATTAACAGCAAATCCATTCCCAGCAAAGGTATTCCTCTGATTTTCCAAAACCAGCCTTCTCGTCCTTTCCCTGGACGTTACTCTGGATCTGCATTCCCTGCATGACCGGATCCCTGGATTTTATTTCATTTTCTGTGTGAAGATATGTCCCTGCCGCTGCTTCGGGGTGGGAGGTCCTCCCGGGTGTCAGTCATCCCTGAGAAGCCTTGCTCTGTGCAGAGTGGAGCCACGTTTTCTCATTGGGGTAGAGGTGGTTTACGATGTTGTGCTAATCTCTGCTGTGCAGCGAAGGGATTCAGTCATCTACATGTATATGTTCCTTTTATACTCTTTTCCATGATGGTTTATCCCAGCAGATTGGCTGTGATTCCCTGTGCTGTACATCAGGACCTCGGTGTTCATCCATCCTACATCTAATAGTTTACAGCCACTAACCCCAAACTCCCGGTCCCTCACCCCAACCCCTGACCCCAGCAAGCGCAAGTCTGCACTGGGCAGTTTTAATCTTGTCGGAGAAGGATCTGTTTGAGACTCTCACGAGCCCCGCTGGGGTGTTGCACCCCCGTGCGCTCGTGCGGCGCTCTGGGCACCCGCCCGCTTCGCCCTTCTCCCTCCTTCACGCTGTTGTGTCGCTCACAGATCATCCAGCGTCAGCTGGAGCAGGTGGAGGAGAAGCAGCGCCAGCTGGAGGAGAGGGGCGTCGCCGTGGAGAAGGCGCTGCGAGGGGAAGCAGGTACCGGCTGGGCTCCTGGCGGACGGGGGACCCCCAAGGAAAGCCCACCCAGCCCCGCGGGAGGCTAGTTCCTGTCCCGCCCCTGGGAGTCAGCTAGTCTCCAGCAGGGTTCTCTCTCTGGTCCCCTCGTCACAGAGAGCCGGGGCTTCTGTTAAGCAAAGGAGGAGAAAGGCCCGTGCATCCGGGGCTGCCCCGCCCAGTCTCAGGGCTGGCCGTCCCCTCGGCCCATCATCTGCTGCTGACGCCTTGGGCCTCCTCTCTGCTCCCTCCTCCCCATCTTTTCCTTGAGAAGACAGTGACTGGAACGGGGCAGGCTGTGCACAAGGAACCATCACAGAACTGCTCGTGCAGGCCACCCCCGCCCCCCGCCCCAACGGGTGGAGCTGGTGCCCCGGGTGGCCCAGGCTCTGTCCTGGAGGCTGCGCACTCAGGGCAGAGCCCAAGCAGAGCAGACCCTGGGAAGCGGCTGTGAGAGCCGTGTGCGGTGACTGCCCTTCCTGGGGCAGAGCCGTGGGAGCAGTGCAGTCACACCACTGTCCCCAGAGCCTGTGGGTGGGCCCAGCACAGTGGGGCTCAGGGAGCAAAGAGGTGCCGAGGGCCCAGGAGGCCCTCTTGGTTCAGGACCTTGAAACCACTGGGCCAGCCCCAGCTGTAGCCCCAACCCAGGCACAAGTGATTCCTCCCTGCCTTCCCAAGTCCCCGAATCTGGAGCCTCCATCCCTTTGTAGAGAGCACGGGCCTCCAGGGTCAGCACTAGAGTCGTGGGACCAGGAATGAGGACAGGTGCTGACGTGGTTTTCCTCGGGAGCGGGGGCGGGTCCTCCGGGCTTTGGGCTGAGGGTAAACTGAAGGCAAATCAGGAAGAGGCAGCCACGAACGCGGCCTGTCGCTGCCTCTCACCTTGCTGGAAGACTGACCAGAGGTTGGCCTCCGAGTGAGCGGCTGGTGTCGGGATGCGTTCGTGGGGTTCTGGAGGACGGGGGTCAGGCACAGAGGAGGTCTCCCGTCCTGACCCTTCACGGCCACGGAATGCAGCTAGCAGTCGACTCGGTGATCTTCAGGTGAAGACAGGACACAAGGCAAGAAGATGAGGTTGTGATGTCTTGTGCCTGATGCTGGACTCACAGTGCCACCAGATGAAATGTGAGAACTTGACTCAGGAGGCGAGCCAGCCCCTGTGCCCGGGAGCAGGGACTCAGATTCACCCGGCAGGGCCCCCACCCTGCATGCCCTGACCCGGCCTCCTCGGTCAAGCCTGACAACCTGGATGGAGCAGCCCTGCAAGCAGTGGGAACGGGGACCCGTGGGCCCTGCCATCTCTGCTCTCTCTTCTTGCAGAAGATGCCAGGAGGACCCTGGACCCTCAGATCCCTCCTGCCGAGGTGGAGAGGGGTCACAGTTTGCGTAAGTGCCCGTGTGCTCCACAGGGCTCTGAGGTCCAGATGCACACCCAGCGTTCATGGTTCCGCCTGGCATCCAGGTGTCTGTCAGCTGCCCTGTGGTTTGTCCATGGCGGCTCCTCAGCACTTCCGCAGCAGGCTGCATTCCTCAGTCTGCTGCCCGCCAAGGGGCCAGAGAAAAGGGACCGCTGAAGATTGACCTGGGATTTTGCTGAAATTCCGCTTACTAGTCGTTTACATAATTACCTTTTTGTAAATACATACAACCAGGATTTTGTCTAAGTCAGTGGTTTTCAAGCTTTTTTTTTAATCGGCAGAAGAATGCTTTTTTACAAGACAAATTACGAGTTCAAGTTTAATGCAAAAAAAATTACTCTTAAATATTAATAAACACAAATTTGAAAGTGCAGGTTGTGGAGAGCTGCAGGGTTAATACCCTCCATGTCCAGTCCAGCCCTGGACGCAGGGTGGGCACCTGATGCACA
Source organism: Mesoplodon mirus (assembly GCF_964341445.2). Lineage (NCBI taxonomy): Eukaryota > Metazoa > Chordata > Mammalia > Artiodactyla > Ziphiidae > Mesoplodon > Mesoplodon mirus. The sequence goes on along the minus strand of NC_138987.1, from coordinate 102,352,407 downwards.
GAGGTGGAGGCAGGTCAAATACAGCCGTGGGAATCTCAGGACGTGCACAGTGAGAATGGCCTGGGCGTCTGCAGCTTAAAGTCGGAGTTGCTCTCTCAGTGGACTCACTACAGATCCGACTGCAGTTCAGACTCCTTATGAAGAAGGGATCTCAGCTACGTGCTCCCAAACATACAGTGGGTCCAGAACCGGGTGTGCTATGTGTTGTGGCACCTGGAGGGCCACCTTGCACCTGGAGGGCCACCCTGGTACCTGGAGGACCACCCTGCACCTGGAGGACCACCCTGCACCTGGAGGGCCACCCTGGCACCTGGAGGACCACCCTGCACCTGGAGGACCACCCTGGCACCTGGAGGGCCACCCTGGTACCTGGAGGACCACCCTGGCACCTGGAGGACCACCCTGGCACCTGGAGGACCACCCTGCACCTGGAGGACCACCTTGGCACCTGGAGGGCCACCCTGGTACCTGGAGGACCACCCTGCACCTGGAGGACCACCTTAGCACCTGGAGGGCCACCTTGCACCTGGAGGACCACCCTGCACCTGGAGGACCACCTTAGCACCTGGAGGGCCACCTTGCACCTGGAGGACCACCCTGGCAGGACACTCCGAGAGTGAGACTGCTAGCAGGCCAGGACTGAAGTTGATGAGTGAAGTGTCGTTTTCCCACGCGTCACAGGCAGGGCAGACACACACACAGGGCAGAAGAGACCTGGTCCTGGGGCCTCACAGAAGCGAGTTTACCTGCAGCACAGATTCACACGTTGATGGGCTTCAGTGGGTTACACATTGGCGGATCAAAGATTCGAACGTGGTGTGTCCTGTTTAAGGTTTTTTTTTTTTAATTTGTTTTTTACTTTTGGCTGTGTTGGGTCTTCGTTGCTGCGCACAGGCTTTCTGTAGTTGCGGCGAGTGGGGGCTACTCTTCGTTGTGGTGCGCGGGCTTCTCATTGCTGTGGCCTCTCTTGCGGAGCATGGGCTCTATCTAGGCGCGCGGGCTTCAGTAGTTGTGCCTCACAGGCCCAGTAGTTGTGGCGTGTGGGCTAAGTTGCTCTGTGGCATGTGGGATCTTCCCGGGCCAGGGATGGAACCTGTGTCCCTTGCATTGGCAGGAGGATTCTTAACCACTGCGCCACCAGGGAAGCCGTGTTTAAGTTTTTTGATGAGTTAAAAGTAGTTGTGAATCGGGTATTTGGGAGACCCCGGAACAGCACTTGAAGAGCCTGAAGCTTCCAGAGAGCAGGTTGAAACCACAATTGTGGTCCAGAGTCTGCTAAGCTTCCCAGAACTTCTGTCCAAATACACGTCTACTGTTTCAAAGACGGGCTGTGGTACCTCCGTTGGGAGATTCCCACAATGCATTTGGGAAACACTCGACACAGGAACCCAGTACTTCACTCTTTTTCTTTTAAGCACATCACTTCCTAGGGCACACTCCCTCTTGTCAGAAGCCCTGGGGCTCTGTCCCCACCTGGCAGAGGTCGTCTTGGAGGCTCAGCTGTGCCGTCTCTTGGGCTCCTGTGTCCCATCCCTTCTGCTAGTCTGCTCGCAGCCGAGCCTTTGACAAGGCCATTCGGGCTGAGCAGTGCTGGTCAGCTCCTTCCCTGAACTGGCCATTCGGTCTCATTTGGTCTCACCCGTTGGGCTTTCTGAGGGGTCAGACTGGTGGCCTAGCTGCCTTCCAGAGAAGGCTTGCATAGTTCTGAGTCTCACGTATATCTGCATGGCAAGTTTAGCTTCAGAGCCTTGGATAGACTGAGACTCGTGAGGTTTCTGCTCTGGGGCAGCTGGGAAGCCCTCTTTGTCTCTGGAACCCACTGGATCAGCCTCAGTCTGTTTTCCAGTGTGTGTGTTTTGGAAGGAGGAGCCCTCGTGTGGAGCCAGAGGCTGCCAGGACCAGCTGTCAGATTGTGAGTTGTGGAGGAAAGGGTAGCGAACCGCAGCCGACTCCGCTCTGTGTGCGTTACGGCCCTGGGGGGCCACCCTCACTCACAGCGCCTGTGTCGGGGTCCTGGAGTATGATGAACAAGAATACGTTGCCGCCCGTTGCCTGCTTTTAGAGGGGCTGGAGACCTTGGGGGCCTGAACGCAGAAGAAACAGGGCCTCCTTCATCTCAGACCGTCCAGCAGAAGTGCTTCTGCTTCTGCTGGGGTCGGCGTGGAGAAGGCAAGCTGAGGGCTGGTTCCTGACACAGCTTTTTTAGGGTGTTCACGTTTCGCCTTCAGCCCCTAGCCTGGGGCTTCTAATATTCGGAAATTAGGGAGGTTCGTAGCCTTTGATCTGCCCTTGAGTTTTTTAAAATCTTAGTTAGATGAGGTTGAGTCCCAGCAGGATTCCCGACCAAGCCAAGGCTTCTGTCCTGGCCGATCGCTTTCTGTCAGTGCAGTCACCTGTGGTTTTCTGTGACCGCCCCTTGCATCCAGAGGTCTGTGGCTACAGTGTGCACGTGGGGGGGCAGGGGGGCACTTGGGAGGACACATGCTTTCCAGCTGCTGCCTGTTCCCCTCCTGCTGCGTCTCTGGGTGTTTCTTATGCTTCACGCCGTTCATTGCTCAAGGCTCGGGGGGACCGGAGGGTTATCTGATGCAGTAACTCTCTTCACCGATTCCTTGTTGTAGACTATTGGGGAGAGTCTTATTACACTGACCTCATCGACTTGCGTCTGGGTGGTATGTATGCAGCCCTGTTGCTGAACTAACCCTGCTGATGCCCCCCTCCCCCGCACCTGCTCACAAACAGCAAGAAGTCATCCTGATAACCAGCAGATGGCAAAAGCACAGGCCCTTTTCCAGCTCAAAGGGAGCAATGCCCGACCCTCCCCCTGCCCGTATGTGCTCCAGGGGGAGACCCGAGATAGCTTTTGCTGCCCGGGGTTATTTTAATGTTTTATAAATAAAAGTTCACCTACCCCAGCCTGTCAACCACAAATCTTCACTCTGGCCCCACTAATGTCGTTTGGTTGTTTGACGGTAGGAACCTACACGGACACACTCAACACGCACGCATACACACACTCTACAATGACCTCCCCTCGAAGCACGTCCCTCGCACTCCCCCCAGGAAGCTCACTGCCAGCCACACTGGGGAACCGAACACACAGAGAGCTCGGCCTCCACTGATCTCCGTCAGGGCGCGCTCGGGCCCCCCCTGAGAGGTCCAGGTGCCTGGGAGTGGTGTCTCGGTGATTTCTGCCCAGATTCACCAGACTTGAGGCTGTGTTGACCCATTGCCTCTGAGAATGTTCCTCCCTCCTTGCTCTGTCCAGGGACCTACTCTGCAGCTCTTTTCAACAAAGACAGGAAAAGTCCCAGGCAGTGGTCCTCCGTGTATGGCCCCTGGAGTGGCAGCACTGGCACCACCCCCTGGGGGCCTGTTAGAAGTGCAGGTTCTCAGGCCCCGCCCCAGACCTTCTGAGACAGGAGCCCTGGAGGTGAGGCCTGGTTACCTGCTTTAACAAACCTTCCAGGCCATTCTCACGCCTTCTAAAGTGGAACCGCCATCTCAAAGGAACTCAGTATATCTGTTGTCTTGCATACAAAGCTCACCATTTGTGTCAGATCAGAGAAACAGCCAAGGCCTGAGTCTCACCTCTAGACCTTGGGCACCTTTTCTCCTGGAAGGCTGCCCTCGTATCTGGAGCCAAGCCGGGTGGCTGCTCCCGAGGCTTCCGGGGCCCAGCGCTTTCTTGGAGTCCTGCGTCCTGGGTCAGGCGGTCTGACCTCTTCATCTCCCCATGCAGGCTCCATGCCTGAAAGTGGTCTTGAAACAGACGAGGGGACAAAGATCACTCTCTCTGATATTTTACTGTAATCCCATCCTTTTAAGAGAGTCACTTCTTGGCCCATTCATTTAAAAACCAAAGCATGATTCTGATTGCGACTCAAGACAGAGCCCTGGTCTTAGAGAGGCTCCACCAGTAAGGAGGCTCCCAGCCTCCCGGCCCCCTTGGGGGGGGCTGTCGCTGGCCTCTGCTCTCTCACCCATGTCCAAGGCTCGCCGCTCTGCACGGCCCTCCAGGGCCCCGAGCTTCTGGTGTCCAGGTGCTGCCGCCTCGTGGCCATTGCTGCTGTAAAAGGGCTGATGCTTACACCCCAACTCACAGACCCCACCCCTGACTAACGTCCTGGGCTCCCTTCCCACCGCTTCCCGGCACCCCTGGGGAACGTTTATGTCGATTCCAAACGAATGTGAGAAGTATGTTTTTGTTTAATTCAGAATCTACTGGGAACTGTCGAACCCGTTTCTTTACAATTACGTTCGCCCTTCCCTCGCAGCTCGAATACTGTCGCCACACTGATTACCTCACGTGGCTAGTTTTGTTTTCTTTGCTCCTGTTGGCTTGAGTGATAAGATGGCTGTTTCCATTTCTGTGTCCCTGGACTTCAGCTTCTAGCCTTCTGGGTTTAGAATTCCCACAAATTCCAGGGGAAAATGAAATAAATAGAAAAAGGAACTCAGTGTATCTCTGAATTATGAAGGCCTACATTAAACACCTTATGACCCCTGCTGCCCGATTCACTTCCTGCTCTGTCAGTTCTCTGTGATTTCTGTGTAAACTCTAGCCTCGGTGGGCTCTGCTCAGCACGCAGAGGCTGCTGCCCGCCCACAGAGTCCGGGAGAACGGATGCCAGAATCAGCCCCCTTTTCAGTTCCTGCTGATGTTTCTTTCTTAGAGCGCTTGGTAATCTCATTATTTGGGGAAATTTCACCCTTTTGAAATTTGGAGCCTGAAGTGTAGAATCTGATTGCTTCTCTACTGTTGCATCCCCAAAGAGCCACAGGGAAACCCAGCACCAATCTTACTTCCTGCGTGGGTAAGAGGAGGCCAGCCTCCAAATCCCTGCCCGGCCTCTGCCCGCCACACAGACTTGCTTCCATGGGATCTTACAGTGGCTCTCAGCTAACTTTTAAAGGCACCAAATCTGTTTAAAGTCCCTTTCTGAGCCACAGAGTATAAAGATCCCCTTTTTGCAAAGCTGAATCCTGTGATTTCAAAGGACCCATTAAAGGACAGAGGCAGCGTCCTGCCTGCCCAGCCACCAATCTTGCTGCACTAGACCAAGGTAGGCTACTGGACATCTTCATATAAAAACATCTCTTCTGGAGAACTTTAAATTAGAAATATATGCACCTGGGGACTTCCCTCGCAGTCCATTGGTTAAGACTCCGTGCTTCCAATGCAGGGGGCGTGGGTTTGATCCCTGGTCCGGGAGCTAAGATCCCACATGCGGCGTGGTGTGACCAAAAAAAAATTAATTGAAATACATACACCTGATTTCTAGTTTTCAAAGACCTCACCTCTTGATTTGTATGTCTCAAGGGGAAATTGAAAGAACATGAGTGGTTTAGAGACGTAGTGTAAAGGACTGGGGAGGGGCTTTCGTTGTTGCTGTGAGTTGTGGTGGGAAGGCGGGGAAGCACATCCTACCTGCCCACTCCCCGTCCTGAGCCTCCCTGTGCGGTTTGCCCCCCTTAGTTGATGCTGGCAGATTTTTGGCTGGTCTGTTCGGTTTGAGCATTAGCCTGGCTCTGGTTTTGCTTTAGGAACTTTAAATCCTTGAGATTCCCCAGCATTCCTGTGTGTGTGCGTGTCCCAGCCTGTGTGTGTACACACGTGTGTGTGTGTGTGTGTTGGATCTCAGTTTTCACATGCATTCTTTTTCCCTTCGTTTTTCCCCAGTCTAGAGGTTTGTTCCGTACTGAGTTTTCCTAACAAGGTATCTCCCCAGCTCTCTGTCTTCCACCCTGTCAGATGCTGCATGCCGCCCTACGGCTTGCAAACCAGCCACTCTGTCTCCAGCTACCCTGACGTTCCCTGTAGTGGGGTGACTGGGTGGGAGGGAGGATGTGGTGCTGCAGGCAGAGCCTTTATGAGGAAGCAGGGGAGATGGAAATACAGAGAAAGAACAAGTGGAGGGGGCGTTGCCGCAGGACTGGTCATGGCTGCCCGCTGTTCCACAGCCTGCAGGGTCCTGGACCGGCCCCGGGCCACCAGAGAGGCAAGGCAGTCGCTGGAGAGCACCCGACTTAGGGAGACGAAACCTGGCTTCAGGCCCGCTTCACCGTGTCCCCAGCCCGGCCACTCGCCTTCTCTGGGCCTCTCCGTTAGGCGGGGCGCAGGTGGCTTGGTGGCCCTTCCAGGTCTGGCACCCGAGTGGGCTCTGTGTGTGACCCCTGTCCTCCAAGCTGCGTCCTTTTGTTGGGTTTGCCTGGAGCCTCTGTCGGTCCTCTAGGAAGGGTCCTCTGTGCTGGGAACGGGAGAGCGAGGGCGGGTCCTCGTCAGGCTGCGCACCTCAGACCCTCTGAGCCTCCGGTCCCTCCTTTGACGGCAGAGCTGCCGTGCCTGTCTGGCTGGGCAGCCCCCGGGGCCAGTGCAGGGGCCAGAGGAGGCCACACAGGTGCCCGTGGTTTGAATTCTGACGCACTGCTCACGTCACGCGTCCCTCTGGAATCCATTAGACGTGCCTGGCTGCACGATGATAATCTGCAGCTTTTCCAATTCAGTGACACATGTCGCCTGACCCAAAGTTGGGGAGGGTGGGTGCTGACGGCCACCCTGCAAGGCCGCACCTGGCACGTGGGCTCTGGGTGCTCTGGGTGGCAGCTGGGGTCAGAGTGAGTGATGCACACGGACAGGAACCCATCTCCCCGATGTTATACAGAAACTAATGTCAACGACTTCTATTTGCCATGAGTGTGACGACCTCTCTGCCCTACAGCTGGTGAACCAAATCTGTGTCTCTCATGTCTCCAAATGAGGCAAGAGACTAGCTCCAAACCAGCGTCTCTATGTCTCCCTTGCATGCTCGTTTCAGGTTCAGGTCTGGGGTGGAACTCCCCTTGTTTGGCTGGTTTTTTCCTTCAGTTTCTTCTTTTTAAAACAGTATTTATTGGGTGTTTTTTCTGATTATAAAGTATACATTATGGAAGTATCAGAGCACGCAGGAAGGCTAAGGAAGAGAGTCACAACCCGCCCTTCATGGCCTCTGGCCATTTCACATCTGCTCTGCCTGTTGTCACGAGGGTGCTGCTTTCCTAATTTCTGTCCTGAGTCCTGTTCTGTGATCTCATGCCGTATTCTGTGCTGGAAGGGCATCTGAGGACGTGGTCTACATAAACGGGGCTGAATGCTGTGTTTTGTGATGTCCAGAAGGGGAAGCACATTCTTACCTGTGCTGCCGGCACGTGCTTCCTTGTTTCGGATGTGTGTGGTTGTGTGTCATGTCCCTGTCCCTTGCTAACAAGCAGGGATGCTGTTCACTTTCACCGCAGCCTGTTTGCATTTAACATCTATCCCAGGGAGCGTCAGAGGTGGGGACCCTGTGGTTTGTGGACATATCCAGGTGTCCTGAGCACCAGCCTTTAGACAGAGAAGGTTGGATGTAGATGCGTTATAAGTTGGGGGTGTTTGTAAGAAAGGAGGCTCGCGCCTGCCCCAGTGACCAGCTGGTCACGCCACTCGGAACTCTGGATGTGATCGCTGCACACGTACCACACACACACACACAAACACACAGCCTCTGCACACCCACCATACACACATACTCTGCACACCCACCACACACACAGCCTCTGCACACCCACCTCACACACAGCCTCTGCACACCCACCCCACACACACAGCGCCTGCACACCCACCATACACACATACTCTGCACACCCACCACACGCACACAGCCACTGCACACACACCTCGCACACAGCCTCTGCACACCCACCACACACAGCCTCTGCACACCCCCACACACACAGCCTCTGCACACCCACCATACACACAGCCTCTGCACACCCACCACACACAGCCTCTGCACACCCACCACACACACAGCCTCTGTACACCCACCACACACACAGCCTCTGCACACCCACCTCACACAGCCTCTGCACACCCACCTCACACACAGCCTCTGCACACCCCCCCCACAGCCTCTGCACACACCCCCACACAGCCTCTGCACACCCCCACACACAGCCTCTGCACACCCACCTCACACACAGCCTCTGCACACCCACCTCACACAGCCTCTGCACACCCACCACACACAGCCTCTGCACACCCACCACACACACAGCCTCTGCACACACCCCCACACAGCCTCTGTACACCCACCACACACAGCCTCTGCACACCCACAATACACACAGCCTCTGCACACCCACCACACACACAGCCTCTGCACACCCACCACACACAGCCTCTGCACACCCACCATACACACAGCCTCTGTACACCCACCACACACACAGCCTCTGCACACCCACCTCACACAGCCTCTGCACACCCACCTCACACACAGCCTCTGCACACCCCCCCACACAGCCTCTGCACACCCCCCACACAGCCTCTGCGCACCCCCACACACAGCCTCTGCACACCCACCTCACACACAGCCTCTGCACACCCACCTCACACAGCCTCTGCACACCCACCACACACAGCCTCTGCACACCCACCACACACACAGCCTCTGCACAACCCCCACACACACAGCCTCTGTACACCCACCACACACACAGCCTCTGCACACCCCCCCACACACAGCCTCTGCACACCCACCACACACACAGCCTCTGCACACCCACCACACACAGCCTCTGCACACCCCCCCACACACAGCCTCTGCACACCCACCACACACACAGCCTCTGCACACCCACCACACACAGCCTCTGCACACCCACCTCACACACAGCCTCTGCACACCCACCTCACACACAGCCTCTGGCCTTAGTCGTGAATTTTCACCCAATATCAGATTCATGCACAAAGCCCTGTGGAGAACACAGGGAAGAGCTTAAAAGAGAAAGCGTGTCAGTTGCACTCACCCGGTTGCGAAGTACAGGGCCTCTCAGCCAGCACGTGGCTGCTTGGCCCTTGTATTCACTGAAACAAGCTTGTTTCTAATGGTCCAGGCCCTGCCTACCACGTGGGGCCGTGGCACCTGCGTGTGCCGTGTGGTTCTGTGATGGTCCCTTGCTGACGGTCCCCCCTCCTGAGAGCCCCAGGCCCCGAGTCTAGAGATGTCCTCTGCACGACTTCCCAGCTTTGTTTCTGTGAGTTCTGGGCGTGTCCTGTCGTGCAGTCCGCAGTGTGACAGTGTCCCCGGCTGTGGCGTCGACTCTCTGCGGAGAGGGAGGGGCAGAGGAAGAGGGGCGGTCGGCTCTCCCTGGCTGTGGGGGGACAGGGATTCGGGCGGTGGGGACCGCCTCCGTGGGGCGCGCTGGACCAGCGAGCCCTGGCTCAGACTCAGAGCATCACCGGTGTCAGCCCTGTAGGCCCGTCAAAGGCTGGGCGCTGCCTCCATGGTGGGGAGCTCCTCTTTGGATTCAGCGCCCAGAGCACCCCCAGCCCTTAGATTCATCCACGTGGTAACATGAGAACTCTCCCTCGGGCCTGGCTGCTCCACGGCAGCGGGCAGGCCTGCTGGCACTTTGGATGTTTTCACGGAGGGATCCCCAAACCCAAAAGGCCCCCAGATGGTCATTCCCAACTCTCCCGCCCTCCCAGCAAGGACCACAGGAGGAGGGAGCCCGCCCTCCCCAGGCCCGGGGCTGTTCCTGCTCAGTCTCTGTGCTGGATAAAGGACTGAATTCATTTGTAGACCGTATTTCCCTTGCTTCTGCTTTTCCATTTCTTGTATTTTTTCTTTTCCTCCTGTTGTTCCTTTCTCACTTCGTTTGCTTTTTGTCCTCTGCTTGTTTTCACTTCTCCTCTCCCTGTCCCCCTCCACTTCCGCCTCCCCCTCCTCTCTGTCCGTCTCGCCTCCTCCTCCTTGTTTGGCCCTTTTTGAAGTCGAGCCCAGTGGCGGGACTCCACGACGTAGACCTCTCTCCTTCTGCCCTTGCTGTGTCCAGGAAGGTAAAGTAAACCCCAGCCTTCTCCCCACCGCCTCTCGGGGGGCCGTAGCTACACTAGTCAAACAGGGACCCGAAACCCAGCTCTTTCTCTTTCTTCTTCTGATACCTGGTAGCCCTGTTACAAACCCCCTGAGTATGTGGCAGTCCCTTACAAGGTACAGTATCCCTTCGACTGTCTTGGGGGGCTGGGGGGCGGGTGCAGGCAGGGAGCAGGTCCAGGTCTGGGGGCCTCTCAGGCTGCAGGCATCCACGGTTCCAGGCCACCAGTCGTGGTCGGGCCTTTCAGCCTCCAGTCCCGCAGATAGAGGGACCGGGACGCGGGTGAGGAGCCCTGCCCCGTGTGGCAGCGATTTGTGCTGGTGAAGTCGAGGAATACTGTCCTTACAAAGCCTGTTCCACTCAGATGCCCCGGTTCTTTCCAAACCACTAAAAGCAGACTTCTCTGCCCTGTGTCTTGCTGAGTGTGTGTGTTTTAAGTTTGTCTGGTTTGCAGTCCCTTGTGGTGGTGATTGTCGTTGACAAGGCATGCGGGCGGGGCCGGGGAGTGTGACCACGGCTAACCCGCTAACCTTCCTCTGCTCTCCCCGGCGCTCGCTCACCGCTGACCACCACCAGCTGCGTCCACCTCGGCCGTCCCTCCGGAGCTGGCTCGAGCGCTTCAGGAGGCATCCTGGCGCCCAGAGAGCTTACCTGCCCCGGGCCCCGTACTCCCCGTACGCCCCGCGGGTGGCCTGTGCAGAGCCGCTCAGGAAGGAACGTGTGGAGCTGGATGGGGGCTGCCGGGTGGTCGGGAGTGCTCCGGCCCCGGCGCCCAGCACGCCCTCCGCAGCGGCCAGGACCCAGGACAGCGCAGTGCAGACGCGGCCCTTGCCCTTGCGTGCGGTGGGAGGTCGGGGTCCCTGAGAGCCACCCCGTGTGTTCCTGGGCTTGGTTTTACTGGGAGAGGACTTCCGACCAGTGACCCATAAAGCAGAGGCACTTGGAGAGACCTCCCCGTCCTGGCCTCTTAGCCCAGCCGTGGGTGGACTTGTGGGGCCCATGAACACCTGGAGTCCTTGGCAGAGTTATTCGACGTGTTCACGTGCAGTTTCCCAGGAAGAGAGTCCCCAGGTTTCCTGAGACTGTCGAGTGGCTTGTAATCTGAAAATAGTGAAGAGCCACTGCAGTCTGGCTTCTGCGTCTGGACAGGACCCACTATGGCCGTGGGCTTCCTTGTGTCCTCTCCGTGGGGTGTGGCTCCTTGGAAAGGTCTTCCTTCCCTCCTGCTGCAGCTGAGACTGAGGGGGTCAGGCCGCTCCTGCTGGAGACGGGTGTCAGCTGAGTAGGGTGCAGGCAGCCGAGTGTGGGTGGCACCAGCCCCAGAAGCTGCTGCTGGGCTTGGATCAGAGCGGGGAGCCTGCGGTCTCCCTGCCCTGGTGAGAGTCCCCACGCCTCCCAGGGACGTACTGCGTCTGCCATGCAGGGGTTGCGGCAGCACCTGTCAGGAAGCCTGAGGAGCCACAAATCGAGAGAGGCACCTCCCTGGTCAGGGTATCAGAAACGAGGAGGCCTCGGGGCAGGGACCCTGTGGAGGTGCCGTAGTGAGCGTCCCCGGAGAGGAGGGCCGAGTGCCCTTTTAATCTCCGTTTGCCTCTTCATTACACTGGCCTCAGAGCAGACCTAGTACCTGGCAAGTACCAAATACGTGCTAGATGGCACAGCACCGAAAACAGGCCAAGAGAAAGCAAGCGGTCGAGCGGGAGAGGTCCAGGCGAGCTGCCTCCGGTGGCTGGGGCGTGAGGCCGGCCGGAGGGACAGAGGAAGGCGCAGGCTGGGGACCCTTGGGGGTGGGCGTCCCCGTGGCCGAAGGCACACTGGGCCTGGCCTGGGAGCGTCAGGCAGCGCCCTGCTGGGCTCTCTGCACATCTGCCCCGTCGCCGAGTCCGGGCTGGGGACGGCGGCGCTGCCTGCCCGACGCGCCCTCTCTCGGCAGGCATGGGGAAGAAGGACGACCCCGGGCTGATGCAGGAGTGGTTCCGGCTGGTGCAGGAGAAGAACGCCGTGGTGCGCTACGAGTCGGAGCTCATGATCTTGTGAGTGGGCTCGGGCCGGGGGCGGCCGGGGGGAGCGTGGGCTCGGGGCCCGTCACAGCAGGAGCGCAGCCCCCTCCAGGTTTAGGGGACGCGGAACCGTGCCACCCCCCACCAGTCACTTGCTTGTTTTCCCCCCAAATCCCCGGAAACTCCAGCGCCCGGGAGCTGGAGCTGGAGGACCGGCAGAGCCGGCTGCAGCAGGAGCTCCGCGAGCGGATGGCCATGGAAGGTAGGAGGGGTGGGGAGGCAGGTGGGGCGGCTACCTCTGGCCCTGTGGACTCACGTGTTTGGTTCTGCCCAGATCACCTGAAGACAGAGGAGGAGCTGTCGGAGGAGAAGAGGATCCTGAACGAGATGCTGGAGGTGGTGGAGCAGAGAGACGCCCTGGTGGCCCTGCTGGAGGAGCAGCGGCTCCGGGAGAAGGAGGAGGACAAGGACCTGGAGGCCGCCATGCTGTCCAAGGGCTTCAGCCTGAACTGGTCCTGAGCGCCGCCCGGCCCTGGCTGGTCTGTGCATCCGTCTGACCCGGGCTGGCTGCTCCCAGACCACCCAGATCCGAGGTCTAAGTGGGCCTGGCGCCTCCTGGGAGTTTGCACTCAGACCTCCTCGTGGCTCTGAGAATCAGTCAAGCGCCAAGCTGTGGGAGCCCCAGTGAAGACGGCGGTCCAGTAGCTCAGCCTCCTCGAAGAGGCCTCCCTGCCCTCCTGCTGCGGAGATGGAGGAACGTGGATCCTGGGGGGACGCCTGGTCGGAGGGACACAGCTCCTCCCCTATCCCCAGGCCCAAGGGGCCAGCACAGACTTCATCCTGGGCTGAGGAGGCCCGCCCCACGGGCCCAGTGCCAACTCCGGGCCTCTCCTGGCTGTGGCCTGAGGCCTGAGGCTGCTGCATTTGCTTTTAATTCACAACACTGGAAGATACTGATTTCAGGGTCGGGCGGAGACCCTCTTCTGGCCCCACCACAGGCCGGCCTCCTTGTCACGGGCTCCTCGTGGCGGGCGGGAGGCCGTCCCCCTCGCCTCGTTCCTGGGTTTGCCCCGAACGAAGCTGACAGCCTGGGAGACGTGGCCTCTTTGTCAATTAACTTATTTTTTTAATACTTGAAAAGAAGCAACTTCACTTTTATATCTTTACCAGGACACTAATTGCCTGGCACCTGGGTAGGGGTGTGGAGGTGGGTCCCAGCTGACCACGCTGTCACTCCATTCATTACTCTTTCATCGTGGGGCTGACCTGAGCCCTCAGGTCAGCAAGACCCCCGTGTGGGCCCTGGCGTGCAGCGCCCGTCCTCCTGTGCCCGGCCCTGGGCGTCCGTGTCTACACCGCTTGCTTGTCAAGGATGCGTTTGAGCTGCTGGAGGCCACACCATGAGGCACAGATGCCTCTTGGCCTCCCTGTTGGAATCCTAGCTCTGCAGAACCCATTTTTCCTCCGTTTTGGTGCCGAGATCTCACCTCCCACAGCATGTTTATTAAAGAAAGTTTTAGGCCGGCTGCACCAGCGTGTGGGACCCTGCTCAGCGAGGTCCAGACCCAGCCAGCTGGAGCTGCAGTGACGGCACACTGGGGGACTCCAGTTGGGGTCACACACACACACACACACACACACAAGCTCCGGCCCAGCTCCAGCCCAGCGCCTCTTCGTGGGGAGGCACTGGACGGGAAGCACCGTGGAGCCAGCTCGTGCCGTGGCTCAGCCAGAGGCCGGCGGTGTCCAGCCTGCAGAGCCACTGTTAGACTCTGCAGGGGCTGTGCTCATCCACAGAGGAGTGAGGGCAGCGCCAGGCGAGTCCCGGAGGCCCTCCAGCCGACTCCTGGTGGAGCAGGACCGCGTGCAGGGAGGAGAGGCCTCAGAGCAGGACAAGGGGCGTCCACGCCGACCTTGGGACGTCCTTGGGGAACCACATCGTGCCTCAACTTGAACAGAGTCATTCTCACTGCAAAGGAGCAGAGAACTGTCTTCTTATTCGGTCTGTCCCAAAGCTGCCGTCGAATCCAGGGCACGCGCTGCTCCAGCCCTCGCGGCTCTGACCTTCACCTCTTGCTTGATGAGGTAGAGCCTCCATTTCTATTCTCCTTTCTTAAAAGGGGGAGCGGAGGGTGTTCTAGATCCCATCCTTAAATCCCAGCCTTCCAATAAAATTGGGCTTGGGACGGGATTCATCGCCTGTGTGGCCTTTGCCTACCCTTCCCACCCCCCGGCCTGGTGCACGGCAACTACCAGGCCCGTCCCTCGAGCTTCTGCCCACCCAGGACGAGGACAAGTTTACAGAGTGGCCAGGAGGGACACGACACGTGCCCCTGCGGAAGCACGCTGCACCTGCAGGAGCGAGGACGGCCTGGAGGCTGCAGAGAAGCTCGGAAGTGCTCCCCCACTCCCTCCCGCAGGGCTGCGCCTTCAGGTTCTAGTGGAGCACTTCTGAACGCTCCCGTGTTGTAACCACTAGTTTGCAGGTTGTTGTAGTGCCCTGCTGACGGACTGCGTGCAGTGTTTCCCAACTCTGGAAATGCACTCAGCTCCTGTCAAGTCCCCTTGAAGGCCGGGCAGAAGGAAATCTCTCTGAAATGCCACGGCGTGAGCAAGCCCAAGCCCAAGGCCCGTGCAGGGACAACCGGCTTCAGCTCCAGCAGAGGCAAGGCGGCGGCGCACCTCGCCTCAGTCTGAGGTCACCAGCGGCTCCACCTGGGGGTCCAGTCCTGCTCAGATGGCGTCTTCTGGCCTTTGCCCCGGGAGCTGTCCTCCAGCTGCTCTGACCAGCAATGATAGACTATCCTCTATCTTTTCAAAGAGCAGAATTTTTTCAGTGGGGCAGAAAGTGGAGAGAGTTTAAAGAAAACAATTTTAAAGGTGGTAACAACTGATCTACAAAGGGGAATGGGCCATTTTATGCGCAATAAAAGTTTGTAAAACAAGTACAGAGTGTATTCTTGGCATGAGCCAGGGCACGCTCTTTGGTGGGTTGGTGTCCACACACGGTGGCCCCTGTCAGTGTGTGTATGGGTTTGAAGAATACCACCTTTGTGCTTTCTCAGCCGACTTTATTTTCGTCCATGTTGTCCTGGTCTGGCCACCTGCTGACACCCCTTGAGAAAGTGTGTGGAGCGCCCAGGGTGTACGAGGCCGCCCTCCAAAGCAGCGCCAGGACTCTCCCGGAGAGACGCGCATTCTGTGAAGTGGTCTCCTCATCAGGGTGACCCCGAGGCCCTGGCAGCCCAGTGCTGGGGGCTCTGCAGCCTGCAGGCCTAAATCGATGAGATGTATCCACCTCCCCAAGTACATTCAGAGCACAGGGTCTTGGGAGCCCTGATGTTGCGGCCCCGGTGCCCTCCTCGTGCGCTGGCCGCGGGGCGTGTGGCTGGCCTCTGTCACCGTGGAGCTGATCCCAAAGGCACAGGGCTTTCCTCTGGGCGGCAGCGGGCGGGGTCAGTGCTGGGCCAGCTGAGTCCCAGAGCCTCCGGCACCACGTGCGCATCGGGTAGAAAAACAAGCAGCGTGGCCCTCGATTCCTCAAAGGAAGTCTGGGTCAGGGACTGTGCCTGGTGGGGGCAGTGGGGCTGGTGCCACCTGTGCTGACCCCCTTTTGTTCCTCAGAGGGGCCCCTTGATCAGAGATGGAGACAGGCAGGGTTTGGCTGTGGTTCACAGGCACCCACGTGGTAGGAGGTGACGGTGGCTTCAGGCAGACAACTGAGGGAGGGCTGCCCTGCAGCTGCCACCATTCGTCCGAGAGCCCGTGTCCGTGGCTCCGAAATCCCTCCTGAACCCTGATCCCCACGGTCCCGTCTTAGGAACCGGAGCGGGAAATGGGAAGGACAGAACGGGCTGTTGTATTGCCCGGACGACTCGCTGAGTGCGGCTCGGCGGGGAGGGAGGAAGCGTCCTCGGGTGGGCCATTCGGTGCGGTGCCCAGGGGCCGGGGCTGCCGGGCTTGGCAGTGAGCGTTTTGTGGCAGCCCCACGCCCATGTCCCCTCCCTGAGGTGGCCTTGCGGCTGGGACTTCAGCGGGGCAGTGGAGAAGGCCCCTGATTCCAGGACAGACGTGGAGAGAGCGCCCGGGGTGCACACGTGCACACACGCTGCCCCTGCTGGCTGAGGGTCTCGGACCTCTCGGGGTTTCCGGTCACTAAGTCACTCAACAACCCGCTTCCGCCGCCCGCAGCGTGTCCAGGGCAACGCGAGCCGGGGAGGCGCCTCGGCCCCGCACCCGCGTCTGCCTCACGCAGAGGGAGCAGCGGGAAGGAGCGCGCGGGGGTGGGGAGGGGGCGGGGACTGGGGACGGGGGCTGGGGGGTGGGGTACCTCTCTGCCTGTCCTTCGAGGTCCAAAGCCTCGGCTCTGTCTTGGTGGGAAAGTACCTTGAAGGTTGGGAGCTGGTCCACCCCCACCCAGGGTCAGACCTTTCTCCAGGGCTGGGGTGGCTCCTACACGTCAGCCAACCTCCCCCGGCCTCCAAGCAAGTTACTGGGCCTCCCTGGCCTCCCAGACTGAACCCTCTGAACGCACCTCGACCCACTGGGTTCTGTGGGCCAGGTGGGGAGCACAGAGGAGGAGCTTGGAGGGGCCTGGGTGCTGGAAAGAGCTCTCCCGGCCTCTGCTGGTCTGGCTCTTGGTCTAGAGCCGGGAGGGCCCAGGGCCCCGCGGCCCGATTCCCACTGCATGCCTGGGACCCACGGCCCTCAGTATGTGAGATGTCACCCCTCGCGAACTGGCTGTCAGTCTGCATCCTGCGGTGACGGGATGGGGTGGCCGGGATGGAGGAAAGCTGGACCCCACAAATCAGGAGTCAGCTGGGCGCCAGGTGGAAAGTGGCGTCTGCGGCCGTGGAACCCTGACCCCGAGAGAAGCCTGGGGCAGGGGTGCTGTGGGAGGTGGGGTGTGAGCCTAGCTGCCGCCCAGAGCCCCCATCCCGAAGGGATTTGTCTTGGGGAAGTCAGAGGCCTCACCTCCTCGGCTTGAGGGGACAGGTGCCCGTCGAAGCAGCAGCGACTGTGGGAGTCCCCTCGGAGCCCTGGCCTCAGCCCTGCAGGCTCCAGGGCCCCTGGCTGCTCCAGCCCCACACAGACCCCGCGGTGCAGGCAGCTCAGGAGGAGGGCGGCGGTGCGTCCCTGTGCCCCCTTCTTCCCCGTGCTGCCCCTTTAGAGCCCAGCTCCCTCTGCCCGGACCACCTCCCGCACGCAGACCTCTGGCTCCCGGCTGCCTACATCACGGCTTGGTGTTTGTACACATTACAGATCAATCGCCGGTAGGTCTAGTTAACATCCATCACCTCACATAGTTAAACATTTTTTCCTGCAGTGAGAACTTTTAAGATCTACTCTCTCAGCAACTTCCACATACACGACATAGCAGTGTTAACTACCGTCACCATGCTGAACATTTCATTCCCAGGACACACTTATTTTATAGCTGGAAGTTTGTACCTTTCGACCCCCTTCACCCATTTCACCCACTCCCTGTCCCTGTCTCTGGGAGCCACGAATCTGCTCTGTGTCTGTTTTTCTTCCTTTCTTTCTCTCTCTCTCTATTTTTGGCTGTGTTGGGTCTTCGTTGCTACGCGCGGGCTTTCTCTAGTTGCGGCAAGCGGGGGCTACTCTTTGTTGTGGTGCGCGGGCTTCTCATTGCGGTGGCTTCTCTTGTTGTGGACCACGGGCTCTAGGCAGGCGGGCTCAGCAGTTGTGGCTCGTGGGCTCTAGAGCGCAGGCTCAGTAGTTGTGACGTACAGGCTTAGTTGCTCTGCGGCATGTGGGATCTTCCCGGACCAGGGCTCAAACCTGTGTCCCCTGCGTTGGCAGGTGGATTCTTAAGCACTGCGCCACCAGCGAAGTCCCTATTACGTAGTTGTTTTTGTTTTTGTTTTTTGCGGTACACGGGCCTCTCACTGTTGTGGCCTCTCCCGTGGTGGAGCACAGGCTCCGGATGCGCAGGCTCAGCGGCCATGGCTCACGGGCCCAGCCGCTCCGCGGCATGTGGGATCTTCCCGGACCGGGGCACGAGCCTGTGTCCCCTGCATCGGCAGGCGGACTCTCAACCACTGCGCCATCAGGGAAGCCCTACATAGTTTTTATTCACTGTAAAATTGGTGACACAGTCATTTAAGAAAAATTGGAAAGTACAAAAAAGTAAAAAATCCTGCGATTTTATGATTTGACTGTAAACAGCCCATGGTTTCTGGTTATATTACTTTCCGGTCTTTTTTCTTCTTTTTAAAATTCGGCTTCTATTCCTGAGTTCGCGAGTAGCGACTGCCCTGGTCCCGCTTCTCCGCGCGCGGCCTCCAGCGACCTGGCGAGGGGCGGGGCCTGGAGGTGGGCCTGGGGCGGAGCCTTGTCAGGGTGCGGCCGGGAAGGGGCGGGGCCGCAGCAAGGTTGAGGAAATGATGGGGTGGGGCGTGGCCGGCAGTGAGGGGGCGGAGCCTTGTCGGGGCGGGGCGGAAGCTACAGGAAGTGGGCCTGCGGCGGTTGCGCGCTCCGCCCCCGGAATGTCGGCTTTTTTCCCGCCCGAGGCCTGTGCGCAGCCGTCTCGCCGCCTGGCGCCGCCGTGGGAGGTGAGTACCGCCCGGCGTCCCCAGTCCCCGCGTCCTCCGCCCCTGGGCCGCCCCCTCCCTGCCCCCGCGCGCTCCGTCTCGCTGCTTCCTCCGCGTGAGGCAGACGCGGGTGCAGGCCGAGGCGCCTCCCCGGCTCGCGCTGCCCTGGACACGCAGCGGCCGGCGGAAGTGGGTTGTTGAGTGACTTAGTGACCGGAAACCCCGAGAAGTCCGAGACCCTCAGCCAGCAGGCCGGGCGCGGGACGTGGGGCGCGTTTCTTTCATCCAGCGAGCGGGACGCGCTGCGCTGCCGGGTGGGATGGCCCTCACGGGGGAGGGAGCGGTCTTCACTGAGGGGGGCCTCACCCCTGAGACCCTTTTGGGCGACTCCGCCCCGGCCATGCCCCTCCTGCGGGTCTGTCTGCTGCCTAGGCCTCCGTCGGCGGCCTCAGCAGGGGCACGTGGTTCCCAGTCCCATCCCACCCGTCGGGACGCCCGCAGGTCGGGCTGGGGGCTCTCCTGGGCCCGGGTCCCTGCTATCTCCGGGCGAACCCTGAGCCCGCCGGGAGCCACGGCTGACTGTCCCTGGAAGAGGGTCTGCGCTCGAGCTGGGGGAGGGTGGGAGGAGCCCTCCGGCTGCAGGGGTTGAGCTGGCTCTAGGAAGGCACCGCGGGGCGGCTTCTGGCCTCCTGCCGCGAGGGGGCAGCCTTTCCGCTGGGGTCCAAGGACGGACTTCTCTGGGCTGGGCCCAGAGAAGGCTCCGCGGGACTGAGTGCTGTGTGGTGGGAGTGGCGACGGTGGGACACCGGGATGCAGGCTTTGGAGCAGAGAGCTGCCGGAAAAGGGGCTGGGTCCCGTAAGTCTTGTCTGAGGAGGTCAGGCCATCCGACGTGGACTCTGAGGGGTGGATAGGAGCTTGCCAGCAGTGCGGGAGTGCTGGGGGAGGGGCCCTGCTCCCGGGCCTTCGCAGACCCAGGACTGGAGGTCCCACTTACTGCAGATGCGAGCGGCCTGCCTGGAAGCCCCGGCACCCAGGGGCAAGGAGGAGGGAGACCGGCCTGGCGCTGCGGCCGCCAGCCTGTGGCGGGGGAGGGGGGGGCCTGTGCCCGGATGGAGGAGCGCGCGTCGTGCGGCGGTGCCCGGGACGCCGCGTCTGGACTGTCGGCCCTGAGAAGCCTCCCTCCAGAGCTGTGGCAGGTGCTTCTGTGGCTGCGCCTCTGGTGGCCGGACGTCAGGTGGGGGCTGTGGAGGCCCGGAGTGCCCCCCAGCCCGCTGGGCCTCCCTTGCACAGGATCTGACAGCAGTACCTGGGCCCCCGGGGGTCACACGGGTGCGCCCCCGAAGCACACACGGAGCTCACTGGGCGGGACACGCCGGCAGAGCTTTGTGTCTGGACGAATGCTGATCCGAGACGGAGACGCTTGAGTACCCTGCCGCCCCAGAGCCCGGGCTCTCCCTGCGGGGCTGCGCTGCCTGGGTTCCGGGCCGCCGCCCCACGTCCCAGCCCTGCTCCCCTGCACCTGTTAGACCCGGGGTGGTGGTGGGGGGGCTGGCCTTTCCGCAGACCCCTCCCTGCGGGCAGCCTTGGGGGCTGGGGGAAGCGTGGGGCGGTGCCGTGGACCCTCTCTGGGCCTTTTCCCCAAGTGCCCGACCTGGTCCTTTCCCTCCTTCCTCTCCCTCCCTCCTCTTCCTACCCGTGCTGGGCTGAATGGGGAAGTTTCCAGTGAACAGCAGGCGTGATCATCTGGGTGAACCACAGAGCAGCCACTTCTGGAGGTTCTGCTGCAGATTGAGTTCTCGGTTGGCTTTTGTGTATTTGTGTCCAGGGTCCTAGAAGCCACCACTGGGACAATGAGGAAGTGGCTCGTTTGCAGTTATCCCCTTCCCTCAGTGTCCTGTCATCGCGGGCGGGGAGGAAACGAGTCCCCTCCGGGTCACAGAGCAGGTTGGAGAGGGGCTGGTCACCTTCAGGCACACGAGTGCCGTGGGGCCCGGGGACCTTCTGCCGCGGTGGAAGGATGTGGCGGCCGGCCGGGAGCGGGGCTGCCACGCGTGGGGGAGGGCTCTTCCGGGGCCAGGGGTCCGGGCCACCAGGAGGGCCGAGGGACATCCCTTTTCTTCCCCCTGGCTCCAAAGCGAGGGAGGTTGTTTGGACAGAGGCCCACCTCGACGCTCTGGAGCGGCGCCCGGCACACCGGCCCCTGCGGGCCGTCTTGCTGTACCCTGTGTGCACACAGCTCTCGGCCAGGGCCTGGGCAGGTCTGGCGGCGGTGGACGAGGACGCTGGGACTCGGAGGCTTTTTGCGCTGGGGGGTGGGTTTCACTTCTGGGGCTTGTGTGACGGGGTGGCTCCCCCTCTTTATTCCACCCTCCCTTGGGCTGCTTGTTTTTTTAAACCTCTTTATTGAGATATTTCACATACCATAAAATCTGCCCATTTAAAGTGGTTTCCAGTTTACTCTCAGAGTTGTGCAGGCATCACCACAATCTAATTTTAGAGCATCTCAGCAGCCCCCAAAGAAACCACGCACATTATCAGCCACCCCCCAGTCCCCTTATCCCCGCATCCCCAGGTGACCCTTGTCTACTTTTTTCTCTATGGAGTTGCCTATTCTGGGAAGTTCATATAAATGGAGTCATATAATCTGTGGTTTTCTTTGACTAGATTGTTTTCATTCAGCATAATGTTTCAGAGTTCATCCAATGTTTCAAATTTCCTTCCCTTTTATGGCCAAATAATACTCCATTTTATGGATCTACTGCATTTTCCTTATCCATTCAACAGTTGATAGACATTCGGCTTTTTGCTGTCTCGAATAATGTCACGATGAACCTTCGTGTACAAGTTTCTGTGTGGATGTGTGTTTTCATTTCTCTTGTATATATGCATGCCTAGGAGTGGAATTGCTGGGTCTTGTGATACCTCTGTTTAACGTTCAGAGGAGCTGCAGAACTGTTTTCCAAAGTGGCTGCACTATCTTCCATTTCCACGTGCACGGTATGAGGCTCCGGCTTCTCCACATCCTCGCTATCACTTGCTCTTGTCCTTTTGGTTCTAGCCGTCCTCGTGGGTGTGAAGGGGTATCTCACTGTGGGTTTTTTTCCTTTCTTTCTTTTTTTGGGGGGGCCACGCTGCACACGTGGCTTGTGCGGAGCTTAGTTCCCCAACCAGGGATTGAACCTGAGCCCTCAGCAGTGAGAGTGCAGAGTCCTAACCACTGGACCGCCAGGGAATTCCCCTCATTGTGGTTTTGATTAGCATTTCCGTAGTGGTTAATGATGTGGAGTGTCTTTGCATATGCCTGGTGACCATTTGTATATCTTTGGATCCTATTAAAATCTTTTGCCCAATTTTTCACCGGGTTGTCTTTTTATTGTTGTTAACAAGAATTCTTTGTATATTCTGGGTACAAGTCCCTTGTCTGGTAAATGATTCGCAAGCATTTTTTCCCATTCTGTGCGTTTTGTTTTCACTGATCGTTTCCTTTGAAGCACAAAGGTTTTTAATTTTCAAGAAGTCCAGTTTATTTTTTTCTTGTATGACTTGTTCTTCTGGTGTCATATGTAAGAAATCACTGCCTCTCCCAAGGTCAAAAAGTTTTATTCCTTTGTTCTCTTCTAAGAGTTTTTTTTTTTTAATGGTTTTAGCTCTTATATTTAGGCCTATGATATGTTTTGAGTTCGTTTTTGTATATGATATGAGGTAGGGGCCCAAATTCATGCTTTCGCCCCTGTGATACCCAGCTGTCCCAGCACCATTTGCTGAAAAGCCTATTCTTTACCCTGGTCTTGGCCCCTTTGTCAGAGGTCGATGAACCATAAACATTAGGGGTTTATTTACGGACTGTCATTTCTGGCCCATGGATCTGTGAGGTTATCCTTTGCCAGTACCACATTGTCTCAGTTACTGTAGCTCAGTCATAAGTTTTGAAGTTGGGGAGTGTGAGTCCGCCAGTTTCGTTCTTTTTTACTTTGGCTCTTCTGTGCCCCTTGCATTTCCTCATGAAACAGGAGCCATTTGTCACTTTCTGCGAAGAAGCCAGCTGGGAGCTTGAGGGTAATTGTGTTGAGTCCGTCGGTGTCTCGGGGGGCCCCACTGGCGGAATGGAATACATCTTCCAGTCCCTGGACAGGAATGATTTCATTTATTTAGATCTTTACTTTCCTTCCACGATGTCCGTGGTTTTCGCTGTACAAGTCTGACACGTCTTCTGTTCAGTGTATCCCGAAGTACCTTAGTTCTCTTGGTGCTGCTCTGTTTCTCGGTTTCACATTTGGGTTGTTTATTGCGGGCACGTAGAAGTACAACAGATCTTGCAGAGATTGTGTCCTGCAGCGCTGGTGAACTCATTTATTACTTCCAGGGGTGTTTTAGTGGATTCCTTGGGCTTTCCCTTATGTAAGATCATGTCATATCTGTATCTTGAAGTCTCTCAGTTGCTCCCAGCATGTGCAGCCAGGGTTGAAAGCCAGTGGTTGCCAGGCCTGTGGGATGGAGGGGAGGGCCCAGGAGCGGGGCAAGCACTGGGGTTTCTGAGGATGTGCCCAGCGCCTGGGGAGGCCTGAGGGCCGGAGAGCTTGGCACAGAGGAGCCAGAGAGACAGACCAGCGTCCACACGCCACCTTCGGTCCTGGCGAATCCAGGTGGCAAGGGGCTGGAAGTGAGGCCACACTGTGTTCTGGGTGAGTGGCAGCTCCCACCCCGCCACGAGTCGTCAGAAGGGGCCCACGTGGACGCTGGCCTGGGCCTCCTGTGGCTCTGCATTGACCCTGCTCACCCGCTTTGGGGGAAGGACTGTCTTACGCGACCTCAGCAGACCTGGCGGGCGCCTTAGAAATCCACGTTATCTAGAAACTGGTTGTATCACCTATCTTACTGGTTCCCTTATTAATTAATGAGCTAATAAATAAAATCTTGGACATGTGTTGATTTTATTGTTTTGTATTTGTGTGAAAGTCATGGTTTCTCCCTTTTCTTTGGCTGGCAGTTTTGGAGCCGTCCCTGAAAGCCTGCCGGTGGGTCTCAGCCCCCAGAGGCCACGTCTCAGGGCCAGTGGAATGGCTCCCTCTGTCCTGTGTTTGGCTGGGTTTTGCGTTTGCACATGTGCACCAGTTACTCCTTTGGTGCCGTTGCTGACTGTGGTCCTTGTGGGCAGGTGTCAGAGGTCTGCTCTGTTGAGCGGGACAGGACAGAGAATCTGGGTGGTCAGACGGTGGTTTGTGTCCTTGGTCTCTTCTGAGCTCAGTTCAGAATTTCGTGCTACCACGGAGAACCACTCCTTGACATCCGGACCCGTGAGCCTTGGTGTTTCTGTGTTTACTCTTGACCTGGCCCTGAAGTTGTGGGACCAACGCCGTGTGCCCTGTGGGTCTGTAATTCAGCAAGGCCTTGGCCTCTTGGTGTGTAAATGTGCGAAACGTTTTCTCATCATTAGGGAGTTAGGCTGTGAAGTGTCTCAGGTTGGAGGAACTCTGTTCTCATTGGCTTGTGGACCTAAATAAATGCTTATATAAATCAAATATTTCTAAAATTTCCAGAAAATCAGGAAATCTCATTTCTAATAATTTAAATGCATTAGACTTTAAAAAATTTAGAATGCACAGAAACTCAAATTTTATTTATTTTTGGCTGCGTTGGGTCTTCGTTGCTGTGTGCGGACTTTCTTTAGTTGCGGCGAGAGGAGGCTACTCTTCGTTATGGTGCGCGGGCTTCTCATTGCGGTGGCTTCTCTTGTTGCGGAGCGCGAGCTTCAGTAGTTGTGGCATGCGGGCTCAGTAGTTGTGGTGCATGAGCTCAGTAGTCGTGGCTCGCAGGCTCTAGAGCGCAGGCTCAGTAGTTGTGGCGCACAGGCTTAGTTGGTCCGTGGCATGTGGGATCTTCCCAGACCAGGGCTCGAACCCGTGTCCCCTGCATTGGCGGGCGGATTCTTAACCACTGCGCCACCAAGGAAGTCCAAACTCGGAAACGCTTTAAGAATACAGGTTTACAAACAGACTCACAGGTACAGAGAACAAACCAGTAGCTACCAGTGGGAGAGGGAAGGGGGAAGGGCAAGAGGGAAGGGGGAAGGGCAAGATGGGGAGGGGATTAAGAGGTACAAACTACTATGTATAAAATAAATAAGCTACAAGGATAATATTGTACACCACAGGGAATACAGCCAGTATTTTATAATAACTATAAATGGAGTATAACCTTTAAAAATTGTGAATCACTATGTTGTACACCTGTAACTTATACATCAACTATCACAAAAAAGAATGCAGGTTCACATAATTAAGATAAATCTTTGGCAAATGAGGATAAATTAATAATTCGGGGTTTAAAAAAGCTGTGTCTTTTCTCTGATTTATCGGTATTATGCTTAATATTGATTACGTGTAATAATCAATATATCAATATAACGTTGATATAATACATTTTATTGTAATTGGTTTCTGCCCAAACTTCTACAGGTTCACTTATCAAATCAGCTAATATTACTCTTACATGATGTTTAAAGTTAAGATAAATGTAAATTTGTTTTCAACTAAGTTGAATAGAATTCTGACATTGTTTTTACTTTAACAGTATTCCAGGGTACAGCTTGGACACACATTAAGTTGAGTTAATGATGGCAATCACTGTCTACCTAGGTAATTTCTAGGTAAGACAGGATACCGAAGCATTGGGTACCAGGTGTAAGTTCAAGTGTTTTCAGTGTCCCCAGCAGAGGCTTCGTCTCTGGCTGGTGTTGCTCAGCGTGTCTGCACTGTGGGGATGCCCAGGGCACGCATGCTGCTGGAGACAGCGTCTGAGCTGTGTGACACCCAGGCATCTGGTTTTCTGTGAAGGAAGGTCAGTCACTTGGGTTGAGTCGTAATTAAAATGGATGACAGAGAAAAACTGTTGTATATGTGCTTTTATTTTCAAGGAAAGGGGGTCTCTCCCCCCCCTCAAACTTTTTGGTCTCTCTTTTACACATAAAAATTACTGAGGACCGTGAAAAGCTTTTGATTAAGTGGTTTTTATCTATTTTCTGTGTGAGAAAGTAAAACTGGAGAAAATTTTCAAATATTGTTGATTTGTTTGAAAATATCAATGCCTGTTGCTTAACGAATTTTTTTTTAAATACTGTATTTTACAAAACAATGTTTTTAGTGAGAACATTGTTTCATTTTTTGTAAATCTCTTAAATGTCTGAGTCTGAGAAGAAGCTATGAAGTCTCACAATTTTCGCAAAGTTTGCTTGTTTTGATGGTCTTGCCTCCTTTCCTGCCAAAACGTTTTTTTTGTTTTTGTTTTTTTTAATTGTTTATTTTTGGCCACACCGCGGAGCTTGTGGAACCTTGGTTCCCTGACCAGGGATCAAACCCACCCCTTGCAGTGGAAGCGCAGCGTCCTAACCACTGGAGCACCAGGGAAGTCCCCAAAACAATACTTTTTGATGCTTTATGTTTTAAGGGGAAAAACAGCCCCACAGAGAACAAAGGTTGATCACTTATGAGGAGCTTAAGGTTTTCTTAGTTCCGTTCACTGATAGCCATGTCCTGTTTCCCAGACACCCGTGACCCCGTCTTCAGTGCCCAAGTGGACTCGGACAGGGCTTCCAGAGGTTGGACCCTGAATTTAGAAAAATAAATGTTTTCAGGGTGTCTTTTACACCTGAAACTATTATTGAGACTTACCAGAGTGCCCCTGGAGAATCCCAGAGGCCGTTTACCTTATAAAGAGAGCGATTATACAATTAATCAGACTTGTTTGAAGTGTTACTGTTGTGAGGCTGCTTTGGTTATGTTTACAGGAAACCGTTACTCGTTTTAATGTTTGAGAAGCTGTGTGCTATATGGGGACGCCTTTATTCTCAGGGGAAACACTGATCACGTGTGTTACGTACTGTACCCCAAAAGAGAATCTGACCCCCTCCGTTCTGATGTTGTCGGTTAGAGAAACACATGAATCACCCCGGTAGCCTGTGCCCTCTGGGGATGACTTGGGGCTTTTCATGTGTGTCCTCAGCAAAGAAGGACGGGATCAGAGGCTTGTGGAAAGGCTGGTACCAGGTACTTTGAACTAGTGAAACTTCACAGACAGGCTTTCGTGTTCTCCTGGCTTCAACAACTCAGAGCTTCGCCCAGGGTGCAGGTCAGGGTTTCCAGGCTCTTCTGGATGCAGACGGCGTGGGCGCAGCTGCCGGGACCCACAGACCAAGGTGGGAAACTGGTGGTTTGCTTGGAATATTGCTGACGTTTCCATTTCTGTTTTCTAGACACACGAAACTTTCTCTTTCTTCAACTGTCTGTAACCCATAAAAACCTGGTAGGCGGAAATGACACCTGGTCCTTCCTGACAGAGTTCTTGCTAAGTTGCCTCATTTTGTGCGACGGTACAGCTATTTGCATAGGTTCAAAAAGACGACTCTGGCGGGGGGGTGTTTTCTTTCAAACTTTTTTTATTGTGGTAAAATAGATGAAAATTTTACCGTTTTAATCAGTTTAAGTGTACAGCTCAGTGGCATTAATAGGAATTAATAATTCTCTAGAAAACAGGCACAGTTTCTCACGCAAGTGGGGCAAGACGGTGTGTGTCCTGCGTCTGGCTTGTTTTGTTCGGTGTAACGTCCTCAGGGTTCCTCCACTTTGTCGCAGGTGCCAGAATGTCCTTCTTTGTTGTGCGTGTGGTAAAACATACATAAACTTTTCCACCCTAACCACTTCCGAATGTCCCCGCACTGAGGTGCCACCACCCCGTCCTCTCCAGGACCCTCGCACCTCCCCGCCCCGGGCCCGCGGTCCGCTTTCCAGCAGAGACGTGGGCTCACGTCGCCCGGCTCAGGGCCCTCCCGTGCGGCAGGCGCCAGACTCCCCTTCTCTGTGAGGCTGCACGAGACTCGCCACGTGAGGGACACGCCGCGTCCGTCCACGCACCCGTCAGGGGACGTTGCGTTGTCACCGCCTCTGCTGTTGTGAGTGACGCAGCCAGGAGGGTGGGTGTGCACGTCCCCGGAAGCAGAGTCCCTAGAACAGACGGTACTTCTGTGTGTGCGTGTGTGAGCAGCTGCCTCCTGCCCTGCGCTCTTTTCACCAGGACGTAATATAACTGGACAGCTTGAGAGCCTTCCTCAGAACGTCCTGTTTCTCAGTGATGCTTGTGTGATCGACTGTGACAGGCCACTTGTCACAGAACTGAGCTGCCTGTAGGGAGTGAAGGCTACAGAGGCCCCCAGGAAAGCCAGTCTGGCCCTGGGGTCCCCGCCCTCCGTGGTGGGAAGGTCGCCTCCTGCAGGCCGGGAAATCTGAGATAAGTGGGGACCTGAGTAAGAGAGGCCAGGACTGAACATACGAGTGGGCGACGGCAGAGCAGCCTGCCCGGCCCCGCCGCCCCAGTGACCACCAGCCCGGGAGGTCAGGTCAGAGTGCTCTCTGGGACAGTCCAGGGAGCTACAAATAACTTCAGGACTCGATTGATACCTGACAGCTTCTCTCCTTTCTGTTTGTGCCTCCGACGTGGGGCGACACAGAGGACGCCATCGCACAGGGAGCCACGGCCAGCGGGCCCCCTGCTTCCCCCGCGGGCTCCTCTGCAAAGCTCCCCACCCCCTGCCTGCATTTGAGTCTCTGCCACGTGCAAGTGTCTGGATCCCTGGCCCCTGTTCCCCTGGCTGGGCTTCCTTTTCTCCGCACACATTTAGAGGGGCCACAGGTGGAGCCTGTGGACTTGCTTGGCCTGGCACTCCTGCCCGCCCTCGGGGTAGCAGAGTCCAGCCTGAGCTTCCTGGTGAGAATTTCCAGACAGAAGCTGATCTTGTGGCATTAGTAGTTGTTTAATCTAAATTTACAAAAGAAACCTAGGAGGCCTGGCTGGTTAATTAACATTCTTAGGAGACCCGCCCTGTTTGTGTGTGTCAAAGAAGAATCTTTGAGATCATTACCAGTCCGGAGACTGTCAGGAAATCTGTGAAAGACTTTGAAATGGGCAAAAAACCTGCATATTCTGGCCAGCTCACCGTTTCTGCTTTTCTTGTCTTTGAGCTATTTTACGCCTCTGTAAGCTGCGGAAAACAGACGCTGATGCTGGTGATTTGTGCACAGAAATGCAGGTGGTCTCCCGTGGGTGCTTGTGTGCTCTGAGGGGTTCTAACATCTTTGTTTCCCCCATTAAATAATCAGTTACATAAAATCTTTAGTAAGAGTTCATTTCAGAAGGAAAAAAAGGAAATCCACCTTCTCCAAACCCACTGTCTTTCTGAGGAAAACACCGGGGCCCAGCCGTCCTGCAGAGGCACTTGCTCCTGTGGATCCGTCCCGTCTGGGTCAGCATCCGTGTTCTGCTCTCATTCTATGTCCTTCCGTATAGAGGGAGAGCTATAAAGACATGCATGCACAGGTGACCTTCGAACAACAAGGGTTTGAACTGCATGGGCCCCCCCTTCTGTGGGGATGTTTTTCACTAGTAAATGCCCCATGGGCTGTTGGTTGAATTGGAGAATGCAGATCGTGGCTACAATGAAACTCTACGCCCGCTGACCCCCGCGTTGTTCAAGGGTCACTTATGTAAAGGCATTAAAACATTCTGTGGCAGTATCTGTTGAGGTGGGAAATGAGCACAGTGCCAGCGATGTGGACGTGGATCAGGGCCGCGGGGACAGTGGGGAGGGCGGTTCCCGGCGGAAGGCAGATTTTATGTGAGTTACCCCTTGATGGCGGCCTCCCCGGTTTTCGGAAGCTCGTTCCTGAGAGGGCGCGGTGGAGGCCGAGGCTGTGACTGTGGACGTGGGTTGGCTTCTGCGGCCTTTCCCCCAGGGGCCTGCTCTGTGGCACGTTGTCCTGCAGCTCTCCCTCCTGCCCTGGAGGCCCGTGGAGGCCCTCGGGCCGGCGTCCTGCTGCTTCCTGTCTGTCCCTCCACTCATCTGCGTCCTTTGCAGCCTGCCCGGCCCCAGGGTGGGCTCATTCCACTCCCAGTGGGTGGCCTGGGTCCTGGGGATGCAGGCCCCCAAGGCCCCCGCCCGCGCTCCGGGGGTGGGTGGGTGGGGAAGCCTTGCCCTTTCTCCCTGGAGAGGAGCTGGTTGTTCTCTCTTTACCCCCTGTGTATTTAGGAACCGTATGGAGGTTCCAAATGTGACTGTTCCTGCCCTACGAGAGGACCCGTTCATTGGGTTTAGCCTAATGCTGTGTGTAAACACACATTCACTGGTGCGGACGTTTTAACCGGGGATTATTCTGTTGACACTGCTCTGCAGAAACATTTCCGGTCTGTTTGGATGTCTCTACGGTGCACACAGCTCTCATTCTTTTATATTTTCCATGTTGGGGGCATAATCTTTTTAAACTCAGTCTCCGATGGGCTTTTTGTCTGCTCAGTTGTTTATGCCGCTGGGTTATTTAGTGTGGATTTGTATGCCATCTGGAAGCCTCAGTCTTTTGTGTGACTGTCAAATACACATTCTTTCTTTCTTTATACACATCTTTCTGTGCAAGACTGATCTCACCAGCCCTTGCGGCCGCGTGGCCCTGGGCCCAGGCGTGCCTGTTTTCTCACCCCCTCGGTGCTCTGGGGCTGCAGCTGGGGAGGGTCAGTGGGGAGCGCGGTGATGGGGCCGTGGTAAGGACACAGCAGGTCCCTGGAAACGTGCAGGTGTGTTTCGTGGAGGGAGCCGGCGCTCCAAGTCCTGTATTGACTTGCACAGGGGTCGGGAGCAGACGGCCCTGTCTGCCTGACCAGTGAGCTCGGGCTGGGGGCCGGGCTGAGGTGGGCGGGCCAGGGCAGCAGGGCTCCCTGTTCTTCCCTGGGGGTCCTGGAGGGGTGTCCCCGCGGGGCCCTGCACCCACCCTGTGTGTGTCCTCTTCCAGGCTGCCGACCCGCACCCCTGTGAGCTGGAGCCCACGACGCTGCCTGGGCCATGGACTCGAAGGTCAGATGGGCGGTGGTCCTGGGGGTGTGGGCGGCGGAGCCTCGGGTCCCAGCTCTCGGGAGCACAGGGCGGATAACCCCCTCGTCCCCTCACCGCTTCCGCCTGCTCCTGTGCAGGATGGGCTCAGAGCTATAGCGTCACCGAGGTCGCGTGGGCCAGTCCCCTGCCTCAGCAGGATGGGGCCTAAATGGCGCCTTGTGCTTTGAGTGAGTTTAAAAGAGAAAGTCGCGCCTGGCCCAGCAGAAGGTCTTCTTCACCTCCTTCCTGTCTTTGCCAGGCAGTGTGGCATCTTCGGGTGCCCAGCCTGGGGCCCTCCGTGACCCCACCAGCCCCATGGGGGCGGCCTCACTAGGTGGTTCACGAGCCTGACCCGGTTTCTGCATCTCTGAGCAGGCAGCGCCTGGGGTCTCCGTGTGCGCTTCTCAAACATCCCTCTGCAGCCCTGGGAGCTGTGTGGTTCCCAGCTTAGCAGCTCAGGAGAAACGTCAGCTACTTGAGCAGAAGAGGTTTCGGGAGCTGCCCAGGTGCCGCTTCTCCTGACGGCTTCAGTGGGAAAGGGCAGACACACTCCCAGGGCTTTGCTTTCCCCTTTCTTCCCTTCAAGCTGAGAAAACCGAGACACAGGCGTGCCCCACAGTCAGGTTCATGGTGAGACATCCAGCAGCTTCCTCTTCCCCCGTCAGAAATTTCACCGTGCTATAGATTTTCTGACTTTTTTCCCCTATAGATTTTCTGACATTTTTCTGATTTTGTTTCCAGGTTGTTTTTTTTTTTTAAATTGCAGTAAAATTTACCATTTTAACCTTTTATTTATTGATTGATTGATTGGCTGTGCTGGGTCTTCATTGTGGTGCGCGGGCTTCTCGTTGCGGAGCATGGGCTCTAGGCGTGCGGGCTTCAATAGTTGCAGCACGCGGGCTCAGTAGTAGTGGCTCGTGGGCTCTAGAGCGCAGGCTCAGTAGCTGTGGCGCACGGGCTTAGTTGCTCCGCAGCATGTGGGATCTTCCCGGACCAGGGCTCGAACCCGTGTCCCCTGCGTCGGCAGGTGGATCCTTAACCACTGCGCCACCAGGGAAGCCCCCGTATTAACCTTTTTTAAGTGTCCGGCTCGGTGGCGTTAAGCGTACTCGCGTCTCTCTGCCACCACCGCCCCCTTCTCTCTGTGCATTTGATGCTTCAGGGACCACACAGATGAGAAGCATGGAGCAGTGCATGTCCTCTTGTGTCGGGCTTGTATCACTGAGCATGATGGCTTGGTTTTTTTTTTTTTTACTGTTTGTATGGTGCTGTTCATCTATACTGTAGCATTCTTTGATTTTTTTTTTGATATGTAGAAAATGAGATTTTGTTTTGTTTTGTTTTTACTGTTTGTTTGGTGCTGTTTTCTCCAGGTTTGGACACCAGGATTAGTCTAGTTTATCGCACACATTGGACAGCTTTCCATCGTTTTCTCTGCACTGGAACTGATTTTATAGCACGAGTTATTTTTGCCTCCTGTAGATGAAATCTGTATGATGTCCGGCAAGATTTCCTAAGTCTTGATCGTTGCTCTTAACGTACTTTTTCCTGTGACCTAAAAGGATAAACTATCAAATCTTCCACCTTCTGAGACATCCATTTCAGCTTGTATCAATTGTCCATCCTTGGCTTTTCACCAGCCTTGCTTGTTCTTGGTGTTAAGTGCTGTTGGTCTTCTGGGCTGGCTGCCTGTTTGGGAGTCCAGGCCAGCCTGTTCTTGACATGCTCAGAACGGAGTCTGTCCACACGCTTCCCAGCCAGCCGCATGGCACTAAACACGTGGCTCCAGGGCCTGAGCCCTCTAACACGGGATGCTCTCCTTCTCGCCCGGCCACTTCTGTTCTTTGTGTTTCGGGGGGAAAGGCAGAGGTCACCGCATCTCGGTTTGATACCTGACCTGGCGTAGCTGCTGGCAACGCTGCTGCACACCCAGACTTCGGACCCTGTTTACTAACCTCTTGAAAAAGACGGCCTGGTTTAGTTCCCTGGGGCTGCGGCAGGGAAAGCCCACCAGCTGGGTATTTTCCTGAAGTGTCTGGAGGCCACAAGTCTGATATCAGGGTGTTGCAGGGTTGGTTCCTCCGGAGGCTCTGAGGAGTCTGCACTGGCATCCCTGTGTGTGTAAGTCCGCCCCTTTCTCTTGTAAAGACATGGGTCATGGGATAAGGCCCAGATCCAGGATGACCCGGCCTTAACGTGACACCTGCAAAGACCCCATTTCCAAAGAAGGTCCTGCTCGCAGGTCCTGGCCGTCAGCAGCTGGGCCTGTCTCTGGGGGACACGGTTCAACCGCGGCCCCGCCTCAGCCCCTCTCCCCTCCTGACCAGGACATCTCCTGAGGTAGAGACGCAGCACGTTCTTGAGTTTCTCAGCTGCCTTGTGCCACTGGCCTCACTGTACAGATTTAGTAGAGCTTTTACATATATTTTCCCCCTTTTAGGAGTAATTCTGGAGAAGTAAAGGCTGAATAGCAATACATAAGCACCTTATTTTATGAATTTTGTTGAAAACAATTTGTCCTCTAAAAACTGGCTTCCCAAAGTTTTCTGATTTTCCTAATCAGAATATTTTTCTAGTATTTTCTAATGAAAAACATTATGGACTTAGAAGTAAATTTTACCTGCACCTTAATTTTCTCCCCATGACTTCTCCCAGCCCAGGCCGTGTGTTTTGCGTGTGTCGATATGGGCGGTCTCGGCATCCTAGCCTCTCACGACGCCCTCTCATCCCAGGTCTGGGGGTGACCTGAGCACCCCTGGTTCTGCTCTGCACTTGCCTTCTGGTTGCCACGTGCAGCGGCCCTCGTGGTTCCCCGAGTGCTGCTCGTGGGCTTGGCCAGGGGCTTATCTACCTGAGGTCAGCCAGGCCTGCCCAGAGGCAGGTGTTGCCTGTGGTCACTGCTGCCCAGGCTGTATTGAAAATCTGCTTTTGCACAACACCTTCCTGGGCCCACAAGGACATGATGGAAGAGGATGAGCTTCTAACTGCTGGATGCACTCCCAGTGAGCATGGGCTCTGGTTGGTAAAAGATACGTGGGGCCCAGAGCAGGCGTACAGAGCCAGGATGGCACCTAGACACGTACGTGCCTGACCACCCACCCTGGGGCGCACCAGCTGGCCGCTGGCAGATGGGTCACCTTCTGCAGGATTGGAGCTTTTTGGCATCTGTACGTGGCCCTGCGGACTGGCCCCTGCCCAGTGGCAGGGTGTCCAGGCCCCGGGCCAGGGAGGCCATCCCGGGCCCGGCTGCCCGGCCTGGGGCCATGTTCCCACAGGACTCTCCTCTCAGGTCAGCAACGGCGCCAGCCCCCAGGACGAGCGCACCACAAGCCTGCTGGTGTTCAGCTTCCTCCAGAGCTGTCCGCACTCCCGTTGCCACCAAGAGCTGGAGGTGCTGGGCCGCAAGCTGCCCGTGTGCGCGGCCCACGACGATGAGCTGCAGACGGATGGCAACTGGTGCAGCCACTTCCGTAACGAGGGGCCGGCAGAGACAGGTAGGCGCCGGGCCAGCCTCCGCGGCCCAGATCCGGCTGTGGGGCCTTCGGGCTCAGGTCCACCCCGTGTCCAGCGGAGCAGGCCTCGCCGAGTCCAGTCCGTTGAAACCCACTCGGGCTCCTGAGGATTCTTTGCATTTGTGCAGCGCCCACGCTTTACTCCTGTGTGTGTTATGGCCGTGACGATCTGCACGGTCACCAGGGCAGCGGGGACCTGGGGCCCTTCTCTGGGCCGGGCCGTCCTCCGGGTGTGGCGGATCCCAGGTGTGCGTCCTGCCCTCCGGCCTCAGCTTGTGCCCCCAGTGCTGCCTCCACGGAGGCGGCTGGGAGCTGCCAGCTGGGCGCCCCTCTGGAGGTGGGCCAGGCACAGCACACCCTGGAGCCCCCTGAGGAATTCTGTCGGGTCCCTGAACCAGCCTGTGCTTCGGGGGAGGCTCCCAGGTGTCCCCGACGCTCCCGGGAGGCCTGGGCTGGAGTCTGCTGTCTGCGGGGGGTGGGGGTCACGGCCCTCTCGCGGCTTATCCGGCCTCTGGGCTGCCAGCTGTCTTAATTCGGGTGGCCGGCGGTGCAGCATGCGGTCCCCACCAACCAGGGTTGCCTTAGGCCCCCGCTTTGGGAAGGGGCAGGAGTAGCTCTGCTATGAGGCCTGCTGCCCTGGTGGCCCCGTCTGCACCAAGCCCCCCTCAGACTGGAGCCTCACTGGACGCACAGGGCAGGGTGGGCGCTCGGGCAGAAGCGGGGTGTGGTCAGGAGCCTGAGGAGGTGTGGGAGCAACGGGCAGAACGGAGGCCTGGCTGCCACTCGTCGGTGGATTTGTTTGCTCAGCTGGACGGGAGGAGGTGGGAGAGTGGCGCTGTCGGGGGCTGTGTGGGAGGCAAGTCAGGACAAGCGTGAGGGCCGGGCTGCGAAGGGGACCACGGGGTCGAGCGTGGCCGGGCTGTCGACCCAGGTCGAGGTCGTCTCGGCAGGCGAGTGGTGACCTGTCCCCGAGCAGAGGTGGGCGGGTAGTGGGAGGTTTCGGGGCGAGGAGGGCTCGTGTTGGGGTCACACAGACACGTCTCAGTGAGGTCAGGGCTGCAGCCGGGCCCATGGAACTCCACGGGCGCATGGCTGTGCAGGCACTGTTGGCAGATTCCACCAACCACAGGTTGGAAATACTTGGGGGAAGAAGTTCCATAAAGTTCCCCAGAGCAAAACTTGAATTTGCTGTGCGCTGGCCCCTGGACTTTGGTGCCCGCAGTGGTCCTGGGCTGGCACCCACCCAGACCCCGAGGGACGAGTGTGCGGGCAGCTAGGCCCACAGGCCTAGGTTAAGGTTAAAGTTGCTGGTCGGGGTCCAAACCACAAGGCGTGGCACTTGGACCCTCTGGTTTCCCAGCATGTGTAGACGTGTACACTACATGGAGGTGTGTTCAGTGTGCAACAGCGCTGTCTTAACAGCGTTCGTGCCTTAGTGAAAAGCACTTCACTGCTGCACGCTAAGCATCCTGAGCCTGCAGCGTGTTGAAGCAGTGACGTCACTGGTCACCATACAAATATATAATAATGAAAAAGTGAAATATTGCGAGAATTACCAAAATGTGACACAGAGACACAGAGTGAGCAAATGCTGTTGGGAAAACAATGCCAACAACTCTCTCAACGCAGGGCTGGCTGCCACACGCCTTCCACCTGTGTGACGGGCAGGGGGGCTGGAGCCGAGGCGCGTACACTTTCTGTGCTGCAGGGAGAAGCGAGGGGGCTGGCTACTCAGTGCCCCAGGTCCCCAGCCGCGTACCCGGGAGTCAGCCCACAGCTGGGAACCCCAGAGCCCCTGGGAGCTTCTGTTCTGGGGAGGGGCTCAGATGGTGTCCAGGAAGGAAGAGCATGGCATCTGGGGAGGTGGGGGTGTGGAGGGGAGGCAAAGTCCAGGAGGAGAGGCCGCGGAGCCTCTGTCCTGACCGCTTCCTCTGCCGACAGCCATCGGACACTGGGCTTCGAGCCCGGGTTGTGGCTACCCTGGCATCACAGGTCCTTCTCCCGCCCGGCCCCTGTGCCTGGACCCGTGTCCACACCATCCTCACTGGGCTGTGGATGCAGGACCCACCCCTTTCCTGGAGCAGGTGGAGCGGGAGCGGGGTGTGAGTGGGCATCATCTGAAACCTCCCCCCTCGTCTGCACCTTAGACTCTGAGGCTCAGGAGGAAGTGGTTCGGGACATCGCCAGGCAGCTCGCCCAGATTGGGGACAGGATGGAGTGCAGCATCCGCCCGGGGCTGGTGGCCGGCCTGGCCGCGCAGTTCAGGAACACGAGCCTGTCGGAGGAGGTGAGTGAGAAAACCCACGGGGCTCGTCCTCTGCCTCCTGGCAGACAGACCAGCGTCCGGGGAGGTGGCTCAGCTCGTGACTGCTGCAGAGAGCCAGGCTGGCGAACTGTCTCTCGGAAGAAAGTCACTTGACACCTGAAAACCTGAACCTGAAGTCGGACTCAAGAGTCTGGGGACGGAGCCCCCCAAAAGTTAACAAGACGGATGTGACTCTTCCTGAAACAACACGTTCCACTCCTCTGACTGCCGAGGCGGTGGGGCCCCCGTGACCTAGAAACGCTCTCGGGCTGGGCCCGGCGGGTCAAGCCTCCTGCCTCCGGGAGGGCCTGTCTGTCAGGGAGCCTCCCTCTGAGCTTTGCTGGCCGGCGTGTTTCAGACACATGCTGCTGGTGCCATTTCTTGCTGCCACGTGTTGGCACGTGGAAGGTCCTTTCCGGTCTGGCGGTCCACGAGGCCTCTCCCGGCAGGAGCTCCCCATCCTGCTCCCTGCTCCCATGTACCGGGGCCGGACCCCTGGGCGGTGACTGACCTTGATCTCAGGTGCCTCCAAGCAGGAGACGAGGACACGCCGCAGGGGGGTGAGGGGGGTGTTGGGGGGGTGCCTCGCCTGCCCCCGGCTTTACCTCCTCTCCTCTGGCCTCCTCAGCTGTTTACAGCACTTCCCTCCTCCCCGCGGGAGGCCTGGTAACCACGCCTCTGCTTCCACGTGCAGGACAAGAGGCGGTGCCTGGCGGCCGCGCTGGAACAGCTCACACAGCTGTACCCTGCGGACGTGGACCGCGAGAAGACCCTGCTGCTGCTGACCATGCTCGTGGCCAAAAAGGTGGCCGACCACTCGCCAGCTGTGCTCCAAGATGTCTTCCACACCACAGTGACCTTCATCAACCAGAACCTTCTCGCCTACGTGAGGAACTTAGTCCAAAACGTAAGAGCCAGTGGTGGCAGCTCCTGGGCTCTTACCAACCCCCCACCTTGGTGTCTGCCTCTCCCCACCCCGGCCTCCTCTGAGCTCTGGGACCCTCGCTGCAGGGCTGCCTGCTGGGGACAGACCCCGGGGAAGGTGGGCACGGCCCTTGCTGCTCAGGAGGAAAGGCTTGGTTCTGCGTCCAGGAGTCCGGCTGTTTCTGAGAGGAGCTGCTCTCACAGGGCAGCGGAGGCCGACTGTGCACCCTCCACAGGCTTGTGCGAGCTGCTGGGGGGTGAGCGGGAGAGGGGGCTGCAGGGGCCCACGCTGGGCTTCCAGTCTGCTGTCAGCCTCACCTTGTCACAAAAATGAGTATAAGTTAAATTAAAACACATGCTTACCAAGGAGGGTGAGAGGTCAAAAGGGGGTAAAAACTGCACACATCTGTCCTCCACCCAGGATATTAGAAGGTCTGGTGCTTCAGTTTCATAGACCACCTGGAAGGGAAAGTGGATGTATCTTATCTATAAATTTTGGGGTTTTATGTGTCGGGAATGTTGCTCAGGCGTCTGACCCTCTTAATATGTAGTTAATGAGCCTTAAAAGCATTCTCTCTGCATGGCTTTCAGTTATATGGGCTTTTAAAAGTAAAAACCAGAAGGAGAACACAAACCCCAACTCGTTGCGAAACCAAGCTGAGCTGTTGTTGGAAGGAGATAAGCCTCTCTTAACAGCTTCCAGACACTGTGGGGCTGAAACAGAACCTTGGTCCAGTCCTCACATCCACTGAGATGCCTCTTGGCACCATAAGTGACTTGGTGAAAGCTGTGTTTGTTTGCAAAGCCCCGGCTGCACTTCCGCTGACCGTGGCCCTAGAGGCTCAGGTCTAGGGTCCTGGCTCAGGAGGGAGGCTGGCTAATCCCGGCTGTTGTCCTTTCTTGCTCCAGGAGATGGACTGAAGGGACGACTCAGCAGAAGCGCGACTGGTTACCACTTGAGATGGTGACAGCGGTGTAGCTGTCTCCACAGAGGTGGAGCCTCGGCCACTGTAACATGTGCAGAGAAGACAGGCACGAGGTGACAGCTGTGTCTCTCTCACCAGTTTAAAGCCAGGGACCAGTTAGGAATTTCTTCACGTACATGTGTGAATGTTTCACATCATCTACATCCGCCCACATACTGTGCCTTTACCTAATGTCTGCTGGAAAGGTCCCCGCCTGAAAATCAGATCTAAAAGCAGATCGTGAGTTCCCTCGTGGTCCAGTGGTTGGGACTCCTCTGTGCTTCCACTGCAGGGACCAGGTCTGATCCCTGGTTGGGGAACTAAGATCCCACAAGCTGCAGCCAAAAAAGAAAAAAAGAACAACAAAATAAAAGCAGATTGACAAATAAAAGAAGAAAAAGAACACACTTCATGTTTTTTTGTTTTTTAAAAAAACCCACTTGGGGGGCTTCCCTGGTGGCACAGTGGTTGAGAGTCTGCCGGCTGATGCAGGGGACACGGGTTCGTGCCCCAGTCCGGGAGGATCCCACGTGCCGCGGAGTGGCTGGGCCCGTGAGCCATGGCCGCTGAGCCTGCGCGTCCGGAGCCTGTGCTCCGCAACGGGAGAGGCCACAGCGGTGAGAGGCCCGCGCACTGAAAACCCACTTGGGACCTCCCTGGCGGTCCAGTGGTTAAGACTCCGCGCTTCCACTGCAGGGGGTGCGGGTTTGGTCCCTGGTCGGGGAACTAAGATCCTACATACTGTGCAGCGCAGCAAAAAAAAAAAAAAAGCGCACCCTTGGTGGTGGTACCACAGGCAGTGTGAGGGGACCAGGGATTGGCGAGGGAATGCATGGACCCCCTACAAGTGAAAAATTCCTCTCAAAACAGGGACACCTTCATAGTAAGGAAGTGCAGTCTTTTTCTTTTTTTTTAGGTTTCATAGAGAGGTTTAATGCTGTGTGTGTTCACACAGCAAAGCTATTTCCACCCACACAGGAAATCTAACTCACCGTGTATTTCCTCGAGGTCCATCCCAAGAGCCTGGGCCATTCCAGATGCAGATGGAAGAAGGCAGCACCACCACACACTGGAAGGTCCAAGGGGGTGGGTTTAATCGATCGTCCTTCTTGAACTTGCCGCTGATGTAGGGCACCCGGTCCAGAATCAGTCAGTGGCCCATACCAGCCCCACGGCTCCCATGGCGCCCCGCAGGCCCACTGTGGGTGACCGGTTTCTGGCCAGCTGGCGGCAGCAAGGGCCCATGACCTGCTCAGCATTGTGGCTCCGTCCCGGCTCAGGGTGACCCCGGCCCCGCTGGCTCAGGCGCACTCAGTCTTGCTGTTTAAAAACCAAGCAGCACCAGAGGTTCTGGACTCAAACTTTTTTTTTTTTTGCGTTACGCGGGCCTCTCACTGTTGTGGCCTCTCCCGTTGCGGAGCACAGACCCAGCGGCCATGGCTCACGGGCCCAGCCGCTCCGCGGCATGTGGGATCCTCCCGGACCGGGGCACGAACCTGTGTCCCCTGCATCGGCAGGCAGACTCTCAACCACTGCGCCACCAGGGAAGCCCTGGACTCAAAACGTTTAACAGGAAAATCAGACCTCAAAATGTGTTTGACTTTTTCACCGTGATTTCCTTTTACTTGAGGCAGGAACCACAGACAGTTAAAAGACGTGGAGGTAATTTCAAGGCTTATGTCAGCCAGCCAGTTTCCAAAATCATGTAACTAAATGCACCCTTTTCTCTTTCCAAGAAGTCAAGGTTTTGATAAAAATTTTAAGCCGCTGGAGAAGCTACTACATCCGTCCTGTGGAGAATGTCTGTGAAGAATCTTACACTTTCATCTTCCAGCCATGCCCCCAGCTCATCTTCACCTATGAAGCTGCTTACGGAGAGAACAGGCTTCTAGGCATATAAGATGAAAGAACAGACTTAAGAGTTCAGCATTTGTGGTGGCTCCCTTTTCTAGACACACAGTCAGTATACAAGTAATAACAGGGACTTCCCTGGTGGTCCAGTGGTTAAGAATCTGCCTTCCAGTGCAGGGGATGCAGGTTCGATCCCTGGTTGGGGAACTAAGATCCCACATGCCACGGGGCAACTAAGACTTGATGCAGCCAAAAATAAATAAATTTAAACAAAACAAAAAACTATAGTCCAATAAAATTTGAAAAAAATACAATAACAAAACGCAATCACTTAGCACCAGAGTAAACCAGAGCACTTACTGTTAGAGGCACAGCCCGGTCTGTTCCCAGCGCTAAGCGTTTCCTAGGATTGGTCTGCGTCCCAGTGCGATGGTGGGTAGGGTCCAGATCTCACATCACCAGTAACAGAAACGCCCTTGTTGCTGTGACCGTGATGCTCTGGGGAAGGACACGAACACGAGTAATGAAGTACTGATCACTACGCTGTTACCAAAACCACTTCCGTGTTCTCTGAGTTTAAACTTACCAGAAAAGAAAAGTGACTCCATGGTTCAGCATCCAACACAGCACCCCAGGGCTGGGTCTCAGGCTGACACCTGCAGAATGCTGCAAGTCCTAAAAGCAAGCAGGCGTGGCTGCGCCTCTGGAAACAATCTTCCAGATTTAAAGGGTTCATGTCACCGTGGAAACAGGGTGAATCACACACGAACACAGACACAGGGATCA
Organism: Mesoplodon mirus; assembly: GCF_964341445.2. Lineage (NCBI taxonomy): Eukaryota > Metazoa > Chordata > Mammalia > Artiodactyla > Ziphiidae > Mesoplodon > Mesoplodon mirus. The sequence continues at coordinate 102,311,701 of NC_138987.1, read as the reverse complement.
GTCAGTACAGTGTGTCTCAGCAGTGAGATACTTTCTTCCAGGCCCAGGAGCAATTTAAACAAACTCAAGTAGTCAACTCTATAAACTCATGGAAGAGAAAGGAGCTCTAAAGCACCAAATAATCCCAGACTATCTCTTACAATACTTTAAATTTTTCAGGGACCTCCCTGGCGGTCCAGTGGTTAAGAGTCCGCGCTTCCACTGCAGGGGCCACGGGTTTGATCCCTGGTTGGGGTACTAAGATCCCGCGTGCCATGTGGTGCAGTAAGTACGTAAATAATTTGTCACAGCATCTTTACCTGCCACGGTTTTACATTAATACAGTAAGCCATTTTAATGCAGTTTATACATGTTTTGGTGTCAATTTTTCCAGACCAAGTCAGATATACTTTCTTGGTCATAAAGCAAGATGACCCGCTCTTCTCCGCAAGCCGGCGTCATACAGAGATTCCAGCCTTGAGCACATCCTGGCCACCAGGACTCGGGCACATCCTGGAAATTGGTGCATTTTACATCACAACCCTCGTGGACAGAATTGAGATGTTCTGAATTAAGAGAACGTTTCATCCTGCTTTTTAATTATTTGAATTAAGTGATGGTTAAGAGAACAAAAGATGCTCAGCATCACCGGAAGTCCAGAGACCCCTCTGGTGTACTCAGACCGGCTGCTCGGGAGCCGGCACTGACTGCTGGGCTGCTGCTCGGGGCTCTCGCCCCGGAGCCGCTTTCGTTCTCCAGCAAGTTCACCAGCTGTGCGAGTCGGCCTTTGGGTGTTGCCAGCTGTTTGCAGAACCTGCAGTCAAACCACATAGGTACGTACTTAAGATGACGAGGCTGATGGTCTGGAAGCAGCCCTCCCGAGTCGAGGCAGGGGGTTACTGTGTGAACAGAAAGAGGAGTCATCAGTGTCTTCAAGGCTCCTTTTATTACGCCCTCTGGTGTCTGCTCCCAACGCTGCCTGCAGCGGAGCACCATTCACAGAGTTGCGCTTTGCTGCTTCCCCCAGCGAGCACAGAAGGCCAACGACGAAGGGAAGCGGAGCCGGGATAACCCACAAACCAGCTGTGCGGGAGAGCAGAGGGACCTCACACAGGACGAGGGTGTCAGCACGGTGACCGTCTCACCACAGGACTTGGGAGGGATGATGGCACCAGAGTCCATAGGACACAGACCTCAGCCAGGGAACAGGGGAGGCAGAAAGAGGCCCTTTTGACCTGAAGAAGGAAATGAACAACTGGGACAGCAAGAAAAACACAGGTCTAGGAAAATGATCAATTGTCTTTTCCTTCGGTGCTGACCAAGAACCCAGCCACTTAGTACAGTTCTCTCACCAGAAATGGTCGTCCAGACTTAACGGGGAGGGGCCCGCCTTCTGGCTCTCCCTGGGGAAGGAGGCCCACACTTGCTCTAAACAGCTCACGGGAGGGTGCGGTGTGGCCAGGAGGGGCGGACGCCTGGGGGACAGCCCCCTGGGCTACAGCGGCGCTTGCGGTGTAGACGGGACGGTGCAAAGAAGGGGGGATGCGGGTCAACACTTCAGCACCTGACTTCCCCACCAGGTCGCGCTCCCAGGACGCGTCTGTCCGAGGGGGCGCCCCCTGCACCCCGGGGGGCACAGACGGGCACCTGTCCCCACACCACCCGAGGAAGTCAAGGAGACCCTAGTCCAGCAGGGTGGGTCTGGAACCGCCAGGCGCCAGGTCCAGGCTGGGAGAGGCCCCTGGTGCGGTGAGCAGCTGGGATAGACTGATGAACCTTGGCTGCCACGTGCGGTCCCACGGAGCTGGCTCAGCACCTGCCTACCTGCAGCGTCCCCGGGGCCCGGACCGCCCCACGCAGGACAAGGTACCTGCCGGTACCTCTGCAGGTTCCAAGGATGGGAGACGCCGGGGAAGCCCTGGACCCGAGTCAGAACCTCTGACTGCCGCCTGCCGCACACATGCCAGACGCCTTCGGGACAGTAGTGACCCCAAGGGGGTGCGAAGAGGAAGCGTGATGAGGGAGGCCCTCCGACAGCCCCTGGCGTGTTGTGACCGCTCAGCCCCTCTGCTGAGACGATAATGACCACCCTTGTTCAGGGAAAGGAAAAGAGACGCTCCCTGAACCCAAGCCCAGCTCACAGCCGACCCTTGTGGGGAGTGGAGAACAGGGGGGCTCCACCAAGGACAGATCCTGGTCCTCTGGGGAAGAGGACACATTCTCCTGGCATCAGGTGTGTTGCTGAGACTTGACATGAGATACTGCCTGCATGGAACTGGTCCAGAGGCTAGAAGCTGTTTCTACAAAGTGACCAGACAGCCCCTCTTGATGAAATTCTTGGTAAGTCTGTGTAAACAGACATAAGAAATTGAGAAGAGGGGAAAAAATCTTACCTACAATACCTTTCTTTCATTTCTATAAAACATCTCAAAATAATTTTAAAATTCTACGGGTATGACATTTGTCCCCATGTCAAGCCTTCAGGGAAAAGGCAAGGAACAGGCACAGCTTTTATATTAGCAGGAATCAGCAAGAGACTGAGGAAATGAATTTCTATGGGAAATGAAAAGGGGCTGTGGTCCAAAAACCACATCTCTGGCTCCTGTCCCCCCCAGGACACACCCAGGTAGAGAGACGACAGGCGAGAGGAGGATCAGCCTTTGGGAACCAGATGGTCAGCAGATGGCTTTTCCTCTAGAAAGCTTTCTGGGGGCATTGCTGATGCCCGTAAGGCACACTGGGGCTGACTGGTTTCTGAGGCCCCGGAGTTGTCACCACTTTACTACAGAGAACATAAACTAGCATTCTTTAATTCTGGTATTTTTCTCAAGAAACCTTCAGTGGCTTTTGCCAAGTGATCAGAAATCATGACATTCAATACAGCAGTTACGAGTTCTGCAGGACCGACCAACACAACAGTTCAAGCGAGGGTGCCAGAAGGGCGCGAGGCTGGGTTCCACACCTGCGTCCCACCATCACCCTCCCTCTACCTCAGACGCAGATGTTCCAGTCCCACCAAGAAGGGGGTGGGCCGCTGAGAAACAGTTTTTAACGTCAGCAAAACAGGGGAGCCGCTACCACCGCAGTCCTTACTAGGCGCCCCCTCCTCCTGTCCACGACCAGAGGGGACGCTGAGGTCCTCCTATCACTTGGGAACCCCGTGCTTGAAGGCCACGCTGTCTGGGTCTCTGCTGAGTAAAGCGTGGCCCTGCCTTACCCCTCCGCCGTGGAGAACGCAGACCTCAGCAGACCTCAGCCTCCGCAGCGCAGACCTCCCGCCAGCCGCCCTCCCGCCAGCCGCTCAGAAACGAACCGGCTCGGGTTAGTGCTTCAGTGCGTTCAGCCAATGGGCTTGAGGACCCAGAGTTTACATGGAAACACTGGAAAGAGAATATTCTATCATAAAAGGGAAGAGAAGGAAGACAACTCAGCAGCTCGCTCTCCCCCTACGAAGCAGCAGCGCTGCCGTCGGAACACACGGAGCAAAACCCCACTTCCCTCGCCTCTGGCTCCTCAATGAAGGACACCAAGACCCTGACCAGCATCCCTCCCCAAGACACAAAAACTCAGAATGCAAGACACACTGCCTGGTAAAGCTGCACAGACACACACACACATTCCAGACCTTTCTGACCAACTTCTAAACAGTATCGCTTTAGGAAGATTTAACTTAAAAAAATAAAAATTAAAAAATAAAGCACATTTAAAACATCAAGTTTTGGTGATCAGGATAGGTAAAGGAATTTTATTACAAATTTCAGGATTTAAAAAGTAACCTGTTACATTTACTAGGATAAATCTGAGATGACCTGTCTCGAGCACGTGTGTCCCGTCAGTGACACTGACCTCAGGCATGAAGAGACGCGGTCCCCCGTGAGGGGTGCGGCCAGCGGATGAGGCTACGCTGAGTCTCCACGGGCACGTGCTGACGGTGATCATTACGGTTTGTCACTGTGGCATTTGGGCCGTGACGAGCTCAGTGTAAGCCTCCGTTATGGAACTCTGAAAGCCGAGCTAGAACCTCAAGGGCAGCCTCTCTTTCCTGCTTTTTACTTCGATGATATTTAGGAGACTTTGTGTACTGAATGAGAGTTATGGTTCACTGGCCTGTAAGCCCACGTGTGGAAACCCTTATCACCTGGCAAGAGACGGCTGAGGAGCGGCCTGACTGGGAAGGAGGCTGAGGCCAGAACCTGGGAATCACACTAGTTCAGGTCATGGACAGCGATGCCCAGCAAGAGAGACGCTGCCGGCCGGCGAGTCCCTGTCGGCTCAAGGGTGCCCACAGACAGAAGGGCTGGAAGCAACCTCGATAGGCCAGCTAAGCCACCCTCCAGCTTCCGAATGCGGAGACAAACTTGCCCCGCGGTCACGGGCAGGGGCCCCGGGTCTCTTCTCTTGTACGTTTAAAGACTAAAGGCAGCGTCTTTACAAGGGGAACTGCGGGAAGCATCGGGCGAGCCCTCCGCACGGGGCCTCGGGGCACCCTGGGGCGAGGCGGGCAGGGCAGTACCTGAGAGGCAGCTGAGACCCGGCAGAGCACGTGGGCTGCGGGACTGAGGGCGGCAAGACCAGAGGGGCTGAGAGACCCCAGGCGCCCCCACGGGGACCCTCGCCCTGAGACTGGCTCTCACAGGACGACGTTATCCCCGGGGGGCGTTTGGCAGCTCGGGGAGACGCGTGGGGTGGGGCTGTCACCCCAGGGAGGGCGCTCCGGGGCTGGGGGGGTGGGCTGCGCACCCACAGGGCACAGGCCCCCAGGCCCGGGAGCTACCCAGGGGCCGTGGACGCCAGGCGGGGGCCGCTTTACACACAAGACCCTGAACCTAGCAGGCGCCCAGGCCCGGGACCTCCAGTCAGACCACCGTGTGCAGCCTCCAGCTCAAGCCCTAACACATGGGTCGGCCCCCTGCCCTGCGGACCCAAGTCCTCCTGACCCCAGAGTGTCCAAGGGATGTCCAGCCAGCTCCTGGCCGCTCCAGTCCAGTTGACACAACTAAAACCTCACACCTTTTTGTCTTCTCTCTCCGAAAAATCTACTTCCTTCTCAGAGCCAGTGCCACCCCAACTACCACCGCCAGGATGGCAACGGCGGCGGCTGCCCCTCCGAAGAGCAGGAGGGACTTGCCCGCGGGCGGCGGGCCAGCTTTCTCGGGGCTGCCCGGGGAGGGCCCTGCCCCCAGCCCCCCACGCCCGCGGGCCGCCTGCTCTCCGCCCAGCGGGGCTGCTGGGGGCTCCACTGGGGGCTCTAGCGGCGGGACCCCCTCCTGCTCCAGTTTGGCAGCTTCAGACGCGGCCGCTCCCGCCTCTTCTTCAGTAAGTTCCACGAACAGAGAGGTCGTGGGACTGGCTGTCTGGACGGCCGACCCCTCGGGGCCAGGCTCCCCGGCCGCCATCAGGGCAGGGGCCGCCGCGGCCGCCGCCTCCGCGCCCTCAGGAATCTCCTCCTTCTCCACGTGCACGATGTCAGAGTTGGAGGAGTTGTTCTCACTCTTCTCTCCGGCCCCGTTGCTGTCCAAGCTCTTGACTTCTTCGGGGTCCACCGTGACCTGCTGCCACGACTCGGGACCCAGGGACACCGGTGGGCTCTCAGTGCGCCAGCTCTGGCTGCTGGACAGTGACACGGGGAAGCCCTCGGCCTGCCAGGACGCCGTGGCGGTGGTCGGAGACTCCGGGGGGCTGGCGAGCGTGGAGCCGCCACTGGGCAGGATGTAGATGTCGTTGCTGTCCTCCGCGGCGCCCGCGGGGCGCTCCTCGTCCTCCGGCTCCAGGGCAAAGACAGCGCCCTAGGAGATGAGGGGGGCGGTCAGTGCAAAGAAGGGGAAACAGATCTAAAGTAAATGTAAATCTGGAGGCAGCCCCTTTCCTAAACTGAACTTCCAGGGGTAAACACACTGTTTAAACCTACAGTTTTTGGACTGAACGTGTTTGCTTGTAGACCAACACAGAGGAAGCATTTTTAACAAGACGGTACTCTGACCAGTTTCTTCAAAGCTGAAAAAGCAAAAAGCTGATTTATATTCTATTCAATGTATACACATTTAATGCAATAAATAATGCAACGCAGCGGAGAAAAAGGAAGGCAGCTTGTGCCCTACGGATCTATTGCTCGGCCGGGCTGGTGCCGTCAGGAGCCCAGACGGGGAAGGACGCGTTTTGCTGGCAGCTGGGGTGGGTGCGGGAGCCTGGCGGAGGGACGTGGGAAGAGCCGGGAAGTGCCACCGCCCAGCAGAGGCCCAGAAACGTCAGCCGGGGGCGGGAAGCAGCCTGCCGTGACCAGGGAGGGTGCTGGAAGCAGACGCCACGGCCCTGACTCAACGGCACGGGAACGGTCATTGGTACTCGGTCATGGATGAAGCCGCCCCGACGACGGGGAGGGTGCAGGGCCGCAGTCCTCCCGCCCTCCTGGGGGTGGGAGCCACACAGCAGCAACACGGCCACGGGGGCTCCAGGCTCCCTGCGGGGGCTGTGTCGGCTCCAGTCACAAGGAAGAACATGACTCAATTTTGGTTCTTGACAAATGCACGATCTAGACATGAGGACCGACACAGGAGGCACACATTTCACCGCGACACCGGCAGCCCTAAGGCAGGGGACGCACGGGGACCAGGAGGTTCGTGGCGGAGATGGACAGGAAGTCACCCAGAGTCTGGACGACACCCGCAGATGCTACGGAGTCTGCAGAGCAAATGCAAGCAAACTAATTCCCACTTTATTTTGTGATTACGGCCGCCATTTATATGAAGTAGAATAGTTCTGTTCTGTAGTCAAGACCAGAAGCTTTGCGGTCACACTCGAGTTATCTGGAGATAAGGAATATAATCCCTTGTGTTCCCTACCCTTAGAATCACATCTGCAGCCCCTCGACGGCGCTGCTCCTCAAAGGGAGGGCCTGAGGGTCAGAGGGACCCACGTGCTCACCAGTGGGAACTCCCACCAAGGGCTAAAAACAGAGCCTCTAACAGCAAGAAGGATTTAAAAAGCAAAAGCAAAACAAAGGAACCATAACAAAACAGGTAAAAACTTTAATCCTCAGAAAGGAGACCTTTGCTACTTCTTATTTAGGGCTCGAAGCCAAAACCAGTGAAATGGAAATTTCACAAGTTGCATTGTGAAGAAATGAGGGAAAAGTTAACAAACTAAAACAGAATTTAGCATACAACTACTGTTCTCTTTATTTTTAACAGCTCAAAGCTGAGAGTCAGAAACATTCTTCGTCCCGTATCTGGAAGACTTCTTCATCCAACCAAGATACTGGATCAACATGGTTGTCAAGCGACAGCTCTGGGGGACGATATGGCCCAAAAGCCAGTTAGACTTAGTTGCCTTTTTCCTTGCTGTCATGGACTCTCTACCTTACAACTTATTTCTGTATTTGGGACGTGATTATTTTAATGATGATTCACCAAAAATTTTGTGCTTTTATGTAAGAAGTTTTAAAGAAAGAATAGATGACCACTGACCTGGTCATCTGAAGCAAAAATATAAAAATAGAGGCCTCTCCCTTGACAATTACTGTCATTAATGAAGACTAGGCTTTCAATAAAAGATAAAGCACTGTTTTGGGTAATACTTTACCTAAAACTTAGCACATTAGGGGACTAACATCTACAACTAGGCTTAGATCCATTCCAACAATTTAAATAATTTTTAGCACAAAATATGTATATTGCTGGAAACAGCCATCTCCTTAGTCCCACTGTACAAAAAACAGAAAGGAGTAACTTCAAGGGCTCAAAAATATAAAACAGATTGGGACCAACTAGAGTTTACATATGCACGGAGGGGGAACTCCCTGGCGGCCCAGCGGTTGGGACGCCACAGTCTCACTGCCGATCCTTGGTTGGGGAACTACAGCCTGCAAGCCACACAGCGTGGCCAATAAGTAAATAAATACGTACAAAGAATCAGAAAACTATATTTTGTTTAAACACCTGAAGCCCAGAGAGATCAGGTAACTTGCCCAAGGTCCCTCAGCTGCTGTGAGAATTGGACGTCAGGGTCCTTTTGAAGACTTTACTGAAATTAATTCATTTCACTTTCACAGATAAGGAAACTAAAGCAACTGAGATGGGTAAGTAATTGGCCTGAAGTCCAAAGCTGGGACTGGATCTAACCAGGCCGCTTACCTGCAGGGCCCACGCTTTCGTCAACTGTGCTCCCCTAACGCTCGAGCCCAAGGCACCCCCAACCCCGGACTTCCACACTGGTGCTTTTTCCTCAGTTTACAGCAAGAAGCAAATGGAAAAGGTTATTCTTGGTGTTTTCGTGAACAAAGATGTGTTCATGAAACCCTTCAAAGAAAAAGGGAAGCAGAGAAGAAACTGAACTACGGAGGAGAGGGACTCTCGTAGAACAAACGTAAGATAAAATGTAAGCGTAACCTTGGTTTAGTGGTAGGAACAAAGTACAAACCGCTTGGAGATCACTCAAAGAACCATTTCGAAGTGTGCAGCAGTGCGTCACCACGTCTGTATTAACCACGTTTGCTTTGAGTTTTGTTTTGGTTCACACCAGTTACAAATCGTTCTGCCACTTCAAGCAGTGTTTCACACGCAGGGTCACAGCTGCCAATGAACTTAACTGTTCCAGCTGAGGACGCCAGGGCCGACTCCCAAGACCCCACTCCCTGGTAACTCAGAGACCCACGTCCCCTGGCGTGTACCAGCCAACCCTTATCACTACGATCTCTCTCTCAAGTATTCACCGGAAAAGACAAACACAGATACCTTGCTTCTCTACATTCAGCCAAACAGGGTACTAACGACCAAATGCCTCTTAGATCGCTATTGACCTAAAATAAGAAAAGAGGGCTTCCCTGGTGGCGCAGTGGTTGGGAGTCCGCCTGCCGATGCAGGGGACGCGGGTTCGTGCCCCGGTCCGGGAAGATCCCGCATGCTGCGGAGCGGCTGGGCCCGTGAGCCATGGCTGCTGAGCCTGCGCGTCCGGAGCCTGTGCTCCGCAACGGGAGAGGCCACAACAGTGAGAGGCCCGCGTACCGCAAAAAGAAAAAAAAAAAAAGAAAAAAAAGAAAAGAGAGGGAATTCCCTGGTGGTCCAGTGGTTAAAACTCCACACATTCACCACCAAGGGCCCGGGTTCGATCCCTGGTCTGGGAACGAAGACCCACAAGCCTTGCAGCGCAGCCAAAAAAATAAAAATAAAACAAAAACAACAAAAAACCCCAAAGAAAATACTGTGAGAGAGACTCAGAGAAGTAACTTTCCACCTAATGTGATGACCAAGACCACAAAGAATACATTTTAAACACAGTGCAGTACACACGCACATGCACACGCACAAATAAAACAGACAGATCTCATGAAACACTAAACCAAACCCTTACTACACTGAAACTACTTCAGTTGCAAAACCCACTTAACTGATTTTAGATCACAAACTGTGTCACCTTCCACACTCTGTTCTAACCAGTTCTGACCTAAAAGTTCCCAAGAGACAGTCTTCAAACATCCTTGATTAAAACAAACTTTTTGAGGTTTGCAGTTCTTAAAACAGAAATGAGAAGCTTCAAGTCAGAAAAAATAGACAAAAATTAATTTTATTCAAACTATTTAATATTATTACAGATGACATTTCCCCCAGTAATCCTTCATGTAATCTAAATGTTTCACAGTAAGTATTCAGGTTAGCACATGCCGCAGGAGAAAACCCAGGAGAAGCCCGCCCCGCGGTGGCCCCTTGCGGGCTCGCAGGCCTAGCAGCAGGGGGTGGGCTGTCCCGGCTCACAGCCGTCTGTGCCTGGCTGTGCCCGACTGCTGCCCGACAAAGACAGTCACCACCAAAACTTGAAGGAAACTTCAATCAGACTCGAGAAGCGGAAAAACAAACACTCTTAGGGATGCATCTGAAAAGCTGATATTTGTCAAAATGTAATGTTCTCACAGAACACTTTTTCACACCATCACTTTTGTGAGCTACAGAAGCTGCTCTTCCATACTGTAATTGATGAAACTGAGGCTCAGCGAAGTTAAATGAATTCCCCCCAAAACTCAGGGCTAATATTTGGCAGAGTTGGGGTCACAAACAAATTGTGATTCCAATCAACACCCTCCATCAGAAATGGGCAGATCCAGCAGGCAGACAATCAGCGGGATACAAAGGACATCTACAGACCACTTCCATCCAACCACAGCAGGATACACCTTCTTCCCAAGCTCACAGGGAATATTCACCTAGACCAAATTCTGGGGCATGAAACATACCTTAACAAATTTAAAAGAACAGAATTATACTATGTCTGCTCTCAAACCGCAATGGAATGCAACTAGAAATCAATAACAGAAAGACAGCTAGAAAATCCTCAAGTACTTGGAGATTAAACAATATATTTCTAAATAACACATGGATCGAAGAATAAATCTCAAGAGAAATTTTAAAAATCTTTTTTTTTTTTTTTTTTTTTGAGGTACACGGGCCTCTCACTGTTGTGGCCTCTCCCGTTGCGGAACACAGCCTCCGGACGCGCAGGCCCAGCAGCCATGGCTCACGGGCCCAGCCGCTCCGCGGCATGTGGGATCTTCCCGGACCGGGGCACGAACCCGCGTCCCCTGCATCGGCAGGCGGACTCTCAACCACCGCGCCACCAGGGAAGCCCTAAAAAATCTTTTGAAGTAAATTAAAATACAACTTATTAAAATTTGTGTGAGACAGTGAAAGCAGTGCTTAAGTGGAAAGTTACAGCATTGAATGCATACATTAGAAAAGAAGAAAGATCAAAAATCAATCATCTAAGCCTCCACCTTAGGAAACTAGAAAAAGCAGAGTAAATTAAATCCAAAGTAAGCAGAAGATAATAATAAAAAGAGAGCAGAAATCAATGAAATTGAAAATAGGAAATCAACAGAGAAAATCAACAAAACCAAAAACTGGTTCTTTGAGAAAATAAATAAAATTAATAAGCCTCGGGACTTCCCTGGTGGTGCAGTGGTTAAGCATCCACCTGCCAATGCAGGGGACACGGGTTCAAGCCCTGGTCCAGAAAGATCCCACATGCTGCGGAGCAACTAAGCCCACGCACCACAACTACTTAGCCTGCGGTCTAGAGCCCGCGAGCCACAACTACTGAACCCGCAAGCCACAACTATTGAAACCTGCGTGCCTAGAGCCCGTGCTCCGCAACAAGAGAAGCTACCGCAATAAGAAGTACGTGCACCACAACGAAGAGTAGCCCCTGCTTGCCACAACTAGAGAAAGCCCACACAGCAACGAAGACCCAACACAGAGAAAAATAAAAATAAAGTAAAATAAAATAAAAAAGGAACTACAGACCCACACATTGCATAGACTTAAAGACAGGATATTTTTGAGACATTTGGAAATTTGAATGCTAACAGGATATTTGATGATATGAAGAAATTATTTTTAATTTTTTTGTGATGTGACAATGGTATTGTGATTTAAAATAAAAAAAGAACCTTTATTTTTCAGAGATACATAGTGAAATCTTTACAGATAAAATTATAGGATGTCTGGATTTTGCTTCAAAATACTACTACTGTATTAACAGGGGAAGTGATCAGGATGTGAATAAAGCATAACTGGCAGTAAATTAATGACTGCTAGGACTAAGTGACGGGGGTTCATTATACTCCCGTGTCTGTTTTCATATATATACAAAATACTCCAAAAGAAAACTTTTTAAAAAAGTAAGTAGTGTAGAGAATTTAAAAAATTAAAATCCACTGTACCTTCCTCCAAAAAAAGAAAATATGAATAGCTCTATGCCAACAAATCTGAAAATTTAGGGATAATATTCTAGAAAGATTATCAAAAGTTGACAAGAAAAAACAGAAACCTTCCCTCAAAGAAAGTACCAGGTGGTTTTGAAGGAATGTTATAGGAAGCAAGGCACAGATGATCCGAGTCTCCTAAAAACTCTTCCAGAGTACAGAAAAGGAGGAACCATTCTTCCCAACTCTAAATTCTTTTATGAAGCCAGCACACCCTTAAAACTGAAACCAAACAAGAAAAAGTACAGGCCAACCTCACTCATCGGGACTGATACAACTAAATGGTGGAACGATTAAAGGAAATTTAACTCACATTAACATCAGAAAAGATAAGGATGGATTCTAATACCAATTCTGTTAATATGGTGCTGATTAGTACAATACATTTTTTTTAAAAAGATAGGCTCATCAAGGAGAAAAAATTGACATTATTCACACATGGTGTGATTTTCTATCTAGAAAACCCAAAGGAGCCCAGAGATAATCAGAATAATAAGGCAGTTGGACAAATCTGCTGGATATAAAGTCAATGTGGAAAAGCCAGCTTGACAAAGGAGCCATAGTTATGCACGACGTTAACACTGGGGGAAACTGGGTGAAGGGCATGTGGGGATGCTTTATCTTTGTAACTTTCTTGTAAATCTAAAATTATTCCTAAATAATCTTATTTTAATAAATAATTTTAAAAATTAGTAAGTCTGACAATATTAAGTGTTGGGGAGGAGGTACAACGACAAAAATTCTCATATTTAAGAAGAAAAACTCTTATATGCTGTTGACAGAGGGCAAGCTGGAAACCACTGTGGAAAACACTTTGGCATCATCTTGTAAATTAGAACATGTCTATACTCTTGGAACCAGAAATTCTACTCCCAAGTATATACCCAGAGAAACTCCTGCACATATGGATGAGACTCTTTCCAACAGCAAAAAGGGAGAAATGTCTACTGGCAAGCCTTAGATAAATAAACTACAGATAAATTGTGACATATTTACACATGGAAACCAAACGCCCATCAACACATCAACTTGGATCATGTGTTCTCAAAGGGGATGAAGTCGAGGGTTAAAACTGGTCTGGGGGGCTTCCCTGGTGGCACAGTGGTTGAGAGTCCGCCTGCTGATGCAGGGGACACGGGTTCGTGCCCCAGTCCGGGAAGATCCCACATGCCGCAGAGCGGCTGGGCCCGTGAGCCATGGCCGCTGAGCCTGCGCGTCCGGAGCCTGTGCTCCACAACGGGAGAGGCCACAACAGTGAGAGGCCTGCGTACCGCAAAAAAACAAAACAAACAAACAAAAAAAACCTGGTCTGGGGAGATGTGAGCAATCTTAGATATTACAAAGGCCCGTGGCCCTCCAAAAGGCCCCAGTACATAAACAGACTTATATCTGTGCTTTTAAAATTTCACGTGGGGAGGAAGGAGATGATAAGGATAAAAATGTCTAAAAAGGAACCTTAGGGGGGTGATAATGAAAAAACAATTGAGAAACAATGACCTAGGTGAATCTTAAGAATACAACACTGAATGAAAACAGCAAGTTACAGAAGGAGACATATTATACTATTTACATAAAGTTCCAAACATACAAAATAATATACTGTCTAGGGATATATACATATTAAAACTATAATTCAGAATAGAAGTTGCCCTTGTGAAGTAGGTAGGAACATGTGGATATCTAGGAGGAGTATATAAGGAGACTCAAAAGTGTTGGCTGTGTTCTTTTCTTCGACTGGGAGAGGTGTTCATTTATTATTCCTCACCTCTAAAGTGTAAGTATATAAAAGTTATTACATACTTATTATATAGTTTTTCTCAGTATATGTTATTATATACTTTTATATACTAAGTATACAGAAGTTATTTATATACTTTTTGCTAGTATGAAATGTTTCATAGTTATAACCACTTAAAAATACCACACAGGGGGACTTCCCTGATGGCACACTGGTGAAGACTCCACGCTCCCAATGCAGGGGGCCCGGGTTCAATCGCTAGTCAGGGAACTAGATCCCACATGCATGCTGAAACTAAGAGTTCACATGCCACAACTAAGGAGCCCGCATGCCGCAACTAAGGAGCTGGCGAGTTGCAACTAAGGAGCCCACCTGCTGCAATTAAGACCCAGCGCAACCTAATAAATAAATAAATATTTTTTAAAAAAACACATGAATTTAGGAGTAAAATCTTAGTTTAACTTAAACTGCAAGAATAGTCTTTCCACTGATCACCATCCAATCACAATATTAAATAACACTGCACAATAATGTTAATGATATTTAACCTATGCTTTTAAAAACAACCATGAGGGGCTTAATTATTTTTTCTTTTAAGAAGATTTAAAAAAAAACAAAAACACAAACGTGGAAGCGCATACCCAGCCACCTTGCTGAACGATGTCCTCGGCGGCATGGTCCTCCAGGAAAGTCACACCAAACTGCAGCAATGCACTCAAAGGTTCCTGACCACGTCTTGTCAACTCCAAAAGCATTTGCCGTAGCAAAATCAGAGGCACCAAAACCTTTAAGGCAAAGATGAGAGAGTAAAAAACAAACTGAAATTCTTACAGTTCATTTTATATGTTCAACTACTAGAAAATACACTCCAGTGCATCATAATGAACTCCATTTTTATTATAATAAAGGAAATAAAATAGTGACCCCTACCAGAATTTTTTAGAATAATGCATGTATGTTTTATACCACAGGATGGTAGAAATAATATTATATGAAAACAACCGGGCCTGTGTGTGTATGTGTGTGTGTGTGTGTGTGCGCGCGTGCGTGTGCGTGTGTAACAACATATGTATAGGAAATTCACTGAAGCATTATTTATAATAGCAAAAGACCGGAAACAACCCAACAGACCAAATTTTGGTCATCCAGTAAAATATCAAGTAGTTGTTAAAAAGAATAAGATCGTCCACTGCCCAACTACCAAGATTTACTTTCAGTGAAAAAAGGTAAAGGAGAGTATGTACAATAATGGTACCATTATTCTTAACATTATTGTTAACAGAACATTTACACACATGTTTGTATTTCTGAAAAATACCTAAGAAACTGGTGATAGTGGTAGCCTAAAAAGAGGAAAGCTAGGTAAGTGGTGACAAGGGTGGGAAAATATTTTCAAGTGTATGTCTTCTGTACTTTGTGCATTTTGTACCATGGGCTTTTATTCTATTTGAAAACAAGAACTTTCAAAATTATGAGCTATCTTAGACAAGTCATCAAAAACCAGAGGTGTTATTATCACTCCTTATAACCTTATGGCTCAGTATTTTAAAATCATAAAAATTTACTTCGGAGACTAACTAGAGTCCCTTTCCTTCCAAAAAAAACCCCTGCATACTGAAAAGAACTAAGTACTTTCAGTTAACTATCTGCATGCAATCTCTTCTGTCTAAAACATCAAGAGGTCTCCACATAACTGGGAAGGACCGTGAAAGGAAATGAAACCAATTCCAGTTTCCTGTCACTGACCCTCCAAGGTCATAGCTGAGGGATTACAACACATTTCTGCAAAAGAGAACAAACAGAAAAGAAGATGAGTTTATATCCTCACTAATATTCTTTGGGTTTTTTTTTTTTTTAAGTAAAAGCAGCCCTGAAGGAATCTCTATCAAAGTCTGAAAGAAAAATGCAAAAAACATACATCTTCACTGTTTGACATTCTAAAAGAACTCCAGCCCCCAATGCAGTAAAAACCCCTCTCTTCTTAGCACCAATGGAGGGGTACAGGGCTATAAAGAAGACTGTGTTAGGCTTTTTCTACAATCAGAAACCTGTTAACACTTTTGAAAACAGAAATGAACATGGGTGTTCATCCAGCCTAGTATTCTGTCTCAGCTGGAGCAGGAGAGGAGCTTGTGAACCAGCCCTGCAGACTCACATCACACCAGCTCCAAAGGCCTGGGACGTTCCATACCTCAAAACATTCTCATTTCCCATAATAATCTATGAACATGCATATTTTAAAGTTACTCATGTTTAAGGTCTATTACCTCTTAAAAAAATGAGTTGCAAATATTTCATACTTGCTATATAAAAATAACTCTTATTTGTTCCAAATTTACCTCTTTCATGTATCAGATGTAGTTGCCCCCATTTCACTATGTAATAATCTAGAGATAAATCTGTAATCCTCTTTCACTACTGTCTTTAGTCCTTAACCGTATTCCCTCTCATTCACTATACTTTTTACGCTGAAATCTACTAATTTTTTAGTCCGTTCTTCACATAGCAATTCCTCCACTGTTTTTATCATTTAAGTTATCCTTTCCTGGATCTTCTCCATCCCAATTACATCTTTCTTGAAATGCAGTGAGTGCAGAAACTTCCTTTTACAAGACTAACATCTTCTATTTCGTTGACAACACTCTTGGTTATACGTGTCCTGTCTGCTTCACCTATGTGACACACTATCTTCAAGGACCCACTACACTTTATAATTTAGACTGTCTTTATGTACTCATACCCACTTGCCCTCTAATTGCTATGATCACACACAAAGCTTCATGAATATTTCTACAACTGACCTCCATCAAGTCCGCATTTTATATCATGTGTACACCTGATATTTTTTGTACTTCACCTCCCACAGTATTAAAAAACTTTTAAAATAAAACTGGATCCCCAAGTATCCATTCCTAAAAGGTCCCACTATTTCTATCTCTAGCACTAAAAAGCAACCAAGCAGTCTTACATTTTGAATTCTTTTCTGTAAGTCATTTCCTTACTGGATAACAGGAATCGCACAACTCATGTAAGTTATTGGTTTGTTCAATAACTTCTGCAGTAGATGCTAAGGTGCTTCTGACCATCAGAAAAGGTTATCTCCACTTTCTGTCTCCCCATATACACCACGTGGTGTCTTCCTCCAACAGGTTATATGCACTTAGCTAACAGTGTTATCCGTCTACTAAAGAACGTATGAGCTTGCCTGGTGCAGAAATGACGTATATCAATTTATAGCTCCAAGAATCCCTTCCGGGAAAATACTGTGATGATAATTACACATTTTGGTCCATGAATCTACTCTTTAACCCTTCTATATCTCAGCAATTCTAGTAAACGTCACACCCCACAAATTTTATCTAAACCTAATCCATTGATTAGGTTTGAATGCCTTTGAAATATCTGCTTCAAAATAAAATTTAAGAGAAAACCAGACATTATGTGTCACTCAGTGTGATGTCACAGGAAATAGAGAACACCACCACTGACACGGTCTTGCCACAAAGATTAAACCTGAATATGATCAGGCCTCTAGAGCAACCTACCAATGGGAAGAAGATACAGTGGGCCCTTGAACAGCAAGGGTCTGAACCGGAGGAACCACGGGTACTGAGGGCTAACTCTAAGCGATACACTGAGTTCTCCCCACAGTACTACCCCATCCGCAGATGCAGAACTGCATGTATGGAGGGATGCATGTATGGGACAGGAGGGCCAACTTTAAGTTATATGAAGATTTGCGGCTGGAGGGAGGGTCGGTGCCCCTAACCCCCGCATTGTTCAAGGGTCAGCTGTGCATGTTAGCTGGCATCTCAGTGATGCAGTCAATAAAATCCAGGAGGTAGAAAATTTAACAGAACAAATAATCTGTAAGTAATTAGAGGAAAAAAAATAAAAACAAAACCCAAGAGGAAGAGTAAGTCTGCAAATTAAGAGACTTAGGTCACATATTATGTGATCCTATGTATATAAAATGCCCGGAACAAGCAAATTCATACGGACAGAGTCAAGCCATATGGCCGGGGGCTGGAAGGAACAGGAAATGGGGAGTGACTACTCTAAGGTACGGGGCTTCTTTCCCGGAAGATAAAAATGTTCTGGAATTAGACAGTGGAGATGGCTGCACAACTCTGTGATTGTACTAAACAACATTAAACTGTATATATCAGAAAGGTAAATTTTATGGTATATGAATTATATTTCGAAAAAATTTTTAAAGACAAGACATATCAACCAAATACAATGCACGAGCCTTGTCTGGATCTCGATTCAAACAAATCAGCTTAGGAAAATACCTTTGTGAAACACCTGGGAAAATTTGAATATACTGAATAAATAGACTATGTGCTGGTATTAGAATGACTGTTAATATCTGAGGTGTAATCATGGTATTCTCAGTTGTTAAAAAAGGGATATAATTATCCTTGGAAATACATACTAATGTATTTATAAGGTGTGCTTCAAGGTAATCTAGGGGTACAGTGTGGGGAACAGATGAAACAAGACCAGACACATACTGAAAGCCACCGAGGCTGAGTGACGGACACGGGTTTGTTACATTATTCGCTCCGCTTTGTGCACGCCTGACAATTTAATAATGAAAGGTTTTAAAAGATGAGTGATGTAATATGCCAGTAAAACTTAACCGAGGCAAATAGTTCACTCCTCTTTGCTCCCGTGTCTCTAAAGTCTGTTTATTACATGTGAGCACTGTGCCCTAACACTCTAGCGTTTCCCTTTAATGGCCACTCTCCTCTTTTTCTATAAGCAGGTAAGTTCATAGGAAAACCAATTCCCATGAGGAAAAATAAAAGAAAATTAAAGAATAACCTACAATTCTGAGATAACTACTATGGATTATTTAATGTTTTGGCATACATTCCAATTATTTTTCTTGGCATATACATACTATACAGCCTACATTTGTACATGTACTTAAAAAAATCATTCTATTAATATGGGTTTGTGACAGCTTTATTCCTCCACTTCTTCTGATCTATTTAAAGAGCATTATACCAAGATGCTTTTAAAATCCCTATACAGATGAACTGACATTCAGTTTGGAAACTTGGCATGCTTTGTGGACATTTTTTTCATTTGAGTCTTATGTACCTACCAGATAGCCATATTCATATAATGATGCTACATCAGAATTTTGCAAACGTTCACGCAAAATATAAAATGCAAAATATGGGCTAATTGCTTAAATAAGCCAATCTGATTCTGATTGGGGTGGAAAGAGGCATTTCAGTTTCCTATCATAATAAGCCAGGTTCTTTTTAGCCCTAAAGGACTTAGGAGAGGGATACTGGATTCATCAGAGCAAGTCATATTCTAATTGGCATGCTTCATTTACCTGAGGTATTCAAGCCACAGCCTTGGCAAGATGAGAGACTAAAATGAGGCAGGGAATGGGAAAAAAGGACAGGTGAAGAGGGAGAGTGAAGACTGGGGTTTACTCCAATTTTTTAGGATAAGCATAGGATGGGGGGGTGGGGGAGGCAGGGAGACACACGAGAGTTGATTGTGACAGTCCTAGACAAGGGTGACAGGAAAAGAACATAAAATAGCGGGAGAAGGCTAGTCATATTAGGTATCTAAATATTTGTTGGATATACTAAGAAATATATCATAGCCAAGTTCATTGTTATTTATAAAATGAGAGGTTTGTTTTATTCCACGAAAGCGAATGAAACAGTCAGATATTTTAACAAATTTTTTACAGCTAAGTAACATACTAAAACTCCATAATAGTGACTATTTGGTAACAAGGTTCCATGTGTTAAATCTAACATAATAGCCACTGTTTACAGAGTGCTTACTACAGGGCCAGACACTGCACTAAAATAAGCACTGAACCACACATCATGTCACTCAGTTCTAATAAAACTTCTGAAGTTAGTAGTATCATCTCCACTTCACACATGTGAAAATTAAGCCTTCAAGTGCTTAATTCACCTGTCCAAAGATATGCAGCTAGTCAGTGGCAAAGCTGATACTGAAACAAGTCCGATTACAGGCCTATGATGCTAATGATTATGCTATAATGCCTCCAAAGCCTGTATTAAGGTGAGTAAAAATAATATACATCAATTAGGTACATAAGGTCACACAGTCTGGCTCACGGTAGTGACAATTCTGAGTAGAGGTGGCTATTTATAAAAATAACTGCACTGCACTCTCTCATCCCCAGCACCACATCACTAAGGGCCAGACTTCCTCCTCAGTGAGCTGGACCACCCCCTACTGCACCCCCTGAGACTCGGCCTCGGCAAGGTGATAAGTGGATAATACACCCTGAGACGATGGGTCAGCAGCACGGTACAGTGGGAGAACACGAAGCTGGAATCAGAAGCTCTCAGCTCCAGTGCCGGTTCCAAACTGTATTAGTCAAGGGGTCTTAAGCAAGTACTTTGACTTTTGTTTTTCCTGATTAATCACCTGACCTAACTAACTAGCTAACTAAACAACAAAACGAAAGTTAATAAAATTCATTCTGCCATCTCCGAGGGGTGGCTGCAATGCTCAGATGGTAAACTATCAGCACGACTGGGGCTATCCCTGTGAGACCCACAAGCTGTGTCCCCAAAACATACTCACCTGTGAACAAACGACCACCTGGAGAGAAATGTCACATCTAAGGCAGAGAAATGAAGAGATCATGGGAAATTCGGGGCAGATGGGAAGGCAGATGGCACAACTATGGAACATGTGGTTCTGCGCCAGCCTTAATCAGAAACACTGCATAACACAGCTGGATTCATGCATTAAGCAACAAGCTCTAACAGTGTTCTCTTATACGATGCTAACAATCCCTCCTGTACTTGATCACTAACACACTAAAATCTTGTAAGAGAAAAGATAACTTGGTTTATACCTTATTCCAGCCGCTGGCATGAACTGTGGTCTCCAGTGTACATTCCTGATATGCCTGATACGTCACTGGCCTGTAGAGATTTTTTTTAAAAGTCTGTGTCACAAAGAAGGAAAATTCTAAATTTCCAGATAAATAAACATACAGTCACTACTTTGCTGTTGAACTTTTTGCTAAAGTAACACAGATTTTTCAACATATAGTTTTCTATGAGACATGGCTTTCAACATTTGGTATGCATTTTTCTTTAAGCATTCTCTACAGGCTGAGATTTATGCTACGAGCTTGGGAAAGCAGTTTACAACATAAGAAGAGAAAAATATATAATAACAAATATTTTACAATTGCTCGAAACTTATCCAACAAGGCTTCTACGTTGCAGATAAATATAAACACTTGGGTTATTAATACAGAATCAAGTAATAACAAATAACAAAAATTATCTCATTAATAAAATTGAAAGAACAAGTTAAACTTTTTTAACAAGTTAAAGGCAAAAAATGTATAATATTTAAAACTTAAAGGGACACTGTCACTGGAAGACTTTTCAAACTGGGGACATAAGTTGGAATAAGCAAGGTCAATAAAGGAGCTCTGTGTTTAACCTGGAGTCCTGGGACACCCAACCCTGGGGCGGGGCTCTCCTTCTGATTATTCCTGTCGTACAGACACTCGTTTATGGAGGGGATGGATGTGAATGCTGCATTCTCAGCGTGGGCCCACGTGCAAATCAACATCAACGACAAAGACACTCCATAGCAACTTACACAGGAAGGCACCAAGGCTCCTGGACAACAGATTTAGTAAAGATTTACCTCCCCCTCCCCCCACCGCCTTTTGTTGGCAAAGAATTAACATATATGTAAAAAAGGAGAGGAGTCTTGCTTTTATAGGATTTTTAAATCCATTCCAAAGGCATTTTCTGCTCTGACCACCCCGTGGTGGTCTCTTCAGCCTATGAATATTTAAGATTGATAACAGGTACACTTACTGGTAGCCTATTGCTATGTTTTATATTTTTATGTATTTGTGTTTTATATTCTATTGCATAGTAGGAAACTGAAGCTCAGAAAAGCTAAGAGACTGTCCCAAATCCACAGGGCTGCAAGCAGCAACAGAGGAATAGGAATTCACACCCAGTTAGTGCTGGCTCCAAAGGACACGCCGCTGCTCCTAGGATTTTGAAATGGGCCACGACACACTGATGCCCCATGTAGCCAACGAGCATCTGGACCAGGGTAACGAGGTCCAATAATCCTCAGTATTATTGAGGAACACACCAGACTGCAGAGACTCGCTAAAAAGAAAGAACCTACGACATCTCACCAATAATTTTTATAATAAATACATGTTCCAACTATAATAGTTTTAACACATTGAGTTAAATAAAATATATTTAAAATCTGTATGTAATACTTTTACGTGGCTGCTAGAAAATTTTAAATTACATACATGTGACCTGCATTTATCTGCTGGACAGCGTGTGGCTCTAGATGTTTCAGAGAACAGTTCTGATGACACAGGTATAGTTCTTTTCTGTAAGTCAATATAACGTACAGCACAGTGACACTGAGGAGTTAAGATATGAGGGATGACCGTCTTAATAAGATGTTATGTGCGACCTTCCTGCTATCGCACTGCCATTAAAGTAAGCGTACAACTGTTAGAAGATCCGGGCGACACACTAGGTGGCTGTAACACAGGCCTGAAGCAGACACGCTACCGTCTAACCTGCCTCTTGCTCCCTGCAGCTCTGCTTGCATGCATCACTCCCTTCACGTCCTTTCCTGAACTGCCTGCTGCGCTGTGCACCATGCCAGTCCTTACGCGGAATCTGTCTATCAGGCTAAAGTACTTTAGCATCCTTCAGAATGAAACATGATCTGAAACATTATATGTACACACATATATGCACATAAAAGATCCAGCAGATTAAAACACTCAAAAGAAATCTTTTTTTTTTTTTTTTTGCGGTACGCGGGCCTCTCACTGTTGTGGCCTCTCCCGTTGCGGAGCACAGGCTCCGGACGCGCAGGCTCAGCGGCCATGGGCTCACGGGCCCAGCCGCTCCGCGGCATGTGGGATCTTCCCGGACCAGGGCACGAACCCGTGTCCCCTGCATCAGCAGGCGGACTCTCAACCACTGCGTCACCAGAG
Organism: Mesoplodon mirus; assembly: GCF_964341445.2. Taxonomy (NCBI): domain Eukaryota; kingdom Metazoa; phylum Chordata; class Mammalia; order Artiodactyla; family Ziphiidae; genus Mesoplodon; species Mesoplodon mirus. Next base: position 102,289,204 of record NC_138987.1, on the reverse strand, counting down.
AAGCCCTCAAAGGAAATCTTAAACGTAGAAAAATAAGTAGTTAAAAAATCAGCCCTATCTAATGAGCTACTTGAATTCAGCAAAGAAGCAAGAGGAGGGGAAAAACTTTTCTTTTTCTTTTTTTTTTTGGGGGGCCGCACTGTGCGGCTCACAGAATCTTAGATCCCCAGACCAGGGATCGAACTTGTGCCCTCGCAGTGAAATGGCAAAGTCCTAACCACTGGACTGCCAGGGAATTCAAGGGGAAAAACTTTTCAGATTGCTGGTGCTTGGCTGTATGAAGAGTTCAGGATTAGTTTCCCTACTTTAACAAAACTGTTTGGGGGAATAAGTGGTATTTTCCACCTTAAAAATACTGCCATCAGGGCTTCCCTGGTGGCGCAGTGGTTGGGAGTCCGCCTGCCGATGCAGGGGTCGGGGGTTCGTGCCCCGGTCTGGGGGGGTCCCGCGTGCCGCAGAGCGGCTGGGCCCGTGGGCCGTGGCCGCTGGGCCTGCGCGTCCGGAGCCTGTGCTCCACAACGGGAGAGGCCGCGGCGGTGAGAGGCCTGCGTACCGCAAAAAAAAAAAAAAAAAAAATACTGCCATCAACCTGTATAATACTTCTAGTTCAACATCAGTTATTTTCAGGATATTAATAACTTTTTGAAGTTGTTAAGCTTTGGGGGAAAACAAAACAAATATTCATCCAAGACTGTATTTTTTAAAATATAATTTACTTTGTAGTGAAAAGATCAATTTGTCCTGTAGGTCATGAAAAGGACTCCAAATACATATACTATAATACTGTTCTTCACATACATTGTACATATATAAAACTATAATGCGGTTCTTTGGAGAGCTCGTAATATCCCAGTAAAGTTGAAATGAACAGAGAAGCGATGACAGAGTGAAATGACTTGACACAAACAGTCTGCATCAAAGCTGGAGACCATTTTTTGCCTTATGCTTCTCAGTTACTTTACTTCCAGTCCCAACTGCTTTTACAAGTTCTTTATGTTTGTATTGGCCAAACAGTAAGCTCCTTCAAATCTAAGATGAAAGCTCAATATACAAACTCCATGCAAGTATGGCTGCTCGGGCTTAAGAAGAGTGGAGCGGGCCCAACCACCGCCCCTCACCTCCTCACAGCACTCTGAAAGCCACTGCTGTGCCTCCAGATTTCCTGTCTCGGTTTTACTTCCCCACACCCAGAATTTTCTCTCCACATTTATTTTTAAACGTTCTATGTATAAAGTTAAGAAAATCCAAATATGATTTTCATTTCACTGTTTCTTATGTATAGCTGGGATTTTTACATTGGCTCATGTCACCAAAATATGCGGAAACAAACTGAATCATCCTTAAACCCAAATTGCTTTCTTCTAACAAATGGTAATGTATAACCGTTGCCTTTGTGAAAGTTAGGGATTACTTTACTACAACAGTAGTTTGGCACCTGAATGTTGGCCCCTTGAGTGAAGGAACAGTCTTCACCTTGTTTTAGTCATCTATCTTCATTAAACCAAACATTTTTTAAAATTCACACCAATCTGTTAATGACTCTCATCAAAGAATTAAGGGAAACAAATTTTTCAGGTTTACCATAAATGACTTGGTTCTACTTCATATACTTTCATGATGAGCTTCTTGCCTCTGGCTTTAACAGCCAGCACGACAGCTAGGAAAGCAGTTCCCACAGCGGGACTGTGGCAGCGGTTCCACAGGCAGGTGTGCAGCCGAAGTGCAGCGACATCCAGGACGCCCCAAACAGGGACACAACGTCAACCCCGCAGTACAGTGAAGAAAACCCCAGTCGCGCCACTAACGCGGGTCACGAGGGAGTGCTGGTAAAAAATGCTCAGCACAAGTGAAACAGCGTGTGTTTACAACCGGTGAAAGCATTGGTGGAAACCTGACAGCCAACAAGTCAATACAAATGGTCAAATTCATGCTGGAACAGTTAAATCACTGCTCAAAACACAAACAGAGATGACTTGGGAAAGCAAAAAAAGAAAAAGTGAAGACAAGTAAGTGAGAAAAGAAGTGACACCGTTCACCTAAAACAGAGGCTTAAGAGCACAGAGGCCGTGGGGACTCACCGGCTGAGGAGCATCTGCAAGGCCCCGAGCAGAGGCGCCCTCAGCTCCTGCGACGCCTTCTCCCCGAGGTGAGCCAAGCAGTCCTCTATGGAGCTGTCGGGGTTTGCAGGGCTGAACACGGGCGAAGTGTGGCGGTCGAAGCCTGTGCTGGCGAAGGCTGAAGATGACAGAAGGAAAACCCAAGTTAATGAGCAATGCCAGAAGCTGTGCTGTAAAAGCTCAGGGGGTTGGGATGCCAACTACTGGGGACTAGCTAACAGTTAGTTATAAGCCACTTAAAAATGTCAGATAATCGTTATGGGATATTAATGTTTCCTTTGAAAGGCCTTCAATTTAGAGGTTTTTTTTCTTTAAGGAAAGATTTTTATGAAAAATCTTAGTTTCAAAGAAGAAAAAGGCTAAACTGACATGGCAAAATACACAAACCAATTTTGTATATTACCGCAGACCCATTCAGTCCAAGAATGATAAATGAGAGCAACTGCCAGCTCTATCACCCCTCTCTTAAGATTTGTTTTTACCTTTACAAATGTGGCTCTTCTTAAACCAGATTCTCATCAGTTATTCCACCTTAGAGGACCCCATGACTTTCACTCCCTTTCAGAGTGACCTTCCAGACTCGCACTCACGCACACGGATGTAATTCACAAGTATACAAGCCGCCCGCTCACACAGCCAGCTTCTCCTCTGCTTCCTCACTCCCTGTTACACAGACGCAGCCCTGCTCTAACCGCAGGAAGGAGAGGCCAGATCATCCCTGGTCCAGGGTACAAATGGGATGCAGGGCACAGACTTCCAGGAAAGCAGGTGGCCTGTACCCACTCCCAAGGGTTATCAATAACCTCCATAAAGCATTTATTGCATTAATCCAAAGCCTGCTCCTAGAAGGCTGCAAATTTCACTAGAGTTAAGTATGTACTTCTTCAAGAAAGATATACATGGCTACAAAGTTCACAGATGCTGCATGGTCTGAGCAGGCCTGAGAACGCCCACTCTGATGCTAAGTCTTGGGGAATACAGGTTCGATGAGGAAGTGCATATAAGCCTTCGCTGCCATTTTCTTTTCTGCCTTTTGCCCATTTTGCCATGCAGTACTGTTGTCAGAAATGGACAAGGATTAAAACAGAACTATAACATTAATCAGTTAAAAATGTCAGTAAAGGAAAATAAAAGAGAACATTAACATTAGGTTTCTGGATCTTTGTAAATTTCTATTTATATTTTTTCTTTACTAACAGGGAGCTGATTTATAAACATGATTTCTGGGTTTTTTTGTTAAAAATTACTGGGCAGGGAATTCCTTGGCAGTCCAGTGGTTAGGACTCAGCACTTTCACTGCCATGGGCCCAGGTTTGATCCCTGGTCGGGAACTAAGATCCAGCAAGCCGTGTGGCATGGCCAAAAAGAAAAAAAGAAAAAAAAAACCCAAAAAAATAAAAATAAAAAAATAAAAATTACTGGGCAATACACATCTACACAAAAACTTGAACATGAATATTCATAGCATCATTATACATAATAGCCAAAAAGTGGAAACAACCTAAATATCTATCAACTGATGAATGGATAAACAAAATATGCTGTATCTACACAGTGGGATATTATTCCTCATACAATGGGATGAAGTACTGATCTGTGCTACCACGTGGATGACCCTTGAAAATACTATGCTAAGTGAAAGAGCCAGTCACAAAACACGACCCAGTGTATGATTCCATTTACGTGTAGACCCATAATAGGCAAATGCATGGAGACAGAAGGCAGATGGATTGGGGATGGAGACAGGGGACTGGTGGGACTAGAAGTGGGAAGTTACTGTCAAAGTATATAGTGGGGACTATATACTTTTGGTGGTGTTAAGAATGTTATCACTGCCACCACCATCTATAGCACATGAAAAATGAAAGCACGCTTACATTTCTCCCTTTAGTGTTATTAATATAAAGATATCAATCACACTGAAGGGAAAGTAGTACCTTAACATGACTGTTTAGTCCATTACTTAACACCAGAAAAGGCTCCATCTACTCTGTTGGGTATAGTTTAGAAACTTATAAACAGATTCCCCCAGGAAAGAAAGAGGTACGTTCTAGTTTCACCTATAATCCCAGACCCATGAAGCTGTGTAATGAAATGTTGTGAACACTCCACTGTAAAAAAAAAAAAAAAAAAAAAAAACAAAACACACCAAACAACCCACCAATTAACTAGGAAAATAAGGATAAAGAGACCTTCAGCAATTTCTTTGTCCAGGGATTTTAGCTCTTCTTCAATTTCAGTTTTAACTTTTAATAAAACTTCTTGATCCAGAGATTGTGAAGCTATATCCTGTTGAACCCCTGAAACCAATAAGAAAGGTTACTAGTGAAAGAGGGGGAAAGAAAACATTAGAATATGGGTAGGATTTTAAGCATTAAGTCAGAAAATACAAAATCAAAACTCATTATCTTGACTAAGGGCTAGGAGATAATATAAAGATGAGGAAGCTGATGCCTGAGTAGGTTGTCCCACGACTATGGAGGAGCTGTAACTGGAATTCAGGCCCATGTGAGTACAGAGCCACTAATGCAGGCTGTGTCCTCCTCCTCATTTGGTTGGGCTGCTAGGAAGGAAACAGCTCAGAAACAGTTCTGACATAACAGAAAAGGAAACCTAAAAGGCTGTCTAGATCAGTGATAATGTCTCCTGAAAATGACATTCACGGCCCCTTACCTTCACATCTTCATGCAAACTGCAGCTCAAGAGAAGGCCCATTATCATCAAAAGATTTATATCCTCCAAATTAAGAAAACCATGAATATACCAAAAGTATGGGGCACAAGCTATTCTCATGCAGTAAAAGGAAAAGTAAGGTCCTGGTCTGTAGCACAGAACGGAGAACAAAGAGGAAGACTCCAAAGGAGAAAAATAAACCAGATGCTTAACAATGTACTAACTTTTCCTGCCCCAGATAGCTGGGGCAGAGTGTCATCATTCCATCTGAAACACTGAATCCAACTATGATGGCTCACTCCTCCCATTCAGAATGTATTTATATTCAGAATGTATTTATCTTATATATTCCCAGTACTTTTACAGTTGTTTGTATCACTGACAAGTTTTATAAACAGAGGTTTTAGGCTTTAATATGCTTTCATCCTTTGCAAACAAAAAATTCTGAATTCAAAGATGAGCTTACTAATTTAATTTAGGTCAAGAAACTTATAGCATCTGCAGGCCTTTAAAATTCATTTGAAAAATAAAAGGTTAATAAACATTTCTGTATCTCACAGATTATCTGATTAGATTTCAACTTTCAAAGTTGACAAAAATAATTTTTCTTCAGGCTACATAAAACACTTTCCTTCTGAGCTGAGACTAACTAAAATAAAACTCAGACCCTCAAAAGGTTTTTCTGTGGAAAATATAAAATTCCTTAGGTATTTCTAGTTGAAATGCAACAGAAAGGATCCCCTCAATGTCATGGTTAATATATATTTTATTTAATGACATTTCATTTAACATTTCTGCCTATATATATATATATATATGTCTTAGTTGAAACTACATACATAAAAATTTTAAAACATTACCTAAAACAATATGCTACTAAACAACCAGTGGGTCACTGAAGAAATCAAAACGGAAATTAAAAAATACCTGGAGACAAACGGAGATAGAAACACAAGAATCCCAAATCCACGAGACGCAGCAAAAGCAGTTCTAAGAGGGCAGCTTGTAACAATACAAGCCTACCTCAGGAACAAGAAAAATCTCAAATAACCAACCTAACCTTACACCTAAAAGAACTACAAAAAGAAGAACAAACGAAGCACAAAGTTAGAAGAAAAGAAATCATAAAGATCAGAGCAGAAATAAATGAAATAGAGGCTAAACTCAGAAAAGATCAATGAAACTAAGAGCTGGTTATTTGAAAAGCTAAACAAAATTGATAACCCTTTGGCCAGACTCATGAAGAAAAAAAGAGAGAACCCAAGTAAAATAAAAAGTGAAAGAGGAGAAGGTACAATCCACACCACAGAAACACAAAGGATCATAAGAGACTACTATAAACAACTGTACACCAATAAAATGGACAACCTAGAAGAAATGAATAAATTCCTTGAAACATGCAATCTCCCAAGACTGAATCAGGAAGAAATGGAAAATATGAATAGACCCACTGCCAGTAATAAAATTGAATCAGTAATTAAAAACTTCTCCCAGGGCTCCCCTGCTGGCATAGTGGTTGAGAGTCTGCCTGCCGATGCAGGGGGACGCGGGTTCGTGCCCCAGTCCGGGAAGATCCCACATGCCGTGAAGCGGCTGGGCCTGTGAGCCATGGCCGCTGAGCCTGCGCGTCCGGAGCCTGTGCTCCGCAACAGGAGAGGCCACAACAGTGAGAGGCCCGCGTACCGCAAGAAAACAAAACAATAAAGAAAACACACCTCTCCCAAAACAGAAGTCCTGGACCAGACAGCTTCACAGGTGAATTCTACCAAACATTTAGAGAGTAGTTAATATTGTACCAATCCTTCTCAAACTATTCCAAAAAATTGCAGAGGAATGAATGCTTCCAATCTGATTCCATGAGGCCAGCATCAACCCAATACCAAAACCAGACAAAGATATCACAAAAAAAGAAAATTACAAGCCAATATCACTGATGAACACAGATGCAAAAATCTTCAACAAACCATTAGCAAACCAATTCCAACAATACACAGTACACTAAAAGGATTATACACCACGATCAAGTGGAATTTATTCCAGGGATGCAAGGATGGGTCAATATCTGCAAATCAATCAATGCTATACACCACCTTAACAAACTGAAGAATAAAAATCATATGACCATCTCAACAGATGCAGGAAAAGCTTTTGATGAAATTCAAAAGCTTTTATGATATTTATGATAAAAACTCTCAACCCATTTATGATAAAAAAAAAAACTCTCAACAAAGTGGGTAAAGAGAGAATATACCTCAACATAATAAAGGCCATATATGACAACCCCACAGCTAACACAAAAGACCCTGAATAGCCAAAACAATCTTGAGAAAGAAGAACAAATCTGGAGGTATCACACTCCTGATTGCAAACTATACTACAAAGCTACAGGAATCAAAACAATATGGTACTGGCACAAAAACAGACACAAAGATCAATGGAACAAAACAGAGAGCCTGGAAATAAACCTATGCTTATATGGGCAATTAATCTACAACAATAGAGGCAATAGGGAAAAGATAGCATCTTCCATAAATGTTGGAAGGGACTTCCCTGGTGGTCCAGAGGGTAAGACTCCTTGCTCCCAATGCAGGTGACCCGGGGTTCAACCCCTGGTCGGGGAACTAGATCCCACATGCACGCTACAACTAAGACTTCGCATGCCACAACTAAGAAGTCCACATGCTGCAACTAAAATATCCCACATGCTGCAACAAAGATCCCACATACTGCAACTAAAACCCAGAGCAGCCAAAATAAACAAATAAATATTAAAATAAAAATGTTGGGATAACTGGACAGCTATATGCAAAGAATCAAACTGGAACACTTTCTCACACCACATACACACACAAGAAAACTCAAAATGGAGTAAAGGCTTATAAGACTTATAAGACCTGAAACCATAAAACTTCTAGAAGAAAACATAGGCAGTATGCTCTTTGACATGGATCTTAGCAATATTTTTTTGGATATGTCTCCTCAGGCAAGGCAAACACAAGCAAAAATAAACGGGATTACATTAAGCTAAAAAGATTTTGCACAGTGAAGAAAACTAGCCACAAAACAACAGCCTAATGAATGGGAGAAGATATTTGCAAATGATACTATCCAGAATATACGAAGAACACATACAACTAGACATTAAAAAAAAAAAACTCTATTAAAATTGGGCACAGGACCTCAACAGACATTCCAAAGAAGATGGCCACCAGGCACATGAAAAGATGCTCAACATCACTAATCATCAGAAAAATGCAAATCAAAACCACAATGAGATTATCACCTCACACCTGTCAGAATGGCTATTACCAAAAAGACAATAAATAACAAATGTTGGCGAGGTCATGCACTGTTGATGGAAATGTAAATGATACAGCTGATATGGAAAACAATATGGTGGTTCCTCAAAAAATTAAAAATAGAACTACCTTACAATCCAGGAATTCCACTTCCAGGTATTATTCTGAAGAAAATAATTCAAAAAGAGATATACACACACACACACACACACACACACACAGGCACCCATGTTCATGCAGAACTATTTACAATAGCTAAGATATGGAAACAGCTTAAGTGTCCATCAACGGATGAATGGATAAAGAAGATTTGCTGTGTGTGTGTGTGTGTGTGTGTGTGTGTGTGTAGGGTTGGCCAAAAAGTTCGTTTGGGTTTTTCTGTAAGATGTAACAGAAAAGCCCGAATGAATTTTTTGGCCAACCCAATACAATGGAATACTGCTCAAGTATAAAAAAAAAGAATGAAATCTTGCCATTTGTGACAACATGGATGGACCCAGAGGGTATCATGCTAAGTGAAATAAGTCAGACAGAGAAAGACAAATACCATATGATCTCACTTATATGTGGAATCTAAAAAAACAAAACAAATGAGCCAACATAAGAAAACAGAAACAGACTCATAGAGAACAAACAGGTGGTTGCCAGGGGGAGAGGGGTGAGGGAGAAGAGAAAAAAAACAAAACAGTAACCATGTGAGGCAATGAATGCTAATTAGCTTGCTTGTGGTAACCATTTCACAGTGTACTTTTATATGAAACCATCACGCAGTACACCTTAAATATATGCAATTTTTCTTAATTATACCTAATAAAGTTGATAAGTTTTTTAATTACACAAAACAGACACAGGGACTTCCCTGGTGGCGCAGTGGTTAAGAATCCGCCTGCCAATGCAGGGGACACAGGTTTGTGGTCCGGGAAGATCCCACACGCCGTGGAGCCACTAAACCCGTGCGCCACAACTACTGAGCCCACGTGCCACAACTACTAAAGCCTGTGTGCCTAGAGCCCATGCTCCGCAACAAGAGAAGCCACTGTAATGATAAGCCCGCGCACCACAACGAAGAGTAGCCCCTGTTCGCTGCAACTAGAGAAAGCCCACACGCAGTAACAAAGACCCAACACAGCCAAAAATAAACAATTAAAAAAAAAATCTGCCTTCCAATGAAGGGGACAAGGGTTTGATCCCTGGTCAGGGAATTAAGATCCCGCGTGCCACCGGGCAACTAAGCCCAAGTGCCACAATTAGAGAGAAGCCCATGAACTGCAAAGAAAGATCCCGCATGCTGCAACTAAGACCTGACGCAGTCAAAAATAAATTAAAAAAAAAAACACAATCTTACGCAAAATTTGAAGACAAAATGTATCCTATGAATAAGGTAATCTTTGTAAATTCTCATAAAGCATAAAAATCTATCATTACATATAGGTTTTGTTTTTCCAATTTTTTTTTACTGTGGTAAAATACATCTAACAAAATTTACCATCTTAACCATTTTTAAGTGTACAGTTCAGTAGTATTAAATACATTCATAATATTGTGCTACCATCCATCTCCAGAACTCTTTTCATCTAGACCCACTACACAGTAACTCTCCATTACCTCTTCTCTTCAGCCCTTGGCAAACACCATTCTACTTCTCTCTCAGTTCTGACTACTCTAAGTACTTTATACAAGTGGAATCATACAACACTTGTCTTTCAGGAACTGGCTTATTTCACTTCCAGACTTGTAATAAATCTCAAGTACTGCTTATAATTAGAACAGGTTTTCCTTTTCAAAGTAATCTGGGGCTTCCCTGGTGGTGCAGTGGTTGAGAGTCCACCTGCTGATGTAGGGGACACGGGTTCGTGCCCTGGTCCGGGAGGATCCCACATGCCGCGGAGCGGCTGGGCCCGTGAGCCATGGCCGCTGAGCTTGCGCGTCCGGAGCCTGTGCTCCGCAACGGGAGAGGCCACAACAGTGAGAGGCCCGCGTACCGCAAACAAACAAACAAAAAGTAATCTGTAGTTTAGACGGCTCTACAACATCACTGATTAATATAATTACAGTAGGTAAAGAGACTTCCAGAATATACGTAACATGATTAGAACAAGGCAAACACAGACTGGGGAATTATTTGGGGTCAACAGACTGAGGAATTATTTGGGGTCAATCTTATTTCTTTCACTGAAATTCTCTCTCTCTGTCTGGCTTCCTGGAAGGCGTCTCAGTAAAGGGGAAGGTAAGCTTTGGGGCCAAGCATTCCAGCTCATTACACGTGACTTTAGGCAACAAAAATAATCTTCCTGAACCTCTCCTCTTACGTGAACAGGAAAGTAATACCTACCACAAAGAGAAGCTGTCAAGGGCAGTGAGATAAATTAGTTAAGCTCCACCACATCAAAAATGCTCAAAAGATAGTGGCTCCCACCCACCAATCCTTCTGACTCTCTGAAATGGGTTGTTACCACTGCACAGTGATCTTTCCCCAAACCTTGTCCCTGTGAACAGAATCAGCTTATCATAGATTTCTAATCAATGATGCTCATACAGAATCTGCTTTCAGTACTCTAACAGTCTGGACCAGCAGAAACAACCTTCTGACAGTTTAGATAATGCCAAGTGACATAAAGTGTCTGTTAGAACACCAACAGTTACTCTCACTCTTCAATTGCTGCGAGAGAATGGCTTAATATCAATTGATCTAAAACTAAAATACAGGAACTTCCCTGGTGGTCCAGTGGTTAACAATTGTCTTGCAATGCAGGGGACACAGGTTCGATCCCTGGTCGGGGAACTAAGATCCCACATGCCGCAGGGCAACTAAGCACACATGCTGCAACTACTGAGTCCACGTGCCACAACTAGAGAGAAGCCCGCACACCACAACAAAGAGCCTGGATGCTGCAACTAAGACCCGATGCAACCAATAAATAAATATTAAAAAAATAAAACTAAAATATATTTTTTCCTGAACACATGTCCAACAGAGTTTAATTTACATTAAAAAATACAGAAGGAAAGTTAATTTTTAAAATATAAGCGTACATTTCACAATAAATTCATGTGGGAAGTTTTACGAGGAAGCTACAGTCCTGAGTACCAGAAGGTCCCTGGTTTTCCAAATTTCCAACAGATGTGACTGCCTCGAAGAGACTTGCCTTCAAACTTTTTCCAGGCTCAAATAATCTCTGCCGTGCTCAACAATGGAAGAATTCTGATCAGTCACTGCCATGAGCTACAGTAAACACAGTGCTTTTAAGACAAACCCTTCTCTTACCTACCTGATCCTCCTTCACATGCACTTCCACAGCAGAAGCAGGGTGGCCACCATGCTGAAGAGCTTGGGTTAGCCTTTTAAGTTCTGCAAAAACATCTCAAACTCAACATCGGCCAGCTTGCTTCTGACCTGTCCTTAATCAGAAATACAGAGCTCCTGAATATTTCAGACTCTTTCCAGGGAATACAACCTGCTGGATGAACCTTTTTATAAGGTTTCCTGACATGAGAAGTAGTCCCTCCATTCCTTGCATTCTAGATTTTATACTCAAATTAAGCTGAAACAACAGAAAAATCCCCAGATAATATTACCTATTTGTTATAACTGAGCTGTACTTTGGTGCCATTTCCTTAGCTTTTATCCACAATTACATTAAGAAAGTGTCTTGAAATGTAATACTGTATTTGATACTGACATTTTCTACTGCACTTCTTGGTGTCCTATATAATAAAGCTCTAAGTGAAAAAACAATTCTCTTAAAGAATAAAATTCCTCTTTAAAGAAAATAGTAGAGCTTCTGGTTATGGGAAAAAAATCCTGGGAACTAAATGCAGTAGTCCCCTTTGTGGTTTCAGTTACCCGCAATCAGCCACAGTTGGAAAATACTGAATAGTAAATTCTAGAAATAAAATTAAATACTTTTATATTACACGCCATTCTGATTAGTGTCGTGAAATCTGGTGGGGTCCTGCTCCATCCCACCTGAGACCTGAAACATACCCAGCATATCCAGACTGTATACACCACCCGCCCATTATTATAGGAAAACACCAGTACACACAGGGTTTGGTACTAACGGGCACCGTTTCAGGAATCCCCTGAGAATCTTGGACCATATTCCCCATGGATGAGGAGGACCTACTGTACACCTTCACTTATTTTTGGCTTTGCCTTAGAACCAAATTCACTGCTCAATGCTAGGATTACTGTATAGGACCCTACAGACTACATATCTATGATCTATTATTCCCACTATGGAAATGTAGAGTCTTCCTATTCTGACTTGATTGGAATTTATTTATTTATTCCCATTATGTATTAATTATAAGGCACATTAAATGATATATGGTAAGAAATTTTAAAAAATTAATTCCTCTTCCCACCCAGTATGAACTCACTGCCAATTTCTTCACTAACAAAAAAAGACATTTTCACCTAATCTGGACTGCTCTTCCTTTTCTTGATTATTTAATTCTGTCCACCCTGCAAGGACCAATTTTTTTAAATTAATTAATTAATTAATATATTTATTTATGGCTGCAGTTGGGTCTTTGTCGCTGCGTAGAGGCTTTCTCTAGTTGCGGCAAGTGGGGGCTTCTCTTTGTTGCAGAGCACGGGCTCTAGGCGTGCGGGCTCGGTAGTTGCGGCTCGCGGGCTCTAGAACGCAGGCTCAGTAGTTGTGGCGCACAGGATTAGTTGCTCTGTGGCACGTGGGATCTTCCCGGACCAGGGCTCAAACCTATGTCCCCTGCATTGGCAGGCGGATTCCCAACCACTGAACCACCAGGGAAGTCCCAATTTTTTTTGGCCTCGCCGGGCAGCTTGCAGGATCTTAGTTCCCCGCCCAGGGATTGAACCCGGGCCCTCGGCAGTGAAAGTGCCAAGTCCTAACCACTGGACCGCCAGAGAATTCCCTGCAAGGAGCAATTTAAGTCTCTCTACTTTTCCACAGTAACGTCACTGACTACTTACGTATCACTGATGTTTGAACACATGTATCATTTAATCTGCGCCACATACTTTAACACTTAAATATATACTGTCTTATATCATTCAATGATATTATAGTTTATTGTCATTAATCCGACCTGATTACACACTACAAAATATCTGAGGCAGTCCCTTTGTCCTAGTCTTGGGTCAAGTAAGGACTAAAAAAGTACATGAATACTTGACAGCCATAGCTATCACCGTCACTGCAATGAAGACTCAAAGCATTACAATGTATAACACGACAACTCTGCTGGAAAGAAAGGGCACTTAAGAAAAAGACAATAAAATAAAAGTTATAAATAGATTCAGAGGAATTTTAAAAAGTTATCAGTATATTTTGAGGCTACCTCAAATGACAAAAGTTAAAAGAAATAAAGAAAATGAGTAGTCATTTTATGTAAGAGAGTAAGAATACAGAACACCTACCTACACAGGACAGTAACGAGAACGTTTATTTATGGTGATGGATTGTGATGGAGAACACTGAGGAGGAGGAGTGGAAAGAATAAGACCTCAACCACCATCTCCAAGCTTGTGAGAGTTTTCAGAAATGACTTGCCCAAGCTCAAATAAATTATACAGAAACAAGATTAGAAAGTAGATATTCTGATAAGTAAAATTATTACTGAATTCAAAAACATACAATTACCATTTTTGAAGTACAGTGAATGAAACATAAGGAATATATGAATGTTTTATCTGCCATCTGCCCCTTTCAGGAAAATCTGTACACCTAAGACACATACACACCTTCGCACGCGTCCCAGCACCACCACCACCAGGCCGCAAAGTAAATGACAGGAATGTCTTGGTTACCCTATGCCTCACCCTGCCCGATTAAAGAAAAGCAGCTGATTAAAGGCGTACCTATTCTCACGAGACTAATGTGATGCTAATTACACACGACAAGTTGTCGTACTTGATAATAAGCCATGTGGAAAACCTAAACCAGAAAAAGTCTACTGCTGTCAGGATACAAAAGGCTATTTCTTTAATAACCAATGACACAGACAGATTCACTGCTTTTCACTCAACCAGCCCCCACCCCACCCTGATTTCAAAAGCACAGAGCTAGGCAGTACCACCAATGCAGCATAAATCCTGCACTATAAACCCAGAAAAATATCTCAAAGATAAACAGACATTAGTACACTAAATCCCACCCACCTCCGTGTCAAAGGAATGGTCAGGTGAGTCAGCAATCATCATACTCCAGCCCTGAAATGCACTCAAGATGAATATCAGACCAACAAGCTTAGAACAGCTGTATGTATGGCCTAGACCTTCCAGAGCAAATGCTTTCTAAATCTATGGTTCCCCAAACTGGGGCACATTAAAATTACTGAGAGAATATTAAATAATAATGAAGTAATAATTAAAGATACAGATTCCCAGGACCCAGTATGAAGCATCTGGTTCAGTAGGTCTGGGGCAGGGCTCCATAATCTTTGTTTTAGTAAGTGTTCAGGCAATTAGACTTGACAAATACTGCTCTTGACAACCCAAATAATTATAATCAAATTATAATCAAATCAGATTATAATCAAACATCTACTGAATTGTACAGACAACATAGTTCAATTATTCATTCAATAGCAAAAACAAATACTCCAAATGATACCATACTGGACGAGTAAGAAACCAGATTTTTAAGAAACAAATTCTGGACTTCCCCACTGGTGCAGTGGTTGAGAGTCTGCCTGCCAGTGCAGGGGACACGGGTTTGAGCCCTAGTCTGGAAAGATCCCACATACCACGGAGCAACTAAGCCCACGCGCCACAACTACTGAGCTCGCGTGCTGTAACTACTGAAGCCCGTGTGCCCAGAGCCCACGCTCCACAAGAGAAGCCACTGCAATGAGAAGCCCGTGCACCGCAACCAAGAGTAGCCCCTGCTCGCCACAACTAGAGAAAGCTCACGCACAGCAACGAAGACCCAACACAGCTAAAAAAGAAAAAAAAAAAAAAAAGAAACAACAAAATTCCAAAAGAGTCAATCATAACAGTAGTTTCCAAGCTCCAGTGTTACCACATCCCCAGCTATCCTGCAGATTAGGGGAGAGATTTGAGGAAGGATGGATCTAAAGAGAAGAATGCAAAGAAAATCCAACGAGCACCCACTCAAACTCTGGGTTCATAGTAGTCAGGATCAAACATCTCCTGTTCCTCATAGAAAGAATGTAAAAAAAATAAACAGTACACATCTCTGGAAATAATGAATTGTGAACCACTACTGGGATCAGGTTATGAGAATCTGTCTTGAAAGGTTGATTTGAGATGGTGATACTCCCCAAAGTGATCTACAGATTCAATGTCATCCCTATCAAAACTCCAACTGCAAGGCTTCCCTGGTGGCGCAGTGGTTAAGAATCCACCTGCCAATGCAGGGGACACGGGTTCGAGCCCTGGTCCGGGAAGATCCCACATGCCGCGGAGCAACTAAGCCCGTGCGCCACAACTACTGAGCCTGTGCTCTAGAGCCCACGAGCCACAACTACTGAAGCCTGCGCGCCTCGAGCCCATGCTCCACAGCAAGAGGAGCCACCGCACCACAACGAAAGTAGCCCCCACTCACTGCAACTACAGAAAGCCGCGCACAGCAATGAAGAACCAATGCAGCCAAAAATAAATAAATAAAATAAATTTATTTTTTAAAAAAAGGATGTTCAACATCATTGGCTACTAGGGAAATGCAAATTAAAACCACAATGAGGTGCCACTGCACACCAGGAGTACAGCTATAACAAAAAACATGTACAATAGCAAGTTTGGCAAAGATGAAGAGAAACTGGAACCCCCATACACTGCTGGCGGGAATGGTACAGCCACTTTAGAAGACAGCTTGGTAGTTTCTTACAAAGCTAAACATACCCTTACCATACAATCTAGCAATCATGCTCCTTGATATTACCCAAATGAGTTGAAAACTTGTATCTACATAAAAACCTGCACATGAATGTTTATAATAGCTTTATATATAATTGCCAGAACTTGGAAGTAACCAAGATGTTCTTCAATAGGAGAATGGGATTAAAAAACTATGGTACATCCATACAATGATATATTATTCAGAAATAAAAAGAAATGAGCTACCACAGTGAGATACCACTTCACACCGGTTAGGATGATTGTTACAAAAAAAGCAGGAAACAACAAGCATTGGTGAGGGTGTGGAGTAGTTGGAACCCCCGTGCACTGCTGATTGGAATGTAAAATGATGCAGCTACTGTGGGAAAAAAAGGATGGCACGTCCTCAAAAAAATTAAACATAGAATGACCCACCAATTCTACACCTGGGTACATGCCCAAAAGAATTGAAAGCAGAGATTCAAACAGATTATTTGTACACACATGTTCGTAACAGCACTGTTCACAACAGTCGACAGGTAGAAATAATCCAATATCCATCAGTAAACAGGTAAACAAAATGTGCTTATGCATACAATGTAGTATGATCCAGCATTAAAGAGGAGTACAATTCTGAAACAGGCTACAACATGGATGCACCTTAAAGACATTATACTAAGCAAAATAAGCCAGATGCAAAAGAACAAATATCGTGCGATTCCACTCAAATGAGATTCAGAGACAGAAAGTAGAATAGTGTTTGCCTAGGGAGGGAGAAGAGGGGAGAATTGGGGGTTAGTGCTTAACGGCTGAACGAGTAACAAGCCAGCATCACGACGTGTATTTGACAGCCACATGACTAATTAACAGACATGAACTGACTCGCCTTCCTAACCTGAGAAATGTCTTACTAAATCCCGATTAATGACTACAACATCAAGGTGCTCTATATTAAGAGATGCAAAGTTGAACGTAACAAGTTATTATCTGGCATCATATATGCAAGTCAACAGGACTTCTACTAGTCAGAATATATAATCTTGAACATATGCAACAAACGAACACAGTCTGGAAGAGCTGACAACTTCTGGAAAAGTTCAGAGTTAACTATTTATGGAAAAGTATGTACCCAGCACATGACTCACTTAGGAAAAAATGAATGACATTTACCGTGACAGCAATCTTGAGTCATGAATAGGGTCACCTCCTTTAGCCTCTTCTTGTCACACCTATTGCTTCATGAATTTGAAACCACCCCCAACCACATTGCACCAATGCACGCTACAGGAGGCCCTATTTAGAAGAGCACAGCATAGAAGGGAGTTGTACGTCACATCGTAGAGAACAAATTGGACAGCAAGGCAGCAAAGACAGCAAGGAGAGCCTGATGTTTCCTTCTATGAAGTTAGCATACACATTTGTATTTATGTATTGACATAATACTCTGTACTTAGGCTTAAGGAAACAATAAAAGGATAACAGCCAAATTTCAAAAACAAAACAAAAACATCAAAGCAGGTAAACTCCTCAGATCCTACAATGCTCAGGTAGAAAAAAATTCTATGCTCAAGCAGGGGGGAAAAAGTTGATCAACACAGGCTTATGTAATTGCTTAAGGTCCTTACAAACTTAATAAATCACAGGGGTTGAAAAGGCCTGGTTTTTTGTGAGCATGAAGTCTGTTACAGTTAAGAAATATCATAAGTGGAATTTGGGTAGATGGGGAAGTACTTTATGTATTAGGGTGACCAACTCACCCAGTTTGCCCAGGATTTTCCCAGTTTTACTCACCCCTGGGCAAACTGGACAGCTGGTCACCCTAATGTGTAAATATGGGAGATATGTTAATTAGGACAGGGTAGTCTATGCTGCAGTGATAAATAAAGCCTGCAATTTCAGCAACTTAACCCAAAGGTCCATCTCTCCCTTGTGCTCCGTATCTAACCTGGAAAATTGGATGCAAGGAAACTGTGTCATACAGTCACTCAGCAACCCTGCCTGATGGTGGTCCTGCCCTACTACAACTATGCCCTTAGGAACATACATCCCCCTTAAATCCAGAAGGCAAGGGAAGAAGAATCGGGAGGAGGCATACTGACTCTTAAATGTCACAGCCTACAAGTGCCACAAACCCCATGCACTCACATTTCACTGGCTAGGACTAGTTGTATGGCCCTGCCTAAATGCAGTTTCCCAGGGGCCCGGGAAGGAGACAAGAACAGACAGGGGAAGCAGCAGGAACCACTACCGGAGAAGTCTACTATTCTAGAGCAGCTCAGCTCAAGGGGAAAAATACAGATAGGAATAAGCATAGCTCGTTTACATTCCAAGGCAATGACAGACATGAGACACAACAGGTAACAGGATCAGGAAAACCAGCGAAAGTCTCTTTTGTAGAACAGCCTGAGGGAAAAGGGAGGAACTGTGGGTTCTGGATGTAAGAGATGACCCCTGTGTTTCAAGCCTGGATAGCAGGTGGTACCCTTAACAAATCACTGTAAGAACAGGGGCTAGCTTAGAGAGGAAGGTAAAAAACTGAGTTCTAGACCTGTGTGTCTAATAATATTACAGCCACTAGCCACATGCAGCTTTTTAAGTTTAAATAAAAATCAAACAAAATTAAAAATTCAGTTTCTCAGTTGCACTAGTCATATTTCAAGCATTCACATGTGATTGTGACTGTAATACTGAAAAGAGCAGATATAGAACATTTTCATCACTGCATAAAGTTCTATTAAATAGTGCTTTTCTAGACCTATCAGGCTATAACTAGTAGGGGAAGGTTTTAGAAATGTAAATGAAGCTAGAACCGGAAAGAAAATCTGCAGGCTAACAGATTGCCTTTTACCAGCAAATACTGGTGAACATCCTAAATATCCTACAGTAGGAGACTGTAGATATCTATTTATTGATGTGGACAGATGTTCAAGTATACTGTTAATTTTTTAAATGTCACAAAATGGCATGTACATGATCTCATTTTTGTAAACCATAAATTCAACTTTATATGTATCTATAAGAGTGGGAAAATATTAATATTTCAACATTTCAGTTACTGGATTATAGGATTTTTTCTTTCACTTTTTTACTTTTCTAAATACTTTCAAATACATATATATATAACTTATATAATTAAAAAGAATTATTTTAGTAAAAAAAGAAATATGATTAAAGGAAACGGATTTGGGCTTAATATAAAAAAACAACAGGGACTTCCCTGGTGGTGCAGTGGTTAAGAATCCGCCTGCCAATGCAGGGGGCATGGGTTCGATCCCTGGTCCAGGAAGATCCCACATGCCACGGAGCAACTAAGCCCATGTGCCACAACTACTGAGCCCACGTGCCACAACTACTGACACCCGCGTGCCTAGAGCCCGCACTCCGGGACAAGAGAAGCCACCACAATCAGACGCCCGCGCACCGCAACCAAGAGTAGCCCCTGCTCACTTCAACCAGAGAAAGCCCGTGCGCAGCAACGAAGACCCAACGCAGACAAAAATAAAAAAACAAAAACAAAAACACAGCATTTAGTTTTGTGCATAAATAGACTGAGCTCCTCAATAATAATGAGAAAAACAATGTTCCTTCTGCACTGTCATTGGGGGTTAGCAAATTAGGGCCCATCAGCCAAACCTGCCCCCTGCATATTTTTACACAGTCCACAAGCTAAGAATGGCTTTTACGTCTTTACATGCCTGAAAAAAAGGCAAGATTAGTACTTCTTGACATGTAAAAATCACAGGAAATTCCGTGCCCGTAAATAAAGCGTAACTGAGCCACGCTCACCCAGCTGTGCGTTCCCCACACTGCTCCAGCGACAGTGGAGACGAGCCGCCCACAGAGCCCACGCAGTAGGGACACTGCAGGGACAAGAGGGCACCGTCGCACCCCCAGCCTCACTGCACCTGTGTACGAGCACATGCCAACACCAGAACAGAGCTGGACTCGGGACGTAGTGCTCCTCAGACACAGGGGAGCACAGATCATCCTGTCACCGCACGAGACGGCACAGTCCCGGGTGGCCTGGCTGTGCGAAGGAGCACGACGTGCGCCATTGTCGCCAGGCTGAAGGCACTCATCACCGGATTCCCAACTCACGACAGTCCATCAGAAAAATCAGAAAATTTTAAATGTAACATCTCATCACGAATTTCCTTGTGAAATAAGCAATGAAAACGAGGTCACAACCAAAGTCTCTAAGGGGCTCCACTGTTAGCCAAGGAAGGAAATTGTGTTCGACTGCAGCAGCTGAAGAAATGTGTCCAGAAAAAACAAAAGTTGAATACTATTCGTCTTTTGAAGAGAACAGCTGCTCCGTGAGTTGAGGACACTGAAACAACATCAACAATTAACTGAACTACAAGGCGACGACTCTGAGGGGCCTTCCTCGGCCCCGACAGACGCCTAAGGCTCAGCGGTCACCTCTTCTAGGGGCAGCGCCACGCCAGAACCGACTCAAGAGCCGCCACAGCCTGCAGAGAGCAACCATGCACGGGACGCCTGCAAAGAAGCCGTGGAGACGCGGATTCACCACACCCCGGAGCGGAACCCGCCAAGCTGTGTTACTGATGGTGGCAAAACTGTGCGGAGCAGAAAAAGACGAATTTACAAGGACTGAAAATGCAAGGTATTTAAAACCTATGCTCGTTCACTGCAGTCCTCAGTAGGTACTCTGGAAAATATTTAAATCTATCCTGTCTAATGAGCCAGGAGTCTCAACAGTGAACTTCACTCGCTGTCATGGACTTAATCATTAGCTTTATGAATTTTTGTCAGAAGTCTAAGCTGGATATCCTGACATACCCTATCACACAGCAGTTCAACGTCTAAAGAGTGGTAGCATTTCACTGCAATTTTTTGAGCTCAAAAGTGACACCAAAGTTTTTCTGAGAAAGAAGAACCGCCCTCAACCACTATTATCAAATGATGAATAGCTTTGGAAACTAGCTTTCACTGCAGACTTGAAAATGTTTCTTAATGAACTAAAGCTAAAATCACAAGGCCTGCTGTTGGCCAACCCTGCCCTGGACAATGTCCCTAAGAGTCAATGGCACCCCCCTGGACTGAGAAGGCCGTCTTACCCAGGGACACACTGACTCCTGGGTCCACTGTTCCCTGGTGTGGGAGTTCATGTCACACAGGTAACAACCAGGAACCTATCCTTATCTTTAGCTACCACAGCCCATGAGACGGCAGCCCTAGGAGATCAGCAGGTTAGTCTAAATGGCCTTGTGTGGAGCACAAGAGACTGGTCTTGGCCTACATCCTGGATGAACAGGGAGGAGTACGTGTGGCTACCAACACCTTCTGCTGAGCTGGATTATTATGACTGGTTAGGTGGAACGATCCACACATGCTAATGAAGAAAAAGACGTGTGTATCTGAAAAAAGTCCTACTAGTCCCTCTGGGACTTACTCGCTTGGCTGAATCTGGGGTCCTGAGGTGGATGGCTGAGATCAACACTGCAGAATTATCTCCATTATGCTAATTTGGATTCTGTTGATAATAACCTCAATCAGGTGTTACATGAAACAAATGGATGGATTTCACTGCATGTAATCTGAGGGGCAGATTGCTGGAAGCAGCAGCCTGCTATGAGCCCCAGGCATCCTTGCACGGCCTTGCTGAGCAGGACAAACTGAAGGCCTAACTGTCCTCTGACCGAGCCCTCTCCACAGCTAGCAGTGAAGACAATCAGGCAGGTCCAACGACCACATGACTGCTCACTCCTCGGGAAAGGGAACTTGACTCGCTTACTGTTTGCTGCAGAAGGCACTGAGCCCTCAGGACCGGGCTCCTCAGTTGCACCACAACTCCTGCTTGAAAGGCCACCACGTGGGTTCATGGCATTGCCCTATGGTCCTTGAGGGCAGGGGAACCACTGCCGCCACAGTAACACTCCTGCTGTTTGCTGGGCTAGAGTATTAAACTGTCTTGCTCTAATCCACTGAGTCCTGATGTCTACTTTGGGCACCTATGGAATTAGGAGGTTGAAGTATAAAAACCACATGTGTTTCATGAAATTAATTCCCAGAATCTTTCTCCCAAGCTGAAATACTGAAGACATAATCCCTGCCTCAGGGGACCTAACCATTTATGGAGTAAACACTATCAACACAGCTACTCAGCTGGACTCCCAGCAAGTCTATTATGATAGATGCTCACCTGAGTCTTAAAACAACAGAATCCAGCATTTTCAGAAGTTATAGTTAGTTCTTAAGACAATGTTTAGGGACCTCCCTGGTGGTCCAGTGGGTAAGACTGTGTGCTCCCAGTGCGGGGGGCCCAGGTTCAACCCTTAGTCGGGGAACTAGATCCCGCATGCATGCCGCAACTAAGAAGCTGGCATGCTGCAACTAAAGAGCCCGCGTGCCGCAACTAAGACCTGGCACAACCAAAAAAAATAAAAAGACAATGTGTAAAAACTTAAAAAGATGTGCTACATGGTATGACAACCTATAGGACACATATTTATTTTAAATGGCAAGCTCCTCATAAAAATATTACTCTGGGGCCTCCCTGGTGGCGCAGTGGTTGAGAGTCCGCCTGCCGATGCAGGGGATACGGGTTCGTGCCCCGGTCTGGGAGGATCCCATATGCCGCGGAGCGGCTGGGCCCGTGAGCCATGGCCGCTGAGCCTGCGCGTCCGGAGCCTGTGCTCCGCGACGGGAGAGGCCACGGCAGTGAGAGGCCCGCGTACCGCAAAAAAAAAAAAAAAAAAAAAAAAAAAAAAAATATTACTCTGATTCAGCAGTTTGACTCTAGACAATTTAGAAAAGCAAATAACTGGGGAAAAGCAAAAAGCAACACATAGAAGCTCTCTTAACTACCCTCCACAAGTGATGTGCTGAGTTACAAGACCCAGTGCGGGTTGAGCACACGTGTACAGGGCGTGTGCCTACCAAGAATCAGTTATCGTTCTCCCAGCCTGTTTAGGAAAGTTATACTGGGAATACTGGGACTTCCCTAGAGGTCCAGTGCTTAGGACTCTGTGCTTCCACTGTAAGGGGCACGGGTTCAATCCCTGATCGGGGAACTAAGATCTCACAAGCTGCACAGCACGGCCAAAAAACAACATTATACTGGTCACTGAAATTCTGTAATTTATTTAAAACCACAGATATCGTTGAAAGATGACATGCAAAGAGGTGTAATATTTCTATGAAAGCTAAATTAAACGTTTTGAGAAGTGCCTTTAAAAATACCACATCAAATTGGGTGTGAGAGAAACAACTGTAAAAGATTAGGGGGGAAATCATAAAAATCTAGAATGACTCTTCAAAGAAATTGCTTTACAAGTGTCTTTATGTTCTTGCTCCACTTTAAATAAGCATACATTTAAAACTATAGGTAATAGATATGGAGATATGGTTTATGGTAGAAAGATGACATGGACTTCCAATCAACAGACCCATATTCAAAAACAAAAAAGCCTTGGCTGTACACCAAAATTGCTATGTACATTTATTAACATTTTAAGTTAGAATTTCTTATCATAACCTCTTTATTTAGGATACCCTCTTGCCTTGACTTTTATAAATTAAATTCCTACTACCAGCATTAGTGACCTGGGTGGCCCGGCGAACAAGACTCCGAGCTCCCAATGCAGGGGTCCAGGGTCGATCCCTGATCAGTGAATTAGATCCCACAAGCCGCAACTAAAAGATCCCACATGCACAACGAAGATCACGTGTGCCGCAACTAAGACCCGGTTCAGCCAAATAAATAAATAAATAAATATTTTTAAAAATTTAAAAAAAGGGGGTGGTGCTCTGTGGTAAACCAAACCCTGCACACAGCAGTGCTATTGATGTTTAAGATGACACACTTACACATGCAACAATGGAGATAAAATACACAAACACGCAAACACGTTTTAAGGTAAAACTGAATGGGCTTCCCTGGTGGCGCAGTGGTTGAGAGTCTGCCTGCCGATGCAGGGGACACGGGTTCGAGCCCTGGTCTGGGAGGATCCCGCACGCCGCGGAGCGGCTGGGCCCGTGAGCCACAATTACTGAGCCTGCGCGTCTGGAGCCTGTGCTGCGCAACAAGAGAGGCCGCGATAGTGAGAGGCCTGCGTGCGCACTGCGATGAAGAGTGGCCCCCGCTTGCCACAACTAGAGGAAGCCCTCGCGCAGAAACGAAGACCCAACACAGCCATAAATTAATTAATTTAAAAAATATATAAAATATATTAAAAAAAAAACTGAAAAAAATCGCAAATAACTGATTACAACTATTTGAAAACTATATGCATACTGATTAATATCAGAGGACAACAGAAAGTAAAATAGCTGCTGTGTGAGTTTGGTGAAATAATCAATATTTCGTATCACATTTTCTTTTATGAGTTTTTAAAGCCATTTTCAAGTAATTTTGTTTAAACAGCCACCTACCTCGGGATACTTAAACTATGATTCGAAGTTTAAAAACAGAACACAACCACTAGTTACATGTCAGCATTTCAATGACCTTTCTTAGGACATCTTTGGTCATCCCTCCTGCTAGAAGGGTACTGGAGCCCATCATTTCTCAATCTCAACACTACCCTTTTTTACAAATTTTATTTATTTTTTAAATTTTATTATTTTTTTAACATCTTTATTGGAGTATAATTGCTTTACAATGGTGTGTTAGTTTCTGCTTTATAACAAAGTGAATCAACTATACATATACATATATCCCCATATCTCCTCCCTCTTGCGTCTCCCTCCTACCCCCCCTATTCCACCCCTCTAGGTGGTCACAAAGCACCAAGTTGACCTCCCTGTGCTATGCGGCTGCTTCCCACTAGCTATCCGTTTTACATTTGGTAGTGTATATATGTCTCTCACTTTGTCACAGCTTACCCTTCCCCCTCCCCATGTCCTCAAGTCCATTCTCTACATCTATGTATTTTTGTCCTGCCCCTAGGTTCATCAGAACCCATGTTTTTTTTTTTAGATTCCATATATATGTGTTAGCATATGGTATTTGTTTTTCTCTTTCTGACTTACTTCACTCTGTACTACAGACTCTAGGTCTATCCACCCCACTACAAACAACTCAGTTTTGTTTCTTTTTATGGCTGAGTAATATTCCATTGTATATATGTGCCACATCTTCTTTATCCATTCATCTTTCGATGGACACTTAGGTTGCTTCCATGTCCTGGCTATTGTAAATAGTGCTGCAATGAACACTGTGGTACGTGACTCCTTTTGAATTATGGTTTTCTCCAGGGGTATGCCCAGTAGTGGGACTGCTGGGTCATATGGTATTTCTGTTTTTAGTTTATTAAGGAACCTCCATACTGCTCGCCATAGTGGCTGTATCAATTTACATTCCCACCAACAGTGCAAGAGGGTTCCCTTTTCTCCACACCCTCTCCAGCATTTATTGTTTGTAGATTTTTTTATGATGGTCGTTCTGACCGGTGTGAGGTGATACCTCACTGTAGTTTTGATTTGCATTTCTTGAATGATTAGTGATGTTGAGCATCTTTTCATGTGTTTGTTGGCAATCTGTATATCTTCTTTGGAGAAATGTCTATTTAGGTCTTCTGCCCACTTTTGGATTGGATTGTTTCGTTTATTGATATCGAGCTGCATGAGCTCCTTGTATATTCTGGAGATTAATCCTTTGTCTGCTGCTTTGTTTGCAAATATTTTCTCCCATTCTCAGGGTTGCCTTTTCGCCTTATTTATGCTTTCCTTTGCTGCACAAAAGCTTTTAAGTTTCATTAGGTCCCCTTTGTTTATTTTTGTTTTTATTTCCATTTCTCTAGGAGGTGGGTCAAAAGGGATCTTGCTGTTATTTATGTCATAGAGTGTTCTGCCTGTATTCCTCAAAGAGTTTTATAGTGTCTGGCCTTACATTTAGGTCTTTAATCCATTTTGAGTTTATTTTTGTGTATGGTGTTAGGGAATGTTCTAATTTGTTTTACATGCAGCTGTCCAGTTTTCCAAGCACCACTTACTGAAGAGGCTGTCTTTTCTCCATTGTATATCCTTGCGTCCTTTATCAAAGATAAGGTGACCATATGTGCATGGGTTTATCTCTGGGCTTTCTATCCTGTTCTACTGATCTATATTTCTGTTTTTGTGCCAGTACCATACTGTCTTGATTACTGTAGCTTTGTACTATGGTCTGAAGTCCAGGAGCCTGATTCCTCCAGCTCTGTTTTTCTTTCTCAAGATTGCTTTGGCTATTCAGTCTTTTGTTTCCAAATTGTGCAATTTTTTGTTCTAGTTCTGCGAAAAATGCCATTGGTAGTTTGATAGGGATTGCATTGAATCTGTAGACTGCTTTGGGCAGTATAGTCATTTTCACAATGTTGATTATTCCAATCCAAGAACATGGTACATCTCTCCATCTGTTTGTACCATCTTTAATTTCTTTCAACAGTGCCTTATAGTTTTCTGCATACAAGTCTTTTGTCCCCTTAGGTAGGTTTATTCCTAGTTATTTTATTCTTTTTGTTGCAGTGGTAAATGGGAGTGTTTCCTTAATTTCTCTGTCAGATTTTTCATCATTAGTGTATAGGGATGTGAGAGATTTCTGGGCATTAATTTTGTACCCTGCTGCTTTACCAAGTTCCTTGATTAGCTCTAGTAGTTTTCTGGTAGCATCTTTAGGATTCTCTATGTACAGTATCATATCATCTGCAGAGAGTGACAGTTTTACTTGTTCTTTTCCGATTTGGATTCCTTTTTCTTTTTCTCCTCTGATTTCTGTGGCTAAAACTTCCAAAACTATGTTAAATAATAGTGGTGAGAGTGGGCAACCTTGGCAACCTTGTCTTGTTCCTGATCTTAGAGGAAATGGTTTCAGTTTTTCACCATTGAGAACAATGTTGGCTGTTAGTGTGTCACATATGGCCTTTATTATGTTGAAGTAGGTTCCCTCTATGCCTACTTTCTGGAGAGTTTTTATCATAAATGGGTGTTGAATTTTGTCAAAAGCTTTTTCTGCATCTTTTTCTGATCATATGGCTTTTATCCTTCAATTTGTTAATATAGTGTATCCCACTGATTGATTTGCATATACTGAAGAATCCTTGCATTCCTGGGAGAAACCCCACTTGATCATGGTGTATGATCCTTTTAATGTGTTGTTGGATTCTGTTTGCTAGTATTTTGTTGAGGACTTTTGCAGCTATGTTCATCAGAGATTCTGGCCTGTAGTTTTCTTTTTTTTTGGTGACATCTTTGTCTGGTTTTGGTATCAGGGTGATGGTGGCCTTGTAAAATGAGTGTTCCTCCATCTGTTATATTTAGGAAGAGTTTGATAAGGATAGGTGTTAGCTCTTCTCTGAAAGTTTGATAGAATTCACCTGTGAAGCCATCTGGTCCTGGGCTTTTCTTTGATGGAAGATTTTTAATCACAGTTTCAATTTCAGTGCTTGTGATTGGTCTGTTTATATTTTCTATCTTCCTGGTTCAGTCTCAGAAGGTTGTGCTTTTCTAAGAATTTGTCCACTTCTTCCAGGTTGCCCATTTTATTGGCATATAGTTGCTTGTAGTAATCTCTCATGATCCTTTGTGTTTCTGCAGTGTCAGTTGTTACTTCTCCTTTTTCATTTCTAATTCTGTTGACTTGAGTCTTCTCCCTTTGTTTCTTGATGAGTCTGGCTAATGGTTTATCAATTTTGTTTATCTTCTCAAAGAACGAGCTTTTAGTTTTATTGCTCTTTGCTACTGTTTCCTTCATTTCTTTTTCATTTATTTATGAAATAAATAACTGCTGACTTTTTTGTTGTTCTTCTTCTTTCTCTAATTGCTTTAGGTGTAAGGTTAGGTTGTTTATTTGAGATTTTTCTTGTTTCTTGAGGTAGGATTGTATTGCTATAAACTTCCCTCTTAGAACTGCTTTTGCTGCATCCCATAGGTTTTAGGTAGTTGTGTTTTCATTGTCATTTGTTTCTAGGTATTCTTTTGATTTCCTCTTTGATTTCTTCAGTGATCTCTTGGTTATTTAGTAGCGTATTGTTTAGCCTCCGTGTGTTTGTATTTTTTACGGTATTTTTCCTGTAATTGATATCTACTCTCATAGTGTTGTGGTTGGAAAAGATCTTGATACAATTTCAGCTTTCTTAAATTTACCAAGGCTTGATCTGTGACCCAAGATATGGTCTATCCTGGAGAATGTTCCATGAGCACTTGAGAAGAAAGTGTATTCTGTTGTTTTTGGATGGAATGTCCTATAAATATCAATTAAGTCCATCTTGTTTAATGTGTCATTTAAAGTTTGTGTCTCCTTATTTATTTTCATTTTGGATGATCTGTCCATTGGTGAATGTGGGGAGTTAAAGTCCCCTACTATTATCGTGTTACTGTCTATTTCCCCCTTTATGGCTGTTAGCATTTGCCTTATGTATTGAGGTGCTCCTGTGTTGGGTGCTTAAATATTTACAATTGTTAAATCTTCTTCTTGGATTGATCCCTTGATCATTTGTAGTGTCCTTCTTTGTCTCTTGTAATAGTCTTTATTTTAAAATCTATTTTGTCTGACATGAGAATTACTACTCCAGCTTTCTTTTGATTTCCATGTGCATGGAGTATCTTTTTTTTTCCATCCCCTCACTTTCAGTATGTGCCCCTAGGTCTGAAGTGGGTCTCTTGTAGACAGCTTACATATGGGTCTTGTTTTCGTATCCATTCAGCCAGTCTATGTCTTTTGGTTGGAGCATTTAATCCATTTACATTTAAGGTAATTATCAATATGTATGTTCCTATTACCATTTTCTTAATTGTTTTGGGTTTGTTTTTATAGGTCTTTTCCTTCTCTTGTTTTTCCTGCCTAGAGAAGTTCCTTTCGCATTTGTTGTAAAGCTGGTTTGGTGGTGCTGAATTCTCTTAATTTTTGTTTATCTGTAAAGGTTTTAATTTCTCCATTGAATCTGAATGAGATCCTCCCTGGGTAGAGTAATCTTGGCTGTAGGTCTTTCCCTTTCATCACTTTCAATATGTCCCGCCGCTCCCTTCTGGCTTGCAGAGTTTCTGCTGAAAGATCCCCTGTTAACCTTATGGGGATTCCCTTGTATGTTATTTGTTGCTTTTCCCTTGCTGCTTTTAATATTTTTTCTTTGTATTTAATTCTTGATAGTTTGATTAATATGTGTCTCCATGTGTTTCTCTTTGGATTTATCCTGTACGGTACTCTCTGTGCTTCCTGGACTTGACTATGTCCTTTCCCACGTTAGGGAAGTTTTCAACTATAATGCCTTCAAATATTTTCTCAGACCCTTTCTTTCTCTCCTCTTCTTCTGGACCCCTATAATTCGAATGTTGGTGCATCTAATGTTGTCCCAGAGATCTCTGAGAATGTTCTCAATTGTTTTCAGTCTTTTTTCTTTATTCTGCTGCCTGGCAGTTATTTCCACCATTTAATCTTCCAGCTCACTTATCTGTTCTTCTGCCTCAGTTATTCTGTTATTGATTCCTTCTAGAGTATTTTTAATTTCAGTAATTGTGTTGTTCATCACTGTTTGTTTGCTCTTTAGTTCTTCTAAATCCTTGTTAAATATTTCTTGTATTTTCTGCATTCTGTTTCTAACATTTTGGATCATCTTTACTATCATTACTCTGAATTATTTTTCAGGTAGTTTGCCTATTTCATCTTCATTTATTTGGTCTTGTAGATTTTTAACCTTGCTCCTTCATCTGTAACATATTTTTTTGTCATTTCATTTTTTTTTTTTTTTTTTTTGATGATTGGTGCTGTATTCCTGTCCTACTGGTTGTTTGGCCTGAGACATCCAGCACTGGAGTTTGCAGGCAGTTGAATAGAGCTGGGTTTTGGTGCTGAGATGAGGACCTCCAGGAGGCCTCACTCCGACTGATAGTCCCTGGGGTCTGACGTTCTCTGTTAGTCCAGCAGTTTGGACTCGGAGCACCCACCACAGGAGCTTGGGCCTGATATCCGGCCTGGGAACCAAGATCCTACAAGCTGCACGGCACAGAAAAAAAAAAGAAAAAAAAAGGAAGAAAGAAAGACAAAAAGGAGCAGTACAATATCAAAAAATAAAAAACAAAATAAAATTAGTGAGATAAAAAAATGTATTAGGACAAATAAAATTATAATTGAAACAACTGCAATAAGGTAAAATAAAACCACAGCAGAAAAAAAAAAGAAAAAAAAGTGCCTTGGCCTTGGGGGGGTAGTTTAGGTGGGGTGTGAAACTTAGGCAGGGCTGAGGTTTAGGGTGGGGTGGGACTTAGACCAGTGGGGGGGGTGATGTTTGAGCATGGGGCGGAGCCTAGGCAGGGCAACCTTAAGTGTGGGGCAGGGCCTCTGCTGAGGACCTGCCCGGAGGGGGAGAGGCAGCGCGTGGAAAGGAGGGCCTCTGAAGTGTGGGGTTCTGGAGCCTGGAGGTAGGGCCCTAGTGAGTGTGTGGGGGTGGGGCTTAGGCCCAGCACACTGGAGGGGGTCTCGGACGGGGTCTCTGAGTGTGGAGGTGGGGCCCTGGCCGGGGGTGCAGGGGCGGGGCTTGGGATTAGGCCTGGAGTGCAACAGGCTCCCCGGTGCCGGAGTGGACAGAGAAAGGGCTGGACCCGTCCCCATCCAGTCCTTCACGCCCCTCCCCCACCGTCTCCCCCAGGGTCTCCCCAGTTGCTGCTGGACCCCTAACCGTGGGTGGGTCCCGCTGGGTGTAGGAATTCCTCCCCTCCCCCAGCTGCCCCTCGGGGTGCCGGTCCCGGAGGTCCGGCCTTTACTTTTGCTCCCCCTTGCCTCCCTCCCACCCCCTCAGGACCCGCACGGCTTGAGGGGGCCTGGGTGGGCAGAGCATCAGGCCGGGGATCTCAGCAGGTTCCCGGGGGCCCACGTGGACAGGGGAAACCTGGCCACGCCCCCTTTTGATCCTCTGTCCTCCCAGTGGTTCCCCAAGTTCCCCCTTCGGTCGTGGGAGCCCTTCCCCTCCCCCAGCCACCCCTCAGGGGCTCCTGTCCCATCCGGCCTCCACTGCTCCTCCCCCTTCACTCCCCCTACACCCACGCCCTCCCCAGTCGCTGGGGGCTCCTCCCGTCCCCTTATAGGTGTCCGTGGTCCCCCACTGGAGCCTGGTAGGTGCCCTAGCTGTGAGGAGACATGAATTCCGCGTCACCCTACAACCAACGCTACCCTTTCTTGAGCTAAAACAGCAGAAGATAAATAAGAACTACCTCCACGGCTGCAGTAAAAATCTATGGATAAGAATATTTAAGATGATGATGTTGCATCTTAAGGAAGAAGATTAATTCAGCCTCTACTAACTGTTTTAAGCTTCGTTTGGCAAATTATTTAAAGAAGGATATATACAACTTCGCAATACAAAGAACTGTGCTAAAAACTCTCTAAGTCTGATAGACTGTTTACATCTAATATCCCTATTACTATACAAAAAATAAACAACAAGGACCTACTGTAGAGCACAGGGAACTCTATTCCATATTTTGTGATAACCTATAAGGTAAAAGAATCTGAAAAAAATAGATATATATGTATATATATAACTGAATCACTTTGCTGTACACCTGAAACTAACACAAGATTGTAAATCAACTATACTTCAATTAAAAAAAAAAAACCCTAAGAGCCTTGAAAAAAGGTAATTTGAGGAACTTAACTGTGTTATAAACTTTAAAAATAATTATATAATTATAATCTATGGCTTGCTAAGTATGAAATCTCTAAAGGCAGATGGGTTTCTGTTTATTTACATGTATTCAGTACATTTTTCCCTGTACCAATGGCAATCATTTAAAATATGGAGCTCTTGGGAATTCCCTGGCGGTCCAGTGGTTAGGACTCCATGCTTCCACTGCAGGAACCATGGGTTCGATCCCTGGTCAGGGAACTAAGATCCCGCAAGCCTCATGGTACAGCCAAAAAATAAATAAATAAAATAAAATATCGAGCTCTTAAAAAACATTAAAAGTCATGCCTCTGGGAATGGATGAGGGGATGGGAAGGGATGGAGTGGTTCTTGTTCTTTAAGAGCCTATTAGTATTATTCAATCTTATAACCAGAGCTATAAGTTACTTAGATACATATAATTTTACACACATGAAGTAATTATTACTACTTAATACAACCACCACAAGCCAAAGATAATACCTTGGGGTGCAGAAAGATGTTGCTCCTGCAGCTTCTCCAGAGAGAGGAGTCCCAAGTAGCTGAGGACAACATACTTTGTTTCATAGTGAAATCCTAGAGGCACAGTAGTAGAGGACGCCATGGGGTCGGCTGGCAGAGCTCCGGAAAGGTCTACTTACAGATGTGTAAAACCTAAAAACATAAAAGTATTTTTTCAGTTTAAAGTTTATTATAGGGGCTTCCCTGGAGACACAGTAGTTAAGCATCCACCTGCCAATGCAGGGGACATGGGTTTGAGCCCTGGTCCGGGAAGATCCCACATGCTGCAGAGCAACTGAGCCCATGCGCCACAAATACTGAGCCTGTGCTCTAGAACTCGCGAGCCACAACTCCTGAGCCCACGTGCCACAACTCCTGAAGCCTGCACACCTAGAGCCCGTGCTCTGCAACAAGAGAAGCCACTGCAATGAGAAGCCTGCGCACCACAACGAAGAGTAGCCCCTGCTCACCACAACTAGAGAAAGCCCGCGCGCAGCAACGAAGACCCAACACAGCCAAAATAAAGTAAAAATAAATAAATAAATAAATGTATAAAAAAGAAAATAAATAAAGTTTATTACATGCCAGTACATTTTCCCATTGACTCCAATTATTCAACTAAATACCAAAATAAATATTTCTCAGCCTTTTTTCCTCAGTAATCTTTAAAAAAACATAACTTCAATTTATTGACAAGTAGGAATTTATTTATTCGGATATCAGATCAAAAGCAAATTTCTGGGCTTCCCTCATGGTGCAGTAGTTAAGAATCCGCCTGCCCACGCAGGGGACATGGGTTTGAGCCCCGGTCCGGGAAGATCCCACATGCCGCGGAACAACTAAGCCCGTGCGCCACAACTACTGAGCCTGTGCTCTAGAGCCCGTGAGGCACAAC
This sequence comes from Mesoplodon mirus, assembly GCF_964341445.2. Lineage (NCBI taxonomy): Eukaryota > Metazoa > Chordata > Mammalia > Artiodactyla > Ziphiidae > Mesoplodon > Mesoplodon mirus. The sequence continues at coordinate 102,256,298 of NC_138987.1, read as the reverse complement.
TACTGAAGCCCACATGCCTAGAGCCCGTGCTCCGCAACGAGAAGCCACTGCAACGAGAAGCCCGCGCACCGCAACGAAGAGTAGCCCCTGCTCGCCACAACTAGAGAGTGCCCGCACAGCAACGAAGACCCAACGCAGCCAAAAATAAGAAATAAAAATAATAAAGTTCCCTTAAAAAAAAAAAACAAAAAAAAGCAAATTTCCCTTTCTACCTCTCCCTACTCTATTGTCACCTATGTGGCAAAAACACTAGCTCTGCCCTCTCTTTACCCTCCCCCCAGAGCCAGCATATGTTCTCTTATTTCTTTTACTAATAAAGCCTACTGAATTTCAGCTACGTCCATGGCCACACAGCTGCACACAACATTTCCCTGTTTCCTGTACAGCTTAGTGTGCTACAAGATTAGTCTGAGCCTAAGGAATAAGAGCAGAAGTTACATGTGCAATGTGGTGTGGGGGGGTGTCTCTCATTGAAGACTTCCTCTTTCCTCCTCCCTGGGTTTGAAGTGTGCATATGGCAGACACCTCACTCTGACAGGCAAACAAGGACCCCACTCCAGGGGACGGCACAAGACAGAAGGGACCCGGGTCCCTGGATGACCCCCTGGAGCAGAGCTGCCCTGCCCGCCTTGACCGCTTGCCTCTGACCCCTCTTCAAGCCACTGTATTCTGAATCTCTTCAACAGTGACTTTAACTTGCACCCTAAACAATGCAAGCACAATTCACTTCTCCATGTGGACTTAACAGCTGTTTTACATACCATGTATCCCCCTTTTTAAAAGACATACTCTCTTAGCAATTTTCAAATATGCAAGGCAGAGTTATATACTATAGTCACCAGGCTGTACATTACATCCCCAGGACTTATTTATTTCACAATCAGAAGTTTGTACCTTTTGACCCCTACTATGTACCTTAATAGTTGTTTCAAACCAAAATGTCTTACTAAGAAGTTTCCAAAGAACTGTTTTCTACTTAAAACAACGATACAGACTGTTTTAAGATCTTAAGAAATATCTGTGCATTGGGCACAAAGGCTTAAGATCAATCGCCTGCCCTCAGGAGTTTTCTATCAAGTAGAGGAAAACAAAAGCATAGAAACAAATAAGAACAATAAAATTCTATGATACGAGTCAGTATACATGAGTGGGAGGGGCAACCCAAAACAAGGAACAGGTAAGTCTCTCGGGAGAAAGAAAAAAGAAGTGGAAATCAGGCAAGGCTTTATAAGGTAAAATCTGAGCAGATCTTGGAACGTGAGTGAGCAGTCACTAACTGAACCGGCTGGGGAATGGGACGAGGTGAACTTTAGATGTCAAGTAGACCAGGAAAGGGCACAGAAGTGTCTTGGAACAGCAGGAACAACACAAAAATTAAGCATTTGACCTGGCAAAGTCCTATGATACAAGGAGGATGGGGCTCAGCAGTAGTCAGCATGTGGCCTGCCTCGGATGCTACAGGATGCTTGGAAGCTCAGATTTTATCCTGTAAGCTGGAAAATTATTTTAACCATGTCCATTAACGAACCCCCAGAACTGTATGCAAATTCTGTGTGCATGAGCATTTTTTCTGGAGGGAAAAAAACACACTCAATTTCTTTCGGTAGCCTCTCAGATTAGATCATGATGCAAAAAAACGCTAGGAACTCTGTAGAACACCAGTAGGAATCACTGAAGGGTTTTAAGCAAGAGAAGCACATGAGCAGATTATATTCTAGAAAAATCATCCTGGAGGCAGTGTGGAAGACAGAACGGAGACTGGAGGCAAGGACACAAGTTAGGGTAATACTGGAAAAATCTCAACAAGAGATGTATGAAGGCACGACCTAGAGCAGGGACACAGGAAAGGAGAAGGGGACGGAGGGAAAATATGAAGAGTTCAAAGATCTGTTAACCAACTCAAAGGCAGCTGCCAGGCAGCTGTACAGAAAGTGGTGCTGCTCCTACTTCTCAACAAGAGCTGCTCTGGGGGAGAAGGATAACAAGCTCACTTGGGGGCACACTGAGTTGTAAAACGCCCACAGCCGTCCAGGTGGAAATGAACGAAACGTTAGACATACAGGTCTTCAACTCAGAACGAGGTCTGCACTGGAAGTAGAAAGCTGTGGTCTGTGCAGAGGCGGGTCTACAGCATCACCTAAGGAGAGTGGACGGAGAGCAGCGACTTCCAAGGGGAAGGAAGCGCCAAAGCTTCCAGGAGGTGGGAGAAGGGGTGGCTTGGTTTGAAAAGCATGTTCATACTTGGAAAAGCAAACATTACCTACTGTTTGCAGATTATAAGGTATAGGAAATAAATCTGAGTAAACCTTCAATCTTCTTTGTATCACTGACTCTCAGTGAGAGGATGGGAGGGAAGAATCACATACCCCCCGCCCCCAGGCCGAGCACCACCAGAAGAGGAGCCAGAGATTTTTATTTATCAAAGGAAAAAAGGGTTTTTAAAAAACATGTTGAGAAACACTGGTTTATCTGAAAAAGAAACCCAATTAGAATTCAAGGCAAAACTACCATTGCAGGGCTGGCCAAAAAGATGAGAAGTTGTCAGAGGAGCCCGCTAAGGTCTGCAGTAGACAGTCAGAAAGGCATAAAGGGGACAGGAGGGTGTGCTCACAGTTGGGGGAGGCGCTTTGGGAAGAAGGCAGTACAAACAACACACCAAAAAAAAATGCAATGTCAGGATGATGTCCCTGACAGGATGGGCTGATCTGACTGGCAGGGCAACAGCAGAGGCCAGGGACGTGATGAGCAAATGGAGGACTTCCCTGGTGGTGCAGTGGTTAAGAATCCGCCTGCCAATGCAGGGGACACGGGTTCGACCCCGGTCTGGGAAGATCCCACATGCCACGGAGCAACTAAGCCCATGCGCCACAACTACTGAGCCCGAGTTCTACAGCCCGCAAGCCACAACTACTGAGCCTGTGTGCCACAACTACTGAGCCCAAGCGCCTAGAGCCTGTGCTCCACAACAAGAGAAGCCACCTCAATGAGAAGCCCGCACACAGAAACAAAGAGTCTGCCTCGCTCACTGCAACTAGAGAAAGCCCGCATGCAGCAACGAAGACCCAATGCAGCCAAAAATAAAATATAAATTAATTAAAAATAAAAAAGAAGAAATGAGCAGAAAAGAAAAAAAAGAGTGAATGGAAAGTGAATCAGTAGAGAAAATGGGTTTTAGTCTATTCTTTCATGGTTTGAAGGGAAGACAAGAATGGAAGATGGGGAGAGAGACAAAGGGTCTGAGAGTTCATTAATTTTGTTTTGTTTTATATACAATGAAAGAGACTTAAGCACGTTTACATTCAGTGGAGGAGCCAATGAGATATAAATAGAGAGCAAGGAATAAATTATTAAGTTCCAAAAGAGAGGAGAACAGAGCAAATCAGTAACAAAATTTAACATATAAAAAGTCTCAGAATTTTTTGGTAACAGGAAAACAGAATTACTCATCTTCTGAATAATGCTTTATATTTAAAAAAAATTGATGTTCTAGAATTTGTTATAATCAAGTTTCTTGTATTTATCCGTGCACCCCAATGTTGACCGCAGCACTATTTACAGTAGCCAAGACATGGAAACAACCTAAATGTCCACCGACAGAGGAACGGATAAAGGAGATGTGGTGGCAATAAATAATGCCATTTGCAGCAATATGGATGGACTTAGAGATGATCATACTAAGCGAAGTAAGTCAGAAAGAGAAAGACAAATGCCATATGATATCACTTACACGTGGAATCAAAAACAGGACACAAATGAACCCACCTACAAACAGAAACAGACTCATAAACATAGAAAACAGACTTGTGGTTGCCAAGGGTGAGGGGGGTGGGGGAGGGATGGATTGGGAGCTTGGGGTTAGGAGATGCACACTATAATATCAAGGATGGATAAACAACAAGATCCTACTGTATAGCACAGGGAACTATATACAATTTCCCGTGATACACCATAATGGAAAAGAATATGAAAAAGAATGTATATGTGTGTGTGTGTGTATATATATATATATATGTATGTATGTATGTATAACAATCACTTTGCTGTACAGCAGAAATTAACACAACATTGGGAATTCCTTGGTGGTCCAGTGGTTAGGACTCGGCGCTTTCACTGCCGTGGCCCAGGTTCAATCCCTGGGTTGGGGAATTAAGATCCCACAAGAGTCACAGCCAAAAAAAAAAAAAAAAAAAAAAAGAAATTAACATAACATGTAAATCAACTATATTTCAATAAAACAAAAATTTTTTAAATGTCTTGTATTTATCAAAAATCCATATCTCTTAAGACACTTTTAGTTACACACCAACCCAAATGCTACAGACAAAGCATAGTTCACCAAGTTTCCAAACTGGATTTTTAACCTAGTGCTCTTCAAATTTTCTTACAAATCCCTATTGACTAACCATAAATACCATCTTTTTTTCTTAAATTTTATTTATTTATTTTTTTTGGCCGTGTTGGGTCTTCATTGCTGCACACTGGCTTTCTCTAGTTGCGGCGAGCAGGGGCTACTCTTCATTGCGGTGCGCAGGCTTCTCATTGCAGTGGCTTCTCTTGTTGCAGAGCACGGGCTTCAGTAGTTGTGGCACGTGGGCTTAGTTGCTCCACAGCATGTGGGATCTTCCCAGACCAGGGCTCGAACCCGTGTCCCTTGCACTGGCAGGCAGATTGTTAACCACTGCGCCACCAGGGAAGCCCCATAAATGCCATTTTAATCATGGATTTCATAATTCTCCACTATAAAGTCCTCAGCTCTAGTACACATGTTACTATCCATACGTCCACACAGTTGGTGACTGCTTCCATGACACTCAACCATTCTCAATGACTCACACTAATGGAGAAGCTGACCATACATACTTCCACCATTTAAGTTTAGTGCATGGTCTTTAGGCTTCAAATTTGTCTCTGACGTTCCAGTTATAAACAAACCAGACCCGCAGGATAAAACATCCTTCCAACTCCTCTAACTTCACCTGAGCTGCCAGTTTATAGCAGCGAAGCAGCTCGCTCAGACCTGTGTTTAGGTGATGGGGCAGGCAGACCTCAGGAACACGACTATGTGTCTACAACACAGGGAATGTAGCCAGTATTTTATAATAGCTGTAAATGAACTATAACCGTTAAAACTGTGAATCACTATGTTATACAACTGTAACATACAACATTGTACATCAACTATACTTCAATTAAAAATAAATAAACAGGGCTTCCCTGGTGGCGCAGTGGTTGAGAGTCCACCTGCCGATGCAGGGGACACGGGTTCGTGCCCCGGTCCGGGAAGATCCCACGTGCCGCGGAGCGGCTGAGCCCATGAGCCATGGCCGCTGAGCCTGCGCGTCCGGAGCCTGTGCTCCGCAACGGGAGAGGCCACAGCAGTGAGAGGCCCGCATACCGCAAAAAAAAATTTAAAAATTAAAAAATAAATAAATAATTAAACAGAAAGAAATGCTATCATAGGTCTTGTGCATTTGTATTAAATTACAATTTCTCAAAGGCACTGAAGATATGCCAAGTGTGAACTCTGCAGCAGTGCCGCAGGGTATTCTGGGGAGAGAGGGCATCACTCCCTCTGCATACGCTGTGGCAACTAATCTGCATATTGCACAAAGAGCTCTTGCATTTCTATATCATAAATAGATCACCTCTGCACGAGACCTCTATTTCTGAAGCACTTTTCCACGTGTTGTCACAGTAATCCTCCACACCAGAAGGAAAAGATAACAGTCTCAACTTTATTGATGGAGAAACAAGAATAGACAATTTATTTGCCCAAAATCATAACAGCTAGTTAACACTGCAACCACTTGGTTGAGTACATCCTCTTCCATTCTGAACTCTTAGGCCTTAACTGTATTCATTCAATACACATCTCCTGCAAGCCAGGCAGCGTGCTGGGTGAGAGGAACACAGAGGTGGAAACACTAATACTAATGATAACAGGAAAAAGTGGTAGAAAAACAAGGCACTTTCCCAAATATCAGACACCCACAATACCGAAGGGAGCAAGTTTGTCGATTTTGAGAACGGGACGGGGCCAAAAGGAAGAAGACAGGTCAAAGAAACAGTAAATATGATCTGAGACCACCACCCAGAGCTTTCCTGGAAGCAGGGGACCATGCTCGGGTCCACCCCACTACTTACTCACCAACCAGAGGACATGTCATGCCTAAGACAGCTCACGCTTCCTTCTAAATGATGAAAAAGACATAGCTACTTTTACTCTTTACAGTTTATCTAGAACCCTTTAGAATTCAAATTAGGTATAAGTGTTCTTGGTATCAAGAAGTGATTAAATACAAGAGTGATCTTCAATATAAAAACTCCTGCTTTTTACGCAATTCTAACAACCTACTGAATACAGCTGTGTCACCCAGCTGTTTCTTTCTCTGCCTTACACCTTTAATTTGCTCTTCTCTCAAGTTACAGGTAGCTGTCAGCCAGATGGACGGCCTGAGGAAGCTTAGGGTAACTTAATCCTGTGTTTATACATACATTTGGTGGCATTCCAAAACATCCATGATCCTTCAGTAACCAATGTAATATCCAAAATCTTACAATAAATGGTCTTTTTTAAAAACCTGATTTCTATTATGAGTACCAGTGCAAATCCCAGGATGTTAACATAGATAGTACTGTGGGAATTAGGCACATTTTATGAACGGTAACCAGAAGGTATACAGCAACTATTAAATTCTACTTTAAGTTCTTATGAAAAGCAAATCTGCAGCATCAGCAGCAACATGAGTTTTTTGTAGTTGTTTCCCAACCCTGTCTGATCATAATCATCTTGGCGGCTATTAAAAACAAATTTCTAGGGCTTCCCTGGTGCCGCAGTGGCTGAGAGTCCGCCTGCCGATGCAGGGGACACGGGTTCGTACCCCAGTCCAGGAAGATCCCACATGCCGTGGAGCGGCTGGGCCCGTGAGCCATGGCCGCTGAGCCTGCGCGTCTGGAGCCTGTGCTCCGCGGTGGGAGAGGCCACAACAGTGAGAGGCCCGCGTACCGCAAAAAAAAAAAAAAAAAAAATTTCTAGCACGCACCTCAGAAATACTAACTTAGAATATCATACCTATATTCTATTTCTTAACCCCATAGAACCACAGCAGAAAAATATTACAATCTAACATGATGTAATTAAATTATTTCAGGAAGCTTTGTATTTAGACTATCTCCTCCCACTAAAATAAAATTGTAATAAGATTGTTAAATACTGCAATACTGTGGAGTTGAGTAGATATACAATCCCAGTCTACAAAGGGAAAAGTGAAAATCCACAGATAATTCAGTCACAAATGAAAACTCTTGAGCTTTAAGCATGGACAAAGTTTTTGATTCCCAGATCCCAGTCTCCAGACCCATTGGTGGTTTTAGTAAAGAATTTTTAAGCTCCACAAAGTAGCATGAAGTCCAATGACTTTATTTCTTCAATCTGTACTTTATTAGGTCTCATACAATTCTAGGACTTTCTGCAAAAGAAACGTTACATAATCCTAATTAAAATTGTGAAACTGCAAAAATTTCACTGGGTCCAACTGAGAAATGCAACTAAGCATTTGAAAACTCAGCAGACACTAAATATTTTAGTGTACACTATCCCTTTCCAACTGGAACGTGCCTAACTGAAGACTGCTAGTTCAATCCTGTGTTAAGGGCCGTCCAAAAATGTTTCCACTCAGCAGTTGGCACGCCAACATAATGTACTTAAAGAGGAATGCCTCACTCTCACTCTCCCCACAAACACAGAGTCTGACTTTCACAGCAAGTAATCAGGCTTCCCATATACGTGTAGATAACGTGCATAAAAGGGAGACATGAAAGTCACTCTCTCTGCTCCACTCCTACGTATGTGCCACAGAGAAAGGAAAACACATTGTCTACGCAAAAACGTTCACATGAAGAGTCACAGCAGCAGTACATGTAACAGCCAAACAGTGGAAATAACTGCCCGTCAACTGATGAATTTTCAAAGCGTGGTCTATTCATAGAGTGCAATATTATGTGGCCATAAAAAGGAATGAAGTGCCAATACCTGCTACAACATGGAAGTAAAAGCCAGTCACAAAAGACCACATACTGTATAATTCTGTTCATATGAAATGTCCAGAACTGGCGGATCTACAGAGAAGTAAACTAGTGGCCCTGTAGGTGGGGGAGTGTGGGAATAAAGAATGACTGCCAATGAGTACAAGGTTTCTTTTGGGAATGATGAAACCTGCAGTGATAGGTGCACGCTCTGTGACTACACATGTGAACAACTTAATGGCATCTCAACAAAACGCTGCTAAAAAAATCAGCAACTCTGAAAATAGCCCCCTTCCTTCAACCCTGTTAACATATATTAAGAACTCTTGGGCTTCCCTGGTGGCGCAGTGCTTAAGAATCACCTGCCAACGCAGGGGACACGGGTTCAAACCCTGGTCCAGGAAGATCCCACATGCCGCAGAGCAACTAAGCCTGTGCGCCACCACTACTGAGCCTGCGCTCTAGAGCCCACGAGCCACAACTACTGAGCCCGCGTGCCTAGAGCCTGTGCTCCGCGAGAAGCCACCGCAATGAAAAGCCCGCGCACCCCAACGAAGAGTAGCCCCTGCTCGCCGCAACTAGAGAAAGCCCGCATGCAGCAACGAAGACCCAACACAGCCATAAATAAATAAATAAATAAATTTATTTTTTAAAAAAAAACTCTTGGGGGACTTCTCTGGTGTCGCAGTGGTTAAGACTCTGCACTCCCATTGCAGGGCGCCAGGTTCCATCCCTGGTCGGGGAACTAGATCCCGCATGCATGCTGCAACTAAGAAGTCCACGTGCCGCAACTGAGACTCGGCACACCTTAAACAGACAAATAAATAAATATGTAAAAAAAAAAAAAAGAACTCTTGGGAATTCCCTGGCGGTCCAGTGGTTAAGACTGTGCTTCCATGGCAGGGGGCGCGGGTTCCATTCCTGGTCCGGGAACAAAGATCCCGCATGCTGCGCAGAGCGGCCGAAAAAAAAAAAAAAAGAACTCTTGGTGACCACTTATTTGGAATAAGATATGCATCAAAGTCAAGTTTGAAAAAACAATGATAAAAAGCAGAATGGTGGTACTGTGATTGGCTTAAACGTCTGCTTTGTATGTCTAAAATGTTTCATAAGAGAAACATGTTCTTAAAACAATATTTATTGTTGCAAATCACTTGTTTTAAAAGCTGAGCAAGATATGTAGTAAATATTGACTAACTGACGGGCTAACGAGCACCTTTTCTCTACAAAACGGATTGGACTCAACCGTCTGTATCCCTCAGCTGAACTTAATTACTGGGGTACGGTCCTCCATAAGAAAATCCATCCTTTGGAAAAAAAAATACTGAGAATGGTACCTGACCAATCAGAGTAAAATAATTTTCAAAGTCCCTAATGGCCTATTATCAAACGAAGAATAGTCCATAGTGGTTTAAAGATTTTCAATTTACAGTGTACATTTATTTATCCCGCGGTGTACGTGAGGTATAAGCAGTTCACCACCTCCACGAACACTTGCTTAATTTTCTGGGAGACTGAAGAAAAGAAGGTACTAGAAGGGTGTGGCAACTCATCCAAGGTCACACAAGTCAGGGCAGAGACCAGCATTCTGGTTTAGACCAAACCTCCCGGGGAAATCGCACTGACAGTTTCGCTGGAGGACTTGCTTGTTTTGCTCCACGTCGCAAAGAAACAGGGGAGGGGGGAGACCGTCAGTTTCGTTAAGAACTTGTACAGAAACGGGGCGCTGGCTGCGCGGGTAACCGCGCGCTCGTGCGGGGATCGGGCCGACTCCGCAGGGCGGCGGCCAGGGCCCAAGACCGCGGGCCCGAGGCCCCGGCTCCCAGAGGGGAAGCCCCAGCTCGGAAAGTCCCGGCACGAAGGCGAGACACTCGGGGTCTGCCTGGGATGCTGGGAGAAAGACCAAAGGAAGAAACGACCTAGCGCGAACCGTGCCGCCTCTAAGGGTGGCAAAAACGAACACGTGAAATAATAGCAACAGCAATGACAGCGGCGTCCGAGCTGCCGGGAGGGGCACCGGGAACCCTGGGGAGAAGCCGCGGCCCGACCGGCTGGCGGGGACCCAGGCCGCGAGCCCCGCGCACGCACCCCTCGCCCGAAGCCCACGCCCGCCGGCCCGCGCCCGGACACGTCTGAGGGGCAGCGGAACGGCCTCGCGCCCTCAGCCTCTCACTCCCCCCCTCTCCCGCGTCGGCCTCGGGACGCCTCAGGCGAAGCGGGGAGAGGGCCCGGCGCGGCCTGCCCGCGACCCCGCTCCCCTCACCTGGTCCAGGCCCGTGCCCCCGAAGAGGTGAAAACGCGGCGGCGGCGGCGGCTGCTCCGCACAGGATCCCACGGTGGCGGTGGCGGTGGCGGCGGCGGTGGCGGCGGCGGCTCCGACCCGCGGTCCTAATCTACCGCCGCCGCCATGTTGGCGGGTGAGGTCACCCGGCGTGCTTCCGTCAGCGCCGGCGTCGGGGCGGGGCGCCGGGCGCGCCGCCAGGGGTGGATCCGCTTTCCCAAGAGGAAGCCCAGACCACGGAGTCCCGGAGGCCTCTTTGCGCAGGTGTGAGCCGGAAGAGCCGCTCTCTCCTGGCCTGCTCTCCTGTTGGGGAGCAGCTCTATGGTTCCGGGCGGCGGTGGCCGTGGACCGCTGGGAAGGGGGCGGACTCGGACGGGCCCACCGTCGTGGGTTCGCCCGCCGGAGGAGCTGCAGGCGAGCCGGCAGACCGGGCGTGGAGTCCTGGGAGCTGCGGCGCCGCAGCGCTGGGTGGGGGGCTGGGCCTTGAGGGTACGGAGCGGGCTGGAGGGCGGGGGCGTCGTAGCGCAGCGAGGAAGGAACGCATCTGCAGCTGCCACTGGGAGGCGGTGCGGCGTGTCCACCGCGCCCTGGGGGAGCCACTGTGTCCGGGCGCCTGACACGGCCGGGCGGAGGAGCCGAAACCTGCATGAGGACAAAAGGCCGATGGACAGTGCCTGCTAGTGGGGTCAAGGGTTCTTTCTGGGGTGACGAAGATGTTCTCCGGGTGATTGTGCTGGTGATTGCGCAGCTTTGTAAATACACTCACTTGAAGCCATTTAATTATACTCCGTTGTACACTTCAAAAAGGTGACTATCTCAATACAGCCGTGAAAAAAGAAGTGATAAAAACCTGAATTGATAATGAGGGTGGGTGGTGGAATCCGAAAGAAGGTTGGAGCTCCGAGGCTTTGGGCCCAAGTGACTGAGAACTCGGGTGGTGCTGTTCATAGTGAAATCGGACATATTTGCCAAGAAGAGACTTAGTGAGCTAAGAAAACTATCAATAATTCCCTAATAGTACCTATTAACCAGGCCATATTAAATTCCCCGATTCGCCAAGTAATGGCTTTATAGTTTTTTTTAACATCTTTATTGGAGTATAATTGCTTCACAATGGTGTGTTAGTTTCTGCTGTATAACAGACTGAATCAGCTATACGTATACATATATCCCCATATCCCCTCCCTCTTGCGTCTCCCTCCCACCCTCCCTATCCCACCCCTCTAGGTGGTCACAGAGCACCGAGCTGATTTCCCTGTGCTGTGCAGCTGCTTCCCACTAGCTAGCTATTTTACATTTGGTAGTGTATATATGTCCATGTTACTTTCACATCGTCCCAGCTTACCCTTCCCCCTCCCCGTGTCCTCAAGTCCATTCTCTACGTCTGCGTCTTTGTTCCTGTTCCTGCCCCTGGGTTCATCAGAACCTTTTTTTTTTTTTTTAGATTCCATATAGTTTTGTTTTGTTTTTGCTGTACGCGGGACTCTCACGGTTGTGGCCTCTCCCGTTGCGGAGCACAGGCTCCGGATGCACAGGCTCAGCGGCCGTGGCTCACGGGCCCGTGTCCCTTGCATCGGCAGGCGGACTCTCAACCACTGCGCCACCAGGGAAGCCCTCCATATAGTTTTTGATTTAAACCAGGATCATGCATTGCATTTGGTTGTTAAATCTTTTAACAGTCTTCTAGTCTTAATTTTTAAAAAGTTGACTTTTTGAATTATACAACGGAGATTAGTCAGCAATAAAAGAGAAGCTGACCGTTGTTACATGTGACCATATGGATTAATCTCAAAAGCGTTGAGTCAAAGAAGCCAGACATAAAAATGTACCTACTGTGTGGCTCCATTTATATGAATTTTAGGAACAGGCAAAATTAATCAATGGTTATAGAAATCAGCACTGTTGACTGGGAGTGTGGGATTGACTAGAAAAAGAGCTTTCTCTCTAGGGTGATGGAATTAGTCTATATATTGTGGTGATCACACAGGTGTCGGAACTCATCTAATTGTACTTTGCAGGTCTATGCAGTTTATTGTATGTAAATTTCAAAAAGTCACATGGAATAATTCTGTGTAGTTAGGTTGCCAATTTGATATATAGTTAGGTAAATTTCTTTCAGATTGCTTTGTTTTAGGGTTTGCTTTTTCCCCTTTTTTAAATTTTTTAAATATATAACACAAGGATAGCATATGGGCCAATGGAACAGAATAGAAAGTTCAGAATGGTCCACTGATTTTCAACAGAGACAATTCAATGAGCAAAGAGTCTCTTCAGCAAATGGTGTAAAATATATAATGCTTTTACAAAAATTAATCACAAGCAGTTCATGGGTTTTGGGTTTTTTTTTTTTTTCTGACGGATCTTATGAGTGACACAGAGACCTAGACTGCAGCCTAATGTGATAATAAAATCTAAACTCTAGATTCCACTCATTCATTCTCATTCATCAGTCATTTATTGAATGCCTACTATGTATGTACCAGGCAGTATGCTGGATACCGGCAAAAACCGTGACGTCCCTGTTGTGAAACTGACATTTTCACTGGAAAACCAGATAAGAACATAGAAATGAAAGGGAAAAAAACAAAGTAGTTTAAAATTGTGGCATGTCCTGAAGTAAACAAGGGACAAGAGTAGAAAATTAAGGTGACAGGGTGTTGATGGAAACCTCTCTCCAAGGAGGGGATATTTTAAGTTGAGACCTAAAGACTGAAGAACAACCCAAGGGGCAAGTACAGGAAAAGATCTCAGGCAAAAAGCTTGAGAACAAACCAGTAAAGCTTGGAGCTGGTGAGAAAGGGAGGAGGAGTGATGAGGTCAATGGGCAGGGCCAGCTTCTCCAGAGCACACAGGAGCCACCAGAGGTTACAAATTAGGGAATGATTAGAGACCAGCTAGGTTTTTAATTACTTTCTGCTGTGCGGAAAATTGGTTGGAAAAGGCTAAAAAGTGCAAGCACGTAAGTTAGACTTTCACTGCTTTCTGCCACCATTTGTCTTTTCTTTTAAAAATTCCTCAACATTCAAAGACATGATTTTCATCTACCTCCAGTTTCTGTGTGTGTGTGTGTGTGTGTGTGCACTCCCCAGCAGACAAACTGAAGCCTTACCTTATCTATTCTAGTGACTCAGTTTCCAGATAAACCACAGACTGAGGCCTTAGCTTGGGAGCAGGTAAATCAAGGAGCACGCGGACCTCTTAAGTGACTAACCTGAAAGGAATTTAGGTCGGCAGTTTTGGTGAAGCCATAGTCAATAGGCTTATCTGGGAGTGGGATTTTTGGAATTTGTCTGAAAAGCTGTTTTAGTAAAACTTCTTCACAAGACCTAAGCTAGTATAGGAGGAAATTGGATTTGGAAAACTACCAACTAGTTAATCTTTGCATGTACTCATAATAACTTTTTCAATTGTGCTTCACTCTCTGAAGCTTACCAAGTTCTTACCAGATAGCACCTGGCCTGTTCCTCGGTGAATCAGCAAAATACTGCAGAAAGTAGTTGTAAGAGCACTGACATGGGGGAGAGGAAAGCAGCACAAAAGGCGATGCTAAGTATACCTGTAACACTATTTTATTTAAAAAATGAAGTCCTAAGGCAAATGGGACAAATGTTAATTGTCAACTCTGGGTGGTGGTACATGGTACATAGACATTTGAATTCTTTGTACTTTTCTGTATTTTTTAATGTCTGAAAATAATGATAAATCATAAAAATCAGCACACTGTTTTCCAAAAAACAAAAGCACATTGATCTGGATAGTATCACATCTCTTCCAGACATTGTTTTCATAAGTGATTAGACATGTATTAGGTTGAGGCTCCCAGTCTTCAGCCCCAGATATTTGCAGAACATTGTAAAAATAAACAGGAGGAGGAATTCCCTGGTGGTCCAGTGGTTAAGAGTCCACGCTTCCACTGCAGGGGGCATGGGTTTGATCCCTGGTGGGGGAAGTTCTGCATGCTGTACAGTGCAGCCAAAAATAAATAAATAAATAAACGGGAGGAAGGATTGTAATCCAAACGAGTGAATGCCACCTCATCCTGACCTAGCTTGCTAGAGGCATGCATATGCCTGTCTTCTGGGATGATGAAGAATGAAATTATTACTGCAAAAACTAGTTAGATGAGAGAAACAAGCCTACCATCTGGTTCAGTTGATTAGACTACCGATCAAATTGAGATCAAATGCATGGATTTCCGTCGCCCTGTTAGTTTTACTGTTTTGTGGCTGAACCCTTCCCTTATCCAACACCACCACTTTTCTCAAATACGTGTACCAACTTGTCATACGCTACAGAGAACAGTGTCCACTAGCATAGCTGGACAATAATTTGGCATTTGTATTAAGAGCCTTAAAAATGGGTGTGCCATTCCCATTAAGAGGACATGCAATGCCCTGAGGATATCACACATGTACTTCTCCTGTGGTGCAGCACCTGAATGTAATTATGAGGAAACTATCAGACGAAAGCCAATTGAGGGACTTTTTACAACTGGCCAATTCAAATGACTAGTACTCTTCAGAAACGTCAGTATCAGGAAAGACAAAGTCTGAGGAACTATTCCGTATTAAAGGAGACTAAAAAGACAAGGTAATTAATACAATAGGTGATGTTGGATTGGATCCTGGATCAGAAAAAAAAAATATTTTTACAAGAAATACTAATGGAACATATGGCAAAATTTGAATATGGACTTATTAAATTTCCTGAATTTGACGTACACCCTTAGTCTTATGAAACACACACTGAACTATTTATTGACTCATGAAATTATATATATATATATATACATATATACATATGAAAAGTGATAAAGCAAATATAGCAAAATATTAAGTTGGTGAATCTAGGTGATGGGAGTTTATCGCACTATTCTTACAACTTATATTTGAAATTTCTTCAAAATAAAAAGCTAGTAATAAAAATGTGTGTACCCTTTGGCCCATAATTCTATTATTAGGAATCTATCCTAAAAATAAGTTTTCAAAGTATTTTGCCTTTATAAAATGTGGGCTCGAATTTCTCCCTTAATTCTCTGAATAATTTTCTGTAAATGGATCCTGGTAATGATGTTGAAAAATGCACATGCTCTTTCAGAATTACAAATAAATTATGTAGGTAGTCCACCCTAAAGAACGTGGAGCATGACTCCACTCCTTAAGTGTGGGCTGCACATAGTACATCTTTCCAAAGAGTAAAGTATGGAAAGGGGAAAAAAAGAGTAACTTTACAGTGGAGAAACCTGACAAGCACTGCTTCAGCCAAGTGATCAAGGTCAACACCAACAAAAATCAGGCTGACAGCATGAACCCTTGATGTGATGAAAATGGCACTTTCCCTCTGTGCCCTTCCTCCCCAAAACCCACACCCCCTGACCAATTATGTGAAGATCCCCAGAGGTGCATCTATAATATACCTAACAGTATCCCTCAAACTGTCAAGGTCAACGAAGAGGGAAGTTTGAGCAACTGTCACCAAGAAGAACTTACGAGACAGGTCAACTAAATGAAAGGTGGTTTCCAGGATGGGGTCCTGTAACGGGAAAAGGGCATCAGGGGTGTAACCGAGCAGGACCCTGTGAGGCCTTCCCAGAATAGACCCTCACCCATGTCTTCCGTCTGCCCTTTGTCTGCAGAAAAACTTCAGTCAAGGAATACATTTAATCAGACAAGTGGGAAAATGCAGAAAGGCGAACAGTCAAGCAAGCCAAAATAATAATACGTTAGCCATTACACAGTCAAGGACCTTTAGCTCTCCCTCAAGGGCTATACAGTTAATGTTCTGAGCCGGGTCTTTCCAGTTGTTCTGCAGACACTGAAGCCCTCCACCAGGTGGGAGAGGTTAGCTGCTCGCTGCCCACAGCACACAGGCCTCAGACCGGTTGGAACTAGAAGGTTGATGAGGCTGATTCCCGATTACCTCACCACCAACCAATCAGAAGAAGCTCCACGAGCTAATCATGCCCTGTTCCTGGAACACTGTAAGACTCCTCACCACCCCCTCCAGGTGGCACACACAGTTTTGAGGGCGTTAACCTGCCGTGGCCCCCTGTGCCTGGCAAAGCAATAAAACTATTGTTTTCTACTTCACCCAAAACTCTGTCTCCAAGATATGATCCGGCGCTGGTGTACAGAGGCCGAATTTCCACAACAGAGGGAAACTAAGGAAATTGGTTAAACTGTGGGCTTTTGTCAACAATTAGCCTCAGTTAATGAAATATAACAAATGTACCCCAGAAAGGGAGGAGGCTAACAATATGGGAACCTGAGCTCAATTCTCCGTAAATGTAAAGCTGCTCTAAAAATAAAACCTTTTAGGGCTTCCCTGGTGGCGCAGTGGTTGAGAGTCCATCTGCCCATACAGGGGATGCGGGTTCGTGCCCCGCGCAGGGAAGATCCCACATGCCACGGAGCAGCTAGGCCCGTGAGCCATGGGCTGAGCCTGCGCGTCCAGAGCCTATGCTCCGTAACGGAAGAGGCCACAACAGTGAGAGGCCCGCGTACCGCAAAAAAAAATAAAATAAAACCTGTTAATAAGTAAAATATTGACGCATTTGCTTCCATTAGGGCCAGGAAAGTAAAACAAATTCTGGTTGGCAGAACTAAACTTTTTTAAAAAACGCAAGGGCTACAAGGCTCAGTCAACGTCAGGGGCAGGACAGCAGACCTTCCCTCCAACTTCGGAGCGGGCTGCTGGGGAAAAGACCGGGAGAGGTCACGAGAAGTCACGAGAAGTCACGAGTGAGCGACAGGAGGCGAAGCGGGGCGGGGTGTTGAGTGGCGGGACTTCCGGGCCGCTCTCTCCCCACTGGCTGGGCTGCACGGCGACCTGCGCAGGAACCGGAAGCCGCGCTCACAAAACAGAAGAGGCCGGAAGCGCGTCTGGCTTTCGTCTCCCGTTCGCCCGTCACCCGCGTCGGTCCTGAGCTCCGGCCGGTCACCCACTGCCTCCCGTTGCTTGCACCATGGCCCTCAGCGATGCCGACGTGCAGAAACAGGTGAGCGCCGGGCTGAGCCCCGAGAGGCGGGCGGGTACCGCCCCGGGCCTGGGGGAGCTCCATGGCGGCCTCGTTGGCCAGATCTCCCCGTCCCCGGGACACCGCCTCGGAGCTGTGCGGGTCGGGGCCGCGTCGGGCTTGCGGGCGAGCGGCCGGCCCGGGGTCGCGGCGTTGCTCGGCGCTTTGGAGTTCGCCGGCGGCGGGCGTTGACCGCCCAGGCCCGGACTTCGGGGAAGGGCACTCAGGCCGCAGTTTAGAGAACTTGTCTCTGGCTGAAGTTCTCGGAAAACCCTGACTAACGCTCACTCACTGCCCTGTGAGCCTTCTTAGATGAGCATTACGGTGTTTTTTCCTTGTTTCCAGTTCCTTTAAAACGCTTCTGCACTTTATTCGTTAGGTGATACGCTCTCAGAAGCGTGGTGGTTCTTCCTTTTAGGGGATCTTAGGCTGATCATGGAGGGCAACAAAAATAGCGTCTGTGCGGCACTGTAGGAAATCTTACCGCATGCTTACAGAACAGCGCTGGTTTTGAACATTAATCAGCGCTGCGTCTGAGTTTTACTGTAGGAAAAAGGACGCAGTGCCCTCCAGCGGTCCAGCGGTCCCACCCCTAGTACCAGCTCTCTTCTTTTTCCGCCTTGTTGTGATGTATTGAAAACTAGGGCTTCCCCAGGAAGAATACATGGCAAAGGTAAAGCAGTGAAACTAGGCCAGAACCACGTTTTCTTTCTGTAAAATAGTAAGAACGAGGAAATGTATCGTTTGTACTCCTCCACACTACGCGCGGTCCCCATCAGGGCGGTGCCTGTGTTCCCCGTATTCCCGGCAGTGACCAGGCCTGAGCACTGAGTAGACGCCTAGAAATATGGGTTTCCTTCAACTTCCTGCTCTTTAGGAGTTAGTAAAATCTTAATATAGTTATTTCCTGCTTTTCATCACAGTTGATTTCTGGAAACTACATTGCAAAGCCGAATGGTGAAACTGTGTTTAGTCCTCATACACTTTGGGTTAACTCAAATCTTGTTACTCTTTTTGCTGTCGGATGTCTGCTTCAGTAAAGCAAAGTGCTGATTTCTGTAAACATCACTGCTTTTACAGCTGGGAAAATCTGCAGACTTTCATGGATTCTGGGACAAGGGGGACGCATAGTTGTTTTTCAGGCACCATTAGGTGTGGGTCAGTGAAACCCTAGGATGCTCTGTGAGATTGCACTGGAGCTGCCAAGAGTGCTAAGCCAAACAGTCTCCTATAGGAGATATATTGTGTACATACATCAAAGATGGAGTGCTCGTTCCTGTTGGTTTTTCCATCACAAGTAGGTAAATGTATTTAAAAAGAGCCCCCTAGAATCTACTAAATCTTCTTAACTCAAGGATGAACTTGAGTGCTGGAAATAAAATACTAATACTTAAATGTAAAAAGAAAAGAAATCCTGGGTTTCCTGATTCCTTCCCCACTGTATTAAAGTATTTGTGTATGTTGCTTTTTTTTTTGTCTGAGGAGTATGGTCATTTATTTCATCAAATTTTCAAAAGAATCTTGACTCCAGAGGTGTAGAACCCAGTAGCTTTAGCAGGAAGAAGAAAAGCATATTTTACGGGCAGGTTTTTCTGCCTTGAGGGTGGAGTTAAATGTCCTGAAGGGGTTGACGTTCTCTTGTTGGAACTCCTGAAGGCAGAATGTGTTCTTGTTGACTGTAAACGGGCTTCTCGGACCTGGGTTGAAATGAGTGTGTTGTGCTCTAGGCTGTGCTGATCTTGTCAGAGCTGGTAGCAGAGGGTCCAGCACCAGAGACAGAGGCAGATAATGCAGGTTTGAATCAGGGTTCACCTCTTAGAGGCCAGTGTCTTGTAGCATTTATAAGCACCCCAGTTGGTTACTGTCTTTAAATACTTCTAAAGTTCCAGACAGTGCAGTGTGAGTTTGATCTGAACTTGTGATGATTCCATTCCTCACCACAAACAGAAACACACACACAGGCACAGATGTGTGGAGGTTGATCCATTTAGCAAGTTCACCGTGGTTTTTCTTAACAGTGTAGATTTCGGTTAGGCACCCCAATTTTTCAAGGCTTGAGATTTTATAAGTATTGTATTACCTATAAAACGGGCTCTGATTGTCATCATTATTTTGGCTCCTCACTGGTAGGGAGCTCCTAAGAATTTTGACAAAAAATAAGTCTTCCCTTCTAAACCCGTGCTCTGTGTTTTCCTCAAGACTTTGATGCCATGAGGTTGTATTCTTTTTTTTTTTTTTTTTTTTAATTATTTTTTGGCTGCCTTCGGTCTTCATTGCTGCACGCAGGCTTTTCTCCAGTTGCGGCGAGCGGAGGCTACTCTTCGTTGCAGTGCGTGGGCTTCTCATTGCGGTGGCCTCTCTTGTTGCGGAGCACGGGCTCTAGGCACACAGGCTTCAGTAGTTGTGGCACATGGGCTCAGTAGTTGTGGCTCGCGGGCTCTAGAGTGCAGGCTCAGTAGTTGTGGTGCACGGGCTTACTTGCTCCGCGGCACGTGGGATCCTGGGCTCGAAGCCGTGTCCCCTGCATTGGCAGGCAGATTCTTAACCAGTGCGCCACCAGGGAAGTCCCTAGGTTGTATTCTTAAGTTTTTTAAATTGTGTAAAACACATTACGTGAAGTTTACCTTTTTAACCATTTTTTGGAGTATAGTTGCCTTACAACGTTGTGTTAGTTTCTGCTGCACAACGAAGTGAATCAGCTATAGGTATACACATATCCCCTCCCCCCTTGGACCTCCCTCCCACGCCCCCCATCCCACCCATCTAGGTCCCCACTGAGCACCAAGCTGAGCTCCCTGTGCTATACAGCAGGTTCCCACTAGCTGTCTCTTTTACACGTGGTGGTGTATGTATGTCAAACCTGATCTCCCAGTTCATCCCACCGCCCCTTCCCCTGCTGTGTTCACATGTCCATTCTCTACGTCTCCGTTTCTGTTCCTGCCATGCAAATGGGTTCATCTGTACCGTTTTTCTAGATTCCACACAAACGCGTTAATACGCGATATTTTTCTTTTTCTGACTTAACTTCACTCTGTATGACAAACTCTAGGTCCATCCATGTCTCTACAGATGACCCAATCTTGTTCCTTTTTATTCCATTGTACATATGCACCACATCTTCTTTATCCATTCATGGGTCGATGGACATTTAGGTTGTTTCCACATCCTGGCTATTGTAAACAGTGCTGCAATGAACATTGGGGTACATGTGTCTTTTTGAATTATGGTTTTCTCAGGGCCTTTTTAACCATTTTTAAGTGAATGATTCAGTAGTGTTAAGTATATTCACATTCTTGTGAAACAAATCTTAACTCACTTTTGTACAGACTCTAAAAGTAGTTGGGGTACCTCAGAAGGCTTTTAACTCCCAACAGATTCTCACTCATTCACAAATGTTTATTGAGCACCTACTGTGGGGAAAGTAAACCCTTAACCCCGTGTCCTGGGTTTACGGTGGTGTTTACCTTTATGCGGGACAATTAATACATGAAATGAGTTAATAACCTAGAGGCTCTACATTAAATTTTTTTAAGCTGCTTTTTTTCTTTTTAATTCACTATTCCTTTCAGGTAGAGCTCCTATGAAATGAAACTACCAGTGAGTTTGATTGCTGTGTTGCTTGTATATTCATTTGGGTATATTTTACATCTGCCACTAGAGACAGTACTCTGTTTATGAGTATAAATTAGATCAGTCACCCCAAGCCCCATTCAGAAGACTTTGGGGACTTCATTCTCCAACTGTAGCCAGAGATCTAAAACCCTTTAGCAAGTTCCTAGCCTTATAGTTTAGTTGAGGAGAGGCACAGGCAAGCAGGCAATTAGGACTGTGTGTTTAGGCGGAGAAGTGCAGAGTGTCCTGAGTGCAGAGAAATGAGAGGTTCAGGAGGTTTTCCAAAGGAGGTGACAGTTAAGCGAGCTGAGGCTCGAGGAGATAGCTGGGCTGGGGGTGGGGGAGTGTTCCAAGTGGAAGGAACAGCATGTTTGAAATCTCGAAAGTGGAAAGAACGGCGAGCTCAAGGAACTGAAAACCTGAAATGAGAGTAGCATGGGGACTTCCCTGGTGGCGCAGTGGTTAAGAATCCGCCTGCCAGCGCAGGGGACACGGGTTCGAGCCCTGGTCCGGGAAGATCCCACATGCCGCAGAGCAATTAAGCCCGTGCACCACAACTACTGAGCCCGCGTGCCACAACTACTGAAGCCCACGCACCTAGAGCCCGTGCTCCACAGGAAGAGGAGCCACCGCAATGAGAAGCCTGCGCACTGCGACAAAGAGTAGCCCCCGCTCGCCGCAACTAGATAGAGAAAAGCCCATGCGCAGCAACGAAGACCCAACACAGCCAAAAATAAAATTAATTAATTAATTAATTTTTAAAAATGTAGGATGACAGGAACTAGGAGTCTGAGGAGTGGCCAGTGGTGGAGGTTACATTTCATGTGATGCTGGAGAGGTGAGCAGTGACCACATCACAGACCTTCAAAATCTCTGCACTTCATCCTAAGGGGGGGTGTGGTACGAGATGAGAGGGACATTTGTAAAGGATCTTCCTGGTTGCCAGGTAGAGTTGGTTAGCAAGGGAACAAGACTGAGGGCCCGGAGAAAATATGGAAGCTGTTGCAGTAATTCCGCCAAGAGATATGATAGCAGAGATGAGATTGTGGCTGTGAAGATGGAGAGAGATGGACAAACTAAAGAGGTGTCAGAAGAGAGAACTCTTAGGACATGGTGATTGATGTGGGGCCTGAGATACGGGAGGAGACGACTTGGATGTTGGTGCTAGTCCTCAAGGCAGAGGTCAAGTGGGAGGTGGGAGGAGAGCGGTCAGTGTTCCTTACTGAGCGTGTGGAATTTCAGTTGCTGTGAGTAGGAGCTCCTGAAGGAGCTGTCTAGGAGGCGGAGGAAGAAGCGCATGGCCCCAGAGGAGGCTGAGGAGGAGAGCAAGGAAGTGGTGGGAGCAAAGGGAAGCACGTGCTCAAGAAGGGTGGTGGTCAGCGTACCAAGAGATACTGCAGGTGCAGTAAGATAAAGGCGAGGAGATCGCTGTCATCTTACGAGAGTGATTTCACTGGGCTGGGGGGAGGGGAGTCGGGTTGGAGCTCCTCGAGAGTAGGAGGCCCCCTGGTACACGCCATTGGATGGGGAAGGGGAGAGGACGGTCTGGCTGAAGGAGGCCGGAAGTAGAGGAGGACGTGTATTCAGTCCTTCCTCCCCATAGACTCCGAGTTCCTTGAGAGTAGGATAATGGCCTATTTACCTGTGTTGTTGAATATTGCATCTGGTCCATTTGCTGGAGTAAATTCCAGATTGAAAGTTACCTGAGAACAGAAAGGCATTCCATAAATGATTGTTGGAAGAATCAGAAAAGATAGATATTTTTTCTTGTCATATTCAAAAATAACCTTTTCCTTCTCCTTATAGATTAAGCACATGATGGCTTTTATTGAACAAGAAGCCAATGAGAAAGCAGAAGAAATAGATGCAAAGGTGAGATTCCACTTCCTAGGTTTAAGAAGTTATCAAAGCTTCGTACTGTCTTGCTTTGCTAATTAGTACTTAGTAAAATTGTTTAACAGAGCATTGCATAGGACCAATAAAAATCTCTTTAACGTTAAAAATAAATTTTCCTTTCTAAACATTTTTTAATTTTTTTGCCTGTGCCACGTGGCAGGCGGGATCTTAGTTCCCCGGCCAGGGATCGAGCCTGTCCCCCTGCAGTGGAAGCATGGAATCCTAACCACTGGACCGCCAGTGAAGTCCCAAAATTCTGATTGTCAATAAGTGTCCTGAAATTTTATGGTAGGGAGTAGAAAAGTAAGGGATGGATTAATTTTCTCATGGAATCCAAACTCAGACGTTGAGCAACTGCAGCTAATTGATGGCTGGTCAGGGGAGGATGTAGTATTTTTTCATTGTTATGTTGCTTTTTTATTTGTGCTTCCTGCAAAAAAGGTAAATACACAGTTTGGCATATGTAAGGCATAAAATGAAAGCCCCTGTCCATCACGAAGGCGGCAGTCAGCATCTAGGAATTTTACAGATATTTCGAGTTGCACAGTGTTTCTGTACAGTATATAAAATTGTTCTTTTCTCTAAGTATAATCATAGTAGGTCAGAATATATCATCTAATACTTTATTTTCATTGTCCTTTTACTTTATTCTACAGTGGTTACATTTGTTACTTAACAGTAAAGCCTTAAAATTGTGGGTGCCTGGTATCCTAGGGCCAAAACTGAACCTTTGAACTATTTGAGTAATTTATCATCTAAGGAAGAAAAGACTTATTTTGCCTGTCACTGAAGTAGAACAGTTGAGAGGGTATTGTTTAATATATATATATTTTTATTGAAGTATAGTTGGTTAACAATATATTAATTTCAGGTGTACAGCATAGTGATTCAATATTTTTATAGATTATACTCCATTTAAAGTTATTACAAAATAATGGCTGTATTTCTCTGTGCTGTACAATATATCCTTGTTGCTTGTTTAATATTGTTTTGATGGCCATAGGAGCACTGCAGTTTCTCATATGGCTAGTTTCCTTATTTCTCTCTGGGACAAATACAGAACTTCTATTTCAGTTGGTAAATGCATTTCTATTTAAAGTAGTCTTATCTCGTGTGATAGGTATAGAAATAAGCTGCTGGCATTTATTTTAGAATATGAAAGTTCCAGTATCTGTGCCAAGCATTAAACATCTGAATCAGTAACTTTAGCTAGCTTCCAAAGTCATAATTTCTTACTGCCTGAAAATCACAGACAGCTGATATACTACGATACCCTTTGTAAAAAGTGACTACTCAATAATTAACACTAATAAAACTAATAACTCAAATTTATGTAGTTTATCATTTTAAAAGGACTATTAGATTTGACCTACAAAGGAAAGAATACTATTTTTATTTTCTTATTTTATAAGGGAGGACACTTAGGCTGAGATTACTTGACCAAATTTTTTAGACAGTAACTCAGATCTTCTGACTCCAAATTCTGTATCCTTTTCATTAGCCCTCTATTAAACACATGGATCAAATTTAAAATACATAATTTTTTTCATACACAGAATCTTCTGATTCTATTCATTGAAACTTTGTTGGTGGATACTAGATATAGAATAAGGTGAATATAAGCAACTACCCTGGTCATCAGCTGCTTAAAATAAAACTGTCAAAATCTGTATAATGAATTAATAATAATGAATTCCTTGGTAGGCAGAAGAAGAGTTCAACATTGAGAAAGGCCGTCTTGTGCAGACCCAAAGACTGAAGATTATGGAATACTACGAGAAGAAAGAAAAGCAGATTGAGCAGCAGAAGAAAATGTGAGCTTTGAAAATCACTGGGACGAGAGGGTAAAGCAGGTGGTTTGGAGTCAGGCAGTTACGGGTTCGGGTCTTAAATGGACCACTCACTGCTTGACTAACCTTGGTCAAGTTACTTAACTTCTCTTTCCTCATTTGGGAAAACGGAAGGCTCACGGGATTATTGAAAGATATAGTTGAAATAACTGATAAGAAAGTCTCACCACTTCATAAGCATTCAATAAATATCTCCTTATCTTTGAAAATAAGTGGATAAAAACCACTACATGTATTTCAGGGAGTTCTCTGGGATCTGTACAGAGAAGTGTTTGCACATATGTAGGAGGTTGTACCTTTCTCTACGTTGGTTGTTTTTTATGCTGTAACGATACTACTTTTCCGTGCCTTTTGCAGTCAGATGTCTAATCTGATGAATCAAGCGAGGCTGAAAGTCCTCAGAGCGAGAGATGACCTTATCACAGTGAGTAATTAGCCCCCTTTAGTTATAAAATTATAAAATGTTTATTCACTTGTCTGTTATAGAGAATTCACTAGTTAATGTTAGATTAAGGAGCTGATGAATGATTTTTAGAGAGAAAACATTTGCTCAGCAAATCATTACACTAGGTATTGTAATAAATACGGAAATGAATAAGATGTGTGTCCAGTCTTCAAGGACCTGCTGCTCTTAACAGAGCATGTAGCTTCTGGGTATATAGCACGTGATGGGGGGACCATACATTATCTGAGGGCGATGGGGACTAATAAGGCTAGAAAGATAGGATGGAGTTACTATGGGGCCATGAGTGCAAGTGAAGAGCTTTGCTTGCTTTCAGTAGAAAGCTGTTGAAGGTTTCATTTTATTTTATGAGGAATATCATAAATAGGGTTCATGATATGAGTACATAGACTAAATTTAACAGAGAAGAGGTTAGACAGAAAACCATTTGGGGAGTATTGTCACCCAAAGGAGAGGGCAGAAACGTACCACTTAGGTGAGACAGCCTGAAGGAATTTGAATTAATTCAGAAACAAGGGAATTCCCTGGCAGTCCAGTGGTTAGGACTCTGCTCTTCCACTGTAGGGGGCACAGGTTCGATCCCTGGTCGGGGAACTGAGATCCTGCAAGCTGTGTGGTGCGACCAAAAAAAAAAAAAATTTAGAAACCAAGTGGAGGCCTCTGCTTCCACTGTTATTCATTGTTATTGTGGAGGCCTTAGATTTCTTACAAAATGGAGAGACAAGTTATATAAATATCAGGAAGGAAGAAACAGTTATTTTTTTGAAGATACGATTGTATATTTAAAAAAATACAACATCTGAAAAACTAAGAACTAGTAATTAGTTCAAAAAGGTGACTGGCTACAAAGAGAATATACAGAAATTGATAGTTTTACTACATGCCAACAGTAAGCAATTAGGAGTAAGTGTTGGTGAATAGGAACTATATGGAAAAGCTATAAAACTGAAAATATAATACTTGACTAAGCAGAAGACATACCATCTTCTCAGATGACTAGAGAAACAAACTAATATTGTAAGATATCGGTTCCTGTTAGGCGAGTCTGGCATGGTGGCGGCAAGGACCGAGTTGGGTGTCAGTGATGACACGTTTTACAGGAGGAAGCCCCAGACGTTGGCTACTGATTGACTCCTCCACCTCCTCTTCTTTTTTTAAAAAAATTAATTTATTTTTGGCTGTGTTAGGTCTTCGTTGCTGTGCGCGGGCTTTCTCTCTAGTTGCGGTGAGCGGGGGCTACTCTTGGTTGTGGTGTGTGGGCTTCTCATTGCGGTGGCTTCTCTTGTTGCGGAGCATGGGCTCTAGGTGCGTGGGCTTCAGTAGTTGTGGCGCGCGGGCTCAGTAGTTGTGGCTCTAGAGTGCAGGCTCAGTAGTTGTGGCACACGGGCTTCTTTGCTCCACGGCACGCGGGATCTTCCCGGACCAGGGCTCAAACCCGCATCCCCTGCATTGGAAGGCTGATTCTTTATCACTGGACCACCAGGGAAGTCCCAGTGGGCGAATTTTTTAACCCTTTTGAACCTTCCTTTTCTTGTAAAATGGGGAAAGCATATACATGAGGCTTCTTTAGAATTAAGTTGGTCCACATAGGAAAAGTGACTGTGCAGTGCCTCACACAGGACAGGCCTGGTGTAGGTAACAGCTCTTTACCGTCACTTCCTAAACCTCACACTGTGTAAGGTGGTGGTGTTGTCGTTTAAGGGAGATAAAGAACAGACCGACCTTTAGAAATTCTGATTTGTTGGTCCTGAAGTAGAGATTTCTGGTGCTGCGGTTAAAGAGACGAAACAGAAATGTCTCTGCGGGAGGCCCCCTGAGTCTTCACGCTGGGCACGAGCAAAGGAGACGTGATTTTGATGTTGTTGTCATAATCGGGTTTTAGTTTCTTGCTTTCCAGGAGCAGAGTCTAATATTTTCAGGATCCTAGAGGCAGTTAGGTTCAGGTGGACAGATAATGCCCTTCCAAACTCTCAAAATACTGATCTGTAGGCTGACACGTGAACGGCAGTAACCTACACCCCTCCCCATGGGGAGTCAGACTACAGCCAGAAAGTTGAGTTTAGAATCAAAGAGTGTCACTGGGGTATTACTTAAGTTACCTTCCTGACCTGTGGGGCGTGTCTTTTAAGTGGACAGGAATGATTTAGACAAGGGACAATACAGTTTATGTCGATTAGGTTTCAGCTTTCTTAGCTGGAGTTCAGTTTATTCCAAGTTCCTACTCCCTTGATTGGAGTTCTGGGTGGTGTTAAGACTCCTCATTTGTCCACTTCCAGATTTTTCCGTGGGTTATTTTTACAAATGGCTGGCATCACTCTTTACAGCTTGACTTGATGCTCATTCTTTTAGAGTAGACCTGTCTCCCTACTCCTCCTGTCCCCCCCCACCGGCTTGACCACTGTGGACAGTCAGTTCCAGCACAAAGAGAACTGTGCTTGAGGGGTCTCTTAGTGAGGAGGGGCTGCGGTTTCTTTCAGCCACATGTCTTATATCATAAATGCTTCAAATCTTTGTGCCATAGCGTCCTAGATTCTAAAGGCTTCAACTGCTTGGGAGTGGTTCCGGGCTGGGTGCAGCTCCAAGGGTGACTCTCAGAACCAAATACAGGGCCACTTCCTTCTCTCCACCCTCACTCCTCAAATTCTGATTGTCTGGGTGAGCATGTATGTTCTCCCTCTTCTTTAAATCCCCCAAATCATTCCAGAGGTCATATTCAGTAAGGGAGACACGTATGTGGAAGATTTACTAGGACGAAATGTTCTCAGCGGTGTTGGGTGGCCAGCAGTGGGATCGAGAGGCGCTCTCTCTGACTTTTAAAGGACCTCGGTCCTCTTTTACCAGTAAGCCTGTACGTGCGTACCACTTAATGAGTAGCTGCCAGCGTGCTCTTCTCAACCATGTGAGATTTGTCTCCGGAGTCCCTTTCAGTGTCTGTTTTAGTTATACAAGCCAGCGTTTATTATAGACCATTAAAAATACAGACTAACATAAAGAAACTTGAAATCATGGATAGTCGAGCCTCCCGCAGGTGAACACTGACGACACTTTGTTCTCTGTGCAGAGGCTGCTTTTTCTAATAAAAAATGGAACCATCTTGCCCAGCTGCCTCCGTAGCTTGCTTTCCGTGGCTGTGGCATGTGGCTTTTTCCGTTCTGGTCAGTCATGATCGGTAATCTGGGCTCTTCTGCCTGAGTGCGAGTCCCCTGGGGGCCGCGGTAGTGCTCTTGCTCGCTCGGATCAGTGTCCTTAGGGTGGCATCTGCTTTATCGTACACCTCAGGGAACGCGTGTGGAGTGAACACACAGCCGTGAAGTGAGAAGTGATTGGACACAAGCTGGGCCAGCCCCACGTGGGTTCCGAGCTGACTACCCAGCTGTGTAGATAACTTTTTCTTTTTCCACTCTTTGTAGGACCTACTAAATGAAGCCAAACAGAGGCTTAGCAAAGTGGTAAAAGATACCACCAGGTACCAAGTGCTGCTGGATGGACTGGTCCTCCAGGTAAGTTTGTAGGTCGGATGCACCACTGAGAGCCACGTCCCTGCAGAGTCGACAAGATGGGACAGAAACTAGCTGTTTCTCCTGTGTTCTCATTTTAGCTCTTTTCCCTGTCCGGTCGGGAGATGTGTGGGAGGACGGTGGTGTCTGGCTGGTGGATGACACTGATGTTGTCTTGTCCTTTGTAACCTCCAGCTGTAAACTTTCCTAATTTGATTTTACCACTAAAATGCTTGCTTTCGATAGAGGTTCAGACCACAGGCTGTATAAATTTTAATTGTTTGCTGTTCAGCTGTTAAATATAGTATTTGTCCTCAACCTAGTTGATGTAAGACTCCCGTATGAATTTCGTTCCCATCACCAGAGCATTGGGTATATTTATCTGGTTTGTGATATGAAGATCTTCCCATGTTCTCATACTATGTGGGCCATCTTTGGGGGAGCTTAAACAAGAGGACTGCTTTCCCAAACTAGATGAAAGAGTTATGAAGACATTTTATTTGCTGTTGTTTTATTTTACAGTTTGCAGTTTTTACTAATTGTATCTGATTGTGCTTTAATAGGGTTTGTACCAGTTGTTGGAGCCCCGAATGATCATTCGTTGCAGGAAACAGGATTTCCCTCTGGTGAAGGTAGAGCTTGAAGAAATCCTTTTTCTTTTTAAAGATCAAAATGTTAGGGACGAAATGCATGCTCTAGTAAATGACAGCTCAACCATGGCCATTAGAGGAGTCTTAACATGTTGTAGATACTAACTTAAGTGTACCTGAGCCTCTTACTTATTTTCTTAAACAAATCAAGTTGCCATCTGAGTTAGTCCCCTCCTCCCTTTCTGGAGACCTTGTAATACCATAATCTTCTGAAAATCCAATAAAAACAGTACTTACTGGATCGGAGCAGAGGATAGGCAACGCCGTCTGAATAGAAGAGACAGAGGCGGGGGGAGGCGCAGGTGGAGATGGTGTGTAATGGGGACAGAGTTTCAGCTTGAGAAGGTGGAACGTTCTGGAGAGGGATGGTGGGGACAGTTGCACAATGAACGTACTTAAAGCCACAGAACTGTACACTTAAAACTGATCACGGGGGACTTCCCTGGTGGCGCAGTGGTTAAGAATCTGCCTGCCAATGTAGGGGACGCCGGTTCGAGCCCTAGTCCAGGAAGATCCCACATGCCGTGCTCCAGGTGCCTAGAGCCTGTGCTCTGCAACAGGAGAGGCCACCGCAATGAGAAGCCCGCAACTAGAGAAAGCCCGTGCACAGCAGCGAAGACCTAACATAGCCATAAATAAATAAATAAATTAAAAAAAAAAAAACAACTGATCACGATGATAAATTTCATGTGCGTTTTACCGCAGTTTTAAAAAGCAGTGAGCTGGGGGAAGTGGAGGTGTAGGACGGGTGGAAGAGGGTTTCTCACGCTGCACTGCACTGAGCGTGGCGTGCAAAGTCCCATCTTCGTAGAGCACTGTAGGCTCCAGGAGACACGTGAGAACGTTTTCTTGAAGGAACTTTAGTCTTTTTCTGACACGATTACTAGTTGAACAGATTGACACATACATTGGGGCTCAGACAGTATCTGTGCTTTTGTGACGGGCTTATTTCACTTGGCAGTAATGTCTTTAGGCTTCGTTCATGTTGTAGCACGTGTCAGGATTTCTTTCTTTAAGGCTGAATTATATCCATAGACCACATTTTATTTATTCATTTATGTGTTAATAGACCCCTGGGTCGTTTCTACCTTTTGAGTATTGTGAGCAATGCTGCTGTGAACATGGGTGTACAAATATCTGTTGGGTCTGTGCTTTTACTTCTCTTGGATAAATACCCAGAGGTAGACTTGCTGGATCCTGTGGTGATTCTGTGTTTAATTTTTGAGGGACTACAATACCATCTGCCACAGCGGCTGTGCCGTTTTATGTTCCCACCAGCAACACGTCTGTTCTTTTACTTGAAAAATAAGTAGGAATATCTTTGTTTGTACAGACTGTTGGTTTTATGGATACCTGCTCCATAGTTTCTGATAAAACCTCTCTGTTTCTTGTGTTTTTCCAGGCTGCGGTGCAAAAAGCAATCCCCGTGTACAAAATCGCCACCAAAAGAGACGTTGATGTCCAGATTGATCAGGAGGCCTACCTGCCTGAGGAAATGTAAGGAACGTTTCTGCTTTTAACACCTGAGCTGCTCTGGCTGCGCGAACGGCCATCTGCCCGGCCTCGCGCATGTCCTCTGGGCACCCTGGGCAGGATGGCGGTGTGGCCACCCCATGCGTGCCTCGTGTTGGCGCCTGTCGGTATCCCCCTTGTTAACCAGCTTCTTATGGCTCAGCTTGCCTAGAAGCAGCACGGATTCTGTACCCAGAACTTGAAGCTGGTTCCACGTGTGTCCTAGGTTCTGAGAAAGGTGATCACTCCCTCTGACAAGGAAGTAGCCATGTCTGGCTGGCAGATCCCTTGGTATGGAACGCGAGCGCCCGTGGTGCTTCTGCCGAGTGCGGGGAGACTCAGTGCGGTTGGGAGGGGCGGTAGGAGCTCCTGGCTGGGGAGAGCCCAGGGCATTTTCCCCGTGCGCCTGCCTGCCGGTCCACCCCACGGGCCAGCATTGTGGAGGCCTTGGGACATGTGAATTTAGGATCGCAAGACCTAGTTCTGAGTCCTGACTGGCCTGTTGATCGCTGCAGGACCTCGAGCCCAAATCCCATCATCTGTAAAAGGGATCAGTCTTGCTTGCTTCATAAAGTAAGGATCAGAGGTAGTGGGTGCGTGACGGTGCTTTCAAGCTGAGGGCCTGTGGGAGCTTAAGCATTAGTGAGCATTCCTGTCAGATCGCGGTCTGCTGCTCCACTCTTCCAGGTGTTGGCCAGGTAGGGCTCGACTAGTTACTTAGTCTTCCTCATCTCTGACCTGGGATAACAGCACCCGCCTCACGGAGCTCTTGGAAGCTGAAGTGGGGTCACGTCTGTGCAGCACTGACATCAGGGCTCAGGATCCACAGCGACTCTGCTGACGGGTACTCAGCGTGTAGAGACCATGTAGGACTCAGCAGTTCCAGTCAGGACCACTGTGCCTGGTGCTTTGAGTTTGGGTGCTTAGAGAAGCAATCCTGTACATGCCCTACATGTTACAGCATCTCCCCCAGAATTACACACACGGATGTCTCGGCATGGAAGCAGGAGCGCTCACACCCAAGGGGTAGTTATGCAGGGACACCAGCCGTTTGCTGACAGGTGACTGGAGCCCAGTTCAGGCTCTGGAGCCACTCGAATTAGATGGTTCTGTTTTCAGAGCCTTTGAGATTCAGAATTGCAGGTGAAGGACTGTGCAGGTTTAAAGTGGAGTTTTATTCAGTAAATTGGTCCTTTTATCCACCTCTTAAGCCCGTTTCCTGGTTTATAAATGGTGAGGAGACCAAGACTCCAGGTCCCTGGGGAATAGGAGACACGGAAGGGCCTGGACTTGGTGTTCAGTAGCGCCTGGCGCACAGCAGACACCCCCGTTGCCCTGCTGCCCGCGTGGGGACAGGGCCTGTTCAGAGAAACAAAGAGGAAATGGGGGAGGAGGATGGAGTAAGAACATACTACTCACGTCACAGCCCATTGACATTTTCTAGAGAAAATTTGCACCATTTTCCCCATCCTTTGCCTCAGAGCCTGCTTATTTCAAGAAATATTTTGTAAAACACAGAATTGTAACGTAGCAAAAGAATTCCACACCCTGAGGCTCCTTGTGGTAGGATGTGACCTGTCGGCCTTAGGCCAGAGTACTGGGGTAGAGCCTTTTATCTGAGACGCAGGCGCCAAGGAGGGCGGCCCGCCAGGGTACCCGCAGCGCTGGGCCTTGAAGACGCATTCAGATGAGGACTGTGTGTACTGATCTGCAAACTGGGGCACAGTCGCCCCCCCTTTTGTCCAGCTGGGGAGGGACGGTGGTTAGGATAACGTAAAACCAGACGGGCACACAGTCACTTGGTAATGACAGTTATTATCAGCCTCTTTACCTTAAATCTTCAGAAGCTTCTGAATTCATTTCAAACTTATTGCACGTTTATTGCCCCTAAGAGTGTTGAGACCATCCACACACCAAGACAGCTATTCTCCGAGGGAAGGAGGTAATTGTACAACGTGTGTCTGTTTCCCTCAAATCTGTAAAAGTGGTTATTTCCGGTGTTCTTTGTAGAGCTGGCGGGGTTGAGATCTACAACGGGGATCGCAAAATCAAGGTCTCCAATACCCTTGAGAGCCGGCTGGACCTCATAGCCCAGCAGGTGAGTGTGGGGACACGTCTCATCAGTTGGCCTGCGTTACTTTGAGGAGGTGCTGCGGAGAACATGTCAATTGGCCGTTATTTGGAGTTTGTGATTCTTTCTCCATTTTTCGACATTTTCTTAAAAGGAACGGGGATCCAGGCATTTAGTGCCATTTGCTGAGAGGATATTGTTTACATGAGGGTGGCCTTGGGACCAGAATGAGGGCTTTGTGTGTCTGGGATTTTAATGTATCTGTTTTACTGCATGTGGAGATGCTGACCCAAAGCCCCAGAACCCCCGACCCCCAGCAGGAATGATGGAAAGTCAGGCGACTGCTCTAAAGGAATTGCCACAGGGCGCCAGGAAACCAGCCAGGAAGCTTGAGTTGTCCCGAGTGCGGGGCCTCCTCCAGGGGTGCGCTCTGCTGCCCTGACCTTGACCGTCTTCTGGTAACTTAAACCTCAGAGCCATGCTACCCACCAGCCAGGTGTGGCTAAATTAACTAAAGCTAGGTAAGCTGCGCAGTTCGCCGCCTCAGTTGCACTGGCCGCATGCGGCCGGTGGCTGCGTCCTAAGGTGGAGTCCTCGGGCTTCTCCAGTTGCTGCGGCGCGCCTCAGCACACACCTGCACTGTCAGCTTTCCACCCGGCGCGCGCTCAGCACCTGTTGAAAGAACGAGTGTAGGTGCTCCAGAACGTCGCTTCTTCTCCCCATATCGGAGCGGGGCGGAAGCCTTAGACGGCCATGGCACCCGTCATTTGCTCTCTTTCCCCTTAAGCAGTGGCCTTAAGCCCACGTTTGCGATCGCTGAGTCTCTTGGTCGGACTCTGGCGGTGCTTGGCCAAGTATTGGGCTTCGTGACTTCGGGGCGGGGCTGAGGCGCGGGGGACGGCGCCGCCTCACGCAGGAGCTTCTTTCTTCACAGATGATGCCCGAAGTGCGGGGAGCCTTGTTTGGGGCAAATGCCAACAGGAAGTTTTTGGACTAAGCCTGAGGGAGGTGGCGTCTGCGCACTGCATGACGTGGACGTTTCTGACAGTTGAAGAGACAAGACGGCCTGCGTAGCTTCCTCTTTGCTGTCCTCCTGTCCTGTCCTGCATCTGTCGGTGGAAGGAAGCCCTGCTGTAGCGAACACCCCGGCTGGTGGGGACCGACGGGCGAGTCTCACTTAGTACGATCAGGAAACCTTCCTCTAGCTTGTCTCAGAGTAACACAACTTCCTGCTGTTCTGCAGCACAGAGGCGAGGGGTCAGGTGGTGGGTGCACGAGTGTCCCCAGGCCTCCTGCTCTTCTGGGGTCCAGCCTCGGGGGGCGGGGTGGTGGGCTCTGGGGTCAGGTCTCCGCTCTTTGGGCTTCAAGTGCATGTGGGGCTCATTTCTTCCAGCAGCAGCAGCAGCTTCACTGTTACCTGTTTGGGCCTAGAAATGTCTGTAAATGTGATTTAAGATCTAAGCCGTGAATATGCTTTATTTATTAAAACATAACACGTACGTGGATGTCACTCATTTATTACACAAGGCGTTCGCTGCAGGTTGTGGTTTGAGAGGGTGAAGTTCTCACTGAGGGATCTGGAAAGAGGAAGCATTTTCCAAACTCCTGGAGCATTTGCAGGTTGACAGCCATCAGCAGTTGAAGCCACGAACCCTCTGTGTCCCTCAGGCACATTTGCTCCTTTCTACCAAAGAAAGCCTCACCTAGAGGTGCCCTCCCAGCCCCTTAAGACTGTCCGCACACAGGTGTTCAGGTTCACCTGTCCCTGGAGGGCCTGGCAGCCGGAATAAGGGAACAGTTATATTAGCTTTGGCAGCATCAGGAAAGAAGAAACTGCGGTCTTGAGGGAGAGGAGCTGCTGTGTGTTCATTGCATCAAGACTGAAAACCCACCGTGACCTGAAGATAAAGCGTCTGTTTTCCACCCTCATGAGTAACACGGGTCGTCACAAGCGTAGCTCGGTCCTGAGGGGACGAGCTGGGAGGATGCACTGTCCGCGCCGCCCATCTCCTCCTGGCCGAACATGGGCAGGCGGGTGCCGCCTTAGAGGGCTGTCGTGGTCCCCTTGAGCTAAAATAAAATCCTGCCATTCCCCGTGTCAGTGCTGGGACAAATTGAGTTATTTAACTCAGAGTTAACGAGACTAAAGCCTCCAGCTGATTCAAGGTGCTGCGTGTGAGACAGATACACGTGAAATGCAGAGATGATCCCATCTGTGCTATCTGTTCAGGGGGTCGGGGCTCCTGAGGGTCCCCGGGCTGGACCCCCAGAGCAGGGAGGGCTTCGGTCACCAAGGGAGGTGGAGGGGCCCATGAGGTAGAGGACAGGGAAGAGGAGGGCCAGGGCTGCCGCGAAGCCTACTCAAAACCCTTGAGGCGCTTGCCGACGCTGAGAAGTTGACGCCGAAGAGCATCTACTGGGTGACCCCGAACAGCAGGGCTATGACCAGGGCCCTCCTGGCTCCACAGTTTCCTGGGGGGTGAGGAGCCCCAAAGGCTAACCCGACGGGCAGGGCTCCAGGCCTCCCCCGACACCCCAGCCCTTCAGACTTAAGGGGTGCCTCCTTTCTCTAGAATTCCAAGACTAGGGGAACATGTCCCATTTTATGGAATTAGATTCTTCACACGTCAGCCCTTTTTAGTGGAGTAATTCAGAGCACATGATCTGATGAGTTAAGCATCTAATAAACAGAACCGAGTTTTCCCCCTGAAAATTGGTTATTGATGCAAGCGTTTTGAATGTGGGTGAGTCTCATTAATGACCACAGCATTCGATGCACTGAAGTTGTGTGAATATTAATTTTTTAAATTCTCAGTGTTTGAGACACTTGGGCTAGATTTTAAGCCCTAAAAGGAAGCTATTTCTTGCCTCAGTTTTGAATGGTATCCAGCAGAGCAACAATGCATACTACGAAGGTACTTGCTGCCCCTTTTACCGTATTTCATAGGGTAGAAATCTAGGCACAGGTCTCAAACGAGTAGCTTTAAGAAGGTGGTCCATCAGTGAACGTTATTTTCCCCATTGTCTGCCTTAGATGTACATAATTTACCCATCCACCCATATCCTGAATTTTACTTCTTTTTGAGTGTTGGAGGAGTACTAAGACTTCTCGTCCAGGTTGAAAAACAAAACGTGACCACCTTACCCTTTACAGATCAAAACACAGCAGGGGCTTCCAGTGTCTGGACTTCACTCTTTCTGCAGTTCTGTTTGCTTCAGGCTGGTCTGATCCAGCCTGGAAATCTGGCTAAATTCCAGCTCAGCATGTGTGGGCAGCTGGCTCGGGGGGAGACGCACACCCAAGGCCTCACAGGTGCTGTGTCAGTCCCGTGGCACGTGGGCTGGGCCTGGGGAGACACCCTCTGTGCACCCCGCTGGCCTCCTTTCATGGGACACACCCGTCCTTGATAGATGCTTTGATACCTGACCACTGTGTCTCTGAGAGGCCCCGGAGTTAGGAAAGGGCCGAACTTCTTTCCCAGAGAAAAAACAATAGGAATGGCCCTCTTCTCCCTTCCACTGCCTTCCCACGGAAGGCCAGCTTCCAGAGCAACACCGAAGTGTGCGTGAGCAGGCCACTGACGTTTCTTAAAATCGTTAGGAGATCGGGCCTAAATGTTAAAGCAGCAGGACAGAGGGAATAGGGAAACATTGTCTCTCCCTCCTGAACTGAGTCTCATCCCTGCTGTTTGTCCTACAGCTGGAGGTGTTGAAATCCACAAAATAAAGACTTCTACTGACCTGGAGCTCTGACTGTGTCACAGTCTGGAGGGTGAGAGCGAACGTGGGGAAATCTGTTCGGACAGCCCTTTATCAATCCTGAGCGAAGGTGGGAGAGGCCTCACCCAGGCGCCCAGCACGCTGCAGCTGAATCTTGAGCATTTCCAGGGGACAGGTGACCACCGCCTGGCACAGCCCAGCTCCACACCCGGCGAGCATCTCCAGCTTCAGATTCCGCTGCGCCCCGTGGGCCCGAGTCAGGCTCCTCCGGCCACAGGCCAGCCCTGCCGCCCCACCCTGGCCCGTCCACCCTCCCTAGGTATTCAGTCCCCAGGGGCTGGCTGCCATTCACCCAACTGGGCAAGAGGTCAAGCTCAGTCTCCTTAATGACAAGAGACTGAATTTAAAACAGGTTGCCAGGGAGGCTGAGACCAGGAACATGAAATAACCCATTGCAGGACTGCTTCCTTCCTGATCCCCCCAAGAACTATCACTGGGGCAACAGGAAGCACAGAGAAAATTACAAAGTGTCTGCAGTTGATCTGTTTCAATTCGTCAGCAGAAAAACAGACACAGAAAGATGGAACAGAATCCAGAGCCCAGAAATAAACCCCTGCATATATGGGCAACTAATGTTTGACAGGGAAGCCAGGAATACTCTATGGAGAAGTGACAGCCTCTTCAAGGAATGGTGTTGGGAAAACCGGATATTCACATGTAAAAGAATGGAACGAGACCTCTGTCTTAAACCACTCACAAAACTATCAAAATGGATTAAGGACTTACATGTAAGACCTGAGATCATAAAACTCCCAACAGCGGGAGAAGTTCCTTGACATTGGTCACCTAAAGCACAAGCAAAAAAAGCAAAAATAAACAAACTAAAAAGCTTCTGCACAGCAATGGAAACCGTCAACAAAATGAAAAGGCAGCCTACTGAATAGGGGGGAAATAATTGCAAACATATACCTGATAAGGGGCTAATATCCAAAACATACAAAGAACTCATACAACTCAATAGCAAAAAAACACCCCAATAATCCAATTTAAAAATGGGCAAAGGACCTGAATGGACACTTTCTGAAGAAGATATTCAAATGGCCAACAGATACATGAAAAAATGCTCAGTGTAATTAATCATCAGGGAAATGCAAATCAAAACCTCTAAGCTGTATCACCTCACACCTATTAGACTGGCCATCACCAAAGACAACAAAAAACAAAAACTGGTGAGAACATGGAGAAAAGGGAGCCCTCGTGCACTGTTGGTGGGAGTTTAAGTTGGGTATTTGCCCAAAGAAAACAAAAACAGTAACTCAAAAAGACTTATGCACCCCTGCGTTCATAGCAGCATTATTTACAGTAGCCAAGACGTGGCAGCAACCAAAGTGTCCATGGATGGACGAATGAATAAAGAAGACGTGGTGTATATCTATTTATTTATTACATACAATGGAATACTACTCAGCCATTTAAAAAAAAGAAGGAATTCCTGTCATGTGCGACAACTTGGATGGACCTTGAGGGCATTACACCAAGTGAGATAAATCACACAGAAAGAGACAAATACTATGTGGTCTCACTCATGCGTGGAATCTATAAAAATGCAAACTCATAGAAGAAGAGATGGGATTTGCGGTTCCCAGAGGCAGAAGATGGGGACTGAGTGAACTGGGTGAAACGGTGCAGAGCTGCAGGTACAAGGTCAGTGTGTCCTGGGGACGTGATGCACAGAATGGTGACTGTAGTGAACGACACCGCTGTGTATGTGAGGGTTTGCTAAGAGAGCAGATCCCAGGAGTTCTCATCACAAGAAACACATCCTTGTAAAAAACAAAAGGGGACTTCCTTGGTGGTCCAGTGGCTAAGACTGCGCTGCCAACGCAGGGGGCCTGGGTTTGATCCCTGCTCAGGGAACTAGAGCCCACATGCAAGCTACAACTAAGGAGCCGGCGTGCCGCAACTAAGACCTGGTGCACATAAATAAATAAATATCTGAGAAAATAAAAGAACTCTTAAAAAAAACATCTTTGTTAACTCTGTGAGCGGATGGGTGTTAACTAACATTATTTTGCAGTATATGGATGTCAGGTCGTCAGGCTGAACACCTTAAAGGTACCCAGCACTGAACATCAGTTGCCCTCAATAAAACTGAAAAAAGAATTTGTCTGTGAAGCCTGCGCACCGCGACAAAGAGTAGCCCGCGCACCACAACAAAGAGCAGCCCCTGCTCCCCGCAACTAGAGAAAGCCCACACGCAGCAACGAAGACCCAATGCAGCCAAAAATAAATAAATAAATGTATTTAAAAAAAATTAGTCTGCTGGTTGATGACGGACCATATAGATTCTATACGGCCTGTCTTTCCAGATTACAAATCACTTTCCATCTGCCAAACCACACCAGCGCTCAGCCACCTATGCACATGTACACACTTGCTGACAGGTGAGCCAACGCGCGGTCGCCACCCGTTCCCACCACCTTCCAGAAAAGAGCGCGATGCACCCATCCTCCAGGAGCTGCTGCAGGAAGTCATTGGCCGCCAGCTTGATGGCCTTCTCTGGGGTGACCGCGGTCAGGTTCACCGCAGCTCCTGGAAGGAAACCATGAGGGTGGGGCGTCTGCAGCCATAGGGACCCCCTCCCCCAGCCAGTGAGCTTCCGGGATGAGTGGGGCCCCTGGGAGTCGGGGGGCTCCTCTGCCTATTTCACAGAAACACCCTTTTCCACCGCCCCGCTGGGACCGCGTGTGCCCAATGGCTCCTTCGTGCACTTCCCACAAGTCACCTGTGTCTTGTTCGTGCCACCCGCCCCCCGACAAGTGACCAGTTCCCCAAATTCAGCCTGATCACGAGGTCCTACACGGCAGGGCTGGCAGCCGTGTGGATCCCAGGGCTTCGCCTTTACGCTCGGTGCCACTGGCGCGTCAGCCCCTCTCAATCCAGCCTCGTGTCCGTCTCACAAGGCTCGACAGCCACGGCGTGCGGCCCTGGCTGGGGACACTGCGGGGGCTGGCGCCGGGGAGGAGCCCCTCCCTCTGCAGCCGTCCAGGCTCTGGGGCGGGGGGAGCAGAGAAGGTGAGGCTCACTGGCCTCCACCGCCACACACAGTGGTGCCAGGACGGGGCCCCCGCGCCTCACCACATGCAAATGTGTTCCTGCTCCCCTCGCAGAAGCAAGGTCAAGTCCCCCAAGTCTGTGCCAACCTGGGCCCTGAGGAGCCCGCCTCGGCTCGCGCACAGGAAGCCCTCTCCCCGAGCTGTTTTCCCAGGCAGCCCGCTGCCGTGGAGGCAGAGGCCAGCAAGGTCAGGGTGAGCAGGCAGCCACCCCACCCTGCCCAGGCCTGCTGGGCCCCGCACCCCGACGCACCCCCGGCCCCCAACATACGTTCCTTTGTAGATTTTCTGTCCACGCTGGTTCTGTAGCCGAGCCTCGGCCAAGTCGATGGGGAACACACGGGTCACCCCTAGGAGCCCTGGCACGCCTCCATTGATGAGCGTTGCTGTGACACTAGGCCCGGCGTCGGGGGTGGGCACAGTGGGGGAGGCTGGCCGCACAGCCAGGATGGAGTCAGGGGACGGAGGGCAGGACGGAGTGGGGAACGGGCAGGAGAGGCCGCTCCTCGGCCCCTGCCCCACAGGTATTCAGAGGCCCCTCGCCTCGGCCTCCCAGCCCAACCAACCCTGCAGGGCAGAAGCACCTCCCCCAGCCCCACAGGGAGACAGGAGGCCGAGTGGGGGCTTCTGGGAGGGAGGCCAGCTCCGCACCCACAGGGTTCAGCTCCTTCAGGGCTGCCTCCGGGCTCTCTGGCTGGTCCCCACCCTGGAACCATGTGTAAAAGCTTTCAAATGATTTTTCAAGCAGTTTTATTTCCAGCTTAAGGTCAGGACTGAGTGTGAATCCTGGCCGTGTTGTTTGCTTCAAGCAGTCACCTGCCTCTGATCCCTCACCCCCAGTCCCCCAGGTGAGGCTGGCCTCACTCCAGGGTTTGTGAGGATAAAGAGGTTCTGCGTTTGGTAAATGAGAGGCACAATCCACAATAAGAACACACGCTTCTGTTTGTTTGTTTGTTTGTTTTGCGGTACGCGGGCCTCTCACTGTTGTGGCCTCTCGGGCTGCGGAGCACAGGCTCCAGACGCGCAGGCCCAGTGGCCATGGCTCACGGGCCCAGCCGCTCCGCGGCATGTGGGATCCTCCCGGACCAGGGCACGAACCCATGTCCCCTGCATCGGCAGGCGGACTCTCAACCACCGCGCCACCGGGGAAGCCCCGAACACACGCTTCTGATAAGGAAGAGAACCAGGGTTAGAGCTTGAGACGATCTGATTGTGGCCAAAAGGAAAGAAAGTCACACTATATACATCGTGAGGTCCCTCTTCCTGGAGTTTGGGAGACTGAAAATGGAAAACAAGGCTCCTCGGAACCTAGCAGAGTCCCTCTGTCTCAGGCAGAGGCAGATCCTTGGAGGTAGATTACCTGAGAGGGGATAACAGGATGTTTTTCTCAGGAGTGGACCTTGATAAACAAGCCAGAAACTGTGGCAACATACAGACTGTGACTTAAGTTTTGCAGCCTGAGAAGATGCAGGGCCAACAATTACCAGTTCCATGGCGTCCCGGGCACCGGGGGACAGATGCTTTCCCTTGGGACCGGGAAGGGAAGCCGTTCACCTCAAATCCTGGTCGCAGATCGTCGGGAAGTCCCCAGGGCCGCGGCTCCAGTGCAGGGGGAGGTCGGTCACCTGGGAACCCGCGCCAGCTGCCCACGTGCTCAGTCCGCTCTCTTCCTGGACCTCTTGGGCCTTGGGATCAAAAGGTCAGAAGAAAGGGGGTGAGGATGCCGGTGGTGGGAGGGGGAGTTCCGGCGTCTGGAGGGCCCGTCCTCGCTCCCGGGCAGCCGACACGGCTCAAGTGTCTCCAGCGATTTTGTTTTGGGGAAGAAAAGAGATCAGCGTCTCTCGTGGTGTGTACTGACCCTTTCAAGAAAAATGGACTGAGCGCCAGGCACTGGGTGCCCCAGGTCCAGGCGAGAACGCTGGTTATCAGGATCCACACGTGAAGGAGGAGACAGGCGGTAACCGAAGCAAATCCTGGGGGACAGCCAGTGACCTGCCTCTGCCCGGAAAGACACAGCAGGGAAGGCGGACAGAGACTCCGGGACGGGGAAAAGGCGACCTGAGGCCCCAGAGGGCGTGAGGGCGAGGGCTGCGGGTGTCCGGGAAGAGCATCCAGCGGGGCAGGTGCCGTCCCTGCGAGCAGGGACACCGAGTCACGGAGGTGGCGGGGCCGAGGCCGGACCTCCTGAGGCCTCTTGCCTTTGGCTTTTCTTCTGAAAGAAGAGTCCACTGGAGA
Source organism: Mesoplodon mirus (assembly GCF_964341445.2). Taxonomy (NCBI): domain Eukaryota; kingdom Metazoa; phylum Chordata; class Mammalia; order Artiodactyla; family Ziphiidae; genus Mesoplodon; species Mesoplodon mirus. The sequence goes on along the minus strand of NC_138987.1, from coordinate 102,214,358 downwards.
GCGCTGAGTCTCAAGGTGACGGGACCACCGGCCGCTGCGTGGAGAGCAGATGGCGAAGGTCAGAGGTGAGAGCGGACAGAGAGGATCCAGGCCGCAGGGGAAGGTGGGCGGGGGTGCGCAGGTCAGAGCCAGGACAGGGAGGCTGCAGGCACCGGGTGTGAGGGCTGGCAACGTGGGCAACTGGGTCTGTGGGAGGAACAGGGCTGGAAGAGACTGGCGGCGGGCGTGGGGGGGGTGGGAGGCGGCAATGCTCGGATCCCTGCCCGCAGGACCCCGTCAGTGAATGAGGTTATTAGCACTGGTTTGCAGGGCTCCTGCCCAAGGGCCTTCATCATCCCCGACACCAGCAAAGGGACTGAGCATCTGCCAACCACAGGCCCGGGCCTGGAGGTGGGGAGAGGAGGTGGCCGGCGCCAGGACTGGAGCCTTAGGAGCCCGAAGGCCAGGAGATTAGTGTCCCGGCTGTTCTTCCAGACACTTGCTAAGCTGTGGAGAGGACGTGTTTCATTCCAGCTGCAGGAAACAACGGGCCCCATGGAAAACGCTTACTCTGTCGGAATCCAGACACTCACATAATTGAGAATCTTGCAGTCGTATCCCCTGCTGTTTGTGAAACTAAATTACTCGTTTATAAATCGTGGTTCACTGGCCACTGGAACAGAGGTACATAGAAGCAGCCAGAAAAATCAAGGGCACCCCGATCCCAGGGCCAGTGGAGTCGCAGGTGCTCCTCCACTAGACGACGGGCCCATGTCCCCAGCCACATGCCAGGCGCTACGGCCTGGAATCTCCCTCGAGCCGTGAAGGCAAGGTTTGTGGGTGGTGAATGGCTTGTCAACAGTCAGCAGAAAGAAAACTGGCAGCCAGGGCTGCCCTGGAGTCACGTCCCACAGATGCTCAGCCCAGGGCGACCGAGGCCCGAGTGACTGCCGCTCTGCCAGAGCTTGCTGGGTGCCTGCCATGTGCAGGGGGGACTCAGCTGAGAAGAGCAGCGCCCCCCAACGCCCCAGGCAAGGGCAATTCTTCCAGAAAGCAGGCCTGAGGCACTGTGCTACCTGACCCAGGGGCTCAGTGTGCACTGCAGGGCCCAGGCCGCCCGGGTGTGGGCGCCTCCCTCACGAGAATCTTTCACCCCTTTGACTTGCGAGGCCCCCCAGCCTCCTGGGACCTGTGTCGCTGGATCCCAGTGCACCAGGACACCCCTCCCTCCACATACCGCCTGTCTGAGCTGCCCAGCTCCCCCGTCAGCATCCTCCCCACCTTCTGGTCATTCCCTGCCACTCAACACCCAACCCCCCAGCCCCCGGCGGCCTCTCCCTCCTGTCCCCAAAGCCAAGCAGTCTTTGCCTTCACGCTTCCTCCGAAAAATAGGGCCACTCACGTGCTGGGCTGGGACTCGAAGAGAAACTGGGTCAGTGATGAGAAACCTTTATGGCAACTTGAGTAACTTCATGTTTTAGAATCTATCAATAAGGATGTATGCTTTTGTTTTTTTAATTCTATTTTTCTAGCAATCCATTTTTACTGTATTTCACAAAATTACTGGTCCACAGTAGGCTGGGGGGAAACAAGCCCCTTTACTGGTAGAAATGCTGCCCAGATGCCAGCTCCCGGCCTCCGCATGGCGCCCAACGTGCTGCTCGCAGGACCCTGCCCCTGCCCGGGGTCTGCCTTATTGCACCCCCGCACCCTGCCACCCTGGAGCCCCGCATTCACTGTCCCCCCTGATGGGACGGAGGTCCTTTGGGCCTCTGCTCCCCGCATCGGCCCTTTCAGCCGCTCCAACCGTGGCCTCTGTGGGCCCACCTGACGCCCAGGTACAGGCCCAGCCCAGGGCTCCAGCCAGAGTCCGCGGTTGGCATCCCATCCAGATGCTTGCTCTTGGGGAGTGGCCCGAGCCCCATCCTGTGCCCCCTCCCCCAGCCCTTGGCTCCCCAAGCATGCAGGGCCCTGACCACCCACTCCAGGCCTCCAGGCCTCCAGGATTGGAGCCCAACGCCGCAGCCCGCGGGGCACTGCACTTCCGCGTGCCTACAGTGCCAGTGCAGCACAGGAGACGAGGCCGTGCCGCAGCCTCCTGTTTGCCAGAAGCGGCTCCTTTCCTCCTCACTCTAAGCTCGACATGGACAGGCACCCACCTTCGGCCAGAGCTTCTGCCTCTCTGCTCCCTCGATGGAGGCCAGATCCCCACCCGCTGCGGGACGGCTGCTTTGCAAGACCCCCGCTTGCCTACAGCAGCCCCTTCACCCCGAGCCATCTCCTGTCCTGTTTCTCCCAACAGGTGGGCTTGAACGAAGCCCGAGGCTACTACTCGGGGATGGGCAGCCCCACCTCCCCAGGGGCCTGGAGGTCAGGGAGGAGGACACGCAGCTCCGGCCTGCAGGCCTGTTTCGGTGTTGTGCTGGCCTCTCCGCACGGATACCTTCTGTCCATTTAGGGGGAGAGGGCGCTGCAGGCTGGTTTGCAAGGTCCCTGCACTTTCAAGAACATCACAGCTGAACTGGGAACTCAGTGCTGCCCTAAGGATTCTTCCAGCTCAGGGGCTGGGGAACTTTAAGGAGGAATGTGATGGTCTTAAAGACCAGCTTACCGAGCGGTCAGGCTGCGGGCCCGGACGCAGGGGACCTTGTTGCCCAAGTCAGCACCCCCCCGCTTTAGCCAAGTGATCTCACTCAGTGCGTTTCGTCTCCACGTCACAGCCTTGCTGAGGACCACGCAGGGCAGCGGGGCAGAGTGGGCTTTGCAGTCAGGCTGCTTTTGAGCTGTATGATCTCCTCCTGTTTACCACTCACTAGCTGTGTGACCTTAAGCAAGTTACTTAACTTCTCTGTGCCTGTTTCCTCAACTATGAGACATACTCCAACGCAGAGAACCTGGCACAGCACCTGGCACATACGAGGCGTCCACTTAATGATACTGTCCCTCCCTTTCCTGGTGGCAGTGGATGCTGACACAGGGTGTGAAGTTGGGCCCAGAGGGCACAGGCCAAGGACATTACGATAACCCAGGAAGATGCAGAAGTGGAACCTGCAGTGGGAGGGAAGGGATGTGATGCTTTCCGTGAAGCAGCAGCGTGGCCAGATGCCACGTGTGAACCCGCAACCAGCAGGAGGGGCATCAGGAGGGCTGCGGCGGTGAGGACACGGGGCAGAGAGAAAAGCCTGGCTGTTGGGATGAGTCTACAGCATCGCCACAGAAGAGACACCATCGCACACCAGCTAGGGTGCTACACACAGAGCCGGAGCTGCTGGCTGGGCCTGGCGCCCTGAGGGTGGGAACGTCAAGTGGTGCCGCATCCGTGGGAAACAGGATGGCAGCCCCGCAAGAAGTTAAAACCTGAGTTACCTTATGACCCAGCAATTTCACCCCTGGGTGTGCACCCAGATTTGAAAGCAGAGTCTCGGACATGTAACCGTGCACCCATGTTCACGGCAGCATTATTCACAGTAGCAAGAAAGGGGAACAACCCAAACACCCATCGACGGGTGGTGCATAAACACAATGTCGTCCATTCACACAGTGGAGTGTCACTTGGACTGAGAAGGACGGGGTTTCTGACACCCGCTATGACACGGATGCCCCGTGAGGGCACCGCGTGCAGTGAAATAAGCCAGACACAGAAGCACAGATGCTGCACGATCCCACTTATCCAAGGAAACTGGACCAGTCAAGATCACAGACACAGAGCAGTAAAAGTGGTTACCAAGGGCGGGGGGGTTAGTGTTCAATGGGGACAGAGTTTCAGTTTGGGATAAAAAACGTCCGGGTGGCCTAGTGGTTGCATGATGATGTGAGCATGCTCAGTGCAACTGCAGCATGCGCTTACCAAGGGTTAAAACGGTAAGATTTATGCGTAGTTTACAATAAGAAGCAAAACAAAGAGGTGAGTAATGAAGGCCGAAAATTACATTTAAACATGAATGGGGGGCACTGGGGAGCGGAGGAAGGTGTCCACATTAATGTGAATTACAGAAAAATTGTGAAGAAAGAGTTTTATAAACAAACAATAGACAAGGTGTAGGAAATAAAGTCTGGAAATAAAATTTCAAATTGTTTACTAATTGAAAAATTTAAAGCGCTGGCAAACGAAAAATTACAAAACAGCAGCAGGACACATGGGTGTCAAAGTCCAACAGGAATCTGGAAAGGGTGTCAGCGTCTCAGAATTGATGGAAGTGCCAGTCGGCTGCAGTGACAACTGAGGTTACAGGTAAAAGTCTGGTCGTCTCGAGGAGGCGTCCAGAGGAGAGGGGGTGGGAGTGGGGTGAGACGGGGCTGTGGGACAGGCCTGGGCCGTTCCGGGAGGGGCTGATGCACTGCCAGGGGCCACGGAGGAGGAGCAGCGGAAGGCTGTGAAGTGGGTGCGGCCAAGGCAGCAGCTCAGTCCCCGCCTCCAGGAAGGGAAGGGGGAGCCAGATGCCGGGAGGAAAATGCCAGGAGAAGAGCTGGGATGAGTTGGGATGAAGGTAAAGAGAGGAGACTGGGGCAACGTTTATGGGGAGGGCACCCAGGGGAGGAGATGGGTGTGGTCAGAGGACTTGCGGGGGTGGGGTGGGGGGTGGAGCGAGGACAGTCCGGCCCCAGGGACCTCGGGACACCCCAACCCAGGGTCCAGGGGCTGATCTTAAGGAGCCCTCACAGGATTCCTGTGCACACCGAAACTGCAAGTTCTGGAGAGTGGTTTGCAATGCTGACGGTACGAAGGTCACCAGGAGAGCTCTGAAAAACCCCGATGCCAAGGCTGCGCCCCAGACCAGGGAAAACCTCTGTGGGGAGGGCCCAGGCATCTGATTTTTTTTTAAGTCCAGGTTTTTAAACCCCTAATGGGTGGCCTAGAATGGCAACCATTGGTCTAGGGCATTGCAAAGCCCAACATAAGATCACTAAAATTTGCTGAATCAATCACAACAGCAGCGGCGGGAGACGCCATGGGGAGTAAACGGATGGACGGCAGAAGTGACTGGACAGCAGGTCTGCTGGGTTTAGACCCCAAAGCATCCACCAGTCCAAGGGTGGGACAGGCGAACAAGGGCAGGTGTCAGGAGGGCGGGGCAGGGACGCGGGGGCGGGGCAGGTGTCCGGAGGGCGGGGCAGGGACGCAGCGGAGGGGCAGGGCTCATCAGCCCTGAAGCCACACACACTCTCCACACTCCGCCTCAGGCCCACAGGCGCTGAGGCCCAGCTCGCTGTGATTCCTCAGGTCTGGGACAGGAAGCCGGAATCCGCACTTCTAACAAAGCCCCGGGGCGGTGCTGCAGCCCAGAGCCACATGGAGCCCCCTCCCTGGGCCACAGGACACACAGGACTCCTCCCAAGGCCAGCTCCAGCCCTGCGCCTTGGGGATCTGTTTTCTGCACTGTGTCACCGTCACAGCAGTTCGGGCTGGCCGGGAGCAGAGCGGGGTGACAGGGGAGGAGGGGCTCCAGCCAGAACGGGGCTCAGAGGAGGCCGAACGGAACCGGCCCGAGAGGACCTGAAACCCTGCGCCGGCATCTCTCCCCACCCACCGAGGCAGCTCAGCACCACGTTCTGCTCAGATGTTGCTCTCGTCCAGCCTTTCAGCCCTGTTTTTCTCCCTTTACTGTGAAGTCTGCAGACAAAGCCGTATTTTTCCTTCTGTCTTGTTAGTTAGTACACGAGCGCCAGGCACACAGAAGGGATTTAATAAATACTTACTGAGAGGGTGACTGTGAGTTAGTCTGTTTTCATCTTAGTTCCTGGGGCTGGGCCATGTCCTTGCCTTCCTCCTGCCGACTCAGTTCCTCCTCAAAGCAAAAGCTGTGGACACGCTCCAAGCAACCAACTGCAAGGCTCTAAAAAATAACAGCCAGCCTTAACTGGCCAAAACAGCTCCGCCGTCTGGCCACTTGCTGTCCGGAACGAGGTTCAGACCCAAGCAGCCAGGAGCGGGCAGTGCTTTTCCAAGTTGGAAGACTTCTCAAAGGCACCTGAACTGGTACCCACATCAGGGATGCAGAGAGGGTGGTGCTTCAGAAAACAGCAGCCAAATCTGGGGACTTTCCAGCTGCCTCCTTGGCTAGTATTTCACCGTCCATCTTTCACCCAAGATTTTTGCTAGAATTACCTAAGGAAACTAAAGGAGTGAACCCTGGTAGCAGAAGGGGAACAAAAACAGGTGCACAGATGTTCCCCTTTTAAAAACCCAAAGGAAAACCATGAGGCCAGGAGACAGATCTCCAGGATGCAGGTGGGGGAGGGGACAGGGTGGGCTGCGGCAGCCTGGACACTCAGCCCAGAGGCATTTCTCCCAAAGTCCTTTCCACAAAGTTTCAGGGTGAAGGTCGCCTCCAAGGGCCTGACCCTGGGTTAATCTCACCCTGGAGGTGCCACTTGTTTATAAAATTAAGACATCTTTCCTCCCAATGACAGGAATAGGTTTAGAGACAAAAGCCATTACAGTCTAACAAGACCTCTGGATGTTTCCAAATGTCAAAATGGAAAGTTCTGTCAGAATTTTGAGACTAACCGGCATTGATCACTCATGGCTGGCTTCCTTCCTTTTCCCTAAATCTTCCCCACCAGCTTTCTTTTCACGCTCTAAGCACGGGTATCACATATGGTACCCCTGGGGCTTAACAAGTATAAATGTCAAACAATGATTCTGTAAACAGGGATAGATTAACACAATCTGATGGACCAGGTTTTGAAACAGTTGACCAGTGGAAGACACTTTGTTTTGGTCCCAAGGAGATAAATCTGGGAAACACCCTAAGGGCATTCAGCTAAGAGCTAAGTTCCTACTAAAAAGTCAATCTCTGGCTAAAACTGTCAGAACATTCTGGCCTTCCTTTGGCAAGGGATTCATGTCATAGTAGGAGGGGTTCCAGTTGGGAATCCAAAAGTTAGAAATCAAACTTTACACGTATTCATACGAGCACACACAGGTCCACACATCAAGATGCAAAGGGGGCCAGGCCAGGGTCCTGGCCACCTGCCCCCGGCCCCGCCCAGGCTGAGGGGACTGAGGGTCAAGCGAGACAAACACTCCGACTGGCAACACATCAAATTCAGGGTTTACTAACAACTTCCACTTTAAAGTTCATTTTTCTGTGTTTCAAAAAACATGGAAATGCAACTACTCAACTAGAAAATGTGATTGACATAGTATTTTACAGGAAACATGTTTTGTATGGGGGACTGACTGCACTGTGAACACAGTTCTTAAAAAGGACAAGGACTGAAGTCTCAAAAGTACATACCAATATATGAATGGGGATAATCTGACAACAAACAAGGACTTCCCTGGTGGTGCAGTGGTTAAGAATCTGCCTGCCAATGCAGGCGACACGGGTTCAAGCCCTGGTCCGGGAAGATCCCACATGCCGCGGAGCAGCTAAGCCCACGAGCCACAACTACTGAAGCCCGTGAGCCTGGAGCCTGTGCTCCACCAAGAGAAGCCACCGCGATGAGAAGCCCACGCACTGCAATGAAGAGCAGCCCCTGCTCGCCGCAACTAGAGAAAGCCCGCGTGCAGCACCAAAGACCCAATGCAGCCATAAGTAAGTAAGTAAATAAATAAAATACCTTAAAAAAAAAAAAAACAGCTGGAGGTGACGAAGGTCATGGCCCAGAAAGTGATAAACCTGAGGGGGAACAGATCTGGAAACTGGGACTATCTGTGGTAGCATTTCTACTGAAAGGTATTACTTTCAAGGATAAAACAGGGCAGGAATTTTTGTGACCTAAGACTCCAGCTAACTGATAATAGGCGGCTCCTCTTCCTCTCTCCTCCCCCTCCCCCAAACAGCCCCCAGGAACTGGGAAGGAAAACTAGATTGGGAGGGAGGAGGGCGCGGCCTAGTCCCCAGGCGCGGGACCCCGGCGCCCGGTGCACACTCCACTTACGGGCGGGCCTGGTTTGGGTGAGGTGCTGTCTGTGCAAGCGCCTGGGCTGCTGAGGGTGGCCCCGGGCTGGGCGCAGAAGGCGGGGCCCACGGGCCTGGCGGGGAAGAGTGTGTGATCCCAGACGCGGCCTGGACCCACCAGCCAGCTTCGTTACTGCTCAGCTTCTCTGCAGAGCCCCCGTCACCGGCGCGGGGCCCCAACCGTCCCCACCCCATGCGTGGCCCACGGGGACCATGTGGGCTGAGATGGGGCTGCCTTTTTAGGTGACAGCCCTGGGGCCTAATTCAAACCTCTGTCCTGATGGGGAGCTTGCCCCGATGATGAAAGTGACACAGGACACACACAACTCACACATATCACCTTGCTATTTTAAGAATGTACTTTATACAAAATAACCAGTTCATATGGAAATAAATCTACAGACCTCCAAGGATCAAAAAGCTTTTTAAAAAGTTTTAAAAAAATTATCCAACACACAGTATAGAACTAACTACTGAGGTAAGTGTGGCTCTCAGTGAAACAGGGAATCAGCAGACCAGACAAAATATACACAATATAAAAATAAATAGCATTCCCCTTTCCAGTACTGGCCAGGAAAGCTCGCAGGCTTCTGCAGCAGGGGAGCCGGGCATGAGCCCCAGCTGGGGAGGGGGGCAGCGTTCAGTAACTCACTCCCAAACCCACCTACCCTTTTCAAAACCACAGGACAGTCAGCTGGTTTGAGGCATTTCTCCATCAGGCCCCAGGGCAGAAGGAGGGAGAGACCAGTGGGCAGGCAGCCCGCTGACGGACTGCTCGGCAAGGGCCTGCGAAGCAGTGGGCACGAGGAGCAGCCAGCCTCACACGAGGGGACGCAGGGCAGGGAAGGCCCGTGTCCTGGGAGAGTCCAGTCACGGGCTCAGCCCCTGGCTGGGGACCCCGCACCCCGGCAGCCGTGGCCCGACAGCCCCAACTCCCACACGACCCAATGTCTGAGGTGGGCATCCCAGTCCTTCAGCTGGACTCTGAGCGCCCTGGAGGCCACCGTTCTGTGACGGTCCCTGCCTCGGGGCGATTGGGTTAGGGTTTCACGGGAAATTTCAAACCAGGACTTGAGAGCAGTGTGTAGCTGTAGATTGGAACTTCCTTTAAAAAGTGAGAAAAAAGCTCAGCCCAGGTGACGCTGGCTGTCCTGGACAGCACGCAGCCCACTCCCGGACCCGGCAGGAACTAAGACAAGTGATGACCCAGCAGCTAACCCGCGCGACAGAGACCTGGACGCCCAGTCACAAGAACACTGCCAGGCTCTGTGGGCCAGGCTGGCTGAGGGCCGAAGGCTTTCAAGCAACATGAAAATTTTCCTGTTCAGAGGCACCCGGGGCCCCAGGTAGGGCGTCCTGCTGACAACAGGCTAGTGTGTCCCCTACCCCTACCCCCTGCAAGGGAGAGGGCGCAGCAGCTTTAGTTTCACTTTTAAAAGGTGGTATGAGAAAAGTGTTATGAACAGGATCCTGTGTGCCTGTCCTTACTTAGTCTTCTTATGTTTTTACTGTAATAAACTTTAGCCAAGAGCTAATTTTAAATGGACAGACTCTGAGGGGAAAAAAACCCCAGGCCAGACACCTTCCAAAAGGCTCTACCTTTCTCTCTGGATCTTTTATTTCCCTGGGTCCTGGGGAGACAGTTTCTAACCAAGGTCAGCGGTGGACGTGAAGTCCTCCTGGCCCCTGACAGGCGTCAGTGGTCCAGGGGAAGGCCCCTCTGGGACCTCCTCCCAGGCCGCGTTCCAGCTGGGAGGAGCGCAGGGGACGGCCAAGGGATGCAGCAGGCTCACCACAGTAAGCACGTGGGGCTCCACTCCCTCCGCACCCCCTCAGTGTCCACTCACCCAGAAGGGAGGCTCCTGTCCTGTCCACAGCTCCTGGGGCAGCGGGTGATGGGGGAGGGGCTGCGGCGGGGGGAGCAGGGCGACCCGAGGCTCCGAGGCCCCCAGGCGGAAAGAGAGGGCAGAATCGCTATGGTCCCTCCTGGCCCTGCCCCGGGCTGGTTCGGCTCAAGGCAAGGGTGTCCACAGCCTCGCACCCGAAGCAGCTTCAAGGCCGGCAGGGAGAAGGCTCTGGGCCCAGACCAGCTGCACAAAGCTGCGGTCTCCCCTCCCGGCTGGCGCACAGACACGCGGGGAAGCAGAGTGTCCTGGGCACGGTCCTTCACAGCTCGGGGGCCAACCTGGACCTGCCCGCAACCCTACCCCATCCTTCCCGAGGGGCGACACTGACCTCCCCACCCTGAACCACATCACACCAGTGACAGGGTTCTAACAAGAACCAGGATCCAATAAGAACACAGCCCCCAAACTCACTCCATCTAAAAGCACGCCAAATTTTAGTCTGGTAAGGAAAAATTCACGTTTCTGTGCAGAGTGTCTGGGAGGCGTCCGCGTTCCCAGCGCTCAACCTGCCCAAGCCTCATGAGCCCCGCAGGTCAGCATCCACGTGTTTGGAGCTGGTGCCTGGGTTCCACGTGGACAACAGGGATGTTTCCAACTTGTTTCTTTTCCTACTGAAAGCGCAGGTTTATTCCAGCTTCATCAAGGACGCTAGGACTGGAGGCAAGGTTCTCTTGGCCTCTCACACAGTTGAATTTATAAGAAACAAGTGCAAATCAACCAACCAATGTTTTATGGAAGCCTTTCTACTATCCCAAAGGCATGCTTAAAAAATACACTATTCTTTACAGAAACCTGTAACTTGAGGGCATCTTCCTTAGTTGTTGTTTTTTTCTTTTTTCCTTTGTGGGATATTCAAAAGTTTAAAACGTATGAGTCCTAACTTTGGTGGCATCTCAGCTAAAATCAAAGAATGCTAATAAACAGGGAGAATCCAGTGTCGTTGGCTTCTAAAACTGTAATAAAGTAACTTAATACTGTAAAACTGTTTCCTATCACAGACAGACAAGTGATTTCAAGAACTTGTTCTTGATAGCTATTTTAAATCACCATGACTTATTTTACTATGATTCACACAAAATGAATAAAAACTATATATACTGAAATATTCCTAAATTCAAGCTGTAAATCTATAGAATACATTTTCCTATTAAAAACTGTGCAGCTTCTTTATTGATACTAAACATATACAAACCTGAGTAGTCACTGCCACAAACTGTGATTCGTGCCAGGAAGCTCGTGGCGTCTTCTAGACCACAGTCCCGGCAGGGCTGTGACGGGGACGGGTCACCTCACCTTCTAACGAGCAAATGCCCCTGATATTGGTTTACAACTGCCTGGCGGGGCAGCTGGCCAACCAGGAGGGGCGCTGCTGTGCTGGACCAGGACCTGGGCGCCAGGCCAGGGGGCTGCCCCTCAGGCTGACAGGAAGAGCCCGTTAGAGGAAACACGGCGGCCTTGCCTGCCCTCTCCTCCAGCTCCCAAATGTGAGTGGGCCAGGGCTGTAAACAGGAGGGTAAGCAGGGCTGCGGGCCCACCGGCCAGACTCCACCCCCACCACCCGCCCTGCAGGCTTTACGAACAATACATTCACCACCAACGACAGAAACCATCTTAAAGGCAACATGAAAACTCTGTAAACTGGACCCAGCTCCAGACACATCCAACACAAGTAGTCCCTTCCCCAAACTTATACCTGAGTGCAGCCGCCATGACAGCCCACCAGCACCGCCCCCCCAGGTCAGGACGATCTTCCCTGAACCAGAGTCTCAGGGTCTGGAAAAGCCACCAGAGTCCAGCCCATCTGGTCTCCACTCTCGCCCAGGACCTCGCGAGCAGGTGCGTCGGTAAGAAGGGGCGTCCAGGCTCTGGGACGCAGGAAGTGATGCCAATGATGGGAGAGGGGGGCGGGGCCGCGCCCCACTCCTCCCCGTTCTCCACCCTCGTCATATGCAGCTTTCTGTTTCCCTGGGGCTTGTCTCCTCCTTGGACTAGCTCTGAGGGAAGCAAAATAAAGACAATTTGAACAAAATTAACATGTGTCAACCGTTAACACAATTAAGCCGAGGAGCTGCACGCACAAGCATTCCTCTCCATCTGGGGAAACAGCCTGATTTGGCTCCGTCAGCCAGTTCTGCCAGAGTGCGGGCTCCGAATCCTGGAATGCCCGACTCACAGCTCAGCCCTGTAGCGGCCGAGGACTCCTGCCTCCAGGGAAGCTGGGTCGGGCCAGGGGAGAGAGCCCGCACGGGCAGCTCCGGGCACGGCGCCCAGCACCGTGGACCAGCCTCTCCCAGATGAAGTAGGTGAGGAGGGTAAAACAGACAAGGGATCGTATCCAAGAAATGCTGGCAGCCAGTCTGGGAAAAGGAACTTTAAATAATCCCCAAACAGCTGGTGCCGTAAGAATAGGAAAAAGGGACTCGCCAGTACGGGAGGGAAGCTGCTTCTGAGGCCCCGTCAGCTGGAGTGCTTGGGCCGGGCCCTCCCCGGCCGCCCACAGGACACAAAGCCCTTTCCGGGGGACCGTCCCTGCATCGACGGCAACAAACTCAAGTCCTTACTTCCTGCTGCCTGGAAGAATAAGAAGAGCTCTGACATTTCATCACTCTGACCTGATCGAGAGGAAGCGTTGGGGGCTCACGTAGTGGCAGCCCCTCCTGCGGCGCGACTGGCGCCGGCGTCTTTGGGAACGAGGGCCGGGACTGGGCCGGGTGCATCTGCAGCCTAGAGACGTAAGTAAGGGACGGTTAAGAATGAGCAAAGACAGACTCGGTGCAAAGGAAAAAACCTTTAATTGTGAAAAGTCTCACACAGACCCTGCCTTGACTACCCAGGGGATCAACACTGGACACTGACACAGGTGCTGCCAGGTGTGGCGGGTGAGAGACGCCCGACACCACCTGTGCAGGACTCCTGACAGAGGTGTTCAATGTGACTCTGAACATGAGGAAGCAATGAGAAGAATCCAGGGTCTGGGGCACTCTGACAGCAGAACTGGTCTCCGGTCTTTGAAAAACAAAGAAAGCAAAGCCAATGTTGTAAATTAAGAGACTACGCAGGCACAGCAACCAAACGTAGATCCATGAACCTCGAATGGATCCTGAATGGGGAAAAAAATCAAAAAGAAACAGAGCTACAAGGACACTCTGCGGACAACTGAAGAAATCAAACAAGGCCTCCATCAGACCAGCTGAGGTAACGGCCTGGGGCTGTGCTCCGGGAGGACAAAGACAAGACGTGAAACACTACAGGTGTTCAGGTCGGCTGAGGCTGGCCTGGGAGGGGCACTCGGGTACTTTAGGTAGAGGATGCTGGTTTTATGGTGAGGCTTTTTCAAGACTTGATTTGAAAACTTCCTGGATGACAGATTACCTGGGTGGGTCTATTAGAATTCTCATGGGGACAGTCATGTGACTTGCCCTAGTTCTGGATAAACCTAGTTTTTTCATTCAGTGTTAGAGGAAGAAAGGAGAGCCAAGGAGTAAGCCCGGGACACCACCTGTGACCGCCCACCCCAGGTCTGAGACCCCTTCACCCGGGTGAGAGCCTCTGCCTACAGCTCCCAAACGCTGGCCATCAGTTGTCCAAAATCTAACTGCACCGTCACTTAAATGCCAATTCACGTTCACTAGGGAAAAAGCCACCACAGACAAGACTGGACTCCAAAGCTAGCGCCTTCCCAGTAAGTCCCCAGCACCCACGACCCACACGCCCTTCCCGCGCCCAGATCCCGCACACCACCTTCGTTCCCAAGGCCATCTTTCTTTGTAAAACTACCACCTACTCTTTTTCTCCCCAGAAAACAGCACTCTGTGCAGCCTTACCCGGGCGGCCTGTACACCTCCTGGAGAGGCACCCTCACCCCACTTCCAGGGCCCATCTGCTCCATCATCACAGCCTGGAAGCGGCCCAGGCCCTCTTCTGGGTAGCGGTAGAGGGGGCACTCGGGGGACAGGCCATTGGGCTGGGCCACCACTGGGCGGTGAGGCGGGCGAGCAGCCGTGGGGGAGGAGTAAGCCCTGGGCTGGAAATGCCCGGCCGGCCTCTGCGACGGGTACGGAGGCCCCGCGTGCAGCATCACTCCGTGCGGGGGGAAAGCAGACGAACCGAAGCCCACACCCGAGCTCAGCGGCGCAGGAGGCGTTCCGTACAGATACTCGCTGGCTGACAGTGAACTCTGCCGCTTGGTAGCTGCATTGTGGTTGTCCAGATCTAAAAATTCTTTGGGACTCTCTGGCCTCTCCATAGACTCATCCTGCTTCTCCTCTGGGCCGGGATTCTGCCCGTCAGCTGTCTTGGCGACCACGGCGTCCACCCGCGCGGGGGAAGTTAAGGCAGCGCTCAGTGCCTCGCAGCCCTGCAGCCCGGCCCCAGCGCTCTTGTCGAGGAAGAGGGGCCTGGCAGGGGCAGGCTGAGCCGGCGGGGGCCCGCTCGGGCTTCCCGGGGCAGGGAGGTGTCTCTGCCAGTCTGAAAATCCCTGTGGACACGAGTAATAAGGAGTCCGCGGGTAGTGATGGTACGAAGGCTGGGGTGGCGGCTGGTAGGGGTACCTCATTCCCTGATGGGGGCGGTACCGGGGGAAGACTCCAGAATGAGGGTCGTGGGACGGAAACGCCCGAGGGGGAAAAGGCTGAGGGTGTGGGGCTGAGGGCTTGCCTCCCATCACGGGGCCCACAGCCTGCAGGCCTGGGCCGACGTGGTACCGTGCGGTGGAGCCGGGGTACTCCAGGCCAGGCGCGTACAGAGGGGGGCAGGCGGGCTCGGCAGGCGGCATGGCCTCCGGTGGCGCCCTGCCCTTGCCCTCAGACCCACACGGAGAGGCTTCCACCCTCAGTCCATTTTCAGGCAGCGCCCCCGGGTCAGCTAGGGCGCACCCCTGGGCGGCTGGGCCTGCGAAGCCGCTCCCCGAGAGCCAGGTGCCCCTGCCTGCGCTCACTGGGCAGCTGTCTCCAGGCTCTGAGGACTCGTGCCTAAGCTCTGGGCCATCCGAATCCCTTCCCTGGGGCGAGCTCCGCCTGGCACAGTCGGCCTGCAGCGGGGGCACGGGGTGAGGTAGCTGCTTGAGGAACGCCCCCTCCAAAGCACCAACACTGGCTGGTTTCTCCTCGAGCCCAGGCAAGGGATCTGCTGCAAGAAAAATGGAGACAAAGTTGCACCTCGGGAGCTGAAACCCCAGCATACGACGGGCAGTCAGACAATGTGGACATGGGGCCCCCGTGGCGACACCCTGATTCCCCCAACCCAGACCAGGGCTAAGGCTCTGCAGCCCCTGCAAGGTCTGCCAGAGGCCTCGCAATCCCTTCCGCACTAGCAAGGGGGTGCGATCCGTGTGCCCGACTCCAAGGACATGTGTGTGAAACAGGACGGAGGGTGCACTGGCGCTGGAACTGCAGGCCTGGTTGGGAGGCTGTACCCTGACAGTGAGAAAGAGGGACCCGGCACAAGGACACCAGGAATGCCGGAACCCAACCTCTGCCATCAGGACACCCGCTGCAAGGGAGTAGGGGCTAGGTTCTGTTCCCCACCACACACTCAGTCATTCACACAAAACGGGGCTCAATCAGTATTTGCTTAATGAAAGTATACGTCTTGTCTGGACATCTTGAAAACAAGATGCCAAGGGTGTTAACACTCAGAAGGCATCTTCCGCACACACAGAAATTGAATAACAATCAGACTAAATGACTAGACTCAAAGGCTTAATTACAAATTCTTTCCCTTGTTGTTGTGTTTAGCCATAAACACGTCTTAGTCTTATTATTATGATCTCTGAGGTAGGGCAGAGTTGCCCAGAGGTGGTCACAGTACGATTCTGGTGAGAGCTTAAGGACAAGATCAAGAATTCATGACTTTTAAGATCAACTAGGATCGCAGGCTCCTGATGAACTAACGCTGGCTTTAAAGATCAAAGGTACAAACTATACAATGATAATGAAAATGTGCACTTTTCATCATTTAGTCAACATAAAACACGGCAACATCGCACACAAAAACAAACAATAAACAAGTGGGACCTAATGAAACTTACAAACTTTTGTACAGCAAAGGAAACCATAAACAAAACGAAAAGACAACTTATGGATTGGGAGAAAATACTTGCAAATTATGCGACCAACAAGGGCTCAATTTCCAAATATACAAACAGCTCATACAACTCAACATCAAGACAAACCAATCAAAAAATGGGTACAAGACATAAATAGACATTTCTCCAATGAAGACATAAAGATGGTCAACAGGCACATGAAAAGATGCTCACCATCACTAATCATTAGAGAAATGCAAATCCAAACTACAACGAGGTATCACCTCACACTAGTCCGAATGGCCATCATTAAAGAGGTCTACCAATAATAAATGTTGCACAGGATGTGGGGAAAAGAGAAGCCTCCTACACTGTTGGTGGGAATGTAAATTGATGCAGCCACTATGGAGAACGGAATGAAGGTTCCTTAAAAAACTAAAAATAAAGTTAACGTATGATCCTGCAATCCCACTCCTGGGCATATATCTGGAGGAAACCATAGTTCGAAAAGACACATGCACCCCAATGTTCACTGCAGCACTATTTACAATAGCCAGGTCATGGAAGCAACCTAAATGTCCATGAACAGATGAACGACTAAAGAAGATGTGGTACATATACACAATGGAATACTACTCAGCCATAAAAAGAATGAAATAATGCCATTTACAGCAACATGGATGGACCTAGAGATTGTCACACTAAGTCAGAGAAAGACAAATACCACATGATATCACTTATATGTGGAAACTAAAATACGACACAAATAACCTTATCTACGAAACAATCACAGGCACAGAGAACAGATGTGGCTGCCAAGCGGGAGGGGAAGTGGGGGATGGATGGGTCGGGAGTTTGGGATTAGCAGATGCAAATTATTACATGCAGGACAGATGAACAACAAGGTCCTACTGTAGAGCACAGAGAACTATATTCTATATCCTGTGATAAACCATCATGGGAAAGAATGTATTTACATGTGTAACTGAATCACTGCTGCTGAAGAGCAGAAATGAATACAACACTGTAAATCAACTACACTTCATTAAGGTAATAAAATGCAAACAATACAAACAAAATCCATGGCAACACAGACAGACTGCTCCAAAGTTTGGTCCTGGGACTTTCCCTCCAAAGCTCTGAATTCCAGACACGTCTGAAATCATTACTGGAAAATTTTGCTGAAGCTGGTATTCACGGAACGGGGCTTTCCTCCAAAGAAACACTAAATGGAAGTTTGAGTTCTAGGTCCACCCCCAACTTTACATGGAACCGTCATCATATCTTGCAGAAGTCCAGGTGTCCCCCACTCTCTCACATGCAACACAGGCTAGATGTCTATCCCGGAAACAAGCATTAATCACACAAAGGAGTCCTGTCGCCTTTCTCCTGCAGTTTTAGGTTTACTCTCTTAAATGGCATTTTTGAGAAACCCCTTCAAGATTTGCTGGTCTCACTAATTACTCTTCATTCTCAGCAGGCACAGATATGCACCCGAGGAGAAAAGAATGGAGAGAACTGGACCTTAAGTAAAACGCTGGAAATGTATTTCCCATGGGTAACTTTCAGGACAGCAATTTTTAAGTGGGGCTGGATAATGCAGGGGTTGAGGACACGAACGATGGACCCGGTGCGTCTGGTTCAAATCCCAGGACCCACCCAACCACCCTGTCCCCAGAACTAGATGAAGGCAAGTAACCATCTTCGTGGCTTGGAATTTCTATCTATAAAAACGAGGATGATAACAGCTCCCTTGCTCTGAGAATTCCGAGGGTCAGTATGGGTAAAAGTCTCAAAAAGAGTGCCTGGTACAGTAAGCACTGCACCTGTGCAGTGATGATCATCACAGAAATCCTTCTGGACCATGACTGGCTCAACCCAGCGTAATTAAAGAACAAGAGGCTGGAGGCGAGTCTACATTTTGTTCAACAGTCTGTGTTAAAACGTGAGTCATCTTGAGTTGAGTGTGCTGTGAGGAGCTTCAGCGCACGTCCTGAACTGAAGTGTCGGCTCACCCATTTCACGAGGAACTCTGGTCTGAAGGGCCGGTGGCAAGGCCGCTGCGTGGGGCCCGCTATGCGCAAGTGAAACAGACTAATAAGCACAAAGGGAAAAAAGGTGGATGGGCTAGGTGTGAAGTGAGATTGCCAGATTTATCTCCTGTCCAGGTGAAATGTGGATCCCCTCTAGCAACAGGAGGTGTAAAGAGAGAGGACCTTCAAGATGGCAGAGGAGTAAGACATGGAGATCACCTTCCTCTCCACAAATATATCAAAAAATACATCTAAGTGAGGAACAACTTGTGCAGAATAACTACTGAATGCTGGCAGAAGACGTTAGACTTCCCAAAAGCCGTGTGGCTGACAGGGTCTTGGTGCTCTGGCCAGCTGTCAGGCCTGAGCCTCTGAGGTGGGAGAGCCAGGTTCAGGACACTGGACCACCAGACCTCCCGGCCCCAAGTAGTATCCACTGGCAAGAGCTCTCCCAGAGATCTCCATCTCAACACTAAGACCCAGCTCCACTCAACAACCAAAAAGCTCCAGTGCTGGACACTCCCTACCAAACAACTAGCAAGACAGGAACACAACCCCACCCATTAGCAGAGAGGCTGCCTAAAATCATAATAAGGTTGCAGACACCCCAAAACACACCACCGGACGCAGTCCTGCCCACCAGAAAACAAGATCCACCCTCAACCACCAGAACACAGGCACCAGTCCCCTCAACCAGGAAGCCTACACAACCCACCGAACCAACCTCACCCACTGGGAGAAGATACCAAAAACAACGGGAACTACGAAACTGCAGCCCGCAAAAAGGGGACCCCAAACACAATAAGTTAAGCAAAATGAGAAGACAGAGAAATATGCAGCAGATGAAGGAGCAAAGTAAAAACCCACCAGACCAAACAAATGAAGAGGAAATAGCCAGTCTACCTAAAAAGGAATTCAGAGTAATGATAGTAAAGATGATCCAAAATCTTGGAACTGGAATGGAGAATATACAAGAAACGTTTAACAAGGACCTAGAAGAACTAAAGAGCAAACAAACAGTGATGAACAGCACAATAAATGAAATTAAAAATTCTCTAGAAGGAATCAATAGCAGAATAACTGAGGCACAAGAACGGATAAGTGACCTGGAAGATAAAATAGTGGAAATAACTACCAAAGAGCAGAATAAAGAAAAAAGAATGAAAAGAATTGAGGACAGTCTCAGAGACCTCTGGGACAACATTAAACGCACCAACATTCGAATTATAGGGGTTCCAGAAGAAGAGAAAAAGGGACTGAGAAAATATTTGAAGAGATTATAGTTGAAAACTTCCCTAATATGGGAAAGGAAATAGTCAATCAAGTCCAGGAAGCTCAGAGAGTCCCACACAGGATAAATCCAAGGAGAAACATGACAAGACACATATTAATCAAGCTATCAAAAATTAAATACAAAGAAAAAAATACTGAAAGCAGCAAGGGAAAAGCAACAAATAACATACAAGGGAATCCTCATAAGGTTAACAGATGATCTTACAGCAGAAAGTCTGCAAGCCAGAAGGGAGTGGAAGGGCACATTTAAAGGGATGAAAGGGAAAAACCTACAACCAAGATTACTATACCCAGCAAGGATCTCATTCAGATTCGATGGAGAAATTAAAACCTTTGTGGACAAGCAAAAGCTGAGAGAGTTCAGCACCACCAAACCAGCTTTACAACAAATGCTAAAGGAACTTCTCTAGGCAGGAAACACAAGACAAAGAAAAGACCTACAGTAATAAACCCAAAACAATTAAGAAAGTGGTAATAGGAACATACATATCAATAATTACCTTAAATGTAAATGGACTAAATGCTCCAACCAAAAGACACAGACTGGCAGAATGGACACAAAAACAAGACCTGTGTATAAGCTGTCTACAAAAGACCCACTTCAGACCTAGGGACACATACAGACTGAAAGTGAGGGGATGGAAAAAGATATTCCATGCAGATGGAAATCAAAAGAAAGCTGGAGCAGCAATTCTCATATCAGACAAAATACTCTTTAAAATAAAGACTACTACAAGAGACAAAGAAGGACACTACATAATGATCAAGGGATCAATCCAAGAAGAAGATATAACAATTGTAAGTTTTATGTACCCAACACAGGAGCACCTCAATACATAAGGCAAATGCTAACAGCCATAAAAGGGGAAACTCACAGTAACACAATCATAGTAGGGGACTTTTTAACACCCCACTATCACCTAATAAGGAAACACAAGCTTTAAACGACACATTAAAAAAGATGGACTTAATTGCTATTTATAGGACACTTCATCCAAAAACAACAGAATACAGTTTCTTCTCAAGTGCTCATGGAACATTCTCCAGGATACATCGTATCTTGCGACACAAATCAAGCCTCAGTAAGCTTAAGAAAACTGAAATCATATCACGCATCTTTTCCAACCACAACTCTATGAGACTAGATATCAATTACAGGAAAAAACCTGTAAAATATACAAACACAAACACACGGAGGCTAAACAATATGCTACTAAATAACCAAGAGATCAATGAAGAAATCAAAGAGGAAATCAAAAAATATCCAGAAACAAATGACAATGAAAACACGACGACCCAAACCCTATGGGACGCAGCAAAAGCAGTTGTAAGAGGGAAGTTTAGAGCAATACAATCCTACCTCAAGAAACAAGAAAAATCTCAAATAAACAACCTAACCTTACACCTAAAGCAATCAGAGAAAGAAGAACAAAAAAACCCCAAAGTTAGCAGAAGGAAAGAAATCATAAAGCTCAGATCAGAAATAAATGAAAAAGAAATGAAGGAAACGATAGCAAAGATCAATAAAACTAGAAGCTGGTTCTTTGAGAAGATAAACAAAATTGATAAACCATTAGCCAGACTCATCAAGAAAAAAAGGAAGAACACTCAAATCAATAGAATTAGAAATGAAAAAGGAGAAGTAACAACTGTCACTGCAGAAATACAAAGGATCATGAGAGATTACTGCAAGCAACTATATGCCAATAAAATGGACAACCTGGAAGAAGTGGACAAATTCTTAGAAAAGAACCACCTTCCGAGACTGAACCAGAAAGAAATAGAAAATGTAAACAGACCAATCACAAGCACTGAAATTGAAACTGTGACTAAAAATCTTCCATCAAAGAAAAGCCCAGGACCACATGGCTTCACTGGTGAATTCTATCAAACATTCGGAGAAGAGCTAACACCTATTCTTTTTTTTTTTCTTTTTGCGGTATGCGGGCCTCTCACTGTCGCGGCCTCTCCCGTTGCGGAGCACAGGCTCCGGATGCGCAGGCCCAGCGGCCATGGCTCACGGGCCCAGCCGCTCCGCGGCATGTGGGATCCTCCCAGACCGGGGCACGAACCCGTATCCCCTGCATCGGCAGGCGGACTCTCAACCACTGCGCCACCAGGGAGGCCCTAACACCTATTCTTATCAAACTCTTCCTAAATACAGCAGACGGAGGAACACTCCCAAACTCATTTTACAAGGCCATCATCACCCTGATACCAAAACCAGACTAAGATGTCACAAAAAAAGAAAACTACAGGCCAGAATCTCTGATGAACACAGCTGCAAAAGTCCTCAACAAAATACTAGCAAACAGAATCCAACAACACATTAAAAGGATCATACACCATGATCAAGTGGGGTTTCTCCCAGGAATGCAAGGATTCTTCAGTATATGCAAATCAATCAGTGGGATACACTAAATTAACAAATTGAAGGATAAAAGCCATATGATCAGAAAAAGATGCAGAAAAAGCTTTTGACAAAATTCAACACCCATTTATGGTAACAACTCTCCAGAAAGTAGGCATAGAGGGAACTTACCTCAACATAATAAAGGCCATATATGACAAACCCACAGCCATCATAGTTCTCAATGGTGAAAAACTGAAACCATTTCCTCTAAGGTCAGGAACAAGACAAGGTTGTCCACTCTCACCATTACTGAACATAGTTTTGGAAGTTTTAGCCACAACAATCAGAGAAGAAAAAGAAATAAATGGAACCCAAATCGGAAAAGAAGTAAAACTGTCACTGTCTGCAAATGACATGACACTATACACAGAGAACCCTAAAGATGCTACCAGAAAACTACTAGAGCTAATCAATGAATCTGGTAAAGTAGCAGGATACAAAATTAATGCACAGAAATCTCTTGCATCCCTATACACTAATGATGAAAAATCTGACAGAGAAATTAAGGAAACACTTTCATTTATCACTGCAACAAAAAGAATAAAATACCTAGGAATAAACCTACCTAAGGAGACAAAAGACCTTATGAAAGAAATTATGGATGATACAAACAGATGGAGAGATATACCATGTTCTTGGACTGGAAGAATCAACATTGTGAAAATGACTGTACTACCCAAAGCAGTCTACAGATTCAATGCAATCCCTAGCAAACTACCAATGGCATTTTTCACACAACTAGAACAAAAAATTTCACAATTTGTATGGAAGCACAAAAGGGCCCGAACAGCCAAAGCAATCTTGTGAAAGAAAAACGGAGCTGGAGGAATCAGGCTTCCTGACTTCAGACTACTACAAAGCTACAGTAATCAAGACAGTATGGCACTGGCACAAAAACAGAAAGATAGATCAATGGAACAGGATAGAAAGCCCAGAGATAAACCTACATACCTATGGCTAACTCATGTATGACAAAGGAGCTAAGGATATACAATGGAGAAAAGATAGTCTCTTCAGTAAGTGGTGCTGGGAAAACTGGAAAGCTACACGTAAAAGAATGAAATTAGAACACTCCATAACACCATACACAAAAATAAACTAAAAATGGATTAGAGATCTAAATTTTAGACCAGACACTATATAAAACTCTTAGAGGAAATCACAGGCAGAACACTCTATGACATAAATCACACAAGATCCTTTTTGACTCACCTCCTAGAGAAATGGAAATAAAAACAAAAATAAACAAATGGGACCTAATGAAACTTCAAAGCTTTTGCACTGCAAAGGAAACCATAAACAAGACGAAAAGACAACCCTCAGAATAGGAGAAACTATTTACAAATGAAGCAACTGACAAAGGATTAATCTCCAAAATATACAAGCAGCTCAATATCAAAAAAACAAACAACCCAACCCAAAAATGGGCAGAAGACCTAAATAGACATTTCTCCAAAGAAGATATACAGATTGCTAACAAACACATGAAAGGTGCTCAACATCACTAATCACTTGAGAAATACACATCAAAACTATAATGAGGTATCACCTCACACCGGTCAGAGTGGCCATCATCAAAAAAATCTACAAACAATAAATGCTGGAGAGGGTGTGGAGAAAAGGGAACCCTCCTGCACTGTTGTTGGGAACGTAAAGTGATACAGCCACTAGGGAGAAGAGTAGGGAGGTTCCTTAAAAAACTAAAAATAGAACTACCATACAACCCAGCAATCCCACTGCTGGGCATATACCCTGAGAAAACCGTAATTCAAAAAAGAGTCATGTACCACAGTGTTCACTGCAGCTCTGTTTACAATAGCCAGGACATGGAAGCAACCTAAGTGTCCATCGACAGATGAATGGATAAAGGAGATGTGGCTCATATATACAACGGAATATTAGCCATAAAAAGAAATGAAATTGAGTTATTTGTAGTGAGGTGGATGGACCTAGAGTCTGTCCTACAGAGTGAAGTAAGTCAGAAAGAGAAAAACAAATACTGTATGCTAACGCATATATATGGACTCTTAAAAAAAAAAAAGGTTCTGAAGAACCTAGGGGCAGGACAGGAACGAAGACACAGACATAGAGAATGGACTTGAGGACACGGGGAGGGGGAAGGGGAAGCTGGGACGAAGTGAGAGAATGGCATGGACTTATATACACTATCAAATATAAAACAGATAGCTAGTGGGAAGCAGCTGCACAGCACAGGGAGATCAGCTCGGTGCTTGTGTCCACCTAGAGGGGTGGGATAGGGAGGTTGGGAGGGGGACGCAAGAGAGAGGGGATATTGGGACATATGTATATGTATAGCTGATTTACTCTGTTATACAGCAGAAACTAACACACCATTGTAAAGCAATTATACTCCAATAAAGATGTTTAAAAAAAAAAAAAAAGGTGAGTCCTTAATTAACAGCTTAGAGAGCCAAAGGGCAGATGAAGGTGAGGCTGGGAATTACCTCGGCCGTTCTCAGGCTCCAGTGTTTCCCTGCTGTCCTGTGTCCGCCCATGGTCCCCCAAGGCAGGCTTGGGGGCCGCCACGCCCACTGGGGGGAAAGGGCCAGGCACGGGGGGCGGCACGGGCTGGCGGGGGCGGTAAGGCATGCCTGGCGGGCACCCCCGCGAGGAGAGCTGCTGCATGGCGAGCATCTCTGGGCTGTCCAGCATGGAGTCCCCACCCTGCATTCCCCGCAGGGCCTGGGCCGGTGCTCCAAAGAAAGAACCTTGCGTTGGTGCTGGAGGGGGCTGGAACCGATGTCCGCCAGGTTTACAGGGTGGTCGCATGTACCCCGAAGAAGGAACTCCGTGAGGTAGGAAGCCTGATTGTTCTGGCCACTGGTTTGGGGGGAGGGGTGCTCTCATCACTCGGGAATCTATCATGTGACCCAGAGTGCGAGGCTGGTGAGAGGGTCCTGGCCCCATGGGGGGCTTCTCATCTGGCCCCAAGGGTCCTGGATTTGTAGCACCGTGATTCCCATTCCAGACTGCAGAGTGTACTCGACTCAGGTACTTGTAGGATCGGTACATGTGGCTGGGAGGGATTTCTGAACTCTCAGGAAAGGCTGGGGGTCGGGCCGGAGCCCCCCCGTGCCTGGGAGGGATAAAGCCCGGCTGGAAATGAGCTGGGGTATACACAGTCCCCTCCTGGCTGGGGCCGCTCATCTGCCCGAGCAGTGAGGGTCCAGGACGCGATCCCATGTCAGCAAGGGGCGCTAGCCCTCCGCACACTGGCTTCTCGTCAGGGGGGCCTCGGTGGTGGTTAATTCCAGCTGGAGGCTGGTGACAAGAAAAGAGAAGATGTGCTTACCACAAGGTAATGGTAAATTACAAGTCCAATTTAACCTGAAACGCACCTTTGCACCTGTGCATGCTGAGCCGTTTGCTTACCTGCACTGCTAAAGGCTGGGGCTGCTGTCCAGGCCCACCGGGGTGCGGATCTGGGGCTCCAGAGGAGACACGGATGGTGGCAGGATCCGCCCCTCGGAGAGGACAAAACGTTCCCTGTCCTGCTGGCCTCTGGAGGGCATGGAGCAAAGGCAAGAAGAAGAAGAGAAGAGGCACACCCTTTGCATCCGGAAGACGAATGTCCTGCTGGAGGACAAGGCCGCCTCCTGCTCCGAGCGCACACTCACCACAAGAGGGGCCAGAGCAGGGGCTTCCCGTCCTTGTCTCTCCCCAGAGCCGCCTCCGCCAGTGTTCTCCCCAACTGCTCCCCTCGTGAAGGGTTCACTTACATACTGTATGTACCTCTGTGCCTTTGACTTAAAAGGGGTTAATGCCCGTGTTGAGAATGTGTGGTTCAAATGATTTCAAAAAAGGAGGATTTAAAACAAAGGAAGCATAGAGGAAGGGCAGACGGGGAGAAGAGAGCATCCATAAGCAGGAACACCATTTTGGAAGAGGATCTGATTGAGAAGGCTTCACGCCCCGTCCCCCAGCCCCCAACCAGGGGAAACCACAACAGGACAAAGCCGCTCCTCACCAGCTGGCTTGAGAGGGGTGCCTGGCCGGCTCCACTGTAATGCAGGGGTCCAGGGAGGCCGCCGCTGTTCGGGGTGCCCACCTCGCCAGAGGGCTGCGCAGAGCCGCTGCTCTCACCGGCCCCAGAGGATGCAGCGCGGCGCCCAGGGGGCAGCGACTTCCCTCCGTTCTCCGTGGGCTGCTGCTTCCGGCCGGGCGCCTCCGAGTCCCGGGAGCGGGTGCACACGTGGCTGCGTGCAGCCCGACCACGCCTCTTCTCCCGCTTCTCCTCCTCTCTGACCCAGAATTCTTCGTCCGTGTCCCCATCCTCACCAGGAAAATGCTTCAGCATCGCGCGGTGGAAGCACCTCTCCAGGTTGTCCGACATCTTGGTGTACTCTGCGGGGGACCGAGGCCTGAGCCCCGCTGGGCAGGCCCCCAGACCTCCGCCCACAAACACGCAACGAGGCAGCCCCGGGCTCAACTGCGCGACTGCCTGGGCTGCAGCGCTTCCTACGTTGTAGGGCTACGGACACGAGACCGGGACAAGAAACCAGAACACGGATTTCTGGCCTCCAGCCTGTGTGGCTGGGACAGTGAGCCCAGTACCCCAAACCAGTAAAAATTGAATTCTTTAAGGCCGAACTGCAGAAACATTAAGTACAATCACTGAATCTGTCTAGTAAAAAAAAGAAGGCATTGTGAGCTCAAGTTTCAGCACCTGGCGCGACACGGGCTGTGTCATCAGAGGTCTGCTCTGTGATGCAAAGGTGGCTGACGGTGGAGGCTGAGGAGAACCAGAGCCAGGCGGGCCTGGAGGAAGACGAGGACCTGGGCCATCAGCCACCGCTGCCCCTCTGGTCGTGTGGGACGGGACAGGGCCCAGCACGCCCATCCCACAGCGTTAACACACATTCTCTTTGTGGTCCCCGAGAAAGGTGTGAATCTCTAGAAAGTGTGTTTCTAAAAGAGGAGGCGTGTTACTCTTGGTCCTCCTGGTGCACCAGTGTGCGTCCACAGCAACCCCCTCGTGCACTTACCACTACTTTCCCCGTTGTATTTCCGACAATTCCTGAACATAGTCTTCATGTCAGTCACAAACTCCTCCTTGGTACAGTACAAACCTCCATTCAGTTTCTTCTCCATGCTTGAAATGTCCATGGGGACCTACAACAGGACACGTTAATTACCACATGCTGGAGAACACAGCATCCTGCTGTTCCTGCCAGGCAGAGCAATCACACCGTCAGGAGCTGCTCAGAAGCCTGGGGTGCGCCCAGCAACCCGGACCCCTGAGGGGTAGCAGATGAACTGACACACAACAACACAGATCACTAAAGATGCACACACCACAGTCGCGTACAGCTGACAAGGCCACCTCTACCTTAATAATCTGGTAATAGTTAGGGGCATACGATTCATCCACTGGTTCCAAAAAGGGCCAGGAATCCTTGTGAGCCTTCACCACGTCCAGAACTGAGGGCCAAAGAGGAGAGCTGGGTTAACACACCGATGTGGGCACACGCTTAACCAGAACGTGGGAGCTGAGCGTGGGAACTGACCTTTGTACATGGCAGTGAAATCATCGTCCAGCTCAAAGCTGTAAATCAGAAAATAAGAAATTAACGGTAACTGAGACCACCTTCTCTCCTCGGTGCTCTTGATGCAACCTGACACACAGCTCTCTTGCACCCAGATTTGGAACAGTCCCAATAAATCTTTGTTAAGGTAAGTCTGTAACACCGAGAACGCTCCTGAAAATAGGATGAGGGTGAGGGTCAGCATACTTGAGCCAAAGAGGACTACCATCTTTTTCATCTACAAAATGATGGTTGGAACTCATTTATGATTCTGTAATGTTCGTGATTTAACAGCACACTCTTTCCCAGGTTTTACTCTACTCTACTCTAGTAAGTACTTCTGTGATCTAAAGAATAATAACCCAACAAGTCAGACAGCAGCGGAAGGGGCTCACGAGCACTGGCCACGCCCCCCCGCTCCCCCACACGCCGAGGCAGGCTTGGGGCCGCTCAACACTCACGGGTCTCTCGTCCTCTTCTCTTCCCGCAGCGGGGAGTGAGGGTCCAAGTGGGACAGCTCGGGCGGGAGCGCCTTGCCCTGAGCCAGCAGCCAGGCCCTCTCTTCCCTGAGCTTCCTTCTCTTGGCGCGATCTGCATGAACACAAAGCACAGGTGCGTCTGGGGCTCCAGAGGGGCAGACGTCTGTTCTGAGAGAAGGAAACAAATCACCAAACGTTGCCTTCTGCTCCCTTTGGGTCCTCTCTTTGCTAATTCGGATGGTGCTAGAGATGCAATGCTTTGTGGACCCACTTCCTCTTAGTCTTACCAAGTTCAGGTCGGGGGTGAGGGAGGAAGGCGGCCCTGGACGGGGACGGGGAAGACCAAGAGAGAAGGAAAGCAGAAGTACAGAGACAGGGAAAGGCAGAGCGCTGACTGAGGGTCACCCTCTCTGACAACCCCAAGCCCTTCCTAACTTTCCAGCAAGAAGACAACATCCCCTTTTTAGGACCAGACCTCAACCCAAACGCACCCAGGACGGTACAAGCCCATCGCAGGTCTCGCACCAGCTGTCCCTGCTCAGCGGCCACCCTACCCGTGGCAGCCGGCACACCCTCACCAGTGCAGGAGGAGGGCTCCTGTGAGTGAGGGAAGAAGCCAGCTGGACGGGCCAGGAGCTGGAAGAGGGAGGACGTCTTCTGGCTCCCAGCTGCGGCCACAAGGAACATACTTGACACTGCACTGCTGGCCTGCCCGGCCCTCGTGCCAGCAGGGCGGAAGAGAGGCAAGGAATGCAGAACACCATCAGAAGGCAAGACCCAGCGACGGAGAGAGAGGCCCGGGAAGGGGCCCGGTGGCAGCACGACACAGCCCTGAACCTGCAGACAGCGTGCTCTCACCAAGCTCCCTCTGTTCCTACTTCATGCTCATTTAAAAATAAACTTTTAAGTGTAACAGAATCTGTATCTGCTTTAATTAATCAGAGGCACTTTGCTATAAACAACTTTCAAAACTGATTTTTAACTAAGAGAATGATTTCAAGCTTAAAGTATAACTAAATTAACGAATATCCTCATACCAAATAACATTAGGACTCTGATTCTTTGCATCGTAAGAACCACCCTTTCGAGAGACGCGCCTTCCCAAGCACGGGTGAGCCCTCCAGGGTCCACGGCAGGGACCTGCCAGGTGCTCTGTGGAGCCTTTAAAGGCTCAGAGCTACTCCTTCACAAGTGATGCGAGCTACCTCACTCTCACATCGAGGGGTAAATTTTTAGCATTTTTTCTAACCTGATACATATGACGTGGAATTCTGATGTTTCTGTTTGCCTTTGACTGATTGGAATGACACAACGTATTTTCATGTTTATTATCCTCTTCTGTGAATACCCCACTTATATACTTTGCCTTTTTTTCCCTGTGGGTTGTTGGATTTCTAACTGATTTGGAGAAGTGCTTTTAAATAATGTGGATGAGAAGTCTTTGTTAAAACTATCTTCTTCCATAACCGATTGGTCTTTCAACTTTGTTTAAGGTGTTTTAGTCATTTGTAAATTTTAAACAGTTAATGTCATCAAATACATCAATCTCCTTCCCTTGCAGTTTGTGCTTTTGTTACTTAAACTCTTTCCGTCCCAGCATCTTAAACACCCTCACCTATGTTTTCTTCAAAAAGCT
This sequence comes from Mesoplodon mirus, assembly GCF_964341445.2. NCBI lineage: Eukaryota > Metazoa > Chordata > Mammalia > Artiodactyla > Ziphiidae > Mesoplodon > Mesoplodon mirus. The sequence continues at coordinate 102,185,140 of NC_138987.1, read as the reverse complement.
TTTGGCCTTTAGTCTATCAGGCGGCAATGGTGCTGGCAGCGCCTGGTGAGGAACCAGGTCTGTTCCTGGCTGTCCACTGCCAGGTCTCACTACCCATCTCCACGCCAGTAACACTCTCCCACATTCACGGCAGCTTTTGTTCTGTTATCTGGTAGAATGAGTTTCCAGAACACGTCAATTTTTAAAATTATCTTGGCTACTTGGCCCTCTGCTCTTCCGTACGACTTTCAGGAACATAAAATGATTGAGTTAATATTTAACATCAAATACTGAGTCAAGGTCAAACTTACCCACTTGTTCAATAATCTTAAGTTGGTTTGTTCAAATCAAATCCAAAAAGGTCCAGACAATGCATTTGGTTGGTATGTCTCTTGAATTTAGTGGAATGTGTAACAGTGTCCTCTCCAATTATCTGATGGAGAAATTGGGTCATTTTGTCTTGGTAGAATTTCCCAGGTTCCGGATTTAGCAAGTGGCATTCTCATCACGTGTTAATGTGCCCTGTGGTAGTTCTATTGAGGGCCTTTGACCAGACAAACGGGTGTGTTTCTTGGCAATGTGATTACACAGGTGATGCCTGGGCTTCCTTTTTCATCACCTCGGCAGACACAATATATACCTTTTCTTCTGTGGTGTGAAGTGCCATTACAGAGTTCCTATACCTAAAGACCTCACACAGTTCCAAGACAGAAGTAAACTGTAGAGAAAATCATTTGTGGGATCGTTTTCTCAATAATTCCAAGGTATATACCTAGTACTACGTGTAAATATATATGGAACAGAAGTTAATTCAACACATGTAATTGGATGCTTTAGGGCCGAGCAAAAACTACAGCCACACACACACACACACACACAGAGCTAACTTTCTGTAAAGGGCCCTGGAGGCCATACACAGCCCTGCATGGCCTCCAGGGCCCTTTACAGAAAGTTAGCTGACCCTTACTTCAGGGCATTAGGACTCAGCAGTCTCCTGGAAGCTTGGTTGAGGAAAGCTTTGTCTAGATCCACTGTTTCATTACTTGTTACTCTAATACTAGTATTTCTGCTACATTTATTGACCGAATTCTTCTTTTCTCATCAATTATTTTCATATTCAAAATAAAACATAAAGAGGAAACAAAATGTTTCATCCTTCGATTTTTACCAGTTACTGTTTAAAACTTTTATTCTATTCATTTAAACTAAACAGACAGACCAACATAACCCAGTTCTCTCAATTCCCCACCAACACTCTGCCTCCCGTGACCAACAATCTGTTCTATCTAATGAGCTTTTTTCTTTAGAGATTACACATATAAAAGGGCTCATACTGTGCTTGTCTTTCTCTGACTTATTTCTCTTAGCATAATGCCCTCTAGGCCCACTCATGTTGTGGCAGATGGCAGGATTTCATGCTTTTTTTTTAATTGCTAAACATTACTCCATTGTGTGTGCACCAACCCTTCTTTATCCATCTAGTGATGGGCACTTAGGTGGCTTCCATATCTTGACTATTATACATCTTGCTATGAACATGGGTGTACATGTATCTTTTATTATAATTAGTTTTTGTTTTCTTCAGATAAATACCCAGAAATGGAATTCCTGGATCATATGGTAGTTCTATTTTTCGTTTTTTGAGACATCTCCATAGTGGCTGCACCAACTTACATTCCCACCAACAGTGCATGAGGTTTTGCTCTAATCCACATCCTCGCCAACACTGGTTATCTCTTGTCTTTTTGATACTAGCCATTCTGACAGGTATGATGTGGTATCTCATTGTGGTTTTGATTTGACATTGAGCATCTTTTCTATGTCTTCTTGGGAAAAATGCCTATTCAGGTCCTCCTTTTTTTAAAAAATAAATTTGTTTGTTTATTTATTGGCTGCGTTGGGTCTTCGTTGCTGCACACGGGCTTTCTCTAGTTGCGGTGAGCAGGGGCTACTCTTCGTTGTGGTGCACGGACTTCTCATTGCCATGGTTTCTCTTGTTGCAGAGCACAGGCTCTAGGCACATGGGCTTCGGTAGTTGTGGCACGTGGCCTCAGTAGTTGTGGCTCGTGGGCTCTAGAACACAGGCTCAATAGTTGTGGCGCATGGGCTTACTTGTTCCGTGGCAAGTGGGATCTTCCCGGACCAGGGATCAAACTCGTGTCCCCTGCATTGGCAGGTGGATTCATAACCGCTGCGCCACAAGGGAAGTCCCAAGGTCCTCCATTTTTTAATCGAATTGTTTGGGGTTTGGTGGTTTTCTTTGTTTTTTGGGGGTTTTTTTGCTATTGACTTGTGTAAGTTCTTTACCTGTTTTGGGTATTAAGACTTTATTAGGTATATGATTTGCAAATATCTTCCCCCAATCAGTAGGTTGTCTTTTCATTGTGTATAGTTTCCTTTGCTGTGCAGAAGCTATTTCGTTTGCTGTAGGCCCACTTGTTTCTTTCTGCTTTTGTGGCTTTTGCCTTTGTAGTAAGATCCAAAAAACCATCGCCAAGACAGATGTCAAGGAGCTTACTGCCTATGTTTTCTTCCAGGAGTTTTATGGTTTCAGGTGTTACATTCAAGTCTGTATGTCATTTTGAGTTAATTTTTGTGTATGGGGTGAAGCAGTGGTCCAATTTTTTTATTTTTTATTTTTGGTTGCACCAGGTCTTAGTTGCAGCCAGTGGGCTCCTTAGTTGTGGCATGTGAACTCTCAGTTGCAGCAGGCATGTGGGATCTAGAATTCCCTGACCAGGGATCGATCCTGTGTTCCCTGTGTTGCAAGGCAGATTCTTAACCACTGCATCACCAGGGAAGCCCCAGTGGTCCAGTTTTTCCAAAACCATTTATTGAAGAGACTGTCATTTCTGCATTGTATATTCCTGGACTGGTCCTGGACTTTTGTTTGTAGGAAGGTTTTCTTGATGACTAATTCAATCTCCTTACTAGTAATTAATCTGTTATGATTTTCTATTTCATCATGATTCAGTCTTGGTAAGTTGTATGTTTCTAGGAATTTATCCATTTCTTCCAGGTTGTCCAGTTTGTTGGCAATGTTAACTGTTCTCAGTAGTCTCATATGATCCTTTGTATCTCTCTGGCACCAGCTGTAGTATCTAGTGTTCACTTCTGATTTTATTTATTGGAGTCCTCTTTTTTCTTGTGAGTCTAGCTAAAGGTCTGTCAGTTTTGTTCATCTTTTCAAAGAATCACCTCTTGGTTTCACTGATCTTTTCTAATTCTTTTTAGTTTCCGTTTCATTTATTTTTGCCATGATCTTTATTTCCTTCCTTCTAACTGTGGGCTTTTTATGTTCTTCTTTAACTGGTTCCTTGAGGTGTGAAGTTGGTTTGTGTATTTGAGACTTTACTTTTTTCTTGAGGTAGGCATTTATCAAAACATTCTTCTTAGAACTGTTTTTGCCGCATAATTTTTGGTATCTTACATTTTCATTTTTGTCTTAAGGTATTTTGATTCTCTTTTGGATATTCTTTTACCCATTGGTTGTTCAGGAGCACACTGTTTAATCTCCCCATGTTTGTGAATTTAATCTCCCGATGTTGTGAGTTTTCTTCATGTTATTAATTTCGAGTTTCATACCAGTGTGCATGGAAAATATTTCGATCCTATTAAATGTATTAAGATTATTTGGTGGCCTAATGTTTCATCTATCTTGGAAAATTTTCCACGTGCACTTGAAAAGAATGTGGATCCTGTTGCTTCGAAATGGAATGTTCTGCAAATATCTGTTAAGTCCATGTCTATCTGGTCTAACATATAACTTAAGGTTTGTGTTTCCTTATTGATTTTCTGTCTAGATAATCTGTCCATTGATGTCAGTGGGGTATTAAAGTCCCCCACTATTATTGTTTTGCTGTCTATCTCTCCCTACAAGTCTGTTAATATTTGCTTTATATATTTACATACTCCTCTGCTGGGTGTACAAATATTGACAAATGTTGTATCTTCTTGAAGACTGACCCCTTTTTCATTATGTAAAGCCCCTCTCTATCTCTTACTACAGTCTTCTTTTTTTTTTTTTTTTTTTTTGCGGTATGTGGGCCTCTCACTGTTGTGGCCTCTCCCGTTGCGGAGCACAGGCTCCGGATGCACAGGCCCAGCGGCCATGGCTCACGGGCCCAGCTGCTCCGCGGCATGTGGGATCTTCCCAGACCAGGGCACGAACCCATTTCCCCTGCATCGGCAGGCGGACTCTCAACCAGTGCGCCACCAGGGAAGCCCTACAGTCTTCATTTTGAAGTTTATTCTGTCTTATATATGGACAGCTACTCCAGATTTTCTTGTGGTTTCCATTTGCATAGGTATCTTTTTCCATCACTTCACTTTAGTCTGTGTATGTCCTTACATTTAAAGTGAGTTTCTTGTAGGCAGCACATAGATGGGTCTTGTTTTTTCTTTATCCATTCAGCCACTCTGTGTCTTTTGATAGGAGAATTTAGTCCATTTACATTTAAAGTAACTATTGGTAGGTATGTACTTATCGCCATTCTGCTGCTTTCTGGCTGCTTTTGTAGTTTGTTTCTTTCTTCTCTTGCTCCCTTCCTTTGTGGTTTGGTAACTTTTTTTAGTGATATGCTTATACTCATTTCTCTTTATCATGTATTTACTGTAGGTTTTTGTGTTGTGGTTACCATGAAGCTTACATATAATAATTTACATCTACAACAGTCTATTTTAAGTTGTAACAACTTAAATTCAACCCCATTCTAAGCTCATCATTTTTACTCCCCACTCCCATGTTTTATACTTTTGATGTCATGTTTCACATCTTTTTATCTTGTTTACCCTTTAATTATTATAATCATATTGTTACTACTTGTCTTTTAACCTTCATACTAGCTTTATAGGCAATTAATCCACCACCTTTATTATGTATTTACTTTTCCAGTGAGATTTATCCTTTCATATGTCCCTGTTACTAATAAGTGCCCTTTCTTTTTAATTTAACAAAGTTCTTTCAACATTTCTTACAAGTGGTGATGAACTCCTACACTTTTGCTTAAATGCAAAGCTCTTAATGTCTCTAATCTGAACGATGTCTTTACCAGGGAGAGAATTCTTGGTTATAAGTTTTTCCTTCACCACTTTGACTATATCACGCCTACAAAGTTTTGCTGAAAAATCTGTTCACCTTCTTATGGGGAAAGAGGGTGGGGTTTCCTTTGTATGTGACAAGTTGTTTTTCTCTCCTTGTCTTTAACTTTGGACAACTGAGCTATAATGTGCCTTGGTGTGGGTCTCTTTGAGTTCTTGGATGTCTGTTTCCTTCCCAAAGGACAGGAAGTTTTCAACCATCGAGTCTCTGCCTGAACCCCTCATTTTGGTTATTGTATTCTTCAGCTCTGAGACTTCTCTTTGGCACTTTTAAATACTTTCCTTCTCTGTTGAAGTTCTCACGTGTTCATGCATTCTCTTCCCCAGTTTGGTGAGCATCTTTATGACCATTACTTTAGCTCTTTATCAAGTAAATTAGTTCTGTCTCATTAAGGCTTTTTTCTGAGGTTGTAATCTGTTCTTTCATTTGGAACATATTCCTCTGTTTCTTCATTTTGCTGGACTCTGTGTTGACTTCTGGGCAGAAAAGGAAACAACTGCCTCTCCCAGTCTTGAAGGTGGGGCCTCATGTAGGAGATGAGCCTTTTTGTTCAGCTCTTCCCAGCTCGTGGTCTCTCAAACCGCTGTGCTTGTCCAGGCAGCCTGATGTATTTTAGTGGCTCCCAGTAGTTGAGGGTGTGCCAAGACTTGTCAGTGTCCCAAAGGGGAGGGTCTCAGCACCCAGATTCAGACTGACTGGACACTTTCCTCTAAAGTTCACAAACATAAAGGGCTGTGAGCAACTGCAAGCCTGAGTCCCACTGGCCACCAGAGCCAGGGACCTGCAGTGACCCCTGAGTGGCAGTCACAGACAAGTGTATAAACTCTCTTCTGGGGGCCGATCTTGGGGAAAGTGGGAGACGGCAGGCACCCACAGCCTCCAACCTATGAGAGCAGCTCTGCACGCCCAATCTAAGCCTGCCCCTCAGGCTGAAGCTCCAGGACAAGCAGGGTGGCCTCCATCACATGAGAGCATAGAGTGTGCCAGCCTGTCCCAAACCGGCCCTCCGCTCACCACAGTCCCGTGGGACCCAGGAATACAAGCCCCTTTGGCCACCAGAGCCAGGCATTCAAGGGGTGAACCATGGGTGTCAGATGCACGTAAAGCCTCCCTCCAAGAAACCTGGGCTCTGGAGGGCCCGCCCTCTGACATCTCTGTAAAGGATTCGGGGGCCCCTAGAAGCAGGCTTAATTACAAACCTACCCCTCAGGCCGCAGCCATGGTGATCAGCTAATAAGTCTCCACCAGAAAGACTGAGCTCCTGGTCTATAGTCTTTTGCTATGCCCTGGGGGTGAAGAACCTGCTGTATAAAATAAATAAAATTTTAAAAAAAAGAAAAAGGGAATCCTTCTGATGTTTCCCTATTAAGTAGAATGTTTGCTTACATTTAAGAAAATAGATATTGGTTAAGGAAGTTCCCTTCTATGTTTTCAGAGGAAACCAGAAAAGAACACAGGAGCCATCAGAAGCTGGAAGAGGCACAGGAGGGTGTGACCCCAGAGTCTCACTAACACCCAGATTTCAGACTTCCAGCCTCTAGAGCTGTGAGACACTTACTTTCTGCTGTTTTAAACCACCTAGTTGTGGTAATTTGTTATGGAAGCCCTAGGAAACTAAAACAAAATCCAATCCCATTTCCTCCTGAACCCTACCTGCTGCTCCCGAGAAGTCTGCTCTCTCTGTACAGAACATCCTCTTTTCCCACCTGGCAATGGGCCGTGTGCCCCATGCTGTGGCCCCCGGGTCTGTGTTCTGTCCAGTTCATCTCTCATCTCTCCACCAGTCCTATCCAGTATCTCCTCTGCCCCATCACCTGACCCTTCCATCTCACAGCCGTGGACAGACACACCCTGGAGCTCCAGACTGTGACCCGTGAGTCAATTATCAAGCGGTTTCCCCACTCTCTGCAGGCTTGATATTCCGCCACAGGGAGCACTGGAGGGGACGGGAGACGGCGGGGAGTGGGGGGGATGGATTTCTTCCCCCCTGGGTGCTCTTCAACAGCCCGCCAGCTTGTCCCTCCTTAGGAAGACGTCCATCATTGGGAAGGCACAGCTGGCAGTCCCAGAACCGGGCTGGCACCTGCCCTGAGACTAAGGTCCAGCTTGCGAGCCCCTCCTCACCTGCGGGTCTGATGACCCCAACCCTTCTCTTTATTCCCCTGCCTCAGACCCTTTCAGCTTTTGTATTTCTCTAACTTGCATTAAAACAAAGACCCACGTGAAATTCTCCACTGAAGCATCTCTGTGACCGCACACTGAACGATGGACCAGAGGCGACTTCTCCTGCCACGTCCACCCTCTTTATCTCCGTGATGCGTTCTGCACAAGCCCCACGCAGCCCTTCCAGTGTGATTCTCTCCTCAGGTCTAACTAAGCGTTAGAGCCCAGTTATCAAGTTATTATTCCAATTACCATATTTACATTTCTAGAAGTTCTTTCAATATTTGTTTCCTTTGAATCTGCCTGTACTTTCCTCAAGGTTATTTCTTCCTGATGTTTCCAATTTCTTCTTTTTTATACCTGGTAATGCTAAATATGTTTCTACTTTGCCTGCGGCACCCGCCAACCCACTGCTCACAGCGGTGCTTCCTCACGTCCACTCCTCTTCAGCACGGGTTTGTCCATGGTCATCCTGCCCGGGTCAGAGATTCCCCAGACGGACTGCTCCACACCCACAATTCGATCTGACAGTCTGTTTCACTAACTTACCGCTGTTTTTAATCCCCCTAAAAGCAGCTTCTGATAATTTTCCTTACTTGGTTATGATTTCAAAAATGTTCTTAAAAAGGGTATTTACACAATATCAGACCAAGTATTATATCGAATAACAAATAGAATCTCCACATAATTGAGGCAAGAAGAATTTTTAGGTTTCGCATCAACCACACTGAGAACAAGGAAGTCTCAATGTCCCCTTCCATATGGGCTCATTTCACTTAGCATGAGTATTAGTCAGAATCCAGTCTTGTAACATCCTTTTTATACAAAGACAATCCTAATAAATAGCAGTATATTTATTTGGCCTTTTCCTTTTCTTTTTGCTTTTTAAAAATTTTAGTGAGAAATATAAAAATGTACCTTTTTAACCATTTTAAGTGTATGATTCAGTAGCATTAGGTACATTCACGGTGTTGTACAACCATTACCGTTATCTACCTCCAAAACAAAACAGAACGAAACCAAACTCGCAGATACAAAGAACACAAAGAAGGGGAGCCAGGGTGGGCGAAATGGGAGACGGTGTCAAGAGGTGCAAACTACCAGTGACAAAACAAGTCAGTCCTGGGGATGTGATGTACACTGTGGTGACCACAGTCCGTAACACTGGACTGTGTATGTGAAAGCTACTCTCATTAAAAGAAATCAAATTCTTAACTTATTGTGGTGATAATTTTGCAATGTACATAAATGTCAAATTGTGTTTATTCCTGAAAATAAGGGAATGGTATACGCCAATCATACTTCAACTTAGAAAAAAGTCAAATGACAATGATACCTAATAAGAATTCCACTGAAAATTACCGAACTCTATTGAAAAATATAAAGAAATAAAAGCATAGTTACTATTTTGAGGAATTTAAATCTAGCACTGGAAATAAATTATGCAAAATCTCAACCTATGATATACCACCAAATGTGGCACAGGCTACATTAGTAGATTAAATGCACTAAGCGTTCTAGAATGAAGAAACGATCAAGGTCAGAATAGGATTAGCCTACTAAGAATCAGAAGGCAGGGCTTCCCTGGTGGCACAGTGGTTAAGAATCCGCCTGGTAATGTAGGGGACACGGGTTCGAGCCCTGGTCCAGGAAGATCCCACATGCTGCGGAGCAACTAAGCCCGTGCACCACAACTACTGAGCCTGCACTCTAGAGCCCACGAGCCACAACTACCGAAGCCCACGCACCTAGACCCCGTGTTCCTCAACAAGAGAAGCCACCAAAATGCGAAGCCCAGGCACCGCAACAAAGAGTAGCCCCTTTTCGCCACAACTAGAGAAAGCCCGCGCACAGCAACGAAGATACAATGCGGCCAAAAATGAATAAACAAATAAAATAAAAAAGAAAAGAATCAGAAGGCAATACCCTAGGAATGAGAGGCGAAATCACATGATAAGGCCAGAATCCTTTAAATTTTACAGCCAAAATGTGTTTAAAATTTGCATGTTAACACTGCATTAAAAAGCCAAATCTGGGACTTTCCCAGTGGTCCAGTGGTTAGGACTCGGCACTTCCACTGCCAGGGCCCAGGTTTGATCCCAGGTCAGTGAACTAAGATCCTACAAGCCATGCAGTGTGGCTGGGGGCCGGGGCGGGGGGAGCCAAATCTGTGTTATGCTATTTTATTTAAACTTTTAAAAAGTTCAATTGGACTTCCCTGGTGGGAAGAACCCGCCTGCCAATGCAAGGGACACGGATACAAGCCCTGGACCGGGAAGACCCCACATGCCTTGGAGCAACTAAGCCCGTGTGCCACAACTTCTGAGCCCACATGCCACAACTACTGAAGCCCATGCACCCACAGCCTGTGCTCCGCAACAAGAGAAGCCACCGCAATGAGAAGCCCGCCCACCACAATAAAGAGTAGCCCCTGCTCATCACAACTAGAGAAAGCCCACGCACAGCAACGAAGACCCAACGTAGCCAAAAATAAATAAATTTTAAAAATAAATAAAAAGTTCAATACATTTACTTAAAATACTGGTCTATATTTAAGAAAGCCAAAATGCTCTGCTATCCAGTGATTTATCAAGTTCAGCTTATAAACACCACTGCATCTAACATATGTGCCTTAAGTACAAAGGTTAGAAACCCCGCACGCCCGCGCACTCCGGGGCAGGGCGAGGCTTTTCTTAAGTACATCTCCTCTGTGTGTAAGGTTATTTCTGTGAGAGTCACCTTTTTTCAATTCCACACGGGACTGTGGCGGAGCCGAGAGTGAAGGCAGGGATGGAAGGACCCCAGGACGGCAAGGGCACTGCGGGGCTGGCCCCGAGCCAGCCAGACGGCAGGGCTCCCAGGACACCCCCCCCTCAACCCGGACAGCCCCGCTGCCGGAGCCCTGGGCAGAGCCCTCCTACCTTCCACGGCCTTGACCCTTTCCTCCAGCTCCCGTTTCCTCTCCTCCTTCAGCAGCTGCTCCTGCTCCTTCTTCTGCACCGCCAGGAGGATCTGGCGCTCCTCCTCCTCCTCCCTGCGCTTCTGTTTTTCTATCCTGCTGAGCACAGGGGTCTCCTGCGAGGGGCCAAGAAGTTCAGTCAACACACAATAAAGCAACACCACGTCCTTGAGTAAAGATTCCACGTTTTCTATTCAGCATATAGTGTCAGACAGCTGGGTGGCTTACAACCTAGCTACAAGTTCATCTTCTCATCTGTACAATCAATGAATGGATGCAGACACACACTCACATTAAGACACAGTGGGGATCAGAACAGGTAAAGGCTTGGGCCCGATGACTGACCTAATTTGTAGTCTTTGGGAGATAATCTGGAGAGCAGACCGGAGCAGAGAGGAGACACCACTCTTAGATTTAATCTTTGATAAAAGTGGTAACTTAAAAAGCATCTTCGGGCTTCCCTGGTGGCGCAGTGGATGAGAGTCCACCTGCCGATGCAGGGGACATGGGTTCGTGCCCCTGTCCGGGAAGATCCCACATGCCGCGGAGCGGCTGGGCCCGTGAGCCATGGCCGCTGGGCATGTGCATCCGGAGCCTGTGCTCCGCAACGGGAGAGGCCACAACAGTGAGAGGCCCGCGTACCCCCACCCCCGCAAAAAAAAGCACCTTCATCTAAATAACTATGAGAAGGATAAGCTAGCACCATTTCAATAATGTGCACGCCTTCGGAACTCCTAACTTTTGTACTTTTCTTTACTAATCGAACAGTAAATAAAATGGAGGGTTCGGTGGGAAGGGCCACCATTTTGCCTTAAGATACAGAAAAGAGATGAAGGTGGCAGCACAGACATGCACTGCGTCCCTCAGACTGGCGAGCGTTCCCCTTGTCTTTCAACCCAAACAGCATTAAAAGATAATGATTTCCGGTGGTTAGTGCGAATGCGATGGCCTAAAAATTTAAGGAAAGAAAAGGAAAACAGGACCATTACCATCATAATTTCTGAAAGTTTTACTCTGGACATTTCCAACATAGCTAGTTCTGAGCCATTCTGTAGCCCAGAACACTCAAACTAGGACTGAAATCGTTATTTTCCATTTCTTCCCTTGACTTCTGTGCTGATGTGTAAGGTAGAACTTTTTCTTTTTTAAAATTGAAGAGGTAATAATTGTTGCCTGCAACAGAGAACACCTGTAAGTTGCACAGACACAGAAAAATGAATCAGGTGTCTACAAAGGGAAAATGCCAGTTACCCTTACAGAAAAGATAATGATTATCCCACGTTAGGTAAAACGAAATCAGGAATATGACTTTTTCTTAACAGATCTTTTCAGTAGGAAGAAGACCTAATAAGAATCTTCTATGCTAGATATCTGTATTCTGTGGAGATTACACAAGTGGTCTTAACGTGGGGGAAAAAAAAGATGACAGCCGACTGCCATCTATACAAAGTCATAAAACACTGAAACCACTCTCGTTGAAATTTTCTACTTTTTTTTTTTATGGTCCTTAAAACTTGTTTCGATTGTCATTTGACTCATAATTAGGAAAGCGGTCTTGCCTAGATAGTAGACCTTCTGAAAGTCAAAGGTTTTACTGTTCAAATTCTGAGCCTGACTTTAAAAAAGGTGGCTACTTGACAAGGTAAAAATATGAACTGAGTAAGAGAAGAGAGATGAAAATGAAAAAAATGTTAACCATTATTACTGCACACGTGACACGGTAGTCAGCCACCCAAACAGAATTAAACAAAGTCCCCTAAAATCTTTCTCCTGTAACTAGAGTGGGCAGTGTACACGAGCTAGATGTCCTTTGTGACACTGGGCTGCCGCTGGCATTGCACACAGACAAGCCTCCTAAGGCTGGGGAAGCACCTTCCCTTGCACTGCCCCCAGCTCCACAGGTCCCTAATTATTCCAACTTTGGGGCAACATCTTTACCTAGTTGAGAAGTTATAGTGGAGCTACTGTTAACAAAGCAAAAGCAAACCAGAAAAATGCGCCTTTACTCTTTTCAGCTGTACAGTGATTCCAAGCAGACGCCCCTAAGACGTCAACTGATAGGGTGGCAGAAAGGCAGGGTATAGAGGAACACAAGCCTCGCCAAACGAATTATTTCATTCAAAGAAAAGTGCACTGCTTTCTACACTTCAGACCCAATGAAAAAGCAGAGAAAAACAAGCACATATAATAACCACTAGTTATTTACTGCATACAATGATGACAGCAATGTGTGTGTCCTGCCCCTGCCTAACAAAGGACGGCATGAGAAGTGCTCTCCCTTCAGCCAGAACAAAGACATACTAGAGAGGATCAGCATCTCAGTGAGGACTGAGGACACAGCCCAAGGACTGGTCACCAAAGAGTCACCTGGTCAGCAAACAAGAGAGGCACTGCACGCGTGAAGACAACGGAAGGAGGGGAAAAGGGGAAGATAGGTAATTACGTACATCCTAAGAATATCGACACAATTTTTTCAACAAAGACAACGACGTACTATTCTTAATGTGGGAAGATGTCTTACAAAGCAGTTAACAGTAGCCCCCACCAAAAAAATGAAACATGAATACAAAATTCACAGAAGTAGATAAAACACATCCATGATCATAAGGAAAAGCAAAGCAGCCTCTTCACTTACAAAACTGTAAAAGATGAAAAAAGTAACACATCTGCAAAGACATGGTAACATGGACGCCCTCAATGAGCTGGGGACACAGGTCTTCTGGAGGACAAGATGGACACACATATCAGGAACCCTGAACAGAGTAATTACACTGCTGTGACTTTATCTTAAAAGTGAGACAGCGAAGCAAAATATTTCTGAGTACATTAAAGTCAACATTTAAAACAGTGAAAAACTGTAAATATCCTAAATGTTTAAAAATAGGTAAAATTACATAATAACTATGCAATCATTAAAAATTGTTTTTTCTGAGGAATATTTAATGAAGTATGAAAAGGCACCTTGATGTTAAATGAAAAACACAGGTCACAAGGCAACAGTCAGTGTGATCCCAGGTTTGTAATAAACGCACAGAGAAAGGGCCTGAAGCAAACACATGAAACTGTAAGTAGGGAAACTGTTACCACGTCTCCTGCACTTTTTACGTGAGTTTTCTGTAAGAGCGTGTAAATTCTTTCGGACACAGAACAGCCCCTTCCCAAATAAGCTGGGGAAATCACCTAGTATTACATGCTCTAAAACGACCCAATTTTTATTAACTTCTTACCCCCACTACCATGTGATCCCTATTAAAAGTCTAAAATTCAAAGGTTAAAGTACCAACAGGCTATGATCACTTACAGATTTTATGGTGAGGTATTAAAACTGATTTTAAATAGCTTAAGATATTTCGATAACAATGCAGCAGGAATTTTTTAATTAATTTTTTTATTGGAGCATAGTTGGTTTACAACGTTGTATTAGTTTCTACTGTACAGCCAAGTGAATCAGCCATACACATGTCCACACCCTTCTAGACTCCATTCCCATATAGATCATTACACAGCACCAAATAGAGTTCCCTGTGCTGTACAGGAGGTTCTTATTAGTTATCTTTTATATATTGAAGCAGGAATTTTAAAACTTAGAAAATCATAAATGCCAAGGACTGCTGCTAAATCAGAGACTCTGAATCCCTCAGAAATACATGCAAAGATACTGAAGTGAAATTCACAGGAAATGAACAATTTTAAGGTGCATAACCTTAAAGAGGCATTCAGGATATTCACAACGCGTGCGACCACCATCTGTGTTAAGTCACAGAACAGTTCACCACCTGAAAGAAAGCTCCGCACCCAACAGGCAGTCACTCTGCATCCTCCACTCCCCAGGCCCTGGAGACCACCAAGCTGTTCTTTCTATGGATTTCCTTATTTTGGACATTTCACATAAATGGGATCATACAATTTGTTGTCTAGTTAGTTCTTTTTTAAATACATTAATATTTATACTAAGCACATAAGATGTAATAATTGAATAACCTGAATTTACAGCATCTTAAAAAAGCAAACTGTTATAATAGCAAACAAAAAATCCCATTAAAAAATCGGCAGAGGATCTGAACAGACATTTTTCCAAGGAGGACATACAGATGGCCAACAGACACATGAAAAGATGCTCAACATCACTAATCATCAGAGAAATGCAAATCAAAACCTCACACCTGGTAGAACGGCCATGATGGCCATCATCAAAATGACAGGAGGTGGTAAGTGTTGCTGAGGGTGTGGAGAAAAGGGAACCCTTGTGCACAGTTGGTGGGAATGTAAATTGGTGCAGCCACTATGGAAAAGAGTATGGAGGTTCCTCAAGAAATAAAAAATAGAATTATCACATGACCCAGTAATTCCACTCCTGCGTATCTTTCCAAAGAAAGTAAAAGCACTAATTTGAAAATGTATATGGACTTATTTGTGCATTGCAGCATTATTCACAATAGCCAAGACAGGGACACACCTAAGTGTCCACGGATGAAGAAGAGGTGGTGCATATACAATGGAATATTACTCAGTCACAAAACGCAGGAAATGCTGCCATTTGTGACAACATGGATGACTTGAGGGCATTATGTTAAGTGAAACAAGTCAGAGACAGACAAATACTGTATGACCTCACTTGTATGTGGAATCTAAAAAAACTGAACTCACACCAAAAGGATTAAAGACCCAAATGTAAGACCAGACACTATAAAACTCTTAGAGGAAAACATAGGAAAAACACTCTTTGACATAAACCACAGCAAGATCTTTTTTGACCCACCTCCTAGAGTAATGGAAATAAAAACAAAAATAAACAAATGGGACTTAAACTTAAAAGCCTTTGCACAGCAAAGTAAACCACAAACAAGACAAAAAGACAACCCTCAGAACGGGAGAAAATATTTGCAAATGAAACAACTGACAAAGGATTAATCTCCAAAATATACAAACAGCTCATGGAGCTCAATATCAAAAAAACAAACAATCCAATTAAAAACTGGGTGGAAGACCTAAATAGACATTTCTCCAAGGACGACAGATGGCCAAAAGGCACATGAAAAGATGCACAACATCACTAATTATTAGAGAAATGTAAATCAAAACTACAATGAGGTATCTCCTCACGCTGGGTCAGAATGGCCATTACCAAAAAATCTAGAAATCATTATCAAAAAATCTAGTAAATGCTGGAAAGGGTGTGGTGAAAAGGGAACCCTCCTGCACTGTTGGTGGGAATGTAGGTTGGTAACAACCACTATGGAAAACGGTATGGAGGTTCCTTAAAAAACTAAAAATAGAATTACCATATGACCCAGCAATTCCACTACTGGGCATATACCCTGAGAAAACCATAATTCAAAAACAGTCATGTACCACAATGTTCATTACAGCTCTATTTACAACAGCCAGGACATGGAAGCAACCTAAGTGTCCATCGACAGATGAATGGATAAAGAAGATGTGGCACATATATACAATGGAATATTACTCAACCATAAAAAGAAATGAAATCAAGTTATTTGTAGTGAGGTGGATGGACCTAGAGTCTGTCATACAGAGTGAAGTAAGTCAGAAAGAGAGAAACAAATACCATATGCTAACACATATATATGGAATCTAAAAAAAAAAAAAAGTACTGATGAACCTAGTTGCAGGGCAGGAATAAAGAGGAAGACAGAGAATGGACGTGAGGACATAGGGTGGGAGGGGGAAGCTGGGACGAAGTGAGAGTAGCATCGACATATATACACTACAGAAGGTAAAATAGTGAGCTAGTAGGAAGCAGCCGCATAGCACAGGGAGATCAGCTCGGTGCTTTGCAATGACCTAGAGGGGTGGGATAGGGAGGATGGGAGGGAGGCTCAAGAGGGAGGGGAGATGGGGACATATGTATGCATATGGCTGATTCACTTTGGTGTACAACAGAAACTAACACAGTATTATGAAGCAATTATACTCCAATAAAGATCTATTTTTAAAAAAAAGGTGGTCAAAAGGTACAAACTTCCAGTTATAAAATAAATAGGTGACCGTAGTTAATAATACTGTATTGTGTATGCGAAAGCTAGTAAGAGAGTAGATTTTACAGGTTCTCATCATAAGAACAAATCTGTAACCGTGTGAGGTGATAGATGATAACTAGACCTACTGGTGATCATTTATTTTGCAGTGTGAACAAATACCAGATCATTATGTTGTACACCTAAAACTAATGTTGTAAGTCAATTACATCTTAAAAAAAAAAAAAAAAAGGCTGTGATTTGGAGAACTTGACAACAACAAAACTCAAAGCCCCCGAGCGCCCAGGAGCAAGAAGGAAGGTCCAGAATCTGACCGCCCCCGCCCGCAGTGGCCCTTCTCCGGGGTTTCAATCCCTGCCTGGTCCCCAACTGCTTTCTCCAGACAGCCCCCACCCCGGGTTGCCTGCTGGCATAAAAACACCTCTGCTTAGTGAGATACCTCTTCGCCTCACAATTTCTCATGCCCCTTTCTCCTTCATCGTAACGTGTTATAATTTCAGCAGTTCCCACCTGATGTGAATTCTGAACAATTACTATTTTATATAAATCGCATCACACACATTCGGGAAACAATATGTACGTGGTGCACCAAGAGTCTGTTTTACATTTCCGTGCTACTTGTCAGCAGTGGATGGGACTTACGACCTGTAGACACCTGTGGCGGTTCAACACTGTAAACTTCAGTAGTTTAAAGAACAAGTACATACAGTCGAGTCAACAAAAACCAGACAAAAAACTAGCAGTTTAAAAAAAAAAATCTTACACTGTTTTGCATTGCAACTTTTTTTCTTTAGAAGGGGTCAGCTGCAGACGGGGCAGGGCTGTGTTTAATGCTGTGCAGAGAAGAGGCCTGTGGGACCAGGACAGGGTTTCAATGAGAAGCTAATTAGAAACGGCACTTTGAAATCCTCTCAACAATTACAAATAGAATCTGGCTGAAGCTGAGCCCAGGACTCCCCGTCCATGCCCCCCACCCACCCCCAGCACACATGGGACCCAAGCTCCCTGGCAATGGCATGTCCAGAGTCTCCTGACAACAACAGTCCAGGAGGTCAGGGAGACAGTGTCCCTTCACTGGTGTATTTCCCCAGGAGTCATAATTAAAAGACTTTCAGAGGCACTAAGATTGGACTCCTGGGTGACCAGAAACCCTGCCTATAAGCCACTAAAGACCTGAAGATTTTCTGCTGTTTCAACAAAAGCACAAAACTCATGCCACACTGAAGGCTTTCTCCAGAATGTTCAGCTCTGTAACTGACATCCAGACTCTCTTCAATACCATGGTTACTTGTATCTAAGACCAAAGAGCAGAATACAAACAAACAACGCTGCAAATAACCTAAAACTTGAGTGTCTGAAGCTAGGCTTTTGCTGGCAGCAGTGAAGAACCTGCCTATCTGTATTCAGATTATTCTGCAACCAGATGTAAACCAGGGCATTTAGGACTCAGTCCAGGGCAGTGAGCAGAAAATGGGAAGGCTTTCAAGGAGGCGGTTAACTGTCCAGATACAAAGGCAGCGAGAGCCCATCAAGGGGAACGAGGCAGAAAACCAGTTGAGAACTACGGCTGGACAGCCTGACTGAGGCCACCTCCAACCAGGGCCTCGAGGGAAGAAGGGGCTGGAGAGACCTGCAAATCAGGCAGAACAGGACTGCCTCAGTTTACCTCCTGGTACAGACATACTTACGAGCTGAAGAAAAAAGACACAGAAGATAAGTCCAAACATTCTGGAAAAACAGAGATTTTTAAATGAGCTTTTCCCCTTTCGGGGATCAAGGTAGGATGTACTCGGTTAATGGCCCGGTCCCTGAACACACAATCTTGCAGTCACACCAACGACCGCAAGGCCGCAGAGGGTCCACACTGTCACAAGCCAGCCAGACACGGCCTCCAGGGGAAACGTGCTCTGACCACTAACTGCTTGAACAGCCAATGGGATGGATGCTAAAAGGAGACAAGGCATTAAAAAGTGGAGCGAGTCTGGGAACTGGGCAGCAGGGGAGGCAGGGGGTGCCCCCTAAGTCCTGCCCGCGACCCCTCCCCCATCCAGCCCTTGTCGTCAGACACCCCCCCGCAGTCCAGGCCCCCCGGGCCTCATCCCGCCCTACCTGCCCACTGTTAACGTCTCAGTAAATACAAACAGCAGCTTCGCCCCTTCCTACAGCTGCGATGCTGAACGTCACAGAACACAACTTCCCAAACACAGGGGGCTCCGGGGACTGCTCCCCCCGAAGCATCTCTTCACCAAGCACTGTCTCAACTCTTACCCTGCCCCTCCCAGTTCGCGTCCCCCCTGCTGGACACGCGAGCGCCCCCACCGCACAGGGAGCACCGAGAGCCCGTGGACATCCTGCTCCAACTAAGGAAACGGGACCTGAAATGCCGAGAACTCTCCTCAGTGCTGCTTCCTCTGAACTTCCTCACTATTCCTTTGTTTTCTTTCACGGCCAGGCTTCTCAAGAGGACAAATACCACTCTGACCAGTAACTCCTCTTTTACTCACTTGCAACCCGACCTTCACTCCATCATCCTCTAGTGAAACGCTCCCCCCAAAGGCCACCCTCCCTTCTAGGCCCACGCTCCCAGAGCAGGGACCCTACAGCTACCTGCTCACCTTGCAGTCGTTCCTGATGGGGTCTGACCACAGATGCATCTTCCTGAAACAAAGACCGAACGACATAGCCTCCGACCACTGCCTCCCATGGACAAACAAGCAGGGGACGGCCAGGGGACTCCAAAGTCTGACTGTTCCAACCCAACCGCCACTCTGAGTCACAACACATCTTACACGCCAGCCACGACCCAGCACACACACTCTCCGACTGCATTGCACGCGACCCTGCCTCTGTACTTCTGCTTGCCTTGACCCTCCGCCCGCACTGCCACCGTCAAAACCTCAGCCACCCTGCAGGGCTCAGGCGACACAGTTCTGCTGCTCCCACTCTCAGCCCCAGTCCATTCCATCTTTGCCTCTTGCATTCCTATGACACGTGTCTGTAACAGAACGCATCATTCTCCTCGGTATTACAGTAAATAATGATGTGAGTATCATCCCCAGAGATTAGGGGAGCCAAACAGTCAACTTATGTCTTATTTTTACAACTCCTTCTCTTTCTAGAAATGCATCTTACGTAGAAGAATACTCCATAAAGGCTTGAGGTTTTAAACATGAAATCAACGTAAATAAAGAATTTGGGATGGAAGGAGCACACAAGATAAAACAGGACCATCTTTTCTGAACACGTCAACCCTTCTCTCCGCTCGCTCTCACACACTCACCTACTGCTCAGTGGACTTGACGGACAGGCGGTCAGACCTCCGCCCAGGCTGCAATCCTGCCCGTGTCCCCTGTGGACGCTTCCCCTACAGTTACAAGTGAGGAAGAGCGAGGACAAGACGGGTGAGAGTGTCCTCAGCTGCTGCTGTGGCTGCCACTGCCACCAGTCGAGAGGCCTGGAAGGGCCAGGTGAGGCTCTACCTAAACGAGGGCCCGGGGCACCCCAGGCCAGTCGGCAAAAATGACAACTCGGCTCTACAAGGCCCCACGCAGCTTATTCACTTAAAAACGCTCAAAAAAGCTCAGAGGTACCATGTGTCAAACTCCCTGAACGGTGTAAACATTTTTAACAAGTTTTGTTTCATATTACCAAGGAAAAGCCAGTTTCATCACCTCGGGTTGCCGGGAAGGGCTCTCAAAGGTGGATTCTGAGCAGCAGGGGGGCAGCTCTCCTTTAGAGGCGGTTCTGTGGCCGGTGAGGCTGGAACAGGTAGGAGGATGAGAGACGACAGGCTCAGCCACGAAGGATCGCAGAGCTTCCTGGGGGTGTTAGACCCCCAGATGATGTCAGAGGCTTGGCAGCGGCCGTCACAGGGAACTTCAAAGAAGGCCAACGTCAGTTTTGGAATTTCTGTGGACTGAGCCCCAGAGCCTCACCATCGTAACCTCGTATTAAGAAATGGTAAGCGAGGGCCGTGCAGGTGAGGTGAGTAGGCTCTGCGTCGTCACATCAGCATCCTGTACGTGTGGTCTGGCACCACTTAACTGAAAAACTTGAGACTTGTGGCATCAACGAGGTAAAGCAACAAAGGATGGAAAAAGCTCAGTGGCGCTAATGCCACTAAGTGGTGGTTTATGCAACCGAAACGAACCACAGAACGGCAGGAGACCTGCTGAGATGGGGGATCTAGAAAGCTTTTCCATTATGAGAATGACCAGCCTCAGTAGAGATAAACCCCAACTGTCAAAGGGGGCATGACCCCCTTTACCCCAAAAGCTACTGCAGCAGTTCCTGAAATGTGCCTATGAGCGACTCCTTCGGTAGTTCAGGCCCAGGGGAAGAGCCCTCGGGCCACGAGCTCTCTCAGGGGACCAGCAGCAAAGGGGCCAGGGGGCCACCTCCACCTCTGCCGAGTGAGGCAGGTGCGCGGCGGTGTCCCTGTCCTCACAACCATCTTCTATGTGACTTATCGAAGACCTGATGTGTATGACACACCTTACTATCACTGTCCGTAACCTTAGCTAAAACGCTTTCACTGGTCTACACCCCCTTGACTTTCATCTTGCCGTAGCAGTTTCACTTGCATGGGGTCACGGCGGCCTCACCTTCTGGCTCTCTCGTCATTTCACAGTCCACAGGACTCTCGCGCCCCATGAGTCAGCCCACCAGGCTCGTGCCCCGGTCCGGGAAGATCCCACGTGCCGCGGAGCGGCTGGGCCCGTGAGCCATGGCCGCTGAGCCTGCGCGTCCGGAGCCTGTGCTCCGCAACGGGAGAGGCCACAACAGTGAGAGGCCCGCGAACCGCAAAAAAAAAAAAAAAAAAAAAAACTCCTCGCCAGTTACAAGCTGTCAGAAACAATGGAGGGACCAAGTGCCAATCCCTCACTAAGTACTAGACCAGCTGCTGGACAACGGTCCTTCCCACAGAAACTGGGAAGTTACAGCCCTTCATCTTACTAATAAGAAAATCGAAATTCAGAGCTTTCAGGAAGCTCATCCAAACGGGCAGCTAGCAGCGGGCGGCGCCACACCTACAGGGGGTCCTAGAGGAAAGCTCACGACGCGCAGCCCCCCAGACCCTGTGGCTCTGCGCCTGTCATGCTGCCCTGTATCTATTCTGTTTTACTGGCATGGGATTTCCACTTCACATTCAGATCATAGGTGTGTTTATTACTAGAACAGACCCCAGCATAACTTGGATGGGTACTGGTAGGTTCACACAGTCACTGTCAAAGAAGAATCTACACAGTGTGTGTGTTTTAACTTAATGTATAAAAATGTACTGCCATTCACCAATCATACAATGCAGGCCCACTGAGGGGGTTCCCGGAGATTCTCTCCTAACAATCACCCTCTTAAACCTTTATCTGCCCTTCCAGTTTTGTTTTCATAATCGCAAGTGAGATGTTAATGATACTTGCAATCCAAATACCAAAACCATAAGACTGTAATGAATTTTTTCCTTTCATCTCTTACTATCTTATCCTTATTTGACAGTCAACCTTTCAGGAGCAACTCATCCTTAATGTTTTTGTTTAATAAAAACTTTTTATAGAAAATTTTATGCCCTTATTTTGTTTCATAATATTTAATTGTGTAAATGCAGTAACGAGAACAGTGGACACACAAAGGTCTGTGAAAACATCAGCAGGATGCCCAGCTCGCAGGTTGTCATTTCCCGTGGGTGGCCTCTCGAATGAAGACCCCCTGAGGGTGCTCCTGATGTCTGGCCTCTGTGCCAGGACAAGGCAGTGCCCCCACCCGCAATATCTACGTTCAACGGTTATTCTGGAGGAGAGCTCTGTTATGCTGGGACTTAGCTAAGGCGACAACAAACCTCAATTTACCTTGGCGACGACTGACATCTAAACTTTCCTTCAAGAAACAGAGAGGTCTGGCATCCTTACTCGAGATGTGAAGAGATACATGTACTCACAGCTCTGTATCTTCTTCTTTCTCATCAATCCTGCATAGGCATAGTCAGATTCACAGCAGCACCTGTTTTGCTGCCGCAGCCAGTAACTGTTAACCTTTAGCAGGCATAGGAATGAATCACAGAGCAACAGAACCACATCCAGCCATCCTGCCATGCTGGGACAAGAGCAGGGCGGGATCCGGCGTCTAGCGTGCGGCCCAGGTGACGCCCACGCAGGATGTCGAGAGCCAGCACTGCCGTGAGCGCTAAGCAACAGACTTCGTTAAGTGCAATTCTATTCCCCCAGACGAAACGCTCTAAAATTCTGCCTCTTACCCTTTTCTTACGTCACACACACAAGACTTCCAAGACAGTATTCCCATACCACACATGCCACTTAACCCCGATGGGTTATGAGTTATTATTCTTTTGATGAGGAAACGGTCTTTATTTGTTAGTGCACTTTTAAAGCCTTGACATTTATATTACTGAATGAAGAGAGTATTTAAATTCATCAGGAATGGGGCACTAAGGTAACTATATCTCAATGGACACAATAGCCAAGCCACTTCTTTCTTCATTTTTGAACTGTTTGGAAATTATCTTTTCGTAAAGGTTTAGAAAATTTTACCTGTGAATAAATCTAAATGATTCTGGAGCTTTTGCTGGGATGCTTTTGTGAAAACTCTTCTTCCCTAATTACTGGTCTGCTAAGGTTTCTGGTTGCATAATTTAGATTCTGGGATTTTTTTGGGGGGAAATCAACACCTCATTTCACTAAGGCTTGCAAATTTACAGCACTGTATAGCTTTCAAAATATCAAATCTATTATTTCCTTTTTCAGCTTCTAATTTCACTGTTCTTGAAATTTGTATTTAAGGTTTACCTTATTTTAATTTTTTCTTCTCTTGCAAAGAATCAACTCCTGAAATTTTCTGTATCAAAACCATCCATTTTATGCTTGTAAGTTTTTTCCCTTAGTTACACTATTCAAAAGTCTGAGGTTGAATATTGCAGTTAAAAAGACAGAAATTATAAATGAAAGTTTAAGATTAGGTAAACGTCTTACAGATGATTTAAGGTGCTGTCATTAATCATACAAGGCTATTTAAGTTATAAAACCATCTCTATTAAATAGCTACTTTAAGAAAACTAGATTACGTATTTCAAGTCCTGGAAAAATGGTCACAGTGTGCTGCGGAGGACAAGATCCAAGTGTAATTATAGTCAACGGGATTAAGGACGTCGATGGGGAGATGCTCCCCCATGAAAATGCAATTCCGTGACTTTCTACAGTTCACCCCAAAGCACCAACCTGCTCAATGGTTACAAATATCATTGGAGTCACGACAAATCAAGTAATGTATCTGTCACTGTGTCCTTCCCTGGGGGTGCTGCAGCAAGAGTTTAAAAACACTTTCTCCTCAGATGTCAGGGGCAGTGCTCACATTTTTGTCTTCTATTAACAAGTATTAAGAATCAGAAGCATCAGATTTATGGAAACTGGATGGTTGTCAGGCATCCACCACAGAACGGGCGTTCTAGGAGGTCACCAGTGGGGTTACAATGATGGGGAAGACATGGCCCCTGATCCAGAGTTGCTTAGACAAACTCCTGATGAAATGAAGTCGGGAAGCGCACTGCGGGGGACACCCTCGCCTGGGAGAGGCAGGGGAGAGCTCACAGACACAAGGCCCTCAAGTGGGGCTTCTGAGAGCCCTGGAACAGGCAGGGGCAGGCGGGGTGCAGGACGAAGCCAGGATTCGGTGCCCTGCAGTCAGAGGGGGCAGCCGGGGGGAGACGGAACTAGAGCCACAAAGAAAAGCACCTTCAGAGCCTGCTGTTAGAGGGAGACAGACCAGAAGATGATCTTTTTTAAAAAGGAAAGAAAAAAAAAAAAGGCAGCAGTCTATGTACAGGGAGAGGTACACACAGGGTGCTCTATAGAGACACACCTGGGGCTCAGTGGGTGGTTCCCAGGGGATGCTGGGGAGAAGGAGAGCTGGCTCCCAAGGGTGAAGAGCGGTGAGGACGGGGTAGCGGCATGAGGATTAAATCACACGGCCCGGGCTGCCCTGGTGGCGCAGTGGTTGAGGGTCCGCCTGCCGATGCAGGGGACACGGGTTCGTGCCCCGATCCGGGAGGATCCCACGTGCCGCGGAGCGGCAGGGCCTGTGAGCCATGGCCGATGAGCTTGCACGTCCGGAGCTTGTGCCCCGCGGCGGCAGAGGCCACAGCAGTGAGAGGCCCGCGTACCGCAAAAAAAAAAAAAAATCACACGGCCCACAGTGAAGGAGAGTGGGGGCACGAGGTCCCATCTTAATGCCCCAGATGAAGAAAGATGAAGGCTGGACCAGCTGCAGGAGAACGTGGAGTGGAGGGTGCTCAAACCTCTAATGAAGGAACCCTTTACCAGAGCAGCTTGACGCCACACACGGAGGACAGGGACCCTGTCTGCACACCTTCTGGGCAATCATGCTGCAGATCTCGGGCAGGAAGTCCTCGCTGAGGAGCTTGTAGAGCTGCCGCTCTCGCAGGGAGGTCCTCTCCCGGAAACTCTCGGTGACCTGTCTCCACTCCTCTTCTGTCTGGCACAGGAGCCACCAGGAGCCTTGGCCTGGCCCCTGGGACCCTAGAAGAGAAAGGGGTAGCTCAGTAAACAGATCCCATGAGACCTGTTTCTTTCTATCTTCAGTTTCAGTTGGACCCTGGGTTATGATCAAAGCCAGGTAATCAGAAAAATGGGGGGCCCATTACCATTTAAGGTTGATGCTGTGTACTTCTGATTTTCCTGTTACTATCACTGTTTACAACTAAAAGATAAGAATACGTAAAGGCAATAACTATTGTAACCTTCATGATAGATTCTAATATACTAGAAATGCCTCAATGTATTTACTTTTCTACAAAATTGGTTTTGATTGAGCTTTTGCAGTCTTGCTTGTTGCACTGAGATACTCTAAATTGCTATTTCTCCCCAAATTTATACAATTTGGATTACAGAACTGAAGTCTAGGTAGGAACCCAGTACACTTCCTTATGCAGTAAAGCCTTTTACTGGGTTGGTCAAAAAGTTCATTCAGTTTTAAGTAAAAATAAGACACATTTTTCATTTTCACCAAGAACTTTATTGAACGTATTCACTAACCGAGCAAACTTTTTGGCCAACCCAATACATTAAAAGAAAGCTCTCGGAGAAGCTGCTCATTTACTCCAATGTTGGTTGTCTATTCTGCTGGGCCTGGGTAAGGGCGCCCAAGTGAAAAGACCTGGTCCTGCTCTCAAGCTATCCGTCAGGGGGAGAGATGGGCACAGGGAGACGATGTGTGAAGGGTGAGGAGGCTAGTCAGAGGCTATTGTAATAGTCGTAACGCTCTGCACTCGACTCTGGAAAAGGACACAAGTCAATCATGTTCATGCAATCCCTTCTGACCCCGACAAAAGCCATTACCATTTCTTGTCTGCGGCTCAGATGCTAAGGAGTTTTCTTCCTGCTTTTCACTGAAACACAGGAAAAAGAGGCACCAATTAAAACAAAGGCATGGGGCTTCCCTGGTGGTGCAGTGGTTGAGAGTCCGCCTGCCGATGCAGGGGACACGGGTGCCCTCGTGCCCCGGTCTGGAAAGATCCCACGTGCCGCGGAGCGGCTGGGCCCGTGAGCCATGGCCGCTGAGCCTGCGCTTCCGGAGCCTGTGCTCCGCAACGGGAGAGGCCACAGCGGTGAGAGGCCCGCGTACCGCAAAAAACAAAAACCAAAAAACAAAGAAATGTCCAAAATTGTTGTGCTCCCCTGTAAGGCAGACACATACTTACTACCAGGAATGTGTGTTGGCGCAGAGGGGAAGGACAGATACGCGGGGACACAGGAAAGGAGAAGTTCAGTGTCCACAGGTAAATGCCAAGAAAAGGGCTTCCTCCCGGACGGCACTGAGGGTGGCACTGCAGGCGAGGTGTATTGAGTTGTGGCCCTCACAGCAGGCTGGGGTGAAGAACACAGGTTCTGAGGCCGGGCCACCTCTATTCAAGGCTTGCCACCATCTACCATGTGACCTCAGAAAAGTCACTGAACTTCCCTGTAAAACGGGGCTATTAATAATGGCCACCTCACAGGGATGCTGGAACTAAATTATAAAATATAAATGTGCTCATCAGCCCGACAGTGTTAAGTCTCCCTGAATCATTAAGGACAGTCTCTGGATTTTCTGGTCTGTTTTCAACCACCTAACCCAGCACTGCCCCGAACAGCCTCCTGGGAGAAGGAAAACGTCCTGTACCGTCGCTGTCCAGCCAGACAGCCCCGGGCCCCGAGCGCCTGCTCCGCTGAAGTGTGTCAGGGGTGACTGAGGAACCTAACTTTACATTTTATTTATTATTTTTTAAAAATGATTTGTTTTAGGGGCTGCCCTTTATCTTTACTTTTTCCCCCCTCCTACACATACCTTATTGTCTACATTTGTTTTTCATCATTCTTTGAAAAACGGAGGTATAGTTTTAGATGTACAACACCATGATTCACTATTTGTAAAGATTATACTCCACTTATAGTTATTATAAAATATTGGCTATATTCCCTGTGTTGTAGAGTATATTCCTATAGTTTATTTATTTTACGTAATAGTTTGTACCTCTTAATCCCCTATCTTGCCCCTACCCCATCCCTCTCCCCGCTGGTCACCACTAGTTTGTTCTCTGTTTCTATAAGTCTGTTTCTGTTTTATTATATTCACTACTTTTACTTTCTAGATTTCACAAAATTTTATTTAATTTAAAAATACTGTATTGGATACAGGACTCTAAAGAATAAAATCACCAGCAGAGGGTAGCACAAGCACACATATGCTTCTTAAAATGACTACAGCCCCACCACTAAGGCACTTTAATTGTTGGGACTCACAGGGAAACTGAGATAGTACAGAACAGATTTCTGAATGTATCAGGTGGTGTAGATCGCTAACAAAATCCAGAAACACATGTCTTGTGTATAACACATGATTATAAGAACATTTCTCACAAATACTGGTGGGAGGAAAGCTGCAATCTGTAGTCAAAATTTCTGGAAAGTTAAGTGTGACACTGACTGTTGTAACAAAAAAATCAAATTCTGATTGTTTTATTCATGATCTGATTCCTAAAAATATTTCTTAGTAGTTAATAAGCAGCACAGTGAAATCTGGTCCACTTCAGTCATTTAGGTTACTTAAGTAGTTCTAAAACGCCGAAGGAAGAAGCAGCTTCTCCTGTGTTATTAGAATTTTTAAGACTATGACCTAACTTCCGTAAGTGGATAATGATAGATCTGATCCTCAAGTAAAAGGAAAAAGTATTTCTACACAGAACAGGTCAGATTCTGAAAACTCTTATATTGAGATTCACATGGTGGGAATTCCTAAAAGGCAATGACATATTAAAATAAAATTTCCCAGGACTGCCCTGGTGGTCCACTGGTTAAGACTCCGCACTTCCACTGCACGGGCTGCGAGTTCGATCCCTGGTTGGGGAACTAAGATCCCACATGCCGCGCAGTGCGGCCAAAAAATAGTAATAATACAATTTCCCAATCGTAAGAGAATCTTTTTCTTTGCTAAAATTAAATATAAAATAAACACTATAAAAATGTTTAAAGTCTTACCTTTTCTTTATTGTAGGAAACTGTATTCTACATACAACAAAGCATGTTTACTACAAAATCTCCTTACCAGAAAAGAATTAACTCCTAAACTCATATACAGTATTAACTCTCTCCACACTCCTGTGAAGAAATGTTTGGTGTAGGGATGGGATTTTCAGGGCACTTCCTGCAGGCGGGCTCGGTTCTCGGTGCCGTCCACTGTCACGTTCACTGTCAGAGTCCCCACTGTCCAGTGAAAGTGAGGGGCCAGGCAGGAGGCCCCCGAGGACTGTGACGCAGGGCTCATGTCCCCCCCGAGGCACAGAAAGCAGGATGGAGGCGAGTGCCTCCAGCGTAAGGGTTCGGGTTAGGGACCTGCACAAACAAGACTTACTCACCTCACTAGAGTTTCCTCCTGCAGTTTTTTCCGTTTTGGGGGTCTTCCTCTTCTTTTTCCTGTTTTCCCAGGAACACTTGAAACATTTTTTTGTCCTTCACTTTCCCTAAGAAATAGTACGTTAAATAGAAATGTTCTGTCATAGGACTGATGCGTTACACATGATTTATAAGCTAGTGATTAGGGGGCTTTCCTGGTGGCGCAGTGGTTGAGAGTCCGCCGACCGATGCAGGGGACACGGGTTCGTGCCCGGGTCTGGGAGGATCCCACATGCCGCGAAGCGGCTGGGCCCGTGAGCCATGGCCGCTGAGCCTGCGCGTCCGGAGCCTGTGCTCCGCAACGGGAGAGGCCACAACAGTGAGAGGCCCGCGTACCGCAAAAAAAAACCAACAAAAACTGGCTTTAAGCTAGTGATTAGTTTTTCTGGCCATGAGGTTACTAAAAAGGAGCAAAGGCAGCAGTTACAGGCGAAGAGCAGGGTGACCTCCCACTTTCCATGGTTAAAACGTGTAACCAAGGAAAACAACATCTCCCACGTGAACATCTGAGTGAGGCCTCAGGCTTCGCTAACAACAAAGGGCCCAGCAACCCGGACGTCTGGGGAAGATGCAGCATCGCTCTGGGCAGCTGGGGACAAGGCCTCTTCCTCACTGAGGACATCAGCTCTAGCAGGAGGAGGGATTCTCCAGAACCCACTCTGCTGGAGGGAAAGGCCCCGGGGAGCACTTGTACTGCTGAAAACCTGGCGGGCGGAACAGCCTCCGGGGTGGGGCCGCTGAGAGCTGGGCTAGAGATTAATTCCTTTTCACTTCTGTGGGAAATAACTCTTTGCCATCTCTTTGTAGACATGGTGCTACAGCTAATTCCTTCATGAGAAAAAATAACTTGTGCTGTGGAATTCCGATGTATTTGATTTTAATGACGCTCTTGTAACAGTGGCTATGGCAGCCTTGACCTTTAGGAAGGTACCTGCTCAGAGAGAGCTCTCCGTTGGATTTTCCTTGTACTGGGTCCTCCTTGTACATTCGCGTCCCATAGAAATACCAGTAGAGGGCCCCGGAGTTGTCCTCACCCAGCGGTTCCACACGGAGACTGTCTGCATCCAGGCCCTGGGCAGGACAAGGAAAGAGGTTTGGGCTCACAACGAACAAAACTAAAGAGACAACTCAAATGAGGATTCTGAATTTGTCCTCACATATCCCTCATATTAAAATGCTCAAGCATCTTAGGTAATTCTCAGTCAGGGTACCCGACACACGGGACGGGGAGAAGGTGCCTGCTCTAAGAGCAGGGTACGGAAGTACTTCACACAAATCCCATTGCCACCATCGCCCCGCCCTCGCCAAAAAAAGAGCAACCCAAAGGGATTTTGATGAACATGTGACATACTTGGTTTAGACATGTATTCTGTGTGTACCAACAAGAGGAAAGACAATTCCAACAGGAGAGTCTGCTTTTGTGGCAGCCTCATCCCCCATGACACTCTGTCGCCGCCGGCCAGTCCGGCTCGGGGCTCCCCATTCCCCCAGCCTGACCTGCGCTGCCACCCCTCGGCGGGTGGAGGCCGAGACCTCAGTGAAGACTGTGCTGGGCTGCACTGCGGTTTTCACCATGGTGCCCACCTGAGCCCACGAGCACCGTCGACGCAGTTCATCATTTGTGACCGACCTCCCAGTGAGGGCAAAGCAGAAGCCCGCCCGCGCCCTCCCTCTGAGACAGGATAAGAGGGAGCGGGGAGGCGTCCACAGCCCCACCCAGCACACGTCTACAATGTGTACACGGTGTGCGGGGAGGATGGGTGAAAGTCCTGGGAGGTTTCATACATATTTCAATTATTCTAAGTCAAATTTCAGACCTCAGGAAATAAAACTCAGTGACTAATGTAACTGCACTTCTGGCTGATGACAGAGCAAACGGGAACCTAGGATTGTTCCCATGTCAGCGGGGACTCGGTACACGGAACGAAGAACAGACCAAAGTAGAAGTTAAGCCAAAATAAAATAACATGCAGTCATCTGAGTGTGTGGCTTGGATTCCCCTGGCAACAGTGGTAACGGCTGCATCTACAAGATTCCCAAGACCAGCACAGCATCCAAACGCTGGCTCCTCTCAACTTCTGCTCCAGGGACAGGGTGCCTGTCAGCTACGCACCTTGAGGAGATCAAAGACATCGTCTGCGTCCAGCCGGTAGTCACAGAGGCGGTGGAGGATTTCCACTCGGGTGCGAAGGGGCAGGTCCTGGAAGCTGGCTCCCCGCAGGGGGTTCGGCTTCCCCTCTTCCAGCTCCCAGCGGTAGCTGATGATGTCCTCCAGGTAGCTGTGGAAGGTCTGAGACCTAACCAGGCGGCCCCAGACACAAAGACACATGAATACCACATAGAGAGGGGGGTGTGGGGGGAGGCGGGGCTGGACAGCTGACTAATCTTCAACAGCAGCAGGAATTGAAAGTGCCAGGAAGGGCCCGGGGATCCCTTGAGGAAGCACTATGTTATTACACCATCTCCTGGGACCTGACACCATCAAGTCCCAAAGATCATCAATATTAAGAAGGTTGAGGGACCTTCCCTGGTGGCACAGTGGTTAAGAATCGCCTGCTGGGCCTTCCCTGGTGGCACTGTGGTTGAGGGTCCGCCTGCCGATGCAGGGGACACAGGTTCGTGCCCTGGTCTGGGAAGATCCCACATGCCGCGGAGCGGCTGGGCCCGTGAGCCATGGCCGCTGAGCCTGCACGTCCGGAGCCTGTGCTCCACAACGGGAGAGGCCACAGCAGTGAGAGGCCCGCGTACCGCAAAATAAAAAGAATCTCCTGCCAATGCAGGGGACACGGGTTTAAGCCCTGGTTCCGGAAGATCCCACATGCCGCAGAGCAACTAAGCCTGTGTGCCACAACTACTGAGCCTGCGCTCTAGAGCCCATGAGCCACAACTACTGAAGCCCGCGTGCCTAGAGCCCATGCTCCGCAACAAGAGAAGCCACCACAATGAGAAGCCCGCACACCGCAACGAAGAGTAGCCCCTGCTCGCCGCAACTAGAGAAAGCCCATGCGCAGCAACAAAGTCGCAACGCAGCCCAAAATAAATAAATTAATTAATTAAAAAAAAAAAGATTAGGTCCACAACTTAGATGGCAAACAGCAAAGAATGCCAATGTCTGCCTGGCCTAATCCATTTATATTTCAGGTTAAGATGCAAAGGTGAAAAAACCTTCTCCAGAACACAGGAGGCTACTCCAGGGAATTCCCTGGCGGTCCAGTGGTTAGGACTCCATGCTTTCAATGCCAAGGGCCCAGGATCAATCCCTGGTCGGGGAACTAAGATCCCACAAGTTGCCTGTGTGGCCAAATTGATTAATTAATTAATTTTAAAAGAGGCTACTCCGAGGTGTAACTATACTTTCCATGTGCCGTTACATGTAAACTTGTGGGTGTGTTATGAAACACTAAATTTGAGGGTTTTTTCTATAGAAAACATTTAAGACAACTTAAATTTTTGATTAGTACCTAAATGGGCCTTGTATATAACAAGTGCTGTTTAATTGTTAGTTATTCCATATCTCAACTATTAAAAAGAATCTGGATATAATTTCACCTAATGCTTGATTTTAAAATATTTTTCTCACTAAACAAAGAGCTCTAAAGGAATTATGTGTCAATAAAATCTTTACAAGAGGCATGTATCATGTTAACTTATAATCTATGTAGTTATCTTTGTAGAAGAAGTCAGAAGAAATACTCATAGAGGAAAAACAAAGGGCCTTAGGCAAATAAGAAATTAAACATTTTGCTTTTTCAAAGAGAGAAGAAACTTTATTTCCTTCCTGTTGATACCTCAAGTGCGGACAGTGTGAATGTGGTTCCCTTATCAAAATGCAGCATTACACCTGGAAACACAGGGCTCTCGGCACCACGACTGAGCCCTGCTTGCAGGCACCTGCGGGAGCCTTGGGACCAGCCTGGCCTCCTGCCCGCAAAGCCGGTGCTGCCCCTTCAGGTGGAGGAGCCGGGCAAAGAACAGCTCCAACTGGCGGTGAAAAGCAGGTGGTACGGCAAAGGAGAATTTGAAAATAAAACGGGGTGCTTTTTCGTTTCAAAGAGTATGGAGAAGACAACCTGCCTTCGGTACTAAACCCCTTTATCTGCCACATGCTCTCTAGGATTTCTACTGCACACCAAGTACCCTAAACAACAAGGTGTCTTCCTCTTGCAGTAAAATGAAACGTGGACTCCATGACATGAGATCATTCCACGAGGACGCGGCAGGAGGCGAGGAAGCACAGACAGCCGCGATCTGCCTGAAAGCCCCTACGTGTCCCGAGAGCCGCAAGTCTGAGATTCCTTCCCAACAGCCCTATTGTCCTACTCAGTTCCAATTACATCACTTCTGCTAAAAGTTTCGTAAGTCATCTCTATACCACCTTACCAAGAGATACTAATGGACTTACAATTCAAGATGACTCCTTTGCCTTGTATATAGATAAGCCTCATAAAAATCTGTATCTCCTTCTTTTAAAGGTCAGATATTCGAGGGAAAAATTTTGGAAGGCAGCATGGTCAAGGGTATTTGAAACAAAAAGGCTCAGTAAGCCATCAATTAGGGTTAATACTTTGTACTTAGCGGTTTTTCATCTTCTCTAGGACACAACACTTTCAGAATCTGGTAAGACCATGCACTCCCGCCCTCAGAAAAATGAGCGCCGTGATCCTGTGTGCTGCTCAGAGGAAGAGTGCGTGGCAACAGCTGCTACAAACTGATCCTACGTTGTAAATCTCTCAGCTCAGCTCAGGGCACTTCTTCCTGAGTTGTCACTAATCCTTTCAACAGGATGTGGGAACAAAAAGATCGAACCAACTGGAGGTTCTGAGCACAACCAGGTCAGTGCTCCTTCTTGTCTGAAAAAAGTTCCAAATGCTAATTATCCCTTTATTTCTTAAAATAGTTTGCACAAGAGAGAGAAAAAAAGACAGAACTATCTTTCCACAGTCGCAGAGTGAGCATCTCGTAGGGCCCCAGCAGAGAACTGCTTATTTTCCTTCAGACAGAACAGGCTTCCACTGTGAGACCCACATTCCCAGGGATAGCGTGGCCCGAGAGGAGCGGGCTGACACGACCTCGGCCGGAGCTGGAGCTGGCAGGACCCTGCACCACGCAGGAAACAAGCTGCCTGAGAAGATCACAATGAGAAGGAAGGCTCTTGTGTCAGTTCTGAGACATGAAAGTGTATCTGCAGCCCACATGCGGGGAGCAATGAAGACCTGGCACCGCGGGTGCCATGTGGAGACTAAATAGAAAAATTTTATCTTCCCGTTTGCTATGGCTACTGGTGCAGCTAATGAAATACCCATGTGCACAGTTAGGCCACGTTTAACACAAGTACTGGGGGACTTCCCTGGAGGTCTAGTGGTTAAGACTCTGCACTTCCAGCACAGGGGGTGAGGGTTCAATCCCTGGTCGGGGCACTAAGATCCTGCATACCGCACAGTGCGGGCAAAAAGCTTAAAAAAAAACACACACACAAACACACGAGTACTGGATTGAGATAAAGATTTTAGTTCCAAGTGAAGCAACAAATAAAAGGCTCCATAAGAAAATTTGATGAAGTGCTTATTCTTAAAGATCGTAAAAAGATTCAGCCAAAAACAACTGAAATAATGTCTCTTCTATAGGACTATATAGTGCCTGCCATATCCTGAAATATATCCTGAAATCAATGTGATAGCCAGGATAAGTAAAAAATCATGACAATTTCAAATTAAAGGAAAATGTGATTAAGATACAAAACATATCTTTTTAACTAGGAAATATGTATATAATATAGATTTTATTTGTGTATATGAATGTTTATGTTAGGTAACAAAGAAAAGTATTAAAAGTCATCTGGGGGATTTCCCTGGTGGAGCAGTGGTTAAGAATCTGCCTGCCAATGCAGGGGAGACGGGTTCAATCCCTAGTCCGGGAAGAAGATCCCACATGCCACAGAACAACTAAGCCCATGCACCACAACTACTGAGCCCGCATGCTCTAGGGTCTGCATGCCACAACGGCTGAGCCTGCGTGCTGCAACCACTGAAGCCCACGTGCCTAGAGCCTGTGGTCCGCAACAAGAGAAATCACTGCAATGAGAAGCCCGCTCGCCACAACTACAGAAAGCCTGCGTGCAGCAACGAAGACCCAACACAGCCAAAAATAAATAAATAAATAAATAAATTTTTTTAAAAAAAGTCATCTGGAAATCAACATGTATTAATCTTTAAATAACCCAAAAGAAAGCACTAAAGGACAAAGAGAGGAAAAAAGAAGGAAACACATGAAAAGACACTCATTAGTCATTTGGGAAATGCAAATCAAACCCCAACAGGGTACCAGGTCACACCCACCAGGATGGCTAAAATTAAAAAGACAGATAAGAACAAGTGCTGACCCCTTGTTAACAAGGACGTAGAGAAATGGGAACCATCGTATACTGCTAGTTGGAATGTAAAATGGTGCAGCAACTTTGCAAAAGTTTGGCAAGCTGCTCAAAACTTAAACACAGAATTACTATATGACCCAACCATTCCACTCTTAGGTATACACCCAAGAGAAATGAAAACATACATCCAAACAAAAACGAGTAGACAAATGTTCATACACAGCAGCATAATTCATAACAGCCAAAAAGCTGAAACAGCACCAATGTCCATGAACTAACAGATAAATAAAACATATATCTATACAACAACACAGTATTTTGGGGCCATAAAATGAATGAGTACATGATTCACACTATAACATGGATGAATTCTGAAAACATGCTAAGTGAAAGTAGCTGGATACCTATATGTATGCATACCACCTATAAGAGGGACCTAGAATAGTAAAAACGTAGACAGGAAGCACATTAGTTAGTGGGACCGGTGACTGGAGGAAGCAAGGAGCGACAGCTGACGGGTGTGGGGGGGGGTCTCTGGGGGGGATAAAATGTTCTGGAATTCAACACTGGTGATGACTACACAACCTTGTGAATATACTAAACACCAATGAACTGGACACTTAAAAACCCCCAGAGAACAGTGGAAACCAACCATACCAGTAACTGCACTAAATGTAAATGGACTAAACAGCCCCGTCGAGCACTGCCTAGAAGGAAATTTACAGCTTTAAAATGCCTGTATTGAAAAGAAAAAAGGCTCATAACAAGTATTATAACTTGAGAAGAAAGAAAAAGAAGAGTAAGCTAAAGCCAAAGTAAATAAAAGAAAATAATAAAGATAAGAAATCAAAAACAGAAAAAAAATTTTTTAAAGAAAACAGGCAAACAGTAGGTAAAGTTAAAAGCTGGTTCCTTAGTAAACATCTGAAAAGTTGATAAACCTGTAGAAAGAGTAGAGGGAGAGAGAGAGAACAAATTCCAACATCAGGAATGAAAGTGGAGAAACCACTGTAGATCCTACAGATAGTAAGAGAATAAGAGAATATTATGAACAGTACTATGGAAATAAATTTAAAAACGTAAATAAAATAGACAAACTCCTTGAAAAATGCCTAAATTACTTACCAAAATTGACTTAAGAAATAGAACACTCAGGAGAAAAGGGAACCCTCCTGCACTGTTGGTGGGAATGTAAATTGGTGCAGCCACTATGGAGAACACTTTGGAGGTTCCTCAAAAAACTAAACATAGAGCTACCATATGACCCAGCAATCCCACTCCTGACAAAACTGTAATTTGGAAAGATAAATGCACCCCTATGTTTATAGCAGCACTATTGACAACAGCCAAGACACAGTAGCAACCGTTACCCGTTGACGGATGAATGGATAAAAAAGACGTGGTACATAAATACAATGGACTATTACTCAACCATAAAACGAGGGTGAAATAATGCCACCTGCAGCAACATGGATGGACCAAGAGATTATCGCATCAAGCAAAGTCAGAAAAAGGACAAATACCATATGATATCACTTATATGTGGAAGCTAAAATATGACACAAACGAACCTATCTACAAAGCAGAAACAGAATCACAGATCTAGAGGTCAGACTGGTGGTTGCTATGGGCAGGGAGAGAGGGATGGACTCGGAATTTGGGGTTGATAGATGGAAACTCTTACATTTAGAATGGATAAACAACAAGGTCCTACTGTATAGCACAGGGAACTATATCCAGTCTCCTGGGATAAACTATCATGGAAAGGGATACGAGAAAGAATATATATGTATGTAAAACTGAATCACTTTGCTATACAGCAGAAATTAACACAACACTGTACTTCAATAAAATTTGTTTAAAAAGAAACAGAACACCCAAAGAGCCTTAATCCATTAAAGACATCAAATCAATAATAATCAACAACTGGCACCCAAAGAAAACTACAAACCCAAAGGCTTTCAGTGGTGAGCTGTTTGAAAACAAACTCGGACTTCCCTGGTCGTGCAGTGGTTAAGAACTCGCCTGCCAATGCAGGGAACACGGGTTCAATCCCTGGTCAGGGAAGATCCCACATGCTATGGAGCAACTAAGCCCGTGCGCCACAGCTATTGAGTCTGCGCTCTAGAGCCCACGAGCCACAACTACTGAGCCCACGCGCCACACTACTGAAGCCCGTGCACCTAGAGCCCATGCTCCGCAACAAGAGAAGCCACCGCAACGAGAAGCCCGCGTACTGCAACAAAGAGCAGCCCCTGCTCGCCGCAACTAGAGAGAAAGCCCGCGCACAGCAACGAAGACCCAACGCAGCCAAAAATAAATATAAATAAAATAAATAAATTTTTAAAAAAAGAAAAGAAATTACACAAACTCTTTCAGAAACGAGAGAAGGGAACACTTCTCAACCCTTGTGCCAAAACCTGACAAAGATTCATAAGCAAATAAAATTACAGACCAATATTCTTCATAAACATACATGGAGAAATCCTCAACAAAACAGCAGCAAACTGAATTCAGCAACAGACAAAAGGGACAGCACTTCATCACACTTGAGGGTGAAAGGCTGAATACTTTCCCCCAAGATCAGGAACAACACAGGAGTCGTGGCCGGCACAGTAATAAGACAAGAGAAGGAAGCTCTCAGGACAGGGAGCCGGGATAGAGGCTGGAACGGAAACAGACTACAGAAACTCCTCAGTCAGCGACAAGACCAATAGACTAAGAAGTGAATTCAGGAAGACTATAGTAACACGGTCAATATAAAAAACTCAATTGTATTTTACATATAATGGCAACAAATAGCTGGAAAATATAAAATACTTAGGCACAAGTGTAAAGATGTACAGTATCTTTACAATGAAACTATACAATATTCCTGAAATTAAAGAAGATAAACAGGGACTTCCCTGGTGGTCCAGTGGTTAGGACTCCACACTCCCAATGCAGGGGCCAGGGTTCAATCCCTGGTCAGGGAACTAGATCCCGCACGCTGCAACTAAGACCCAGTGCAGCCAAATCAATAAATAAAAAAAAATTTTTTTAATGAAGGAAGATAAACAAGTGGAGTATATATCATGGTCAAGGACTGGGAAACTCAACATTGCTCAAAATGTCCATTTTCTGTAGCAGGCCTTTTCTGGAGGGTGGGGGAGTTGACAAGCTGATTTTTAAATTTGTATGCAAAGAACCCAGAATAGTCAAAACATTTAAAAAGCAAAACTAAAATATAAAAAGGTGGAGAACTCACCAATTTCAAGACAATCTGGTACTTGTATAAATATAAGACATACAGAACAATGGAATAAGGCAGAGTCCAGAAACAGACTGAACACAGATGAAATCCATAAGGAAAAAATGGACACTGACTGACCTTCTACTTCACACAATACACGAATACTAACTCAAAATGCATCATAATACCAACTGCAAAAAGCGCTAAAACTGTAAAACTAAGAGAAAACCTCAGAGAAGATCTCTTGATATTAAGGTATGTCCCGATTTCTTAGGAAAAAACTGATAAATTAGACTTCAACAAAATTAAAATTTGCCATTCTTTAAAATGGAAAGGCAAGCTACACATCAGAAGAAAACAGTCACAGCCCATTATATATCTAGTCATCAGGGAAATGCACATTAAAACCACAATGAGTTACCACATTACACACAACAGAATCAGTAAAATGAAAAACTGGGTAAAATTAAAATTAACAGATGTCGGCAAAGATATGGAGCAACTGGACTGTTCATGTGTTGCTGGGGGGAGAATAAAGGTCACCACTGCTCAGAAAACAAGTCAATGTCAATCGTGCTCTCACGCACGACCCAGCGATTCCCGAGAGAAACGAAAAGACATCCACAAAAACATCCGTGCAAGTGTTCACAGCTGCTCTATTCTCAACAGCCCCAAACTGGAGGCAACATACAAGTCTACCAACTAGTAGACCAAAAAACTGTGATATATGTTTGCACTGGAATCCGACGCAGACCCCCTCCCCAAAAGGAACGAAGAACTGATACAAACAGCAGCGTCAGTGAGTATCACACAGACCCTGTGCTTCCTCAAAGAAGCTGGACACACAGGGCCCATACTGCATGACCCCAGCCACACACACGAAATTCAAGAATAAGGCAAAACAATCTGCATCAATAAAAATCAGGTCACTGCGTGGGATGCAGTGGGGTTTTGGGGGTGTAGGGAGGTTAGATTTAGTGCAAAGGGCACTTTCTGAGGAGATGGAAATGTATTATCTTGAGCAGCATGAGTCTGTGGAATTAGAAATAGGAACCTATTTAATTTTCTAAAAACAGGGGCAAACTATGGCTCATGGGCCAAAGCTGGCCTGAATGTATCTTTAGCCTGTAAGCTAAGAATGTGAAAATCATTCTTTTCTAACGGTTGGAAGAAAAAAGAAATCAAAATAATACTATTTTATGACAAGAGAAAATGATACAAAATTCAAATTCCAGATTATGAAAATCTAATAAAACACAGCCACAATCAGTCACGAAGCACTGCTCTGGCCACTTTTCTTTTTTTTTTTTTGCAGTACGCGGACCTCTCACTGTTGTGGCCTCTCCCGTTGCAGAGCACAGGCTCCGGACGCGCAGGCCCAGCGGCCATGGCTCACGGGCCCAGCCGCTCCGCGGCATGTGGGATCTTCCCGGACCGGGGCACGAACCCGTGTCCCCTGCATCGGCAGGCGGACTCTCAACCACTGCACCACCAGGGAAGCCCCGCTCTGGCCACTTTTGCACTGGGATGGCAGAGGGGAGTAGTTTAGACCATGTCACCCACACAAAGCCTAAAATGGTTATTCTCTGGCCCTTCGTAGAAGTCTGCTGACCCCAGTTCTGAGACGTGCAAACCGCAACATTTAAGACATGGGAAGTAGCCTGGGTCAATATCCACTTCCTACTCCACACACGTAGATGTTTCTGGTATTTACTAAAAGCTCAAGACTGTTCTAAGGCTGTCATAAGTGAATTCATTTAATTTCACATTAAATTTAGTAATGGGTACGGTTATCATTCCCATTTTACAGATGA
The DNA here is from genome assembly GCF_964341445.2 of Mesoplodon mirus. Taxonomy (NCBI): domain Eukaryota; kingdom Metazoa; phylum Chordata; class Mammalia; order Artiodactyla; family Ziphiidae; genus Mesoplodon; species Mesoplodon mirus. Next base: position 102,145,566 of record NC_138987.1, on the reverse strand, counting down.
GGCGAGTAATGCACGAAGAGATTAAGGAACGTTCTTAGCTCCACATTAACAGGTAAGCCTTAGAACCAAGAAAGGCAAGCATTCATCTGTCCAAAATCCTCTTTCTTTAGGGTGGGATGAAAATAAAACTTCAGAGAATACCGAGCACAAATTCACTCTAAAGGTACGTGGATACCACTGGAGGACAGAGTAACCATCACTTTAGGCAATGCCTTCCAATGGAAAAAGGAAAATTCATTGTGATGCCTTCTTGTCTGAGTGATCACTGCGTAGGTGCATTCAGTTTGTACAAATTCACTGAGCTGTATGATTAAGCAATGTGCCCTTTTCTGTGTGTATTATAATGTATCGACAAAAACAACTTTTTAAAGGGCTGAAGCCTGAGCCTCACTTCAGACCAGTTAGTCCAACTTGGATCAACCAGACCCCAAACTTACTTGCCCATTCAGAATTTTTTAATTTCATGTATACTTAGCTGTTTCTAACACAAATAAAATTACAGATTATGTTTTCGGCAATGCTCCGACACCTCACAGGTATGATATGAAAAAGGGTGGAACCATCACTTGCCTCCCTGGCCCAGCACAGAACAGCAGGACCAACACTGCCACCCACTGTCCCCAGGAAAGGGGGACGAGCATGGGGGGCACCAGGATCCCCCCTCCACAGGGAGCTGACAGGCCCCCCACTAATTCTGCTTCTGTCTATCGGAGACTCACAGTTTCCTTCAACAGCAAAAAAAGTCACAGAAGCAGCTGCCTGTAAAAGGAAGGGGAAAAAACTCTTCTCTCCTCCCGGTTACTACACTGTCTGAAATTTTATGACATTTATTTAACTAGGGTCATTTTTTTGTTTTTTTTAAATAAATTAACCTCTCATTTCAAAAGAAATAATTTAGGAGGAACTGACACAGTGTTGTCATAAGGAAGAAACTAGTGTTAAGAGGACTGCCATCAGCACTGGGGAGGGCGGGCAGCTCTGCACCGTACCCAGAAGCAGAAGGGCTGGGGGAGGACACAGAAGACAGGGTGACACGGTGTCTGCGGGTCTCTGACGAGCCAGCACAGCTTGATGAGACAGACACATTCTGAAATATTAAATGCTATTTGCACCTCTAGGTACACACGTGTGAAAAAGCAAACTGTCCAGAACAGCCCACCCGGCACCCCATCTTCAGGACGGGTGGGGTTTCTGCTCTATACTACTTTAGGCGATGCTTTAAAACTTTTTTTTTTAATTTATTTTTTTATTTTTGATTGCGTCGGGTCTTCGTTGCTGCGCGCGGGCTTTCTCTAGTTGTGGTGAGCGGGGGCTACTCTTTGTTGCGGTGCGCCGACTTCTCATTGTGGTGGCTTCTCTTGCTGCGGAGCACGGGCTCTAGGCGTGCGGGCTTCAGTAGTTGTGGCACGTGGGCTCAGTAGTTGTGGCTTGCGGGCTCTAGAGCGCAGGCTCAGTAACTGTGGCACGCGGGCTTAGGTGCTCCGCGGCATGGGGGATCTTGACCGACCAGGGATTGAACCCGTGTCCCCTGCATTGGCAGGCAGATTCTTAACCACTGCGCCACCAGCGAAGCCCAGAATTAATTTTTTTATACTGCTAAAATCATTAATTTTATGTAAGGATGACAGAAAACAAAGAGTCAGAGTCAGAGACTCAAACTTCAGATTCTATGAGGGATGAATATCTGGGCTCCTGATCTCTCACTTCTTTGTAGGCATTATTCATCTTCTAACTGGCTACCTAAGTCTCTGGATGTTTCCCTCCCTGTAAAACAGGACCCGGTTAGCCTTTGAGGGGATCTCCCCCAACCGCTTCTTCGTAGCCTCACAAGAAGACTGAGGCAATGAAACGTTCCAAAGTGAAAGCAGATGAGTGATGGGAAAAGCCTGCATCTAAGCTAAGAATATCCTGTAGAACGCCCACTATTTTCAAACTAATTGTTTTTTTATAGGGGATATTATCAATGTAAGTACATTTATAGTGGAGGCTAATGGTAAATATGGGAGAAAATTAAACTAGGAACAAGTTAGTTATAGCCATTTACTGAAACAAAAGGGAAAATCAAAACCTCTTGTTGATAATTCATTTATAAAGGACCACATGTGACTATCCAAAAATCAACTGGCTCTTGTCCAAAAGCCTACGAAAACAGAGAACTTACAATATGTTGTTGATAACTAAGTACACCTGATTAGATGCAAGCCTAAGCCTCACCACCAATATGCAGTTTTCCTCTGGAGAATACAGTCACTATTAACGAACAAAAGCCCGGGCAACAGGCCCCCTGGTGTTCACAGCCTTGCATGCTGGGCTCTCCCCAGGGGGGCGCAGCACATCTGGGGCTCGCTCCTGGTCACAAAACCGGGCAGGCGAGGGCACTCCCGCGAGCGCGCGCCAGGTCACGGGAGGAGACACAGCAGGGCCGAGAGGGCCGCATGGAAACAAAGACCTGGGTCCTACAGCTGCCAGGGCGACTCTGCCAGCAGCCTGAAGGACCCTGTGTCCCTCCCCAGCTAGGCCTCCAGACACGCCGAGCGGGGCCCCCGACAAGCCACGTGCAGACCCACAAAACTGACCGATACCAAATGCAGTTTCAGCTCTTCGGCCTGTGAACTGCGCTAAGCGGCCACAGGAAACAAACATACGGCCCTCCCAAGGGCGGGCCCGGGGTGGCCACGGTCCCAGCAGCACGGCCGGCACAGAAGATTCCTGACCCACAGATACTGATGTTTAAAGCTGTTAAGTTTTAGGATAATTTGTTACATAACAGTGGATGACGAATACAGCATGAAACAGGCAGAAGCACAAACACGATAAGGAAGGGGGGTGATAACCTAGAACATCAAGAGGATCCACTTTGAAAAATCAAGGTCAGTAAACTGGGCAGATTCAAGACACAAACACAGGAATATGTTAGGAATATATCATATTCTACACTTGGAAGTACTTGTACCGTGTGTGAGTATCACTCAACTCTTAGCAGCAACACAAGTTAAAGTAACCCAGGAACGGATCTGACCTACATGAACAAAGGTACAACTTTTTACTGAGCAACATCAGGACTTTTTTTTAAAAATAAATTTATTTATTTATTTTTGGCTTCGTTGGGTCTTCGTTGCGGTGCACGGGCTTCTCATTGCAGTGGCTTCTCTTGTTGTGGAGCACGGGCTCTAGGCGCACGGGCTTCAGTAGTTGTGGTGCACGGGGCTTAGCTGCTCCGCGGCATGTGGGATCTTCCCGGACCAGGGCTCGAACACGTGTCCCCTGCATTGGCAGGCGGATTCTTAACCACTGTGCCACCAGGGGAGTCCCACAACATAAGGACTTTAATCAAAATAAGGAGATTCCTTATGGAATATGACAAGATTATATCATTTTCTGGAAGAACTAACAAGCAGGATTAGTTAAGAGCAATGGTATCAGAGCCAAGAGACTGGCAGGTACAGCCAGGAACAGCCGAGTGGATTCTCACGTGTCAAAAACCTGGTAAAATGTCCAATAGACACCACATGCCAACAGGGAAGGGAAGCTCTACTACACTGATGGCATGAGCCAACTCTAGCTATTCAGACCTTCAACCGCAGCCTGGCGCCCGTCCCCACCGTCACACAGAAGGCAGGCGTGCAACACCTGCCCCGCAAATTTTAAATGGGCGTTTCTTGTGCTTGGTCATCAACCAACACACCCATGGAAGACACGGCCTAAGTATGTAACAGGAAATTCAAGTCCATAAACCACGAATGTGCGCAGTAAGGTTGGAGAGACAGCCTGTCAGGCAGGAGGCACCAGGTCATCACCTTCACCCCCTAACAGACCTTCAGGATGGGCTCGCCTCTGCCCTCAGGCCTGATCTACTCACTCGCCCCTGCCTGGTCCCCCGCCCTCCCTGCCCTCAGGATCACGCCCCCGAACTCGCCGCCCAGCCTACAAGGCCTACTAGGCTCCTACTCCTGTTGTGCTGTGGCCACAGGACTCCTCGACTGGCTGTGCGTGCCAGAGACAGCAGGGAAAGAAGGCGAGCAGGTGGGCCAAGCAAGCCCCACAGATGCAGTGACAACCAGCCTCTGTGTGGAGAGCCACCAGGCGGGCTGGGACCCTGTTTTCCCTCCAGCTGATCAGTGTCTTAGATGCTTTCTAAAAGCTACAAACTGGGTTTCAACATGAAGTCTCATTTTAGATGTTGGCGACAAACCAAAATATAACACTCAGGGGCTAATAAGACTTTGAACTTTGCAGCTCAAATAAATCACATCTCTGAACCACATGGGACCTTCTGCTCTGCGACCCCTGGCCTCTGCTCCAGGGCGTCAAACCCCAGACACTCACCGTCCTACCTGCAACTTCAGGGGGGTCCGTCCCTCCTTCACTCACCCTCTTACTGGGCTCTGTAATATAAGGGCACTGGCTCAGGAAGCACCCCATGACGGCTCAGTCCACGGCCCGTTCTCACATAGGCCACGTGCTCTGTGGATGTCACAGCGCTTGCCATGGCAACTGCACACACTCTACAGTGGAGCCCAGGACCGAGGGTCCCCAGGGCATCTGCCCTCCAGCACCCTGGCCAGAGCGAGGTGAGGCAAACAGACCCCCTCGGACACTGATGGTCATGGGTGAAATGGAGCAACCCCTGGGGTGAGTGGCCCGGAAATTTATTTTTTGAGTCTTAAGTGGCCATTTCTTTTTACGGAGTGACTACACTTGCAGAAATTTAAGAGTATGATTCACTAAGGTGTGCAAACTTTTATGTCCAAGGCTATGTAATATAGCATGTTTTTAACAGTTAAAAGCTGGGCACAAATGTTCATCTACTAAATCGGAGTATTTGACAATCCCATTTAAAGAAAAGGTGGTTATAAGAAAAATTATCATTGTGATGAAAAAAATGAAAGATATGAAAAAGTGAAATTATATACACAGTATGACTACAACTGCTTAAAAACCACACAAACTCCCAAGTTACATCTCAAAAAGAAAACGGGAGAAAATATACTAAACCCTATTGTCATGGTGTTTAAGTGGTAAGATGGTAGATTTCTTTCTACTCTTTGTTTAGCAGGACAGCCTGGACGCCCTGGGGACAGTCAGTACACTCGCGGAGAATGCAGGAGATGACGACTACAGCATGACACAGGCAGAAGTACAAACACGGAAAGGAAGGGGGATGATCTCTCTCTCTCTCTCTCTCTCTCTCTCTCACACACACACACACACACACACACACACACACACACACACGAACGCCGAGCTCCGCGCTGGATGCAGTAGCGGTTCGTCAACCCCTCATTCACCTTGTTACCACACGTCTACCCCCCGCCCTAACAGGCACCCAGGAGTGGATCTACTGGAAGAGAAATATTTCAGACACCGTCTTTTTTTTAACTGTCTGAAAACTGTAAACCGTAACACCCCAGACTCCTGCCTGCACGGGGAGCCCCGTCCTGTCTCAGCTTCCCGGGAACTGGCCTCACAGTCCAGCTCTGTGTGGAAACATAGTAGCAAGAGAATGTCTATCAACTCTATCAAAACAAGGGATGAGGCCTTATCAGGAAGATCCTTTATTTGCTGACAGAGATGAAATCTTGCTCCAAATTTCTACACACCTCAATGTACCAGACAGCTGTGTACTTGGCAGCTATGGTGTGAGGGGGCCCAGACGCTCCACGTTAGAAAGGATGCCAGAGATACATTCGGTAGATTACTCCTTTCTGCCCGTGGACACCGCCGAGTAAGCATCGTTGACGTTCCCCCCCGCCACCACTGCCGTCATGTCTAAGTCAGGGTCTCCCAAAGAGCCGCACAGCCGCAGAAGCTCTTCGTCGGAGGTCTGAGCTTTGAAACAAGCGACGCGAGCCCGAGGAGGCATTCTGAGCAGCGGGGAGCGCGCACAGACTGTGTGGCGACGAGGGATCCAAGCACCAGGCGCTCCAGAGGCTTCGGGGTTGTCATCACACACGCCACCGTGGAGGAGGTGGGTGTGGCCATGAAGGCAAGGCCACACGAAGTGGACGGGAGAGTTGTGGAACCAAAGAGGGCCGTCTCAAGAGAAGACTCTCAAAGACCTGGTGCCCACTTAAGTGTGAAAAAGATTTTTGTTGGTGGCATTAAAGAAGACACTGAAGAACATCATCTAAGAGATTATTTTGAACAGTCTGGGAAAATTGAAGTGATTGAAATCATGACTGATCGAGGCAGTGGCCAAAAGAGAGGCTTTGCTTTCGTAACCTTTGATGACCATGACTCTGCAGACAACACTGTCAGTCAGAAATGCCACACTGTGAATGGCCACAGCTGTGAAGTAAGGAAAGCCCTACCTGAGCAAGAGATGGCTAGTTCCTCATCCAGCCAAAGAGGCCCAAGTGGTTCTGGAAACTTTGGTGGTGGTCATGGCGGGGGTTTTGGTGGGAGTGACAGCTTTGGTCGTGGAGGAGACTTCAGTGGCCGAGGTGGCTTTGGTGGCAGCCGCAGTGGTGGTGGCTATGGTGGCAGTGGGGATGGCTATAATGGGTTTGGTAATGATGGAAGCCATTTTGGAGGTGGTGGAAGCTACAATGATTTTGGCAGTTACAACAATCAATCTTCACATTTTGGACCCATGAAAGGAGGAAACTTTGGAGGCAGAAGTGCTGGCCCCTGTGGCGGTGGAGGCCAATGCTTTGCCAAACCCCGAAACCAAGGTGGCTGTGGTGGTTCCCGCAGCTGCAGTAGCCATGGCAGTGGCAGAGGTTTTGATGACTGCCAGGGAACAAAGCTTAGCAGGAGACGAGAGCCAGAGAAGTGACGGGGAAGCTACAGGTTACAACACATCTGTGAACTCGGCCAAGCACAGGGATGGCAGGGCCTAGCTGCTACCAAGAAGACATGTTTTAGACAATACTCATGTGTATGGGCAAAAAACCTCGAGGACTGTATTTGTGACTAATTGTATAACAGGTTATTTTAGTTTCTGTTCTGTGGAAAGTGTAAAGCATTCCAACAAAGGGTTTTAATGTAGATTTTTTTTTTTTTGCACCCATGCTGTTGATTGCTAAATGTTAATACTCTGATCATGATGTGGAATAAATGTGTCTTTAAAAAAAACAAACAAGAAATGATGCCACTGTTTAAGTGAACAGAAGATACATACCCCAGGGGCAGAAATACGGTAAAAATCTAGTTTTAATTTGTTAGGCACCATTTTACCAATACTGAAAACAAAGATCAGAAAGAAAGCCCTACATTGAGAGAACACATTCCACACTTGAATATGGTAGTTGGTGGACCCAAGAGTAAGGGATATAGATTTCTGAGAGTGAAATAAAGTCAAGAATTACAATACAATGAAAACTCAGCTGCAGAAGGAGCCAAGCACGGGGCCTGGGAACCGTGTGTAAATACACTGTTACGTCTTGGCCGGTGATCTGCTCGGGTTTATTCCAGGAGACACGAAACATCACTAGGACTGGTTAATTCCTTCCCTCCTGCCAGAAACAGGAAGATTGGGGTTACTCACGTGATATCCCTTCGCTGATAGCAGCCCTGAAGTAGGCAGGCGATCAGGTCGCTGATAAACTCCACGTCATCTCTGTGAAGAGCTGCTTCTAACTCCTGAGGAGGAGAAGGGAGAGGGATTGAGAGCTCGGACACGGAGGCAAATTTCCTAACAGCCAGCGGCCCGTCCCTTCCAGGTCGCCACCACACCACCACTGCCGTCCCCGTCACGGGCCAACTGCCCTCCTTTCTGGTTTTCCAAGAGTTTACTCCCCCACTGCTCCTTACCAAGCTCCATCCCTTTCACCTGCACACACAGACACCTCTTTTTACAAGTCAATGCCAGCACGGTCATAAGAGCTTAACTTATATTAATATACTGTTTTGCTTTCTATTATTTTGCAAGAGTGTAAAGGAGCAAATATGTAATTACTCAGAAAGTATTCATTTATTTAAGAGTTTCAACAGGTAAACCAGCTGCAACAGCTTTCCAGAACCACGCTACCTTGAGAAGCAGCACTAGTAGGAAATGAGCAATCTGTGGTCCCCACAGGCCCGAGGGAAGGAGGTGCCAGCGCCAAGGCCGAGCTTACGTCACCTGAAGAGAAGTGAGGCAATGCCGTGCTAAGGGGCTAATCCCAGGGGAGGTGCACGTGCTGTCCTTGGGGTTTAGGCAGAGATGCCAAGGATTTAGCTTGACTTCGCGCATACTCTAAACAAAGGTTCGCTGAGGAGCTACAGGGACAAAAGGTGACAGCGTGGAATTTTGGGAGATTCTATTCCCTTCTCAAGCTCCCACAGTGAACCAGTGTTTCCTGAGATGACAGAACATGCCCCAGTCACCAGCTCCCGGGACGCAGAGAGGGCCCACGTCTGGTCCACCAGGATGCCGTCCACCCACCGTGCAAGCCATTTCCCAAGGGTCCACTACGCTTGTGGTGTGGCCGGCTCATAACCGAAATTGCGAGGGTCTTATGAGTGGTTTGGAAAGCATGAGGTGTGCCAAAGATGCAGTTTCTGCCCACACCAAGTACCGGGCAGTGTACACAAGGCGGGGGGGGGGGTCCACTTCTGCTGTAAAAATGGTAAAGGTCTTTTTAAGGCTATTTTAATTGTTCCATTTATTATTCTATGTTTAAAAGTTTCTAAGTTTGTAAACACCCACTCCGAAAACTTCACATGACAAGAAACTGCTAAGCATGCCAACTGATAGAAGCAAACAAAATACAAACTACCCTGAGAAGGAAGGGGGCGGGGGGGGGGCGGCATAGACACCTTGAAAGCCCAGGTGAGCGAAACTCAGAATTCAAAGACAAGGCCCAAGCATGAAAACCTTGTGCCTGCCCTACATACAAATTTGGTAACGATGAGCATGTCTATTACAGTGGCTCTTATTCTTCTATTAGCTTACTAATTCCTTTGGGCAGAGCTCTTTTCTACCGACCAAACATAACAAGGATTTGAACTATATTTGGTCAGAATTCATTTATTCAACAAACATTTCCAGGGCACCCGGCACTTCCTGAGCCCTGGGGAGCTGGGGTCAGCGGGGGGAGAAGACGGGACACAGCACCTCTGGGCACAGAACCGGTGCTGTGGGAGGGAAGGGCGCTGCTCCCGGGGCCCAACACCCAGGGTGGGGCTGGACACGGGCCAGGCGGGCCCTGCCCTCCGTGAAGAGGTGGGACCTGCCCGGCTGCTGCGGCAGAGGGTGGAGATGAGGCCACTGCAGCTCGAGCAACAGCCCAGAGGAGACTCTGAGGGACTTAGCTGAAGGAGACAGACAGCAGGAGGGGAGACACGCACATCCAGAGCCCAACAGGAGCACAGGAGGGACAGGGCAAGGGAAGATTCGGGCTCCTGCTGAAGCCCAGTCACACCGGGCAAGACCCCAAAGGAAACCGCAGTGAGAGAAGAGGCTGGACCCTTGAAGCACAAAGTCCCAGGCCACCTCCTTCAATAGATTAGCCAGAATTACTGACACTAGAACCGGAAGGAAAATATCCACAAACCAATGATAGGAATGTGTCATGAACCAAGAATTATGATTAATACAATCTGTGAATCTGAGGTTTAAAAAAGGAAAGAAAAAGCTGTTACACTGTATTTTCTGCTGGCCTCAGAACCCAGGCTTCATTGGTGATTCAACCATTGTTTTCTTTTTTTTAATATTTATTTGTTGATTTGGTTGCGCCGGGTCTTAATTGCGGCATGCATGTGGGATCTAGTTCCCTGACCAGGGATCGAACCCGGGTCCCCTGCACTGGGAGCGCAGAGTCCCATCCACTGCGCCACCAGGGAAGTCCCCAACCATTGTTTTCTTAACATTATCAGCAGAAAGTGAAGACTAACACCCCTATCTACACTTGAAAAAATTATTAAACGATCTGTTCTATCCAACTCTGGCAGAGAGTCTAAATGGCACTGGTGAAAACCTGTCCCCAGTGAACCTGGGCTTGCCTTTCTGGCACAACCATACTCTAGGTAGCCACTGGGAAGGCGGTTACATACAAGGCTGTGCACCGGGCATGCTGAATGGGAACTGGACAGGCTTGAAATGTCTCTCAATGTACTGAGAGGAGCTCTGGTATCATGAACGCAATCCCACCCCCGCCTCCCATTTCACCCACGGGATATGGTGACTCACAAACAGTAACTCACAAAATACACAACTGCTTTTCACACGTATTTCTATGATATTATGCTTCATAAATCAAAAGCTACCTAGAAAACAAACCAAAATAGATGCAGGCCCCTGGTAACTTGGGAGGTGCACTTTTCCCGCCAGCTCGGCAGGACTTCACCCACACAACTGGTGGACAGTCCGAGGAAGAAGGCACTGCCTCTGGACAGCCAGCTGTCCTCCCCTGCAGCTGCCACATGGTGACCAGGGCACCGGGCGCAGCCTCAGCACTCACGGCCCTGGGCCTAATGTTACAGAGAGACAGCAAAGGAGAAACAGGAGAGCAATTTCAATCCGGCTGAACAAAAAAAAGTGCCGGCTTATCGGTTAAAATGTTTTCACTTCAATGGGCAGAGTTTCAGATATTGCAAAAGGTGAAAACGTCGTGGAGCTGATTCAGAACAATGTGAATACACTTAACACTCCTGAATTGTGCACTTAAAACGATGGTAAATTTTGTGTCTTTTACCACAATTTATTATAGAAAAAAAAACTTTATCACGTTAAAAGTTTCCCTGTGCAGGGGTTGTTGTGATGATTTAAATGAGGCGATGCTTATAAAAGCCAGACCAGCCTGGCACGCAGCAAATGCTCTATAGCATGTGAGCGCAGCAATTATCTCACCTTCCTTAAGTGGTGGTGTGTAGAAAAAAGCAGACTGAAGAGATAGAAAGCGGTCTTTTCAAAATTCAGGTTTCTGAACAACAGAAATTCAAACTCTTAATACATGGCCTGTGTGCATGAGCCAATAAAACTATCTCCAAATCCAGTTATTCAAAGCTTTACCGCATAGCCTTCAGCCGGGAGCCTGAGGCTTAGGCTAAGGCAACAAGAAATAAACACCCTTCAAGCGCCCCACCCCCACTTTCCTCCTCCCCCTTTGTATTTCCTTTTCACTGTGGGCACTGAGCTGTGAGCACAGAAATCTGAACTTTGCCAAGATGCTCTGGGGCGGGGGCGGGGGGTGGTGGTGATCAGCAAATCAGCCGAGAAGGGACACGAGAAGGGCTCCTGGGCTCCCGCTCTTCAGAGGGGCCGGAGGGAGAACAGGGCTCGCCCTCTGTGCAGCTGGCGGCACAGCTCATTAGGGACGGGCCTGTTCAGCACCGGCACACGGCCCTGCCCTCGGGACCTGGCGGTGGCTGCTGGGAAAAGAACCCCAGGGTGAGCCAGGGAGGGAAAGGGGGCCCTTAGCCTATGTCGTGGAAACCCTTCGCCACAAACAGGGAGAACGTCCAGAAGAGACAGCCAAGTGCAGCACAGGGAACACAACTAACTCCTTCCACGCACGGCCACCACTTGGCACCTGTTCTCAAATGTCACTGCAGGGACTTTCTACTGTTTGATCTGCTCCTGAGCCCCGTACAAGTCTTCTTTAACCTTTTGCGAAAGAAGGTGGTAAAGAGAAAACAACTTTCTTTCCTTCAACTTCCAAGGAAGGATGAAGATCACAGAGCTGCACCCTCCGGGCACAAAGATCCTGCTGAGCGTACCTAAGGAGGGAAAAAGGGCTAAGGAAAACAGCCATATGTGCTGCATTTGATTTCAGAAGGTTACAAATCTTTCTCACCTGCACAGGAACCAACTGCAAGGCAGTAGGGGTCACAGTCAAAGACGGGGGCTTCTGTGTGGGCCCCAGAACTGCGCTCACACAAAGGAGATGCACAGCAGGCCCTCCGAGGACCATCCCAGCTGCTCTCCATGAGACACCGCCTGGAGAGCGGGCTCAGCCTCCAGAAGGCCTCCCTGACTCTGGCAGCTGATGCTTTCTAACTTGATATAAATTAATTTAATCCCAAAGGCTGCCCAGGCCAATTCAAACCATGAGGTATACATCAGCCCGAGCGGGTTACCGCTGAGGATCCCCAAGGTGCTGCCCCAACGCCCTCCCCGTGGCCGGCAGCTCTGCACTGCGGCTTCGCTGCAGACACACCTTCCTCTGGGCAGCCCACGACACGGCTGCCACTGGCTGTGATGCTGGGGAACAACAGAAAGGAAGCCACATAGCTCCCCTCAGATGGGACTGCTATCCTAGAATATTAGATTAACTGGAAAATACTAATCAAAGCAATAAATGTGTAAACCTACAAGAACACGATTTTCTAAAAAGGTATAAATTACCAAAACGGGCTCCAGAAATTTTAAAAAAGGCTCAGAACTTTCATGGATCTTCTTCCACAAGAAAGCCCCCACGATACACAAATAATTCCTGAGCACTGAGGAGATGGAAGCTTCGCAACACGTCCACAAAGCTGGTGCTGGATGAGCAGGGCCCTATGGCCCAAGCAAGCCTCAGACCCAGGTCGGCGTCTGGACTTCAGCGCAGAGACTGTGCCTCTCGGGCCCCACGGCGCATGGACGCGGCACAGCTTCCTGGAAAGCTGGGTTTACTCTGATTGTTTTGTTTTCATCGTTGTTGCTTATTGTTGTTTCGAAAGATTTTTTTAACTGAAACAGGAGACTTCATCAGACAATTTATGCCAAAGCTACTTCAGACGGTAGAGCTCCAGACCTCTGAGGTTAAGCAACCCTACTCCCTGCTCACCACTGGACTGGCTGGAAATTATTTTAGGTGGAGCCAGTGAAATGTGGGGAGAGAAGCAACAGTCAAGGCTGGAGGGTTAATTTGGGCACTGTTTGCAGGACACAAGATAAGAGAGACCAGGGTGAGAAGGTCCCAAGCCCAGCCCAGGGAAGACGCCAAGGGGCCAAAACCAGGAGGACGTCAGTGAAATGGAAAGGACGGGGTGAAACAGGCACGTTTCAGGAGAAGAGTCAACGAGATTTTGCAACTAACTGTAGGCAGAGGGCAAAGGACAGGAAATTTTAGGTAACAAGTTTTAATCCTGCATCTCCCGCCGCCCACCAAAAGATTACGGGATTGCTAAGTGATAACAAAAAAGCTGAATGGAGGCCGGGTGGGAGGGACAGAGACGACAAAGTTTAAACTGGGAAACATGCTGGTTGTTGGTATGTGACCACGGCCTGGTCTCCTGAGAGCAGCACAGAAAACTGCACGCATGACTTGGGTGTGTGGGGCCCTCCTGACCAGTCCTATCAGCTCACCCTCCGTGGTCACGTGACAGTGGGTGTCACAAGTGAACGGTGCCCCTGCATCTGAAGACATGCTCCACACCAGGCTCTGTGTCTAGTGCGGAGGGTGCCAACAGGTCTGGAGACGCCCCCTCCGGGAGCCTCACATCTGGGAGGGGCAGGCAAAAGGAGCAGTAGTCCCCATTCCCAGCTGCAGCTACAGACAGCAGTGACTAAGAAAGAGCACCTAACGAGCACCTGTGCCGAAAGCCCTCGGGCCTCCGCAGAGGAAGGGCCGGAAAGAGCAGAGAGAAAACCAAAGACAGGAGCCCCTGGGAGCAGCCAGGCTAAAGGATGAATGTGTGACTGAAGGTTTGCAGAAATGCCTGCCATCGAACAACGAGGAGAAATCTGGGAAGACAGGACAAACTAGGAATGACCAGGATGTGGTTATAACTGGGAAAATAGTCCCGAATTCTCACTGGAAAAAGATAAAGAATGTTCCAACCAATCTGCATGCTGTCTAAAGATGTCCCCAGGTAAAGAACTGGGCTGTGCTGACCCAGCCCCAACCCTGGTGGGGCAGGACCTTTCATCAGGCTGGGGAGAAATCACCCCCTCTTCTGATTCTCAGCTCCCTGACCAGTACGTGGGCCTGGGTGTTAGGAAGGTGGTGTGTGTTGAATGGCAGGTACCAATCCAATTTTAAATAAACACACAACAAGGTCCTACTGTATAGCACAGGGAACTAAATTCAATATCCTATGATAAACCATAATGGAAAAGAATATGAAAAAGAATGTGTATATACACAGATAAGTGAGTCACTTTGCTGTACAGCAGTAACTAACTCAGCACTGTAGTTCAACTATACTTCAATTAAAAATAAATTTAAATAAATAAACAAAACACCATCGCGAGACCCTGGGTCCACGGACATCGTTAGGGTTCTGAATCTACAGAGCTGAGCACCAAATCGATCACCTGAAAGGACTCCCAACAAAGCCAGCTACATACAGCCCCAGCAGGACCTTTAGGAAAGGAACACCTGAGAAGCTGTGCAGTAAGCAGGTACAACTCTTGTTGGGCTGAGGCAAAGACTCCTCAGCAAAATTCTCTCACAACAGAGTTATATAGAACGTTAATACTGACCGAGTTTCTTCTATTACAGGACACTCACTCAACTGTTTTATTTTGGGGTAAGAAATTAAGGAAGAGACAATAGCTTGAGACAACCTCAGTCAATGCCAGTTCTGGATGCCTCAAAAGGCCACTGACTGAATCATTTTACAAGGAGGCAAAAAAAAACACAACTTGACAACGATTCCATAATGGCTCCGCAGGTGTGATAACAATTACAAGTGTTGAAAGTCACCTTAAATACACATATACAAAGTGCTTATGTTGTAATGACCATGACTATATACCCACAGAGCAACTAAAACCCGAACTATCTTACTACTGAGTGAATAGGGACTTGGGACAAATTTTTCAGAAATCAGCAATAAAAGCAGATTCAAAAAGACAGCAGTGAGGGTAAAGTATTCTAGAAAGCTGTTCTTGAGATCTCCAAAAGTGGTTCTAGTGATGATGAAGAAATCATTTCTGGAAATAAGGATAGGGAGAAAAAGCCATTACTTCTAAACTTAAAATTCAAACGTTTATGTAAAATCCCCAAAGTCAAATCTCCAAACAGAAATTTGACTATTTCATCTCTGACATTAAAATTTAAATACACTATGACAAATCAATAGTCCCAAAGTTTTATTGAATCATCTCACTGGGAAGATGGGGTATCACCTAAATTTAGGCGTATGTGGGAAGTTTTCACGTTAATACCATTATGAAAGGAACTGAGTCAGAATTCATAGCTCCCGCTCTTTCCACTTTACCAAAAAGGAAGAGACCATTAAAGTTTGGAAAGGAGAGGGACTTCCCTGGTGGCGCAGTGGTTAAGAATCCGCCAGCCAATGCAGGGGACACGGGTTCAAGCCCTGGTCCGGGAAGATCCCACATGCCGCAGAACAGCTAAGCCCGTGTGCCCCAACTACTGAGCCCACGCACCGCAACTACTGCAGCCTGCGCACTCTACAGCCCGTGAGCCACAGCTACTGAGTCTGCATGCTTCAACTACTGAAGCCCGTGTGCCTAGAGCCCACGCTCCGCAACAAGAGAAGCCATCTTAATGAGAAGCCCACGCATCACAACAAACAGTAGCCCCTGCTCTACGCAACTAAAGAAAGTCCGCGCGCAGCAACAAAGACCCAATGCAGCCAAAATTAAATTGTTTAAAATTAAAAAAAAAAAATGTCGCTGATACAATTTAAAAAAAAAAAAAGTTTGGGGCTTCCCTGGTGGCGCAGTGGTTGAGAGTCCGCCTGCCGATGCAGGGGACACGGGTTCGTGCCCCGGTCTGGGAGGATCCCACGTGCCACGGAGCGGCTGGGCCCGTGAGCCACGGCCGCTGAGCCTGCGCATCCGGAGTCTGTGCTCCGCAGCGGGAGAGGCCACAACGCTGAGAGGCCCTCGTACCGCAAAAAAAAACAAAAACAAAAAAAACAAACAAACAAACAAAAAGTTTGGAAAGGGGAAAAGGTATGGAGAATAATATTCAACAATGACCTCATTTCTTTTCAAACAGATCAGAATCACTGCCCACCCCCCACCCTACCCCCATCCCATCACAGCCAGTTACTAACAAACACCCTCAGGTTCACTGGGCCTCACTCAAGATGCAGCTTTTTCGTCTCCAGGTCTCTCCTCTTTGTCTTTCCTCCCATGTCCCCTCAGCCTCCATATAAAAACTGGACTTTTGGGCCTCCCTGGTGGCGCAGTGGTTGAGAGTCCGCCTGCCGATGCAGGGGATACGGGTTCGTGCCCCGGTCTGGGAGGATCCCGTGTGCCGCAGAGCGGCTGGGCCCGTGAGCCGTGGCCGCTGGGCCTGCGCGTCCGGAGCCTGCGCGTCCGGAGCCTGTGCTCCGCAACGGGAGAGGCCACAGCAGTGAGAGGCCCGCATACCGCAAAAAGAAAAAAAAAAAAAAAAAAAAACTGGACTTTTTTTTGATCAAGGTGATTAGTAAAACAAATAAGCCAATATTTTCCAGTCAGGTTTTACCAATGTCTGTAGTAGGAAATGTAAACTTCACAGCAGGAAGGAGTTGAAAGGTTTTAACAAGAAAAAAAGTTAGAACTTCCCTGGTGGTGCAGTGGTTAAGAGTCCAACCGCCAACATTCTCCAGAATAGATCACATCTTGGGTCACAAATCAAGCCTCAGTAAATTTAAGAAAATTGAAATCATATCAAGCATCTTTTCTGACCACAACACTATGAGATCAGAAATTAATTACAAGGAAAAAAATGTAAAAAACAAAAACACATGGAGGCTAAACAATATGTTACTAAAAAGCCAAGAGATAACTGAAGAAAGCAAAGAGGAAATCAAAAACTACCTAGAGAAAAATGACAATGAAACACGACGATCCAAAACCTATGGGATGCAGCAAAAGCAGTTCTAAGAGGAAACTTTATAGCTATACAAGCCTACCTCAAGAAACAAGAAAAATCTCAAGTAAACAATCTAACCTTGCACCTAAAGGAACTAGAGAAAGAAGAACAAACAAAACCCAAAGTTACCAGAAAGAAAGAAATCATAAAGATCAGAGCAGAAATAAATGAAATAGAAACAAAGAAAACAATAGCAAAGATCAATAAAACTAAAAGCTAGTTCTTTGAGAAGATAAACAAAATTGATAAACCATTAGCCACACTCATCAAGAAAAAGGGGGAGAGGACTCAAATCAATAGAATTAGAAATGAAAAAGGATAAGTTACAACAGACACTGCAGAAATACAAAGCATCCTAAGAGATTACTACAAGGAACTCTATGCCATAAAATGGACAACCTGGAAGAAATGGACAAATTCTTAGAAAGCGATAACCTTCCCAGACTGAACCAGGAAGAAACAGAAAATATGAAGAGACCAATCACCAGTAATGAAATTGAAACTGTAATTAAAAATCTTCCAGGGCTTCCCTGGTGGCGCAGTGGTTGAGAGTCTGCCTGCCGATGCAGACGACACGGGTTTGTACCCCGGTCCGGGAAGATCCCACATGCCGCGGAGCGGCTGGGCCTGTGGGCCAAGGCTGCTGGGCCTGCGTGTCCGGAGCCTGTGCTCCGCAACGGGAGAGGCCACAACAGTGAGAGGCCTGCGTACCGCAAAAAAAAAAAAAAAATCTTCCAACAAACAGAAGTCCAGGACCAGATGGCTTCACAGGTGAATTCTATCAAACATTTAGAGAAGAGCTAACACCCATCCTTCTCAAACTCTTCCAAAAAATTGCAGAGGAAGGAACACTCCCAAACTCATTCTACGAGGCCACCATCACCCTGATACCAAAAGCAGACAAACATACTACAAAAAAAGAAAATTATAGACCAACATCACTGATGAATATAGATGCAAAAATCCTCAACAAAATACTAGCAAACAGAATCCAACAACACATTAAAAGGATCATACACCACGATCAAGTGGGATTTATCCCAGGCATGCAAGGATTCTTCAATATATGCCAATCAATCAACGTGATACACCTTATTAACAAACTGTAGAATAAAAACCATATGATCATCTCAATAGATGCAGAAAAAGCTTTTGACAAAATTCAACACCCACTTATGATAAAAACTCTCCAGAAAGTGGGCATAGAGGGAACCTACCTCAACATGATAAAGGGCATATACGACAAACCCACGGCAAACGTCATTCTCAATGGTGAAAAACTGAAAGCATTTCCTCTAAGATCAGGAACAAGACAAGGATGTCCACTCTCAACACTATTATTCAACATAGTTTTGGAAGTCCTAGCCATGGTAATCAAGAGTAGAAAAAGAAAAGGAATACAAATTGGAAAAGAAGTAGTAAAACTGTCACTGTTTGCAGATGACATGATACTATACATAGAGAATCCTAAAGATGTCACCAGAAAACTACTAGAGCTAATCAATGAATTTGGTAAGGTTGCAGCATACAAAATTAATGCACAGAAATCTCTTGCATTCCTATACACTAATGATGAAAAATCTGAAACGAAAATTATGGAAACACTCCCATTTACCACTGCAACAAAAAGAATAAAATACCTAAGAATAAACCTACCTAGGGAGACAAAAGACCTGTATGCAGAAAAGTATAAGACACTGATGAAAGAAATTAAAGATGATACCAGCAGATGGAGAGACATACCATGTTCTTGGATTGGAAGAATCAATATTATGAAAATGACTATTCTACCCAAAGCAATCTACAGATTCAATGCAATCCCTATCAAATTATCAATGGCATTTTATCGGAACTAAAACTAATCATTTTAAAATTTGTATGGAGACACTAAAGACCCTGAATAGCTAAAGCAGTCTTGAAGGAAAAAAACAGAGCTGGAGGAATCAGACTCTCTGACTTCAGACTACACTACAAAGCTACAGTAATCAAGACAATATGGTACTGGCACAAAAACAGAAACACAGATCAACGGAACAGGATAGAAAGCCCAGAGATAAACCCACGCACCTATGGTCAACTAATCTATGACAAAGGAGGCAAAGATATACCATGCAGAAAAGACAGCCTCTTCAATAAGTGGTGCTGGGAAAACTGGACAGCTACATGTAAAAGAATGAAATTAGAACACTCCCTAACACCATACACAAAAATAAACTCAAAATGGATTAGAGACCTAAATGTAAGACCATACAGTATAAAACTCTTAGAGGAAAACATAGGAAGAACACTCTTTGACATAAATCATAGCAAGATCTTTTTTGATCCACCTCCTAGAGCAATGGAAATAAAAACAAAAATAAACAAATGGGACCTAATGAAACTTAAAAGCTTTTGCACAGCAAAGGAAACCACAAACAAGATGAAAAGACAACCCTCAGAATGGGAAAAAATATCTGCAAACAAATCAACGGACAAAGGATTAGTCTCCAAAATATATAAACAGCTTCATACAGCTCAACATTAAAGAAACAAACAACCCAATCCAAAAACGGGCAGAAGACCTAAATAGACATTTCGCCAAAGAAGACATACAGATGGCCAAGGAGCACATGAAAAGCTGCTCAACATCACTAATTATTAGAGAAATGCAAATCAAAACTACAATGAGGTATCACCTCACACCAGTTACAATGGGCATCATCAGAAAATCTACAAACAACAAATGCTGGAGAGGGTGTGGAGAAAAGGGAACCCTCCTGCACTGTTGGTGGGAATGTAAATTGATACAGCCACTATGGAGAACAGTATGGAGGGTCCTTAAAAAACTAGAAATAGAATTACCATATGATCCAGCAATCCCACTACTGGGCATATACCCAGAGAAAACCATAAATCAAAAAGGCACATGCACCCCAGTGTTCATTGCAGCAGTATTTACAATAACCAGGACATGGAAGCAACCTAAATGCCCATTGACAGACAAATGGGTAAACAAGTTGTGGCACATATATATAATGGAATATTACTCAGCCATAAAAAGGAACGAAATTGAGTCATTTGTTGAGACGTGGATGGATCTAGAGACTGTCATACAGAGTGAAGTAAGTCAGAAAGAGAAAAACAAATATCGTATATTAATGCATGTATGTGGAACCTAGACAAATCGTACAGATGAACCAGTTTGCAGGGCAGAAGTTGAGATATAGATGTAGGGAACAAACGTACGGACACCAAGGGGGGAAAACCGCGGTGGGGTGGGGATGGTGGTGTGCTGAATTGGGCGATTGGGATTGATATGTATACACTGATGTGTATAAAATTGATGACTAATAAGAACCTGCAGTATAAAAAAACAAACAAACAAAAAACAGTACTAAAAAAAAAAGATTAATTACCTGCCTCGAACTGAAATGAATCAGTAGCTCATGTACAGTGAAACTGCAGTAAAATGACTGAACCTCAGGGGTGGTTAAAGACAATCTGGCCAATATCAGAGATGCAAATGCACTCTCATCCTGACCAGTCTACTGCACCCGAGTCACATCTAAGGTCTGGGCTGAAAAGAGCATGTAAATTAGTCCATTCTTTCCTCCACCCAGACACCCTTCCTCCTCCAGGCCAATTCCCTTTCCTTCCCATCTCTGCCAGCTTCCCCTCCACCTCCACCTCCACCCTCCCCAGTCCTCTGCAGGCCACACCCACCATCCTGCTGAGCCCCTCCAGCCATTCATACTCTGTTCTCTTCCTCAGAATCCCAGCAGACAGAGCAAACCCAGCACAAGGAGCCTGAACTCCCGGTCCCACGGCCTCCGACCTGCTTCCCCTTTGGCCGCCAGTCTCCAAATGGCAGCTTTGTCCCACTGCTCCAGCAGAAAGCCTTTCAGTCACCCTTGACCCTTCGCTCATTTCACAACTAACCCAGCAACCTGCCCTGCTGACTCTCCCTTCTAAGTGGATTCAGAAACCACCCTGTGTCCTCAATGCCTTCTCCTCCAGCCACTGTCTCAGCATCGACTTCCTCAGGGCCTCCCAACTGGATCCCTGTCCCTGCACATCAACGGGCTCAAGTCCTGCTGACCCTCAGCCCTCTGACCCCAGCCCGCATCAGCCAGCCTCCTGCCCTCTTCTCGAGGACCTGCAGCGCTCCTGCCAGGGGCCCCCTTCCTGCACCTGCATGGCTTCCCCATCATTCCCCAATCCACCTACTGTACTTTATTTTTCTTATTAACTGATCACCTATTTATTATATGTTTGTTTATTTTCTTTCTTCCACTGTTATTATGCAAATCCCTTGAGAAGCTTCCTGGTTTTTGCTTGTGGCTGTTTCCCTGAAATGCCCAGTGAGTATTTAGTAAATGTTTTTTGAAAGTTAGCCAGCATCCATAAGCCAAGATCCTAAACTTAACACAGTAAGACTGTATCACACACAGTAAGCCCTAAATTCTAGCTATTATAAGGGATAATAATTTAAAATATGAATATTGAGCAGCATATTATGAACATAAAGCATCTGAAACATTTTATGACCACTCCGAAGTTTGGTCTGAAGTCATTTAACAATTACCTACATCTGTGAAAACTCTTCTCTCCAAAAATTTAATCTGGAAGGATTCACTAATACAGCAGGCACAGGGGTTGTTCTGAGGTTAAATTAAGCTCACAGGCTCTAAAGGAGCCCTTCTGGGGTCAGTGCAGCGTTGGGTGTCCTGGTGTCCTGGGCCGGGGGGGCACCCTCCCAGCCCCCACGGCTGTGGCACTTCTCCCCGCACTTCCGAGCCCCTCTCCCACTGCCCTGTGAGAGGTGCTCAAACTCATTACTGTCACATCGCTTGTTCAGAAGCCTCCCAAAACTCCCGCAACTCACCAGACTGAGACACACTCCAACCCCTGAGTATGCCATTCAAAGACCTCAACTGATCCTTTCAATATTCTCTCCATTAAATAGACATCTTGTGGAGAACTAACCAGCTGTATTTTTCAAAAGTAACAGGTATTTCCCAATCTTTACTCCTGTTTGTTTCTTCTTTTATTATTATTATTTTTTTGCTGTACGCGGGCCTCTCACTGCTGTGGCCTCTCCCGTTGCGGAGCACAGGCTCCGGACACGCAGGTCCAGCGGCCATGGCTCACGGGCCCAGCCGCTCTGCGGCATGTGGGATCTTCCCGGACCGGGGCACGAACCTGTGTCCCCTGCATCGGCAGGCAGACTCCCAACCACTGCGCCACCAGGGAAGCCCCCGTTTCTTCTTTTAGAATAAAGGTCCCACCTTCACACCCACCCATCCCATCGCAGGGGCCCAGGGCCTCAGGGGGAAGGTGGATTTCCTGTGGTGCTCAGAGGTGGCCTGCGAGCTCAGCCCGAAGGACTTCTGCTAATTGCTTTCACCTGGACGATGACAGTCACCAGTCACGAGAGCCCTAAGCCCACAGTGCAAGTGTGGAGGGGGTGGAGGACAAGGGCTGTGCTGTGTTTCTTTTTCTGCCTGTGGCGCCATCAACTATGAATGCTTGAAAAGGAAAAGGGGCTTGGAAAGTAACATCTCAACTGACAGATTTAAAAGAGGATCAAGGAAATACTTGTTTTGCTGGACAACTTACTGACACTGGTGGGAGTCAAAACTAATGTCAGTAAGTTGTCCAACAAAACAAGTTGCACTGAAGGAAAAGAATAAACTCTGAACCACCGGAGAAGGACAGACACGTTCCTCCTGTAGGATTAACTAAGACTTCTGCATAAACGCAATTTTCTGCTTCTGCTGACAAAAACCAAGGGCCACCAGGACGGCAGCTCGGTTACATGCCAGCGGGGAAGACCTCGTTTCCTTGATGTTGGGAATGAGGGGAGCGGAGTGCCCACAACCAGGAGGAGGGCAGCTTTCCCAAACAGGCCTCCAGGACACGACAAAGGGCCAAGGAACACTAAACCAAACCTGCCAACCACTGCCTGCTGGTTTGAGTGGAGATGGAAGGCTGCTAACACCGGAAGAGGCCCAGAGGGGTGATGTCCTAGGCAGGAAAAGACAGTATTTGGTGCAAACATGAGAGAATTTTCTCCCCCAAAAAGAAACATGTGATATGAAATATAGGACGTAGCTCAACTATCAGGACACAGACTGAGACCCTCAGAGCAGCCGACAAATGACAGAGACAGAGACACTCCGTAACATCCAAGACTGTCTCTCTCCAGACATGTCAACTGCAAGCTTCACACTTCAATGAGAGGGGCAAGAAAACTGAGCCCCTAAATCAGGACCCCTCTCAAGGTCCAAAATGAGACTCCAAGTTACAAGTGTAAACAGACAGATGTCATAGGTGACAGGATACCGAGGACACCATGCCGCCTTCTTGGCTGGAGGAAGAGGGTCAGTCCCTGTAGTAAACAAGCGCTGACCTAAGTAACTCTGGAAATGAGTAGAATCTGTGAGATGACAAGAAGCACTGCCCAGCACTGTGCTCTAGGTGGTAAAGCTGTTTCCCATGGGGTTATGTGTCATAACAAGCCTGACACTGCTGGAGCCGGAACTGGACAGTCACCTGGTGGATGGCAGCTGTGGGAGCCGGCTTCCCTCTGCTGCAGCCGCACGGGGAGCCCACAGAGAAGCGAGGACGGACCACGGAGCAAGTGGCCTGAGAGACCTCAGTATGAACTCATGATTAGCCTTACACAGCGACGGTTAACACAGAAATATTTATACACCTTAGTACACACACATACGTCTCCTTGCCCTATCAGCTGAGAGGGTCCAGAAGCAAAAATAACCCAAGAGCAAAGCGCACACCTCGCACGCAAATCTCAGTTTTCAATACCGTTCTCCAGTAAAAGGGACCTGAGCTCCTTGGAGAAATGGCAGATTCTAGGACAGGGGCTGGAAATGTAGTGAATGGAGGACCTTGTAGTGTCTGAAAGTAAGGAAGCACTCAAAAACAAAACAAAACAAAACAAAGCCACCCCATAGGGCTTCCCTCGTGGCACAGTGGTTAAGAACCCACCTGCCAATGCAAGGGACATGGGTTCGAGCCCTGGTCCGGGAAGATCCCACATGCCGCCGAGCAACTAAGCCCGTGCGCCACAACTACTGAAGCCCACGCACCTAGAGCCCGTGCTCCGCAACAAGAGAAGCCACCGCAATGAGAAGCCCGTGCACCGCAACCAAGAGTAGCCCCCGCTCACTGCAACTAGAGAAAGCCCGTGTACAGCAACGAAGACCCAACACAGCCAAAAATAAATAAATAATTTTAAAAAATTTTAAAAGCTACCCCATAGCCAAATGATTCAGTTCCCAATGGCCAAAGCTGGAACAACCTGAGTAACAAAATACATAAACTATTGGATTATAAAAGCATAAAAATGCATAAAAGAATAAAACAGTAAATATTTATAAATATAAATAAATAAAAAGAATAAATCAATCCAATAAAAAACTGTGCTGTGAGGGCATCATCTGTGGCTCAGCGGAGGATCACTCTGCAGTGCAGAGAGGTCTGGACTGAACAGAGCTCAGCAGAGGAGGGGTGGGGCCGCAGCCCCCGGGAGGCACCGCTAAGGAGCAGCCCGCAGGGTGCGGGGTCGGGCGGCACTCAGACCACAGGCCTTCGATGCGCCTGTGCTACATGGAGGCCATAAAGGGGTCCCTAGTGGTGGAGGCTTTTTTGTTTGGGGGAAATTTGTCTCCCATTTGTTTAGGTTACTTGTGCCTGAGAAACACCTGCAGGGCACACACTTAGTGGCCCTTCGTACAGACACCTTGCGAAGGCACGGGCTCTGCTCAAGGAGCTGAGAGGCTGGGACGCTCCTTGCCAAGGGGTGCCTAAGGCTGCATATTTGGAAAACCCACGTGAAAAGCCAGGTCTCCCGCACTGAACTTTCAAAAAGGGTGGAGGGTGCACAATGGTGTCAGTCACGAAGAAGTTTAAGAATTTAAAGAGCTGCAACCAAGAGGCAGCGCCACTGTGTATCTGCCGTCACATCCGGTTCTGTGCGGGCCCTGCAGGTAAGAGAAGGAAGAGCTGGATTTAACCAGGACGGGCTGGAAGTGTCAGAAGAAGCGCAGCAGTGGTGGTGGCCAGCCCTGGCATTCCGCCCAGAGAACCCCTGCCTCCTCGGCCTCCAGCCCCACGCCATCTCCCCTCCTCCAAGGCGAGCATCTGTGGCTTGCTTCTGACCCCACAAGACAGCAAGGGTCACGGGATGACGCCGAGGTGACGCTCAGTGTCGGTGCATCCCGAGCTGGCTCGGAGGAAGCAAGCGGCCGCGTGGAGGGCTCCCGTGGCAAGGAATTGAGGGGTGGCTTCTCATCCACATGGCAGGCGATCGTGGCAGCAGATCCCCCCACTTCTGGAGTTGAGCCTTCCGAGGCCACCGCAGTCCCCACCAGGCCTGGCCGCGGCTCAGCGGTGCGCAGCTCCTGCCCAGGGGAATTGAGGTAAGGAGCACGTGTGGCTTTAAGACGCAAAGTTCACACCTGTTGCACGCTGTTACGCATCAGTCTTACACAAGAGAGGAACTATAACCGACCATGAAAATGAAAGTGGGTCAGGAAGATGTGCACGTAGGGACAGAGAAAGCTGAAGAATCCGTGTGTGCACATCCGGGGAAGGAAGGTTGCCGGAGCTCAGGTGCCGGGAGTGAAAGCTGGCGATGCTCAGTGCTGGGCTTCGCGTTAAAGTCGTGCAGGTTTTGCAGCTGTTGGTAAACGACAGGTCTAGGCTTTTTCTCACTGCGTCGCACTTAGAAGATACTAACACAAACTCGTACAGCCTTCTCAGGAACTAACAGACCTGTCTTTTCCTGCTCAGCTGCAGGATCAATTTCTCAGTTCAACTGTTCGTCATGACACCCCACACGCTAAGCCCTGGCCTGCAGCGTGGACATGTGGCTAAGCGGCTTATCACAAATCATTCTGGACCAGTCATCTTGCTGCTGCAAACCACATCACCACAAAACTTAGTGGCTTAAAATAACAACAAACGTGTTCTCTCCCACGACTCTGAATCAGGAACTTGGGAGCTGTCCGGCCTCGGGGCTTTCGTGAGCTGCCACCAGATGCTGGCGAGGGGTTCCATCATCTAAGGACAGGCGCTCATGTGCACGGTGAGCACACAGATGCTGGTGTCAGCCAGTCGGTCCCTCCTACAGGGGTCTCTGCAGGGCTGCCGGAGGGTCCCTGCACTGCATGACACGTGACCCAAGAGACCAAGGCTGAGGCTGTTCTGCCCCAGCCTCAGAAGGCGCACACCATCCCTCCCCACTGGGTTCCACAGGCCACGTGGGTCAGCCTGATTCGGAGTGGGGGGGACAAGGACCACTGAGACATCTGGGAGCCTGGCTATTTCATACTCTTCTAAGTTGAAGTTACTAACGGCCACTAATACTAAGCTTGTCTCTGAAATCCAGCAACAACATCCAAATTTCTATCTCCCTGGTCAAATAACAGCTTTGCTCTATTCAGATGGCTTTCTTTAAAAAAAAAAAAAAAAAAGAGTGGGGGGAGGGGGGTGATTTTTAAATGTCGCTTATAATGGACAGTTTCAACAGTCCTCTCCCAGTAATTGATAGAGGTAGCCTCCTCCCAGCAAATAAAAAAAAACTACACAGGATTGCTTGTTGACCAGATGGGTCAGCATTCTTATTCCTCAAACTAAAAAGAAACTATGAATATTGCTGAAATTCTTACTTACCTAACAGTAAGAAGATAGAACAAAAGCGGACCTTTCCTTACAGTATAAATTTAAGTATAAAACTTTCTATTTTTTCAATTAAGAGGCACTTCACCGCACACCACAACAAAAGATCCCGCATGCTGCAATGAAGATCCTGTGTGCCACAACTAAGACCCGAAGCAGCCAAATAAACAAACAAACACGAAGCCCTTCACATATTGGTGCAAAATATTAAAAGAAAAGTATAGTGTTTCACAACTGACGGCAACATTAGCTAACTCACACTAAGCTCTCACTACGTGGCAAGCACCGCGCTGCACTCTCTACATCCATTATCTCAGCTGACCCATCTGACAAATAAGGTGAAAGAAAAAGGAAGAGCCCTCCTGAGGCAACCTAACAGGCTGTCGTCCGGCACAAACACCAGACCGGAATTAGCCTGAGTTAGAGAACTCCGGGTAGGACTCTTGGAGGAGGAGCTCAGCTTGTACAATTCTGAGGTGGAGAAAATTTCATCACAGACCAAAAATGTTATCGAAATTTAGATTCATATCAAGAAAATGTCTCTAAAATCAAACTATCATTCTTACGTCAGTCATCTCCACATCCTTTACACAGAAAGGAGAATGTAGGGTTGATGCATCCCTTTTGCACACAATAATAAACTACTCTAAATGACAATGTTGGTAAGATAGCACTGGCCAAATTTTAAGGAACAGTCTCATAAATGGTACAAACTCTTTTAAAGGTTAAGTTGGTAAGATTTATTAAATTTTCAAATGCACACCGCTTCTATAAATATGCTCACACATATTTTTATGATTGGCATGGAAAGACCTAAATATGAACCAGTAGGGGCAAAATTATGGTATATCCATACAATGTACTACAATGCACTGTATGGAGGTGGAGGCAAGAAGATTTCTACATTTATTCAGTCAACAGACATTTGTGTGTCAACTCTATTTCATAAACACGGAATTGACATGATGTATGGAAAGACTTCTCTGCTTTCGTACCCTTACTGCTAGTGGGGAACACAGATAACCACAATTAAGTTTTTAAAAGATTTACAAGACATGATGAGTCATCGCTTTTCTTCTCTCTCACCCCTCCCCCCCCACCCTCAACCCCAAGTGATCTCTCATCCTTTCTCGTGGCTTTAAGCAGTCCCTATACTCTGAAGGCTCCTAAAATTATCTTTCCAGCCTAGAACTCCACACTCTATATTCAACTTCCTATACAGTAACCAATGTATAATAAACATCTCAAACTTAGCATTTCCAAAACCTGAATACAGACAACACCCACCCCACAAGTGTTCCTCCCCAAGCCCTCCCCATCTCAGTAAAGGTTACTTTACCTCCATTCCTTCAGATGCTCAGGACAAAATCTTTAGTCTCACCCTCAACCCCTCTCTCTCGCACCCCACAACCAATCCAACCATGAAACCTGCCATGTCTACCGTTAACACCTAAGCAATCCTTGCTACCTACCCTCACCACCCAGTTTTCTTTCCCCTCTCCCTCTTAGGCCTGAGATCTTTAAAAAAGACCCCCTGTGCCAAGACTACCATCACAATCAATAAAACTCAAACTCAGGTCATGGCTTAGGAGGCCTAGACGCCCTGCCTTCCCACAGTCTCAGGCCTCCCCTCCTACTCTTCCCCCGTGACTCCCCCCAGCCCGCTGGGCTCACACTAGTCCCCTACACGCCAAGGCTGCACTTGGCCTCAGAGCCCTGGTGCTCGTGTCCTCAAACCAAAATCCTCCATCTTTTCCAGACATTTGCACCACCAACTCTCCTTCTTCCGGAGCTACTCAAAGACGGGCTCCGAGCGCCATGCTGTTACACTCTTGAAGGGAAAGCACTTCCTTCACTGCTGTATCCCTACTACAGTGTTTACTGGAAATAATCTGGGTAGCAGGAGGATAACTGGAACAGGAAGTCTAGCTGAGACAACGTTTAACCTGAGACCTAAAGGGTGTGAAACAGCCAGCCAGCCAGAAGGCATGAGCGAGAGGTTTCCAGGCAAAGAAAACCACAGCTGAAAAGCTCTGAGGAGCTGAAGGGGGTTCTGCAAGGCAGGAGTGGAGCAGAACCTGAAGTGCAACATGGGATGAAGCGTGCCTGTAAACTGAGACAAGAAGCATCTATCTTCTTTGACAATGAACAGGAAGCTCTCAAGTAGGAAAATGACAGGGTCTGCATGTGTTTATTACTCTAGCTGCTGGTGGTATGTGGATTAGAGATGGGTTAGAAAGGAACTCCAGACGTGAGATGATGGTGGTTGGACTAGAGCAGTAGGACAAGGGACGAGCAGAAGGGGAGAGTTTCGAGATCCATGCTCAGAGCCAAACCAACAGAACTGCTGGTACGTAGAAAGTGTGGAGGGCAAAGGAGAAGCAGGAGGCTAAGACGACTCTGAGGATTTGGGTGTAGGCAAAACTTCAGTAAAAAATGACCTTTTTCATAGTGGATAAAATTCAATTAGAGGTTGGGGAAATCAAACTAACGCACTAACTCACTAGGGAGAGGGAAATGTATACACAGAGGGGATAGTTAGATATGCACAAAGTGTTTTTGGAAAGACACATATGACCAGAAGCTAATGAGGAGATCTTTTCATTGTACAGGCTTTTGTACTCTTTTTTTTTTTTTTTAATTTCTTTCTTTCTTTCCGGCTGTGTTGGGTCTCTGTTGCTGCGCGTAGGCTTTCTCTGGTTGCAGCACCGGGGGCTACACTTCATCGCGGTGCACGGGCTTCTCATTGCCGTGGCTTCTCTTGTTGTGGAGCACGGGCTTCAGTAGTTGTTGCTCGCGGGCTCTAGAGCATGGGCTCAGTAGTTGTGGTGCACGGGCTTAGCTGCTCCGTGGCATGTGGGATCTTCCCGGACCCGGGCTTGAATCTGTGTCTCCTGCATTGGCAGGCGGACTCTTAACCACTGTGCCACCAGGGAAGTCCTGTACTGTTTCAATGTTAAGAAATTAAGCTAATGTATCACTTTTTTCCATTAAAAACTAATATTTTCAGCTTGAGGTATAACTGACCAAAAATGTGAGATATTTAAAGTATGCAACGTGATCATTAGATACACAGACACTGTGAAAGAATTCCTGCCATTGACTCATTAACACACCTGTTACCCCACATATTTACATACCCTCTTATGGGGGGAGAACATTTAAGTTCTACTCTCTAGAAAATCTCAATTATACAATACAGTGATATCAACTATAGTCACCATCCCCAGATCTTACTCATCTTACAACTGAAAGTTTAAACCTTTTACCAACTTCTCCCCATTTCCCCTACCTTCAGCAACCACTTTTCCACTCTCAGTTTCTAGGAGTTCTACTTTATCATTATTATTTTTTTAAGATTCCACATATGTGAGATCATACATTTGTCCTTCTGTGTCTGGCTTATTTCACTCAGCATAATGCCCTCTGTGTTCATCCATGTTGCTGCAAATGGCAAGACTTCCTTCTTTTTAAAGGCTGAATAATATTCAACTTAATGTATATACGGACCACATCTTCTTGATCCATTCATCCAACGACTGACACTTAGGTTATTTCCATACCTTAGCTATTATGAATAATGCTGCAATAAACATAGGAGGACAAATGTCTCTTCAAGATAATGATTTCGTTTCCTCTGGATCATATGGTAGAGTTCTATTTTTAATTTCTTGAGGAACCTCCAAACTCTTTTCCATAGTGTCTGTATCAGTTTACATTCCCACCAACAGTGCACAAGGTTCTCTTCTTCACATCCTCACCAACACTTATCATTTGTCTTTTTGGTAACAGCCATTCTGACAGGTGTGAGATGACACCTGATTGTGGTTTTGATTTGCATTTCCCTGGTGATTAGTGATGTTGAGTACCTTCATGTACCATGAAAATGGTCATTTGTATGTCTTTGGAAGACTTTTTATTCAGATCCTTTGTCCATTTTTTAATTGGTTTGGGGTTTTGCTATTGAGTTGTACGAGTTCCTTATATATTTTGGTTATCAACCCCATATTGGATATGTGGTATGCAAATATTTTCTCACATTCCACAGGCTGCCTTTTCATTTTGTTGATGGGTTTCCTTTGCTGAGCAGAGGATTTTTAGTTTTATGTAGTCCCACTTGTTTATTTTTGCTTTTGTTGCCTCTGCTCTTGGTGTCAAGTCCAAAAGAGCATTTGCAAGACTGATGTCAAGGAGCACACCCCTCGTTTTCTTCTAGGAGTTTTACAGTTTCAAGAAACATATTCCTTGTTTTCTTCCAGGAGTTTTACAGCCTACGGTCAAGTCTTTAATCCATTTTGATTTGATTGTTGTGTATGGTGTTAGATAGTGGTCCAGTTTCATTCTTTTGTATGTGGCTGTACTGGTATGCCAACACCATTTACTGAAGAGACTGTTCTTTTACCATTGTATATTCTTGGCTCCTTTGTCATAAATTAAGTGAGCATATATGTGTGGGTTTATTTCTGGGCTCTCTATTCTGTTCCATTGTTCAATGTGTCTGTTTCTATATCAATACCATACTGTTTTAATTCCTGTAGCTTTGTAAGATAGTTTGAAATCAGGAAGTATGATGCCTCCAGCTTTCTTCTTCTTTCTCAAGACTGTTTTGGCAGTCTTTCATAGATCTTCTGTGGTTCCATAAAAATTTTAGAATTATTTATTCTATTTCTGTGAAAAATACCATTGGAGTTCTGATAGGGATTGCACTGAACCTACATAGTACTTTGGATAGTATGAACATTTTACCAATAATTATTCTTCAATTCATGAGCACAGAGTATGTTTTCATTTATTTGTTTCTTCAATTTCTTTCATCAATGTCTTATAGTTTTCAGTGCACAGATCTTTCACCTCCTTGGTTAAATCTATGGCTAAGTACTGTATTCTTTTTGATGCTACTGTAAATGAAACTGTTTTCTTAATTTTTTCTTTCTAATCAGTCTGTTGTCAGTGTGTAGAAATACAACTGATTTTTTTTTTTTAGATTTTTAAAAAATTTATTTAGTTTATTTATTTTATTTTTGGCTGCGTTGGGTCTCCAGTGCTGCGTGCAGGCTTTCTCTCATTGTGGCAAGTGGGGGCTACTCTTCGTTGCGGCGCACAGGCTTCTCACTGCGGTGTCTTCTCTTGTTGCAGAGCACAGGCTCTAGGCGCGCGGGCTTCAGTAGTTGTGGCGCACAGGCTCAGTAGCTGTGGTGCACGGGCTTAGGTGCTCCGCAGCATGTGGGATCTTCCCAGACCAGGGCTCACACCTGAGTCCCCTGCATTGGCAGGAGGATTCTTAACCTCTGTGCCACCAGGGAAGCCCAAAATACAATTGATTTGTGTATACTGATTTTGTATCCTGGAACTTGACTGAATTTGCTCATTAGTTCTCCAACAGTTTTTTGGTGGAGTCTTTAGGGTTTTGTATATATAATATCATGTCATCTGCGTATAGAGACAATTTTACTTCTTTTCCAATTTGGATGCCTTTATTTCTCTTTCTTGTCTAAGTGCTCTAGCTAGGACTTTCAGTATTATGTTGAATAAAATAAAATAAAATAAATTAAGTGATTTTTAAAACTGTTTCCAAGAGTTTGTCTTTTATTGATATTTATTTTCTGTTGATTCAATTAGGCATGTAGCCTGTAATTTTGAAGCAATTCTGCATTTTATGCAGCTGAGTTTTACAAAAACCATTAATACAATGTAGGAAAAGACAATACTCAATCTCCTATGTATTAACCTGATTACTAGAATTAAGTTGGATAGTTTCATTCTTTTTTTAACATCTTTATTGGAATATAATTGCTTTACAAATGGTGTGTTAGTTTCTGCTTTATAACAAAGTGAATCAGCTATACGTATACATATATCCCTATATCTCTTCCCTCTTGCGTCTCCCTCCCACCGTCCCTATCCCACCCCTCTAGGTGGTCAAAAAGCACCGAGCTGATGTCCCTGTGCTACGCGGCTGCTTCCCACTAGCTATCTATTCTACATTTGGTAGTGTATATAAGTCCATGCCACTCTCTCACTTCATCCCAGCTTACCCTTCCCCCTCCCCGTGTACTCAAGTACATTCTCTACGTCTGTGTCTTTATTACTGTCCTGCCCCTAGGTTCTTCAGAACCTTTTTTTTTTTTTAAGATTCCATATATATGTGTTAGCACACAGTATTTGTTTTTCTCTTTCTGACTTACTTCACTCCGTATGACAGACTCTAGGTCCATCCACCTCACTATAAAATTGATTTTTAAATAAAAAATTTATACCATTCTTTTCCTACAAAGAATCTAAATTGCTTGCATATACATTTAAAACTTAAGACTGGGCTTCCCTGGTGGCGCAGTGGTTGAGAATCTGCCTGCCAATGCAGGGGACACGGGTTCGAGCCCTGCTCTGGGAAGATCCCACATGCCACGGAGCAACTAGGCCCGTGAGCCACAACTACTGAGCCTGCGCATCTGGAGCCTGTGCTCTGCAACGAGAGGCCGCGAAAGTGAGAGGCCCGCGCACCGCGATGAATAGTGGCCCCCGCTCGCTGCAACTAGAAAAAGCCCTCACACAGAAACGAAGACCCAACACACCCAAAAATAAATAAATAAATAAATAAATAAATTTTTTAAAATGCCAGAGCTTCCCTGGTGGCACAGTGGTTGGGAGTCCGCCTGCCAATGCAGGGGACACGGGTTCGTGCCCCGGTCCAGGAGGATCCCACATGCCGCGGAGCGGCTGGGCCCGTGAGCCACGGCCGCTGGGCCTGCACGTCCAGAGCCTGTGCTCCGTGATGGGAGAGGACACAACGGTGAGACGCCCGTGTACCGCAAAAAAAAAAAAAGAAAAGCCAAAAAAACCCTTAAGACTACTCAAATTGATGTAAGAAAACAACAATAGGAAATTCAGACCACTAAGAGAGCGAATTCAAAGAATCCTGTTTCCTATTGGTCTTATTCCTTAAATGCAGAATGATGTTTCTCACACAAGTCCAGGCATGTGAGGGTACCATCAGTTTATTCATGTTCATTTACTTTGTCTGATGTTTAAGATGCAGTGTTGGCTGAGACACGATCCTTGTTTTCAAAGAACGTTGTCTATTGGAACGCAGCTACGTATGTAAGTAACTGAAATGTGGTACCACTGAGAGCAGTGTGGGTCTAGATTGGGGTGACAGCCACTGCAGGCAGGGAACTTATCAGAACACTGTCATTGTCCAGGCAAGAGACGCTTAAGTACTGAACAAAGAACAGATGAAAAAATGGTAAGAAGAACTGATTACTAGTCAAACGTATGGAACTATGACAAATGCGAGGACTAGGGAAAACTACGAAAATTCTTTCTTAACTAGAGATGGTGGTGCCAGTTACCAAAAGAGAGGAGACAGGTGGAACAGGAGGTTAGGGGTCAGGAAAAACGGGTTCACTGTTAGACATGTTCAGTCCGCCACACTTGAGGAACAAACAGGTGAGGGCATCTTTAAGGGGAACAGGGCGCAGGAGACAGAGTTTATACGGTATTCAGGCCATTGTCTTTTGCTACTATTTAGAGATTTTACCACTCTGGGCAGAAAAGAGAATGCTAACATTTAAATGGTGGGTGAAAGAAGAGGAACCTGAAACTGAGGACTGAGAGTGGTGTTAGGAGAGGGGCATCTGGGAAGCCAGGACAGAAGGAAGGAAAGTGCTAGAGTTCAAAATGAACAGCAACTGATTGAGCATTAGGGGTCAACAGCCCTAGAAAAGACAGCTGACTCATGCAGGAGACAGGAAGACAGCGGTGGATGGGGCAGAGAATCAGAGTAGACCTGTTTAGTCCCCAGAGTATAAACACACACACTGTTAACAATGTGAGCTCTTACCAAAAACCTACTGTGTACAAGGCAGTGTTTTAGAGCTTTATATACTCTATTTCATTTAATCCTCAGCAATACTATGAGGTAGGTAGTAATCTAATTAACCACATGTTACAGATGCAAAAATGGAGATTCATCAGGGAAAAACCAAAGGTCACACATCTAGTAAAGGGAGGAACCAACTATCGTATAACAACAAAGTCACCTTCCCTTACACTACTTCCTTCAATGCATCATACACAGGAAATTACATTAACTACCTCACAAAAATCTAACTTAACGATGTAAGAATTGTAAAGGGACAACGCTGGACATTACACTGACTTGCTATATAAATAATCTAACGATTTTTCATACTACCACACACAGAAGTTTAATTACAGCAGTCTCCCCTTAACTGCAGTTCCGTTTTCCACGGTTTTACTTACCTGCGGCCAATTAACATCTGAAAATATTAAATGGAAAATTCCAGAAATAAGTAAATCTTAAATTTTAAACTGTGCACCATTCTGAGTAGCATGATGAAATCTCACTCCGCCCTGCTCTGTCCCGATCAGGACGTGAATCATCCCTTTGTCCAGTATATCCCTGCCCATTAGTCACTCAGTAGCCTCACGTATCAGATGGACTGTGGTTATCACAATGCTTGTGTTCAAGCGACCTTTATTTCCCTTAATACTGTCCTCAAAGTGCAAAGGGAGTGATGCCAGCAATTTGGATTTGCTAAAGAGAAGCCATAAAGTGCTTCTTTTAATTGAAAAGGTGAAAGTTCTCACTAAGGAAAGAAAAACAATCGTATGCCAAGGTTGCAAAGATATACAGTAAGAAGAAATCTTCTATCAGTGAAACTGGGATGAAGGAAAAAGAAATTCATGCTGATTTTGCTGTCGTGCCTCAAACTGCAAGTTACAGCCACAGTGAACGATAACTGCGCAGTTACGATGGAAAAGGCATTGAAGTTGTACAATAAGAAATTTTGAGGGAGAGAGACTCAGTCACATAACTTTTATTACAGTATATTGTTATAACTGTTCTGTTTTATTATTGTTGTTAATCTCTTATTGTGCCTAATTTAAATTTTATTTAAATTAAATTTTATCAAATGATACAAACGAACTTATTTACAAAACAGAAACAGACTTACAGACTTGGAGAATGAACTTATGGTTACAAGGGAGGAAGGATGGGGGGAGGGATAGACTGGGAATGACGTGTACACACTGCAATATTTAAAACAGATAACCAACAAGGACCTACTGCACAGTACAGGGAACTCTGCTCTATACTCTGTAATAACCTAAATGGGAAAAGAATTTGAAAAAGAACGGATACATGTATATGTATAACTGAATCACTCTCTGCTGTACACCGGAAACTAACATGATATTGTTAACCAACTATACCCCAATATAAAATAAAAAACTTTACCACAGGTATGTATGTCTAGGAAAAAACTCTGTGTGTGGGGGGGAGGGTGGGGTTCGGGACTACCTGCAATTTCAGGCATCCACTGGGGGTCTTGGAACGTGTTCCCCCAGACTGGGGAGAGGGGAGCGTTACTGTATTTGCCAACAGTAGTCATTCTGACACGCTTTTTAGAATCACAGAAATATACTACATATCTCACTTTCTTGTCTTTTGACCTGATTACATAAGGCAAATGCATTAATCATTATGGCTGATTTGATGTGAAAAACAAGTTTCAATCAAAATACAGATGCTTTGGGCTTCCCTGGTGGCACAGTGGTTGAGAGTCCGTCTGCCGATGCAGGGGACACGGGTTCGTGCCCCAGTCCGGGAGGATCCCACGTGCCGCGGAGTGGCTGGGCCCGTGAGCCATGGCCGCTAAGCCTGCGCGTCCGAAGCCTGTGCTCCACAACGGGAGAGGCCACAACGGTGGGAGGCCCGTGTAC
This sequence comes from Mesoplodon mirus, assembly GCF_964341445.2. Classification (NCBI taxonomy): domain Eukaryota; kingdom Metazoa; phylum Chordata; class Mammalia; order Artiodactyla; family Ziphiidae; genus Mesoplodon; species Mesoplodon mirus. Next base: position 102,109,447 of record NC_138987.1, on the reverse strand, counting down.
CGCAAAAAAAAAAAAAAATACAGATGCTTTGCACAGCCTACTCATCTCCTAGTCTTTGAATGTATATTTGTATTTTCCGTGAGGAAAATAAGGATAGTATAAAATTCCCTAAAATTAAAACACTAAAAATTTAAAGTTACCCAGAAAGTTCTCAAAGTATTCAGACAGAGCTTTCTCTGATGATGGATCCGTTCCTGTTATCTAGTTGCACTGCCCAATACAGCAGCCACTAGCCACATATAGTTCCTAAACACTTGAAATGTGTCTACTATGACTCTGGCACTAATGTAAAATTTTTATATACGACATTTAAGACGTAACTTACTACTAGGTATACAAATAGGCTAACAGACCCAAGTTTTTTTTTAATTGAAGCATAGTTGATTTACAATGTTGAGTTAATTTCTGCTGTACAGCAAAGTGATTAAGTTATACATATATATATTCATTTTTTAATATTCTTTGCTTTATGCTTTAATCACAGGATATTGATTACAGGTCCCTGTGCAAATCCAAATTGTTAATATGTAGAATTCAAAAGCATTTAAGAACATTAAACTAGGAAGAGAAAAATAAAATTTAACCTATTTGAGAAATTAAAGATCAAATCACTTTTTCAACAAGAAATCATGATACATTCTTTTTCATCTTAAGTAAGAATGCTTGGCGGTTTTTTGTTGAATATTCTTTTTAAGGAGCTGGTACTGTCTGCATCATCTTCCTAGGAAAGTACTGCTTCTATCTGACATAATTAATACAATAAATTCACGTGCTCTCTTACTGGAAGTTTTTACCAACCCTTTGATTTTATGTAAAAGGAAAACATCTCTTTTTGGTTAAACTCTTTCAGTTCTAGGCAGGGTTTAGAGGACACTTTTACTATTTCTCATTTTATATAACTTCTGCTATGGGAAACCTTATGATAGTGAGAGTGGTAGTTCAGAGCTATTTTGAGGTACTTCTCACCAGCCTGACAGCCCGAAAGAGTTGCTTATTCATGTATCACCTGGCACTTAAGATGCCAGCTGAGGATACTACCTGTATCAGCCAGCAACAACTTCACTGTCTGCAAGCAACTATGGAAGCAGACTGTGAAAAGAGACCACCGTCAGGGCCTGGAGGAGAGAGAGACGAGAAAAGAGAGACTTCGGTTCTATGGGGTGCCCCGTGGGTCCTGTACGAGTCCCCGCAAAGCGTGGGTATGTGTACTTACATGTGCAAGTACCTAGGAGAGCACCCTGAAGCCTAGAGGGTTTAACCAACCTATGAGGAGATCTAAGGAAAAGCAGATGAACTATCCAAACAACTTGCTTTTAGTCAGTGCATTCTACTTTTTTAAGGTATGGCTGCATCATTTTTGTTATCCTTTGCCCCACATTTCAAAATGTTTTCCTAGCCTGAACCTCTGTGCCTCTATCAACTTTCATACCTTAGCTCCTGAACTCACCCTGTCGGCCCAGGCAGGGCCTGCTACTTAAGGATTACACACCCCAATGCCTCCAGGGTTGGCAGGACGCAGGCTAAACCAGAAAGGAGACTGGGAGGAGAGGGGAGCCGTCAGAGTGTCTAAGGAGAACAGAGGCGCACGGAACTGCTGGGGAGGCTCTGCTGCCAGCAGGCCTTCACGGCTCCCTTCTGAGACTTTACCCTGTTTAGCCGAGAAATGGAGCTGCTGAAGAGTCTCTTCCCTATGACAGTTCCTCTCTTCTTCTGAGTCAAAATTAGAAATGAGTTAACACCTGGGGTTGAACATGACCTTCTTCCTCCCTGCTGGGGCCTTTCCACCGTCTGCCTGGGCTCTCAGGGAGGCTGTACAGGATTCTTATTGCTTAAAGGGAGTCTGCCTTTTCTTCCTTTCTGAATCTTCCAGGATTAATTTCAAAGATAATAAAACCATTTCAGATATGATTACAATTACTAACAAGTTACAGCCAAGGAGAATTTTAACAGGGAAATCACCCCGTGGAATACTACCAAGTGGCAAAATTAAACACGTAAAACTAACCTAAAAGCACGCCAGTCTAACTTAACCACACAACTTCCTACCCGCTTTGTTGTCCTTATGTATTGCAAACATAAGGATCTGTAGAATGCTTGGGTCAGAGATTTGGTTTAAGAAAACAAGCTCAAGAAGAGAAGCTGAGAGATGTAGACAAAGGAATATGTACCACTAAGCAAGACTGGACAACAATTAAATTAAGCCCAATTAAAGAATGGAAAAAAAGGTTCTTTAAAGTGAGAAAAGTGTTTTCCCCCCAAGTTTTTTTTTTTTTAAAAAAAAAGGACCTTGCTGGTGGCACAGTGGTTAAGAATCCGCCTGCCAACGCAGGGGACACGTGTTTGATCCCCGGTCCAGGAAGATCCCGCATGCCGTGGAGCAACTAAGGCCGTGAGCCACAACTACTGAGCCTGCGCTCTAGAGCCCGCGAGCCACAACTACTGAGTCTGCGCACCTACAGCCCGCGAGCCACAACTACTGAGTCTGCGCACCTACAGCCCGTGAGCCACAACTACTGAGCCTGCGCTCTAGAGCCCACGAGCCACAACTACTGAGCCCGCGCTCTACAGCCCGCGAGCCACAACTACTGAGCCTGCGCTCTACAGCCCGCGAGCCACAACTGCTGAGTCTGCGCACCTACAGCCCGTGCTCCGCGACAAGACAGGCCACCACCATGAGAAGCCCGCGCACCGCAACGAGGAGTAGCCCCCGCTCGCCGCAGCTAGAGAAAGCCTGCGCTCAGCAACGAAGACCCAACGCAGCCAAAAGTAAATAAATAAATACGTTATTTTTTAAAAAGAAAGAAAGTTGGGTTCTTCACTGGCACTGCAGTGACTGACGAGTTCTATGACTCTGTCACGTCACTGTTGCTCTCTGGGTTACAGCCTGAGGCCACATCATCACACTCATCACTCTTTTTAGACTGCTCTTAAGAAAACATAAAGACGTTCATTTAAGCAATGTTTTAGAGAAATAGACCTCCACGTATGGTCTACGGACCTGCAGCGTCTCACATGGGCGGTAAGTAAAAATGCAGACTGACTCGGCTCCTACTGGATCAGAGTACCTCAGGCAGGGCCCAGGGACCTGCTCTTTAGCAAACTCTCCCCATCGTGGTTCACAGGAACATCAAAGTACGGAGTGTTAGAGGGAAGCAAACGCTGACATCTTACACAGAACTCTTCTCCACGTATAACGTGTTCTATTTTGGAGTTCTCTTCTTATTACCCTTCTCGCCTTATATCTTCTTCTGGATTCAATTAGGTTCCCTAAGTTGTGTAACTCTAAAGAGAGCACAGTTTGATTCTATGTAGGTGTTCACTCAGATTAATGTCAATATGCCTGCCGTGTCCCTTCTTCAAATAAACAGGTTTAGACCTAAACTTTTCCTTTCCTTTTGAGAGACAAACTAACATGCTTGGTCACAACAGATGGCCGGGTGTGATCTCCTTTTAGAACTTTTAATTTATACTTGAATATATTCCATAAAATTCTTACCTTAAGATGAGTTATACATAATATGTCAAGCACAACTCTGTAAAGTTCCTTTCATAAAGCTCTTTAACCAAACAATTATTTACCCTCAATTCTAATCTTGTTTCCATATAAACTTCTTCAACTTAGAAACAAATATTTGTTAAGACTAATCCATTCATAGGTCCAGGACTGAGGCATCTATCTAAGTCATCCTCTGGCAAGATCCTCAAAAAGAACAACATACACTCTTTCCAAAAGGGGAGGGGGGGGATGGTGTCATGGAGTAAGACACACGGAAACTATTAAACCCTTGGTGAAGCACCCCAGGCAATTCTTTTTTAAATGATGCATTATTCTATACGAATAGGGGCAACTGGTTTTAAAAAAACATACTGCAGGGCTTCCCTGGTGGCACAGTGGTTGAGAGTCCGCCTGCCGATGCAGGGAACACGGGTTTGTGCCCCGGTCCGGGAAGATCCCACATGCCGCGGAGCGGCTGGGCCCGTGAGCCATGGCCGCTGAGCCTGCGCGTCCGGAGCCTGTGCTCCACAACGGGAGAGGCCACAACAGTGAGAGGCCCGCGTACCGCAAAAAACAAAACAAAACAAAACAAAACACCATACTGCAGCACAAAAGTCATTTCATAGGGCTTCCATGGTGGCGCAGTCATTGGGGGTCCGCCTGCCGATGCAGGGGACACGGGTTCGTTCTCCGGTCCAGGAGGATCCCACATGCCGTGGAGCGGCTGGGCCCGTGAGCCATGGCTGCTGGGCCTGCGCGTCCGGAGCCTGCGCTCCGCAACGGGAGAGGCCGCGGCGGTGAGAGGACGCATACCGCAAAAAAAAAAAAAAAAAAAAACCACGTCATTTCATAGACTAGAATAAAACTCGGTGTCTCATGTATGAAGATGATCATCTAAGCACACCCCTGCCTTCCACCATGTCCTGGGTTCTTCTGCCAGCAAGGAAGATCTAACTCATCCAACAGCACCCCAGACCCTGACAACAGCCGGTCCTGCCGCCGCAACACACACCATCTCCCTGTGTTATTAGACCTGACAGTCCTCTGAATAACTACAGAATTAGAAACATAATCATCCAGAGATACACGGCACTAACTTCTTGGACATTAGCTTACTAAATCAATGTGCCAGACAACACACGTTGAGCCTCCGATGACTGTACACACGTAATGTTGAGCGCTCTGTGTTTCCACAGCTTATCCAAGATGCAAACAGCAGACAGGGGCCAAGGAAGACTAGCTAGAAGTGCATAAAAACGTACCTGGCTAAATCTAGCCCTGGGAATTAAGGTTTAAGGAATAATAGAAGCTATAGCCAGTCTTGGCTTCTCAGTCCCAAACTTGGCAGGGGCAGTGGGGGGGGGGATGAGGGGGTGGGAGGAATTCATTCCTAATAAATCTTTTGAGGGACAACTGCAATAAAAATTTTTCCTTACAACTCTTTGCTATGTACCATTCCCTTCCATTTGTCCCCAAGGAAGACCACATTCTGTAGTGGATCAGGTACCAGATCAATAATCCACAGAGGCCCGAGGAGTCAACAAGCAGATGGAGGGGTGAACAGTGGGAAACACAGGACGGACCTGGATTCAACTCAAATGTCGGTTCCATCAGTTACTAGATGTGTGACCTAGAGAGTCTTTATTTCTCTGAGGCATTTTCCGTCTTTTCCTTGAAGTTTTGTGTCATAAAAACAGGGAGGAAAAAAGAGTTTAATTTCTCAGTCAACAGGGCAAATAGGACAAGTAATCAGAGATGTACATAAAGGCAAGTGTATTTGAGGACATCAAGTTCAGGTGCTAGGAAGCCCTCTGACAAATCACTAGAGTTTCAAAGCCAGAGTGATGGTGTTTGTTTTTCCTTTTTAACAAACGTTGTAAATGATTATATGTACACATATATACATATACAAACACACAGTTCATGTAAATTCAAAAAGCAGTCGCGCTATTCATTCTGGGTGTTTCACCAATGCCATCTTTTCTCCCTTCTTTATCCTCTACAACAGTAACATTTCATGTTCACTATTAAATATATATCCTTTCTTGTTTCTCTCAATGCACATAAAATCACATACATGGTTCATACAAATATGAATGCAGATATACACAAAAACCTATGAGGGTCGGCTTTTTCTTCATTGATTATTATTACCCATACTTTTCTGCACACTGCTTTTCTCATGGTCTTGTGCAAATCCCTCCAAGCCCAGGGGTATAGCTCCAATTCATTCTTTTCAAGTCTACCTAGTATTCCATGATATAAGGTAGTATACTGTATTCATCCACTCTACTACTGATGGACTTTCATTTTGTTTTCCATTTTTTGCTGCTTAGAACCATGTCACGATGAACTTTCTTGTTCATATGGCTTAAATCCTAGCAGTGCTGAGAGACTGAACGCGTTCGCTCTAAGATCAGGAACAAGGCCAGGATGTCCACTGTAACCATTTCTATTCAACACACACCGGGCATTCCAACTAGAGCAAGTAGACAAGAGAAAGAAACAAACAGCATCCAAATTGGAAAGTAGCAAAATTATCTGTGTACAGGTGTGATCTCATATGTAGAAAACCCTAAAGGTAACATTAAAAACCGGCTAAGAAAAAACCGTTAGAACTAACAAATGAATTCAGAAAAGTAACATGATACAAACAACGCACAAAACTTAGCTGCATTTCTATATACGTGAATACATTTTTTTAATTACAAAAATAATTCCATTTACATGAGCATCAAAAAAGTAAAATACTTAAGAGTTAACCAAGAAGGTGAGAGATGTCTACAATAAAAACTATAAAACATTGTGAAAGAAATTAAAGACGACATAAATAAATGGAAACACATCCCATGTTCACGAATTAAGACTTAGTATTGTTAAGAGGTCAATACTACCATAGACTCAATGTAATCCCTATCAAAACCCCGAAGAGGTCTTTTGTAGAAATAGAAAAATCCATCATAAAATTCATTCGGACTCTCAAGGGGCCACAAACAGCCAAAACGATCATGAAGAGGAACAGAACTGGAGGACCCAGGCTTCCACATTACAAAACTTACTACACAGCTACAGTAATCAAAACAGTGTGGTACTGGCAAAAAGAAAGACATATAGGCCAACGGAATAGAGAGCCCAGAAATAAATGTTTGCATATACGGTCAAATGATCTCTGACAAGGATGCCAAGGCCATTCAATGGGGAAAGGACAGTCTTTTCAACAACTGGTGGTGGGAAAACTGGATATCCACGTTGAAAAAAAATGAAGTTAGACCTTCACCTAACACCATATATAAAAATTAACTCAAAACGGATCAAAAACCTAAATGTAAGACCTAAATCTATAAAACTCTTGGAAGAGAACATAGAGCAAAATCTTCATGACACTGGATTTGACAGTGATTTCTTGGATATCACAGGCAGCAAAAGAAAGACTTCTTGAAAATTTTGCACATCAAAAGATATCAACAGAGTAAAAATGCAACTCATAAAATGGGAGAAAATATTTGTAAATCATGTATCTGCTAAAGGATTAATATCCAGACTATATGAAGAATTCCTAAAACTCAACAACAACTAAAAACCAACAACAATTAAAAGATGGGCAAAGAACTTGAACAGACATTTCTCCGAAGAAGATACACAAATGGCCAATAAGCACATGACACTAATCAGGGAAGTGCAAATCAAAACTACAATGGGATATCACCTCACATCCATTAGGATGGCTACTACTGGAAGAAAAAAAAGAAAGTGTTGGCAAGGATGTAGAGAAATTGGAAGCCTTTGTACACTACTAATGAGAATATAAAATGGAATGGCCATCATAGAAAACAGTGTGGTGGGTCCTCAAAAAATTAAAAATAGAATTACCATACGATCCCGCACTTCCACATCTGGGTCTATACCCCAAAGAATTGAAAGCAGGATCTCAAAGAGATATTTGAACACCCCTGTTAACAACAGCCTTGTTCACAATAGCCAAAATGTGGAAGCAAATCGCGTCTCCATTGATGGATGGACCGATAAAAAAAAATGTGGGGACTTCGCTGGTGGCACAGTGGTTAAGAATACGCCTGCCAACGCAGGGGACACGGGGTCGAGCCCTGGTCCAGGAAAATCCCACATGCTGCGGAGCAACTAAGCCCACACGCCACAACTACTGAGCCCACATGCCACAACTACTGAAGCCTGCACGCTCTAGGGCCCTCATGCGGCAACTACTGAGCCCGCGTGCCACAACTACTGAAGCCCACGCACCTAGAGCCCGTGCTCCACAACGACAGAAGCCACCGCGATAAGCCCGCACACCACAACAAAGAGTAGCCCCCGCCTGCCACAACTAGAGAAAGCCCATGCGCAGCAACGAAGACCCAACACAGCACCCCCACCAAAAGAAAAAAAAATGTGGTTTAGGGACTTCCCTGGCAGTCCAGCGGTTAAGACTCTGTGCTTCCACTGCAAAGGGCACAGGTTCCACCCCTGGTGGGGGAACTAAGATCCGACATACCGTAAAGTGTGGGCAAAAAAAAAAAAAGTGGTCTATACATACAGTGGAATATTATTCAGCCTTAAAGGAGGAGGAAATTATGACACAGTCTACAACATGGATGAAGCTTGAGGACATTATGCTCAGTGAAATAAGCCAGTCACAAAAGGATTCCACTTATGTGAGGTACTTAGAGCAGTAAAAATCAGAGAGACAGAAAGTAGAATGGTGGTTGCCAGGGGCCTGGGGAGGGGGAATGGGGACTTACTGTTTAACAGGTATAGAGTTTCAATTTTATAAGATGAAAAGAGTTCTACAGATGGATCGTGGTGACGGTTGCACATTATGAATGTATTTAATACCAATGAGCTGCACACTTTAAAAATGGTTAGAATGGTACATTTTTATGTTACGTGTTTTACCACAATTTTAAAAATTGGAAAAAAATAAAATAAAATAAAACCACAATGAATTATCACTACTTCCCCAACCCCCACATCCAAGGAGTAACATCTCTGGGACAAAGAGTGAGTGAGTGAGTGAGTGAGTGAGCGCATGAGGAGTGAGTGAGTGAGGTTTTCATTTTAGTAAGATGTCAGATTATTTCTCAAAAAGGCAGAATCGGGCTTCCCTGGTGGCGCAGTGGTTGAGAGTCCGCCTGCCGATGCAGGGGACACGGGTTCGTGCCCCGGTCCGGGACGATCCCACATGCCGCGGAGCAGCTGGGCCCATGAGCCACGGCCGCTGAGCCTGCGCGTCCGGAGCCTGTGCTCCGCAACGGGAGAGGCCACAACAGTGAGAGGCCCGCGAACCGCCAAAAAAAAAAAAAAAAAGGCAGAATCCCATTTTCCAACAGCAATATTTAAGAGTACCCTTTTCTCTTCCAGTAACAGATATTGCTGACTTCTAATTTCTGCCAGTCAGAAGGACACCTTTTCAGATACCTGTTGGCTATTTAAATCTGTTCTTCTGTGACTTACTTCTTCTTATTCTTTGCCCATTGTTCCAATGGGATATCGACTCCTTGTCATCTCTTTTGCCAATATTTTACTTTTAAATTTCTCGTTTGTCCATTGACTTAACGGTATCTTTTGTTATACAAACTTTAAAAAATTTTTTTATGGTCTAATTGTTTGTCTTTTACACCTTAGAACAGGGGTCAGCAAACTATGGTCTGCCACTTGTTACTATAAATAAAGTTTTATTCAAACATAGCCTCACCCAAATATTACATAGCTAGGTCACGTAATTGCAACAGACAGTGTCTGGACCTTTACAGAAAAGAAGTCACCAATGCTTGCTGTGGAATGTCAAGAAAATGGGGTGCCTGGTACGTCTCCTTCCCTGTCCGCCTCCAGAAGAATTTAAGCTCCAAGAGAATTTTTATTTGTTTTATTCACTGACATACTATGTAAAACAGTATCTGGCAAACAGTACATATTAAACTTTCAGAATTAATGCAAGGTCCCCTTGCTCTCACATTCTTAATTAGAAATGTAGCCAAGTATTAGTGATATTTGAATAGTACTGTTATAAAAGAAAAGTCCTTTTTATTAGCAATGTATGATTTTATTAAGTTTTACTGTGAAAATCAATGAGAACCAACCCACTACAGTTTTATAGCTGAAAAGTAGCCCAATAATAAGGACATCCCATGTGGGAAAACATTTGGGGGTCACTTTGATGTTAAAAATCAATAAATTGTTTTAGAGACTCTTTATATACAGGCACCAACTCACAGCACTCAAGACAATTTACTGCTTATAATTTTTCAGTTAACAAGTCTGATCAAGGTGTCTAAGCATTTTCAACCTAAAGGACCTGCTGAGAAGGGGGAACACTTTCCCCACTAAACCTGATGGTCAGCAACACATGCAGCTTTCGGCTCTGGGCTTGGCTTGCCTACAGTAAATGCAAGACAGCAGGCCCACGTCAGAATTCAAACCGTACATGACGCGTGTCACCTGGGGTCCTTTTTTTCCCACGTTATCTTGTTTCCAAGCATAACTTTACAATGCATTGTGAAACTACTATGTGTTTCATTCAACTTGGTAAAAAAAAAAACCTTTTTAAGCCCCAAATATAATGTACAATCCTTTCAACCTTTGTGTTCGTGTGAAAGTTTTCTTAGTAAAATATTGGGGAGGAAATGTTCCAGGATCACAGAAGAAAATTCCCATAACCCTTGTAACATTACAGGCTCATTTCCCTTACCCCACAAAATAAAGATTGTCCTTTTAAACTATGAAATTACAGTAAACAACATCTATCTTTCGGTGTCATGGTCAATGAAGACAGGTTAACATACACACTACATCCTTGAGTCTAAGCACAGTTTTCCTTCTACTTCTTTAGACACTTTGGAAAACATGCAAAACCCCTAGTAACACGCACTACTACTCTCCTTGTACTTTAAAGTTTGACAAACTTTAAAATCTTTTTTATCCTTATACTATCTAGATAAGAAGCTGATAGTGAACAGTGTGACAGCAAGAAAAAGGACACCTGGAATAATTAAAACGTATCTAAAAACACTGTACCTGGTAAAAGCAGGAACTCCCTTACTAAACCTATCCATAATAACATACCACTCAGAAAAAGGTGAGATCATAAAAGAAGGAAGAACAGAAAATGGACAAGAAATAACAAAGAGAAAGAAAGAAGAAAAATCTATTTCCAGGTTCTCAATGACTGGGGCGGGGGGAAAGAACATAATGAAAGAAACCTCTCATGATGACATATGTATCCAGAAAATGTATGTGTGTGTGTACAGGGTGATTACAGTTCCAAGAAGCTGGAATTTAAAATAAAAGGGTGAAGCAGCAGCACACAGATGAAAGGCGGCCCCTTTAACATTTGCTCCTGGAGGCCAGCAACGCTCAGCAGTTGGCTGGAGACTAAGCTGGCCGATCCTGTGGAGCTCCAACAAAGGGACGAAACAAACTCGAGTCCCCAGGGCCCCCCTCCCGACAACGCGTGAAACAACTTGATAAATGATGGCTCTGTCAGGGGACCGGGAGATGGAGACGTCTGGGAGCAGAGGGGGACGTACCTCATTTAGAAGGCCAAGGGGGGAAGGGGGAAGGGGAGCCGGAAGAGAGGCAGAGCGGCAGAGAGAAGCAAGACCACCTTATCACACCAGAGAACCCGAAGCAGTTTGGGATGGCCAGGAACTGAAGTCCTCGGAGTACAGCAAGAGACCGCTCAAGGGGCAAAGTTTTCATCTTCCGTGGCCCATTTTCCAGCCTCAAGGCCAAGCTTAAAAACAGCACTGCTCTCAGGTTACTTCATTCATTTGGGGACGACCTAAAATACAGACTCCACCCCCACCCAGCCCGTACCTAAAGGCTGCCGATCTGAATGGAAAACCAGAACACAGAGTCCAAAGCACAGCTCAATCCAAGGAAACATTAATTACCCCAAAACAAAACCAGGAGGAGCTCACATCTGGGGTCCAACACTGAAATCCTCCTCCTTCCCCTCCTCTAGAGTGTGGCACAACCATTTATACAATCTCCTCCTACCCGAGGGCTGGTGTCGGTCCCATAGGACTGCCCTGTGTGGGGAAAACTCAGTCAACACTGAGAAGCAGGCATACAAGGGATCTCCATCTGAGAAAAGAGCTGTCGGAATTAGTAGTGGAACAAATATAGGTTTTTCAAAATCAGCTACCCAAAGAGTAATTAACTAATTCAAAAGGGACATTAATTATTCAGAAGGGACATAGCCTAAGCATGTGATGAAAGACCATCAAGCAAGTTGACTAAAATACAACTCAAAGGTAGGAACAAACAGGCAGCAAGTAAAGAATTCTTAATTGACTCGAGTCTTTTCAAGTCGCTCCAATATGCTGTGATGAACTAGAAACAGGCAATGTGAAATTCTGCATATTGTTACTGAATGTAAACTTTCTCTAAAGTTTATCGAATTCAGCTTTGACTGTAATTAAGCATAATTAAAAGTAACAGCAAACTGTATTCCAAGAAAGTGAAATTAGGGGATTTATCTTTGCTAACGCCCAGCCTCCTTAAGGGATTACTGATAATTCATATTCGATGGCCCCAAATCTAATTTATCACCATGTATTTCAGAACATCTGATATACTAAGTCACGGTTAGAGACACTGCATAGTCTAAGGGGCCAGGACAACCATGAGAAAATAACCATTTCGGTGGGTTACACTGAAGAGTCCTGCTCCTGGCAGCAGCAACTTCAGTGAGTGCACCAAGCCTGCACGCGGACAAGGCCCACCCAGTTCCTGTTCTTTTCCAAGGTTAACATCAGGCCCGGATGATGCTAGTCTCTCTCCTCTTCAGGTCGCCCCACACGGAAAAGAATCAATTTTCACCCCCTTTGGGAAAACATCACCTCCTTTAGAATGCACTCGACAGCGTGTGAATATTAACAACAACGATGAAAAGATGGGGAGAATGTCAGTCTAATGCTTAACACTTAATTTTAACTTCTCTGACCAAATCAAGACATGATTTGTGTTGATATGTGTTACTACGTTTTAAATACCTTCATCAGTTCTCCACATCAACTTTCCCCAAACCCTGGGCATTATACTAACAGCATTCCTATAAAATCCAACAACTGTTATTGAAACAAACACATAAAAGTATTTCTAAAGACTTTAGCAATAGCAATACTAGGCCTTCACATACGTATTGACTTTAACCAGTGATAACACTCTATCAGTTCAAAGAACTAACCTTCCAGGGACTTCCCTGATGGCACAGTGGTTAAGAATCCGCCTACCAATGCAGGGGACACTGGTTCAAACCCTGGCTCAGGAAGATCCCACACGCCGTGGAGCAACTAAGCCCGTGCACCACAACTATTGAGCCTGTGCTCTAGAGCCCACGAGCCCCAACTACTGAAGCCTGCAGGCCTAGAACCTGTGCTCCGCAACGAGAGGACACCGCAATGAGAAGCCTGCACACGGCAACCAAGAGTAGCCCCCGCTAGCTGCAACTAGAGAAAGCCCGCACGCAGCAACGAAGACCCAATGCAGCCAAAAATAAAAAACAAATAAATAAATTTATTAAAAAAAAATTAACCCTCCAGTTTTCCAATGATATATTACGCTTTCCACCCCTAAGTCAGAGTAGCACAGAAAGTACCAGGGAAAACACCACGCAGAATGCACCACATCTACAGACCGCGCTAAAGCATCTCATGGTCATCCAAGCCGATATGTAAAAAAGTCTATGAAAGCTATAATCAAAAAGACAGGTAAAAGCAAGTGCTGGTGAGGGTATGGAGAGAATGGAACCCTCATACACTGCTGGTGGGAATGTAAAATGGTGCAGCCATTTTGGAAAAGTCTGGCAGTTCTTCAAGAGAAATGAACACCTACATCCACACAAAAACTTATATTATGAATGTTCATAGCGGCATTATTCATAACAGCCCAAAGTGAAAACAACTCAAATGTCCATCAACTGATGAATGAACAAAATGTGGTGTATCCCTAAAACAGAATGCTCCTTAGCAATAAAGGGATGAAGTACTAATACCTGTACAAAATGGATGAACCTTAAAAACATGATGATAAAAAAAAACATTATAAGTAAAAGAAGCCAGTCACAAAAGGCCATAGTTTGCATTATTCCATTTACCAGACATGTCCAGAACTGGCAAATCCAGAGACAGAAAGTAGATCAGAAGTTTCCAGATGACGGAGTGGGAGAGAGCAGTAGAGGGTAACTGCCAAACAGTCTGAAATTTCTTTTAGGGGTAAAATGAAGAATGTTCTAAAATTGATTGTCGTAATGGTTGCACAGCTCTGTGGACACACTAAAACCGTTGAATGGCATACTTTAAATGGGTGAGCTGTGTGGTTTGTGAATATCGCAATGAACTGTTACCGGAAAGAAAAAAAGTCTTTGAAAAAATACCAGGAAGTGTAGTCTGGGTTTTTTGGTTGTGGTTGTGGTTGTGGTTGTTCTTCATTTTAAAGTAATGCTCCAATGAGACCATTCAAAATGGAAATATGTTTTTTTTAATGCTCATATTTTAATTTACTGAATTCAGGTTGAACAGTAGTGTATAAAAGCAAAGTACTGATGGCAGTTATTCAGAATCTATATACAAATCACTTTATGCTGTGGCTCAAGATGGAATGAACTACCTTTAGAAATGAACAAATTCGAGCAAAGGCTAGGAGGTTCTGGAAGACTCTCTAGACCATTAATTCACTGAGAACAGGAAACACGTCTGTATAATAATCTCATGGTCAGGCACTATGCTTGATGCTTAACATATATACTAAGTGTAATCCTTCCAACAACCCTACAAGGTGGGTATCACTGTCTTCATATGAAATAGCCAAAACCAAATATCCTCAAGACCAGAAGACAACAGCCCAACTCAGTAATCAGAGCTTCAGCTTCCTGACCCATGAAAGAAAGAACAGTGCTCCGTAAATCAGAGTAGTTGTAAGAGCTCCATGAAATAAAGTGTATTAAGAGCCTGGCATTATTTACAGCAACATGGATGGACCTAGAGATTACCATACTAAGTGAAGAAGTCAGAAAGAGAAAGACAAATACCATATGATATCACTTATATGTGGAATCTAAAATATGGCACAAATGAACTTATCTACAAAACAGAAACAGACTCACAGATACAGAGAACAGACTTGTGGTTACCAAGTGGGAGGGGAGGGGTGGAGGAGGGATGGATTAGGAGTTTGGGATTAGCAGATACAAACTATTATACAAAGAATGGATAAACAACAAGGTGCTACTGTAGAGCACAGGGAACCATATTCAATGTCCTGTAATAATCCATAATGGAAAAGAATAGGAAAAAGAATATATATATGTATATATGTATATGTATAATTGACACATTAAACAGTCACTCACATTTCTGTTTCTTTTACCCCAGCTTCAGCAAAAACAGATAAGAACCTTCAGAAAGCTAGTAAAACGTATATAAATGATGAGGGCTGTGATCAGTATTCAAAGATCATCAATACTGTCATGTTCACCAGGGTTCTCTAAGTAACAAACTAGGAAACACAGCATTCACAGGGGTCACCGTGTTGGCTGAATAAACTAACAGTTGATCTGGCATACATTTAATGATGCATGTTACCATAATTCTGCTAAATAATAATTCAATATGAACGGTGGCAGTGATTGTCTGTAACTATTATGACTTACGCAGGCAGAGTAACTGTCTTCAGGGTCGTCTTTTAAAAACCAGCAGAGACACTGCAGCCACGACCCACAGGGACAATAAAGCTTGCTCTCGTCCTCCTCGCTGCACACAGTGCAACTGGAGCTTAGGGCGTAACTCCTCTTCCCCCAGCATTAAAATCTGCTGGGCGGCCCCGCCTAGAGAGGGAGCTGGCAGGAGAGGAAAGGAAATCAGTCACAGCCTGAGAGACAGGAGCACTGGGTGTGTGCTGGGGGCCGAGAGGGGAGAGGGTTAGAGATAACTGAGTGTGATGAACTGATGGAGGACAGATGGGCTCACAGAACCGCTGGGAGAACGCGGGGCAAAAGAAGAGTGACAGATGGAATGATGGCCAAAGGACCCATGTGGAGAGGGTCATGGACAGGGTGCAGAAAGGTAGGACCGCACCAGCAGAATCCGTGTTCAGAAATCCACGTTCACGTCCACCATTTCGCTAAACAAATGTTAACACAGATCATGCATTTATCATACAGCACCCTACTGGGAAGTCTGACCAGTTTAACAGGCCTGACCTATGAAAGACATACTGCAGATAAAACGGCAAAAAATGTAGCAGTGGCCCAGTAGCTAGTGGTCTGACACGAAGTGAAGAGCCAGAAACAATCCTTTAAAAAGCTAGTACAGAGCTTCCCTGGTGGTGCAGCGGTTGAGAGTCCGCCTGCCGATGCAGGGGACACGGGTTCGTGTCCTGGTCCGGGAGGATCCCGCATGCCGCGAAGCAGCTGGGCCCGTGAGCCATGGCCGCTGGGCCAGCGCGTCTGGAGCCTGTGCTCTGCAACGGGAGAGGCCCCAACAGTGAGGCCCGCATACTGCAAAAAAAAAAAAAAAGCTAGTACAAGAGCCCCACCCCGAACCTAAGTGTGGAACTACTAAAGTTAGGGCAGAGGCATACACTGCTCAAGAGAGATGAAATTAATCACCGTGCTGCAGTGCAGAGCAGGTGTAAGGGTGCAGTTACTGGGACCAGATAAAAGTATGTCCCATACATTGTATTAGGCTGGGGAGGATATGAAAGAATACACATGATTCTATTTACTTTCCAAGACAAGCAAATCTCACCTGTAGTGATAGAGCTCACCCCAACGACTGCATGGGACCGGGTGCATGTGTGTTTCTGGTGGGGAGACATCACTTGAAGGGGGATGAGGAACTTTTAGGGGAATGAAATCATCGGTATTTTGTTTGGGGGGGTGTTTACATGGGTGTATATAGCTGCTGAAACTCAACTGTACACTTCAAAATAAAGTTGATGAAATTTTTTTTAAAGATTGGGAAGTTAAATACATTCTATCTAGATTTCTTCTCAAATAAATTTAGGCCATAAATTCGTAAATAGTGGTAAACTCTGCAATATATAGTAATCTTGGCTACCCAGAAGCTCTGCTTCCAAGGAAATTCCAGGAAGCCACAATTTTACCTTTCACTGTAAGCACAGATTGTAGCAAAACACTTTGCTACAAACACCTTAACACTTTTTTCCTCACTTTTTGCAAAACTTGACCAGCGAATTCATCAATGATACTTTCACTAACTACAACTTATTAAGCTGCTATAAAAAATTTTCCTTCCCTAGAACTCAAATTATTGCTTCTCGAAGCAGCAAGTACAGTACAGAAAACTTCCCCATTTTATAAAGTGAAACTGAATTACTAAGAGGTGACCCTCAAAGAAAACATAATGGTAGCCAAAGGCTGCTGCTGGCCAATATTTAAATTTATCCTCTACTAAAATTCACACAACAGAAACTTGTTGAATTTATGTAAGTCCATCAGAAATTAAGTCTCAGGGCTACCCTGGTGGCACAGTGGTTAAGAATCCGCCTGCCAATGCAAGGGACACGGGTTTGAGCCCTGGTCCGGGAAGATCCCACATGCCGCGGAACAACTAAGCCTGTGTGTCACAACTACTGAGCCTGTGTGTCATAACTACTGAACCCACGTGCCACAACTACTGAAGCCCGCACACCTAGAGTCCGTGCTCCGCAACAAGAGAAGCCACCGCAATGAGAAGCCCACGCACCCCAACGAAGAGTAGCCCCCGCTCGCCGCAACTAGAGCAAGCCTGCGCGCAGCAACAAAGACCCAACACAGCCTGCCAGCCATCAATAAATAAATAAATAAATAAATTTTTTTTAAAAAAGAAATTAAGTCTCTTCCTCAAGAATCAGCATGGGCAAAACACTCACCAAACCGCTAGCTGTGTGACGAAGCAATTTTAAATTCTTAAAAGAAGTTCCTCTGTTGTGAAAAAACACATCTGAACACTTCAATGTGACATTATATGGAGAGACTTTAAAAAAGACTAGCCCTCTCAGGAATTTATCATATGGAAATAATCATAAATGTGCACATTTGATATCCATTGGTACTTTATTACTTTTTTTTTAAAAGGCAAAGCACTGCAACAATCTAATGGTCCAAACTGGAAAAGTAATTAGATAGTCTCGGTCCATTCACAGCATGACAGAGATCTGAATCCAGACAGTTCTGAGCCCAAGCCCTTAACTAACATCCTCTTTTGCCTCACCCACTCTACCATTCAGAGCATTAATGAGGGGAAGGAACTGATCAATATTTGACAGCCAAGGAAACCGACATAAGAATCAGTAAGGTGGGCTTCCCTGGTGGCGCAGTGGTTGAGAGTCTGCCTGCCGATGCAGGGGACAGAGGTTCGTGCCCCAGTCCGGGAAGATCCCGTGTGCTGCGGAGCGGCTGGGCCCGTGAGCCATGGCCACTGAGCCTGCGCATCCGGAGCCTGTGCTCCGCAACAGGAGAGGCCACAACAGTGAGAGGACCGTGTACTGCAAAAAAAAAAAATCAGTAAGGAACAATAAAGGTCTAGAAAAAAACAATTAAAAGGGTATATATTCCATCTTCTTCACTCACAAAATTAAGGAATTCTAAATTCAGTATTAGTAATCATTTTGAAGCACTTTAATAAAGATAAAAATCACTACTCCTTTCTTTGTGTCTCTAACTTACTTTGGACTCTACACATACCTTACCTGCCTAAGTCCAAACATTTCACATGAAATTCATCACTATTAAGGGGACCGAGTTCAAAAGTATTTCAGTAAACAGGGCACTCGACTCCCTCAGCACTAACTGCTGGCTTCATAATTTCACCATCTCAACCTCCCCAACGCAGAACGCGAAAAACCTGGAAATATTAAAAAGAATCCTAACAAGGTTCTTCCCAGAAATCATCAGTATACTGGGCCTCAGGAAGCAGTGATGAGGCCTCAAATCTCCAGTGAATGAAATTTAAATGGAAGACGAAAGTTTGTGTTCAGTTGGATGCTACAGATGGATGGATGGATGGATGGATTTTTGATGGACAGATTAAAAGCTTCAAATTATTTGCAGTATACAGATAAAGTGAAATTGCTAAAGTCCACATTTTTAAACTCCAAATTCTGACTCACTTGTAAACACAACCATCATCTCAGGAAGATGTGCTACCAGGCGTCTTTCCTCTCCACCAATAAGGCAAGCCAAAAGCAAAAGGCAGAATAACTGCTAATCCACTGTGGCCTGGACTCAGATTTTCTGACTGCGGAAGGCTAGTCGACACCTTCTCGTCTTCTGCTCTGTGTGGTGGACATTTCAATGGTAGAAGGTATGGTAACTTAAATGAACTATAATACAACATATGCAGGTACAATCTTATTGAAAACATAGTTGATAAAAAAAAAACATAGTTGATTAAATAATCTTACATTAAGAAATACCCACAAATATAAATAGAATTCTTCAGTACTGCAGAAACGGCTTGTAAAAGAGGTTTGTTGAGTGGCTTAGTGTAGAAGCTGTGCTACGTATTAAAGGGCTGTGGACCCTGAAGGGAGAACAATCTAACAAATCAAAATAAAGTGCAAGTTTCTTTTCCTATTTAAAGCAAATAAACGTTACCCTTATGTATAAAAATTAACACCATACACAACAAGGTCCTATGCACAGAGAACTATATTAAATATCCTATGATAAATCACAATGGAAAAGAATATTTAAAAAGGAACGTATACATATGTATAACTGAATCACTCTACTGTGCAGGAGAAACACAACACTGTAAATCAACTATACTTCAATAAAAAAATTTATACCACTCGATGTAGATAACCTATATTGAAATCCTGAATGGTCACATTTCTGTTTTTACCTTATTCAATTCACTTTATTAGTGCTGTTTTCTGGTGGTATATCACTAAGGTTACCCCACCCCACTATCACTACACATCTGCTACTGGCTTGAGGCCATCATAAATTATATATGAAATAAAAAGTCAAAAGACTTTGAGATAATCACAACTGAATATAGCATTTGACTTCCAAACTGCATTACATAAAATGGCAACTATATCAAGAATGGTAAAATGTACTCTCCCATTCACCTAGGATGTATCACAATTTGTTAATGTCACCAGCAAGCCAAACAGTTCTAATAAATGCACTCTACCTATCCACAACAAAACATACTACAATAAAAATCTCTTTGTACGCCTAGTGGTTAGTACACAGATGCTATACCATCAGGATTTTCTGGAATACATGCTGGATTTTCAGATTTTTACTATACTTTGATGTATTATATTATAGGTCACATTGTTTCTGAGAGTTCAGATGTATTTGGACACTAAATTATCTCCTTTCAACTGCAGCCCCAGAGAGCTCACACATGGTACTGAAAGGTAATGCTACTGTACACTAGCACATGTGAGAAGATGAGATGACCTTTCTCTTCTATTATAATGTACAAACATTTCACTTTCCCTTCTCTCTAGTTTATAGCAAAGGGGGTGATTTCAGACACTGTACAGTACCTTAGTTTTGTACCTTGTATCCTTTTATAGGGAATTATTTCTATAGGTGAATTAAAATTTTATCTTCAGTGCCCTGAGTTTTACAACACCATGAAATAACTGGAGAACCTAGGATTTAGTAGAATTGGACACTGTAAAGTACTAACCTGGAGTCACCCAGAAAATGTTGTCCATCTATGGGTATCTCTCTAGAGGAACAATATAAAATATGAAGGAAACTATGGGCCACATCACACTGCCTGTGCTCCAATGAATTATACCCAAAGTGCCAGTCATGTCCCAATTTACATCTGAATTACTCTATTAGTTATAAAATTCTTTATTTGAAATCTGTAGCAGGAAATCAGTTCACCTAATAAGCAGCAGCATGATGAGTGAGAACACTAGGCCAAGGAAGCAGGGCAGAATGCTGGACCTTCTAAGGAGGCAAGGAAAGGGACACTGAAGTTAGTGACTAGGACTAAAAGCCAAGTGCCTGGCAACAGGTACAGTCCAACCGCCAGAAGAACATCATTTCACCTACTGATTCATTTATTCAAACACTCAGGTGCCCACTGCTAGGCCTGAAAGGTACCAATACAAATAGCTTCTAAGTGAACTGAGTCACCAGCTTACACTTTTCCACCAACTACGTAAGAGACAATTTAATAAAAACTATTTTAACATCGTGTATAGGGAACTCTCACTTTTAAAACCACACTTCTGGAACTAATCACTGGTTACAAACAGACTCCTTAAACACGTAAGCATGCTTCCAACAGGAAAGATCACCAAGAAGGGCTAAGGTGAATGATGGACGGACTCCGGCCCCTACTAGCTGTGATCCACTCAACTCCTCACCCCAACAAGTTTTCCCCCATCCTAGAGAGTGAGCGAAAACATTACATCTGCTCTAATTAATCGTTTATGTGTACCCTTTGCCAACTAAGGTAATTCATAATCAACAACAAAGTACTTGCAATACAATTCAAAACTTGGTCATCATCGAGAACCTCTGTCTTCTAGAGACCGAGAGTGATTTTAGACTCCGTCCTCCAAATGCATGTGAAACTTGGACTAGTTTTAAACTGCACATCTAGGGCCTCCCTGGTGGCGCAGTCGTTAACAATCCGCCTGCCAAGGCAGGGGACACGGGTTCGAGCCCTGATCTGGGAAGATCCCACATGCCGCGGAGCAACTAAGCCCGTGCGCCACAACTACTGAGGCTGCGCTCCACAACGGGAGAGGCCGCGACAGTGAGAGGCCAGCGTACTGCGATGAAGAGCGGCCCCCGCTCGCCGCAACTGGAGAAAGCCCTCGCACAGAAACGAAGACCCAACACAGCAATCAATCAATCAATCAAAACTGCACATCTAGCTTACAGAACATCTGGAGAGGAGGGCAGGTCCAAAATGCCAAATGGAAAACTGGACCTAAGGTCCTGCAATGGAGATGGTCCTCTGAGACCAACCATTCCACTTTCCTGCTGCTCAGACGCGCGGATCTGGACAGTGCTGGGGGAGGAGCGAGCCAACCCACGGTCGGACTAATGAGTGTGACCACATGGGGCAACCACCGCCAAGACACACCAGTGCGCTAAGGATCCACTTGCGAACAGTTAAAAGCAAAGTCTAAGCACAAACAGACACTATGGCCTCCAAGTGTGACTCTAGGTCTTGAAGGGTAAGTGCCTGAAAAAGAGAAACCTTGCAAAGGAAGAAGTCAGACCGTGCGGGTACACAACTCATTCCTGTGTCTCTCCACACTCCAGCTTCCAAGGTCAGAACTGTAAGCCTCCTTTCATTGTTCTCCCCACAAGAATAATTTTCTGATTCTGACCCCTTTATACGAGGGTCCACAATCATCACAGATCCCCCTCATCTAAAACTAACCTCATAGTTACCTAAAGGCTCTGCAGAAGGTGCCCCCAACAAGATCAAGGGAAGGTCTGTGCACCCCATGCAAGGCAGTGGAGCTGAGATCAGACCCCCGCGACCTCGGAGCAGCTTTACAGTGGGGTGTCGGGTGTTTCCCGAAGAAAACTGTGGCAACGGGCCATCGAAAGTCTGACTGCAGCCTATCAGCCAAAACAGAACACCCCCCTTGAGGGACAGAGTGCAGATGCACAAACAGACCGTGAGAAAGGAGGCGGCTCTGGATGGCTCCGGCCCCACCCATCCCCACAGAGACACAATACCCCACTAATGGAGACTTAAGTCACTTGTAAGCTTCTCCAATTACTTCAAAGAGCTTTGAGGGATACAGACGGACTTCCAGACACAACCTTCCAAACCTCAGAAGTCCTCATTTGCCTTCAGCAGAGCCTCTGGAAAAAAAGGTTCTCCAACTTTTAGCTGACCCCACGGCAGCATCTTCCATCAATTACCTCTGCTGAAGACAGTAGGGATTTGGAACAGTCCTCGTATCCCTCCCGCAATGTGAAAATTAGCAAGTGATACACAATTTTGTACTGGGAGCCAAAGGCTTCTTCAGCCCTAAGAATGGGAGCTAAGCCAAAACCCAGGCCTGCTTTAGGCACACACAGAAGTAGCTGCAGGGTACAGGGGCAGGGCAGGGAATTAAAATGGAAAGAAAAGCCAGAAACAGAAAATGAAGTGTAGCTCTAAGAACATAACAGCATGACTTTATTAACTGGCTTTGGTCGCATCATTAAGACTCAATGGTGACAATTCCTATTGCCTTACTTTGGGGAACCAGACTGTATACACAGAAATTACCCTTCCCCAATCGTTTCTAGTTATAATAAATAAGAACACCAAAACTGCAGCCACAGCTATGGATCATCACTCATTCAACATGCAGGAGAAATGAGGCAAGCTTCTAGAATATCAGCCATGACAATCAAAAACATCACTTAAGAGGAATCGGTACCTACCATGAGTAGAGAAATTCCACTATCCTAAGGCAAGAGCCATGTACACACATATACAAAGATGCCATCTTAGCACTGTCACTGTATGTAAGATTGGGGAAAACCCAGATGTCCAACAACAGAGGAAGTGGGTAAATAAACGATAGCATAGTCACGTCTGATTGTAACAACAGGACAGATCTGCATGTTAACAGGGAAAATGTTCATTATATATTACTTTTAAAAAGAAATAAAACTATATCATATAATGTTATACTGATTCCACATATTTTTTTACTTTGAATTTTTAAATACGTTTATTTATTATTTATTTATTTTTGGCTGCACTGGGTCTCTGCTGTTACGCGCGGGCTTTCTCTGGTTGCGGCAAGCGGGGGCTACTCTTTGTTGTGGTGCACGGGCTTCTCACTGCGGTGGCTTCTCTTGTTGCGGAGCACGAGCTCTAGGCGCGCGGGCTTCAGTAGTTGTGGCGCGCGGGCTCTAGAGCGCAGGTTCAGTCATTGTGGCGCACGGGGCTTTGTTGCTCCACGGCATGTGGGATCCTCCCGGACCAGGGATTGAACCCGTGACCCCTGCACTGGCAGGAGGATTCTTAACCACTGCGCCAACAGGGAAGTCCCAGACATATACTTTAAAAATATGTGGCGGTGTCAGGGGTTGCGGGGGGACTTCCCTGGTGGCGCAGTGGTTAAGAATCCGCCTGCCAGTGCAGGGGTCATGGGTTCAAGCCCTGGGCCGGGAAGATCCCACATGCCGCAGAGCAACTAAGCCCCGTGGGCCACAACAACTGAGCCTGCGCTCTAGGGCTGTGAGCCACGACTACTGAGCCCATGCACCACAACTACTGAAGCCCATGCACCTAGAGCCCGTGCTCAGAAACAAGAGAAGCCACCACAATGAGAAGCTCATGTACCACAACGAAGAGTAGCCCCCGCTCGCCACAACTAGAGAAAGCCTGCGCACAGCAATGAAGACCCAACGCAGCCATAAATAAATAAATTTTATTAAAAAAATTTTTTAAGTATATGTCTGTATGTATATAAATAGACGTACATAGGCTCAAAATAACTAATTATAATCATTTTATTTTCCTTTTTTGCCTATCTCAATCTTCTAAAGTTTTTACAATGCACTTTGTGAGAAAAGGTACTGTTAATTTTGACATTTACTTAAGTTTTCTTTTGATAAATTAAAATTGGAACCAAGGTAACCAATGTTCTGGATTTTACTAGATAAGTGGAAAGAGATGTCATAGATTAAGAACTACCTAGTCCAAGTCTTCAGTTCTATGTATCCCATCTCTGTACTGAACATTTCCAAATCTACCTAACCTGACAATTACTTTCAGCAAAACCCAGCTTTTACATCCCACGTCCATTACATCACATTCTTTTTTTTTTTTTTTTTGCTGTACGCGGGCCTCTCACTGTTGTGGCCTCTCCCGTTGCGGAGCACAGGCTCCGGACGCACAGGCTCAGCGGCCATGGCTCACGGGCCCAGCCGCTCCGCGGCATATGGGATCCTCCCAGA
Source organism: Mesoplodon mirus (assembly GCF_964341445.2). NCBI lineage: Eukaryota > Metazoa > Chordata > Mammalia > Artiodactyla > Ziphiidae > Mesoplodon > Mesoplodon mirus. The sequence continues at coordinate 102,085,025 of NC_138987.1, read as the reverse complement.
CCGGGGCACGAACCCGTATCCCCTGCATCGGCAGGCGGACTCTCAACCACTGCGCCACCAGGGAGGCCCACATCACATTCTTGTACTCAGGGGAGGCCCAGATGGTCTTTCACACTGGACTGGAAGCAGGAAGTGATGGACTCACGCCAACAGCGAAGCCTCCATCTGCAGCCTTCTGTTAACCCTCCCAGTCTCATCTGCCCCATTCCCAATTCTTGTACGTACCCATTGCACAAGTAAGCAAGATGTGCCCTCTGGTGTCTCTTCCCATAAGGCAGGCAGAAATGTAATACTAAATTAAATTAATTCTCAAATAAAGCAATGCCCTTACATTATTCTCCTAGTCCAAAAACATTACTCTGTGCTTGGTGTTAAAAGCTATGTTGGGTGGGGGGGTGGGGGGTCGTGAGGCTCAAGAGGGAGGGCATATATGTATACGTATAGCTGATTCACTTTCCTGGACAACAGAAACTAACACAACGTTGTAAAGCAAATACACTCCAATAAAAATAAATAAATTAAAGCCATGGAAGGTACTCAGAGTACAACACAGGGCCCCTGATTACAAGGAAATTAAGAGTCCAACTAATAAAACAGAACTGATAAATATGAAACGATGAGAAAATGATTCAGTATTGTTAACTGCTAGCCTTGGGTCTTGTTTCCAATCCCAAACGAACCCACTACCTTACCATATGACCCTGGGCAAAGTCCTCATCTGTAAAACTGGGAGTTAAACCTTGATGATCTTACCTTCCACAGTCCTAGAAACAACCAATCAGGAAAAGGCAAGATAAATGTGGGCTTCTAGAATGTGTTACAAATTACCTATGAGCAGACCACAACTGAGATTAAAAACCAAGTGAATCTGGCAAGAGGAAAAAATCTCCAATCTTATCATACAAGCAAAGTGATCTGAAAGCAAACGGAAGCCAAGTGTACTCTCCTTCTTTCCGTTAAAGAAGTCCTGCAAGAGGGTTACTAGAGTGGTGACTGCGAGTGCAGCAGCTCTATATCAGGCACAGTTAAGAAGACAAATACGGGGCCTTCCCTGGTGGCACAGTGGTTGAGAATCTGCCTGCCAGTGCAGGGACACGGGTTTGAGCCCGGGTCTGGGAAGATCCCACATGCCGCGGAGCAACTTGGCCTGTGAGCCACAACTACTGAGCCTGCGTGTCGAGAGCTTGTGCTCCGCAACGAGAGGCCGCCACAGTGAGAGGCCCGCGCATCACGATGAAGAGTGGCCCCCACTCACCGGAACTAGAGAGCGCCCACGCACAGAAACGAAGACCCAACACAGCCAAAAATAAATAAGTAAAATTTTAAAAAAGACAAATATGGGTTAAACACAGTCCCTGATGTGCAGAAGTTTATTTCATTTCATTCATTCATTCAGTAAATATTTACTGAGCACCTACTATGTACACAGACAGAGGGACATGTTCCAGGCACTAGGGGCTCAAGAGTCAATAGGATAGACAAAGATGCCTGCTCAAAGAAACTTCTGGGGGGGTAAACAGAAAAGGTAACTGCAGAAAAAGAACACTGAAAAGAGCAGTATGACAGAGAGTGACAGGAAGAGAGGCAGGGGTACTTTAAACTGGGTGACCATGAGCAACAGTACGCGTAATGGGAATTCACTGCATTAGTCTCTCTACGATACTCACTTTAAATTTTTAAAACAAGCCATAGATAGAATAATCAGCGAAGGTTTCACCAAGATGACATGTGAGCTGAGATATGAAAACTAGTACAAGGCATGTTCCCCTATGCCGTCCAAATAGAGGCAACAGCTGGTGCAGAGGCCGTAAGGAGCTGGGAGCCTTTATGAGGAAAAAAAGGCTCTTGTGGCCACAACAAGAGCTAGGGAGAGGATGGCACAGGCCAGGCCATGAGAGCAGAAAGACTGTGGGGACCCTACTATACAATGGTAAGGAATTCAGGAACTATTCTAAATGCAAGAAGTAGCCATTGGAGGGTTTTAAGCAGGAATGATAATATAGGAATATACTTCGTTTGGGTTTGTCGGGTTTTTTTTAGTTACAAAGCAATACAAGTTAGGTGCTAAACTAGGTGACCCCAAATACATTTATGTTTAGTAATGGGATGAATTTACTTCCCTAAGCACTTCACTCTCTAATTCTGAGCACATCAATGCAAGGATATTTAGTTCAGCATCTGGGAAGGTGGCTCAGAAGCATCCTGGGTAAGAAAGAAATCAGTGTAGAATTTAAATTCTGTTACAGACATCCAACAAAAATTCTGAGCAAAAAGACTGTGGGTTAGAATTTCAGATTTTAAAGATCTCGTGTAAAGCAGAAAAATATTCTGGCTACTGGGCCGGCAGCAACATAAATAAAGGGGAAATGAGGGCGGCTTAGGTCGGGTGAATGCTTTGCCCCCATCACTGACAGTAAGAAAAGAATGGGGACCCCAGATGTCACGTCCACTCTCCTGACTTCTCGTCCAGTGTTCTTTCCACAGCACCACATAAAGAGAATTCAGGATCCACAGACGTAAAAATTAAATTAAAAAAAATAAAATAAAATCTACAGAGACAGAAGACGACTAGTGGTTGCCAGAGTTGGGGCAGGGGATGAAGTGTCCTCTAAAGGGTGTGGGGTCTCCTTCTGGGGTGATGGAAATGTCCTGGAACTACACAGAGATGGCAGTTGCACAACATATTGAATTTACTAAATGTCATTGAATTGTACACTTTAAAATGGTTAATGGTTAACTTTATATGTTAACGTGAATTTTACCTCGATTTTTTTAAAAGAAGTTGAAAAAATGAAACATAATAGCAGCTAATGATGAGACTATGTAAGTCACTGGAAGCAGTTTTGGAGATCCAGGTTCTAATCAAAACTCAAGATCAACTGAATGCAGACCTTTCTTAAGCTCAGCAGTATTGACATTTTGAGCCAGAGGACTGTTCTGTTCCGGGGATTGTAGGATATTTGGCAATTTCCCTGGCTTCTACCCACTGGATACTAGTAGGCCCCATGTCCCAACTTGTGGCAACCCAAAATGTCTCAAGACACTGCCAAAGTCCTCAGAGGGGCACATCACCCCCTGTTGAGAATGGCTATTAGACAACCACTGGCTTTTCTGCATTTTAATGTCCTCAACCACCAGATGTCCATCACCTTATCCAAGAACTCTTCCAATTCTGAGATTCTAGTCCATATTTTGTTCACCCCCTGTGATTTATAATCCAGTGCAGCCTTCTCTTTCACTAACCTGACTCTGTGTCTCACAGGCTGATGCAAGGATATGATGAAATAACCAAGGAAATGCTTTTACAGTGAAATCTCCTTGAAAAGTAAAACTGGCTATGTAAAAGAAAGGTTGGTATAGAAGCTTTTCCATTAAGACTCCAAAATCAGTTAATAAAGGAATATTCAAGTTGTCAAATAAAGGAATATTCAAGTTGTCAGAGGACTAGTTTCTGAATCTGTAATTATTTTTTGTTTTATCTTTATTTTTATTTAATATGCCTCTTAAACAAGGTCTTCTCTTGAAACTGACTGAAACATCTTTACCTCAGAGTTTTCAAGGATTTTAGGCTCTTCTATATTCATTAAAGAATACCCCAGGCATACTGGGCAATAAAGGGTTAACTTAATTAGTTCTGTGTATGCTCAAACAATTACAAGCAATTTCATTTAATTATTCAGTAGCCAATCAGGTAATCTCTGTGGCTGCTTAGTGCACTAATGAAATAATGTCCTCCAGTTCAGAGCTGTCATTCCAATCAGGAGACTGCTCCTCAGCTAGTAGAAAGAGATGTCAGGATTTCCAAGGATTCTCACTATGAATTTGGGGAAAGAGAAATGAATCCATTTCTTATTTCACCCTTTTTGTGTTAAAAGATACAAAATTCCTGAATTGCCATTCACAGAACACTCCAGACAACAATAACAGACTACGTATTCTTTTCAAGTACACACGGAATAGTTGGCAAGAGAGACCACATTCTGGGCCACAAAACAAGTCTCAATAAATTTTAAGGATGCAAGTCATATAAAGTAACTCGTCTGACCAAAATGGAATTAAGTTAAAAATCAATAATAGATTTGGAAGTTTTAGCCACAGCAATCAGAGAAGAAAAATAACAGGAATCCAAATCAGAAAGGAAGAAGTAAAACTGTCACTGTTTGCAGATGACATGACACTATACACAGAGAACCCTAAAGATGCTAGCAGAAAACTACTAGAGCTAATCAATGAATCTGGTACAGTAGCAGGATACAAAAATAATGCACAGAAATCTCTGGCATTCCTATACACTAATGATGAAAAACCTGAAAGAGAAATTAAGGAAACACTCCCACTTACCACTGCAACAAAAAGGATAAAATACCTAGGAATAAACCTACCTAAGGATCCAAAAGACCTGTATGCAGAAAACTGTAAGACACTGATGAAAGAAATTAAAGATGATACAAATAGATGGAGAGATATACCATGTCCTTGGATTGGAAGAATCAACACTGTGAAAATGACTCTACTACATAAAGCAGTCTGCAGATTCAATGTAATCCCTATCAAACTACCAATGGCATTTTTCACAGAATGAGAACAAAAAATTACACAATTTGTATGGAAACACAAAAGACCCCGAATAGCTAAAGCAATCTTGAGAAAGAAAAACAAGAGCTGGAGGAATCAGGCTCCCAGACTTCAGAGTATAGTACAAAGCTACAGCAATCAAGACAGTATGGTACTGGCACAAAAACCGAAATACAGATCAATGGAACAGGATAGAAAGCCCAGAGATAAACCCACCCACACGTGGTCACCTTATCTTTGATAAAGGAGGCAAGAGTATACAATGGAGAAAAGACAGCCTCTTCAATAAGTGGTGCTGGGAAAACTGGACAGCTACATGTAAAAGAATGAAATTTGAACACTTCCTAACACCATACATAAAAATAAACTCAAAATGGATTAAAGACCTAAATGTAAGGCCAGACACTATCAAACTCTTAGAGGAAAACATAGGCAGAACACTCTATGACATAAATCACAGCAAGATCCTTTTTGACCCACCTCCTAGAGAAATGGAAATAAAAACAAAAATAAATAAATGGGACCTAATGAAACATAAAAGCTTTTGCACAGCAAAGGAAACCAGAAGCAAGACGAAAAGACAACCCTCAGAATAGGAGAAAATATTTGCAAACGAAGCAACAAAGAATTAATCTCCAAAATATACAAGCAGCTCATGCAGCTCGATATCAAAAAACCAAACAATCCAATCCAAAAATGGGCAGAAGACCTAAATAGACATTTCTCCAAAGATATACAGATTGCCAACAAACACATGATGGGATGCTCAACATCACTGATCATTCAAGAAATGCAAATCAAAACCACAATGAGGTACCACCTCACACGTCAGAATGGCCATCATCAAAAAATCTACAAACAGGGCTTCCCTGATGGCACAGTGGTTGAGAGTCCGCCTGCCGATGCAGGGAATGCGGGTTTGTGCCCCGGTCCGGGAAGATCCCACATGCCGCGGAGCGGCTGGGCCCGTGAGCCATGGCCGCTGAGCCTGCGCGTCCGGAGCCTGTGCTCCGTAACGGGAGAGGCCACAACAGTGAGAGGCCCGCGTACCGCAAAAAAAAAAAAAAAAAAAAAAAAAAAAAATCTACAAACAATAAATGCTGGAGAGGATGTGGAGAAAAGGGAACCCTCTTGCACTGTTGGTGGGAATGTAAATTGATACAGCCACTAGGGAGAAGAGTATGGAGGTTCCTTAAAAAACTAAAAACAGAACTATCATATGACCCAGCAATCCTACTACTGGGCATATACCCTGAGAAAACCATAATTCAAAAAGAGTCATGTACCACAGTGTTCATTGCAGCACTATTTACAATAGCCAGGACATGGAAGCAACCTAAGTGTCCATCCACAGATGAATGGATAAAGAAGATGTGGCACATATATACAATGGAATATGACTCAGCCATAAAAAGAAACGAAACTGAGTTATTTGTAGTGAGGTGGATGGACCTAGAGTCTGTCATACAGAGTGAAGTAAGTCAGAAAGAGAAAGACAAATACTGTATGCTAACACATATATATGGAATTTAAGAAAAAAAAATGTCATGAAGAACATAGGGGTAAGACAGGAATAAAGACACAGACCTACTAGAGAATGGACTTGAGGATATGGGGAGGGGGAAGGGTAAGCTGTGACAAAGTGAAAGAGCGGCATGGACATATATACACTACCAAACGTGAGGTAGATAGCTAGTGGGAAGCAGCCGCATAGCACAGGGAGATCAGCTCGGTACTTTGTGACCGCCTGGAGGGGTGGGATAAGGAGGGTGGGAGGGAGACGCAAAAGGGAGGGGATATGGAAACATATGTATATGTATAACTGATTAAATTTGTTATAAAGCAAAAAAAAAAAAAATAATTAAAATCTTATCAGAAAAAAAAAAAAATAATACTGTTTTAGAACTTAATATAAAATATATCCAAATATAATGTTAACTTGAGAATTACAATAAGCCGAATAACGAAAAATTAATTACCACATGAGCATCATGCCATCATTAATTTACTTTAATTTTATTTTATTTTATTTTTTTTTTTGCAGTACACGGGCCTCTCACTGCTGTGGCCTCTCCCGTTGCGGAGCACAGGCTCCGGATGCGCAGGCTCAGTGGCCATGGCTCACGGGCCCAGCCGCTCTGCAGCACGTGGGATCTTCCTGGACCGGGGCACGAACCCATGTCCTCTGCATCGGCAGGCGGACTCTCAACCACTGTGCCACCAGGGAAGCCCCAGCGTTAAATTTAAAGACATGCTTAAAGAACGTATCTCTTGAATCTTAAGATTTCTGGACAAAATTCAGAAAGGATGAAATTATACTAAAATATATTTACTTTAGTAAAAGCCACCGTTTCCATTCATGGTGTACTCATTCCTCAGTGTACTTCTGCTGACCCTCCTACCAGATCGCCGCTTACCGCTAGCACCATCCAAACCCTAAGCATTCTGCAGAAGTATCTTCCCAGTAGAAGACCCGGAACATAAAACCATAAAATATGAGAGCTGAAAGACAATTTGCCTCACCTAAAGATGAAAAAACTGAGGTCCAGAGAACGAAAGAGAGCTGCCAAGGTCCCAAAGCTAAAACTTGGAGCAAGGGACAGGGCCCAACCCTGTGGTCTACCGCCTGAGCCTTCTACTACACCACCTAACAAGGCTGCCTAGTTTTCTACCCCTGCTGAGTTAGACCAGCTCACATCTCTGAGCCCAAAGCTTCTCATGCTTTAAGGGGCACAGGAACCACCTGGCAACCTGATCTAAATTCAGAGTCTGACACAGTAGACAGAGGGTGAGGCCTCAGATTCTGCAAGTCTAAGAAGCTTCCGAGCGAGGCGAGGCTGCCAGTCTGAGGATCACAGATGGAAGAGAAAGACCTCACAGCATTTGATTCGATCCTATCCAATTGAGGCTTATTACTTACTGTACAATTTATGACTCCCAAATCTATAGTAAATCTCCCTAAGCCTCAGTCTTCTCATAAAAATATTGTTTTGTAAGGACCAGATGATACAATTCATATATTAATTTATAATTCTTGGCACTTACTGAATTTTTGGTCAATAATAATAGCTAATTTGAGTACAACTTTTAAATTGGCACTATTCAGGTATTTGACTTGTTTTAAGGCACTTAATTCCCAAATGAATTCAATGAGTAGGTACTATTATTCCCATTTTTAAAGATGAGAAAACCAGGTGTGAGAGCAGTCCATGTCAATGTGCAATGTCATATAGGTACGGAGCAGGGCAACAGGCAACAAACCCAGGCTGGTTCCACAACCCGTTTCTTAACCACCTCACTCTCCATAAACGTTAACTGCTATTTTCCTCCTCATCTCCAAATCCCCATTCACAATTTCTACCACACATCTTTACTTTAAGGTCGCATGTAAGCCCAACCTCAGCATGCCCCACGCTTACTACCTTCACCCCAGACCCAATCCTCGTCTCAATTAAGAGTAACGACATGCAGGCAGTCCCCAAGCCAGAATTCTAGAACTCACAGAAGACAAGAGATTCTTCCCCTGTCAGATCCCGCACTCCCCTCCTCATAGCACGGTTCTGACATGCCCCACATTATCCTGATGTAAAATTCATAGATAATAAAGCCTTCCTACATCCATCATTTTTAGGCATGTGACTGTTCTGAACCAAGAGAAGGTTATACTGTTCTGTTTGGAACACTGCTGAGAGTTTTTCACCATTTCAGAACATCCTGTATCGTATCTTACTCATCACTGGTCATATATAACATAATTGATATATTACCTCAACTGTAATCAAGAGGAGACACAGGGCTTCCCTGGTGGCGCAGTGGTTGAGAGTCTGCCTGTTGATGCAGGGGACACGCGTTCAAGCCCCGGTCTGGGAAGATCCCACATGCCGCGGAGCGGCTGGGCCCGTGAGCCGTGGCCGCTGAGCCTGCGCGTCCGGAGCCTGTGCTCCGCAACAGGAGAGGCCACAACAGTGAGAGGCCCGCGTACCGCAAAAAAAAAAAAAAAAAAAAAAAAAAAAAAGAGGAGACACAAAATGAAATGTGTCATAAAATACATTTCAAAATGTAAATGCTTAAGCATGGACTCATTACAAGACACAACAGTCAGTCACTTGTTAAAACAGAACCCAAAGGTAAGAACACAGACCGACACACGGCTGTAGTGTAAGCAATTCAACTATGACCGATGATGAGTAAGATACGATATAGGGGCTTCCCTGGTGGCACTGTGGTTAGGAATCCACCTGCCAATGCAAGGGCATTCGTTCGAGCCCTGGTCAGGGAAGATCCCACATGCCGCGGAGCAACTAAGCCCGTGTGCCACAACTACTGAGCCCGGGTGCCACAACTACTGAAGCCTGTGCACCTAGAGCCCGTGCTCCACAGCAAGAGAAGCCACCGCAGTGAGAAGCCTGCACACCGCAACGAAGAGTAGCCCCCGCTCGCCGCAACCAGAGAAAGCCCACGTGCAGCAACAAAGACCCAACACAGCCAAAAATAAATAAATTAAATAGATAAATTTATTTTTTAAAAAAAGATATGATATAGGACGTCCCGAAATGGTGAAAAACTCTCAGCAATGTTCCAAACAAAACACTATAAGCTTCTCTTGGTTCAGAACAGTCGCATTCTGGGACTTCCCCGGTGGTCCAGTGGGTAAGACTCTGCACTCCCAATGCCGAGGGCCCGGGTTCATCCCTGGTCAGGGAACAATACGCTGCATGCCGTAGCTAAGAGTCCATATGCCGCAACTCAAAAAAAAGGATACCACATGCCGCAACGAAGATCCAGCGCAGCCAAAATAAATAAATAAATACTTTAAAAAAACACACAAAAATGGTCGCATTCCTAAAAATTTTGATATATGTTAAAACACTGCAAAAATTATCTTGTGCTTACATATAAAACGGAAGTTTGGATTTAGATTCCAATTTTTTTCTTCACCTACGTGAAAGCTCTTAAGATGGGGGTGAAGTCCTCATTGTGGGGATGTCCTGAGCCCTGTATGACATCTTGCATGCCGCCCCCAACCACGAAACGCCAGTACTGCCTTCAGATCTCTGGGACCAAAAATGCCTCCACAAATTCCCGGAACACTCCCTGGGGATGACGTGGCGCCGTGGGTGGGACTGGGACCACTGTGCTATATATTCAGCCACTGTCCAACCGTCTGCAACCCTCATATGCAGCCTCATTCGATCTGGAGTTCAGGTCCCGTCAGCTCTCACCTAGGCCAATGCCACGGCCTTGTGTCTTTCTGGTTCCGATCTGCTCATTCTATACCGAGAACAGAACTTTTTACTCTCCATTCAATCAACAAATATTTACTGCACACAGATTATATGCCAGACCTGCTCTAAACACTAAATCACATCATTCTCCCCTGCTCAAACTATAATAGTTCATCACCTACGGCAATTTTCAAACAGTGCTCCATTTTTATGTTTTATATATTGAGTTCCTGCATAAGATTTCCTTTTAACAAAGTGATTCACTGCTTTAAATTTTTGAAAACCCCAACCTTCAGGATAAAACCAAATAATCTTCCTATCTAACCATCGCCTCAGCACTAACCTAAGCCTCACCTCCTGCAACCCCATCCACCTTGCAAAGGTGGTCCTACAATACCCATATTCCCTCCCCTCTCTGGCACACTGTCTCTCTTCCGTGCTTCCACACGGGCTGTCACCCCTGCCAAATGACCCTCTCTCTATACCTACCCACCTGCTGACTCTGCAGCCAGCCTTCCAGGCTCTGGGGAAGCTTTGAAACCTTCCCAATTCCCCTCGACAGGCTCAACTATTAGTTTTTTTGTTTTTTTTTTTTAAGCTACTAGCTTCTGCTGTATTGTGCACACTTCCACTTTAAAAGACATCTTACTGTGCTACAGCAGTCTGTTTGAACATTTATCTCTATAATATCTCCAACTAGCTCTTCAATTTTGTGGGCAGTGACTACATCTTTTGCCTCACTTTCTGGTACCTGTCAGTGTACAGAGCTATCCTCTCAAGGGTAACTTGATTGAGTGATGTTCGTAGGTTTCTCTTCTTCTCAATCAAAAAGATAAATTTCCTTACCCAAGTGACCAAAATAAGTATCACTAACAGTAAGCAACTTGAAACTGCAGCTTCTGATGTGAAACAGTATGTACCCCACAACACATACGAAGTAGTCTTAACAAAAATGTTTAACTGGAATCTAATCTTGAGTTAACAGAAAAATCTAAAACATGGAATATTCTATAAGACAACTGACCCAGACTCTTCAATGGGTACGAAAAGCAAAAAGTCAAGGGACTACTCTAGATGAAAAGAAATTAAATCATATCCAGGTGCAAAGCATGAAACCTTGACCAAAACCAAACCAACGATGAAGGATATTTTTGTGATGGGGGCAGGGTGAGGGTCTGAGTATTAGATTAGATAATGTTATGAAATATTATTAAGTAATATTATGAAACAGTTTTTAATTTTCCTTAGAAGTGTTAATAGTATTGTGGTTGTACAGGAGAACATTCTTATTTTTATACTATTCTTAGGCAATGTATGCTGAAGTATTTAAGAGTGAAAGGTCATGATGTATGCATGACAAAAAAGTGAATATTTGTGTTTATATATAGTGTGTATACACACATACAGAGAGAGAGAGGGGGGAAAAAGAAAAGAGAAACAAATGTGGAAAATGATAACTGTTGAATCGAAATGAACACTATTCGGGTGTTCATTGTACCATTCTTTCAAATTTTCTGTAGGTCTGAAATCTTTCAAAATAAAAACTAAATTAAAAAATAAATTCACATAATCAAGTCATTTGTCTACACAACATCAAAATTAATGGACTTACTGACTCCTCCACTGAAAAGACTTTTTGATGTAATTCAAGAACATTCTAATCTAAACAGCTTCAGATGAAGTGTTTAATCTATACACTGAAAACACCACAGCCAGGGACTTCCCTGGTGGTCCAGTGGCTAAGGCTCCTTGCTCCCAATGCAGGGGGCCTGGGTTCGATCCCTGGTCAGGGAAGTAGATCCTGCATGCCACAACGAAGACCCAGCACACCACAACGAAGACCCAGCACAGCCAAATAAATAATATTAAAAAAACAAACAAACAAATAAAAAAACACCACAGCCACACAATGAAGTACAGCCTCCAAACCTCGAACTCTCTGAGGCTGCAAGACCTCTGCTTCTAGTTCCCGCTTCTCTTTCAAGTCCTGGTTCTGTGTAACTGCTCACGTGGACAGTCAGTCAGAAGAACTAGTCATCTCACCCACTGCTGCCATTAACTAGCCAAGCAACCTTGGGCGAGCTACTGAGTCCACATTTTCGGGTGTGCATCACTCACTTGAGGGATGACCACCAAAGTACCTTCTGGCTCTGAGATCTTGAACCCAGTCTTAACTTTCTTAACTGACACTTCCATAATCACAGATTCATATGCAGTTCTAAGAAATAATACAGAGAAACTTGTGCTCTGTGCTCCCTTTCCTCCAGCGCTAACATTCTCCACAACTATAGCATTACCACCAGGGTGTGGTAGTGACATCAATACCGTCCACTGATCTTTTTCCAATTTCTCCAGTTTTACTTGTACTAAGCTGCATGTGAGTGCACATTCACAACTTTTTATCCCGTTAATCATTAAGTACTTAAGGAAGCGACTGTAAAATAAGCAAACTGATTGTTTCTGCTTTGTAAATTATCTTGTACCAACTACTTCAATAACCTACTCTTTGTTTTCATCGTCAAAGTCCTTCCTTCAGAGGAAAAGCTAACGCACACGATGCCAATGCTTCCGCAGCGCCGCTGCAGCCAACTTCTGCGGAGAATCCCCTTTCGACAACCTAGACGGAAGATGTGTCTTTTCCAGCACAGGATGATTCTCTACGCTCCAGAATTAAGCTGGAAAAAGAAATCAGACTTCACTTCTAAGAATTAGTCCTCTAGACTGTCCCAGACAAAACAGTTCCATGCAAATAGAGAAAGAACACTTACTTCTTAGAAATTAAATGAAGAGCGATAAAAATACTTCTCACACACTGTCAGCAAAACATGTAAAAAGCAACTGTAAAACCTCTAGAAGAAAACACAGAAGAAATTCTTGGTGATCTTAGGTTAGGCTACGATTTCTTAAATATGATGCCAAAAGCATGATCCAAAAAAGAAAAACTGGATAAGTTGGACTTCTCAAATTTACAATGTTCTGCCATTCAAGAGACCCTTTTGGAGGATTCCCTGGTGGCCTAGTGGTTAGGATTCCAGGCCTTCACAGCTGTGGCCCAGGTTTAATCCCTGGTCAGGGAACTGAGATCCCCCAAGCCACAAGGTGCGGCCAAAAAAAAAAACAAAAAAAGCGAGAGCAAGACACACTGTTAAAAAAAGACAAGCCCTAGAATAGGAGAAAATATTTTCCCAGTGTGTATCTTATAAAGAACTTCTATTGCAAATAAATGAAAAACTCTCAAAACTCAATATTAAGAAAACAACCCAAGTTTTCAAATGGGCAAAAGATTTTAAAAGATACTTCTCCAAAGTATTATGGATGGCAAAGCAGCACATGGAAACACGCTCAGTACAATGAGTCATGAGATACATGTCAATTCAAAACACAACGGGATAGCAGTACACACCTATCAGAACAGCTTTCAAAACACCGCTGACAGTGACAAACACTGGATGCAGAGGAACCGGGCGGCTCACACATGCTGGAGGGACACCAGGAACGGCCAAAGTGTTCTCCAAAGTGAACCGCACATTTACCAGGGCTCAACAATCCTACTCCGAGGTAGTCAGGCTAACAGCTGTGTGTGAATGCTTAGGCAACTTTATGTGTGATCACCTGAACCAGAAACAGCTCACACGTTCTTCTACTGGTGAATGGATAAACAAACTGGTCTGCCCCAACACTGGAACATTAGTTGGCAATAAAAGGAACGAAGCGCTGACACATGCCACGACAGGGACTAGCCTCAAATGCACTCTGCCAAGTAAAAGACACCAAACTCAAAGGGCTACATACTGTACGGTTCCACTTGTACGACAGCGTAAATGACTGCCTAGGGCTAGAGGAAATGGTCAATTACCAAGTGGCATAAGGAAAATTTCTTGCGGGATGAAGCTGTTCTATACCTTGATTGGGGTAGTGGTTATACAACTGTAAAAAGCCACAGAAATGTACACCAAACATGGGGGTGTCCATATGTATAAATTATACATCAATTAAAATAATTTAAAAGGAAATTTGTTTGGAAAACAATTTGGCAGATTCTTATAAAGTTAAATATACACTTACATACAACCCAGCAATTCACAGCTACAGATTTACTCAAGAGAATTGAGAACAAATATCCACACAAAGACTTGTGATATATATATATGTGAATATACTCAGCACTTACATTCAGTTGCCAAACCTGGAAACAACCCAAATGTCCATCAATAGGAGAACAACAGGAAATTGGATAACCTGCAGTACAGCCATACAGTGGAATACTATTTAGCAGTTAAAAGATTAACCACTGAGACACACAACTATATGGATGCATCTTAAAATCATGCTGACTGAAAGAAGCCAGATACAAAGGAACACAGACTGTGAGATTATTTATGTGAAATTCTAGAAATGGCCAACTAATCTATAGTCACAGAAAGCAGATCAGTGATTGAGACCCAAAGTGGGAGTCAACTGCCAAGGGACACAAAGAAAATTTGGCGGGGACAGAAATGTTCCATATCTTTTTTTTTGGCCGCACTGCACAGCTTACGGGATCTTATTCCCTGACCAGGGATGGAACCCGAATGCACTCCCTCGGCAGTGAAAGCACAGAGTCCTAACCACTGGACCACCAGGGAACTCCCCCAAAATGTTTGGTTTTTTTTTTTTAATAGATTTATTTATTTTTGGCTGCGTTGGGTCTTCCTTGCTGCGCGCGGGCTTTCTCTAGTTGCTGTGAGCTGGGGCTACTCTTTGTTGCGGTATACGGGTTTCTCATTGTGGTGACTTTTCTTGCTGCGGAGCATTGGCTCCAGGAGCGCAGGCTTCAGTAGTTGTGGCTCGAGGGCTCTAGAGCGCAGGCTCAGTAGTTGTGACGTACAGGCTTAGTTGCTCCGCGCCATGTGGGATCTTCCCGGATCAGGGCTCGAACCCGTGTCCCCTGCATTGGCAGGAGGATTCTTAACCACTGTGCCACCACGGAAGCCCCCCCGCCAAAAGTGTTCTATACCTTGACTGGAGTAGTGGTTGTTACAAGGGTGCATGCATTGGTCAAACCTCAAACTACACATTTAAAAAAGGTACAACTTTACTGTATTTAAATTACAGTAAATAAAAGTTACTGTACAGTTAATAAAACTGATTTAAAAACACAATGTTAATGAACAATCTGAAAATGAAAACAATTCCACTCACAAATAGCAACAAAAAGAAAATATTTCAGAATATATTTAACAAAAGCACAAAAACTTACACTCAGAAAATTATAAAACATTGTTCAAAGAAATTGAAAATAGGAAAACACCCCATGTTCATGGATTAGAAGACTTATTGTCAAAATGGCAATACCCCCTACACTGATGAACAGATTCGACCAAATCCGTATCAGAATCCCAGCTGCTATCTTCGCAGAAACTGACCAACCGGTTCTAAAGGGACCTGGTGTAGCCAAAACAGTCCTGAACAAGAACAGAGGACCCACACTCCTGAATTTCAACACTCACTACAAAGCATCATTAATCAAGACAGTGTTAGTACTCGCACAAGGACAGACATACAGATCAGTGAAACAGAATTCAGGGTCTAGAAATAAACCTATATATATATATATATATATCCATGGTCAACTGATGTTTGACAAGGGTGCCAAGACACTTTGATGGGGAAAGAACAGTCTTTTCAACAAATGGTGCTGGGGCAGCTGGACAGCCACCTGAGAAAGAATGAAGTTGAACCCTTACCTCACGTCATAAGTAAAAATTAATGCAAAGTGGATCAAAGACCAAAATACTATAAAACTATGCTACATATTATAAAACTCTCAGAAGAAAACATGCGGTATCATCTTCATGACCTTGGATTTAGCAAAGGATTCTTAGATATGACACCAAAAGCATGAGCAACAAAAGAAAAAATAGATCAATTTAAAGCTTTTGTTCTTCACGGAATTCCCTGGCGGTCCAGTGGTTAGGACTCGGCTCTTTCACTGCCATGGCCTGAGTTCAACCCCTGGTTGGGGAACTAAGATCCTGCAAGCCACGTGGCATGGCCAAAAAGAAAAACTGAAAAAATTTTGGGAAAAAGAACTTTGTTCTTCAAAGGACACCATCAAGAAAGTAAAGACGACCCATAGAATGGGAGAAAATATTTGCAGAGCACATATCTGATAAGGGACTTATATCTAGGATATATAAAGAACTCTTATAACTCCACAATAAGCAGACAGCCCAATTTTAAAATGGGCAAAGAATCTGAATATATATTTCTCCAAGAAAGATACATAAATGGCCAATAAGCAAATGAAAAGACTCTCAACATCATTAGTCATCGGGGAAATGCACATCAAGACACTACTTCACACTAACCAGATGGCTAGACTCAAGGAGTCAGGTAACAGGAATGTGGAGAAACTGGAACCCTCATATACTGCTGGGAGGAACAGAAAAATCTACAGCCTCTTTGGTAAACAGGCAGTTTCTCAAATGATCAAACACAGTTACCATATGACCCAGCGACTCCACTCCTGGGTATATACCCAAGAGAACTGAAAACGTGTCCACACTCACAAAAGGTACACCAATGTTCACAGCAGCACTGTTCATAAAGCCAAAGGTGGAGACAACCTAAATATCCATCAACAGGTAGATATAGTAGAATATATCCATACAATGGGGTGTTAGCATTCAGCCATGAAAAGGAATGAAGTACTGATCTACAACATGCACGAGCCTTGAAAAAGTGATGCTGAGTGAAAAAAGCCAGTCACAGAAGACCACGTACTGTATGATCCCATTCATTACGAAAACTCAGAAGAGGGCATCTATAGAAACAGAAAGTAGATTAGTGGTTGCTCGTGGCTGGGGAGGGAGATGGGAAATAGAGTTGGTAACAGCAAAGGGTATGGGTTCTTTTTGAGGTACTGAAAATGTTCTAAAATTGACTGTGGTGATGGCTGTACCCATCTATGAATACACTAAAACCAAAATTATACTCTTTAAGTGGGTGAATTGTATGGAATATGAATTATGTCTCTAGGAAGCTATTAAAAACCTGTACTCAGCAATCACTTTAATCCATGTAAGCATGTGACTGATTTTCTTTTTACAATTTTATTGCCTTTTGACTTCAAAATAAGTAAATGAGCAATCTCACAAACATATCTTTATTATTTAATTCCTTTCTTCCAAATGATTGTGTTAAAACATTATCATAATTCTAAATCTAAAATGAGGACTTCCTAGTGGTCCAGTGGTTAAGACTCCACGTTTCCACTGCAAGTGCCACACTTTGAGCCCTGGTAGGAGAAGATCCCCCATGTCTAGCAAAAAAAAAAAAAAAAACTAAAAGGAGAAAAAAAACTTAATGATAATAGTTACCAGGTGTACAAATCTGTGTGTGCCAGGCCCTCCTATGCCTCAGCCCATTTGAATCTCAGCATAACCCTATGGAATAAGCCAGTAACTTGCCAACGAAGAAGCTGAGGCTCAGAGAGGTAGCTTGCCCACACCTTAAGCACAGCCTGGACTGGAGCCAGTATTATTCCAATGAACTCTCTTTTTTCCTTATTATTTCACCTAATATACCTGCAGCTTGAAATTTAAATCATTTTACCAATTTTTCCTTATTACTAGAATAAATGGGTTGGCTTCAATCTGCTTAAAAACTATCCGCTTGGGGGCTTCCCTGGTGGTGCAGTGGTTGAGAGTCCGCCTGACGATGCAGGGGACACGGGTTCGTGCCCCGGTCCGGGAAGATCCCACATGCCGCGGAGCGGCTGGGCCTGTGAGCCATGGCTGCTGAGCCTGCACGGCCGGAGCCTGTGCTCTGCAACAGGAGAGGCCACAACAGTGAGAGGCCTGCATACCGCAAAAAAAAAATAATAATAAAAATAAAAACTATCCGCTTGGGACTTCCCTGGTGGTGCAGTGGTTAAGAATCCGCCTGCCAATGCAGGGGACACGGATTCGAACCCTGGTCCGGGAAGATCCCACGTGCCACGGAGCAACTAAGCCTGTGCGCCACAACTACTGAGCCTGCGCTCTAGAGCCCGCGAGCCACAACTACTGAGGCTGCGTGCCACAACTACTGAAGCCCACGCGCCTAGAGCCCGTGCTCGGCAACAAGAAAAGCCACTGCAATGAGAAGCCCGCGCACTGCAATGAAGAGTAGCCCCCGCTCACCCCAACTAGAGGAAGCCTGCGCGCAGCAACCAAGACCCAACGTAGCCAAAAATGAATGAATGAATGAATGAATGAATGAAAAATTTAAAAAAAAACTATCCCCCTAACAACCAAACAAATGTGTGATCGGGGATAGAGGTGAGGGACAACATCTCTAAAAGTCACTGTGGGGACAAGTGAGGATGTCTGGATATGGATATTATTACAAAATTATTAATTTTCTTAAATGTGAACATCCTGATGTGGTCATGTGGGAGAGGGTCCCTATTTTTATGAAGCACATGGCAAAGTATTTTTGGGGGGAGGGAAGTAACGTCACATTGCCAACTTACTGTCTAATGGTTCAACAAAAAAGAAGGGACTTCCGGGCTTCCCTGGTGGCGCAGTGGTTGAGAGCCTGCCTGCCAATGCAGGGGACACGGGTTCGTGCCCCGGTCCGGGAAGATCCCACATGCCGCAGAGCGGCTTGGCCCGTGAGCCATGGCCACTGAGCCTGCGTGTTAGCGTCCGGAGCCTGTGGTCCGCAACGGGAGAGGCCACAACAGTGAGAGGCCCGCGTACCGCAAAAAAAAAAAAAAAAAAAAAGAAGGGACTTCACTGGTGGCGCAGTGGTTAAGAATCTGCCTGCCAATGCAGGGGACACGGGTTCGAGTGAAGCCACCGCAATGAGAAGCCCGCACACTGCAACGAAGAGTTGCCCCAGCTTGCCACAACTAGAGAAAGCCCGCGTGCAGCAACGAAGCCCCAACACAGCCAAAAATAAATAAATTAAAAATAAGTAAATAAATCAAAATTAAAAAGAAAAGAAAACATAAAGCTAATGTGGTAAAAGGTTACCAACCGGTGAATCTAAAGTAAAGGTATGCAGGGCTCACCTCTATTTGTCTTCAAACTTCACTGAACGTTTGAAACTTCTCAAAGTATAAAGAAAAAATAAGATCTGAAGCTTTAAAAAATTATTTCACTTTGTGAAAATTACTATATCAAATGCTTATTCACTTAGATGAAATTTCCAAGAAAATAAATTTATAAAATTATACTCTTATCAGACACCATAAACAGTTTTGAATCAAACACTTAAAATCTGTGAATGAAAACTATGAATGCCACCTTATAAATGTAAAAAGAATGATGTAATTTGAAAATAACTATTTGGCAACTATGATGTACTGATTGACTCAGGCAAAGAAGCATGCAAGGATTAAAATGGGTGAAATTTTGATGAGAAACAGGATGTTTACATAGCCTCTCCCCACCAGGTATGTACTAATTATAAGGGAAAAACAGTAACTTCACAGAGGAGAGAGCTGGCAGACACCACCTCAAACCAAGCAATGAAAGTTAATAATAACCATCACCATGGGACCAAGTGACACCACGTGACTCCTGATATGATGCCCTAAGGACACACCACTTCTTTAGTACACCTGCCAGAACACAGGACCTGAATCTCATCATGAGAGTGCATACAACAAACCCAAATTGAGGGACAGTCTCAATTCCAAAAGGTCAAGGTTATGAAAGACAAAAACTGAAAAACCACTCTAGGCTAACGGAGCTGAAAGAGACCCAATAGTTAAATGCAACACATGATCCTAGATTGAAAACCCTAGCCAGCAAAATAATTTCTAAAATAATACTGTATTTAAAATCATAAAACTATATAAATTATACATTAATATTTTGGGGTCAGTTGACAATATGATATACTAGTGTCTAGAAATTTTATTCAGTATTAATTTCCTGATTTTGATAATTGTACTATGGTTATGTAAGAAAATGTCTGTGTTTTTAAGGCATAAAAACACAGAAGTGTTTAGGAGTAAGGAGTATCATGTCTGCAACTTACTGTCAGGGAACAGACTGGTGGTTCCCAGAAGCAGGGGTGGGTGTAATGGGTAAAGAGGGTAAACAGGCACAAACCTCCATTTATAAAATAAGTAAGTCCTGGGGATGTAATGTACAGCATGGTGACTATGGTTAATAACACTGTACTGTACAAGCAAAAGTTGCTGAGAGTAGATCTTAAAGTTCTCATCACAAGAAAGGAAATTTGTAGCTATGTGCAGTGTGGGATGTTAACTAGACTTGCTGTGGTGATCAGTTCTTAACATATGCAAATATGTTATCATTATACTGTTCACCTGAAACTAATGTTGTATGTCAATTGTATCTCAATTTTAAAAAAGGATAGGTGGATGCATGAGAAACACCAAGCAGTGCCTGGAGTGCCCACAGTGGGCACCAAATTCATGTGAGCTTTTGTCATGAAATGCAAGATAAAAACTATGAAGAAAATTCAGAACTTAAGACTTCAAATATAGAGGGCTATAAGAGAAGTCTAATGAACAAAAACACTAATCCTATCTTGGGAAGAAAAAAATCTTTCTGTTCATGGCTGTTATGATAGTAAACAACTAAAAATAACCTCAATGCTCCACTGAGGATTGGTTAAATAAATCAGAGCATAAGTGCTCCACAGCTATTAAAGTCATAACGTATGCTATGAAAGGGTATTCTGTGTCATGTAATATTGTTAACTGACAAAAACAGGATTCAGAAGTCTATGCAAAAGTACGAGCCTACATTTATAAAATATTTAACACATGCACATGGAGGAAAGTGAGGGGACAAGGCGTACAGAGTCCCTCAGATGCCTGGGGGTTCCTGCAGGATGGACACCAATGAGCTGGGGCTGGAGTCTTCCTATTAATTCCCCTAATGCTGGGTCTCTCTCAAGCTTCTGCTCCTTCACATGCAAGAACTTGGTTTGCATCGTGGCTTCTCACTGTGACCTTTTAACTGCTTTTCCACACTAACTTGATAACCCTCGTATTTCCTAGGTTACAATCCCAAGAATGGGAATTTGATTGATCCAGTTCATCTTTTCTGGCAAGATGTGTCAGATTACCAGCCAGGATATAGACTTACTTCAGCCGGGAGGAGGGAAAAGGGGCAAAGGGCAGGTAGAGCAGCCAGATAACCTCCAAAAATTTTTGTAGAGGTAGGTGGCAGATAAGACAAACAAATAAACAGAAGAACTACTCCTTTCTGTTGAGCTGTCACTTCCCCAGGCGTGGGGAACTGTGATTAGAAAGAACGTATCACACTGATACCTGACTATCTTATTTGTACATAAACTGCCATTAGGGAAGAATGAGTCCCATTAAGTAGTAGTCATACAAATCATTAAATACTTAACAGAGAAAAACTAAAAACTGAAGAACTCCAAACAATCAATAGATAAGCAAAAGTAAATCTAAAATTCTAATGATAAAAGGGGTACATTTCTGGGCCCAGATTTTCAGTTTCATTTTCCTATATAGGAAGCTAAAACAAGGAGCAACTGGCAATCCTAGAGGTGGGGTCACTACCACCCCACTCCCAACAATCAGAAGGGGGTAGAAGAGTGAAGAGGACTGCTAGTATAAGACAGGGAGGAGAATGTGGAAACAAGCTGACTCTTCTTTAAAAAGCAGGGGATAGGTTGTCCTACAATTGACCTCTTCAGTACAGCACTAAAACATTAACCTAGGAGGAACTGGGGTTTCTTTTTATAATATTACATATTACTTGTGAAAAAGTTTTTTCCAAAAAGTTCATTCCTGGGCTTCCCTGGTGGCTCAGTGGTTAAGAATCCGCCTGCCAATGCAGGAGACACGGGTACGAGCCCTGGTCTAGGAAGATCACACATGCCGCAGACCAACTAAGCCCATGCAGCACAACTACTGAGCCTGCGCTCTTGAGCCCGCGAGCCACAACTACTGAGCCCGTGTGCCACAACTACTGAAGCCCGCGCGCCTAGAGCCCATGCTCCGCAACAACAGAAGCCACCGCAATGAGAAGCCTGCACACCACAACGAGTAGCCCCCGCTCACCGCAACCAGAGAAAAGCCCGCGTGCGGCAACGAAGACCCAACGCAGCCAAAATAAATAAAATAAATTTTTTAAAAAAGTTCATTCTTTTCCACCATTCTCTTAAGCCTCCTCGAGAGCTCTTTTCCTCTCTCATTCCAGGACAATGTAGTTTTAGCCTTTCCCTCTTCCCCTTCCCAACAGCCTTCTCTGAAGTCATCTCCAGCCTCTTCAAATCGCCAACTCGACGTACAATTGATTTTCAATTGTAATTTTCCTGTACTTCCCTGCATCACTCAGCAATGCAGACCCTGGAGCTATGCAAACCATCCTGTAACCACTGCGCTTAAGGACATTGTCACTGAGAAGCACACCTGCCAGGATCCTCCAGACCACGTGTTATAGGACAGTCCACAGAGTTTTTTAAGTCACTGTGAGTACAGCATTCCATTACTTGCAGCCAAAAACATCCTTACCAGATACCACCCTCTCTATGCACCCAACACTGTCAGTCACCTAGTCGCACTATTCAAAGCCAGTGACAAAGGTCCTTTCCTGTTACCGCTACCTGCAGCATTTCACAACCACTCCACTCCTAGAGTTAAGCCCAGTTACCAATACCAGACTTAATCTAAAACATTTAGTACCCAGGACATTCTTAGTCTAAAACTTTGTTGTCATTCTTGTCCAAAACTTCACTGCCTGAATAAAAAAGATTAACATGAGTGGGCCTGGCATTCCAGGCTTGCTGCAGCGTCCCACCTCCTGTCTCTCAACCTCATTTTTCACTAGCCCTCCAAATGAGAGAACTCTGATCGCGCTGCGCTTACTCACTGTGACCCCCCTCCCAGCCCTGCCTTCCGCAAGAAGCACATCACTCATGAGCCCTGTGGCCTGAGCTCCTGCAGCCATCGCTGCCACCCAGCCATTCACCCTTTCCTCCCTCACAACATACTCTAATTCCCCAGGGCAGCAGGAGAAGAGCCACCTGGTCCCATACCTCTGCAATTATTCTGGGGCCGTTAATGTTAATAAAGATGACAATAACAGAAGCGAGACTGGGATTTTATATTCTCATTTTGTTTGTAATTCCGCTATCACTTTGAAGACTTGCATAGTACAGAAATCCAAGTAGAGTTATAGATAATGAAGAGCGCTCCATCACCAAAAGTGATGAAACTCTAGTGGTATAAGGACACAGGCATCCTCGACATTGTTTCTGAGAGACACATTTTCCATTATGTTGTTAAACCAGGCACCCAGCCTCCCTTACTGGATGCTGGGGACAGGGAGGGGAACGTTCTAACAACGTGTGGGATACTAACCCAAATCATACCAGCCTAAGAGTGAAAAAAAACTAAATCCCTTAATTATGGCACAAGTGAAATTTCTCTAAGTCACCTTCCCCCTATATAACAGTGAGTGTCCCCTCAGCAAAGAACTCCAGGACACCGATTATAAAAATTGTCTCCCACACCTAAAAGACTCTGCAAACACAACCTTCCAGGGAAACAGAAGAAACACAATGGGAATGTGGGTGAGAAAAGATCTGCTAAAGAAGTAGGTCTGCTAATTTAACACATTTTCTGTCAAGCAAATCACTGGCCTCAGTGTACTGTTGCTGAAACAATGATGACTCAGGGAGGGGTGTTCATGAAAAGCAACTGGCCTGGAGAAAACACTCTCCACTCCAGCAGACCAATCACAGCACTCTCAGCTGTGAGAACTTACTCCATTCTCGGCAGTTATTAACGGGAGTTGATTTGAAGGTTCAACATTAAAAACATGAAGAGTTTATAGTAACCGTGGCTCCATCACTGCCTCTGTTTTCACTTACTTGGGGGGTCACGGGGGGCAAAGAAGGAGGCACAGTCTGCGGTGACACCATTCACACGTTCAGTCCAGGGGCCACACTCATGCAGCCAAGCCACCCGCGGAAAGCCGTAACGGCTGGGCCGGGGGCCAAAGCTGAAGTGACCGTGACAGTGTGAGACGTACCAGAACACGACCATGTGCCTGGACCAGCCAAATGCCCATCTTCCAGTCCACGCAAGATCAGGGCATGAAACCTTCCGTACGTTTCTACATAAGCCGCACCCCGTTTCCCACGGGAGTGTGGATAACCTGCGTCACCGAGTCACTGCCGGGCGAGGTGGCGTAGGGGCCAGACCCCACACCGCCGGCCGCCAGGACTCCTGGGCGCCCGAGAGCCCGCAGCGTGTCCTGCACACGGCTCGGGCCGCCACCACGCAACCTTCGCTCCCGCCCAAAACGAAGCCGCATATGCACCCACGACGCGCGCGCGGTGCCGCATGAGCGGAGACCCCACGGGAAGGCACGCGCCCCGCGGAACAGTTACACACCTCTTACAGCCTGAGGGGCTGCGTCCTGGCAGGCGGGCGCGCGCACGCACACACGCACACGTCCGCAGGCCCGCGCACGCACGCACGCACACACGCACACGTCCGCAGGCGCACGCACACACACACGCGAGCCCCCCTCCCCCTGCCGTCTCCGGTCCTGGGAGGCCCGAGGGAGGTCCCCCCGCTTCGTCCCTCAGGAGTCGCAGCGCCCTCTCCGCAACACCCCCCCCAACCAATCCTCTTCCCCTAAACGACTCCAAGAAAAGAAAAGAATTAACAAAGCATCTGTTTCCCAGATTTCTGACGTGCAGTTGCTGATGACAGCACACCAAGCACAGCAAACTCCCTTCAACCCTACACACAAAAACATCACAGGTTCACACCGGGGACTCCCTGTGGGGAGGGGCCCCCGCCCGCCTCAGGGCCCGGGGTGCTTCGTGTGACCGCGGAGGCGGACTTTGGGAGGCGCCACGTCCTTGGCTGCACGCGGCCCAGCGTCCGGCCCCGAATGTCATAGTGCGAGGTTGGGAGAATCCTGAGCTTCGTACCACCATCCAACTGCTCCTGTCTCGATCTAAGAACTACGGTAAAAAACCTTCCCGAGTTTTCCGGTATAAACTAGTATTTGTTAGAGGCTCCTGTAGAGAAGACATGATGAAAGGATCCAAGAAAGAGTCCAATGAAACAGGAAAATCCGGGGAAGGGGAGAAGAGATATCTGGAAAGTTTCACCGTCAAATGAGAGGCAAGCCCCAGGCCAGAACTTCAGCCGGTCTCCATTCAAAGTTGTAAGTGTGAATGCTGTTCAATTTAAGTGAACAAACAGAAGCGAACGAAAAGAACACAATTCAAGACCTGCATCCTCCTTTATGAGTTCCTCATAATCTCAAAATACAAAATCTTAGTTTGAGGACCTCGAAGACAGTGAAAACAACAATTAAGCTACCCTCAAAGTAATGTATATGCAGACAAGATCTCCACAGAAAAACAAATTCATATAATCCACAAACACATCAAGTATGGATTTGCAGCTTTAGTTTGGTACAAAACTAATTGGTAAGACACGGACCCCAACACAGCTCTTAACTTTGGTCCTAACCAGGGAGGTGGGTGACTTTCTGGATCAGATACCTGTGCCCTGCATGCTGAGAGACATCCGAAGGGAATCGTAGCACGTTGGACAGAGGAAAAACCTAGGAATCCCCTAGTCCACAATTGCCTTTTTATAGACTGGGGCATCTGAAACCAAGCGATCTGCCTAAGATCACAGCTCCGGTTAATTTAACGACAGAGGGGGGGGGCCCAGGCCAGGTTTCTGGCTCTCTCTGCTCGATCCCTTCTGAAAGTATTTTCAATCCCATCAACTAGATCTAAGCCCATCTCGTCGGAAGCTGTGCCCTCTGTCCCCCACCCCCACCCCCCCACCCCCGGGCCCTGTCCACACCCACTTTTCACCTGACCCGCCCTGCACACTGGCGGTCTCCCAGCACTCTGCCAGAGCCGCTCATGCTTACCCCCAGCCCAACACACCACGAGAACCCAGCACTCGGCCTCTCCTGATCGAAGGGCAGATAGGCGGCGGTACCAAATGCTGCCATGCTGCCAGATCGTATTTTAGGCTTCCCCTCTGTGTTCCAGAAAATTAAGCAAGACCAAACTGAACTTCCGTGGTAGAGTAAGCCAGGTGCTAACATGGGCTGTCCTTCAGAGATGAGAGGTTATTACCCTTTCTACAACTGGAGAAGCTCCCAGTTTGAAGCTTGGAAGCTTCACGTGCAGCCAAGTGAAGATGAAGAAGAGGACTTCCTCTACAAGACACTGGTCTAGGCAGAAAAGGATCCAGTGTTCACTGTGGGTTGAGTGACACTCTGACGGAGCAGTCCCCTTTTTAGGGTTTCAAGATCTGCCCCTCTGGAATTCCCATCCTGTTCTTGGCCTTCCCTCCTCAGAGAAGGAGCACACCCTGAGTCTTAGAAGACATTTATCATCTGGTATTTTCCATTTAATAGGTTACTCTGACAAACTACTAATTTTTCTTCTTTTTTGGCAGCGCTGCATGGCATGCGGGATCTTAGTTCCCTGACCAGGGATCGAACCTGCACCCCCTGCAGTGGAAGCGCGGAGTCTTAACCACTGGACCACCAGGGAAGTCCCACAAACTACTAGTTTTTAAATAATCCTAAATCCCCTATTTCCTTCAGTCCTGCTCAAATGCCATCTTCTCAATGAGGCCACCCATACCTAATCACCCTATTTTAAATTCCAACAACCTACCCCCTCAACTTGGCTCTATGCCAATTTGTTTATTATCTGTCTCCTTCCACTAAAGAGGGCAGGTATTTTTTTGTTATGTTCACATCTGTACCTCCAGCACCTAATACACGGCATCTAGCACATAATGGGTGCTCAATAATTATTTGCTGAAAGAAACAAATGAAATCATGAACTTGTTCCTCTGTATTCAGCAGAAGTTTTTGTTTTTCTTTTAATTATTTTATCTATTTATTTACTTTTGGCTGCGTTGGGTCTTCCTTGCTGTGCGCGGGCTTTCTCTAGTTGCAGAGAGCTGGGGCTACTCTTCATTGCGGTGCGCGGGCTTCTCATTGCAGTGGCTTATCTTGTCGCGGAGCACGGGCTCTAGGCACGCGGGCTTCAGTAGTTGTGGCTCGTGGGCTCTAGAGCACAGGCTCAGTAGTTGTGGCACACGGGCTTAGTTGCTCCGCAGCATGTGGGATCTTCCCGGACCAGGGCTCGAACCCGCGTCCCCTGCATTGGCAGGCGGATTCTTAACCACTGCGCCAGCAGGGAAGTCCCAGCAGAAGTTTTAAAAAGGATCTTCTGTACCCCACGTTATTAAGAACCAAAGAACTGTACATTTGCACTGTGGAATCTTGGCCATTACTTCTATGTCTAGCTCTTCATTTTATAGATGGTGAAAATTAAAGTAGAAGCAGTGCGATGTAGCAGCAGTAGCAAAGAATTTGGTATCACTGAACCTGAGATCCAGGTGAGAGTCTGTGCAAGAAACTTAGCCTCTCTAACCTTCCAATTTCCTCATCTGCAAAATTAGGATAATTCCTACTTCCCAGTGACGGTTAAGGATGGCTGTGAATAAAATAACATTTGGAAAATGTACAAAGTACTATACAAGTGTCCTTTTTCATTAGGCTGTTTGACCTGCCGAAGGTCACAGAGGTAGTTAGGGGCAAAGCTAGTAATAAGAATTCAAGTTTCCTAACTCCTGGTCCAGGGCATCTTGTGTTGTGAAACTAGCCTTCTGGTTCCCCTATTCAAGGCCAACTTAAATCTTTCATCTAGTTTAAGGCCTTTTAACCTTTGTATGGTTGGGATCTCTTTCAAAATTTGATGAAAAGTGACAAAGTACACATATGTACACCAACACAAAATCTCCTATAACCCATCCTTAGGCCCCAGGCTCAGAGACCACTGATAGGCCTGATGTACTAACAAGTTACTCTCAGCAAGTTTTATCACTTATTTTCATGTTTGATAATTCATGCCTAGAGCTCTTGATTCAAGAGGCTGGATCCAAGGAAACACCAACAGGAATCTGAATTAAAGACACTGCCCCCAGATCATCATGCTGATGAGGTGAGGGACTTAACCCACATACAACCACAACCAGGAAGGCAAAGGATTCTGTACTCAAAGGAGGAAGCTCAAGAAAAAAAAGTAGACAGGACCATCAGATTATTTTCATCATGCCACTACTATATGAATCAGATCATTCTACGTGACCATTTTCAAATAACCACCTGGAGGCCCCATGGTTTCTTCTCTAGAGAAAATATGCCCAAAATGTTTATGATGGGATTTCCCTCTGCAACCCTACACCCACCATGATTAACTCCAGACCAGATTACTGAAGATGGTCTATCGTCCCTTACCTCTGGTTAAGTAAGACATGCTAGTCACTGTAAAGATCACTTGGCTAGAGGAAAAAAAAATTAGTACTAAATCTTTTTTTCCCCTAATAAATTTACTTATTTATTTATTTATTTTTGGCTGCGTTGGGTCTCCGTTGCTGCGCACAAGCTTTCTCTAGTTGCGGTGAGCGGGGGCTACTCTTCATTGTGGTGCGTGGGCTTCTCATTGCGGTGGCTTCTCTTGTTGTGGAGCACGGGCTCTAGGCACGTGGGCTTCAGTAGTTGCAGCACGCGGGCTCAGTAGTTGTGGCTCATGGGCTCTAGAGCGCAGGCTCAGTAGTGGTGGCATCCTGGCTTAGTTGCTCCGCGGCATGTGGGATCTCCCCGGCCCAGGGCTCGAACCCATGTCCCCTGCACTGGCAGGCGGATTCTTAACCACTACACCACCAGGGAAGTCCCAGTACTAAATCTTTCGGGAGATCAATTCACCATTCTTCATTCTCGAGTCAGGACAAAACGTAACCAGCCTAACCCACTAGAATGTTAAACAATTATAGAACACTTGATATAAATGAAGTGGTTCTGAATTTGATAATTTTCTGAGGCAAAGAAGGTGTGCCATGAGCTTCTTCGGTAATCCATCCAGTTAAGCAGCTAGTTATAGATATTTCATATTACCAACTACTGAATTCAGTATCATTAATCTACTGTTGTCCAGCTACACCTCAATCTCATCCGAAAAATTAAAACACCACTTAATCCAGGGCACAAAAACACGTGTGGCATGTTTGGGAATTTCTAGTTAACAGCTAACAGCTTTTACCCCTGAGTGGTAGGATACAATGTTAACAGTTAACAGCTTTTATCTCTGAGTGGTGGGATTATGGGTGATTTAATTCTCTTACCTGTATTTTATATAATGATTTTCAAGTCTTATATAATGATTATGCATTGTTTTTAAAATCAGAAATTTTGAACTTAAAGCATATCTACACATTCGCAGATTTTTGGTCTGATGATTACAGGACCCATATTTGGGGGGCAGCAACAAACAAGTCCCTAAACATATCCCAAAAAACAAGAATCTGGTATATTGACTCTTCTAAAGAAATCCTGTACATTCAAGGCTAATTAACAGAGTAAAAAGGTTTTCTTACATGCAAAAATAAAAATATCCATGCTTTGGGGACCAGTTCTCTAAGTGGGAGGTCTTGACCTCTTGCAGAATTGCAGCATGAATGCTCCCAGCCCTTCAGCTATCTAACAGATTGCCTTGCTTTAGATAAATAGAAGCCAAGTCCTTGAAGATTCTGCTTCCTAAATTTTCTATAAATCCATTGGTTTAGCTTGGTGGTCAAGGGTAAGATGAGTTCTTTCCCACAGCTGAAAACTGGTTTCCTAAAAAAGCTGATACCCAACTTCTACCACTTGGTATTATTCATCATTTCTATCTTTTAAAGTTGCAGTAAATTAAGATTTTATAGGGCCCTTGCAGCTGTCCAACTGAGCAGTAGTATTGTTTGTTTGTTTGTTTTTAAGAAGGCTCTTCCAGTGCATCATAAACTCCAACCAAGGGATTGTTTTTCAAACTTTCAGGACAATAAACTATTAGATTAAAAAAAAATCACTTAAGCAAAATAAAAATTATTTACTTATTTAATTATACTTAGAGAATCAAAATTGACCATGTTCTCAGTGAGTTCTGCACTCACGGAGTCAAATTTGCTAGAAGCCTAAAAATTACTTTAAAAATTTTAATTTCTGACAATTACTGAGAACTTTAAGTTATTAAACTTTGCATTCATCAAAACACATGTGAAAAGGATTACACAAGAACTGCAGAGGTAAAAGTCACTATCCTTAGGTATCCATCTAGGGAACAACATCTCCAAATTATAAACAGATACGGATAATTACCAAAATACGTACACGTTGGATTCCAAATATTCATTTGTGTTTTATATACTTCAAATAGCACACATTTTAACTACAACAACCACCAAAAAAGTGTCACTTCCAAGAAATACCGGGCTCCGAAGAGAAAACACTCATCTCAAGTGGCCCTGATTATTCACCTGTAACAACGATTTTTCATTTCTGTTATACACACAGATTGGACCTCTCAGATCAGATTACATTGCCTTTAGGAATTCAAGCTGCTAATACTTAGAAACCACAGGTTCATTACTTAGAACATAAAACGTTATTTATAGATTACTCGACTTCTGTAACAACTTCGGGCAAGATTACTTCCTTCTATTTTTCCGTCAGCAAAATCGGAATACATGGATTTTTGCAAGATGAAATTTTTCCACCGTATTTTTAGACGGGGTTCTTAAACTCTAAACCCGAAATTCAGCAGCACCTCAGTCCTATTACGTTTCAGGGAGAAAATGGGGCAGGGGCAAGTTTAGCGGCACCACCACGGCATTGTCACCACAACACCTCCCACCGCAGCCACCATTTTGAGCAGCAGAATTAAAGTGCTGAGGATTTTCACCAACTAAAAGGAAACACGGGGTCCTCGGGACGGTTGGGGCACAAGTCCTGACGCTCGGCATTCCCTAATCTGTCGTTTCTCCTCCTCAGTCGGCGGGAGCCATCGTCCCGCTCACGTTTTTAGAAAAAGCCGTGCTCGTCCGAGTCACGTCCCAACTTTGAAAACGGCGTGCGGCGCCGGGCCCCCCGCACCCGGAGGCCGCCGCATTGTTGCCGCCCGCCCGCGCGCACCCTCCGCCACCGAGCGCGCCTCACTCGGGCGGCGGACCCACCGCCCCGCTCGCCCACCCGGCCGCGCCGGTGCCGCACCTTTGTCCGGGGCCGCGGCACCGGCCGGCCGCGCGCGCTCGACCCCAGGCGGCCGGGGGAGGGGTCGGGGCGCCGGCCAGGGGCGCCCGCCCGCTGCCCGGCCCCACAAAGCCCGCCGTCCGCTCCCCCGGCCGCCCGGCCCCGCGCCGCGCTCGCAGGGACGCCGCCGGGAGTAACGGCCCAACTTTCCCCGCCACCCGGTCCCCTCAGCCCGGACCCCGACCCCCGCCCTCCCGGGCCGCCCTGGGGCGCTCCCCGCCCTCAACCCCCACTCAGCCCCTCAGACTCAGCCCCTCAGAGGTCCCCGCGCACCCCCGCCCCCCCGAACCTCACCCGGGTTCCGACCCCCGACCTCGGCCCGGCCCGCGCACCTCAATCTCGAAGTCCGGCAGGCTGAACGCCGTGCGGAAGAGCGAGCAGAAGTGCGCGATGGCCGGCACTTCCCACCACGAGCGCAGCTCGCCCAGCCCGGCCGCGCCGCCCTCCTCGGGGCGCATCTCCGGCCGCGCCGCCGCCTCCGCGCCCGCCGCCCGCCCGCTCCCGGCGCCGCTCCGGCCGAGCTACCGAGGCGGCTGCCCCGGGCCCATCGCGCCGCGGCCCGGCCGCCCAGCCCGCACAATGTCGCCACGGCCCGCGGGGAACAGATGGGCTGGGGGCGGGCGGGGGCGGGGCTTCGTCACAACAACAACCCCGCCCCCGCCCCCGCCCGCCGCCCGCGGGCCGCGCACGGGCGGGGGAGGGGCGCCCGAGGGCCGGGAGGAGGGGCCGCGGGCGAGCACCGCCCCCCGCCCCGCCGGGCCCCGCCCCCACGTGGCCGGGGGTCGCGCCCCTCGGAGGCGGGCGGGCTGGAGGCGCCTCGTGGGGCTCCGCGCACGTGGGGCTGGGGCGGTGGTTGAGGGGGAACGGGGAAGGGCGAGGGGGAAAGGGGAAGGGGGAAGGGCGAGGGGGAAAGGGGAAGCGGGGAGGGCGAGGGGGGCGGACCCCGCACCCGGGCAGAGCCCACAGGCCGCCTGTCCCCCGCCCCCGCCCGGCCGGCTGAGACCCCGCCTGAAGGCGCACGTGCGACGCCCGGGGGCGCGCGGGGCGCTGCGGGCGCGTCTTGCCGGCCCGGGGGGCACCGGGCGCCCGTGCTCCCGTCCCGGCCCCGGCTCGGCCGCTCGGGGATCCGCGCGGGGACCTTCGGGCGCGGAACCCGCTCGGTGGCCGCACTCAGCTGGGGCGCTGTGGAGTGAGCCTCCGGATAATTCTCTCCCTCACTTTATTCCCGTCATTTTGGTAACCTGTTCTGTTTTTATAAGGCAGCATTAAAAAAAAAAAACTTAAGATGTGTATTTAACTGTATCTTTCATGAAAGAAAATACTTCATCCAACACGGGCTCACTCCGCCTCCCCCCCGCCCCCTGCCCCAAGCTTACGCAGTTCTGCTCTTCTATTACCTGGAACTATTGGCTGGTTTAAAATTCACCCTCAGATTCTACCGTGTGTTTTAATCTTTGACCAAAATGAGCCCATATCTAAACGCCCCCAGGAGCAGGGGCTGCATTTTTGTGTGTTGAACGCGCGGCTCCTCGGCAGATGCCCTGTTGACAGCTGAGGTGTGGGAAGGGTGACACACCTGAATTAGACGTTTTCGGGACTTTCTTCCCCTGTACGTCTTCATTTCCCCACGGGTCAGCCTGACTTGCACACCTTTCCCTCTCTTTTGTGTAAGCTTCCTGCTTCCCTCACGTTTGTTTCTAATCCAGTACCTCCTGCTTCTGCTTCCCCCCCTTTTCCCGGATCTCCTTCCGGCTCCTCCCTCTGTCCTTCATCCTTGTCCTCCTTCCCTGCCTCTCTGTGGTCCGGCCGCCAGCCTGGTAGTCGCAGCGCCTAGGCCACCACATAGCAGGAAGCAGAAAGGTGACAAGACTGGGTTACTCTCCCCACACCACGGCCCGGTCCTGGAATCCAGCCAGACTATCCTGGATCCGGGGAGCCCTGGTGGTGGCCGAGGCCCCCTCCTCAGCACCCTCGCCCCCAGGCTGCCTTCTTCATCTGAGGGTCGCCTCGGCGTCCACATGGGCCTCTTTCTCTCTCTCCTTCTCTAGCTCTGGTCCACTGTGCTCTCACCGGGCCAGAGCCGGTCCTGGCCCTCCAGCCCAGAGGTCTTCTGTGTCTCCTCGGGGTTCCCCGCGCTGGGGCTCCAGCTAGAGCCTCGCGTTTGCACCCACCTCTCCCTCCTGCTCTGTTGGAACCGATACCCTGAACCCTTGAACGTTTGCCCCACCTTTCCCCCGCGCGGCTTCCGCCTAACCTCCTGGGATATGGATCCCTAATCCTGTGCCTCCCCAGACACCGGTCTCCTCCCTTCTCCCGCGGACTCCGAGGGCTGCCTCCCACGCCTTTTCCAGCCCCGCCCACTCCTCACCGTCCAAACACCAGTTGTATCCTATCCTGTTCCCAGAAGACACACACAGCTCGTACTTTCTTTCCCTCTCTCTCTCTCTCTCTCTCTCCCTCCCTCTCTCTCTCTCTCTCTCTCTCTCTCTCTCTGTCTCTCTCTCGCCTCTTTTCTGTTTGTGAGCCAGCGCTGTTGATCTCAGATGACATTGGAAGAATCTCAGATGACCTTGGAAGTGCCAAAAGAAATTCTCTTCCAGATTCCCCGCCACCTTCAGTTCCATATCATCTTCCAATTAAATGTTTCCCAATAAAAACACACACACACAATACTTAATTTGGCTAACCTGTTTTGCTTATTAATTGATGTGACAAAAAATATTTGTGTTTCTCTTTGCAAAATATGCAGTAATTTCAGCTATTATGGGATTTTTATAGGTTCCTGGAGGATGATCTAGGAAACTAACCACCGTTTTCTAACACCATTCCTTTGGGAAATACAAATTCTATAAGATCAGCTAAAAACAATTATTTGAACCTTGGAAGGGGTGTGACAAAAGTGTGGCTTCTTCCATAAGCCCCGCTAACCAGGACTAGAGTTCAAATCTAACTGTTCATCCAGGTGGATCACGCTGCTTCTCTCTCCTACTCAAGTTGCCCTCCTACCCCCCTGCCTGACCGCGCTGACGTGGGTGCGCCTCGTTTCAGCCCAGGAACCCAGCTGGAGCTGGAGTGACACAGAACCATTATTCTCTCACTTTAGTTGTCTGCACACCTGAAGTCCAGGCACCTTACAAAGTCTTAGCACACCCTCACACACAGCCTCCTGTCTCAGTAGAGAGCTGTCTTCCATAGTGTACCTATTCCCACAGAGGGCTGTAAGTCAGGCTAATTTTAACATTTTAGAAATTGTGGAAAGTGAGTTATATTAGTAGCCAGGAAATTTGGCTGTCTCTTAGAAAAGGCTTAATCTCTCACGTTTGTATTTCACCTGCGAGGAGGGGCTGAACTAATGGTCCCTGAGCCCTATAGCTTTCACCTTTAAAGTAGAGCCAGATTAACGTTCTAAAATTTAAATTCAATCATGTCACTCACCTGTTCAAAACTCTATGACCCTCCCTTGAGCGTGAAAGTCCTTTCAAGTCTTACTAAAGCCACAGTTTGGATCCCACCTGCCTCTCCAGCCTCACCTGCGGTCCCCACCCCCACCTCATCCAACCAGTGACTCCTTCCCTCCTGCCAAACTGGTTCACTCGCCTGCTGGGATCTTCCTCCTCCTCCCTTTTGATCCTGCCCTTTCAATTGCCTGCAAAGACAACTCAACCTCTCCAATCATGACCCACTCAAAACTCACCTCCTTCGTATGGCTTCCCTGAAACACCCTAGCTTGGGGGTATCTCTCCAGGTACTCTGACTCAAGAAACTACAGTTTGTATGATTCACTTATCAGCCACCTCCTTGGGTCATCTTTCTGTTACTTAATTGAAGTGCCACTTCAAATCTTTTACTGTAGTTGGGGATGTCTTCTCAACCAGATTAGACTTGGGGGCACACGCGTGGAATCCTCCCTAATAAACAGCAATCAAATGATGAATTTGATTATTTAATGATGACATAAAACCATAAGAAATTCAGAACTCCTTTAAATGCCTGGTGTCGACTTGCTTACCTTCCTCCATTGCTTCCTCTGCCTTTCAGCTTTCTCCCTCCTGGACCTCATTCAGGCAGTCTCAAAGGTCGTGCCTTTCTCCATGCAGTCGTATTGTCAGGGGATTGACTTCAAGACCCCCTTGGATAACAAAAGTCACCAAAGTCCCTTTTATAAAATGGTGTAGTGGGGTCAGCCCCGTATCCGTGGTTCCACGTTCGCGGATTCAACCAAGAGCAGACGAAGAAACCATCCTCAGCTTAGCTTTTCTCCTGAGCTCCAGGGTCATTTCCCCCATATGCCAATTGGATGTTTCCCATCACCTTAAACTCAACATGTTAAAAGGAAGGAGGAAAACTAGCTCCGAATTTTTCTCCTCAAGTCACACACCCTTTATTTATTTGGCTGCGTGGGATCTTAGTTGTGTCATGTGGAATCTAGTTCCTTGCCCAGGGATCAAACGCCAGGCGCCCTACATTGGGAGCGTGGAACCTTAACCACTGGACCACCAGGGAAGTCCCCCCACTTCTTTTTGACACCCCCAGTCTCCACCCCAACCTGGGTCCTTTCATCTCCCTATTTAAGAAGCCTCCTAACGGTTCTCTTTCCTCTGGTTTCTCCCCAACCTCCTCTGTCTCGCCAGCATAGTTGGATTTATCTTCTTAGAACTGTGCGTCAGTTCCAAGAAGGTAAATTTAATGTTTTCTTAAACCTAGTATACCCACAGTATTATAATTTCAACACGTATTATCAGTATTAAAAATACCCATGAGAGGGACTTCCCTGGCGGTCCAGTGGTTAAGACTCTGCCCTGCCAATGCAGCGGGTACAGGTTCAATCCCTGGTTGGGGAGCTAAGATCCCCGCATGCCTCTAAGCATGGCCAAAAGATTTAAAAAAAAAAAAAAAAAAAAAAGAGTGAAGGAAAAATTGGGACTTCCCTGGTAGTCCTAATGGACCACCCAATGGAGCTTCCCTGGCTGCACACTCCCAATGCAGGGGGCCTGGGTTCAATCCCTGGCCAGAGAACTAGATCCCACATGCCACAACTAAGACCCTGCGCAGCCAAATAAATAAATAAATATTTTTAAAAAAATATCAGTGAGATACTCTACATGCATTTTTCTTCATACCAGATTTTTTGGAATCTGGTGTGTATTTTACATTTAAATGCGCATCTCAGTTAGGACCAGCCGTCTCTCGGTGCTCCATCGGGCACTTGTGGCTTGTGGATGCTGTGTTGGGCAGACAGGTCTGCGGTTACCCACATGCCCAGGGCTCACCCTGACCACTCTGAACCTCTGGATCACCGGCCTCGGCGGGTCCACACCCTCCCTCTGCCTGCACCTCCAGGCAGGTCTCCCTGAGCACTCAGGCCTACGGCAGCATTTCCCAACCTACGTCTTTCATGTATGCTTGATTTCACCGAGAAAAATCCCAGCTCTTCCCTAGGGAACAGCCCATGGACTGTCCTCCTTACAGCAGGCTACAAATAATTGGTCGTAAATAAGTGTTTGTGAAATAAACATATGTGTGTGTTACTAATATGTTCACAGGAAACACTAGTTACTCTCTGAACATACTTTTTTACGATGTAGAATTTTTTTAATTGAGATATACTTGATGTACAATATTATATAAGTCACAGGTGTACAACATAATGGTTCACAATTTTTTTATAATTGTAATGTGTCATCTTTTTTTAATATTTATTTATTATTTGTATATTTATTTGTCCGTGCCGGGTCTTAGTTGCGGCATGAGGGATCCAGTTCCCCAGCCAGGGATCGAACCCAGGCCCCCTGCATTGGGAGTGCAGAGTCGTACCCACTGGACCACCAGGGAAGTCCCCTGGTTCACACTTTTTAACGGTTATACTCCATTTATAGTTATTATACAGTATTGGCTTATTCCCTATGCTGTACAATATACCCTTGTAGCTTATTTGTAACATATGTTGTTAACCATAAAGAGGGTCGGTAGTGGGAGATTATAATGTTTAAAGTGTCGGCATGGTTGCTTTAATGTGTTATCTAGTTAACCACCTTATTTTATGATTACTTTCAAGCGTTTCATATAAACTTGACTTTCTATTTCCACTTCATTTCTCTGCTTTATAGTGATTTCTATACAATTCTTTGAGATTGTTTTCCCCAGTCCTGATTTTTCCCTTTCATTGTGTTAGGCTTTTGGTTTCTGGCAACTATCATAATATCATCAAGTTCATTTCACATGACACCAAGCTAAGTACTGTACAAATGAAATCACACAGGTAAATGTTCATCATTTTCAGCTGAAGGCCAGCAACACTGCCCTGGTATAGAGGGCAGCTCGGCAGTGAGTGAACAAAAGGTGAGTTACAAAGAGATTAGATAAAATGTCACTTTCCCTGCCACTGGTGCTTATCTTAGGTCTCCTTAGTCTACCAGCAGCCGTCCAGCTTCTGCCCCGACTCTCCTTCCCAGCTGCCCTGGAGCCTGTGGTTCCCACATTCTGTTCCCTTCACCTTCCGTGGGAAGCTTGTCAGTTTTGAACATTCTGCAAGCAAGTTTCAGAAGTGAGGACCCAAAAGGAGGGGCTGGCCACTGGCTGGGGAAGAAGGTGACAGAGACAGCAGGAGAGAGTTGACTGGGAGAGGACATGGCAGAAAGTGTAATTAAAAAAAAAAAAAAAAGTTTAAATGAAAAAAAAAAGTCTCTACACGGATTCACAGTGCATAGAGAATGGGTCAGAAATTCTTTGGCTGACCATGCTGTGCTCTGTGTAAATGTCCCTCCATTTCCAGAGGCTTCTCCAGGTAATTTCCCTTCCTAAAAGCCAGACTGAAGTGGAAACCATGCTTAAAGCAACGTGGGTCCCCCTTTTACCTGCGCACACCTTCCCCCAAGCTCCTTAGCATGGGCCCTGTTCCCGGGACTGTGGTGCCTGCACAGCAGCTGCCAGGCTGCCTGAGACCAGGGCCGCGTGAGCCACTCTCTTTATTTTTGACCTTAAGGCTGGTAATCTGTTACCGCGAGGAAACCGCAGCGTCAGGCTGGAAACCCTCCGGCCCGGCGGGGAGGCTCCGTGCAGCCCAGCCCTGAGGAGAGGAGAGGCTGCCATCTCGGGAGGATGGCTTCTGTCTGCTCGGGCTGCATCCTAGCAAACGCCGTTCTAACACCATATGCAGCCGTTAAGGAGATTATTGCAAATGTTAGCTAACCTGGTTCTCAACAGGGGAGACCGAAAGGGGGGCGGGGGGGAGTCCTTTCTACCGTGGGCCCCTCTTTGATTTAGGACTCAGAACCTCGCCCGATTTTACTGCCCGCTGAAACTCTTCTTCAGCTGTCTTCTAGGAACAGTGTCTAAGAATCTTGTTGCCTCCGGGCTGCTCAGTCCGTGTTTATGCTGTTCTGTTCTGAAATTCCTTTCCGAATTCCTGGCGTGTCCATCTCTGGCCTATCTTATTGTGGCATCTCCCCTTGTTCTTGACACCAGGTCAAATAGCTTTGTAGCATCTCAATTCTCCCAGCCATTCAGAAGCTAGTGAATCTTAATGAGTTCTTCCCTTAATCTCTTTTCAAAGGGACTACAATCCTTAATTTCTTTAAATTTCCTTTTTAATTATTTTAGCTCCTTGTGTCATTCCTTTGGCCTCAAACCTTCCCTACTCAGTTTAAAGGTCACATTATTTTGGTTGACAAAGTGCCCAGGGTTGTGTACATCTGGCCTCAAACTCCTTAGCCGGCCCCGGTGTCTTCCCTCCAATTTGATCCATTTGACACAGAAACATGTGTTTAGGTAGAAAACTCAGTCTCTGGCCTCAAGGAGTTTCTAATGCAATTGATAAGATTATGTGTGGTATGGCACCTAAGTGCGCCGTATAATATGAAAGCTATAAAGGGGTCTAAGAAGCCATCCAGTCCATCTGCTCCTTTCGGAGAAGAGTTCAGAGCAGAATGGATTTAGCGTGAGCTGGAGCATTTGGGGAGCTGCATGAGGAAGGTATATCTTGAAGTGGTGAGAAACACAGCTGGCTGTCTTCATTCACAGCTTAAATCTATTTCTTTCTTTTTTTAAAAAAATAAATTTATTTATGTATTTTTGGTTGTGTTGGGTCTTTGTTGCTGTGTGCGGGCTTTCTCTAGTTGTGGAAAGCAGGGGCTACTCTTCGTTGCGGTGCGCGGGCTTCTCATTGCGGTGGCTTCTCTCATGGAGCACGGGCTCTAGATGCGCAGGCTTCAGAGTTGCGGCATGTGGGCTCAGTAGTTGTGGCTCACGGGCTTAGTTGCTCCACGGCATGTGGGATCTTCCTGGACCAGGGCTTGAACCCGTGTCCCCTGCATTGGCAGGCGGATTCTTAACCACTGCACCACCAGGGAAGCTCTCATTTCATTATTTGTAAACCTGTTCAACCCAAAAGTGATGCACTTCCTTAAAAACATGAACTTTCTGATTTATCTGGACAGGTCCCAAGTGAGTTATTTTCTCTGTTGATTTATATTTTGTGCCCACATGTTTGAGATGGAGGTGGGGAGGACTGTAAGATAGATAGATAGGTAGAGGGATAGATAGATAGATAGATAGATAGATAGATAGATATCTGATATATGTGTATTACATTAGAACAAATATCATCTTCTTGAGCATGGGGAGCTCTGTCTTCCCCTGGTCTCTCATTGGGCACCAGGCATCTACTTAGTGCTTCATTGGCTTGGTTGTTGAATATCACTTCAGGCTGCAAAGTTGGGCACAGAAAATTGAACAAGCTGAGGGGTGTCCTATAATAGCAGTGAAATCTCCCTCTAACAGGGTATGCATGAGCCCATTCATTTATTTATTTGGTTGCGCCGGGTCTTAGTTGCGGCCAGCGGGCTCCTTAGTTGAGGCTCGCTGACTCCTTAGTTGCAGAACGTGGGCTCCTTAGTTGTAGCACGTGGACTCCTTAGTTGTGGTATGCGAACTCTTAGTTGTGGCATGCATGTGGGATCTAGTTCCCTGACCAGGGAACTATTTTTGGCTGCACTGGGTCTTTGTTGCTGTGCGCGGGCTTTCTCTAGCTGCAGCGAGCTGGGGTTACTCTTCGTTGCGGTGCGTAGGCTTCTCACTGTGGTGGCTTCTCGTTGCAGAGCACGGGCACTAGGCACGCGGGCTTCAGTAGTTGTGGCTCGCGGGCTCTAGAGCACAGGCTCAGTAGTTGTGGCGCACGGGCTTAGTTGCTCCGCGGCATGTGGGATCTTCCCAGACCAGCGCTCGAACCCGTGTTCCCTGTATTGGCAGGCGGATTCTTAACCACTGCGCCACCAGGGAAGTCCTGGATTTCTTTTTTTTAAGCTTTATTTTTATTTTTATTTTTATTTTTTTAACATCTTTATTGGAGTATAATTGCTTTACAATGGTGTGTTAGTTTCTGCTTTATAACAAAGTGAATCATCTATACATATACATATATCCCCCTATCTCTTCCCTCTCGCGTCTCCCTCCCTCCTACCCTCCCTATCCCACCCCTCCAGGTGGTCACAAAGCACCGAGCTGATCTCCCTGTGCTATGCAGCTGCTTCCCACTAGCTATCGATTTTACTGGATTTCTTGATCTGAGTGGTGTTTTTTTTTTTTTTTTTGACTGCATTGGGTCTTTGCTGCTGTGTGCAGGCTTTTCTAGTTGCAGCTAGTGCGGGCCACTGTGCGTTGCGGTGCGCGGGCTTCTCGTTGTGGTGGCTTCTCTTGTTACGGAGCACAGGCTCTAGGTGCGTGGGCTTCAGTAGTCGTGGCACACGGGCTTAGTTGTTTTGTGGCATGTGGGATCTTCCCAGACCAAGGATTGAACCCATGTCCCCTGCATTGGCAGGCGGACTCCGAACCACTGCGCAGCCACGGAAGTCCCTGGGTGTATTTTTAAAAGAGGAGTATGGAAATTAGCTTCCCTTGCTTATTATCTTTATTTTTTAGGAATAAAGAGTAAACATGTATACAGTCTAGAGTAACCTTCAACAATTACAATAAACGCTGTTCATTTTATTACAAGGTCGGATTATTACTTTTTTAAGCTAACCTCATTCTTGTACCAAAAAAAAAAAAAGAAAAGAAAACCAAATTTCTACTTTTCTTGAATAAAACTGTGAGATTAACATGGTTTCCTAATCTGACTGCTCCAGGCCCTCAGTCAATGAAATGTTTATTGAGCAGCTACTATGTTCTAAGCATGGCTGTAAGAGTTGAGAACCTAGAACTGCCTAGAGCTTCAAATCTATTATGTTTATGGTTTCATTACTTTTTACATTCACAAGCCTCCCCAGTCACCTGCCTCACTAGGAAGCAGAGCTTGTGACGTTGTTGCCTTTGTTTGGCTGAAAGTCTGAAGGGAATGGGAACTCCAGGGGGAGAGGCCCCATCATAACCACCATATGGTGTAGGTTCGGAGGTGATTGTACTGCTAGGTTTAGTCACGCCAAAGAACGAGACATACCTGGTAAAACATAGACCGTGCAGAAACTGGCTTTATTTCTAGCCTATGCCACCAAAACACTAGCTAATACGATGGCCTCAAAAACCATTCTAATCGAAAGGCACATCCCTGCTAGTAAACAACAGGAGTTAGCAAGCTTCCTAGTTAATGCAGAAAAGACAGATCTCCTGGC
Source organism: Mesoplodon mirus (assembly GCF_964341445.2). Lineage (NCBI taxonomy): Eukaryota > Metazoa > Chordata > Mammalia > Artiodactyla > Ziphiidae > Mesoplodon > Mesoplodon mirus. Next base: position 102,043,505 of record NC_138987.1, on the reverse strand, counting down.
ACAGTTGTTACAGCTGAGGTTAGGAACTCAGAAGGCATCTCTAACCATTCTGGGTCCATGCGACACGCCCATTGGAAACCCAAATTCCAACCAGACTTTCTAGCTAAAGGCTGGGTGGTCAACTGTGAAAATCAAATCGACATCAGCAATCCCTTTGCAGGGCCACGAGTGTCTGTCTGCACCCCAGACCCCGTCACACAGGGCACAGTGCTGCATTTCTCATTGGCAGTTCTGACTGAGGCTAGAATGGGGGCGACAAACCATCTGAGGCTACTGGGGGATGCTGGTGGGATGGGGAGTGGAGGGCAGCGGTCAGGGGGAGCGAAAGCATTGGACACAAATGAGAAACACTGCTGTTACTCGGTTAGGACTGGAGCCCGGTGGCTGGGCAGGTGACAGGTGTGTCCTGCCCTCTCGTGTGGAACGGTGACGGCTTAGTCTCGGTTTCTGCACGACTCCCGTTCTTTCTTCATGTGCACAAGCTCTTCTGTTCGAACAGGTAGGAAGGAACCTTGTGCACCTGCCGTCTGGGGCGTTGGCACAGGTGGGCCTCAGCCTGCAGGTTGCAGTCACTTTGAGTGGCAGCTGCTTTGGCTGCTTCCCGTGGGAACCATGTGAATGACACCAAGGGACACGTCCTCGGAGGCTTTCGATCCCCGTGATGCTGTTTGAGATGGAAGGATGGTTCCCACCTGCTGGCAATGTTGCCGACCCAAGTGGGGTATGGACCCTCCCGCTGCTCTTTCAGGCCCCACTGCACCACCACCCGAAATGAGGGCTCCACCCGGATTGTTGGTGAGGGGCCGAGGGGAGCAGAGGTGGACGAGCTGGGGCTGTTTGCCTTCTCTCTACACTGTCATGGCCAAGGTGCTCAGACCCTGGGTCATGGAACTTTGTAACTGTGAATCTAGAGCCCAGGGCTGTGCCCAGAGCAGAAAAAGCCTTCAGCACGGGACTCTGCTTCTGTTTGGTTTGGTTCAGCTCCCACACTGGGCAGCGCTCTAGATGCTGGGACACGTTGTGACAGAAAATAACGTGGAGGGAGAACAGGGTCGTTAAATCATCACAGTCAAGGTGTTAGTGAGACAAGGACCGTCGCTGTACCAAGGGGGTCAGCAAGATGGGGCGTGAAAGGAACGAGAGTGAGAAATGCATCCTGGACTCGTGGTCCAGAGACGCCCCAAAGGCCTCTGGGTCCCCCTCCCTCTCTGAGGAGTGCCCCACCTTCCCTGGTCACTTTCCGTTTACAGGATGGGGTGTCACTACATCATCAGCCAGACTGCTCCAGGTTTTATTGATTAAAGTTATTCAGGGACTTCCCTGGTGGCTCTGTGGTTTAGAACCTGCCTGCTAATGCAGGGGACACGGGTTCGAGCCCTGGTCCGGGAAGATCCCACATGCCGTGGAACAACTAAGCCCGTGCGCCACAACTATTGAGCCTGCGCTCTAGAGCCCGCGAGCCACAACTACTGAGCCCACGTGCCACAACTACTGAAGCCCGCATGCCCAGAGCCCGTGCTCCGCAATAAGAGAAGCCACCGCAATGAGAAGCCCACACACCGCAACAGAGTAGCCCCTGCTCGCCGCAACTAGAGAAAGCCCGCACGAAGCAATGAAGATCCAACCCAGCCAAACATAAATAAAATTAAAAAAAAAAAAAATTCAGGACTTAAAAAGTTCTGGAAAAAAAGAAAAAAAAAGAAATTATTCAAAGAAGTGCTATCTATGTCTCCGTGACTGCCTCTCAATGATTCTTAATTTAAGAGCAAGACAAAAATGTATCACTTTCTCTTCTGTCTAACGGTCCCCTGAAGATTCTAGTCATCGCCATGCTGAGTTCTCTTTTCTCCGAGTAAATACGCCCAGTTCATTTAGCCAGTATTTATTCACTTGTTTATTGTATTTATTTTTATTTATTTTATTTTATCTTTTTGGCCGCACCAAGCAGCTTGCGGGGTCTCAGTTCCCCAACCACAGATTAAACCCGGGCCCTGGGAGTGAAAGCGCGGAGTCCTAACCACGGGACCACCAGGGAAGTCCCTGTTCATTCGTTTATTTAGAGCAGGATCCAGACGTAGATCTTCATTTCATAGTGCCAGGATCTAGAGCGCTGCCCGGTGTGGGAGCTGAACCAAACCAAACAGAAGCAGAGTCCCGTGCTGAAGGCCTTTTGTGCTCCGGGCACAGTCCTGGGCTCTAGATTCACAGTTACAGAGTTCCATGACCCAGGGTCTGAGCACCTTGGCCATGACAGTGTAGAGAGAAGGCAAACAGACACATTGAAGGGCTCGGTTTTCAGTGCTGGTGCGACGTGGTGTGGAGCCCAGACAAAGAATGTCCAAACTGGAGTGGACCCAGCGAGGTCTCTCCCGACGAGGAGGTGCTCTCGGAGCCTGAGAGGCGGGAGGAGGCTGGAGCAGCGCCCGGGCTGTGGGAGAAGGAGGCTGGAGGCTGGAGGCCGCCCGGAGCCCGGGCAGCGGGGAGGCTTCGTGCTAAAGCATCTGGAGAAGCCACGGAGAGCTTTTGAGCGAGAGCATGACATAAACTGATTTTAGAAAACCGGCAGATGTGTGGAGGTGGATCTGAGGAAGCAGAGGGAGCACCCAGCCTGACGTCACCAAGACCAAGTCCAGGCGTCCAGCCAGGTGCAGCGCAGGGTGTGGAGCAGGCAGCGGGCAGCGCCGCGGGCACCTGTGCGCTCGGAGACAGGTGTCCAGGCCGACGGGATGGCCTCCAGTGAGGATGGTCACTTTCGAGGGAAACTTGACACGGGCTGCGTCCACATGGTGACCTCGAGGCCCTGTGGGTCTTGGGAAGTCAGAGCACTCTTGGGGCGCCATTGGCTTGAGACTTTGGGATGGCTCCCTGCGCGAGGTGCGGACGAGCAGAAGGGAGGGCTCAGGATGGAGCAGCGGTCCTTCCCTCCCTCCTTGCTCATGGGATATGGACGTAAGTCTTCTTAGAGTCGTGTTGAAGCTCTTTGCCGAGGTTCTTCTTGGGACTGTACATTAAAAACACGTAGAAACAGAAGTGACCTTACCAATGCACAGAACAGTGGTGCTGTGTCCCTGGATCTGATAAGCACGTTTGTTCATATTGTGACGACCAGGACAGCTGTGGCTTCTGGACAGCTCATCACACCGCTGGTTACGTTGAGCTAATGGACACCAAAACCTCCAAACTTTTACGGAAACTGTGAGGCCAAATCCTCCAACGATTTCTCTGGAATCGATTTTTGGAACCTGATTACCCAATTCTCCATTTACCTACTGGAAGATGACCCTCTCAGCCTGCACTACACAGGCCTCTGCTGCTGGCGGACAAAGCTGCCATGTGTACCGTGCAGACACTGAGGAAGTTGCAGAAAAGCGTTTTAAACTAGGACCTAGAGGAAGAGGCTGGTGAGATTGCTGTATCATTGCTGCTAGAGAAAAAATCATGTTAAATGTGCTAATTGGCTCCCCCAAGACAATTATGATTCTTCAGCCTCATCTGCTTAGAATCCTCTCCTGAGACCCTGGTTAGGGTCCTTTCCTACCCCTCACGTGGCTGTGCTACCTTCCCCCACTCACCCCAGACCCCAGTCCAGACCCGGGCTGGCCCTCCCTCTCTCCATCCACTGACCCCTCAGCTACTGCTGAAAGCAGAGGCCCAGCGGTCACCTCCCTGGCTGCTCTTCCCCTGACCTTGAATTTGGCTTGCATGCTTCTCTGTTCCTCCTCCTGGCTCTGCCGTGCTGGCCTCCCCCACCACCACCGCCCCCACCCACCCCGTGTTTCTGAGTTCATCCTTCTCAATGTCTTCAAGGCAGGATCTGATCCTGTCCCTCTCCTCACCTCTCCTCCACCTGGAATCGCACCCCTATGGCTTTCCTTGCCTCTGGGGCCTTCCTGCGAGGCCACCCTCCCACTGGGTTTCCAAGGATCTGGTCCTGTCATTTCCCTGCTTCAGGACGTTTCCTGCCTCCCCACTGCCTGCAGGATAAAGTCCAAATTCTTAAGCGCTGCTCACAAGGTTCTCTATAAGTGGATGCCAACCCACCTGTCTAGACTCTCACCTGCTTCAGTGACACAGCCCTGACACCCGCCTGCCACTGTGTGTCCTGGAATCCTCTTCTGCTTCTACACTCTGTGAAACTGTGTTCCTCTTTCAAGACCCGTCTTACAGCTGACATCTTTGTGCTTCCTCCCGATCGATCCTCACCCTGCTGGGGACACCTCCGTTAGGTGTGCGTATTCACTGCCCCGAAGCACTGTCATAATCCGCGGCCCTCTGGTGCTTTGATGGAGCCTGATGCCGCATGAACAAAGGGGTGCCTGCGTGCATATCTGTCTTTCGCTCAGCTAACCCACCAGCTAGTGTTTCTGAAGCATCTGTTACGTGCTCATTGCGTGCAGGGCACTGTGGAGTTGTCAAAAGCTTTTCAATTTTTTTTGTTTAATACAACAAAAAAAATTTTTTTGAGTGCTGTTATTTGCTGTGAGAATACCAAAGAAGTAAAAGGCATGGCTTCTAATCTTGAGAGACATTCAACCAGACCTCACTGGCTGTCCAGGGGTTAAGACTCCACGCTTCTACTGCAGGGGGCAAGGGTTTCATCCCTGGTTGGGCAACTAGGATCCCACATGCCATGTGGTGCTGCCAATATCTATATATGTATATGTGTATACATACATATATATATATATATATATATATATATATAAAAGAAGCAGGAAGTAAGCAGGAGACTGCTGTTTAAAAAAAGTTTCAACCTTCATAGGGAGATGCAACTTTGTTCCATGAAACACATGTAAATAATACCAGCAAATTCCTCTTAAAGTAGAAAGTGGGAGAGAAATGACCCCAGACTAAGAGCTGGGGGTCTTGGTTCTTCCTGCTCTACCACTTACGAGCTGTGTAACCTTAGGTGGGTCATGCCATTATCTGGCTGAATCTGTTTCTTCATTTGGTGGAATTAATGCTTTGATTTCTTTGATGGCTAAGGCTCCTTTCAGCTCTTTGACTCTGTGTCTCAGTGCCATGGATACGTGGAAGGCAGCAGTGATTGTAGCTTAGGGCTGTTGAGGAAAGCTCAGGGTGAAGGTGAAATCCTAGCTGAACTTGAACCGTGGGTGAGATCAGGATAGCCAGAGAGAAGGAAGAAAGGCGCTGCAGATAAAACACCCGGACGGGCCGGGCAGGTTGGCAGCGTGCTTGGGAGGAGGATGGACCAGGCTCCCTGTGGCAGAAGGAAACAGCAGGGGAGGTGGCCTCAGGCCAGGAAGGACTTAGGAGAGAAACACTGGAGTCGTGAGGCTATTTTAGGATACTTGCAAAAGGCAGGACGGAGGTGATGGGGTCCAAGATGAGCTTTGCAGCAGCGGGAAGGCAGAGCCACCGTCAAAGGGAAGCTTCAAAGACAGAATTAGGACGCGGCTAGGCTCTCCAGTCTGCAGGAAAGGATGAGTCAAAGACACCATTTAGGTTTCAGACCAGAGAGAGTGAATAAACCAGCTTCTGACAGGCTCCAACGCCTCTCGGAGAGGCTGGGCCGCCCAGCAGCCTGTGGAGATGAGGGTCAGGGCAGTCCTGGCCCGCCTACACACCACACTCCCACGGGCTTTCACTGAGAACAGCCTAAGCTCAATTTTTCTTTTTTAGTAAGAATGTTCAGTGTGCTTTGAAGTCCTTTCTTTAAAAAATATTTATTTATTTATTTAGCTGTGCTGGGTCTTAGTTGCAGCACGCGGGATCTTTAGTTGTGGCATACGAGCTCTTAGTTGCAGCATGCATGCAGGATCTAGTTCCCTGACCAGGGATCGAACCTGGGCCCCCTGCGTTGGGAGGGCAGAGTCTTAACCGCTGGGCCACCGGGGAAGTTCCCCAAGTTTTATCTTTCTTTAATCAAGAAACTCATCCAGGGGCTTCCCTGGTGGTGCAGTGGTTGAGAGTCTGCCTGCCGATGCAGGGGACACGGGTTAGTGCCCCGGTCCGGGAAGATCCCACATGCCGTGGAGCAGCTGGGCCCGTGAGCCATGGCCGCTGAGCCTGCGCATCCGGAGCCTGTGCTCTGCAACGGGAGAGGCCACAACAGTGAGAGGCCCGTGTACCGCAAAAAAAAAAAAAAAAAAAAGGAAACTCATACATTTTCCTCCCATCTCCTGAAAAATTAAAAGTATATTAAATCAGTGGTGTTCAAATTTAAAGATCGGGAGGAATATAAATACTGGTTTTATGTATATATAAAACCAGATTGTATTGAAATGACACTCCAAACATTGTGTCCTTAAGGAAGGGGACCTGGGTGGCTCACAGATAGAGGTAAAAGGAAGAAATGTGATTCATTCCAAATAAACTCCCTAAAACAAAAAGTCTTAAACTATCACAGCACACTGAAGGGAGAGATTTTGTTGGTTTCTTATAGTTATCCACCAACATGTATTCACTCTTCAACTAACACCTGTACTCCTGTCAAAAACCATGTTATGGGGCTTCCTTGGTGGCGCAGTGGTTGAGAGTCCGCCTGCCGATGCAGGGAACACGGGTTCGTGCCCCGGTCTGGGAAGATCCCACATGCCGCGGAGCGGTTGGGCCCGTGAGCCATGGCCGCTGAGCCTGTGCGTCCGGAGCCTGTGCTCCGCAATGGGAGAGGCCACAGCAGTGAGAGACCCGCGTACCGGAAAAAAAAAAAAAAAACATGTTATGAAAAGAAAGGTGAAGTTCCCTACCTTCAGGAAGCTTCTGGTCTAGGAGAGGGAAACAGAAGCAAACTCGTTCTGTGACTGTGTGGTCCTGGTCCCAGCAGGGTTAGGAATTCAGGAGAATAAAACAAAGGACTCTTCACAGAGGGTTCGACAAGGTTAAGGGGACGACCAGGGACGCGGAGACACTGAGGACCTGGCAGGAGCAGAGCCCCTCCCCCCAGCCAGGGCGGCAACGTGTCAGGGGGCCCAGAGGGACAGAGGCAGGGAGGAGGCCCCTGTCCGAGGGACAGGCCTAGAAGAGCAGCCAGAGCTGTGGTGCCAGGACGGGGTGGGGGGGTGGTGGCAGTGGACAGAGTCTCCCGGCTCTGGCCCTGCCTTGGGTCTCCGGTGGTGCAGCCAAGCGGCCAGGCCCAAGCAGCCAACCAGCCGGTGAGGGCCCGAGGGACAGGGTGTGTGGGGTCAGCCTCTGGGGTCGCTTACAGGACGAAGAAGAGGTGTTGGCAGGGGCTCAGCCGTGTCCTATCCTCTCACGGCGGGATCGGGGACTGGGGCGCGGGAGACGCAGGCTCAGGGCCCAGTGGAGAGAGAGGGGGCGGCCAGACCTCCCTTGAACAGGGCGAGAACAGGGCGTGGAGCTGGACACAGGACGCCCCAGTGTCTGTCTGTCTTGAGAGGGAAGGGAAGTGGTGGGAGCCCCCAGATCCCACGATTCTGGTCAGAAACCCAGCATTTTAGAGACTTTTGGCCTAGATTCAGCAATAGCTTGGCTGATTTAGGTTGAATGGTGTTTATCAGACACACATAGTTTGCGTATTACAATTTTCGTATCTCAGTGAAGGGTGCAACAAGTAATCAAAACGGAAAAACAGGCCATAGGACATCCGTCCTCTTTTCTGAAGGAGCAAAGCAAAATTATGTGGTTTTAGATGATTTTAAGAATAGATTATGGGGACTTCCCTGGTGGCGCAGTGGTTAAGAATCTGCCTGCCAATGCAGGGGACACGGGTTCGAGCCCTGGTCCTAGAAGATCCCACAAGCCGCGAAGCAACTAAGCCCGTGCGCCACAACTACTGAGCCTGCGCGCCACAACTACTGAAGCCTGTGCTCTAGAGCTTACGCTCCGCAACAAGGGAAGCCACCGCAATGAGAAGCCTGCACACCACAACGAAGAGTAACCCCTGCTCGCCACAACTAGAGAAAGCCTGCGCACAGCAACGAAGACCCAACGCAGCCCAAAATAAATAAGTTAATTAATTAAAAGAAAACAGAAAGAACAGATCGCTCCACACCAGTAGATTTCTAATATAGACACGCACACACACACAGTGCTTAAACCCAAGGGTAACACTCGTGTCATGCAAAGCTGGACCTGTCTCATGTCCCTTATGCTTGAAAGGCAGTGCGGTGGGGCTCCCCCGCACCGCCTGTTACATAAAATAAGGGTGGAAGATGCCAGAAACTGCCGGAGAGTCAACGACAAACTGGGGCAGGCATGATTTGGGAGGAAAGGAAGGTGGGACCTCGCAGTCAGCACGAGGCTCAGCTGTCACCGAGGACGACCCTCCCCTGATGAGCCAGCTCACGTTTGGGCTAAGCAGCCCCGATGCTGGGTCGACAGCGCAGGGAGACAGGCAGCTCCCCTTTGCCCACGGCTTGCAGGAGGCGCCCCTGTTCCCTCCCACCTCACCCTTTACCTCTTACTGGAGCCAGAGCCAAAAGGGAAGGATAGAGTTTCAGTTCAACTGATTTTCTGTTCCCGTGGGACTCAGAAGCACAGCCTGAAACCCAGCCTCTGGTCCCCAGGGAACCACCACGGTAAGATTTAAGAATCAGAACAGAACTGAAGTTACTGTGAAGAATTTGAAGATGTTTTTCAGTGAGTACATGACTGGGACTGACAGACCAGGAACACTGCGGTCCAGCTCGGTTCAACTCAATTTAATTCTCCTCGACAGACATAAAAGCCCCTACTACGTGCTAGGAACTGTGTGTCTCAGATATGGGCGTTGGCCTCCAACAGCATGGAAAGTCAGGAGAAGACAGATAGGAAATTCAAATGAACTGTGAAGGTTCTTGGCGAGCATGGCGGGGTCTCCAGAGATGAGTCTAGTGAGTTATACTAGGTGCCGCAGGAGGTGAAGCGGGGAGGAGCCCTCAGCCCTTCTGGCGGGTCTGGGTTTTCTTAGAATCACCCCGGAGATCAGGCCCCACACCGGCGGCCCTCCCCTCTGTAAGGGCTCAGCCTGCAAGGTGTGAAGGCAGGACCCCAGGGCCCCTTACCAAACAGGAAATGGCTTGTGAGTGAGTTAGCCATTGTCAGCTTGAGCCCAGCACTGTCTGTTGAGTCCTTATGTCTGAGTTTCCCTTGTTTATTTTCCTGTTGGCTTCCCTTCATTTTTAGGAAAGTTCCTTTGGCAAATTCCCACTAGTCCCCAACTGTGTCAGGAGGGAAAGGAAGAGGAGTTGGTATTTTTCCACACTTGGGCCAGAGGGAAATGACAGATAACAGGGAGGCCAGGCCCTCCCTGGCAACCAGACTCAGCACCACTGGCCCAGCCCCGAGGGGGCACCAGCCGAGAGAGGGTCACCATCCGGACGGGGACTGGACGCTCCGTGATGGATGAGGTGCGGCCTCTGCAGAGGGGGGGTGGAGGCCCCCGTGGCTGCCTTGGTGGGTCCAGTCCCTAGTGCCGGGCAGTGAGGCCGAGTGCAGCGTCACTCGGTTATCTGATGAACGAGGTAGAACGAACAACACCGGTCCTTTAAATACACTTCAGTCAGTAATTGATTTCACTTACTCCCTGCGTCTAAAAAAGCGCTATGACAGACTTGTTCCTGAAAGAGTTGTATGAGAGTCGGTCGTGTTTTAAACATTTGAGAGAAAACCAGACGCTTAAAATGTAAAGAAGGGCTTCCCTGGTGGCGCAGTGGTTGAGAGTCCGCCTGCCGATGCAGGGGACACGGGTTCGTGCCCCAGTCTGGGAGGATCCCGCATGCCGCGGAGCGGCTGGGCCCGTGAGCCATGGCCGCTGAGCCTGTGTGTCCGGAGCCTGTGCTCCACAACGGGAGAGGCCACAGCAGTGAGAGGCCCGCGTACCGCAAAAAAAAAAAAAAAAAAAAAAAAAAAAAAATGTAAAGAAAAGCTGCGATCGTTGCTTGGATGAGGATAATCACCACTGAAAACCTTCTTCCTTTACACTGTTCTACTTTCCAAATGATTCACAGTCAGCATACGTGACGTGTACACTAGGGAAATATTATTTGTAAACTCAAATCATTAAAAAAATAGCTCTCTCTTTTTTCAGTGTTCTACTTTTCTAGTTATTTAATATAAGCATGTATTATTTTTAGAGTAAAATGTTTTAAAAATCACCCCAAACTTAAGTGTTTTATAAATTTGAGTTTGTAAGTGTGAATTCAGGGTTACACGTGTATGAGATGTCCCTTCACATCACCTGGTTGTGTCTCTATATCCTTAATACCCAAAGTTGACGCTGTTAATAGGTACCATCCAGATGTGTGAGTGGGGCTAGGGAAGCCTGACCGTCACTTTGAGGCCAGGAACCAGTCAAGACAGGCTGCCCTTTGGGTCTGGGGTTCGGCCCGCATCCATCTCAGGGGCCGTGTGCGGCCCATCCTCCCCTCTCTGTGCCCCTGCTGCCCCCACTGCTCCTGTACAGACCCTGGCTGACGCCGAAATTGCGTGGACGGCTCCCTCCACCTGCCACCCGTTCACTGCACAGCAGCTGCACGTGTGTCCCCTTAGCCACGATCCCTGAGCTTGTTGAGCAGTGGAATTGCCAAAGTCTCTCTCCTGTGCAGGCGAAGCAGGTGTGTTCTTGTACCTTTCTTGTTGATGAGGTGAGTCAGACTCAAGGACCAAGTTGCTGAGACCATTGAGGAAATAGACTTGAGGCCCAAGCATGGCAGAGTCAGACAGACATGCAGCCCAGTGAACCCAGGCCTTTAACAGGCTGTGAGGTTAGAGGTCGGCTGACGCCTGAGGGCTGCACCGACCGGCTCCCAAGAGGCGGTGTGGTCTGCCTCTCTGTGTTCCCTGCTTACAGGGACTTAAGTTGGGCGACTGTTTTTCCCATCTGAGTTGCTTGCTTACTAATGTCCTTGGCTCTGTGGAGGCTTTTCCTGACATATCTCATCATGTCTCCATGTGTTATTGTTTGTCTGGCCTGCCTTTTCAAAATGGATTGCCAGGGCTTCCCTGGTGGCGCAGTGGTTGAGAGTCCACCTGCCGATGCAGGGGACACGGGTTCATGCGCCGGTCCCGGAGGATCCCACATGCCGCGGAGTAGCTGGGCCCACAAGCCATGGCCGCTGAGCCTGCGCGTCCAGAGCCTGTGCTCCGCAATGGGAGAGGCCACAACAGTGAGAGGCCCGCGTACTGCAAAAAACAAACAAACAAACAAAAAACCCCACAAAAATGGATTGCCACTGTCTGATGATCAGACTCTGAAAGCCCAGCGAGGAGGTGGCTAGAACAAAGAGTGGTTTGGGGAAAGAACAACCAAACGGGAACTCAGACGCCAGGACTGTTGGCCCAATGTGCCCCCAGTATTTTATTATGACAAATTTCAAACACATAGAAAAGTCGAACGAATTGTACAGTGAACATGTATATACCTGCCACCTGTATATTACTCTACAATTAATGTTTTGTTCTGTTTGCTTTATCACTTATCTACCCATCCAGCCAGCCATCTAGACGTATAGCACATGATCTTATTTTCTGATACACTTCAGACATCAGTGCATCTCGCCTCTAAACACTTGGACATGCATAATGATAACTAGAGTTCAGTAGTCGTTTATGGTTCCTTTTATTTAGGTAACATTTACATACGGTATAATGAAATAAACACATTTATGTACAGTGTTCTATCCAGTGAGCTTTGACAAAGGCTTACACCTCTGTAACCCAACCTTCTGTCAAGGTACTGGATGCAAACTTCATCCCACAAAGTTCCCTCCTACCCACTGCAGTCGATCTGAATGCCCACTCTCCCAGAAGTAACTGCTAGTATGATTTTTTCACCATGGATGTTTCACCTGTTCTAATACCTTATCTAAATGGAATCGGACTGTATGTATGTTTTGGTGGAAGGCTTCTTTCATCCAGCAAGTGTTTTTGAGGCTCGTCTATGTTGCTACATCTTTTTTCTTTTTTATTACTGACTAGAACCCCACTGTTTGAATACCCTACAATGTGTATGCTCATTCTCCTGCTTATGGAGACTCAGGTGGTCCCTGAGTCTGGGGTCATGGTGAAGAAAGCTGCTGTGAACCTTGTGCCACAAGTCTTTGGAGACGCGTGCGTTCATTTCTGTTGGGATTATAGGAGAGGTGTTTGTTTAGTTTTAAAAGAAACCGTTACAACTTTCCCCCATGTGATTGCACCATGTAACACTCCCACAAACAGCGTTTGAAAGTTCAAGTTGCTCCGTGTCTTTGCCAACATTTACTGTTGTCAGTCTTTCTAATTTGATGGGCATGCAGTGGTATTGCACTGTGGTTTTAATTTGCGTTTCTCTAATGACGAATGATTTCGGGCATGTTTTCCTGTGTCTTTTATATATCTTTCTCGGTGAATTGTCCCTTCAAATATTTTGTCCAGTTTTTAATTGGGTTTTTGTTTTTTATTGAGTTATAGGCATTTTAAAGATGTTCTGGATGCAAATCCTTTGTCATATATATAATGTAAAAATATATACATATCTTTATTATATTTTTAAACATCTTATTTTGAAATAATTTCAGACTTCCAAAATATTGCAAAAATGGTGCTGAGGGTTCCTGTATACCCTTTACCTGTTGTCCCCACATGTTCCAAGTTTACCCTACTTGCTTTATCAGTTATTCTCTCTACATATACATACATATATGTGCATATTCATGTATAAACAGATGGAGATATATATTTTTTTCTCATGTTTGTGAGTAAATTGCAGGCATGGTGTCTTTTTAACCTTTAAATTCTTCATCGTAGGGACTTCTCTGGTGGTCCAGTGGGTAAGACTTTGTGCTCCCAATGCAGGGGGCCCAGGTTCGATCCCTGGTGGGGGAACTAGATCTCACATGCATGCTGCAACTAAACATGCTACAGTGAAGATCCCACGTGCCACAACTAAGACCCGGCACAGCCAAAATAAATAAATAAATAATTTAATATATATATATATATATATATATATATAAATTCTTCAGTGTATATTTGCTTTTTTAAAAAGTACATTATGGGGCTTCCCTGGTGGCACAGTGGTTGAGAGTCTGCCTGCCAATGCGGGGGACACGGGTTCGAGCCCTGGTCTGGGAGGATCCCACATGCCGCGGAGCAACGGCCCGTGAGCCACAACTACTGAGCCTGCGCGTCTGGAGCCTGTGCTCCGCAACAAGAGAGGCCGTGATAGTGAGAGGCCCGCGCACTGCGATGAAGAGTGGTGGCCCCTGCTCACCGCAACTACAGAAAGCCCTCGCACAGAAACGAAGACCCAACACAGCAAAGATAAATAAATAAATAAATTAAATTAAAAAAAAAAAAAAAAAAAAGTACATTATGGGACTTCGCTGGTGGCGCAGTGTCTAAGAATCCGCCTGTCAATGTAGGGGACACGGGCTCGAGCCCTGGTCCGGGAAGATCCCACATGCCATGGAGCAACAAAGCCCGTGCGCCACAACTACTGAGCCTGTGCTCTAGAGCCCATGAGCCACAGTTACCGAGCCCACGAACCACAACTACTGAAGCTCATGTGCCTAGAACCCGTGCTCTGCAGCAAGAGAAGCCACTGCAATGAGAAGCCAGCGCACCGCAACGAAGAGTAACCCCGCTCGCCGCAACTAGAGAAAGCCCGTGCGCAGCAACAAAGACTCAACGCAGCCGAAAATAAATAAATTAATTAATAAATTAAAATAAATAAATAAATAAAATGGAAAACTACATTCTGTTGTATACCAAAGGTATTATTTTCAAATTTAGGAAGTTTTGGTATAATACTATTATCTAAACTTTGACCTCATTCAAATTTCATCAGTCATCCCATTACTATCCTTTATTTGATCCAGGATTCTCTGTAGGGCCACATAGTCTCTTGTAATCTGGAACAGTTTCTCAGTATTCATCTTATATAACTGTGAAAGTTTTGAAGAGTGTGAGACAGATATTTTATGGAATTTCCCTCTTTTTGAGTTTGATGTTTCCTCACGACCAGATTGAGGTTACGCATCTTGTGGGCACCCCACACTGCCTGCCACGGCCTCCCACCAGGAAGGTGAGTGAGTGGCGTTGGTTATCTCATTACTGATGATGTTAAACTTTGCTCATTTAGGTACGATAGAATCTGCCCGATTTCTCCAGTGCAAAGTTTCTATTTTCCCCTCTGTAACTAATAGCCATCTATTAGATATATATTTGCAGATATTTTCTCAGTCTGTGGCTTGCTTGTTCTTTTCTTAGCACTATCTTTTGATAAGTAGAAGTTTTTAATTTTGAGGAAATCTAATTTGTCAATTTTATGGCTATTGTTTTCTGTAAACTCTCTAAGAAATATCTATCCTCAAGTCACAAAGATATTCTCCTTTGTTTTTTTTCTGAAAACTTTACAGGTTTTTACATTTAGTCTTTGTGAATGGTGTGAGGTTGGGGTCAAGGTTTATTTTTCTCACTTGGATATCTAAATGTTCCAGCACATTTGTTGAAAACACTTTACTTTCCCAGTTGGTTTGCTTTGGCACCTTTGTCGAAAATCGAATGACGTATAAGGGTGCCTCTATGTTTGAGTTTTCTCTTTTCTTTCACTGATCTATTTGATTATCCCTATGTCTAGGCCCAACTTTTTTCACGCTAATTGTGTAAGTGGTCAATTCAGCATAACATCTCTGGGCCTCCGTTTCCACATCTCCACAGTGAATTACTGTACCTACCTGATTTGTGAGGCCCCTTGTGTCTGTAAGATCCTGTGGTTCTTGGTGCTGAGTGCTGCACTCTCTTTGTGATCATCATTTCTCTGTTGATTCTATAGCTTGCTAGTTTTGAGAGAAGTTTTACTGATGTGAGGATCTGCCTGAATTCCCTTTCTCTGCATAACTCTGGAGTCTTCTTTCTGTCTCATAATTTCAGAAGAGTGGGCCCCATTACTTGACCAGAACTACTACCAAGCCCTGCAGGTTTTTCTGGTAGAATGTCTTGTAGACAGAGACACCTGAATTAGCACCAGCCACGACAATGAGGTGTCCTGTAAATAGGGTAACCATATACTTTATCTTCCAAACTAGGGCACTGTGGAGATTGAAAGGGGTCATTATTCACAAGGATGCCAGACACTTAAGAAATTTTAAACAGCGGAATGCGGAGTGGACTGTTTGTACTCAATTGTATGTGGATGAAGGAACTCTGGGAGGAGACACAGGTGCTGGTAATAGTACCTATGTGTGCGTGCGCATGTGTGTGAAGGTGCATGTGCATGGGTGCGTGCGTGTGTGCGTGTATGCACACGCGCGTGGGTGTGTGCACACGTGCGTGTGTGCATGTGCGTGTGTGCGTGCGTGCGCATGTGTGTGAAGGTGCATGTGCATGGGTGCGTGCGTGTGTGCGTGTGTGCACACGCGCGTGGGTGTGCGCACACGTGCGTGTGTGCATGTGCGTGAGTGCGTGCTGCGCGTGCGTGTGAAGGTGCATGTGCATGGGTGCGTGCGTGTGTGCGTGTGTGCACACGCGCGTGGGTGTGTGCACACGTGCGTGTGTGCATGTGCGTGAGTGCGTGCGTGCGCGTGCGTGTGAAGGTGCATGTGCATGGGTGCGTGCGTGTGTGCGTGTGTGCACACGCGCGTGGGTGTGTGCACATGTGCGTGTGTGCGTGTGCGTGAGTGCGTGCGTGCGCATGTGTGTGAACGTGCATGTGCATGGGTGCGTGCGTGTGTGCGTGTGCGCACACGCGCGTGGGTGTGTGCACACGTGCGTGAGTGCATGTGCGTGAGTGCGTGCGTGCGCGTGCGTGGGTGTGTGCATGGGTGTATGGGTGTGTGTGCATGGCTGCGTGCGTGCGTGTGCATGCGTGCGCGTGTGTGTGCATGGCTGCGTGCGTGCGTGGGGGGCGATGAGGTGGGTCTGGGCGGAGTGAAGGCACAAGGTGGAGGCAGATTTTTCACGGCATTCCTACTTGTGCTTTTCCGATTTTTAAATCTTATAAATGTACTGCCTACTTGAAATAATTATTTTTATAAGGCAGAAAATTATAATGGAATTTACGTGTAATAAAATGTGTACCATTCTAACTAATAATTGGTTAATTCAATAAAATTTTATCATAGTTATTGCTGCAAAGAAGAGTTCTATATTAAAATACAGTAAAACCTTTTTCAAATCCACGCCCATTCATGTCCCATTTAAAAATACTGGGCATTTCTAGTAAATGTCCAGCATTTTTAATAAAGTGTCCTCTAAAGAAAGGTTCTGTGCAACAAATGTTTTCTCTAGTCCAGTGTAACGGTCAGTAGTATTTTTCCCCCAATCGTAGCTTCAACTGCACTGCCCGGTGTTCACCGAGAGGCTACTTGGTACCTGACACAAAAGTCGATGCTCTGAGAGGCGTGAGATGAACAGGATGCGGCCCCCGGTTCTGAGCTGTTTACAACCTAACCAGAGCGCATCCTGTCTGGGTCCCTCACTTTGCTTCAGCCTTCGTCACCTCGCTCTCTGAGCCCCTTTCTCTTTTTTTAAAAAAAAATTTTATCGGAGTATAGTTGATTTACAATCTTGGGTTAGTTTTTGCTGTGCAGCAAAGTGAATCAGCTATACGTATACATAGGTCCACTCTTTCTTAGACTCTTTTCCCATAGAAGTCTTTACAGCGTACTGAGTAGAGTTCCCTGTGCTCTACAGCAGGTCCTTACTGGTTATCTGAGCCCCTTTCTGAAATAGCTCCACCACCTCTTCCCTCTCCAGTCCCTCACACTTGCTGATTTTCCCTTGTGTCGCTCGTCAGCAGCTCACAAATTACATGTTCATTTGATCATCATTCATCTTCTCCAACTAGAACAGTACCTGCCCCATAGCAGACTGTCAATAATTACCTGTTGAACAAATAAATAAATGAGTTAAGAAAGGAGGGGCTGAGCATTCCATGTTACAAAGGCGGTGTAGACAGTACACAGGGCCAAATAAAGTCAAGAAGAATCAGGGATCCTACGCATGAGTTTGGGGCGGGGATGGCTGGAGAGTCATCATAAAGACAGCGGATCCGAGGTCTCTTGTGTTCTTCACTTGGTCAGAAATAATCCCTAAGAAGCTAACGGCCCACAAACGGGAGGCAGACCTAAATTCTGCGCAAAAGTTCATCAAGTAGAATCAAAAACCCAAGCCAGAGCCCGAATATAAATTTATCTAAAGACTCAACAGTCCTCACAAGTCCTCGTGGGAGCAAGTTCTACATCCTAGTGGCTGGGAGATAGCATCCTCTGTGCTACTTACACCCTGTTTATTTTTTACTTTCTATTGTTAAAATTTTTATTTATTTTCTTTTTTTTTTGGCTGCTTTGGGTCTTACTTGCGGCATGCGGGATCTTTCGTTGCAGCACGGATTCTTCATTGCAATGCGCGGGCTTCTCTATAGTTGTGGCATGCAGGTTTTCTCTCTCTAGTTGAGGCACGCAATCTCATTAGTTGTGGTGCTTGGGCTTAGTTGCCCTGCAGCATGTGGGATCTTAGTTTCCCGACCAGGGATCGAACCCGCGTCCCCTGCATTGGAAGGCGGATTCTTTACCACTGGACCACCAGGGAAGACCCTACACCCTGTTTAAATCCCTTTGATTATGATACCCTTTTCCCTTCTTTCTGACCTCAGCTAAAGCGGCGAGCTGAAGCCTTCATTACTTACCTGGACCTTCCGTTAAAGGCTCCATCCGCAGACAGTCAGGGCTGGGAGGGCGGTCCCCTCCAGGCACCTGAATGGAAGGTTAAATGGCTGATGGCTCTACATTGATGCCAGAGAAGGCTGGTGTTGATGCATTAGCCACCTTGTTTCCAGAACAGTCACAGGAGTGCAAGCCTTCTTGTCATGCTTCATCAGACTCGTTGGAGAGCTGGGCAGGTGTAGCAGAGGGTGTGCTTGTACACACAGGTGTTACAGGTGGTGAGAGAGTGTACTTATACACATGACACTGAAATCTCTATTTTATCTCTTTAAAATTTAGTTTACTGAAGTGGAGTTGATTTACAATGTTGTGTTCATTTCTGCTGTACAGCAAAGTGACTCAGTTATACACTTATATACATTCTTTTATATTCTTTTCCATGGTGGTTTATCCCAGGATATTGGGTGTAGTTCCCTGTGCTCTACAGCAGGACCTTGGTGTCTATCCATTCTGTACAGAGTAGTTTAGAGCCTCACTCCCGAGCATCCCTTCACGGTAACAACTCTCATCCTCTGGGCCTGACCACCTCACCCTGAGACGCCTTCATCCTCCATGTCGGTGACCCCGGCCTGCACCCCTGCTTTCGAGGCAAAACAGCTGGGGGTACAGGAGGCGGCCCTCGGCTCTGGGCCTTGTTGGGGGTTCCGCGAGCTGCTCCAGGTCTCTGACCCTCAGTGTTTTCAAGTGGTGCTTACCCCTTTAGGTCATTGTGAGAATTAAATGAATTAATACTTGAAAGGCCCTCAGACTAGGGCTTGGAATGTAACAAGCACTTAATTGACCTTAGTTGTGGTCGTTTCATCTTTGGATTCTCCATCTCCTTCTCTGGCTCCTTTTCCGGTTCCCTGAAGATGACTCAACTTTGCCCACTGACCTTCTTTTCTCTGTGTGTGTGTGTTCTTTCTTTATCACGTGATCCTTCAAAGCTCCATCCGGCATTGGCAGCGGGCTCTGCGCTGGTCCTGCTTTTCCTCCGAGCTCCAGCCAAGGTCCCAGCACCCCAGACCCTGACTCAGTGGTCCTGGCAGCAGCAACATCAACACTCCTGGATCTCAGCTCATCTCTCAAAGACTTTTATGTCTCCCCGGACTTTGATGTCCAAGTAGCTGGTGAGTCCGTTGCTTTTGTGCACCCTTCCGGCCCCAGTGCCCCCCGACTCAGAGCTCTCACTGCACCCCTGGATGAAGCCAGTCACCCCACTTCCTCCCACCCGCGTCTCACTGCCAATTAACCATAAATTGTACAATAATCTCTGCTCAGCAGCCTTTGGGGTCTCCTCTCATCCAATCTACTAAACTCCAAACCCGCACGGGAGGCCTTCCGGCCCCCAGCTCCCGGTGAGCCCCCTTTCTCCCCGATTCCTCTGCCACCTTGACCTCTTCAAGCCCTGTGTCCTTCTCACAGCACTCAGCTCAGATGGCTCTTTACCAGCCTCAGCTACTGAAATCCTAAATCCTACTCAGCCCCCAAAACCCAGTGTGCGTGACACCTACTCCAAGAGACCCTTCTTGACCTCTTGGTCCTCATAGGCTCTTTTAGTCTCTCTACCATTTTTATTCTACTTATCACATAGTGCTTTGTGTTGTAATTGTTCATTTCCACGGCTTGGTCCTCCTGACAGATTACAGATTTGGGGGGCAGGGACCCTATGCTGTGTACGTCTGGGCATCAGACTCGCTTGGTTCAATACTGTTCCCATAGTAGATTCTTAATAAACGTGAACGAAAGAGTAAAATCATAGTGTTTTGAGCCCAGTTCTGTGTGTAATTTTTCCACAGGGCTTGGTATCTGCCACCCAGTCATAATCTAAACCAGAAAGTACACTTTAGAGGATAATTTAATTTCCTTGGCTCATTAAATCTCGTAATTTGGGAAGTGGCTTCAGGGATGTGGTCATTTTCCTGCTCAGCCCCAAACCCAGACCATGAGCTCATGAAGAGTCAACATGTGGAAATGTTTATCAGCCTCTAAGTGCCAGCGCAGAAGGTCCTGCTGTAGCCAGCAGCCAGTCAATCAGAGAACACAGTTCTTCAAACGGCAGGCCCAGACCCTCAGCAGGAAGGACGAGAAACACAAAAACCAGTTAAGGTGTCCTCACTGCCTGGGGGCTTTTCATCTGATTATGATACAAAGTCAGTAT
The DNA here is from genome assembly GCF_964341445.2 of Mesoplodon mirus. Taxonomy (NCBI): domain Eukaryota; kingdom Metazoa; phylum Chordata; class Mammalia; order Artiodactyla; family Ziphiidae; genus Mesoplodon; species Mesoplodon mirus. The sequence continues at coordinate 102,023,759 of NC_138987.1, read as the reverse complement.
CCCCAAAATGATTTAAAAATCAATAAGGCTAGGGAGTTCCCTGGTGGCCTAGTGGGTAGGATTCAGCACTTTAACTACTGTGGCCCAGGTTCCATCCCTGGTCAGGGAACTGAGATCCCACAAGCCGTGTGGCCAAAATAAAAATAAATAAATGCATATGGTATTGGTAGTAAGTGTCACGGGAATTTAGAGACAAGAAAGATAAAAATAACACCATTTGAGGGACTTCCCTGGTGGTGCAGTGGTTAAGACTCTGTGCTCCCAATGCAGGGGGCCCAGGTTCAATGCCTGGTCAGGGAACTAGAACCTGCATGCATGCTGCAACTAAGATTTCCCATGCCAGAACTAAGGAGCTGGTGAGCTGCCACTAAGGAGACTGCCTGCTGCAGCTAAGGAGCATGCCTGCCGCAACCAAGACCTGGTGTAACCAAAAAAATAAAATAAATATTTTTTTTAAAAAATAGCATTTAAAAAAAAAAAATAGCATTTGAGGGGCTTCCCTGGTAGCCCAATGGTTGAGAGTCCGCCTGTCGTTGCAGGGGACACGGGTTCGTGCCCCGGGCCGGGAAGATCCCACATGCCGCGGAGAGGCTGGGCCTGTGAGCCATGGCCGCTGAGCCTGTGCGTCCGGAGCCTGTGCTCCGCAATGGGAGAGGCCACAACAGTGAGAGGCCCGCGTACTGCAAAAAAAAAAAAAAAAAAGCATTTGAGGACTTCCCTGATGGCACAGTGGTTAAGAATCCGCCTGCCAATGCAGGGTAGACGGGTTTGAGCCCTGGTCGGGGAAATAAGATCCCACATGCCGCAGAGCAACTAAGCCCTTTCCCCACAACTACAGCCAACAAGCCACAACTACTGAGCCCACGTGCCACAACTACTGAAGCCTGTGTGCCTAGAGCCCGTGCTCCGCAACAAGAGAAGCCACCGCAGTGAGAAGCCCGTGCACCGCAACGAAGAGTAGCCCCCGCTCGCCACAACTAGAGAAAGCCCGCACACAGCAACAAAGACCCAACGCAGCCAAAAATAAACAAACAAATTTATATATATTTAAAAAATACCATTTGAGTGCTTAGTATTTGACAATTTATTATCATTATTACACATGATTTCCCCCCATATCTTATGAGCATTAATATTCTCATTTTAGAAATGCAGAAACCAAGTTTAAAGTTTAGGTGATTTTCCCAAGGTCTAGAAATGTAACCAGAAAATATTGTCATTTACCAGTGGGGTTTCAAATACATGTTCTGCCTCCATCTGGGCCCAGCTTTCTGAAGCCGCCTCTGAAAGTGAATCGCTCTTTTGCTTGAAACATCAGTCGTTCTTTCTTTACTCCTTAAGCAACATGACCCCGACTTCTCTATGTGGCAGTCGGGGTCTCCACGATGTGTCTCCAACAACCTGCCCTTCCAGCCTGGTGGCCAAGCACTTCCCTTGAACTCTGGGCAAAGGAGAACATCTCAGACCCCGCCTCTTTTTATCAATTCCAGTGTTTCGGCCGCTGTGTCTTATTTAAACGCTTTTTTTTTTTTTTGCAGTACGCGGGCCTCTCACTGTTGTGGCCTCTCCCGTTGTGGAGCACAGGCTCCGGACGCACAGGCTCAGCGGCCATGGCTCACGGGCCCAGCCGCTCCACGGCATGTGGGATCCTCCCGGACCGGGGCACGAACCCGTGTCCCCTGCATCGGCAGGCAGACTCTCAACCACTGTGCCACCAGGGAAGCCCTTATTTAAACGCTTTTGATGCTAAGTAACTGAAAGACACAAGCAAGCAAAAAAAGAGAAAGCTTATTATCAGGATTTGAAGAAATCTTATAAAACCCAAAGGTGTAACATCTGGTCCAGCTTCTCAAGGGATTGGGGCCTGGAACTGGAGGTGCTGGCCCCCTGCAGCCCAAGCCACACACACACACACACACACACACACACACACACACGCCATCTTGTCTAGGTGTTGGTTTGGTTCCTCTTTCTCTTGCACGCTGGCACAGGTAGAGGATTGCTATCCTACAGAGGAAGAAACTCACCAGCACCTGCGAACCCTGACTTCAGATTCACAAGTGAGGAGGCTGGCCAGCCACTTGTGCGGAGGGTCCAGGGAGCACAGCGTCCATCACACACACGTGGCCATCACAGCCCTTCCCTCTGTGGGGGGCACTTGCGGGGAGGGATCTTGAAAAAATCAACTAAAAATGAATCCAACCAAAGGGACCCACTGCAATCTATCAATACCTTTCCCGTCTTGCCCTAGAAAAATCCCCACCCTCCTTCCAATCCCAGCGCAAGTGCCATGTCTTTGATATATTTTTCTCCCTTAGAAAGACAAAAGCTATATATTCTGTCCAGCTTCATGACCTCCCATGTCACAGTTCGTCGCAGAAGACAGCTGCTCCAGAAATGTAGGTGGAATCGTGCACACGCAGAGCTGTGGGAAGAGGAGACAACGCCACGCAGGCCTGGGGCCCAGGGGCTGGCAGGTGACCGTGCGGGGACTTGGAGTGGGCAGGTGAGGCCAGATTGGAAGGAACTGCAGGCCTGGCATGCCCACAGCCTCTGCTGTGCATCTCCTTGGTAACTGGTAACAGCGCACCCCTCCTTGTAAGCAGGTAGCTGAGGTCACACAGTTTGGGCTGATCGTACAGGAAAGAAGCCAGGAAAACATCCTCGGGGAAACAGGGCGGGTTTATTCACCAGCAAACAGGAGGGCGCCTGACTTTTCTGAGGCTTCACTGGCTACCGAAATCATTCCCATAGCCGGCTTCTGGAGCACCACCTAGAAAGCCCCAGAAAAGCAACCACTTTACTCCCAGCTAGGTGTTCTGATATATTTTCCAGCTCAATGAAAAGAGGCAATTTATCTCAAACCTGCTCCCTTGTGCTGGGTGAGTGTGGCGCTTCCTTTGCTGTTTAAGGGAACTCTTAAAGGGGGCAGTGGGCCTGTCACCCAGGAATTGCCTTTGATTAAAAATAAAACAGCTAGACTTCCCTGGTGGCGCAGTGGGCCTGTCACCCAGGAATTGCCTTTGATTAAAAATAAAACAGCTGGGACTTCCCTGGTGGCGCAGTTGTTAAGAATCTGCCTGCCAATGCAGGGGACACGGGTTTGAGCCCTGGTCCAGAAAGATCCCACATGCCACGGAGCAACTAAGCCTGTGTGCCACAACTACTGAGCCTGCGCTCTAGCGCCCGTGAGCCACAACTACTGAGCCCGTGTGCCACAACTACTGAAGCCCACGCGCCTAGAGCCCGTGCTCGGCAACAAGAAAAGCCACTGCAATGAGAAGCCCGCGCACCACAAGGAAGAGTAGCCCCTGCTTGCCGCAACTAGAGAAAGCCCGTGCACAGCAACGAAGACCCAAAGCAGCCAAAAATAAATAAATAAATAGGTTAATTAATTAATTAAATTAAAAAAGCTAAGTGTGACCAGGAAATAAATAAATAAAATATTTCAATAAAGAAATAAAAATAAAATAAAAAATAAAACAGCTGGACTTCCCTGGTGGCGCAGTGGTTAAGAATCCGCCTGCCAATGCAGGGGACACAGGTTCGAGCCCTGGTCCGGGAAGATCTCACACGATGCGGAGCAACTAAGCCCGTGCGCCACAACTACTGAGCCTGCGCTCTAGAGCCCGTGAGCCACAAATACTGAGCCCGTGTGCCACAACTACTGAAGCCCCTGAGCACTGAGCCCATGTGCCACAACTACTGAAGCCCTCGCACCTAGAGCCTGTGCTCCACAACAAGAGAAGCCACCACAATGAGAAGCCCGCGCACCGCAACAAAGAGTAGCCCCCGCTCGGTGCAACTAGAGAAAGCCCGCGTGCAGCAATGAAGACCCAACACAGCCAAAAATAAATAATAAATAAATAAATTTTTTAAAAAAACAGCTTAAAATACAAACAAAATACCCACTTGGTCAGATACTTCTCTGCCCTTTTATTTATTTTTCCTTTCCTTACACATAAGCATGTTCACAGAGAAAATTGAGGGACTCCTAACCCCTTCTTAATACACAAATCCCTCTGTCTTTTCCAGTTAAAACTTTGAGCTTCCTAAGAACAGGCCGCATAGGTTAAAGTGTCCAAAATTATTAATCAGAGGCAGAGGCCAGTAAATTATGAGGTGTCATTCTGTTTCTCTTCCAGACATTTGGCCTTTGAAGATGATACCAGACTGTTACCTGAACAAGCAAAAAAAAAAAGCAATTAACTTGGTTCCAAAGAGGAGATCAAATGCTAGGAACGGGCAAGGGATCAGCCTGACAGGTAGCGGGGGTGTGGGCAGGAAACTTAGATCAGAGTAAAGAGAAGCCTCCCCTCCCCCAATTCTCCTTCCGTTTCTGTTCTCTGCAGGTGGCACATGGCACCTGCAAGGTGCTTTGGGGAGAGCAGGTGAGCCGTGACCTCCAAAGCTGGGGTTCGGATCAGGCGTTGACAAGGCCTCCGTGTGACCGAGATGTGTTGCTGTCCTAGCAAGAGCTTTCCTGTGAATTGAACTTAACAAACCTGAAAACAGTTTAATGAGAACCGTTATTAAGTTGGCTTAAGTGAACTTAGGAAGAGTTTCACTTGAGGACATCACACGCAGCATGGTGACTCTGGTTAAGTACATGCATCGTACACTTGAACTTTGCTAAGAGTCGACCTGGGGCGTCCAAACACGGAGGAAACGGTGAGGCAGTGGGTGGGTCCCACAGGTACGTCAATCATGGCGGCGTTCCCCTTTAGTACATACCAGTTTGTCAATTATACTTCAGTTATACCTCCAGTCCCCCAGTAAAGCTGGGGGACTTGATTAATTATAGAATCAGAAGATTTTTAGATCTGAAACGGATTTCAGAGGCATCTAGTTCAGTCCCTTCATTTTACAGACACAGGAAAATGGGGGTGAAGTGACCGCTGACGACCGCCCAGCAGGGGAGAAAAGGATGCCAGGTGCCCCATCACAGGTGAGTCCCATGGGCTAAATTCCTCTGTCTTCTGGCTGCAATGGCCTGAGCTCTTCAGCAGACTGGACCTTCCTTTCCTGACCCTCAGCCCCTAAGGCACAGGAGTCTTCTTTTCCAGAGCTGGAACACAGTGGGATTTCCTCTGCCTGGCAGATGGGCAGGTTTGAATTTGCTGGAGTGGAAGCAGGGAGAGGTGAGAGAACTGGTTATGGTGGGCCTGCAGCCGCGAGCCCAGAACAGTACATTTTACACTCTGGCGGCTCAAAGTTTGGGGAAGGGACCCCGACTTAGTCCGTTTGGGCTGCTTTGACAAAAACACCATAGACCGGGTGGCTCATCAACAGCATAGCCTGTCTCTCACAGTCTGGGCGCTGGATGGCCAAGGTGCGGGTGCCACAGATTCTGAGTCTGCTGAGGGTCCCTTCATGGTTCTGAGACCCCCCCTTCCTCTCACTGCGTCCTCGCTGGCAGGAAGGAGGGAGAGCTCTCTGGGTCTCTTCATAAGGGCACTCGTGCCGCGTGTGACCTCAGCACCCCTGTGTCCCCATCACCTCTCCAAGGCTCTCCCTTCACACTGGGGGTTAGGATTCAGCACGTGAAATCTGGAGAGACACACGCTTTCAGACCATCACAGACCCAGTCCCTTAACATCGTTTTATTTCAGTGGATGCTGGTTAGGTACCAGCGCAAAGCATTGCTCGGGTGTGGCCGTGGCAACGTGGATGGACACCTCCGTGGCCCCAGTTACAGGGCCGGCCTCGTCAGCGGCTCTTTCCAATAGAAAGAGGAGAGAGTAAGCGCGGGCGGAGAGGAAGGCAACATGCGAGGAAGAAAGGCTCCCCCTCGGCCCTGGGAGAGGCACTGCCTCACAGAATACTTAGGATTTGGACAGAATCCGAGGGGCGGAGCTGGGGGAGCCCCGCGAGTTCAGAGTCACCAACCGCTCCCTGAGCGCCCTGTGACACAGGGTGATAGACAGTCGACTGTCAGGGCCAGTCCCAGGTCACAGAGTGTCCCCCGTGCCGCTCCGACTCACTGGAGCTGGGACTAGGCGCAGCCAGAGAAGCCACCAGGGGACCATGGGTGGGCCAGGACGTCAGGCACACACCCAGCTTCTAGAGGGGCTCCTAGTGTCAGAGTGAAGGCGGCTGAGGACGTGGCCTCCCTTCCCACGGGCTTCAGAGCTAGGAAAATGCACGGAAGTCCATCACCCAGCGCGCCTTGGATTGTGCCCATAGGACCCCTGCAGCTGTGCTCAGGTGAGCCCCCGTGGGCGGGACTGCGTCTCCCAGGCCGACGGGAGGCAGGAACAGGCCAGAGCTTCTTCTAGTACAAAGGCTGTGTGTCCTGCAGAGGCTGCGCCTCCCACCTGAGCCCACCTCCAGCTGGACAAGGCTCCCCCCACGGCCTGGCATCCCCCCAGACACTAGCACTTCAGGAGTGGTGATGTCACATGGTCCCTGCATCCTTCTAACCCTCAGGCGGCAGTGGTTCCAGCTACTGCTAATCCCCAGGGGACTCCCAAGCACTGCTTTGGCCCCTCGTGCGTCCAGTTTCCGGCCCTGGGATGTCTGCCTCCCTGGATGGACAGACTGAACCCCAGAGCCAGCCCACTGCTGCTACGGGCAGTGCCTTTGCTTATAAGGCCATCCGTGTCCCAGAATATATCTGTGCGTTTTAATATGAAAATAATGTTTCCCACAAATCTCAGCGTGACTCGAGCGCCTCCCTCTTTCCTGCTCCTTCGTGGATGGACAGGGATCCTCCAAGTGGTCTTGGACCATCTGTAGGAGTCCACTCGGGCTGCAGATCAGAGCACTGTGGATGGGGGACGCTCTCACCAGTCTGGAGACAGGTAGCCCCAGATCAAGGTCCAGCAGGGTCAGTTCCTGGTGAGGCCTCTCATCCTGGCTTGCAGACGGCCACCTTCTCGCTGTGTCCTCACCTGGCCTCCCTCTGTGCATACACTCCTGGTGTCTCTTCCTCTCCTTGTAAGGACACCAGTCCTACTGGGTCAGAGCCCCACTCTTACGACCGCAATTAACCATAATTACCTCCCTAAAGGCCCCATCTCCAAGTACAGTCCCACTGCGGGGCTACAACATGTGAATTTTGGACAATTCAGTCCCTGCCACTGGCCCTGTAATCTTCAGGCAGAACTGCAGAAAATTCATCCCTATTATGAAGATGCTTATTCCAACATTTCCGGGCTTTTAACAATCCCAGGGGGCAGAGACAGTGTCCCCCCAGAGGCCACTACTGAGCCTCCCAGGAGTCTAAGAACTACCCGCCCCTCCCGCCCAGGGTTCTCCTATTAGAGCTGACAAGCAACCACCCACACCGACCACACCGAAGGCACCGAGAGGGTCCTCCTGGGAAGAGGCTGCCTGGGGGTTGGGGTGGAGCGGGGCGTGGACTAGAGTTGCTCAGGCCACAGATGCTGGGCAGGGGTCTTCTTGGGCTCTTAGGTATTATAGCCGTGAGGCAGTGAAATGTCTTCTCCTTTTTCTGCTCCAATTTTTTTCTCCTTTGTTCCCTGGTTACGTCCTGGTGTGAGAAGTAGAGCCCTAAACAAGGAGGCACCGGGTGCTGTTCCATGGGGCTGTTCACGGGCTGCTCGCTCTGGGCACAGGTCATGGCCACACCCCTGGCTGTTCCCCCTCCTGTGACACTCACAGTCTCGTATGGAACTTTGAGTCCCCTCAGCTATTCCAGTAGCTCATTTGAGTCACAATTTGAGAAAGTCAGCAGAGGGTATGTTACCACTATGAATTTGACCATATCCACTTTGGGGGGAAATTAAGCCAAATAGAAAATAATACAGGGACTGCCTTGGTGGCACAGTGGTTAGGACTCTGCGCTCCCCATGCAGGGGGCCCGGGTTCAATCCCTGGTCAGGGAACTAGATCCCACATGCATGCCACAACTAAGAGTTCACATGCCACAACTAAGGAGCCCACCTGCCGCAACTAAGACCCGGTGCAACCAAATAAATAAACACATACATACATAAATAAATTAAAAAAATATCTAAAAAAAGAAGAAAATAATACAAAGTCAAATAATACAACAAGCCACCTTCTCCGCCCTGAACCAGAGCCGACCAGGGCTAGGTTTCTGGCCCTTATGAGCCGCTGCCCCTTCTCTGCTGTTGTGTGCCAACCACACCCCACGGGTCTGGTTGCTTTTCAGTATTGGTATTAATTGCAGAGACATAATTGTTTATGTGTTTTCTGCCTCCATCAGTTATTTTTCTATTTCTTGCTGTCCCCATTCTACTGTAGAAAAGCTAGAGAATTCTCCACACCAAATGTGTTTCGGGTGGGACTTCCCTGGCTGTCCAGTGGTTGGGACCCTGCGCTTCCACTGCCGGGGGTGTGAGTTCCATCCCTTGTCGGGGACCTAAGCTCCCCGCAAGCCACACGGTGCAGCCAAAACCAAAACCAAACAAAAAACAGCTTAAAAAATGTGTTTGAGGTGAAACTGTGAAATGTATGGCTTGTACAGGCCCCCCAGCTTTCGGGAGCTCCCCCCATGGTCCATCATCCGAAAGTCCCCCTAATTGCAGCAGTCAGAGGCAAATGCTGTCTTTTCGCGACAAAATGTCTCTTCCGTTTAACCACGTGTGTGCGTCCTGAGTGTTGGAGCCCGGTCACCCATCATCTGGGCTCCGCTGGACGCGGTGACAATGACTCCCTTCCTGGAGGGAGGTCGCCGGGGCCAGGAGCCTCTGGGCGCCAGGTGTGAGTTATAACCCCACCTCTCCCCATCCTCGTATTCCGCTTTCACTTGTCTTTTATACATTTTTTATACTTTTAAATCAGGTTGGGTAAAGTTAAATATGTGCCCTTCAAGTTCTAACCAAAAAAATAAAAAGGAAAAGGAAATAGCATTTCTTAAGCCTGTGCACCATTTGAGGTGCCTTATGTCGCCTCTGTTTAATAATCCCAACGTTGCTGGAAGATTTGCCTCACTGTCTGGCAGTGGACACACAGTCCCAGGAAGATGAGAGGCACTGGGACCCGGAGCCAGGACGCGCCGGCAGCCAGTCAGACCCCGGCCCGCATTCGCATCTGCTTTTGCTGCAGCAAGATCCCTGCCCGAACCCACGCTTTGCTTCCATTTTCTGGCTCAGCCCCGTCACCAAGGTCACACAGCTGGTAAGCTGCAGCACACGAACTGTAAAAATAATCAGGCCGCCTTTTTTTTTTTAATATTTATTTACTTATTTTGGCTGCGCCAGGTCTTAGTTGCGGCATGTGGGATCTAGTTCCCCCACCAGGGATCAAACCTGGGCCCCCTGTATTGGGAGCACTGAATCTTACCCATTTGACCACCAAGAAGTCCCAAAATCAGGCCTTCCGACTCCCCATTTGCCATCAAACTTTAGAATGCAGAGGATCTTCCTTTGGATGAACTCGACCTTCTGGTTTTCTGTGTGAAAGTTACTGCGTCTCCCCCATGGGCAGCAGCTGCAACGGCGCATATTTCCACACTTCAGAAGAGTCACAGTCTCTCTTTGTGGTTGTTCTTCTGTTATTGACCAAAATATCAGGACCAACTTTTCTATAGACACACATTTCTACAGAGTAATAAGCAGCATCTGAGTATTGGTGTAATATTCCCCAGCTTCCCCCTGCTCTTTCCAAGTATCTTATGTATATTTGGGGAGTGTGTGGAATGAATGTTAATTTGTACAATCCTTCACATTCTCAATTAAATATAAAGGGAGTATTTCTTTTCCCCCCTAAGGAAATGCTCCGAAGCAAAACAAATCCACGATTGCCCAGTGATCATGTCACACAACGTTTTGAAGCACCGAGAATACTCGTGTGTGGTGTCTTTATCCTAAGAGGATGTTATTCACCTCATCAGCCATTTGTTTTTGCTGGTTTTGTGGGGCAATAAAATATTAAAAATTCAGTCCCTCGGGACTTCCCTGGTGGCGCAGTGGTTAAGAACCCGCCTGCCAACGCAGGGGACACGGGTTCAACCCTGGTCCAGGAAGATCCTACATGCTGCAGAGCAACTAAGCCCATGCGCCACAACTACCGAGCCTGCACTCTAGAGCCCGCGAGCCACAACTACTGAGCCTGCGTGCCACAACTACTGAAGCCCGCGCGCCTAGAGCCCGTGCTCCGCAACAAGAGAAGCCACTGCAATGAGAAGCCCGCGCACCACAACGAAGAGTAGCCCCCGCTCACTGCAACTAGAGAAAGCCCATGCGCAGCAACGAAGACCCAACACAGCCAAAAATAAAATTAATTAATAAAAAAAAATTCAGTCCCTCGACGGGAGGGAGCGAGCTGACAGCAACAGCAGGTTGCTGTGGGAAGCGGCCTCTCCACGGGGGCTGAGACCCCACAGGCCACTTGATTCCAGACCCCACTGGCCACTCGGCCGCTAAGCCCAGAGGGGGCAGGTGGTTTGATCACTGGGGCACGAACCGACTTTGGAGCGTGCTGAAGCACAGGAAACTCCCAGCTATCCTTGTTTCAAAAAGAAAACCAAACAAACCTAGTGCTAACCTTAAAAAGCCTATAGCAGCGTAGTTTAAAAAGGGAAATTATACATACATATGCGCGTACGCATACATATGACAGAAGTCAAATATATGTGTGTGTGTGTGTGTGTGTGTGTGTGTATATATATATATATATATTCTGAGTCTTTACTTTTTCCCTTTTTGCAAAGCTGAGGTTAACATTTTGCATCCAGTGCTTTGTTTATAAGTAACAGCAGTGGATTCTTGCTAACTGGAGGCGGGGAAGGAAGGGACGAGGGAGGGGTGTTGGAGGACGGCTCACAGAACCAAAGGAAGAATCAAACCACCCTCTTTGAAAGGAGTCTCAGCACTTAGGTGGCTCTTGGACGCTGGTTCCAGCTTGCCTCGAGCCCCCCTGTTTCTACTCAGTGTTTACATTTGGGGAGGGAGCTACCGATGGGCTTGGGGGGGTCAAATGACCACGTGGCAAGGTGCAGAGCCCTGGGATTGACGTCCCACCTAAATTCGATGAAACGGGGCTAGTAGAGTAGGGCAGTTCCCCCAAAGGAAGGATGCTGGTCAAATAAAGGAAAAGCCCAGCGAGGCCACAGGAGACAGCTGGACCCAAGGACTCACCTGGGCGAGGTGGAGAGGAGAACTTGAGGGTGTCGCCAGGTGTCTGTGAAGGACCAGAGGCAGCAAGGCCCCAGGACTCACCTGGGAAGCGTCATCGGGGGGCGGCGGGGTTGTGTGTGGGAGCTAAGCTGGTAGGTCACGTGGGCCTGTTATGTTAAAGAGCTTGGAAGTCACTCCCAGAGCACAGTGAGCATCCCAAGGGCCAGGAGGAGAGTGATGGGAAGGTCAGTCCCTGCGGAGGCCAGGCTGGAGGTGGGCAACCGGCTAGGCGGGTGTGGCCCTAGCGGTGGGTCTGCATCCAGGGTGAGCAGTTCATTCCTTTCTCATCTTGACGATGGCAGGCTCAGGCCCTGGAGCGTATGAATGTTCCTGCACCAAGGAAGCTCAGTGTCTGGTAAGGGAGACACACCATTATCCTCAGAGTAAATACGGGGTGCAGTGCTGTGCGCTGGGTGCTACTGAGGTGGGGGGAGGGCAAGCGGGAGGGAGAGCTGGGCCTCGCGGTCCTGCAGGACGTGGCTCCCCGCCCTTCTTCCAGGCACGGGCTTGGCCTCCCACCCCTGGAGCGGGCGTTCTGGCCTCTCGTGGAGTTCAGGATGCGAAAGTGAGTGGTGGGTGAACCAGGCGCTACTCCCCACCTCCTGGGACCCTGGGCTTCGTGAGTTAGGAAAAGAACAGAAATCATTTAAGTGTTTTCTAAAACTGTTGCGGTAGAATACTGAATATTCTCTAGCTGGTATTGTCAAATAGAATATGAATGTGTTGCAGCCTCTTCCACCAGCCCCCAGCCTCTAACCATCGCCCGTTAACTGTGTTTCATCCTATAGGCTTCCTCTGATTTGCACTTTTTTAACATGACCAGAGGGAGGAATGTCAGGTCTGTGGAGTCACAAAAGCTGCTGCACTCAATTCTGCTGTGTTTTGCAAAGGATACATCTATGAATAAAATGCTGAGATTTAGGTTACCGTGCCAACAGCCCCTTCCACAGAAATCCCTATTTGGGGAATGGATTCCACTTCACAAAACTAAGACAGTAGTTTTCTGTGTGTTTTTGTTTCTGTTTGTTGTGTGCAGGTGTATTTAAATATCCTTTATTTGGGGAGCCAGCAGACAGAGAGGTTGCTGAAATTCTCACTTGTCAGTGAGATAAAGATCAGTTATTGTCACCCAATCATCTGGGTGGCGTGACAGATCTTGGGAAGGGTAGACCTCCCGGAGCTCAGCCTGAAACAAGCGAAGGATTCTTGCGTCAGGGTATTTTAATTGGTGTCGGCATTCTGTGGGCTCATCAGGTAATTGCCACCTCCTCTGTTCTGTGTTCCAGGGACCTGGTGCAGAGGATGGGCAGGTGTGGAGGAGAGGCTCCTGGGCAAGACCACAGAGTGGAGAAGCGAGGTGCCCCTGGGCGGGGGGTGACGGGGGGCTGCAAATTAAAGGACCCCTGACAGGAGGCCGTCAGCATAGTGGAGGGCACAGAGGCTCCCTGGAGGGGCCCCCGAAACTCCCTCGGAAACCGAGGTTCAGAAGAGACAGTGATGCAAAGGAACAGGGTCAGGACAGAGAAGCAGATGTCCCAGGGCGGCCTGGCGGGTGGGCTCGGTGAGGATGAGACGTCCCAGGGGCTCTTTGTCCAAAGGGTGCCTGAGAGAATGGGGGGGCAGAAACATGAGCCCGGCCCATCCCAGATGGAAACAGGGAAGTGACGCGGCCCCCAGGATCAAGACGGGGCTGGGAGGTGGGTGCTGGGCAGGGGGCGGAGGTCAACGTGGCGGGAGTTTGTCCAGCCTGAGCAAGTGGGCCAACACTAGCCATGGTGGAGTCTTTGTCTTGCCCTGTTGAAGAAGGTTCTCTAAAGAATAACCACACCTGCCTTGTGAAGAAGTCGCCCAATGTGTAATAGCCAAAAAAAGGGAGGGGGACGTCAATATCCAACGATAAGGGAAAAATTAAACAAGTCGTGACACCCAGACTAAGTCATGCGGTGAAGCAGCTAAAAACAAGAGCCGAGGGCTTCCCTGGTGGCGCAGTGGTTGAGAGTCCGCCTGCCGATGCAGGGGACGCGGGTTCGTGCCCTGGTCCGGGAGGATCCCGCATGCCACGGAGCGGCTGGGCCCGTGAGCCATGGCCGCTGAGCCTGCGCGTCCAGAGCCTGTGCTCTGCAACGGGAGAGGCCACGGCAGTGAGAGGCCCACGTACCACAAAAAATAAAAAAAAATAAAAAAAAAAATAAAAAAACAAGACCCGAACACACACCCTGGAAGAGAAGCACAGAGTGAAAGCGTGGTTCCAGTGGACGTGCGGGTGCGTCTGAGCGAGGTGACGCCTGGGCGGTGCACCCCAACTTTGGGCCACAGGCTGGGGGCGGGGGAACAGGAGCCACCATGCCGAGGAGGAGGAGGGGACTTGGTTTGTTCCGAATGTGTGTATTGTTTGTTTACTTGTGAAAACAGAACAAGTCACCAAAAGCTACGATGAAGATGTCAGTGAAGCAGAGATGGCAGACCCGGGAGTGGCTCTAAATCTGCAAGGTCAGCACGGGGTGGGGCGGGGAGGGAGGATCCAGAAAGGTCCGCGGGAGGAGGGGGGGGACACCTCTGGCTGGCGAGTCTAGCAAAGGACCTAGCAGCAGCCCCACGGAGCAGGCAGAAAGGAGAAACGACGGGCGTAACTGATGCAACAGTGTGTTGGGCTTGTCTGGGGATCTCAAAACGCTCCTCTCACCCTCAGGAGCCAGGCCGACAGCATCGTCACAGGGAAGTCAAGGGCTGCCAGTCAGGCCACACAGCGAATCAGCAGAAAGACCAGGAAGAGGCCTGGGCGTGGAGCCGGCCCGGGCGCGAGCTCCGCACCTCTGTGGCCTGTGCTGACCAAGGACCTTAGCTCGGAAACCCGTTCCTGCCTCACCCCCGCTGTGTCAGCTGGGATGCCCTTTCCCCAGAGCCGCCCCCAACCTGGGTTGTTGTGCCCCTGTCGTTGCCCGTTCCCAAGAACCCACCTTTGCCATCACGTCTGCACTGGGCTTGCTACCCGCAGCGTCCACCCTTGCCCCACCTCCTCGACGACCTCCACACCCCTACACCCACGTTTCCAGGACGGAGAGCCCAGGCTTCCCTGCGCCCCCGTCCCAAACCAGGCATCAGAAGCTCGGTGCTCGGGAGGTGGGTGGCCAGGCGGGCTCCGGAACGAGCCCCACGTGTCCCAAGCAGGTTAGCAGGTGAAGGCGCCAACCCCAGCCGCAGCCCCTGTGCACCCAGCTGTTTGGTGAGATGGACGGCTGCACACTCCCAGACTCTGGGCTGCCGCCTGGTGCTTCGACGTGGCCCTGGGCAGACCCGAGGGCAGGGTGGGACACGGGAGCCGCTCGGCCTCGCCAGGCTCAGGGGAGCCAGAGGACGCCCGAGGAGGGGGGCTGTCTCCCCTCGTCCTCCAGCCCACCCCCGGGAAGGACCCCCGAAAATCCCTCTCTGCTTCTCCCGGGCACGTGGGAGGAGGCACCCCAGCTGCTGTGGGTGTGTGACGCAGCCAGGCTCCCCGAGGCCTGGGGACAAGGACGGCAGCTGCAGGTGTTCACCCCAGCTGCTCCGTGTGGGAATCAGCACGGGGGCGGAGAGGAGGGCGAGGCTCCAAGGGCCGCCGGGGTGGGGGGGGGCTGGGGGGGGAAGGCCTGCGTGGGAGCCGGCGGCTCCTCCCCCAGCTAGCCCTCACCGCACCCCCGTGCCGGCACCCCAGGCCGGCGGGCCCCACCTTCCCTGTACGGCTGCCTCCACAGCACGGGTGGTGCCTGGGCCCCCCTTCTTCCTGCTGACCACGCCGAGGCCGGCCGGGACTCCGAAGTGCTGGGCCCAGGCCACCTCCCTGTGCCTTGACCCAGGCTGCATCCCCGGAGCCGCAGGGAGCTCTGCTGGCTTCACTTCCCTCAGCTCACAGCACAGAGTGACAAAGCCAGAGGCCTCCAGCTTTAGGGTCCCCAGGGGGCACACCTCTGGCTGCTCAGCTAGGAACTCCCTCGGATTGTATGGATTTCAAGCGAGGACCACCTTACCAGCCAAATAAGTCCCAGAGCACCACGACCAGCAGGGCCGGAAACCAGCGGGCATGGGATCTGGGGGGCCGGGCACATTTCTGGGGGGCATCTGAGGAAACGAAGATTCCCTTGGGGTCCTGGGGAAGCTGGGTCCCAGTTCCCAGATGTTCCTTGGGGGTGAAGGGACCACTGTCTTCCTCATGTGGGGTTGGAGGGACCCAGTTCCCCTCCCCCATCCCCCTGCTGTTCATGGGAGGGTGGGAGGGATGGCAGAGCTCTTTTCAAAGTTGCTCAGGAAACTCCCGCATCACAGCACTGCCAGACGTGGGGACCAAAAATCACTTCTGTTTTCCATCCTTTTGGGTGAGGAAAACGAGGCCAATTCTCAAGAAATGCACATTCTCTCAGAAAACGTTGATACAACGGAAGCGGCCGGCATAAAGCATGGATAAAGCATGGACCAGGACCATCGGGCCAACAGCTCCACAGCTCCTGGCCAGTGATCACGGGTTCCAGGGCTGGAAAAAGCAGCCGCTCCAGACAGCCATCCGGGACGACTTCCTCCGCAGGAGATGGCCCTACTGGGCGCTGAGATTCAGGCCACACTCCTGGTGTCACTCTCACATTTCCAGGCCATGAAGCAGCCCCAGACTCATGAGATCGGGACATCCGCCCATCACCCCAGGGCAGGGTCTGCTGTGCGTTTCCAGGCTACTCCCCACCCTCTCTGGGCCTCAGTTTACTCCTTTAAAAATAAATTTATTTATTTATTTATTTATTTATTTTTGGCTGTGTTGGGTCTTCGTTGCTGCGCATGGGCTTTCTCTAGTTGCGGCGAGCGGGGGCTACTCTTTGTTGCGGCGCGCGGGCTTCTCATTGCGGTGGCTTCTTTTGTTGCAGAGCACGGGCTCTAGGCGCGGGCTCAGCTGCTGTGGCGCGGGCTCTAGAGCTCAAGTTCAGTAAGTTTACTCCTTCTTATCTGAGGCCTCAGCAGATAACTTAGGTTAAGTGAGATAAGGTTAGTATGGATGCCCCCGTGGAGGCACTTGTCCCCCCTACTTCAAGCTCCCCCCAAAGCAAAGTGGGAGTGTGGGTGGACCACCGTCTGACGCTGGATGCCAGCTGCTTCCTCCTGAGGGTCTGCCTGCTTCTGCTGTGGGGAGAAGAGTCCCCACACCTCCCAAGGGCCTCGACAACTGTCTCTGTTTTTCCAGCAAAGGAAACTGAGGCTCAGAGGAGCGGACGCTCGTCCAAGGTCACAGAACTAGCCCATCAGTCCGTGCGGTTAACCCCGGACCCCGCGCCCTGCACCAACAGCCGCTCCGCGTAGCTGGGGGTGCCCAGCCGGCCCGGCACGGACCGAAGAGGCTCAGGGTGAAGGTCGGGCCGGCTGGGAACGGGAGGTGGTCTCGGGCCGTGTCTTAGGCTGCGATTCCGTCAGGGATGGGACTGAAGCCCTGTAGCTGGCTCCTGAGGTGCCAGCTCTTCCCGAGGGGGGCCTGGCGCTGGGGGGAGGTGCGAGGCTGCTCAGCAGAGGGTGGGGGCAGGCCCTCCCGAGCTCCCAGATCCGGTGCTGTTCCCCGAGACCAGCTCAGCCCAGCTCAGCCCAGCTCAACCCAGCTCCCGAGGGCCTGGTGGCAAACGAGCATCTCAGCCTCTTCCCGCAGCTGCCGGAGGGAGACGCCCCGCCACGTAGCCACGTGGAGCAGCCCCGCTGGAGCCTCAGGAAGTGGAGCTGCTGGGATCTCTCCTTGTCCTCACCTCCTGCCGAGAGTGTCCTTTGTGAGAGCACTTCCTGGCCTAATTAAGCAGGGTAATGAGCAGCTGGGGGAGGGGGGATGAAAGCCCTGGGCCGCTTGGAGCCTGACCGTTTACAACGACGGGGCGTCTGCAGCTGGTGACACTCGGGGAGTCAGTTCTCGCAACCCTGGGAGGCGGCCCTTAGACTCACAGTGAGCGCAGGGGACGCTGCGTCTCAGGGGCCCGGTGGGTGTCCTGCGGAGGCTTGGGCCTGGGGAACGGCCCGTCCGAGCTCTGGCTCAGGCCCTGGCTTCGCCCAGGCTGGGGCGTCCTTGGTCACCACGTGTGACCCTGTTTCATCTGACGCTAGGAGGGACCGTGGGGCGGCTTCCTAAGACTGTCGGTCCAGAGTGAGGACATCTGAGCACCGGGGCGGCGGGCTGGAGGAGCCCCCGGCAGGAGCCCTGGGGGGAGGGGAGGCGGACCGCAGGCCTGCCTTTCAGAGACACTCAGGGCGCCGGTCAGCTGTCACCACCCCAACCTCTGCCCACAGGTCGGAACCCTCCGCCCCACAGCCATGGCCGCTGCTTCGCACCGGGGTCCACCTGTCTGTTTCCATTACTCTGCTCTCACTGGTCAGTGCCCAGGGGAGGCGCACAGAGTCGCCGGCCGTCACTGAGCTGTCACCTTCCCCTGCACGGTGAGGGTTTACAGGTGCTGCCTTCCAGTGTGCTGTGAGCCCAGCAGCCAGCACCGACGGCGAGCCCAGGGAGGCTCCCAGGCCCGGCCCCTCCCCAGGCCTTTCAGACCAGAAGCCTGGTGAGCATTTGTCCCCGACTGCCCTGGGGCGGAGCTGTGTCCACTGAGTGTCACTGAAGAGGGAGGCTCAGACCCGACAGCCCACACTCGGTGCTTTGATCTTTTCTAATTTTCTAAATGTGTCCTGTTTGGGGCCAAGTCCTCAGAGCCCCGACCCCTCACTACACTCTCGCTGACCAGAGTCCAGGCCACAGGGACTCTGTGGGGATCCCTGCTTTCCCACCCGCTTCATTCTTCCCTCTGGGCCCTCAGAACCCTGTCGATTCTCCTGGCCTCTTGTTTCTCTTTCTTTTTCCCCTAGTTTTACTGAGAAACAATTGGCCTGTAACATTGTATGAGTTTAAGGTGTACAACATAACGATTGGATATACGTACATGTTGTGAAATGTTCCTCTTTCTAAACAAACAAACACAGTCAGGACTTCCCTGGTGGTCCAGTGGTTAGAACTTCGCCTTTCAATGCCGGGTGTGCGGCTTCGATCCCTGGTCGGGGAGCTAAGATCCCACATGCCACAAGGTGCGGCCAAAAGTGAAAAAAATTTAAAAACAAATAAACAAATAAACAAGGACAGTCAGGTCACAATAGCCCACTTCCCGTTTCCTCTCCCACTGTGGGTGTCCGTGGAGCATGGTCCGTGGAGCTTTGAGCTGCAGCAGCCGGTGCCTGAGCTGCCCGCAGGAGCCCGTGGCCCGGCTCAGAGGCTGCTCCCAGCCTCCCCGCATCCCGAGGGAAGGGGCCACATGACGCTGCTGAGAAACCGCGTGCAGAGGTCTCAGCGTGATGCATAAGGAGCGGTTCTTTGCCTCCTGACCTGGAGCCTCGGGGCTGGTCAGCCTTGTCTGGAGACAGAAAGCTGCATTTAGGCTGAAGGCCGGAATCTGGGGGCGCTGCTTTGGGCAGGCGGGTTCTCGGGGCGCAGGGCCCAAGGCAGAGCCCCTGCCCGGAGATGGGTGTGTCGGGAGCAGCAAACAGAGGGACCCATCCCAGGAGGCCCAGTGCGGCCCAGGGAGTGTCCACAGGGGCCTGGGGCCTTGTGGACATGCTGCTCTGAAGGAGACAAGCTTGCAGCCCTGCAGGTTTGGGCTTCCTTCTCACCCACACACTCTTGTATTTCACAGCTCACTTATTTCTGTATTTACAGGCCATCTGTGTTCAAAAAGGATTCCAGCCCGTTTCTAGGTGATGGCACAGCTCCATGGAACCAGAGCCAGGTGAAAGATTGAGGTCCAGGCTGTAATGGAAGCTGGGCCAAGAGGATGATGACAGCTTCGTCATCAAAACCCAGGTTAGGGGGACTTCCCTGGTGGTGCAGTGGTTAAGAATCCACCTGCCAGTGCAGAGGACACGGGTTCAAGCCCTGGTCTGGGAAGATCCCACATGCTGTGGAGTAGCTAAGCGTGCGGGCCACAACTACACTGAGCCTGTGCTCTGGAGCCCGTGAGCCACAACTACTGAAGCCCATCGCCTAGAGCCCGCACACCGCAATGAAGAGTAGCCCCCGCTTGCCGCAAATAGAGAAAGCCCGCGCGCAGTAACGAAGACCCAACACAGCCAAAAACAATAAATAAATAAATTAAAATTTTTTTTAAAAGCCCAGGTTTGGGGAAATGCTGTCTCATCTGAGCCTGGCAATCAGCCCAGCCACCTGCCTGGCAGTGGTGTCAGAAAGGGAAACGGCGTGTCTGATGGAAAGGGCTCCCTTCCCACCACTGTCCCTACACTGGGCCTTGCTCGGGGGCACTCAGCTTCGCCTGCATGGGCAGCGTTCCACCTCCCTCACCAGGCAGAAGACCACTGGCCCTGCTTCCAGATCCAGCATGGACGCCCCCGCCCGCATCCAGCGTCAGGGCCAGATGCCTCCCCAGAGTCCGTCCAGCCCCCCAGGGCTTCTGGGGAGGCCGGCTGAGCAGGAGCCCTGCCCGCACCTCCAGGTGCCCTGGGCCAGCACGGAGCCCGGTGCAGAGAGCCCAGTAGGATTTGCTGCGAACAAGTGTTTTGCACTTGATTTTGTGCCACTGCCCTGCTAAGTCTCCTGCATGTATTGTCTCGTTTAACTCTGACAGTGAGGTGGTGACGTGGGGCCCGTCATGACTCCCACTTTACAGATGAGGAGACTGAGATCGGGGTCTGGCCTGAGGACACCTCCTAACTCGGGCCACTGGAGGCTGTGAGGCATTTTCTGTTTGTGGCCTTCTTCTGGGATTCTTTTTCTCCGTAACCAGATGGTGAGCCCTGGAAGGAGCAGGGAAAGGCCGTGTCCACGGCGCTCGCCTTGTCGGGGGACCCTGTGGAGCAGCTTTGGTCAGTGGCAGAGGGGGCTTCACAATGCCCTCATCAGCGGTGGGCTTGACCACAGTGGAGGCGTCCACGGTCCAGGACTGCGGCCGCTCAGGCGCGGGGCTCCCCTCAGGCCACGGCCCCTTCGCCGCAGAGCAGAGGGCAGAGCAAAGCTGCCTCCTACCCCTGCCTTGTTTTCCGCTTATTAAAAACCTTCGGCTCCGTCCTGCAGACAAGGTGAGACCAAGGTCCCGACGTGGGCACCTCCCACCGGGGCAGCACCGGGGTCCCGTGGGTGACAGGCCCGCGTCCCGGCCCGCCGTCTCCTCCTCGACCTCGTCTTCGTCCCAGGGCTGGTCCGAGCCGCTCGCCTCGTGGGAAGGTCGGGGGGCCTCCTTCCAAACCTGCTGCCTCTTATCCCCCCGGGCGGCCGGGCGCCTCGGCCCAAAGCAGCAACTCTCAGCCAGGGGCACCGCGTGCTCTCCACCGCCCCCCACCCCCCGATACTGGCCGGGTCTGCAGACATCCTGATGGTCGTAACTGGGGCCACAAGGAGGGGCCGCTCAGCCCCAGATGTCAGTAGTGCTGGCCGAGGACCCTGCCCCACAGCTGCAAGGAGGGAGGCCGCCGGGCCCGCGTGGACCTCCTCGGGCACCGGCTTTGGCGCCCTTTGCTCCTGCCACTTCCACTGTCCCTTTTGCATCTGTGTTTCCACCTTGCCTCCCTCAGGACATTAGTATTCTTGGGCACCGGCGGGGCCACAGCAGAGGGCTGGTGTTTCACTGTGGACATCACCTTTTCCGCCTTACCTAACCGCGCCTGGGAAATGAAGCGGAGCTAAAGCTGTGACGTAGATAGTATCCATTTTACCAATGGGAACACAGAGACTCAGAGAGGCTATGTAACACGTCCAGGGTCACACAGCTGTTGGGTTTCCAGCCCAGCTCCGAGCCTTGCAGTCTGGCGCTCCCGCTGCCCCCCACAGGGCGGCATCGGGCCGTGCAGACAAATCTAACACAGTCACACGCGGACGGTACCTTGCTTTCCTCAAGCAAGTCCATTCCCCGCCTTGTGCTTTGAGGGGATGTGGAAGCTTTGGGGTGAGACAGGCTGGTGTGTCTTCCTAGGTGCAGCATGTTCAGCTTCTCAGAGTGAAGATGAGCCAGGAGTAACCCAAACTTAGACTCTAAATTGCACAGGAAACCTCTGGGGGGGTCCCCACCACCAGCACGGGCCCCCGACTCCAGGTCTCCCAGGACCAGCCTTTGGGGGTGCAGCCGTGGGCGCTGGGGGCTTGTTACACACACCAGCCCAGAGTCTGTTGTGACAACGTTTATTTTGTTAATGAGACCATGTACGTGCGCGTGTGTCTGTGAGTGTGTGTGTGTGTGTGTGTGCACGCACACGCTACCAGAACAGCGGCCTTTGCTCAGGTTTTCCGCTGGGCCTTGGCCTCTGGGCCTCCCTCCACCCCCGGGCGCCCTCCCCTGCAGGCGGGATGGGGGGCCCCTCCAGGCTCTGCGCAGATGGACCCCTTCCTCTCAGCTTTCCTGGGCCTGGTAGCCTTGTGCTCCTCAGGGACCCTGGGCTGCACAACTGTTGTGCTGGGAGTGGCTGGTGGGAGGGGTGCAGGGCTCCTCCCTGGCTGCAGTGGGGTGGGCTGCAGCTGCTGCCGCAGGGAGTGTGACTGTGGGGAGTGGGGGGACGCCAGAGGGGGTGGGGCTTGGGGACCGTGGAGTCCGGGGAGGAGGAGCAGCTGCTGACTTGTTTATCTGCTCAGCTGTTTGTGTCTGAGAGCCCGAGAGAGACAGAAGCAGCTGGGGGTGGAAAAAGCCACACGGCGGGGCCGGCGGTCCTCCTGCCTCGGCCACAGGTTCTGACACCGGAGCACAACCACCAGAGGGAGATTGGAAGGGGGTGGCCCTCCCTCTCCCTGCTCAGAAAGGCTTCTTTGGGGCCCACAGGCTCGTCTCTCTGTGCAAACACCTGCGATGCCGTCCACGCCAGGTGCAGTGTCCATGTGGGTACAGTGCCGTGGTGGGCAGTGCCCCTGCTCTGGCTTAGCACTGGCGCAAACGCACATCCGTGTTCCTGGGCCCCTGTCTGCCCCGTCCCCTGTGTGAGCCGTAAGTCCTTGGGGGCCAAAGGCGCTAGGTCCTGGGCTTGCCATCAGCTCGACCAAGCCCAAGACATTTGTCCCCTGTGGGAAGAGGATAACTGCCCCAACCTCGCTCCCCTCTCCCCAGGGCCCTGCTTGCCTCTTCGACTGCCCCAGGCCCGGGCAGCCTCACCCACTGATGCCCTTCCCCCGGGGCTTAGGTCTTATTTGCCGCTAGATTGTTTAGAGGCTGCAGCCTAATTCTCCCTGATGCCTTTTTTTTGTTTTTTTAATAAATCTATTTATTTATTTATTTTTGGCTACGTTGGATCTTCATTGCTGCATGCAGGTTTTCTCTGGTTGCATGGAGCGGGGGCTACTCTTCGTTGCGGTGCGCGGACTTCTTATTACTGTGGCTTCTTTCGTTGCAGAGCACGGACTCTAGGCACGCGGGCTTCAGTAGCTGTGGCTCGCCGGCTCTAGAGCGCAGGCTCAGTAGTTGTGCACGCGGGCTTAGTTGTTCCGCGGCATGTGGGATCTTCCCGGACCAGGGCTCGAACCCGTGTCCCCTGCACTGGCAGGTGTATTCTTAACCACTGCGCCACCAGGGAAGTCCTCCCTGATGCCTTTTGACCAGGGTAGTAAACACACTGTCCTGTCAGCGGAGTCTGCAATGCAGCCAGGCTGTAATCACAGTGCAATTTCCAGAGTTTGCTTGCTTTTTCCCCTTGGCTTTTTCTCCTTATTATTTCCTTCTCGCTGCTGTTTGTTTAAATGAGGACATTGCTAGAACTCCCTTCTCCCCCGGAGGAGAGTGATGCCCCCTTCTCAAGCACAAAGTCGGGGCACATCTGTTGACAGAGGTTCTGCTTGTCCGTCACTGGGCCTGGCAGCTGGGGACAGTGTGAGAATTGCAGCGGCCTTTTGTACCGTTTCCGATGCATCCTGTGGCCAGGACACCCACAAGTCCCAGCTCGCTGCTCTGGACATAAGGCCCCTCGAAGCTGCGTGGTGCCCACGGGCGGGAAGGAGAGAAAAGGCTGAGAGATCCGAGGGAAGAGCGACTGAGACTGTCCGCCTGCGGGTTGAGGGCAGGGGGCCTGTCCTGGGAGAGGCTGCCGGTGTGCGGGATCTGGGAACATGGATCAGAAGGCCTGGCTTCTGGTTAGTGCTTGCTTTGCTGCTAACAAGTTAGGTGATGGGGCAGACATTTCCCCGCTCCAGGCATCCTGCTTAAAAGGCAGGACTGGGGCTCCGATCTCCGGGTGCTTTTCTGCTTTACAGATTCTCTCCTGTTAGAGTGCTAACTCCTTTGTCTATAGCCCAGTCCTCCTCCGGAGACCAGGTGGCCCCACAAAATCACTGCTTAATGGTGCTGGCAGCACAGCCAGCTTGGCTGACTGCCTGTTTTCCTGAACCAGGTGCTCCTGCTGAAGCTCCGGTTAAAACTGTTTGATCGTGAGGGAGCTCTGGAAGTTTCCCTCTTATGGGTCAACGGCTCCAAAGGGCAGAAGTGCCCGAATCTTCTCGAGCATTTCCTGTGATTTCTATGGAACAAGGGCCCCTCCACCAGACCCCTCCTCCCTCCAGGCATCTTCCCGGAGCTCCACTTGATAGAAGTAAGGCCAGGGGCCTTGGGCATCAGATGGGGTTCCCTTCTATTTACCAAATGTTTCCTGAGCACTTACTGTGAGACTGACGTTGCTGGACCCAAAGGAATACAGACACGACCTAGTCCTGGGTGAGCTGGAAACCCTTGGAGGACACTTCTGTCCTGTGTCTCCCATCTCCCCACAACCTCAGAGAACACGGCAAAAGAAATCATTACATTGACTGATGAATGTATTTCAAAGGTGATGGCGGAATTTCTTCCTCATATTTAAGAAAACTGGATCAACTGTACGTCAATAAAATATTTTATTTTATCTTATCTTATCTGATTTGATTTTATTTTACCACGCCACATGGCTTATGGGATCTTAGTTCCCTGACCAGGGGTTGACCCTGGGCCCTCAGCAGTGAGAGCTCGGAGTCCTAACCACTGGACCTCCAGGGAATTCCCAAGAAAATAAATGAAAAGAAAAAGAAAACTGGCGAAGAGAAACTTATTCAGGTGGAAGTGCATTTGCAATCGTAACAATAATCATACCAACTATTGTCTACTAAGTACCTGCTATGTATCCCACGCATTTTGACAGATATTTTACCTGTATTACCTTATTGGTTTCTTTTATGAGAGAGGTGCTATTGGAATCTCCATTTTAATGAGGAGATGAGGAAATGTATGCTCAAATATCCAGGTTTTGGTGGAGCTGGGTCATCTCCCCCAGCTGGAAGGGGAACAAAGGTAACAGCACAGTCAGGTGGAAATGCATCAGTCAACGCTCGGTACACCTTAAACTTACACACTGCTTTGCATCAGTTGTATTTCAATACAGCTGGACAAAATGAATAGCACAGCAAGATGATCAGCAACAAGGCTGGGCCCAAGTTAAAACCATTTACCAGGGCTTCCCTGGTGGTGCAGTGGTTGAGAGTCCCCCTGCCGATGCAGGGGACATGGGTTCGTGCCCTGGTCTGGGAAGATCCCACATGCCACGGAGCGGCTGGGTCTGTGAGCCATGGCTGCTGAGCCTGCGTGTCCGGAGCCTGTGCTCCGCAATGGGAGAGGCCACAGCAGTGAGAGTCCTGCGTACCGCAAAAAAAAAAAAAAAAAAACAAAAAAACATTTACCAGAGTAGAAAGTCATTTCTGGCTGTACAGATAAAAGATGAGATTAACATTCCCCAGGTTAATTAACAGATTTAGCACAAGTTCCATAAACACCAGTGAACAACTTTATGGAACTTGACAAAATCAAAGCATAACTCGTTATGGAGAAAGAAGTGGGCCAAAAACACAGACTGGAAGAGTGAGTTTGGAGATTATAAGCTCCTTGAGGAGGAGAATCCCCCCTGGATTGTCTGTTTCCCCAAAACCCTACCACTGCCACAGGGGCTGCCTTTCTCTTCATTTCCAAGATACCTTGGTTGTCCAGCCCCAGAGCCAGTGCTCCCTGATCTGGGGGGTAGGGGTCCCAGCCTGCAAGCTCATTCAAGCCTCAAAGAGTCCAGGCTGAAACGGCAAGAGAGGGCACCAGGTGGGCAAAACGGGACCAACAGGGGCCCCGGCTTCAGGTCATCATCCGACGGTCATCTTCATTCAGTTTGTATACTTTTCATCCTGAAAAGCCTTTTCCCCCCCCATTTTTATTATATTTGAAACCCATACAGAAAAGTAGAAATAACAGTACAATGAGTATTCATAGATCCACCACCTAGATTCAACAATGGTTGACATGTTGTCGTATTTGCTTGCTATATCTACCCACCTGTTAGCTATGTATTTACCTACCTACCTATTATCTGTATACCTCTGAATCCCTTTCAAGTAAATTACAAACATAGTGAATTTTCTCCTTCAAATACATCCCCAGAAAGTAAGGATAGTCACCTGTATAATCCCAATACCATCCTCACACCTAACAAAATAATGAATTCAGTCTAATAACAAGGCTATATTCAAGTTTCCCCACTTGCCCCAAATATTTTTTGAAGTTGGTTTCTTGACATCAAGAATCAGACATTGCGTTTTCTTATCAGTTCCCTCAAACCTGTTTTAATCCAGAACAATCGTGTCTCCTTTTACTGTGTCTTTGACTCTTGAAGAGACAGATAAGTTACCTTGTATAATATCCCATGTTGTGTGTGTGTAGGGGGGTGGGATGCGTTGGGAGATAACACAGGGAACTCTACTCAGTGCTCTGTGGTGACCTAAATGGGAAGGAAATCCAAAAAAGAAGGGATATATGTATATGTAGAGCTGATTCACTTTGCTGTACAGTAGAAACTAACACAATATTGTAAAGCAACTGTACTTCCATAAAAATTAATTTTAAAAATCCATACTGTGAATCTAATTATGTCTCCATTGTGCTATTTTACTTGTTCCTTTATCTGTATATTTTTAAACGGAAAGTTAGACCTCAGAGGCCTGATTAGATTCTGATGAAAGCTTCTTGGCAAGAGCACGTCCTAGGTGCTGCCTCTGGTTCTATTACTAACGGGGGTGTCACGGGGGGTGTCTCCAGGGAGGGGGCGGACAGGCAAGCAGGAGGCGGACGTGGGCTGGGAGCAGCCTGGCCTTCCCTCGGAGTCCCTGTGATAAATCCCAGCACGTGTGCCAGGGCAGAAGGCTCTTCCCTTACCAACTGGGGGCCTAAGAGGAGCTCAAGCTTAGGGCTCTGATGCAAAGGTCCCGTTGCCAGAAGGTAGCAGTCCAGAGAGCCCTGAGCTCCGGCCCAAGGCCCCTCCGGGGAGCTCGTCGGGATCTGAGTGCAGTGGCGCAAGGAGGAAGGGCTCAAGCAGAGACAGGCAGACCCAGCACTGCAGGTTCTCAGCTCTTTGGTCTTGGGCAACTCACTCAAACTCCTTGAGCCTTGGTTTCCCTGTCCGTGAAATGGGCGCCATAATCATCCTACTTAACAGAGGAGTTTCAGGGATTAGCACCAATGGACAGAGACAGTGGCACGCGGGGGGTGCCCAGCAGATGGGAGCTCGTGTGTGGGGAGAGCTGTGTGCACAGCAATGGGCCAGGGCCAGTGCGAGGGGCTGCCCCGTTTTCCTCCAGGTGTTGGGGGAGGTGAGGCTTGGAGCAGCTGGAGCCTCCCCGGCATAAGGGACTTTTAATTCTCTAATTAGGAGAAGCCGGTGGGTGGAGGCTGGCGGCTCACAGAGCCATGTCACACGTCCTCAGGGCCAACGGCCCTGTACGCCTGTGAGCTGCTGGCGGGGCGACACCTGCTGTTCCGTGCGTGTGCTGTCTGAGCCCTTGGTGAACCCCTCGGCCCTCTGTAATCCAGGTTTTCGGGCATATCACTTACACACAAACTCTGGAGTTAAGATGAGGGAAAATCCATCTCTTGAGATTTAAACACAAATAAACATTCAAACATAAAATGGTTGAGTATAGCTTTATACATGAGAAACCCACCCCAAAATATGGGTAATGAATTGAGCAAATGGTGGGAACTGGAGGTGTCCTGGTGTCGGTCACACACTTGGAATGAGAATGTTACGCTCCAGTCGGGATGATTTTGGTCTCAAATAACAGAATACATGACTAGGAGTGGCCTAAACAATGGGGCGTCTATCTCACGACAAGAAGTGCAGAAGGAGGCATCTGGGTGGGCGGGCAGCTCGACACACTCAGGGCTCTGTCCCAGCTTCCCTGTGGTTCTCATGACCCCAAGGGGGCTGCTGCAGCGCCCAGTGTTACACACCATTGTGACAATAGGCAAAGATGGCAAAGGGGGGAAGGGTCTGCTCCAAGAGCCCCAGCCAAAGTCAGTGTCCACCCCCCCACCCCAGAGCAGGCCACACACCTGCTCCAAACCAATCACTATCCAAGAAGATGCGTGGCCCCCGGCGTGGCTCCGACCAGTCGCATTTCACCCTTCAGAGCTGGGCCCACCTCCCCTGAAAGTATTACATTCTGAACAAAACAAAAGGAGCAAAGCAGGAGTTGGTGGACAGCCAGCAAGGTCTACGGTGGTAACTAAGGAGAGTCATCCTCTGAGCCACTGTCACAAGGTCCCTGGGGAGAGAAGCAAGCTTCAGCAAAGGCCCCCTGTGTGCAGACAGCGAACCCCAAAGAGAGCAAGAGAAGGGACAAAGCCTAACTGAAGTGGCTTGGCTTTTGGAGACGGTCGCCCAAGTGAAAAGATCAGCTCCTTTTTGGTGAAAAGCAGGGACTGATACTGTGACAACAGAGAGGCCACAACGGCTGTGCCGTCTGCCATGAGGATGAAGCCAGGTGTTGGGCTGTGATCCGGGACCCTCCTGGGCCCCTCACTGATTTCGTGAGGAACCGGGGGGACAGCCTTGTCTGAGAGAGGCAGCTGGTTTTGCCGTGTATGAAGGAGGGTCCAGGTTTGCCCAATCTTCTGATCTTTCAAGAGAAGTCAAGATTTTAAAATGTTATATGAAATGGTCTCATGTTAAAAACCTAGCAAATTTAGAAAATATATATTTAAAATATCGTGGACCAAGTACAACATCTGTGGGTCAGATTTTGACCTGCAGGTAAACGGGCTTGGGAAATGTTACTGGGGTGATGGAGGTGTTCTCAAATGTATTTATGATAATTATTGCACAACCTGACTTTTAAATTTACTAAAAAACCATTGAATTGTACACTTGAAATGGATGAATTATATGATACATCAATATGCCTCCATAAAGTATGAAAAAAAATTGGCCTGCAGGCTGTAGGTCTGCTGCCTGTGGACTGGAATATTCTTCCCAAGGCCTCTCCTGTCCTGGTCTTGGGCTTGCACACACCTGCCTTGGGCGCTCTTGACAGTGGGTCAGGACGGCCTTCCCTGGTTGCTCAGGTCGATGTTGCTGGTGATCACCAGCTCCTCAGAGCTGACACCCATCGATGGGGGGCGGCAGGACAGCCTAGTGGTTACGTCACCTGGGTTCACTTCCCCTTTCTTTTTTCTTTCTTTCTTTTTTTTTTTTTTTTTTGCGATACGCGGGCCTCTCACTGCTGTGGCCTCTCCCGTTGCAGAGCACAGGCTCCGGACGTGCAGGCTCAGCGGCCATGGCTCACGGGCCCAGCCGCTCCGCGGCATGTGGGATCCTCCCGGACTGGGGCACAAACCCGTGTCCCCTGCATCAGCAGGCGGACTCTCAACCGCTATGCCACCAGGGAAGCCCCACTTCCCCTTTCTTTGACCCACACTGTGACCTTGGGCACGTTCACCCTCTGGGCCAGTTATCTTAGTTTCCTCATCTCTGTGATGGGAATGGCAGTATAAGCTCCTGGAGGACTAAATGAGATGATACATATACCGCTTCTGGCACGATGAAACCCGCGGGGGATTATACAGTTATCACTGGGAGGTCTCGCCACCAGGGGCGCCTGAGCAGTGGGGGCTCCTTCCTCCGCCCACCGTTGGGTGGGAACTCCATCACTAGGCTCCAGGGCGCCGGAGGAAAGGGTGTCCCCCACACCCCAGGGGTCCGCAGGGCGCCGAGGGAGGGCATGACCTGAAGTCGCAGTTCCTGGGAAGCTCAGATTTGAGCTCCTTTTCCTTAGAAACTCAAGGAGGGTTGGTGGACATCCTCTGTTCCTGTTAAAGCCAGATTCCTGCTGAAACAGGGCTTCTGCGGAGCTGCGGGTGCCCCTGGAGCCCCAGTCAGAGACCCAGGGGACGTTACATGCAGAGGCTGTGACCTCACCGCCTCGCCCCTGGCCGCCGGCAGAGGGCACAGCCCTCGGGATTGCCAGGCCCAGGATGCCTGAGCCCCCGTCCCCGGTCTGACTTGGCCCTGCTGATCTCCGCTCCACCCAGCAGCCCGGCCCCTACGAGGGCCCTGGGAGCCCCACTTAACGTGCTCAGCAAAGGTGAATTCTAATTTGCTTGCTTCAGGCGGGTCTTAAAGATATTCCCGAGGCGTCACCTGAAGTGGAGGCACCTTGGCCACCTCCAGGGCCAGGCCGCTGCCCTAGACTCACGGGCACAGAGAGGGAGGCCCCACCCCGGGGCGAGGGGCCCACCGCAAACCCGGGAGCCCAGGAGGGGTCACGTGCCTGCGGTGAACACGGGGGTCTTCCGGAGGGCAGCGTGGAGTGGGGCACATGGAGCTGAGGGGAGCCAGGGGGCGCCAGGCCAGGCCGGATCCCTGGACCTGAAAACGCAGCGCCGAGAGAAGTGGGTGTCAGACCATCCGCCTGGTCCTCAGCTCCTCATGTCCTCATCCTGTCTCTCTGATTCCATCTGTCCTTCCCTAATTCTACAGGCTCCTCCTTCCCCTCTGCCCACATCCTGTTGCCCGAGGCCACAGTGGCCAGGAAGGAGCCCCTAAGCGAGCTGGCTTTACCACCAGCAGTCGGGCTCCCGGGGGCTAGGCTGCGGTGGGCGGCAGGGGCGAGCTCAGGGGCGCCTGCAGACTGCGGGGGGAGGTTTTCTTACCCACCCTCGGGGGCGGAGAGTGTCAGTTCACACCTGGTGCGTCGGGTAGGGGGGCTTAGGGGGCAGCGCAAACCCCGCGGTCGTCTGGAGGTTTTAGAAAGTTGAAACGAAACTCAGATCTTGAGCGTCCACGTGACTGAGGCTTTCGGACTGGCTTTCACTGTTTTGGACAGAAAGATCTGTAGCAGGAGCAGTGGCTCGAGACCCCTGGGCACTTCAGCCCCAGCCTCGTAGACCTTCCTCCTGAAATCAAGCTGCAGTAGAACCAGCTACACAGGGCCTGGAGGTTCCTGTTGTCTCGTAGGACTTTGTCCAGCCCCCCAGCAAGAATTATGAGCTCCCTCAGGCCTGGGGTCCAGGGTGTTTGACCCTCCACCGCCAGGAACCTTTTCCTGCTCAGACCAGCCACCTGTGCCCTGCTGTGGGGCCCTGGCTTCACCACGTGGAGGGGGACCCTTTTCTGTTAACATAGGACAAGACAGCCCTTCCCGAAAGTCCTGGGGGCGCTTCACTCCACACTCGACTGACACACCTCTGCCTTCTCGGCCCAGTCACCCCCTTCAGCTAGTGAAACAGTTTGGTGTTAGAATTCCACATCGTGTTACAGGCTGAATCATGTCCCCGGATTCGTATGTTGAAGCTCTAACCCCAGGACCTGAGAAGGAGACTGGACTTGGAGACTTTACAGAGGGGATTAAGGGTAAATGAGGCTCTCAGGGTGGGTCCTGATCCAATCTGACTGGTGCCCTTACAAGAAGAGGAAATTTGGACACACAGAGAGACCAGGGGCCATGTGAGGACACAGCAAGAAGGCCATCTCCAAGCCAAGGAGGGAGGCCTCTGAAGGAACCAAACTGTGGACACCTTGATCTTGGACTTTGAGCCTCCAGAACTGGGAGAGAACACATTTCTGTTGTTTAAGCCCCTGTCTATGGCACCCCTTATGGCAGTGCCAGCAAGCTTGTACAGAGAGAGAAGCTGAGATCCCACAAGGAAGTGTCTCCTACCACAGATTCAGCGCCCCAGCTTCTGGAAATGCCCTGTGGGTGTCGTGTGCCCACCGGTGGAGTTCCCTGAGGGGGCTGTAGTCCAGCCGTGTCTTGGGTTTACTCCTCCTCATGCTCCCTGCAGCCAAAAAAAGGGCGCGTGTCTCAATCAGGAATCCCCCCTGCCCCGTCCGGGCCTCCCACGCCCCTCCCACTCCATCATGCTCTGCCCCCAGACCACACCAACGTGCCACCGAGTGTCACCTCACATCGTGCGGAGGTGCAAGGCCCACTCTGCACTGTGGCTGAGGGGGCTCCTAGGAACGCCCTCCCAGGGCCCAGGTCTCCGGACAGGTGGACGACACCAGGCAGCCACCCACGCCGTCTAGCTAAGCTGTCACCACCCTCAGCCGGGCCAGCTGCTGGACACCAGCGAGGAAGCTGTGCCACAGAGACGGGGGGCAGGCCACGGAGAGGGGGGGCCGGGCCACGGAGACGGGGGGTGGGTGGGCCACGGAGACGTGAGTCTGAACAATTCCTGGGGAAAGACAGGGAGACACAACCAGGAGAGACCAAAAGGCAACTAACAGCAGAGGCTGGTCAGGCCATTTGGGCAGGCGTCTGTTTGTTTACGAGACCAGCAGAGGCCTGGGCCGCAGGCCCTGGGTGAGCAGGCTCCCTGATTTAACCCCAGAGCGCTGTCCTGTGTGTCTGTGTGACTGTTCTTCGTTTTCCTCCTCCAGGGACCTGGGAAGGCCGTTTGCACACGTGAGTTCCTACTTCCCAGGGTCCGCTGTGAGCCACACTTGCCCAGCTTTGCTCAGCCCCATAGGACCTGGACTGAGCACACAAACTCCTTTCAGGTTTGAACAACATTCTCCAGCAATCGTCAACACGCATCCGTGGCTCACGAGGCAGACTTGTCCGAAATCTGGAATAGCGCTTTCTAGGCAGGCCTGTAACTGCAGGACCATGCTTCCAAGGACACGTGGCCTGCAGTGACCCTAATGACATCTGCAGAGTCCCCTCTGCTCTAGCATGAGAATGTCTGCAGAAAAGTCTGCCCCTGTGCCCCGTCCTTTGCAGCCGATCCCATGCCACCCTGTCGCTAATCACAGCCACCAGCTTCGCTGGCATGCTCCCAGGGGTGCTTTTTGTAAACAGTCACGAGTATATACTGTTCTTTCTTCTTCCTTTCTTATATTGGGGTGGCCCAGTACATACCTCTGCACCCTGTTTTTTCTTTTAACTTAAATGAAGTTTGCACAGAGAACGGTCTTCCTGTCTCGGTAAAGCACAGCCTATCATTCTCCTGTCTCTGTTGATGACCTGCTGGTCTTTTCCAATATTCGGCCACGTGACCATGGCCATCAGTGACCAGCTTCACATGGTGTCCCTTCCTACCTGTGGCCACTGCTTCCTTTCCAGGTGTAACGTCCCTAAGGCTATTGACCAGCAGGCTCAGTGACAGTCTCTTCCAGGAATGGAGGCTTCAGCTGGAATTTGTGAAGCTGAGTCATGGCTGGACCGGGACACGGTCTCAACGCCCCCGAAAGCGTTCCTGGCTTTTCTACAGGACCTCGACCTCCTGCCCAGCCCCTGGCCCACCAGGCCGCGCACCCCGTGGTGGTGTGAGCTGCCGCCTGTTCCCCAGCCCCAGAAGGAAACCCCAGCTCAGCCGCAGTCCCAACTGTCCCCTGACCCGGTGATGTCCCTGCTCTCACCCTAAGGGTCGCCTCCTCACACTGCTTCTGCCCAGTCCCCTCTCTTCTCGTGTTCCCTCCGGGTTTTCTTCAGTTGTCTGGAGAGGGCACCTAAAGTGGCCCACTCAGCCCCCCGCAGGG
Source organism: Mesoplodon mirus (assembly GCF_964341445.2). Lineage (NCBI taxonomy): Eukaryota > Metazoa > Chordata > Mammalia > Artiodactyla > Ziphiidae > Mesoplodon > Mesoplodon mirus. The sequence continues at coordinate 101,990,880 of NC_138987.1, read as the reverse complement.
AGCCCACATTGGCCTCTGCTCCAAGGCCCTTCCTGCTCACCCCACCCGGCCCTCGGACATCGGTCTCATTACACAGAAAAGACCCAAGTCCCTTGCAGGCTCCAGTCTCTGTCCCTTCCTCCAGACCCTCTGGTGACACAACTCTGCTGACACCACTGGGGATGCCCAGAGGCGGGGGGCACCGCGCTTCATGCAGAAGGTGTCCTCGGGGAGGCCGAGGGCTGCTCCCAGCCGGTGCGGGGCAGGGACGAGCAATCCCATCCCAGCTCCACGGACTGAGCGCCCGCGGCCCTAGCGCCTGGGCAGGGCCACGTCCAGTCTCGGGCCAGGCTCCCTCTATTCCACCTCCATCCTTCCCTCCCTCCCTCACTCTCCGTCCAGGCCCTCCGCGCGCATCCCCCACCTTGGTGGATGCTTCTCCTCCCTCTGCCACGTCTGCCCACCCCCCCAGGTCTCATTTAAAATGTCACTTCCGGTAGACACTGCCTTGCTCCCCCGCCCTGGGTTGGGTCTCCCCGCCTACACTGTTCCATCCCTCCAGACCCTAAATGCGTCCAAGCCTGTGTCTCCCTACAGACGGCAAAATTCCTGAGAGCAGGACCGCCCCCAGCACAGAGCTGGGCACCGAGCAGATCTTGGTAAGGGTTTGGTGAGTGAACGGGTGAGCAGAAGGAAATCAGAGGCAAAGGATCAATCATCGTTTTGTCAGTGAGCAGCCGGACACTGGGAACATCAAAATAAATCCCACACATCGAGCACATCCGTGTACCAAGGAGGGGGATGTGGGCAGGAGTCTCTGGTGAGGAGGGTGCCCGCGGTGTCCCCGCTTGATTTCAGTTCCTGTACTCGGGCTAGCAATTCTGGGCCCGTTTCCGTCCCAGAAGACCCCGGGTTTTCTGGTGGAATAAATGTCCTCCTTGTCACCCTGAGTCACTGACCTCAGGAATCCCGACCTCGGTCAACAACCTGGCTTCCTCCGGGAAATTTTTATCACCTCTCCTGGGCTCTTGCGTCCCCTTTCGGTCTTTCTCTTGTTGTTGTTGTTTTAATAAAATGCTGGCCCACCCAGTCAGTCCCTTCCCTCCAGCCCTCAGCTCATCACCGTGACAATAACTACACTTAAAGATTCATTATTTTCATTTGCATTTAAAAGGTAATCCCTGTGGCCCCGGGACAACCTGTTTCTGGTATTCCAACCTTAAAAATATTTAAGACCCCTGCATTTGCATTTTAACACAGACCTCGCCAGGTTCCGTGTTAGGGGGGTGGAGTCACCTCAAATCTCTCCATTTGCGTTGGGGGAAAAGAAGCGTTGCCCGGGCGCTGGCGCTGGCATACCTATGGAACAATTCCAGATACTAATGCAGGTGCTCGGCCGGGGCGGGGGGCGGGGGGCACGCAGGCCGCACAAGCCCCACGCCCTGATCCGGAGCCCACCTAGTCCCCAGGCTGACCGAGGGGGTGGCCGACATTTCGGGCTCTTTGGTAGGTCTGGGAAGTAAGGCATCCTTGTGGATTTGTCCCAAGCCCTGCCTGCATTTTGTTTTGAGGCAGAGACAGCCATGTCCCCTTCTCTGCCCTCCTGCACTTGAACCGGCCTCGAGCAATCTCGTCTCAGCTGGGAACTTTCCCTGTGCCACTGCCCAACAGATGGTTTTCCTGCTGCGGACCTCAGGTTCTGTCTTTGAAACTTCGGGGCGGAGTCAGGAGAGGGTGTGGGTGTCAGGACAGCGGCCCTCCACACAGCGTGGGCCAGGCCTGGCCGATGCCTCCGCTTAGGGGGAGCTGCAGAGGAGCTCTGGGAGCAAAGGAGCTGGCACTGCCCTCCGAGTGCAGGCCCCCGCGGCAGCACCGTATCCCCGAGGCTGGGGGTGAAAGCGCCGGGTCTGGAGATGGGGGAGGAGGATGGAGCGATGGGGGCGGAGGAGGGGGGCTCCCTCCCCCTCCCATCCTCTCCCCACTGCTATCACTTCTTTCGGCTTCAACAACCACCGGGCGCCTTTTAAATAAGCCCTGAAGTCAATGTTTCTGCTGGACGGCCTGACTTCCCCGCTGACCTCCAGCCTGGGACCACCGCCTGGAGATGAAGTCTGGGGGCCCAGGGCCCCAGGCCTGCGCAGGCCCCTCCTCTGACGTCCAATCTCACCTCCTTTACGAGGCAGCCGCCATCTCCCCTCTCTGAGTCCCCGAGATGTTGAGCCTTTTTAATCTGTGCCCATAATGCCATGAACTACTATTTAACTTTTCCACGTGGACCCATCTCCCGAAATGCAGTGGTTCTCAGCCTTGGCTGTGCTCGAGAACCCCCAGCGAAGCTTAAAAATAAATACCTGCACCCAAGTCCCAAGGCCGGGGAAGCAGATTTAAGTGGTCTGGGGTGGGGCTTAGAGGACCCCACGTGCTGTCAAGGCTCTGAACTGGAAGGCAGGGCTGGCCTCAGCAGGGCTGTCTGAGGTCTGTACGGACGGGAGGGCTGGACACGTCCAGTAAGGAGGAGGTGAGGCCCGGCCCCTCCGTGGAATAATGAGGGAGCCTAAGAGGTGTGCGATGCGTTCGTGGCCTCCTGGTGAGTAAGTAGCCCTTGCCCAGAGCCTCCGCCCCGCTGGTCATCCTTCCGGTGCTTTGTCTGTGTCCACACACCTGCGGGCTCCCCCAGGGGCTTCAGCGAAGGGCAGGAGGACGGTACCTCCAGGCTCAGCCGCTTGCTGTGTGACCTGGACAGAGTTTATGAACGTCTCTGAATTCCAGGTTTCTCACCTGTCAAACAGGGTGAAAGGCTCGCCCACCTCCTAAGGCCACCGTGCGGATTACAGAGTGAGGACTACAGCACACGGTTCGCCTCGCAAGCCGAGCTCACGGTAAAGGCCACCGCGGCCGTTTCCACCTGGTCCCGTCTCTTGGAGGCTGCAGAACTGACCACCTGGGCTGGGTATCGAACCCTGAGGCCTCTGCTGCAGCATCGTAGACAATAGGGGCAAGAACAGGTCTTGCGCACGTTGGCAGCCTTTGTGGGTAAAGGGCAGCACACAGACGGGGCTCCCCTGCCCCCTTGTCCTGCTCTAGGTCTCCTCTCTCCCAGCTCAGACTCTCCCCTGATCCTCCTGAAGAGTCAGAGATTGGGAGGCTGTGGATGGAGCTTGGGGATCAGAGAGAAGGTAGAGACGGAGGACCGGGCGAGGAGATGCACTTCAGGGAAACAAAGCCCCGTCAGTGCAGGGTCTGAGTCTCCCGGAGGAGCTGAGGAAACCCCACGCTTCCTTCACCCATTCACCATCCACTGTCCGCTGGACAGGCGTTGATGGGGGTTCAGTGCGAGGGGCACAGGGCTCTGTGGACGGTCTCTGCCCACAAAGGAGATGCATCCTTCTTGCAGACAAAGTCCCCGGGATGTTTCAATGTAGTGAGTGAGCCCTAAAACAGGGGGCTGAGCACCGGAGGGGCCCCTGACCTGGTCTCTGTCCTGGGGCAGGAGTCATGACCTCTGGGAGTAAAAGGAGCCCTAGATGAGATAAGAAAGTGGGAGTTGGCCTGAAGGGGAGGGGAAACCTCTCAGGCCCAGGGAATGGGCGCCAAGGTCTGAGGTCGGGGCGAGCCTGGCTCGACAGGGGCACAGCCTGGAATTCAGGAAGTCTCTGGAGACCGTGGGTGACTGGTAAGGCTGGTGAGGCCCCACGGGGACTTCTGGAGGGTTTTTAGAAGAAAAGTGATGGGATCTGCTTTGTTTTATGAAAGTCTGTCCCCCAGAGAGGAGAAAATGCTGGAAGAGCTTCACGGGCCAACGTGGAATCCTCGGTGAGAGGTGCTCAGCCAGGGAGGCCTCGGTGTCCAGGGAGCAGCCCTTTCCCTCTCCCGCTGCTGGGGGACAGCCCAGGGGAGCGGCGGACTCCTGACGCCCTGTCGGCAGACGGTGATGAGTCCTCCACCCCCGGGAGGCTCAGGTCCCCACGTCTGCAGAGACCACGCCACCCAAAACGTGCACAGTCTCACCAGAGGCTGCTTCTTGTCTTTGGACTCGGAGCCCACGTTGAAGGAGGCATGATTGGTGATGCACCCCTGTACCAGCCAGAGTGAGGGACCACAGAACAGCCTTGCAGGTAGGACAGTTGTAATAAGGGAAAAGCTCCCCCCAGCAAAAAAAAAAAAATAGGAAAAGAAAATTAAGACTGGAACAAAAACATTACAGAGAGTATAAAGGTCAAATGTGGGGCTTGCCAAGAGTGAGCCGGCACCTGCAGGCAGGCGGACAGGCCGAGGGACACTCAGTGTCCACGGAAGGTGGACGGGAACGGAATCCAGCCCCGGTCCTCAGGCTGGTGCCCACAGGGGCAGGTTGCTGTTCACACCCGCTGCTGTGCAGCCGTCTGGGAAACCGCTGTCAGGATCTTGGGGCTTTGATTTTCTAGGCTGAGGGCATGAGCTGGTTACTGATGTCTGGGAGACCAACAGGGGAAAAGCTCGGAAGACTCAGAGCTCAACATGCAAAATTCCAACAATGCCCTCATTTTCAGTGGGGTACCCCCATCCTTAACGAGGCCAGAATCCACTGCCTTCACCGAAAACAAACCTGCAGTGCTCTGTGGAACGGAGAGTGGGAAGGATGTCTATGGCTCTCGAGTTTTGGGGTTGTTTTTGTTTTTAAACGGTCCAGCTTGCCTGGCGGTTTTTCTCTGAAAAGCTTTGGGTCCTTCCCGCATTCCTCCTGTGTGGGACCCACCTCCACTCCCGCTCTCAGCAGCGAGGTCGTTAGCCTTCCTCACTGCTGGTTGAAGAGTCCGCTTTTTTGAGACTTCCAAATTATTAGCACTTGTTCCAAAAATATTTTGCTCTTTTCTCCACTCCTGTTTTCTTCAGCCTTGTGGATCTATGTTTTCAAAAACCCCACCTCTTCTGCTGTCATTTAGTGGGGTTTGGGGGGCCAAGGTTAAGTCCTGGGCTCAGTCTGCCTCTGTTACTGGAAATCAGTCCGTGCAGTTAGGAGGGTGCCCAGCTTGGAGGACTCTCCGGGCTCTTGCTGGGGACCCACATCCCTTGTAGTTTTGGTCATCTGGTCCCTCAGTCCACAGCCAACAAGAAGGGACCCTTCAGAGGGGAGAGTTTAGAGAAAAGACCCTCCAGAAGGAGCAGGTGGGGGAGTTACCTGGTGGCCTTGTGGTAGGATTCAGCGCTTTCACTGCCCTGGCCTGGGTTCAGTCCTTGGTCAAGGAACTGAGATTCTGCAAGCCGTGCGACACAGCCAAAGAGAAAAAGAAAAAAGGAGCAGGTTGACTGCGCGGGAAGTGACAGAGAGTCATGTTGATATAAAGCGTGCGTGGGGGCAGGGCCACCGAGAACAGGGCTGAGCGTGGACACACCTCAGTGTGATGGCCCAGCAGCCCCCCGAGGATAAAATAAAGGCTCCCGAGCGTGACCCTGACACGGCGTAAAAGGTCAAATGACGTTCGGTACCTTCTACGAAGCCAGAAAAAAACATACTTTAAAAAGACTTGTGCAAGGAACATTACTTCCCCTGTATAACTGCATAGTTACTTTACAGTTTTAAAAATATTTCCACCTGTGTCGTGTCACAAACATGCAAACTGATTTGGTAAAAAGCTTAGTGGGAGGCACCTGTTACTCCCCACTCTTTGCAGGTAAAGCCACTAAAGCTGAGGAATGTTCAGATTTTTTTCAATACCACACAGCAGTTCTGTGGAAGAGCTGGCTTTTCTGCTTCTTAAGAATACTTGTTAAAAAACACAAGCTCCTGTATCTGGAAAATTCGTCTTATGCCTGATCTTCTCTGTCCGATGTCCCACCTGTGCTGGGGAAAGCTGCCCTGACGCCTGCAGACCTGCAGCCTTGCTGCCAGGGATGCGACAGGTGACCCTGCCTGGGGCATGTCTGTGTGACTGGGCAGGTTACCCAGTCTCCAGGTGCTCTGTGTGCTCACCCACCTGTCAAGGGAGCTGCAAGGATTCAATGAGTGAATATATATAATTCTCAATAAGTTTTACCTATTATTATATACATTTTCTTAACTCTGGTGGTCAGAGACCTTATTATCATCTATAAAAATGGTATGTCCATCACATTAAAACCTCAACCTATATACTGCTGTGGGTTGAATATAGCAACAGCAGATAACTCACTGTACTGGGGAAAAAGAAGTTTTTTTTTTTAGAGGCATCTTTTTTTTTTTTTTTTTTTGGCTGTGTTGGGTCTTCATTTCTGCACGAGGGCTTTCTCTAGTTACGGCAAGTGGGGGCCACTCTTCACTGCGGTGCGCAGGCCTCTCACTGTCGCGGCCTCTCTTGTTGTGGAGCACAGGCTCCAGACACGCAGGCTCAGTAGTTGTGGTTCACGGGCCCAGTTGCCCCATGGCATGTGGGATCTTCCCAGACCAGGGCTCGAACCCGCGCCCCCTGCATTGGCAGGCCGACTCTCAACCACTGTGCCACCAGGGAAGCCTGGAAAAAGGAGTTTTAATGAAAATACCTCTCACATATTTGTGCAGCCGGAGACCATCCTGAATCCTGAAAAGCTCTCCTGTCTCCAATTTGGGGGTGTCAACTACAAACTGGCACTTGCCATCCACCTCTACAAGGATTAAATCATGACCCGCTGCAGCTGCTGACCTTTGACACCCCCTGAAAGGAGCTCAGGGTGGAGATCAGGAATGAGGCCCTCTGTGCTCTGGAAAAAACTGGCAGACAGGCCTTCAGATAGTTAGGTGTTTTCAGGAGAAGATTTTATGAGCCCAATTCTTTCATCTCCTCATATCTAAAAGAGCAGTAAAATCCTTCATGGTGACGTCTGCGCCTCGAGACGAGCAGAAACCTTCTGCAAAAATATGTGCTGGGCTGTATGTACTCCCCCTTCACATTGATACTGACCTTCCCGCTGCCTCTTAGGAGCAGTTTCTCAGAGCTATCCGAGATGCCCAATGTTGTTTTTCTTTACTACTTGCTTTTTCCTTTTGATTCCTCTTACTTTTTTTTTTTTTTTTTTTGGCCATGCCATGCTGCATGCAGGATCTCAGTTCCCTGACCAGGGATCGAACCTGTGCCCCCTGCAGTGGAAACACGGAGTCCAAACCACTGGACCACCAGGGAAGTCCCTGATTCTTCTGACTTTTAAAAATTAATCTTGAGGGCTTCCCTGGTGGCGCAGTGGTTCAGAGTACGCCTGCCGATGCAGGGGACACGGGTTCGTGCCCCGGTCCGGGAAGATCCCACATGCCGCGGAGCGGCTGGGCCCGTGAGCCATGGCCGCTGAGCCTGCGCGTCCGGAGCCTGTGGTCCACAACGGGAGAGGCCACAACAGTGAGAGGCCCGCGTATCGCAAAAAGAAAAGAATCTGCCTGCCAATGCAGGGGACACGGGTTCAATCCCTGGTCCAGGAAGATCCCACATGCTGTGGAGCAACTAAGCCCGTGTGCCACAGCTACTGAGCCTGCGCTCTAGAGCCCATGAGCCACAACTACTGAAGCCTGCGCACCTAGAGCCTGTGCTCTGCAACAAGAGAAGCCACCGCAATGAAAAGCCTGCACACCACAATGAAGAGTAGCCCCTGCTCGCCGCAACTAGAGAAAGCCTGCGCACAGCAACGAAGACCCAATGTAGCCAAAAATAAATAAATAAAAATTAAAAAAATATATATTAATCTTGAACTCTTGATGAGGGAGTTCTTAATTCCTATTTATTTTATCTTTAGAATTTCTTCCTGCTTAGTAAGCGATGGCCTTTTTACTTCTTGGAGTGATGACAAGGGGCCTGGTGGTTCCAGCAGACTAGGAGCTGCTAAGTGGCTTTGTGGGTGATTTGGGGCAGAAGGCATTGCAGGAGTGGGGCACGGCTGGGATGGGAGGGGTGCAGGGCAAGCATGTGGGCCGTGTGTGTGACACAGGTCACTGGGGCAGCCTACCATGGTGTCGCCATTAGGTTGGCCTGGGGCTGAGTCACAAGAGTTACTCCAATGACAGTGATGTTCGTATTGCTGGAAACCTGCCAGGCACTGGGCCCTTTGCAGGCCTTCCGCACTGACCCGTGCAGCGCCATGTGCAGCCCTGCTTCTACGAGCTCCACTTTCAGCCCAGGAAACTGAAGTACAGAGCATTTAAATGACACGGCTGAGGTCACACCGCTGTGCATGGCCAGGCTGGTGTGAAGCTCGGCCTGATCAAAGCCTCTGGGCATCAGTGCTGTGTCCAATCTGCCCTCCCTCCCGGGGGGGCTACGCTTCCCACCTCCCTCGGCCTCCCACCCCCCCATCCTCCACTGTCCTTCCCCGACATCCCTGATTCTCCGTAAAACATCTACCTTTTTGTTTCTTTTTAGCCACGCCGTGCGGCTTGCAGGATCTTTGTTCACTGACCAGGGATTGAACGTGGGCCTTCGGCAGTGCAAGGGCCGAGTCCTAACCACTGGACCGCCACGGAAGTCCCAAACATCTACCTTTTATTATATCTACTTGTTTGCCTGCTGCCCAGTGGGCTGGCCCACACGTCCCCCTGCACTGTGAGGAGGGGAACACTTCCCGAAGTTCACGAGCGGGTCTGAGTGCCTCCCGGTGGTCCGTGTGGTCCAGAACTATGTTCCGGGTCATACAGGCACGGTGCACAGCGACTCACACCCCAGACAAATGAGCATAACCCACCTGCACACAGACTCACGCACACACACAGACACACGTGTGTGTATAACCCCCAGAAACGCACAGGCACACAGGTGGATGCTCACACACATGTAGAAACGTGCACATGGGTGGCCCCCCCTTCCTGGGCTGCAGGGAAGTGAAACCCCTTGGGGAAGTGAAACGGCCGGGAGCCTGGGCTTCCAACGGGCCACTGCGGGGACAGAGTCCACGATCACGGTCTCCGGAGCTGCCCCGAGGTAACTGGGGTCTCCTGGGCGGGGTCCGGGGCCAAGGCATGTAGGTGGCTGGGGGCACTGCTGACTCACCTGGGCGGGGCCCTGCCCGCGGGGTGACTCCCGAGGGTGGGGTGGGGGCAGGGCAGCCTGGCTGCATCACCTGCTGCAGCCCAGGGACATGACTCAGGCTCACAGATGCACCGACCCTTTCTTCTTAGCCTGCAGACAAGCTATTTTTGTAGAGCTTTTATGCGCCTTCTTTTTTTTTTTAGTAATTTATTTATTTTTTATTTTATTTATTTTTGGCTGTGTTTGGTCTTTGTTGCTGCACATGGGCTTTTCTCTAGTTGCTGTGAGCAGGGGCTACTCTTTGTTGTGGTGCGTGGGCTTCTCATTGCGGTGACTTCTCTTGTTGTGGAGCACAGGCTCTAGGCACGCGGGCTTCAGTAGTTGTGGCGCGCGGGCTCAGTAGTTGTGACTCACGGGCTCTAGAGCGCAGGCTCAGTAGTTGTGGTGCACGGGCTTAGTTGCTCCACGGCATGTGGGATCTTCCCGGACCAGGGCTCAAACCCGTGTCCCCTGCATTGGCAGGCGGACCCTTAACTCCTGTGCCACCAGGAAAGCCCTACGCGCCTTCTTCTAAAAGGGAGGGAGGACATGAAGTGGGCGTGTGGACGGGATGACCCCTTCTCCCGCGCGGCTGGCTGCTTCTGACCTGCACTGGACACACTTCGGTCTGGCCGGCGGGGAGGAGCCCCCAGGTGCTGGGCACACAGATGCTCTGGGGTCCTTGGAGAGGACAGAGTGGGAGGTCTGGGGGTGGTGGCCCTTGTTAAATGTTATGGGGAGAGGGGACAAGGGGCGGGGCCCTTGGTGGAGGATGTTAGGGGGGCTAGATGGCTCCGTGATGGGGACGGGACACACGTCACTGTCCTTCTGCCTGGAGATTTCAGCTTTGGCAAACGCTGTCATCTGAGGAGAGATTTTAGGACCTGATGAAGTGGCAGGGATTCTCCAAAAGCCCAGCTCTCGGATTCGGGGTCCAGCCCTGCCACGCTGCCGTCCCAGTGGATGACCATCTGGTTCCTTCTGAAAATCTCCCCCTGCGGTCCGGTATAATCATTGAATAAATACCTAGAATAATTGAGAGCCATCCCTGGAAAGGACCTTGGACAATGTGTCTTGATGATGACCAGACTTTCCATTTTTGTTGTATTGCTGTACCTCTATTTACTTAACATTTTTCTTTAAATTAACTGCTTTAAGTTTTTTATTCCACCTGAACAGGGATGACACATGTATCACACTTTGAGAACCACTGATGTCATCCAATTCACCCTTTTTTGCAGGTGAGGAAACAGACCCACAGTCATGACGTGATTTGCCCAAAGTCTCACCAAGACGTGCTAATTTGGGGCTGGGCCTGGGGTCTCCCCAGTTACAGTTTTGATTCTTTCTGGTAGAAAGTATCATATTCTCACGTGTGCAGAAACTATTCCTAAAAGTGGTTCCAGTAGTCAGCCCAGGTCAGGGTCCGCCCGCAGACCCAACCAGGGCAGTTCCTTCCTTCTTCCCTCAAATCCCTGCTCACTGGAGACCTGGGTCAGCTGCTCTCTGGAAGCTCCTGGAATCTTTTATGCTAATATTCTGAAATGTCAGGAACACATGTCGCTGTTGAGTGACTGTGCTGGGTGCCTGGCATGTCTTGCCAATGCGAGGGGGCAGGCCTTCAGTTCTGAGACAATTTCTTATAGTATTTATTTCCTTTTTTTCTCCCATCTATTTTTTCTTTTTCCCTCTGAAATGTCTGTTATTTGGGTGTTGGATTTCCTGAACCAATATTCTCCTCTCCTATTTTTGTCCTACTTTCTAAAAGCTTCTCTTCAGTTCCATCTTTTAATATTGCTAGTCAATGTTTTAAATTTCAGCATTCATGTTTTTAATTTCTGAAAGCTCGTTTTGTTTGTGTTTTACACTGCCCTGTTCCTCTTTTAGGGACACACATCTTTTCTCATCTCTGTAAAGATATTAACCATGGTTCTTCTGGACTTTCTTTCGTTTCCTGTGCCAGTTCCTTCTCTGTGCTATTTTTTAAGTTCCTTTGTCATGTTGGAGCCTTTCTTCATAAGCCTCGTGACCCTCTGCTCTCCGGTTGTATTTAGAAGTGAAACACTAAAACTCCGATGTCAGTGTCTTCCTGTGCATGTGAGCAGGGCTCGCGGAGGACAAGCCCTGGTCTGGGAGGCCTCGTGATGAACTTTTAGGTGGGGAAACCTCCCTTGTCTGTACCCAGAGGTCTCTTCTCTGGGATTTCAGGGAAGGAGAAGTGTCGTGTACATGCTGCCTCCTGGTCATCGGAGTATAGGATGGGAGGAGGGCAGTCCAGCTTCAACACTAAAATCTTCAGCTTGCCCCCTTCCCAAGTGTCCAGCAGAGCGATTTCCTCTTCCAGGCATCCCAATGTCCGTGTCAGGGCGGCCAGCCCTGTCCACCCTGCTGCTGGCCGTGGCCATGTCTTATTTCTGCTCGGCCACATCCGGAGACGAAGCACGAAACCGGCTGTTGATGAGAGAGAAGATGATGCGGATCGGGGGGCAGCTGGTGCTGAAGCAGGAGGAGGAGCTGGCCAACCAGAGGCTCGGGTCCCTCAAGGAGGCTGAGATGCAGGAGGCCCTGAGGGCGGGGAGCATCCCACCCAGCATGCACTTCTTCCAAGCCAAGAGCCTCATTGAGAAAAGTGCGGTGTTCAACATCCTGAAGAAGATGCCAAAAGGTAGGGGTCTAGAGGGGACGGTTCTGGGGTCCTGGGGACATAGGAGGTACTAAATTGGAGCCGGTGGTTCTTGTTCTGAGTGGAGCCCAGACTCCACTGGGGCCCTGAGCCCTAGTCCTTGCTGGTAGGCTGGGGGCGGGGGCTCCACGTGGCTGCCATCCACCCTGAAACCAAAACCCTGGCTCCAAGGGGACTCGGCCTCAGACAGATGGCAGGGAGGGGGCTTGGACATCACCAGGCATCCCTGTCAGGGCTGGAAGTCGTCCCCTGTAAGAACACTATCCCTCCCTGCATACATTCTTCTAGCCTTTCCAGGGGCTAAGTTACTGAAGAGGATGTGTCCTGGATAAACAACACATTTCTAGGACTTCCCTGGTGGCACAGTGCTTGAGAGTCCGCCTGCCGATGCAGGGGACACGGGTTCGTGCCCCAGTCCGGGAAGATCCCACATGCCGCGTAGCGGCTGGGCCCGTGAGCCATGGCCACTGAGCCTGCGCGTCCAGAGCCTGCGCTCCACAACGGGAGAGGCCACAACAGTGAGAGGCCCATGTACTGCAAAAAAACACCCCCCAAAACAAAAAAAAAAAACCCAACACGTTTCTACTACTTCATTGCTACTGTCCACTGGAAAAAAAATGCACAACGTGAGAGCTGGGAGTTCAGTTTTATTTGGGGCAAAATGAGGACCATAGCCTAGGAGACAGCATTTCAGAGGGTCCGGCACCCGCTGCCCTCGCCTCACCCCCACCGCCCCTCTCCCTGCAGGGGCTGCCTTACACATCCACGACTTCAGCATCGTCAGCATGGACTGGCTGGTGAGAAACGTCACCTACAGGCCCCACTGCTATTTCTGCCTCACCCCGAGGGGGACCCCGCAGTTCAGATTTGCTCACCCGACTCCCCCGACCCTGAACACAACAGAATGTCCCGCGTGGGTTTTGCTGGAGAAGTTTCGACAGGGGCTGCCGAACGTCACCGAGTTTGACCACAGGTGGGTGGTGCTTCGGGAAGAACCCGTCTCGCACCTGCGCAGGTGGGGTTGGCGTGTGCGGTGTCCCCGTGGGACAGACCCTTCTAGAAACACCTGGCATTAAAAAAGTCAGGAGGCTTTTTCTCTTAACTTTATGGGATCCTTTGCTTCACCAAGGCATTCAACACCTTTCCCATCCGCAGCAAGTTCCTGGTACGTTTAAAACCCGATTTGAAAAACAAAAAAACAAAGACCTGATTCGACCAGCCACACTGCTGCTGCACCGAACGGGATTTGCCTGGACCGTCAGTAAGGCCGGAGACAAGGGGATTCCCAGCTCCTAAGCCAAGAGGGCCCAGGATGGATGAAACAGCCTGAAAACTTGATGGCCAGCTCCCTAACAGACTTGTATACAAATATTATAATAACTATTCTAATCGTAGAACCATCTACAGAGGGCTTTCTTGAGGTATTTCCTTGATGAGTAAGAAAATGCAGCTCAGCCTGCATTTTAAGGAGGCTGCCCAAGGCCACACAGCTGGTAATCGGCTAATCAGGGAAGTAACCTGTGTCCTGTACTGCCAAGTCCACGATTATTTCCATCGGACCTCAGGCTTGAGTTTGCTGGGGCTGCCACAATGGAATACCACAGACGGGGTGGCTTAAAGAATACAAATGTATTTTCTCTCAGTCCTGGAAGCTGGAAGTCCAAGCTCAAGGTGTGGGCAGGTTTCTCCAAGGCCTCTCTGCTGGGCTGGCAGACGGCCGCCTTCTCACTGTGCGCGCACCCCTGGGGTCTGGGACACCAGCCCTGCTGGGTCAGGGCTTCACCCTCACGACCTCATTTAACCGTAATTACCTTCTGAAAAGTCCTCAGCTCCAAACACAGTCACACTGGGAATTAGGGTTTCAGCATATGAATTTTGGGGACACAATTCAGTGCATAGCACCCTCCAAGGAGAGCTTGGTCTGAGATGTCCATTCAGTGGGGTCAGCCTGGCTAAGAGGCCAAGGGGGACAGCAGAGCCTGGCTGGTGGGAACATCCTGCCAGGTGTCTCCTGGGGAGCACTTGGAGGTCCCAGGGTGGGGGGCCTCCGTCAGGGAGCCTGGGCAGGAGTCCTACAGGCCGGAGTTGACAGCCTGCAGCAAGCCTCTGCCCACCCTTTGTATCCTGACAGCCTGCTGAGGAATTTCACTCTGATGACTGAGAACCCCCAGGCGACTTATGCAAACCAAGACATGGTCTGGGCCAAGTTCGAGACCATCTTCTTCGCGATCGCGGGCCTCGTGAACTACGCCCCGGTATTCCGAGACTACATCTCCCAGGGCCTGGAGGAGTTCTACCAGGACAACGTGCTCTACCTGGAGCTCAGAACCATGCTGTACCCGGTGAGTCCGTCTCTGCTCTCCTCTGCTCAGGCTGGACTCTCTGCTCTCACCCTGTAAGGCTTCACGGGCTCCCCACCCTAGTGCTGCACAGGAACGAGGGCCGGCTTCACCCCCAAGGGGCCTGGTGCCTTTCCGGAGGCCATATGAGCAAGAAGCCCTGGGCTGGCCCTGAAAAACTGGGCACGTGCCCCTCACTGCCCGTCACCTCCCTTCCCTCGGGATCTCCACGGCCCAGCTCCCCCCACACGCACGGGGCCTGCTGATGCCTCGGCACCTGCCCTGGACTCTGGGCAGTGCCTCGTGCCCAGACCATCCTTGACTGTCTCCTTTCCTATCCAAATGCGCTACTGTGAGTCCCACAGGACGATGCCCTTGGTGCAAGGCCCGCTGAGCCTTTCATCTGGTAAATGGGTCTAGTTGCAGGTAGAGTGGGGTCTGGTGAGTTCCTGGGGGCCCTCTCTGTGGAGCACCGGGTCTTCTAGGGACAACAGAGACATTTGATTTGACTTTGAGGAAGAAAGGTCAAAGAGAAAGAAAAGGAAAAGATTGAGAAGAGTCCAAAAGTATCCCAAAGTGTCAAAATATTAACAAATCGCTCACTAGGACCTTGCATGTTGGCCAGAAGCAAAGGGTGATGGGGTCTCAGGTACCTGAGACGGGCTGACCTCAGCTTTGCAGACCTGAGCTGGGGGAGGCAGCGGGGTGGCTGGGGCTCCAGGCTGGGGAGGCGTCCCACAGGGAGCCCGGGCGGGTCAAGTGCTGTTGAGGGAGTAGCCGGGGTACTGGAAGGCTCTTCCAGTACCTTTAAGGGGGCTCACAAGAGTGTGTGCATTGCGCTGTAGGGGAGCATACTCGCCCCCAAAAGGGTCACTTTGGCATGTGGATTATTTCGAGCTGAAACAATCAAGGCCCAAAAGACTTAGGAAGAGACTTTGACCTTCCCCCTAAGTGTCTAAAAGCACCTAAAGGGCCTATTCTCAGCACAGAGCTGTACCAGAGTCTCTGCAGAGACTACGGCCAGGTGTGGTCGGGGGACCCCTCAGGGCCTGGACACCAGAGTCCACTCTGTCCCACCGTCCCTGCTGGCCCAGCAAACATGTGTTTACCAAACACTTGCTTTTTATCACCCTGTGAATTGCCTTCCTCCCCTTTGAAGTCCCAAACCCCTACCCCCAACATCCTCTTTTGTCTTGAGCTGAAGATGGTATTTAAGGTGAGGGCTTCAGCCATTTGGGTGAGTGGCCCAGTCTTCCTGGGTCTCTCCCACGTAGAGCTGTTATTAAACTTTTGCTGGATTTTCTCCTGGTAATCTGTCTCATGTCAGTTTAATTCTCAGACCAGCCAGAACCTCGGAGGGTAGATGGAAATGTCCCCCCTACACCCTGACAGTTGGCCAGTTGGCCTAGGCAGCTGGATTCAACCTTACTGGCTGGACAGCCCTGGCCCCAGGCTCCTGCATCTCAGAGATCCTGGCAGAAGGTGAGAATCCTTATCCTGTCAGTCTGCTGGATCTCTGCCTGCAGGGGCTTTTGGAAACAGGAGTGGTAAGAGTCCTTTTTCTCTTTTCTAAAATCAGATTAGCAGGAGAAAATATTTGTGGAGCTAGTTCTTGGGCCTTAGGGCCTCTGGGTCAGTGAGTTTGGAAGAGAGCTCTGGGCTTGTGAATCCTTTTCCTCCCAGAGATGGTCGTTGTTTTTCTATGTTTCTGTCTTCTGTGTCATAAGGAGGAAAACCATTGGTCTGATTGGTTTTACTTTTTTCTTGTTCTATGTCTTGAGAGTTTGGCCTCAGCACCCGTGAGAAAACTTTGCTGGTCCTGCCGTCCGGAAGGCGCAGGTACCAGGGCATTTGGTGGCCAGTCGGATAGACTGGGATTCCTAGCTGTCACCTCTGGTCGGAAGCACAGGCCACACCTGGGCTTGCAACCAGCGTCCTTGTCCGACTGTGCCGTCTCCCGGGGGTTTGTCACAAGGGGCCTCTGTCATCTCAACCTTCACGGCCGCCTTTGCTTCCTTAGACCATCCTTGGGGGTGAACTTTCTGGAGCTTGTGAAGCTGCGACCTTTGCACTCTCCTGCGACACCTCTTCTGTTCATGGTTAAGCCAACGGAAGCCTTATGGTGTGAGTTGGTATTACGATCTTACTGTCAATGGCCAGAGGATGGATACTTTGAACTGGAAAAACTTCTAAATTGGTAAATTTTTTAGAGACCTCTCCTTGTAAACACCTGTTTTATTGGTACCAATGTTAAGACCAAAAGGTTACCTTAACTCAAACGAACAAAATGGTTTGGGAAGCCGTATGGAATTCAGTGTCCTAGCTTCGCCTCATGGGTCTTACAGATGCTAATAAAAACGGTCCATTAATTAACAAGGGAGTGAAAAGAAGGGTGAGGTCGGGACTCTTTCCAACAGGATAGACATTTGTAAAGGGTCATTAAGGGGAGAGTCACAGGACTGGTCCCAGCAGTGTGGGAATCTATAGATGGTTATTAAGAAATGGGATGACGGGCTTCCCTGGTGGCGCAGTGGTTGAGAGTCTGCCTGCCGATGCAGGGGACGTGGGTTCGTGCCCCGGTCCGGGAAGGTCCCACATGCCACGGAGCAGCTGGGCCCGTGAGCCATGGCCGCTGAGCCTGCGCGTCCGGAGCCTGTGCTCCACAACGGGAGAGGCCACAGCAGTGAGAAACCCGCGTATTGCAAAAAAGAAAAAAAGAAATGGGATGAATACAATGGACATTGATGGGATTAAAACAAAGGTTTTGATAACAGCACTACCTAAGGCTGGGTGGGCCAAAGGGACCCCCCGCCAGCCCCCCCCCAACATGAAAGGGCCCCAAACAAGTCCTCTCTC
Organism: Mesoplodon mirus; assembly: GCF_964341445.2. Lineage (NCBI taxonomy): Eukaryota > Metazoa > Chordata > Mammalia > Artiodactyla > Ziphiidae > Mesoplodon > Mesoplodon mirus. The sequence goes on along the minus strand of NC_138987.1, from coordinate 101,974,045 downwards.
TTTCCCCCAGTTTGGAGAAATTTAAAGGCCAGGACGCAAAGGTGACACCTAATAAGCCGACCTGCAATCCCAAGGGCAACAGTCAAGCTGATTAACCAAGTTAAAGATTGGCAGGAGGGCCTGGGTCCCTGGGCTGGACTCCGCACTGGGGACCCAAGGCCTTTGACAAAGGAGGGTGGAGGGAACTTCCCCTGACCCCTCGATGCGGGAGCCCCAGGAGCTGTGGCACCAAAACCGCTCGTGGAGCCGAGTTGGGGTGTGAGGGTAGACAAGGTTTATAAAGCTTGGAATGTTTGTGGAGTGTTTGATGGGAACAGATGTGACGTCCAGCTGAGAGCGCTTCCCCGACAGTATCCAAACTGGTCTGTCATTCATCCAAATTATTGAGTGTGCCAAGGCCTTGCCACACTCAATAATTTGGACTGACTTCAAGGGTGACACTATTTTGGTTTTGTTACCATATTCCATGGTCTTTGTTGGCTCAGAAATTTTACTGTTTGTACACCCAGAAGTAAAAGGGCTCCAGAGGACTGACACACATTGACCAAAGTCATAAGAGACAGATGTATACACAAGAAAGTCAGAATGCAGTTTTCAGAGAAAATTATCAATCAGACCAGTCACGTATGCTTCCACATCAGTAAATTCTCTCTTGAAGACAATTTTTTTTAATTGAAATATAATTGATTTACAATGCTGTGCCAGTCTCTGCTGTACAGCAAAGTGACTCTGTTTTACACATATATACAATTTTTTTTTTTTTTTGAGTATAACTGCTTTGCAATGTTGTGTTAGTTTCTGCCGCACAGTGAAGTGCATCAGCCATACACATACATGCATCTCCTCCCTCTTGGACCTCCCCCTACGATCCCACCCAACTAGGCCATCATAGAGCACCAAGGTGAGCTCCCTGTGCTAAGCAGGTTCCCTTTAGCTATCTATTTTACACATGGTAGTGTATTTATATACATTCTTTTTTTTTTTTTTTTTGCGTTACACAGGCCTCTCACTGTTGTGGCCTCTCCCATTGCAGAGCACAGGCTCTGGACGCGCAGCCTCAGCGGCCATGGCTCACGGGCGCAGCCGCTCCGCGGCATGTGGGATCTTCCCGGACCGGGGCACGAACCCGTATCCCCTGCATCGGCAGGCAGACTCTCAACCCCTGCACCACCAGGGAAGCCCTATACATTCTTTTTTTAATACTCTTTTCCATTATGGTTTATCCCAGGAGACTGGATACAGTTCCCTGTGCTGTACAGTAGGACCTTCTTGTCTATCCATTCTGAATGTAAGAGTTTGCATCTCCCAGCCCAACCCCAAACTCCCCGGCCATCCCTCTCCCCCACCCCACCATGGCAACTACAGTTCTGCTCTCTACGTCTGTGAGTCTGTTTCTGTTTTGTAGATAAGTTCATTTGTGCCATATTTTAGATTCCACATATAAGTGATATCATATGGTATTTGTCTTTCTCTGTCTGACTTACTTCACTTAGTATGATCATCTCTAGTTGCGTCCATGTTGCTGCAAAGGGCATTATTTCGTTCTTTTTATGACTCATATTCCACTGTATACATGTACCACATCTTTATCCATTCCTCTGTCGATGGACATTTAGGTTGTTTCCATGTCTTGGCTATTGTGAATAGTGCTGCTATGACCGTAGGGGTGCATGTATCTTTTTGAATTATAGTTTTGTCCAGGTATATGCCCAGGAGTGGGATTGCTGGATCATATGGTAGCTCTATTTTTAGTTTTCTGAGGAACCTCCATACTGTTCTCCATAGTGGCTGTACCAACATACATTCCCACCAACAGTGGAGGAGGGTCCCCTTTTCTCCACGCCCTCTCCAGCATTTGTTATTTGTAGACTTTTTAATATGACCATTCTGATTGGTGTGAGGTGACACCTCACTGTAGTTTTGATTTGCATTTCTCTAATAATTCGTGATGTTGAGCATCTCTTCATGTGCCTACTGGCCATCTGTATGTCTTCTTTGGAGAAATGTCTATTAAAATCTGCCCATTTTTCGATTGGGTTGTTTCTTTTTTTGTTGTCGAACTGTATGAACTGTTTGTATACTTTGGAGATTAAGCCTTTGTCAGTTGCATCATTTGCAAATATTTTCTCCCATTCCGTAGGTTGTCTTTTTGGTTTTTTTATGGTTTCCTTTGCTGTGCAAAAGCTTGTTAAGTTTGATTAGGTCCCATTTGTTTATTTTTGTTTTTATTTCTATTGCCTTGGGTTGAAGGCAAATCTTAACTTCTCCTGAAGCCAAACTATCTGATATTTTTGCATTCGGAGTCTAATTTTTAAATCCTGGGTGGGATCCCTAAACTGACTCTATTGCCCTAGTTTGACTTGAAGGGTCAGGGGACCCTGTCGTGGAGGCTGCTCCAGCCCTGAGAACCCGTCCTTCCCGTCCTGAGTCAGGGCCCCCTTTCCCCCACTTCCAGGTCTCTACTCTCCTGTGTATCCTGGATGACTCCCTTTTCCTGGGATATGTTCACACCTCCTTGAGGTCGGCCCAGGTGAGGGTGTGCATCTCCACCAGGATCTGGTAATTGTTTGCCGGTTTAATGCTGAGCACAGACCTGCATACCTATTTCTGATTATTGGGAAGTGGGAGTGGGCCTGACCTTGGCCCCCAGGAGAGTCTTCATCAGCCTTGTGAGCAGAGTCAATAAGTCCTGGGTACAAACGATCCTTTCAAAAGAAAAGAGAGGGTCCAGTCCCCCTTCTACTAAGAGAAGAATTTTGGAAAGAGATGAGCTGGCCCTGGACTAGCCCGTGTAGGTTGGAGGACAGTGCATCTCCCAGAGCCATTAGCCAGTGCCCTGTTTGGCCTGAAATCCCTTCCTTCGCCCAGCCTGGGCCCCGCCCCCTAAGCCCATCCTCCTCTGGAGTCCGGTTTAAGCCCTGCCTCCACCCACCCCCCACCTTCTTGGGACTGGCTTCCTCTCCTTGAATCCCCGTGTGTATGTCAGCCCTGGTTTCCCAGCTAGGGAAATGGCTGTGAGTCATTTCAGACCCGGCAGAGTCCTCCAGAGACTCCAGGGGTGATAATCACGCTTAAGGGTGGTAGGTGTACATGGGACTAAGTTGGAGGTGCTCTTTGGACCCTGACCTCCCAGGGTCCCAAATCCTGGGTCTTGGGTTGGGCTAGGAAGCTGCCGAGTTAACTAGCTAAACACCCCTGTCCCCTGCACCCCTTGGTTCCAATGCAGATGATCTGACCCAGGCCACACTTCAAGACCTTTTGAAAGCACTTTATCTGCATTGTCTCCTTTGAGCCTCACAACCTGCACTTTGCAGAAGTGGAAACTGAGGCTCGGAAAGGTCAAAGAGCCTGACCCAGGCCATGTGGGCAGTAAGTAGGGACGGGACAGGGGCCGGGGTGCTGGGTTTTGAGAAACCCTGTGGGGCTACACGCATCTCAAAAGGAGCTCCCCGATGGGCTTCCGGCCTGGGGGTGTCGCTTCCTGTGGGCACATCCTGGCAGCTTTCACAGAGTGGGGAGTGGGAGGGAGGCCTCCCCTTGGGGAGGGGCCTTGGGATCCTGAGGGGGAAGGGGAGAGGAGGGAGAGAGGTGCGGAGAGAGGGTCTGAGCCCCTGGGGAGGTATTTGGGGAAGCTGCAAGGAATTGGACCTTGCTTCCTCCCCCCTCCCCCCTCCCCACGCCCCTTGGGGACACTTGGCTCTGGGGTCTGCCCTGGGGACCTGCCCAGCTAACCTCTCTCCCCACCTCCTCCGGCACCCAGCCAGGGCTCCTTGAAGGTGGAGGGCGGCCAGGATTTGGGCTGGGGTGAAGACTAAGGGGGATGGGATTTGCTGTTTGCTCTGGTCTGACCCTGGAACAAAGGGCCCTTGCAGTCCGGAGTCTTTGCCTAACGCCCCCTTAGCCAGAGTAGGGGAGCCATCAACACATTAGCAACTAAAAACGTCTGCCCTGGAATTCTTTTCTGAGCCCCCTGCCTCCCCCGCCTTGCCTGTGGGGCTAATTCAGGGCCTGGGATGATGTTGATGGACTATCCCACTGCCCAGCCTCCTATTGTGTCACTAATGCTCCATCACAAAGGCCACTCACCCGTAGCAACAGTTGCTAGGCGGGTCTGATCTCCTGGGCCCCATCCCCGCCCCCTCGGCCGGAATCGGAGACTCAGGCTGGGTTGGGCCAGCCTTCCGAGAGGAGCTCCCAGGGGATTATGCACAGGAGCTAGCCCAGCTGGCATTTCCCCGTGGGCGGTCTTGGGGGGGACACGTCGGGGGGCCGAGGGAGCTCAGGATGGTCGTTCGCGGACGGCTTCTTGGATGCCGTCACTTGTGTAACCAGCGGTCCTAGTGCTCCCCCTACCCACTCCCAGGGCTTTGTCCTGGATTCTTAGCAGAATCCTTCATTAGAAACTCCACCTGGCTTTTTGCTCTAGTGACCCCGTGCTTCACGTCATTGGTGTCGCTCTGCAGAATCCTGATGGCCGCACTTTCCTACCACGTTAGGCTGTGGTTGTGCTCTTAACGGGGCTGTGAAATTGACAAAAATGGTAGATCTTCAGCCTAGAGGTGAATTATTACATGGGAATCACCTGGGCGAGTTTTAAAAACCAGGTTCTACCCCCAGAGAATCTGATTTAATGAATCCGGGGTGGGATCCAGGCATTTTCTCCTCACTAGGTGGTTGGAGACTTTGAGACATCGCCCCTCCACCGCGATGCCACCGACCCCCAGCCCCCCACTCCAGCCAGGGAGCCTCAAAATCCTCATCTGTAACATAAGACCTACTTAACAGTGCAGTTTTGAGGATTAAATGAAAGCTCTTGGCTTATGCCTGGCACATAGTAGGAGCTCAGTTAATGCTTTTTAAGTGAATCGGGCTCTAGAAGTGAAAGCTGGTTGTATTCGGAGCTAGAGCTTCTGAGTCCTAGTTTCTGGTCTGACACAAACTAATTGTGTGACCTTAAGCAACACTGCCCCCAAATTTCCTTTCTGTTCCGTCAGCTTCAAATTCTTTAATTCCATAATATCATAGACAACGGGAATTTGTAATCTTATACTAGTTTATGAAAGTAGTATGTAGTTTGAATAACTTCCCCACAAATTTACACTGCCTCAAGTAAACTGTAAGATTTGAGATAATCTAAATTGAGTCCAATGTGTTTTTAATCCAAGGGGGCTTATTATAGGGACATAGCCGCTTTTGTACCACTGAGCCTTAGTTGAATGACAGACCCCTTCTTGTACTTACAGGTTGTTACATTCTTAGATGGTAACTCATCTTCCTAGGACAACTGCAGATTTGAGTTGTTTTTCTGCATCTGGTGATAGGTTGCTAATAACAACACTGTATTACTAGTTATCATTTCTTTTTTAAAATTTTATTGGGGTATAGTTGCTTTACAACCTTGTGTTAGTTTCTGCTGTATAATGAAGTGAATCAGCTATAGGTATACACATATCCCCTCCCCCTTGGACCTCCCTCCCACGCCCCCCATCCCACCCATCTAGGTCCCCAGAGCACTAAGCTGAGCTCCCTGTGCTATACAGCAGGTTCCCACTAGCTATCTTTTTTACACATGGTGGCGTATTTATGTCAAACCTAATCTCCCAGTTCATCCCACACCCCTTCCCCCACTTTGTTCACATGTCCATTCTCTACGTCTCTGTTTCTATTCCTGCCCTGCAAATAGGTTCATCTGTACCATTTTTCTAGATTCCACATATGTGTTAATATACGATATTAGTTTTTCTCCTTCTGACTTAACTTCACTCTGTATGACAGACTCTAGGTCCATCCATGTCTTTACAAATGACCCAATTTTGTTCCTTTTCATGGCTGAGTAATAGTCCATTGTATACATGTGCCACATCTTCTTTATTTATTCATCTGTCGATGGCCATTTAGGTTGCTTCCATGTCCTGGCTATTGTAAATAGAGCTGCAGTGAACATTGGTGTGCATGTATCTTTTCAAATTGCGGTTTTCTCAGGGTATATGCCCAGTTGTGGGAGTGCTGTGTTATTATGGAGAACAATATGGAGGTTCTTTTAAAAACTAAAAATAGGGGCTTCCCTGGGGGCACAGTGGTTAAGAATCCGCCTGCCAGTGCAGGGGACACAGGTTCGAGCCCTGGTCTAGGAAGATCCCACATGCCGCGGACCAGCTAAGCCCGTGTGCCACAACTACTGAAGCCCACGCACCTAGAGCCGAGAAACCACTGCAATGAGAAGCCCACACACCGAAACCAAGAGTAGCCTCCACTCACCGCAACTAGAGAAAGCCCACGCACAGCAACAAAGACCCAACACAGCCAAAAAGAAATAAATAAAATAAATTTATTTTTTAAAACCCCTAAAAATAGAACTACCATATGACCTAGTTATCATTTCTGAGTGCTTTACAAATATTAACTCATTTGATCCTTGCAACAAGCCTCTGAGGTATGATTGGTTTGGAATATGTTGTATCTCACTGGAGCCTGAACCCAGAAGGCTGACCACAACCTCAAACCAGCTGAGAACTTTCCTCTGAGGCTTGGCTTCAGAGCCTGTTCTAACGGCACCAGTGCGGCTGTGAGGGGCTGCAGGTCTCACACTGGAAAGGGTCTCCACTCCTGGAAGTGGGGGGCTCTTGAGTTTTCAGATTCCCATCTTGGTGCTCCCATCAAGGCTTCAGTTTCTTGGGCAGAGGCTGGAGGCCAGAGGGGCATGAGCTCAGGGCCTGGACGGCCCCAGGGGAGACTTACTAGGGTGCCAGAAGACCAGGAAATGAACTGGATGCGGCTTCAGCATCTGCCCTCGTGGCTCTCCGTGCCATGGGAACTAGCAGTGGGACCGCTGACAGAATCCATGAGTGGAAACCACCCTGAGTGCAGCCCCATCAGTCCTCCGTGGCACCTCTTGTGTAGCCATGCAGACTCGATTCACCTGCCAGGGATCTTCCTTTAGACAGAATGTCATGTGTTGATCTATACATTTAAGTTCCTTTCTTTTGTCTCCTGTGCCCCTCCAACATCCGTCTATCCACCCATCCCCTAAAACGTGCCGTGTGGGGCTTACTTTTTTTTTTTTTTTGGCCGCACTGTGCAGCAGGCAGGATTAGTTCCCCAAACAGGGATGGAGCCCATGCCCCCCGCAGTGGAAGCGCGGAGTCCTAACCACTGGACCGCGAGGAAAGACCTAGCACTTGTTTTTTAAATTGAACTCTAGTTGGTTTACAATGTTGTATTAGTTTCAGATGTACAGCAAAGTGATTCAGTTACACACATATATATGGATCTATCCTTTTTCAGATTCTTTTCCATTATAGGTTATTGCAAGGTATTGAGTATAGTTCCCTGTGCTGTACAGTAAGCCCTGTCTTAGTATTTTTAAAGCTGCAAGTAGGGATTTCCCTGGTGGTCCAGTCGCGCTTCCACTACAGGGGGTGCATTTTCAATCCTGGGTCGGGGAACTAAAAAAAAAAAGAAAAGAAAAAGGTGCAAGTAGACAGCACTCTTCTTAGGTTAAAGTTTGTTTCTGGAGCTCCTGCTCTGGTCCTAGGAGAGGAGGTGGGAAGGTCAAGCGACACGGACCCCGCTCTCAGGGATCTCCGACCCAGTTGGGGTGTCTGGACAGGTGACTAGTAATGACGGAGCAGTCAAGGCACGGGGCAGAATTCTGTCCTTCCCTTCTGCAGATCAGGTGGGTAATGCCAAGATGACGTCAGCTAATAATTTTGGGTTGAGTTAATACAATGGTTCTCAAACTTTTACTCACAAAATCTTTGAGGATCCTAAAGGGCTTTTGTTTATGTGGATTATATCTACTATATCCTGTACAATATAACCAGTATTAGAAACTAAAACTGAGAAATTTTCAAAGCACAAGCCTACACAATTACACCATCTATTTTGTGTCAGAGCAATATTGCCATATATGATGCAGCTTCTGGAAAATTCTGTACACTCTGAGAGGATTAGAGTGAAAAAGAAAACATCTCAACATTTTTATGAAGACAGTTTTGAATTTGTAGGCTTTGCAAAAGTCTAGGGGACCCTAAGCGGCTCCCTGACTATCCTTTGAGAACTGCTGGAGTACAGCATTAAAGATTTGAAGATTCTAACAGAATGCCTTGATCAGTAACAAGAAAAGCATTCTTTGAAAAAATCCTTTGGGGACTTCCCTGGTGGTGCAGTGGTTAAGAATCCACCTGCTAATGCAGGGCACATGGGTTCGAGCCCTGGTCTGGGAAGATCACACATGCCATGGGGCAACTGGGCCCGTGAACCACAACTACTGAGCCTGCCCTCTAGAGCCCGCGAGCCACAGCTACTGGGCCCGTGTGCCACAACTACTGAAGCCCGCGTGCCTAGAGCCTGTGCTCCGCAACAAGAGAAGCCACCGCAATGAGAAGCCCGCGCACCACAACGAAGAGTAGCCCCTGCTCGCTGCAACTAAAGAAAGCCGGTGTGCAGCAACGAAGACCCAACACAGCCAAAAATAAATAAATAAATTTATTTAAAAAATAAAATAAACTGACAAAAGCCACATTAACAGGAGAAAAGGCATAGAAATTTTATTTGATGTTAACGTTTAATTTTTACGTGCACGGAGACCTTCATAGAACAGAAGTGAAGACCCAAAGAAGTAGGTAGACCAGGTTCTTATATACTACAGTATTTTAACAAATGGTGAGAAATTGTGGAAAAGCAATAAGACAAAGGAAAAAAGGTGTGGGCTTCCAGGTGCAGTAAATTGTGGGGAGGTAAGTGTACAGGGGAACTAATAGAAGACAGGGGTTATTTTAGTCAGGTTTGTCTGTTCAGATCCAGCTTGGAGCCCAGTTTCTGTCTCCAGTGATAAGGGCTGTTCTCCTGGAATATGGGGGCTGGAAGGGGGCGCCTTCACAGACAGAAATATATGTCCTGCTCTGAGGCAGAAAGGAGGGCACAGAGCTCTGTCTGCTTTTGTGCTTCTTAACTGCCTTCAGCTCAAAATAATCCTTATGTAAAAGTGGGATCTTTGGGGGTAGCACATTCTGATACCCTTCAGGACCCCCAGAGATGGACAAGCAAAAAGCCTGCATTTCCCCTCTGCAGCTTTTCTCTTGTGTCACCTACTGTGCACCCCTGGCTCTTCCTACTCTGCCCCGACCATTGCACTCTTGGTGTCCCTAGTGGCTTGGCCACCTCAGGGGTCCCCCGCCTCGGGGTGGGAGAGTGGGGAGATGAAGTGGGTCCTTGGAACACCCTTTGTGGCTTGTGTCCTGTCCTCAGCTGGCCTGTTCCTCATTTGCTGCACAAACGCTTACTGAGCACCGACCACGTGCCAGGCACTGTTCCAGGTGCCAGGACCCAGCCCCGAACAAGAGGCAGACACCCCAGCCTCGTGGCCCCAAAGAGCATTATCCCATTCGGGGCTGGGACTTCTGATCAACCCCAGAGGCCATCACAGGCACTGAACAAGGAAATCACAGAGTCCAACCTAGTTTTGGAGACTGTTGGCAGTTGGGACTGGAGATCTGCCCTGCTCACCTCTGACATCTGGTCGGGACCATGCTTCCCTCGCAGGTGTATGAACTGAACGGGACGGTCTACAGCCCAGAGTGGTCGGTGAGGTTGTACGAAGAAGTGGCTCGTAATTTTGCAAAAGAGCATCCTGGGTTTATTGGAATCAAACTCATTTATTCGGATCACAGGTGAGAGCGAGCATGGCTGAGGCTGAAGCAGCTAGGAAGAGATGGTCGGGGGGAGGGAGAGGAGAAAGGGGTGAGGAGGGGCTGGGAGGCTGGGGCTAGAGCCCCCGGGGGACTCCATGTGCCATAGCGGGAGTGCAGAATCCACTCTGAAATCACGACCAGGCTGGAATGAAGAGCTGTGGCAACTTTCCAGATCATTCCAGGCTGTGAATGGGTCATCAGTTATGGGTTTAGTGTTTTTGCCTGAATGTTTTTTGCTTCAATCTGCGGCTGGGTTCTGCCTCACGGCAGCCACGTCTGTGTGGAGACCTCTGTGTGGGAGCTGCAAAGAAAGACTCACCCTTGCCCTAAGCAAGAGAAGGAAGCCTACAGCGGAATTCGGGTTTTACCGAGGAAGGGTCTCCCTTTTGTCAAAAAGCAGCCAGTCTGGACCGTCGGTGCCGTGTCCAGCTGGAGGGTTTGGGGAGGGCAGACCCCGCCTGCTCAGCCCCCCGCTGGGGGAGGTGGGAGGGCAGTCAGACTTCCCTGGAGCCCCCTCCCCTCCTGGTGAGACTTGGGGCTGCCGGAGCTGGTGGGCCAGGGTGGAGCTGGCAGTGGTGGACGGTGGAGGCTCCCGGGGGCCGGGGGCAGGAGCGTGGCTGCACGGCGTCCCCTTGGCGCTTGGGACAGAGGCAGCTGCTCCCGGCACAGAGGAGGGGCGGGCAGGTGTGGGGCTCACAGAGCCAGGGATGGAACAAGTGGGCCAGTGCCTCGGCCCCATCACGGACTTGAGCCTTTTCTCTTTGTGCTTCCGTGGTGTCGCTCCCGCCTTTTCCCTGCCCTGGGCTGGAAGGGAGAGAGACGTGCGGGAGAGAAGAGACACTTTGGTCGTGTGGTTTCTGCAGTGCCCAGGCCTTGCTGACGGAACCAGGGCCCAGGCCCACCTGCCCTGGCAGGGACTGGGTGGCCTGTGGTGTTTCACAGGTGCCCAGGGAGCAGTGGGCTGGGCACATCCAGGACCATCCTCTCAGGGATGCGGGGCAAGCTTCGGGCATGGCTGCTTTGCTTCAGCCAAATGCAGACAAATAAAACTGCGTTATTTGTTTTGACCCTGTGGGTCCCCGTCCCCACTGGCTTTCCAGAGCCTATGCTCTCTGTGGACCCCGCCGGAGTCCTTGAAAGGATGGATTTGGGCAGAATTTCTCCGTGATGTGGCACTTGGTGGGCACAACAGCCTGGATGGGGCGGGGTGGTGTGGGAAGAGTGGCTGGGTGCCCTGGATGAGGCCAGACTGGCCGTGAGGGGCGCTCACGACACCCACTGGCCCCGAGGAGCCTGCGCCCGTGCTTCTCTCCATCTCTCCCACAGGTCCAAAGATGCGTCCACCATCACGAAATCCATCCAGACAGCCATGGAACTTCGAGCCAAGTTCCCCGGGATGGTGGCGGGGTTTGACCTGGTAATGGGCCCAGCCCAAAGCCCTCTGGGAAGAGCTGGGTGGCCAGCACCACTGAGACCCTCCCTCGGGGCCTGGGGGGCGGGGAAGGGAGAGCAGAAAAGTTCAGAAAAAGGCTAGAAAGGGAAGCTCCAGAACAAGGAAGGGCCAGGATGAGGGGCTGCCCCCCACTCCCCGGCCTCTGCCCTGCTCTGGCCTCAGTGCCCACGACACATCGCTCTTCAAGCTGCAGCCCAGGGCTGGGGTGTCTGGAAGGAGACACGGGGCTGGGCCTGAGCGCACCGTCCAGGATCCAAAAGCGGCCCCGCCCCCTTCACCCCAGCTGTTTCCAAAGCCCCCTTACCCCCCTGCCCCAAATAACAACCAGGCCACACTTCCAGGTGACAACTCCTTAATCTCATTAAGAGGCTAAATTAATCTAACTGGCTAAATGCACCCCTGACCCCCTCTTCCAGAATCTGCACATTTTACTCGAGACTGTGCTGAAGCCTTTACTTTCAGACCCACCAGGGCCCCGGAAGCGGATCTCAAGGAATTGTTTTCTTTGGACCAGTGTGTCCTCCTGGGGTCCTTGGGGGCTGCACAAGGGATCCGGCCTCTCCATCCCCTTTTCCCCTCTGTGCACGGCGCCTCCCGACCGGTCCCTACAGGACTCAGGTGCACCAGTCCTCGAGGGAAGCCGGGCTGGTGTTGTTCAAAGGGTCGGCTCCGGCTCCCGAGCCCCACGTTTCCTGGGGTCTGCTCTCTGTCCTGCTGCGCTGAGCACCCAGCTTGTGTTATCACGAGAGTGTCAGTGCCCCTCCCCGCTGTCTCTCCCAAGGCTCTCTCACTCCCGCCCCTGGGGGCGGGGCTTCCTTCGAAGAGCCGGAGTTTGGTGCAATTGTTGTCGGGTTTACAGCTGAGGGACTCTGCTGGGAGCTGCCAGGCCCGGGGACCCCAGGGGGCGAAGGCCAGAGTCCTCCCGACCCTGGTCTAGGGCTCAGGCTCTCCCGCCCTCTCTGTCTCTGTCTCTGTGTCTCTCTGAGTCTCTCTCTCCTCCAACAAGGAGCTCGGGCTGGAGCGCAGGGCTGGGAAGGCCGTGTGCAGGACACCACGCAAAGGCTGGGAGGGTCGAGGTACAGCCTCTGAATAAGGGGGGAGTTGTTTCGGGGCAACGCACTCTCTTTTTCTTTCCCAGTCCTGCTACTGGTCCCTCTCAAAAGGCTGTGTGCCTGAGGCCTCGGCAGTGCTGGCAGGCACAGGGCTGCAGGGCACACCAGCAAGGTCCCCCACTCTGTCCTGCAGGTGGGGCGAGAGGACACGGGCCACTCCCTGTATGACTACAAGGAGGTTTTGATGATTCCAGCCTCGCTGGGCATTAAGCTGCCTTACTTCTTCCACGCCGGAGAGACAGGTGAGCCTGTGACCCCGTCGGGGACAGAGGGGGTGATGGGCAGGGGCCCTGGCCATCTCTGAGGGCACAGACGGGACACCGGGAAGCGGACTGACAGCCCCAAGGCGTCTCGCGGCACCTGTCCCTTTCACGTACATGATCACATCCGTCCTGACAGCAACGCCCAGAGAAGGAGGGCGTTTGTGCCCCTCACATACATTATTCCCAGCTCTCAGCCGGTCCCGCCAGGAGGGCGCTGTTACTCCCATTCACAGGTGAGGAGCCCAAGGCTCCAGCCAAATACGGTAACTGGTCCACGGTAAGGAGCTGGGAACATTTCTGATGATCTCCTTTTTATAAGGCATGAACTGTGCTTCCGAGGTCGACTCACCTGCAAAGTGGCACACCAGAGGGTGGTGGGAGAGGGACCACCAGACCAGCGCCATGTCTGGGAGGCCCTGTCCACACCCACCAGGCTGAAGGGGGGACCCCACCCCACTCAGGCAGCCTGGCTGCCCTTGTTTCTGAAATGCCATCCGCCCAGCCATGTCTCTGCTCCTCAAAGCTCAGTCCACGGGCTCACTGGTCATCGCTCAGCCTCCAGACATTCCAGACCTTAAATAAAACATGTCAACCCTTGGGCTTCCCTAGTGGCGCAGTGGTTGAGAGTCCGCCTGCCGATGCAGGGGACGCGGGTTCGTGCCCCGGTCCGGGAGGATCCCACATGCTGCGGAGCGGCTGGGCCCGTGAGCCATGGCCGCTGAGCCTGCGCATCCAGAGCCTGTGCTCCACAACGGGAGGAGGCCATAACAGTGAGAGGCCCGCGTAACGCAAAAAAAAAAAACAAAACCAAAAAACCATGTCAACCCTCAGCAGAAGCAGCACCCGGTCACAGCTGCGACATCAGATCCCAGGGAAGGTTTGGGGGGCTTAGACCTGCTGCATCCCGACTGGCACCCCTCAGAGCACCTTAGGCTCCTGCCACCCGAGAAGACCTAGGAGACAAGGGCAGAGCTGTGGGAGCCGGGATTTCACAGCCGGGCTCTAACCTTGGGGTCTCGCATCATCTCCCAGAGGAAGGCTCCTGTGCACTAATCTCTTATTTACTTATTTATATAGGCTGCCCCGGGTCTTAGTTGTGGCATGCGAGCTCTTAGTTGTGGCATGCGGCATGCGGGATCTAGCTCCCTGACCAGGGATCATGGAGTCTTAACCACTGGACCACGAGGGAAGTCCCGCCAGGGAAATCCCACGTTAATCTCTTTTTCCTGACATTATTTTCAAGTTCATTTAGATCCAAGCTGTTCTAGAAGATTTAAAGAATTGTTTGTGGGGATGGGGAAGTGGAGATGGGTCAGGGGGTGTGTGTAGTGGGGGCGTTAGCCTTGAAGACCGCGTGGTTTGGTTGGGAAAATCATACTCACCTCTGTGAAATCATCTCAGTTCCAAGACGCATGGTCCTAGGAGAGGATTTTGCCAGGACTTGGGTATTTGATACCTTTATTTAAAAAGAAAAAAATATTTGAAAAGAAATATTAGTTAGGAAACTAGTGAAAATCCACCTGAAGCACATGCCCTCACCAGCAATGGGAATACTTGGGTTTCATTCCCAACAGAAAAGTGGAGTTTTCACATTTCACATGTGAATCAGTCAGGATGCTTTTGGCATCCAGGCATGGGGCCCTCCCTCACACCTGGGTCTCACAATTAGGTCTTCTGTGATCTCCCGCAATAAGCAACCTCTGCTTTCTTTCTCTGTCCGGGATTTCACCCCACTTGGTCACAGATAGTGAAGTCACAACCAGGCGTGACCAAAGAGGAGCTGTTTCCTCCAGGGCACCTCCTTGTACGGGGCGGGGCGGGGGGAAGCTGCAGGAGTCCTCACCCACACCCTCGCCCCCAGGCTGGCAGAGTCAGAACTGCCTTGCTCACCTCCAGCGAGGCCCTGCCAGCGGAAAGCTGCCTCGGGGTGGCTGGTTCCTGCCGGCTGTTGCCATCCTGCTACGGGTTGTCCCAAGAGTTCTGTTAAAGATAGAAATTAAAGTACGTACAAATCATTATAGTGACCGAGTCTGCAGCACATTCTTATAGAGATCCTACACATAAAATTCCCAGAAAACAGCTCTGGAAACAAACATGAAATGGAAAGAAAGAATATGGACGGTGGGTCGGGTAGGCCAAGGCTGGTAACCCAGTTTTGCTGCCTCCTACCTGAGGACCTTTCCTGAGTGTATAAAGCCCGTGTGGGTTTCAACTTCCTCAACTGTTACATACGTACATACATACATACGTACCTATAGGCAGGCCGCACCTCTCTTCAGCATCGTCATAATGAAAACGTGTGCGCGTGTGCGCTCTTGTGTTAGTGTTCATTTCTCTTCCTTTTCCTGCTTGGGGAGTCTGGGCCCTTCACCTGCAGATGGTCTGTGGGTCCCATCCATCCTAATGAAGACCCACCCCCTTTATTCCTAGACTGGCAGGGTACTTCCGCAGACAGAAACGTTCTGGATGCCCTGATACTGAACTCGACCAGGATTGGCCACGGGTTTGCTTTGAGCAAACACCCGGCCGTCTGGGCTGAGGCTTGGAAGAAGGACATCCCCGTCGAGGTCTGTCCCATCTCCAACCAGGTACGCAGGCTCCCTGGGGCCGGTGGAGGGCACTCTCCTCCCCCAGCCACGACCAACCTTTCTCCTGCGTAATCTCTCCGTTAACTCCCTTGGTTTCTCTGTCCCTCCACTCTCTCACTCCCGTTTGTGAAGTTATGTAGGAATGGACTTTGCCTAAACCGTTCCTAGTAATGAGGGTCCCCAGTGGGGCGGGATTGTGGGTGAAGCTGTGAACAAAGCTAAAGGGGCCCTGGACGGACACGCAGAGGGTAGTGTGGGGTCCCACTGCCGCGCAGCTGCTTGGGGCTTTGTGCTTAGGACAGCTGCTGCGAGCAGGACCAAGAGAGACCAGATGTTTGTGGAGAAAACGAGGAATCGCACGGCCTCACCTTCCTCGTGATGGCTCTTCATGGATGCACGGTTGTCTCTGACTGGGCAGGTTCTGAAGCTGGTGTCTGACCTAAGAAACCACCCTGCAGCTGTGCTGATGGCCACCGGGTACCCCATGGTCATCAGCTCTGATGACCCCGCTACTTTTGGAGCCAAAGGCTTGTCCTATGATTTCTACGAGGTCTTCATGGGCATCGGGGGGATGACGGCCGACCTGAGGACACTCAAACAGCTGGCCATGAACTCCATCAGGTGGGTGTATGTGTTCTCCTCTTTGGTCACCGCCTGTGTTGACCGCTGCGAGGTTTGGGCGGAGGCCTGAAGCTTTCCGTGCGCTTCTCCGCATCGTCTCTTAGCCTGTGACTGCTCTCGGGCTGGGGACATGGTGCCCTGCCAGCATCCGAGGTCCCCTCCCGCCCCTTCCCAGGCTGACCCGGGCGCCCCTCCCCCACAGGTACAGCACCCTGTCGGAGCCGGAGAAGCAGTTGGCCATGGCGACCTGGGAGGAGAGGTGGCAGAAGTTTGTGGCCCAGCTGGCAAGGGGCCCCAAGTGAGGAGACGGCCGGCTGTCACCCGCTGCCTCTGCTTCCCTCTGCCCCGGCCTCACCTTCTCTCAGCCGATCCGGAACCCAGGGAAGTCACCTCCGTCTCTTTACCAGAACCGACCTGCGAAGGCCACCCTCCACCTCCACCTTGCCCCACCTCTCAGAGCCTCATCCGTGGACCCCACACACCTCGTGGAATGTCCTCCCTCGGCCTCAGTGACACAACCCCTCCGGGTTCCTGCTTCTCTCCGGCCGCAGCTCCCGGGGGTCCCCGTCCCCAGGCTCTTCTCGGCCTGATCTCGGGTGGGCGTCCCTCAGCTCAGCCCTGCGCTCGTCTCGGCTGCTTCCCTCCCCTTTTCTCTCTTCACTCCACACTCTTCTCCTGGGTGGTCTCGTCCACTCCTTCCCTTTAGAAGCCACGTACTTGTGGATGATTCCCAAACCCGTGGATGATTCCCAGTCGATACACTCGATGGCCCACAGGAGCCTCGGAGACTGGCTCCGAGCAATGCTTCCCTCCCAGGCGTCTCAGTGACTGGCATCTCCGTCCACGCGGCGCAGAGGTGGTCAGAGGAGGCCTTGCTGCCCCTGCTCACCCGCCCTCCCTCCACTGCCGCTGCCTGCCCTCCAGCCGCTGTACACACTCTGGCCTGACTCACAACAGTCCCTAGCTGCTCCCTCTCTTCTCTTTGCCCTTTCCAGCTCATTCTCCCGGAGCAGTGACTGTTTAAAGTTAAATTAGGGACTTCCCTGGTGGCGCAGTGGTTAAGAATCTGCCACCAATTCAGGGGACATGGGTTCGAGCCCTGGTCCGGGGAGATTCCACATGCCACAGAGCAACTAAGCCCGTGCACCACAACTACTGAGCCTGCGCTTTAGGCCCTGTGAGTCACAACTACTGAGCCCGTGAGCCACAACTACTGAAGCCCGCGCGCCTAGAGCCCGTGCTCCACGGCAAGAGAAGCCACCGCAGTGAGAAGCCCATGCACCGCAACGAAGAGTAGCCCCTGCTCGCCACAACTAGAGAAAGGTCGTGCACAGCAATGAAGACCCAACACAGCCAAAAATAAATAAAATAAATAAACAAATTTATTTTTTAAAAAGTTAAATTAAAGCAGGGTCCTCCAGTGTGACAAGTCTGTGCACTTAGGAAACTCCTGTCCCCACCGGGCACGTAGCACCCTGTGAGCTGGGGTCCCTCCCACTCCATCCTGCCCTGCACAGGACTCCAGCCTCGGGTCCCGAGCTCTGCCCACCCCAGGGCCCGCCTGGGTCTCTCTGCTGGGAATGCTTCTTCTCCCGCTCGTGTCTGACTCTTGTCACCCTCGGGCTCCACGTCCTTGTTTCACAAAGGCTTCTCCCTCGGGGCGCCTTGCTCTCCCCTCCCACCCCACCGCGATGTGTGATGACCATGTATTTAGTTCTGCGGGGCCGCCCTCCCCCACGCCGTCATCTCCCCGTGGACGGGCACGAATGACCAGGTCACGTCCACCGCGACCCCGGAGCCCAGCCCGTGCCCAGTCAGCCCCCAATAAACATGGAGTTGCAAGAACGGACGTGCCCTGTTCGTGCTGAGCTGAGGTCAGGTCCCGGCTCCCAGCCTGGTCTCTGGGAGAAGGAAGTCGAGGAGCTGGCCCTGGCCTCACGTGGCCCCAGGCTGCGAAGGAGAACCGAAGTCATTACAAGTGCCCTGTGGATGCGGTGAAGCCCACCCTCTCCCTGGGTCCTGGCTCCTGGCGCTGGGACAGCCTTGCTGACTAGGGTGCTCAACCACAGGCTGGTATCCAGAGGGAACCAGATGCCCTTGAAGACCTTTTGATTCATGGCCTTAACCAATCCCAGCAGGGGGCACACGGGTCCCAACTGAGCTGACTTCGATTCAATGATGGTGACAATGGAACTTAGCAGAACGGGCTTCGGTAGCAAGCTGCCACAGTCATGGGGGTCTCCCAGGAGTGTAGCATCTCTGATTTGGGAAAACTAACCGCTGTGGTGCCTTCGTGCCAGTTCAACAGGCAGAGTCCGAGCAGAGAACCAGAAACACCAGCAGAGCCAGACCGGGACTCGCCAGGAGGGAGGAGCTGTGGCCCCCGGGTTCTGCTGGGCAGAGAAGGTAAAACTTGTTTCACTCACTCCTCCTGTGACTTCCCGGAGGGGCCCTGACATACAGGTCTTCGGGGGAAACGTGTGTTAGTTGAATTCTTGTAAGCAAAACCTTGCTGCACTCAGGGGCTCGCTGTTTCTTTAAGGGAAATCTGTAGCAAAACCTCCTGTTCACCAAACACCTTTTGTGATTTGAACTCCTGGAGTCTGTATCTATTTGTTTTTAGAGTGAGGTCAAACCCTTTGTCCTCCTTTGTCAAATGAATGGTCTGGGCTGGAAAACCAGAGTCCCCATCATCTGGCCCCCGATGGGTGCCCTGGCCTGGCCTTCTGGTCCTGGAGTTTTGCTTCCGTCCAGGACAGCTTGGGGTGGGGGGCGGTTCTGGAAGATCCAACTGACAAAATGCTGCTGGAGATGTGAATCATCCCCTTTCCCAGCAGTTTAGAAGTTGGGATCCAACCTCAGGGAAAACCATGGAACATTTAATCTTATAATCTTGAAATAATGTGAAACTTCAGAAAAGTAGCAAGAATAGTACAAAGAACTCTAAACATAAATAAATAAACCATGTTTATTAGTTTCTTGTGTTTCTTTGTACAAAATAAACAAATGCACATGTGAACTCTCTGTTTCCTCTTTCTGTGATGAAAGGCACACGTTGCCCACTGTCCTGAGCAATTGAAAACATAAATGAAAAACGTGATAATCAGAAGATCCTAGAATAAAAGGAAGGAGAAATGACGCTGAACTCTGATGAGAAATTAGCTTTAGGCAAGAGAGAATGTGCATCCACTGAGGATTATTGTCTGAATCGAGACCATTACTCCCCTCGTGGCTGTTTTAGTTACCTAGTGCTGCATAGTATATTATCCCAAAATGTAGTGGCTTAAGAAAGCAATAAGACGTATTGTCTCTCACGGTTTCTGTGGGTCCGGGATTTGGGGTGGGCCCAGCTGGGCAGTTCTGTTTGCGGCAGTTCCGTCTCTCTCGTGAGTTGGAGGGGTGGGAGTGGCTGGGGGCTGGCCGGGACCTCCTTGTCTCCACACAGCCTCTTGCCTCAGCCAGGGGTCTCTGCACAGGCCCGGGTGGGCTTCCGCACAGCATGGCGGCCGAAGGCTTCAAGAGTACGTGTTCAGGGAACAAAGCAGAAGTTCTATTGCCTTTTCTGATGTAACCTTGGAAGTCCCCTGGCATCACATCTGCCATACTCTTGGGTCATATCTCTCTAGGCTAAACCCTCCCGGTTTCAAGAGGAGGGGGAGAGACCTTGCCTTCTGATGGAAGATGGTCAAGGTCACATAATAGGAAGGACATGTAAGATGCTGTAGAAAATATCTGGAAGAGACAACCACCAAATGGTGGTTTTTCTGGTTCTACCATTTCTTCCGTATGTATGAGCTGCCATTCTGCTCTAAGAACTTTCTCCGATCGATTGGTTATCAGGTGCTGCCCAGAACTTCCTCAGGAAGACCTGCCTGTTTAATTTTTAAAGCTCACCAGAACAGGATTCTGTGACCCATCTCAGCCACCTTGTCCAGATCCCCAAATGTCCCTTTCCCCAGGTCAGGAGTTTGAAGCACTGATGTGAGCCATGCCTCTTGCAAGACTGGACTCCTTGAGGTCTGGATACTTGTAGATGCATCTATCGGCCGAAATTAAGTCAGCTTGCTAGAGTATAAATATTATTTTCACATACATAATATATGTTACTTTAAATAGCAGTCATCCTAAAATAATGTAACCTTCTTTGGTCTTTCTTCTGTGTCCCGAAGCATGTACATCAAAGGTGTGGGATCTGGGATCATGGTGGGGACAGGGAGCGACTTCAGATGGGCTTTGTCCTGAGAAACATCTGTAGCTCCCAATGCTCACCGCCGATGGTGCGGCTGGGGCACAGACGCTGGGTTCCACGGGGTCCAGGCTTTTTAGCCAATAGAGCCTCTTCCTCCTTCAGGGTGGCCAGGATCCAACCTTCCAAAGGGCCTTTCCTTGGGGACTGTCCAGAGACCGTATGTTAGGAGATGAGGTCTGCCCAGTCCAGCCAGACCTCCCACGGGGAAGGGGTGGGAGGACTGGAAGTTTTAGGTTCACAGAATATCAGAGCGGGGAGGGGCCTAAACGTCATTCTATCTACCCTCTCTGAGGGACAGAGGACGAAACTGGGGCCCAGAGAGGGTCAGTAACTTGCCCAGGTCACACAGCAGGTGATAGAAGGTTCCTTAGTCTTGCCTCAGTGCTCAGCCTACAATACGGGGCTGTTTTCTCTCCTGTCAGGGGCCCATCACCCTGGTGGGACCGGGTCAGTTCTCTGAGGGTGGAGTTCGCACTGCTCAACCTCCAACCCACCCACGACAGCCGCTTCACCCCTGTTCCGGCTCCATGAGGCCAGGACGCATCAGCCCTCGGGGGACAGGCTGACCCCTCCCGTGACCCCTGGCTTCCCTTGGCCTCGGCTTCCTGTGGCCCCGGAGGAACGGATTCTTGCCCAGAGCCTTTGTCCAGGGTCCTCCGCCCCCGCCCCACCCCCCGGCCCCCGGGGACCGTCGTTTGGTGGGAAGTGGCCGGAGGAAGGAGTCGGAAAGCAAAGGCGATGCTTGCGGCCCGCACCTTCGGCACCTGCGACACCTGCGGCGGCGGCACCTGCGGCGGGCGGCGCGCTGCTGACCCCTGGTGGCCACACATGGTAGCGCAGGTGCCGCCGCTCGCTCCCGGCGCCCTTTCCGGCTCAGACCCGCAGGGGCAGGTGCGCTCGCTTTGAAAACACATCGGCCGGAATTCCACTTCCTCCTTCCCACGGTGACCAGACCTGGGGTCCGTTCCCCCGGCTCCGGCCGTCTCACTTGCACTACCTGCCTCCCCTGCTTTGCTTTTGCTCCCCATCTCCTCCGGGAGAAAGGCCCGCCCCTGCCATGGGCGTCCTGCCCTCTGGCCCCATTCAGAGCTGGTAGCGGGACGGGAGGGCAGGGCCATCGAAGTGTTTAAATTTTGTTATAGTAACATAAGAAGTTCGAATAGGTATGGAATCACATTTCAAAAATCAAAAAAACATGAAAAGGGATAGGTTGAAACATTTACACCCACCTCCACTCCCCACGCTTCTTTCCCACCCCACCTATTTTTCCCACCGTGTTTATTAGTTTCTTGTGTTTCTTTGTGCAAAATAAACAAATGCACATGTAAACTCTGTTTCCTCTTTCTGTGATGAAAGGCACACGTTGCCCACTGTCCTGAGCTTTGCTTTTAGTTGAGGGTCTTTCCCCACCCTCTGTCTCACTGTTTCTCAGTGGGGACACACCAGAGCTTAATAAACAAGGCCCAGATAGCTGACACCTGGATTGTTTTCAAATATCTGTTATTATAAACTCTTGGGAATTCCCTGGTGGTCTGAGGGGTTAGGACTCCACGCTTCCACTGCAGGGGGCACGGCTTTGATCCCTGGTTGGGGAAC
This sequence comes from Mesoplodon mirus, assembly GCF_964341445.2. NCBI lineage: Eukaryota > Metazoa > Chordata > Mammalia > Artiodactyla > Ziphiidae > Mesoplodon > Mesoplodon mirus. The sequence goes on along the minus strand of NC_138987.1, from coordinate 101,952,471 downwards.
TAAGATCCTGCATGCCTCATGGTGTGGCCAAAAAAAAAAAACCCTAAAGCCAAAAACCAAACAAAGAAACCATACACAAAAAACCCACAAAAGCTCTTGCAATGTAATCAGTACCTAATATATGCAATGAATGAATAAATGGCCAGGTGACAGAAGCCCTGAGGGCACTTCCCTAGGTTTATAGACATGCCCCTTCCTCCAAGGCACCAGCTCCAGGGAAGGCTCTAGGACGTTTGAAACAGTCATCTGTGCAGCAGGGGGAAGTAGGGTCTTGCTTTATTGGTCAAACACTCGGTCCAGGCAGATTAGAAGTAGAAATGAAAAAAGGAAAATATATGAACAACATTCTGAAGGAAAAAATAAGAAACCGGACATAATTTTCTGTAGATGAGGGACACCTGCAATTCTGTCTTCTCAGAAGGGGGTTGGAGGCCGAGGGGTCAGCGCCTCAGTCTGCGAGCTCTGGGAATGCCCCCTCTCTGACCCCCTCAGTCCTCTCTGCCCCAAACATCCTCTGATGCTGGGAGCCGTATCGGGGCCCCAGACCTCTTCCAGAAAAGCCCACACTTCAACCCCAGTAACTCACCCAAGGCCAAATGCAACAAAGCCGCCAGGAGGAGAGGTGAATGGGTCAGAGCCTGGGAGGAGTGTGGCGGGGCCGTGAGCTCTGGTTCCACGTGGATTCCTGCCCCGCAGACTGGGAGGCCCGTGGGAGGTGAGGGGTCGGATGGGGGTGCATCTGGGGAGGTCAGCACGGGAAAGAGAGAAGAGTGCTGGTCCCTGAGGTCTGAGCGCCAGCCAGAGGTCTCTGCCACCATGTCCAGCGCTCTGACCCTCGTCCACAGCTCACAGGGCTTCTGGGCTGACGGCCTCATTTTATCACAGGAGGTGCTGGGCCCGGTGTGCTCTTAGAGCCCTTTCTGGCTCTGACAGTCAGTTCTGTGCTCTGAAGGAGGGGTTGACACTGCAGGGAGAAAACTCCGTCCATGGGGAGGCGGTAGTGCCAATGGGAGAGGGGAAGGATGTGCCAGCCTGTGAGTGGAAACCAACCCTGAGTTCATCTTGGCAGGAAAGCCTCTGGTGAGGACCAGCGGGCAGCCGGGCCGGAGAGGAGAGGCCGGCCAGCTTCCCCAGGAGGAGAGCAGGGATTACCGCGCACCATTTCAGCAGCACCTCTGCAGGCTCCGTCACTGCTCTTTTTTCTTTTCTTCTGTTTCTTCCAGTTTGTTTGGTGACGGAACAAGCCGTGTCCTGTAGAGCGCCCCGTCCGGAACTGGCTGCATCCCCTCAATGCTCCTGACCGTGTCCCTCTGCCTTTCATCTCCTGTCAATCGGTGGTTGGACCTAAAGTCTTGGTGAGACGTCATTGATCCTCTCGCAGGCAGGACTAGGTCATGAGTCATAACAACGCACGCCAGCGCGCAGCAGCCAGGCTCAGGCTGTGCCCTGCGCAGGGTTGGAGACGGGGGGCAGCCCCTCCATTTGCTCCCCCCCAGCCACCTGTGGGAGGACAGTCAGACTCCCCAGGAGCCTCCTCTCCCCCCACCCCCGTTCCCGAATGCCCTCCCCTCCTTGTGAGGCCCAGGGCCGCAGCCCTGCGGTCATCTGTTCACGGAAGTCGTTCTATAGGACTTTCTTCTACGGAGGGGCCAAGGTGTCAGAAGTCACCCTTCCGCCCTCTCTGCAGTTGGGGCGGGAGGGCAGAGGCGGGGGGCGGGGCTCGGTGACAGTGCTTTACCTCAGCAGGTTGTAAAGATTTTCTGTAAATGTTACCTGGCTGCAAATCAGGGCCACGTAATCCATCTGACACTGTCCCACCTGGTGGACCAGGGCTCCCACTCAGACCCGCTGCAGCACGAGGCCATCCAGGAACCAAACCTCGTCACCCAGGATTAACACAGCCATGTCCCCTGCCTGCCTTTCCCGAGCAGGGGGTACAGGTGGGCCTGGAAACATGGAGCAGTGCAGTGACCTTGTGCTGGTGGGAGCTGAGCTCCGAGCCCTCAGGCCCCTGTGGGCCTTTGCTGTGCCCGCTGCCACCCTGTGGTACCTCTATGTCCACCTCCTGCCCACTTACAAAGCCCGCATTCAGGATGGGAGCGTCAGCCATTCATACCATGGAGTGAATTATCTCAACTTTCTGTGTCCCTGTTTGCCCCGTCTTACGTCAACGTTCTATGCAAGGTGTAGAAGGTGATTCCTTGGGGGTTTGCGGGGAGGGGTCCGGGAGCTGGCCTGGGCACTGGGGACCTCCCAGCCACACTGGAGGCCACTTCTTCCACTAATCGGCAGGGCATGCGAAGGCAGTGGGAGGAGGCTGTCGGGGTTTGGGGGATAAATCATAAACGACCACCTTGCTTTCCTGCTTGCATCTAACTCGGTTGGAAAACAGATGTAGGACAGTTGGAAATAAAAGGTCAGATGTATTCCTGCTGAAAGCCTGTTGGAGAGCATGGCTTATTTGGGAGACGAATGGACTTGCTGACACTCTACCCTTGACTTACACTTATCCAGCCATCCCTGGCACAGCTGAAACCCCAGCCTTTCAATACTGGACCGAACACCGGGGCCCCTGACGGGGCAGTTCCCAGAGGGAAGAGAGGCCGAGCCGCGGCCGCCCATTCTTCCTTCCAAGCTCACCCATCGGGAGAGTCCTGTGTCCTCGGCCTGGGTGGAGAGAGGCCCAAGTGCTGTGGACCGACGTTCCTCTTCAGGGAAACGCGGGGAGGGATCAGTATTCCTCCCAACAGAGGCGAACGCACTCTCCTCTTGGGACTCTCCCGCAGCACCACCCAGGGGGCCTGGGGAAGTAGCCGTGAGATAAACCCCCCTCTGTCCTGTCACTGACCATCCGCCATGCCCACCCGCCGCCCTGCTGCCCATCCTCCACTCTCCTTCGAGCCACAGCATCCCTGCCGTTCCTCTACTGGGAACCCACAAGCTCTCTGACCTGTTTCTTTTGTCTGCTTCCTCCTGGTGTGAGGCATAAAATGCCAATTCCCCCCCCCCCCATATCCTTTATTCCCTTCTTATGTGGAAAAGGAACCCCTGATTTTTAGCCAGGCATAAAGCTACATTTCCCAGCTTCTTTGCTGCTAGATGTGGCCATGTGTATGTGCTTAAGTTTTGGCCAATGAGGTATAAGCAGAATGGGTATATAAGACTTCTTGGAATTGTACCTGTAGGGAGATGGCATTCCCTTTTTTGTCTCTTCTTTCCTGATGGCTGGAATGTGAACGTGATGGCTGGATCTTGAGCAGCTATCTTGGACCATGAAGTGGAAGCTGTGCAGCGAAGATGGCAAAGGAGAAAAATAGGAGCCTGGGTGCCTAATAAGTTTGTGGAGCCACAATACCAAGCTTGTACTCTTCTCTCCCAACCTTGTTCACATGAGAGAAACAAATCTGTTTCTTATTTAAGCCACTGGTCTTTGGAGGTTTCTGTTAACGGCAGCCAAACCTAATCCTAACTAATACAAAGTATGTGCATGGGTGTGAGCAGGCTTATGCTCATGTGTGTATATGCAAACATGTAAAAGCAAGTTTATGGGGAAAGTAGCAGTGTGGATAGTCATCCACTTACCTGTTAATTTTTTTTTGAGGGGGGGTAGGAGTTTATTTATTTTTGCTGTGTTGGGTCTTCGTTTCTGTGCGAGGGCTTTCTCTAGTTGCGGCAAGCGGGGGCCACTCTTCATTGTGGTGCGCGGACCTCTCACTATCGCAGCCTCTCTTGTTGTGGAGCACAGGCTCCAGACACGCAGGCTCAGTAGTTGTGGCACACGGGCCTAGTTGCTCCGCGGCATGTGGGATCTTCCCAGACCAGGGCTCGAACCCGTGTCCCCTGCATTGGCAGGCAGATTCTCAACCACTGCGCCACCAGGGAAGCCCCCCCGTTAATATTAATTGTACATCTGTAATGTGCCCCTCACCCTGACAGGCCTTATGAGAGAGACAAAGATGAGCAGAGAGGGACCCTGCCCCCAAGGATTTCTGTTGTTGTTTCTGTTGTTAGAGGGTGGTCCTTAACCTCTTCTTCCTTAAGGACCCGAGAGGATCTAAGGAAAGCTTGTCAATATTTGAACACACATGCACACAGAGCTTGGGTTACAGTGATCAGGTTGGAAGCTCCCAGAATGCACCTTCTGTTCTGTAATCATTCCTGAAAAACACCAGCCCATTTCTGATCCCTGCCAAAGATGGAGCTGAGTTCACAGCCAAGGAAGACGGAAAGCAGGGCAGACCCAGACAGGGACAAACCTGACCCAAACTGAGAACCCTGGAGATGAAAGAGCAGTGATTACAATATAATTTTGATCACCAAGTTGCATAACAAATTTCCCCAAAACTTAATGACTTAAAGCAACACACATTTATTATCTCCTAGTTTCTGAGGGTTAGGACTTCAGGAGTGACATAGCTGAATAGCTCCATCTTGGGGTCGTTCATGAGGTTTTGGCCAATATGTCTGCCACGGCTGAAGGGTCTGCCTCCAAGATGGTTCTCTCACTCAACTGTGGGCAGGAGACTTCGGGTCCTCATCTGTGGGCCTCTCCAGAATTGCTAGAGTGTCTTTATGACATGGCATTTGACTTCCTTAGAATGAGTGATCCAAACAAAGGTAATGTGGAAGCCACAATATCTTTTATGACCTAGCCTTGGAAATCACATAACATCACGTCTGCCCCATTTTACTTATTCAAAGTGAGTCATTGGGCTTCCCTGGTGGCACAGTGGTTGAAAGTCTGCCTGCCGATGCAGGGGACACGGGTTCGTGCCCTGGTCCAGGAAGATCCCACATGCTGCAGAGCGGCTGGGCCCATGAGCCATGGCCACTGAGCCTGCGTGTCCAGAGCCCGTGCTCCTCAATGGGAGAGGCCACAACAGTGAGAGGCCCACGCACCGCAAAAAACAAAAACAAAAACAAAGTGACTCATTAAGTGCAGCCTACACTCAACGGGAGGGGAATTAGATTCCACCTCTTGAGAAAAGTATTGTCAAATAAACCGTGGACATATTTAAAAACCACTACACCAAGAAATGCTCTAATTACTGAAGTAGTTTCTAGGTAGTTTGATAGCAGGAAGAAATTGAGAACATTCTAATCCTGGAAAGCTATGTCCCCTGGCAGGGTTTATGTGTTGGGCTATTGTAGGTTTGAGTAATGTGAGTCAGTCTTCCAGATCCTGCTCAACTGTGGGTAAGCTGACATTATTAAGATCTTGGTATGATTTCAATCTTCTGAAATTTGTTAAGATTTGTTTTATGGCCTAACATATGATCTATCCTGGAGAATGTTCCATTTGCACATGAGAAGAATGTGTATTCTGCTTCTGTTGTGTGGAATGTTCTACAAATATCAGACCATCTGGTCTAACGTGTCACTTAACTCCAATGTTTCCTTACTGATTTTCTGTCTTGGTAGGCTATCAATTGATGTAACAGGGGTATTCAAATCCCTTTCTATAATTGTATTGATCTCTATTTCTTAACAAATATCTTTTGTAACAAGTATTAACAAATTTAACAAGACTGAAATCATATCAAGCATATTTTATGGCCACAATGGTATGAAACTAGAAATCAATTACATGAAGAAAACTGGGAAATTCACAAATATGTGGAGAATAAAAAACATGTTACTGAATAACCAATGGGTTATTAATTAACCCATTAATATTAAAAGAAAAAATTTAAAATGCCTGGAGACAAATGAAAATACAACATACCAAAACTTATAGGATGCAGCAAAAGCAGTTCTAAGAGGGAAGTTTGTAGCAATAAATGTCTAGCTCAAAAAACAAGAAAAATTTCAAATAAACAACCAAACTTTATACCTCAAGGAACTAGAAAAAGAAGAACAAACAAAGACCAAAGTTAGCGGAAGGAAGGATATAACAAAGGTCAGAGCAGAAATAAATGAAATAGAGACTAAAAAGACAATAGAAAATATCAATAAAACCAAAAGCTGATTCTTTGAAAAGATAAACGGAACTGACAAACCTTTAGCTAGACTCATCAAGGAAAAAAAGAGAGGACTCAAATAAATGTCAGAAATGAAAGAGGAGGTGTTGCAACGGATACTACACAAATACAAAGGATTATAACAGACTACTATGAACAGTTATATGCCATGAAATTGGGCAACCTAGAAGAAATGGATAAATTCCTTGAAACATACAACCTTTAAAGGCTGAATCATGACAAAATAGAAAATATGAACAGACTGATAACTAGTAAGGAGACTGAATGAGTAATAAAAAAAAAAAAACCCTTCCAACAGGGACTTCCCTGGTGGCCCAGTGGTTAAGACTCCATGCTTCCATTGCAGGGGGCACAGGTTCAATTCCTGGTCAGGGAACTAAGATCCCACATGCCACATGATGTGGCCAAAACAAACAAACAAACCCTCCAACAAACAAAAGTTCAGGACCAGATGGTGAATTCTACCAAATATTCAAATAATTAAAACCAATCCTTCTCAAACTTCCAAAAAAATAGAAGAGGAGGGAACACTTCCAAACTCATTTTTCAAGACCAGCATTACCCTGCTACCCAAACCAGACATGGACACCACAAGAAAAGAAAATTACAGGCCAATATCCCTAAAGAATGTAGAGGCAAAAATACTCAACAACAACATATTAGCAAACCAAATTCAACAGTACATTAAAAGGATCATACACCATGATCAAGTGGGATTTATTCCAGGGATGCAAGGACAGCTTGTCATCCACAAATCAATCAATGTGATACACCACATTAACAAAATGAAGAATAAAAATCATATGGTCATCTGAATAGATGCAGAAAAAGCTTTTGAAAAAATTCAACATTCATTTATGATAAAAACTCTCAACAAAGTGGGCATAATAAAGACCATATATGACAAACCTACAGCTAACATCATACTCAATGGTAAGAAGCTGAAAGCATCTCCTACAAGATCAGGAACAAGACAAGGATGCCCACCCTTGTCACTTTTATTCAACATAGTATTGGAGGTCCTTGTCAGAGCAATCAGACAAGAAAAAGAAATAAAAGGCACTCAAATCAGAAAGGAAGAAGTAAAAGTTTCATTATCTGTAGATGACATGATACTATACACAGAACTCTAAAGACTTCACACACACACACACACGCATACACACACACAGAAACCCTGTTAGAACTACTAAATTAATTCAGTAAAGTTGCAAGATACAAAATCAATATATAGAAATCTATTGCATTTCTATATACTAATAACAGAATATCAGAAAGAGAAATTAAGAAAACAATCCCATTTACCACTGCATCCAAAGGAATAAAATAGGGACTTCCCTTTTGGTGCAGTGGTTAAGAATCCTCCTGCCAATGCAGGGGACACGGGTTCGAGCCCTGGTCCGGAAAGATCCCACATGCCTCAGAGCAACTAAGCCCGTGCATCACAGCAACTGAGCCTGTGCACCACAACTACTTAAGTCTGTGTGCCCTAGAGCCCACGCACTGCAACTACTGAAGCCTGTGCACTCTAGGGCCCACGTGCCACAACCACTGAGCCTGCATGCTGCAACTACTGAAGCCTGCGCGCCTAGAGCCTGTGCTCTGCAACAAGAGAAGCCACTGCAATGAGAAGCCCGCGCACCGCAACGAAGAGTAGCCCTCGCTCACTGCAGCTAGAGAAAGCCCACAAAGAGCAACAAAGACCCAACGCAGCCAAAAATAAATTAAAAAAATTTAAAAAAGAATAAAATACCTAGGAATAAATTATACCAAGGAAGTGAAAAACCTGTACACTAAAAAACTATAAGACATTGATAAAAGAAATTGAATACATAAATAAATGGAAAGATATTCCATTCTCATGGATTGGAAGAATTAATATTGTTAAAATGTCCATACTACCTAAAGCAATCTACAGGGGCTTCCCTGGTGGCACAGTGGTTAAGAATCTGCCTGCCAGTCTCTTCAATAAGTGGTGCTGGGAAAACTGGATAGGGACATGTAAAAGTATGAGATTAGATCACTCCCTAACACCATACACAAAAATAAGCTCAAAATGGATTAAAGACCTAAATGTAAGGCCAGACACTATCAAACTCTTAGAGGAAAACATAGGCAGAACACTCTATGACATAAATCACAGCAAGATCCTTTTGGACCCACCTCCTAGAGAAATGGAAATAAAGACAAAAATAAACACATGGGACCTAATGAAACTTCAAAGCTTTTGCACAGCAAAGGAAACCATAAACAAGACCAAAAGACAACCCTCAGAATGGGAGAAAATATTTGCAAATGAAGCAACTGACAAAGGATTAATCTCCAAAATTTATAAGCAGCTCATGCAGCTCAATAGCAAAAAAACAAACAACCCAATCCAAAAATGGGCAGAAGACCTAAATAGACATTTCTCCACAGAAGATATACAGACTGCCAACAAACACATGAAAGGATGCTCAACATCTTTACTCATTAGAGAAATGCAAATCAAAACTACAATGAGATATCATCTCACACCAGTCAGAATGGCCATCATCAAAAAATCTAGAAACAATAAATGCTGGAGAGGGTGTGGAGAAAAGGGAACACTCTTGCACTGCTGGTGGGAATGTGAATTGGTACAGCCACTATGGAGAACAGTATGGAGGTTCCTTAAAAAACTACAAATAGAACTACCATATGACCCAGCAATCCCACTACTGGGCATATACCCTGAGAAAACCATAATTCAAAAAGAGTCATGCACCACAATGTTCCTTGCAGCACTATTTACAATAGCCAGGACATGGAAGCAACCTAAGTGTCCATCGACAGATGAATGGATAAAGGAGATGTGGCTCATATATACAATGGAATATTAGCCATAAAAAGAAATGAAATTGAGTTATTTGTAGTGAGGTGGATGGACCTAGAGTCTCTCATACAGAGTGAAGTAAGTCAGAAAGAGAAAAACAAATACTGTATGCTAACACATATATATGGAATTTAAGAAAAAAAAATGTCATGAAGAACATAGGGGTAAGACAGGAATAAAGACACAGACCTACTAGAGAATGGACTTGAGGATATGGGGAGGGGGAAGGGTAAGCTGTGACAAAGTGAAAGAGCGGCATGGACATATATACACTACCAAACGTAAGGTAGATAGCTAGTGGGAAGCAGCCGCATAGCACAGGGAGATCAGCTCGGTGCTTTGTGACCGCCTGGAGGGGTGGGATAGGGAGGGTGGGAGGGAGACACAAAAGGGAGGGGATATGGAAACATATGTATATGTATAACTGATTAAATTTGTTATAAAGCAAAAAATTAAAAAAAAAAAAAAAAAAAAAAGAATCTGCCTGCCAATGTATGGGGCACGGGTTTGAGCCCTGGTCCGGGAAGATCCCACATGCCGTGGATCAACTAAGCCCATGCGCCACAGCTACTGAGCCTGTGCTCTAGAGCCCATGAGCCACAACTACTGAGCCCACGTGCTGCAACTACTGAAGCTCATGCGCCTAAAGCCTGTGCTCCACAAGAGAAGCCACTGCAATGAGAAGCCCGTGCACTGCAATGAAGAGTAACCCCCACTCGCCGCAACTAAGGAAAGCCCATGCGCAGCAACGAAGACCCAATGCAACCAAAAATAAATTAATTAATTTAAAAAATAATAAAGCAATCTACAGATTCAATGCAATCCTTATCAAAATTTCAACAGCATTTTTCACAGAAATAGAACAAACGATCCTAAAATTTGTATGGAAACTGAAAAGACCCGGAGAAGCCAAAGCAACCTTGAGAAAGAAAAACAAGCTGGAAGCATCATGCTCCCTGATTTCAAAATGTATTACAGAGCTGTAGTAATCAAAACAGTATAGTATTGATATAAAAACACATAGATAAATGAAACAGAATAGACACCCCAGAAATAAACCCACATATATATGGTCATTTTATTTTTGACAAAGGATCGAAGAACATACAATCAGGAAAGGACAAGGTCTTCAATAAACGGTGTTGGGAAAATTGGACAGTCACATGCAAGAGATGGAAACTGGACTACAGTCTTACACCATACACAAAAATTAACTCAACGTAAAGACGTGAATGTAAGACTTGAAACCATAAAACTAGAAAACATAGGCCGTAATGTCCTTGACATAGGTCTTGGTGATGATTTTTTTGAATCGATACCAAAAGCAAAGGCAACAAAAGCGAAAACAGGGCTTCCCTGGTGGCGCAGCGGTTGAGAGTCCGCCTGCCGATGCAGGGGACACAGGTTCGTGCCCCGGTCCGGGAGGATCCCACATGCCGCGGAGTGGTTGGACCCGTGAGCCATGGCCGCTGAGCCTGCACGTCCGGAGCCTGTGCTCCGCAACGGGGAGAGGCCACAACAGTGAGAGGCCCGCGTACCGCAAAAAAAAAAAAAAAAAAAGCGAAAACAAACAAGTGGGACTACATCAAACTAAAAAGCTTCTGCACAGCAAAGGAAACCATTAACAAAGTGAGAAGGCAACCTATGGAATGGGAGAAGATATCTGCAATTCATATGCCTTATAAGGGGCTAGTATCCAAAATATATAAAGAAGTCATTCAACTCAATAGCAAAAAAGCAAACAATCCAGTTTAAAAATGGGCAGGAGATCTGAACAGACATTTTTCCAAAGAAGATGCACAGATGGCCAAACACAAATGAAAAAATGCTCAACATCAGTAATTATCAGGGAAATGCACATCTAAACCACGAGATAACACCTCACCCCTGTTATAATGGCCGTTATGAAAGACAAGAAGTGACAAGAGGTAACAAGTGTTGTGAGGATGTGGAGAAAAGGGAACGTTCATGCACTGTTGGTGGGGATGTAAACTGGTGCAGCCACTGTGGAAACAAGTATGGCTGTTCCTCAAAAAATTAAAAATAGAACTACCACATGATTCAGCAATTCTACTTTTGGGTATTTACCCAAAGAAAACGAAAACGCTAACTGGAAAAGATATATGCACCTCTATGTTCACTGCTGCATTATTCACAATAGCCAAGATATGGAAGCCACCTAAGTGCCCCTCAGTGGTTGAATGGACAAAGAAGATGTGATATATATACATAAAATATATAATATATAGTATTCAGTCACAAGATAATATAAAAATTATAATTATAATTTTAAAACTATAAAATATTTTATATCATTATAAATATATTATATATATATAAAACAATATTATTCAGCCACAAAAAGAAGGAAATGCTGCCCTTTGCAGCAATGAGGATGGACCTTGAGTGTATTACACTTAGAGAAATAAGCCAGAGAAAAACAAATACTGTATAATTTCGCTTGCATTTGGAATCTAAGAAACAAACTAGCCAAGCTCATAGATACAGAGAACAAAATTGGTGGTTGCCAGAGGTGGGGGGTGAGGTTGGCGAAGTGCGTGAAGGGGTCAAGAAGTACAAACTGGGCTTCCCTGGTGGCGCAGTGGTTGAGAATCCACCTGCCAATGCAGGGGACACGGGTTCGATCCCTGGTCCAGGAAGATCCCACATGCCACGGAGCAATTAAGCCCGTGCGCCCTGAGCCTGCGCTCTAGAGCCCGTAGGCCACAACTACTGAGCCTGCGTGCCGCAACTACTGAAGCCCATGTGCCTAGAGCCCGTGCTCCGCACCAAGAGAAGCCACGGCAATGAGAAGCCCGCGCACCGCAACGAAGAGTAGCCCCCGCTCACAGCAGCTATAGAAAGCCCACGTGCAGCAACGAAGAACCAATGCAGCCAAAAATAAATAAATTAAAAAAAAAAAAAAAAGTACAAACTTTCAGTTATCGGGTAAAACTCAGAGACGGAGGCAGAACTACAGCTCCCGAGACGCCCCACGCCCCGCCCCGCCCCAGACACGGAGGCGGGACTACAGCTCCCGAGGTGCCCCGGGCGCCACCGGTCGCTGATTGGCTGAGCGGCGGTCAGGCGTGCGCGGTGCGCGCAAGAGGCGGCCCATGGCTGCCCTCGGCGAGGCGGCGGCGCGGTGGGCACCTGGACTGTGGCGGCGGGCGGCGTGCGCGGCCGCGGGGTTCGGGGGCCGCCGTTTCGCGAGCGGCTCACAGGTGAGGGCGGAGGGTGCGGGGCGGCGGCGGGAGGCCGTGCGGCCTCGCGGGCCGGGCTCGGAGCAAGGTGTCCGGCCTCCGGACGTCACTCCCCCCGCTCTGCCCGCGTGTGGTGACGTCATGTCCCCTGGGGCCCCGCCGCGCGGGTCCCTGGCTCCCCGGGGCTCCGTCCACAGAGCCCGGGGGCGAGGCGTGACCCCGTCGCTCGCGGGGGTGACCGGGGGGCGGGGACGCGGGCCCCCGTGACTCGCCCGCCGGGATGTGATCCAGGAGGACTCTGCGGCCCCCGCCCCGCGGGTCCTGACTTTTTGGACTTTCCCGGTGGAGAGAGTAGGAGGAGGGAAGAAAGGATGCGGCACCAGCTAAGGGATCAGCCCTGCCCGGGCCGCTTACTGCCTGTTTGACTTAAGGCAAATTGCCGCTGCCCCTCGGTGTCCGCGGGGGACCTCTAAACCCGCGGGTGCTCGAGTCCCACAGCCGACCCTGCATCCGCGGACCCGGCATCCGCGGATCCACCAACCCCCATGGTGTGTGAGGTTTGTGATCAGCAGTTGGGTGAATCCACACGTGAGGAACCCGGGGTTACCGAGGGCCGACTGTATCTTTATTGAAAAATATCCGCCTGTGAGTGGATCGGCACAGTTTAAACCTGTGTTGTTCTAGGGTCAACAGTACTTAGCTTTCTGAGCCTGTCTTTCCCCGTGTGTGTACCAGGGATAGTCCTTACCTTGCAGTGTTTTTGCTAGAGGGTACCTGGGGTACTTTGTGTGATGTAGGTGCAGTACTTTGCACAATCACCGCATGTAGTAAATTCTCGCAAACTTGGAGCTGGTTGGAGTGGACAGTGTCCTGGAAGGTAATTGTGATGCTGTTGTTGGAAGCACACCAGCCAGTTCCAGATAAGAAGCAAAAACACAAAGGAACACCTTAGTGGTCCCTTCATTTAAAACTAATCTTAAGACCGCACTTCTTTTTTTTAACTTTTTAATTTTTTTTTTTTTTTGGCCATGCCATGCGTCTTGTGGGATCTTAGTTCCCCAATCAGTGATTGAACCCAGGCCCTCGGCAGTGAAAGCACGGAGTTCTAATTCACTGGACCACCAGGGAATTCCTAAGACTGCACTTTTTAAAATTCATGTATAGTTGATTTACAGTGTTGTGTTAGTTTCAGGTATACAGCACAGTGATTCAGTTATACATATATATTCTTTTTCAGATTCTTTTCCATTATAGGTTATTACAAGACATTGAGTATAGTTCCCTGTGCTAAACAGTAGGTCCTTTTTTGTTTATTTTATGTTTAGTAAAAAAAACACATTTTATCACTGCCACAAATAAGAACTTTAATTAGAAGATCTGGCGTAATACCCAGGACTAATTAAAAAAAGCATGAAGTGAGAAAGAAAAAAAATCAAAATACAGATACAGAAGAGAATGAAAGAAAAAAAAAAAGAATGAAAAAAAAATCTAACCCTATGTCCTTTTCTCGAGGTGCCTTCACTCAAAAAAAAATTTAATAGATGTTATTCTTTTAGAGCAGTTTTAGGTTTTCAGGAAAGCTCAGCAGAAAGTGTAGAGAAGCCCCACATACCACCCCTCCCCCTGTTTCCCCTCTTGCTGACATCTCACAGGAATGTGGCATGTTTGTTAACAATTACTGGGGGCCTTTCATTTCTAGGTGGCTGGGTGCCTGGTTCTCTGTGTGCACTCACCTGAGGGGTTGGGGGTCGTGGTTACAGACTGCACAGAACAGATGAGGGAGCGTTGGGATATTGCGTCGGGGATATTGCTAAATTGTCCCGAGACTTTCTTGTTCTAAGTAGCAGGGTCTGTGGGTTCTTCTGTCTAAGAGAGCAAATCTTGTGACTATTTAGGATATGGCCACTAAGACCAGTAAAACTGTATGGTTAACTTTGGCAGCCATCAGCACAAACAAGCTGTTTTATTTTTTTAACTATGTAATTGTCAAAAATCTAAGAACAATATTATGAACTCTAAAACCCATCTTCCAGATTCAGCAGTTGTTAACATTTTGCTGCACTTGCTTTGCTTATCTCCCCCCACACTTTTTTTTTTTTGTGGCTCTAAGATTTTCAGACAAATCCCTGATTTCTTGTCGTTTGGACCCTAAATTCTTCTGTGTGTACCTTTAGGAAAATAAGGGTATTTTGAACATAAGCATAATGTGTGTGCGATGAAAGTGGCTTGACTTAGCTGGCGCCAACAAAAGGAAAATGACAGACAGGTTAGGTTGGATTTTTCTGACAGCTGAAAAACATCTTGTATGTTAACAGTTCATAAAATAAGAAATGGGATGAATTTTTAAAAAGGATAGCGTTCAACTTTGTAAATCCAAGAAATGCAGATTGAGAGGAGATAATCACTTTTTTAAACTTTGAAATTAATAAGATGTTTGATACTTAAATTCTTTGATACTGTGAAAATCATCCTTGGCAAGGGTACCAGGGTCCATGTGAGTTGATACTGTTTTGGAAAACAACTTGTCAGTAGGTGTTATGTCATTGTAATGTTTGCACGTTTTTGGCTTATTACTCTTGCTTTTAAGAATCTAGCTTAAAAGGGCTTCCCTGGTGGTGCAGTGGTTAAGAATCCACCTGCCAGTGCAGGGGACACGGGTTCGAGCCCTGGTCCTAGAAGGTCCCACATGCCGCGGAGCAGCTAAGCCCGTGCACCACAACTACTGAGCCTGCGCTCTAGAGCCCACGAGCCACAGCTACTGAGCCCACGTGCCTAGAGCCCGTGCTCTGCAACAAGAGAAGCCACTGCAATGAGAAGTCTGCACACCACAACGAAGAGTAGCCCCCGCTCGCCGCAACTAGAGAAAGCCCGCGCGCAGCAACAAAGACGCAATGCAGCCCAAAATAAATAAATTAAAAAGAATCTAGCTTAAGGAAAAGTCCATAATATGGAAAAATCAGTAAGCATGAAGAGTTCCTTACAGCATAATTTGTAGTAGCAGAAATGTGGAAAAACCTAAATGTCTGAAATAGGGGAAACCTAATGTTAGCGGAGTATTAACTCAGGATATTATGTAGCCAGAAACGTGTAGTCGGTAGGTCTGTGTGTATTGATATGGAAAGATAGCCAAGGGATACCAACGAGAAAAAAGGAAGACGGAAAAGAAAGCACAGCATAGTACCTACCACTTGTGTGTTAGCTAAAAGGTAAGAAAGTAGAACCATCCATGAAAAGTTTCTGGAAAATACACAAGAGGGGATGGTACTGGGCGGAGGTGGAAGCAAGAAACTTAAAAATTCTTTTTCTGTATCATCTGTAGCAACTGAGTGTTTTTTTTAAAAACTCTGTGTGTGTTGTTACGATAAAACAAAATTCTAAAAGATGGTTATGAAGGCTGTTGTAACAGATAAAAATGCTTCATGTCAAGCAAAAAAAAACAAGATGCAAAATTGTACATATAAGGTGCAGTCATGGCCGCGTGACAAACGTAAGAATAGAGAAAGGACATGAAATACTGATCGGTTGTTTTAAAGTGCTGGGTTTGTTTCTGAATTTCTCTATTTTCCAATTTAAAAAATTCCTTTATATTAATTATGCAAAAATAACTTTAACAAAATAGTTATATGCTTAAAAATACCTGAAAAGGCTTAATTCTTTGTTGCAGATGGATTTGTCCTATCGGCAGCCCCAAGTTCTCGCCTTGCGTTCGAGGCCCGGGCCGGCCCGAGGGTGGGGATGAGGCTCCCGCGTCCCCTCTGCCTCGACTCAGGGGCCGTTCTCATCTCCCCTCCGTGCAGAGCCCTCCTACCTTCGGCTTCCTGTTGGACATCGATGGGGTGCTGGTTCGGGGCCACCAGGTCATCCCCGCGGCGAGGGAGGCCTTCCGCAGGCTCGTGGACCCCCAGGGGCAGCTGCGGGTGCCCGTGGTCTTTGTCACGAACGCGGGGAACATCTTACAGTGCAGCAAAGCCCAGGAGCTGTCAGCCCTGCTGGGCTTCCAGGTAAGGAGCGGCCGGAGACAGGAGGCTGAGGACCTGGTTCCCGTGGAGCCCCCTCTCCAGCCCTGTGTCCCCTGCCCTGTGGGGGGACAATATGGATGAGCCCAGTACACATCTTCCTGCTGGAAAAATAACTTGAAGTTCAAGGCCAAACTCAGAGGGTAGAGCCTCATCAGCAGGGTCATTTTTTATGAAAATGTACGTGTTGAGCACAGAAATCCCACCTGTGGACTTGGCAGTTTCCTCTTTCCTCCTGGCCTCAGGGTCATGTGTTTCTAAATCTCCGTGCACCAGGTGGGACTCTGAAGTGACAGCCCTCGTTTCTCATAAGTAAGATGACACAGCTCAAGGAGCTCTGTCCCTCGTCACCCACCTGCGGCTCCCACCGTCCCCGCATTGACACGTTCTTTGTTGGCAGGGGATTTCGTTCTTGGAAGGAGTCCTTTGGAACCGAGAGAGTAAATCCCATGCTGATCAGCTGGGAGACACTGCCTGGGGAGGAGACCGGTTCCTACCCTGGTGTCCGGACAGTGGGGTTGCCATTAGCATAAATGCTGAAAAGCCAGGTCTTTACGTAGAACTGAAAATAGTCAAAGGTGGAGGCGGGTCTGAGCTCATGCACGAACCCTGTGGTCCCCAAGTCAGGCTGAGAAATCGGGGTGTTGGGAGCTGGGCCGGTGGGGCCCACGGTGGCCACATCTCCTGCGGGCTCTGGTGTCTGGGTCCCCTCACACCTGTCGGGGCAGCTCTGGAAGGGTTGGGCCCCCCTTCTGGGCAGGTTTCTCCTTCCTGGGCCAGGGAGCCAGCTCCCTGCTGCCGCCCTCACCTGCCCTCACCTGCGTGTCCTCTGCTCTGCATCTCTCGGCTGCCCTGCAGGTGGAGCCCGACCAGGTGATACTGTCCCACAGCCCCATGAAGCTCTTCTCACAGCATCACGACAAGCGGATGCTGGTGTCTGGGCAGGGGCCCCTGGTGGAAAATGCCCGAGCGTATCCTTTTGCTGCTTCCTGCTCTGCTGTCCTTGCCCTGCTGAAAGAACCGGGGTCAGGAGCTCTGGGCGCCCGTGGGAGGCAGGGAGGGAGGGCACCTCCCAGGGTGGCCAGCCCTGGCGCCCGGGGGTTCCCGAAAGCCAGCCCACCGCCTCGGGGCCTGCTGGGCAGTTCACAGAGCAGATTCCTGCCCGTTCCCTGCAGAGTCTGACCCACTGGGTCTGAGAACCCAGGCGGTTCTGTGGTTCGGTTTGGGACCCACGGCTCCCTGAGCGCGTCTGCAGGGAGCTCAGCCCCGGCGTGTGCTCAGTGAGGACGTGTCCCTGCTCTGAAGCAGCTCATTCTCTGCTGCTTCCGCAAACCCAAGAGAGCTGAGCACCGCCTGGGCGTGGCCGCGCGCTCGGGGGGCCGGAGCAGCACACGCTGGTGCTTCATCAGGGCTCCTGCTCGAGGTGGCGGAGTGACACACCAGGAACGGTGCAGGAGCGGTTAAGACGGCATGTGGCCAGAGGCTGGGAAGAGCAGAATGGGTCCGAGTGTCACAGATGCTGGGGGGGGACCACCCTGGAGCGGGGGTCACCTGTGGCTTCATGGGGGCTGGCTGTGCCACAGGAGGGGACGTAGCTGGGGAGCCTGCCGAGAGGAGGCTGGGAGGATGCCCGGAGCAGGAGGCCGGGATGGGGTCGGGTGGGGAAGGGGGCCAGGAAGGACAGCGCTGGGCTCAGGAACCTCAGACGTGGACGCTGAGGAGTACGGGTCTGTGCGGGTTTTATTGCTGATGGAAGCATCATTCTGGGGAGATGTGTTTTGAGGTGATCTGAACCTGCGTCCAGTTAAGACTGCCAGTGGGGACTGAGGACAGGAACACGGCGGCAGGTGTTGGAGGGTAAGGCTGCAGCGGGCGTGCTCCCTGCGGCCTCCCTTCTGGCTGAATCCGGTCCATCGTCCAGATTTAGCTCCGGTCTGGCTTCTCCAGACTCTGCTCAGCTTCCTCCCCGCCGAGGAGTCTCCTCTGAACTGTCCTCAGAGCCCTGGTTCTCGTGGCCCTGGGCCAGCGTGAGCTCGAGGACGGGGCTTCCTGTGTGCCTTTGCGCGGGCGGTGCCCAGAGTAGGCCAGGCCCCCGGATGTCCCCACCGCCTGCGCCCACGCCTGCCTGCAGCGCTCCTGGTCGGCGCTGGCCTCACGGGGCTCTGTCTGGGGTCGGGGCGGGTGGGGTTGATGTGGGCTGCGGTGGGGCCCTCACTTTAAAGGCGTCTCCCCGGCACTGGGCAGCTTTGCTTCCTGACCTCCTTCCAGATTGGGCTTCAAGCACGTGGTCACAGTGGACGAGCTGCGGGCGGCCTTCCCTGTGCTGGACATGGTGGATCTGCAGCGGCGGCCCAAGACCACGGTAATGGGACACGCTCGGGCCTCCCCGCTGACCCTGCAGCCCTTGCCTCTCCGAGCTGCTGGGGAGGGCACGTCTGGCCGAGGCCTTTGTTCCCGGACACAGGTTGTCGGGGGTGGTGAACAGGGCTGTCCCCTCTCTTTCCAGAGCCCTCGTGTCCCCCCCAGGTGGTAGTTTTGTGATTTACCAGCTTTCCTAGAGTCGCTTGGAGAACCGCTAGTGTTAAGTTAATCACTGCTCTGCTGTCCTGGAGCTCCTTACAGAGGGCCGGCCTGGTGGCAAGTGGCTTCCTGGGAAAGCGGCTCCCTGGGAAAGCGCTGGCGGCTCTGAGCGTCTGCTCGGGTTCCTTGGGGTTTGGCTCATATTTGAAGCTTATCTTTTCCGACCAGCGGTCACGGGGCCCCTCGTTGACCCTCTAGGGTGACCGCCCGTCTCCTGATGCCCCTTTGCCCTCTCCTTCCCTGCGGGAACTCTCTATCACAGAGTGTCTGTCACTGCCTGTTCCGTGCATGTCAAAGTTTGATGAACTGCAGTTATAAACAGGCCTGCTTTTGTTTGTCTGTGTAGCTCTAGTCCCCCCCCCACCCGAGCTTTCCGAGGGCTCCCCAGCCTTTGAGCTGCGCACGTTATGTGCAGAACCAGGTGCCAGAGTTGGCATGGCTCTCAGAGCAGTGCAGAGACAGCCCCGCCCCCTGCCCAGGGACGCAGCTCGCCCCAGGTCTCAGCTGGTTACTGGCAGAGCTGAGGGCAGGGGAGCTGTTCCTGGAAGGACTGGGCCCCCAGGCGGTGGTCCAGTGATGGCCCTGCCTCCGGAGTGACGTCAGGCTCCCGTCCCTTCCTGGGCTCACCTCGTCCTCTGCCACCTGATTCCAGACTCTCATCTCCTGTCCTTGCTGGAGGAGGACAGCTGAGCAGCCATCCCCTCCCTGTCTGACCTACACGCTTGATGCCCGCCGGCCTGGGGTGTGGCCGGCCTGAGCGCGCTCTCCTCCTGTCCCCTTGGACCTCTGCCCTCGGTCCTGTCCGTTTCTCCTCGGCCTGGGCTAGACCGAAGGGTCTTCCGTCGAAGGGTCTTCCGTCTGTCAGACACGTGTCTCTCCTCCCACCCCTTGGAAACCGGGCGTGGAAGGTGACCGTGGCATTGACGGGCTTGTTCTTTGTCTTTCGCAGCCCCTCCCAAGGAACGACTTCCCTGCGATCGAAGGTAATGAGGTCCCTGCGCGATGTGGGCGGGCTCTCCCTGCAGGCCCTGCAGCCTGGCGTGTGGCTGGGACGTTGGGCGCTGGGTCTCCTGGGCTCTGGTCTCGGATCTGCCAGTCACTACCTCTGAGACGTTAGCTGCTCATCTTTCCTTCCCCGTGTCACTTGCCCTATTGTTCCAGAAAAATCATAAGTGTAGAAAATCTAAGTGTGGAAAGGTACCTAAGGTGACCTGGTCCAGTGTTTCTCAGCCCTGTTAAACCCAGCTCTCCCGGGGCAACAAAAATATTGTAATGTCCCCTTTACTGCCCTAAGTGAATTCTTTCCTATACACAAATATTAAAAATTAATTAATTCATGGTAAAGCCCTAATCGTAATAGGGAGAAATAAAAGGAGACGTTTTTTAGTAAGGTCATCTGCATTTCAACGTGTAGTAATTATCCAAGAAGGCATAATTAGGTAGTGAAATGATTATACCAAAAGTAGAATCCCTGTGAACGGTACAGCTACAAACGCAGTGTGTTTACAGGTGTGTTTCATTGGTGACTCAGAAATTAGGAGCAGTGTTGCAGCTGGTGATGTGGTTTTCCAAAATGGGGAGTAACTCTTGGTAAAGTTTTGAAAAAACAAAGTACGTCTTCTCTTGACTAACATGATAGTTGCATTTTTGGAAAAATCAGTGTTTATGAAAAGTCTACCAAAAAATACTTTGTGTGGAATGGAATTAGGGTTTAGGCTCAGTTAATTATAAGCAAGTTGTTCTCCTGTGTGAGTGTCAGCTATTAATAGACGTGGGGAAGGTTTTGACTCTGCAGAACTGTCCTGAGCCTCTTGCATCCCAGTCTTCTCCTGGGCCTCCCCAGGAGTGTCAGTCCTTGCGACAGCTGAAACATGTCCCGGGGGTGGCCTGCACACTGGGGCCACGGTCTGGCCCAGCTCCCCGGTCTCGCAGCTGGCCTTGGCGAGGCGTGTGCAGCATGGCTTCCGTGCTCCGTCAGGCCTCATTGTATCCTCCTCCCAGCGTGGGTGTTGTCCTTGTGTAGCTCAGGAAGCTTAGACACGGTGAGAACTGGCCCACAGTCCCAGAGGGATGTGGACAGCGTCAGGCCTGTGACCCCGTCTCCCCGCCATGTGGCCAAGTGACCCCTGGGGCTTGGGGGACATGGCTGGGCGGGTGGGGTGCCGGGCAGGGCGTCGGTCAGCAGGGGCTGCTGCTTCTCTGCTTCTAACCCTCAGGACATCCTGGTGGAGCCCCTCCTGGGCTCGGCTTCGTCCACCTCCTGGGACCCATGCCCTCAGCAGGGCTGTGCACCCCCAGCCTCCCGAGTCCCTTCCACGCCCGGCACCCCGGCTCACCCCACCCCCACTCTGCAGGGGTGCTCCTCCTTGGGGAGCCCGTGCGCTGGGAGACAAGCCTGCAGCTGATCATGGACATCCTCCTCAGCGATGGGAACCCCGGCACCGGTCTGGCGACGGCCCCCTATCCCCACCTCCCTGTCCTGGCCAGCAACACGGACCTCCTCTGGATGGCTGAAGCCAAGATGCCCAGGTGAGGACTCGGGGTCCCTGCCTTGGCCCTGGGGGCCACCTCCAGCTGCCTCCTGGGCAGTCCTGCTGACGGCGCCTCGAGCTGCCCCAGTGCTCTGGGCTCAGACCCCTCCTCTAGGCCCTGGAGTTGCCATGGTAACCTGGCCTCTGGGAGCGGTCTCCAGGGCACTTCACACACTGATTGATAAACGAAAACTACCACTTACTGAGCACGGAAGGTGGATCGAGATGGTCTTTAACCCCCAGCGCCGACAGAGTCTCACAGGACGTGCTTTTTCTGGCTAGTGGAACCCAAGTGATGCTCAGTTCCTGTTACCCAGCTGCTCTTCCCTCACTGCCTTCACCCTGTGGTGCTGGCTCCTTCACTTCTTTGTTTCCTTCTGCCCATAAGACGTTGGGGAGGGGAGAGTAGGAGTGATTCCGAGGCCCCTGGACCAGTCACTTCCTCAGAGGCCCTCAGGCTCCAGGCAGGGCCCCACCTCGTCCGCCCCGGCACTGAGCACAGCACAGGCTGCCGTTTTGCTGGCCCTCAGGTTGCCCTCCTGGAAGGGCGGCTGCTGGTGCTGTTTGGCTGCTCTTGTCTGCGAGGCCAAAGTCTGGAGTTTCGCCCCCTGCCCTGCGTCCCAGTGAGCTGTGTGGTGGATCCGTCACTGAGGGCCTGAGGGCCCAACACGGAGCCCAAGGAGATGGGATCACCGTGTTCTCTCTCAGGTGCATTTCTGCAGCTCGAGGTCAGGTATTTTTTCTGGAACATTCTTCCTAGAGTTCGGGTTTGCTGACACTAGGTGAAGGGGGTTGGTTATGTAGGCTGTGGACTGAATGGCAGGAGGCAAATTACTATTTATAAAGCAGATTTGAGATCACTTTTTCATTCAATAATTTCAAAATTGAAAGTAGAATTCAGTATATAAATTAAGTGACACTGAAATGTAACTTCAAGATACTGAACAGTATCCGATAGGATTTGATTTAGCAGCAAGGGATGAAAACCCAAAAGAAAAGAATCTTAAACGAGATGGAAGTTTGTTATTGTGAAAAAGTCCCCCCATCAGGGACACAGGCACCTTAGCCCTTTCCTATGTAATCCAAAAGGGCTGCCTGATCTCCAGCCATCATGTCAGCATTCCAGTCAGCAGGAGGGAGTATGGGGAGGGTAGAGAAGAGGACCCCCTCCCCAGTTTCCAGGCTGCTTTCTAGGAGGTTAGTCCGGCACCTGTGATTTCATTGGCTCTTAGGCTGTAGCATAGTCACTGGCCATACACTTAGCTGCAGTGGGGGCAGACGGGTGCTTTCTGACACACGGTGGCAGTGCGCTCAGTGAAATTGGCACCGAGGAGTGAGGTGGGATGCCAGCCAGTATTCTGCCCAAGTCCAAGGCAGAATTGAAGCTGGGTCTCTGGTTCCAGCTCCACACCTTGGGCAGTTTACTCCATCTCTGGGCCTCAGTTTTCTCACCTGTGCAATGAGGAGAATGAACGCCATCTCATCGGGCTTTTTCTAAGGGTTGAACGTGATGTGCCATCTCCAGCGCTGGGACAGCGCTCAACAGACATTGTCAGATAGTCGCAGGCCATCAAGGCACATCCTACGTGTGATGGCCTCTCACCAGAAGTGATTCACTTTGCCCTGTCACCGTGCTCTGTGCCACCACGAGAGGGTGTCACACAGGGCATGTCTGAGCCTTGCGGCCCGGGGAGGGGACCGAGCGCGGCTTTTCCTCTGGCAGGTTCGGCCACGGCACCTTCCTGCTGTGCCTGGAGGCCGTTTACCGGAAGGTGACGGGCAGAGAGCTGTGCTACGCGGGCCTGATGGGCAAACCCAGCCTCCTGACCTACCTGTACGCGGAGGGCCTGCTCGCCAGGCAGGCGGCGCGGCGCGGCTGGGCGGCCCCCCTCCGGAGCCTCTACGCCGTGGGGTGAGCCCCGCCCCCTCCTCCGCCCTCTGCGACGCGCCCCCCTGCCCCAGTGGTCACCCCTGGCCCCCGTGTCCCCAGCCTTCCATCCTCGAGACGTGCCCCCCTCCCAGTGGTCACCTGTGGGCCCCTGTGTCCCCGCCCCTCCATCCCCGAGACGCACCCCCCTCCCGCAGTGGTCACCTGCGGGCCACCTCCCTCCCCACCCCCACCCCCCCCCCCGCCGTCCCGCACCTCCACCAGCGCGCTGAACTGTGCCTTCTCTCCCCAGTGACAACCCCATGTCCGACATCTATGGGGCCAACCTGTTCCATCAGCACCTGCAGACGAGGCGGGCGGGGGCGGCCCGGAGCTGCGCCGCCATCCTGGTGTGCACCGGCGTGTACAGCCCCCAGGCCCCCGGCCCCGCCGCCCCCGCCCCCGGTGGCGAGGGGCCTCCGTTCCACGGGCACCGGGACCTTGGCTTCAGCCCGGGGCTCCTGCAGGCGGCCCACGTGGTGAGCGACGTGCTCGAGGCCGTGCAGCTGGTCCTCGGCAAGGAGGGCTGGGCTCTGTAGCAGGGAGGGAGGTGGGCCTACTGGCCGCCCCCTGCGCCCCGCCTCCCCGCCAGCGCGGTGACACTCTCGCTCCTCCTGGGCGGGGCCACACGATTGTTCCCAGGGTAGCATTTGGGTAGCAGCCTCAGATTTTTCTAGGCTGCTTCCTGTCTGCCTGTGCTGGCAGCCTGACCCCAGGCTCGTCCTCACTCTGGGGGTCTTCTGCAGAAGAGGAGGCGGCGCCCGCCTCTGCCCGCTGCCAGCACGGGCTCTAACTCACTCTCAGACACTACTTTTTATGGTAGTTTAGCTTATTGCCCAGAGACTTTGGACTTATTTTTTTAAGTTAAAATAATTGTAATACATATTCATTTTGCTGTCTCTTGTGAAGCTCTGTCTGGAATGTACTAAAAAGTCCTGTGGGGGAAGACTCGTGGGCCGGCGGGGTGGGTGACCTTGAGGCCCAGGCGCTGGTGGCATTTCAGTCCCGTGAGCGCTGACCCCAGCGCACCGCAGTCTGGGCCGCGAGCCCCGAGGCCTGCCGTCGACTTAGCCACTTCCCTGACGTGGAAAGAAAGAGGAGCTTTTCCTCTGGTGACTCTGAACCCGTGTGTCTCGTACTCCTCCCTGTCGTGGTGGCCCAGTGAGACCCGTTGGCGCGGCCCCCGTCTAACCCCAGCAGCACCGGCCGGCTGCTCCCTCCCCTCTCCAAACCCTTGTCCCTGGGCAGCACCTGGGCTCCAGGGAGAGGCGAGCTGTGCCCTGCCCTTGAGCACCAGGGCTGGGCCAGCCCACCTGCGCCCCCAGCGCCCCCAGACAGCAGCAGCTCCTCCCTGCGTGCAGCCCAGCCTCACCTGCAGAACACCCGGGCCAGGGCCCCTCCAGCCCCCGACGCCCCCGGCAGCCTCCCCACTGGTCTACCCCAGAGGCCCAGTCAGATGGGAGGTCTGGTCTCTCAGAGGCTCAGGCCCCCTGTGACTTCTCGCCACAGCACGGGTGCCCCCCTTCCATGCTGTTCCACCACGTTCCCCTCCACGTCTCGTGGGTCCCCCACGTGCCCTCCTGCCTCGGGGCCTCTCGCACTCGCGGTTCCCCTCCTTCCGACATCCGCGAAGCTCTGTCCCTTTTTAAGGATAGGGGGATTGTCCCCTCGGAGAGACGCCCTCAACTTCCTATAAAAAGCAGCACTCTGGGACTTGCTGGCGGTCTAGCAGTTATGGCTCCGCACTTCCGCTTCAAGGGGCACGGGTTCCATCCCTGGTTGGGGAACTAAGATCCCACGTGCTGTGTGGTGCAGCACAAAACAAAAAACAAAAAGAGACAAAAACAAACAGCACTCTCTGCTGTCCTGCGTCACGCTCCCCACGGTCCTTATCACCCCGTGACCTGTACTTACTCCTTATTGCCCGTCTTCTGCTAAAATATGAGCGCTGTGGACTGTCCACGCTGGTTCCTTCTGAGTCTCCACACCCCCACACCGGGCGCTTGCAGACCCTGTGGGGCGTCCCACGTCACAGGCAGATGTGGCTTCTCGCCTTTCTGTCCCTGGGGGTGGGCTGGGGCCCCAGCTCCCTGCTCACAGCCATGGAGCCGAGCGCGATCCCCTCCCGTCTCCAGCTCCTTCCTGTCTGTGGACTGGCGCTGGCGATGTGGATGTCCTGTAGGAGCTATCTTAGGTGCCTCACTGTGTCATGTAGGATTTTGTTCAGCTGCTGGTTTCAGAAGCCTGACCACAGTGGCTTGAATGCTTTCTAAGCGTCAGGACGTTCAGAGCAGGCGTCTCAAGCACTCCGCTTGCCCACCGTGCTGGCGTGCAGGCCCGCCCACCTGCAGCGTGGCCCCAGCATCCACGAGAGAGGAGGAAAGGGTGAAGACACAGCAGGTGGGGCTGGACTCCCTTTAAAGAGCCTTCCCGGAAGGCCCACCTCGCTGGGGACTCCTGTCCTGTCCGGCTGGCCAGAGGCGGGTCACAGAGGCAGGCACCGGGCACACCATTGTGCCCACAAAATCAGTGCTTGTTCGTGAGGAAGGCGAGTAGAGGGGACGGTGGGCAGGTGGGCAGCAGTTCGGCCCCTGGGACCGAGCTCTGCGCTGGCTCTCCGTCTGAGTGCCCAGAGGACGTGTCTGTTGGGCCACTGAGCCACTGGGTCTGGAGGCCTGTGATGCACATGCTGGCCTTTTCCGGAGCACCTTACACAGGCATCACTGGTCCAAGGTTTGTCAGAGCCTCTCAGAGCCCCTCGCGGAGACACGGCTCTCACCACCCTGGTTTATAAATGAGGGCACGAGGCAGGCCAGTGATCCTTTCCTTTCAGAAACACTGACCGAAGACCCACTTGCTGCCAGGCCCCATGCCGGCTGCCACAGCAGCGACCAGCCATTGGCAACCACACCTGCCCTCGTGGGGTTCGCCTGGTAGTGACCACGCGTCCAAGGTCAGTCAGGAAATGGAGGGGCTGGGCTGACAGCTGGGCCTCCTACTCGGCCATGTTCTCCCGGGACCCTGCCCGCCCTCAGCCAGCCCACTGCCCTTCCCGTGAGTCCTGGAGCAGCTGCTGTTGCGGGTACAACCCCTCGAGCTTGCCCTGGGCCCAGGAGGCTCACAAGGGTGACTGGGGAGCGGGGGAGGAGCTGGGAAGTCAGCCGGGTGTGGCCGCGTGCCGAGGAGTCTTGCCCGAGCCCAGGTGGAAGGGACGGGGTGACAGCGTCTGTGCGCCTGCCCCTGGCTCTGCCCCGCGGCTGGCAGCTGCTCTCTGGGGCCCTTTCTCTCCCTTTCTCACTCCTGGTTTCCTGAAGGTGGCAGGAGCCCTTCCAGATGGGATGCAGGAGGGCAGGTGACTGCAGTAGGATCACGCAGGTGCAGGGCCAAGGGCAGGCCTGGGCACGTGGCTCCGGACGGGTCTCATTGCTCAGGGGCTTTGTCTGGACCGTGGAACCAAAACCCACAAGCAGCCGCTTCATTGCTCAGCCTGACTGAGTGAAATGTTATCTTTTTGTGTTTGAAGGAGCCAAGTGATTACAAATGAGACGCTGTGAGTCACCTTGAACAAGAAGTAAGTGCGTGTTTATAGTAAAGTGATCAGCCTTGAGCAGGACTGGACCGTCAGGTGCCCACTTGGGTCCCCAGTCCTGAACCCCAGCACTTTCTCAGTGTCCCCATGGTGGTGGCAGCTTCTGGCCTCCTGAGGACACCTCTGGGCTGAGGCAGGTGGGGAGCCAGCAGGTAGTCAGGGCTCCCAGCAGAGCTAGGGTTGCCGTAGCAACCGGATGCCGCCTTGAAGGCGGATTTTTAAAATATCTTGGCTATAATAGTTTTTTCCCCCCAATCTCTCTGTCACTTCCCCCGTGCTGCGTGGTGTGGCGAGGCTGGGTCGCCCGGGGACGCCTGCCTGCTCTCTGCCTGGGGCTCCTGGCAGCTTCTTTGGGGGCTGGATGTGGGAGGAGTGTCTCTGGGTGTGAACTGCTGCGAAGCTGTCAGAGCTTCGGCTTTTGCTTCCAGCCTTCTCCAGCTCTTGGATCCAAAAACCTTCTGTCATTTTCTCTTTTTGGGGAGGCAGAGAAGCAGGGTCTAGCTTGAAACTCTCACCCCCCCAAAAAAAAACCCTCCCCTCCCTCCTCCCACTCTGGCCCATACCCCTACCAGAAGAGCCATAGCATCCTGGGACCACTGTCTGGAGGGGGAGGGGTGTCCCCTCTCGTCTGCTTTTTCCTTTGGTGTTTCTAACTTCCTCTTTTGGCTTCATTTATTCCCTCAACAAATGCCTGTAGAGCACCTACTAAGCCCCTGAAAGAAATGAAACACTGCCTTGTCACGGAGAAGTTCATCCCCGTCTTCATCTTGGACTTGGTCCTATCAGATTTCAAACTTTTTTCTAAAGTTACAGTAATGAAGACAGTGTTCTCTTGGCAGAGGGAGGGATACAAACCCATGGGACAAAACAGCACTCAGAAACACATATATGAAAGTACGGCTTAACAAAATAAATGTGTATTTCTTGCTCATTTCATAGGCTGATGAGGGCTATGTGCTGTTCTTGGCCTTTCCCTCCAGGTGGTGACTCGGGCCTTCAGGCCCCTTCCGTTTGTGATGATGTCATCTTCAAAGAGGCAGGGAGGTTGGATGAACGTGGAGGGACTTGGGTGAGCTGTGGTCTTGGTGGTCAAAGTAATCCTTGTAAGACTGTATTATCGGGTTCTGTGACATACATAGATCTAATATGTGCAAACAATAAGAGTACTAAACAGGGAAGAGGGCAACAGAAATATATAGAGTTTTTGAGTTTCTTGGATGTGTAGATTAATGTTTTTCATCAAATTTGGGAAGCTTTCAGACATTGTTTCCCTGAGTATCTTTTTTTCTGTTCCCTTTCTTCTCTCCTGTCCTTCCGATGCTCCCATCGTATGTATGTTGATGCAGTCAGTCGTGTCCCATCTCTCTCTGAGGTTCTGTTCCTTTTTTTCTTAATTCTTTGTTCTTCAGAGCGTTTAATTTCTATCAATGTATCTTTAAGTTGGCTGATTCTTCTGCCAGTTCAAAGGTACACTTGAGTCCCTCTGATTAGTTTTATATTTTAGCTAATGTACTTTTCAACTCCAAAATTTCCACTGGGTTCTTTCTTTTTTTTTTTTTTTTTTGTCTGTGTTGGGTCTTTGTTTCTACGCAAGGGCTTTCTCTAGTTGTGGCAAGCGAGGGCCACTCTTCATCGCGGTGCGCGGGCCTTTCACTTTGCTTCCTCCCTTGTTGCGGAGCACAGGCTCCAGATGCGCAGGCTCAGTAGTTGTGGCTCACGGGCCTAGTTGCTCCGCGGCATGTGGGATCTTCCCAGACCGGGGCTCGAACCCGTGTCTCCTGCATTGGCAGGCAGACTCCCAACCACTGCGCCACCAGGGAAGCCCGGTTCTTTCTTTTTATTATTATAATTTCTATCTCTTTAGAGACATTCTCTATTTGATAAGGCATTGTCATCACACTTTCCTTTAATTCTTTTAACATGGTTTCCTTTAGTTCTCTGAATATATTATAATAGCTGCTTTGGAGTCCTTGTCTGGTAAATCCAGTATCTGGGCCCCTCAAAAGCAGTTTCTATTGTTTGTATTTCTTTCCTTGTGTAGGGGTCACACTTCCTATTTCTTTACGTCTCATATTTTTTTGTTGAAAACTGGACATTTAAGATAATATATTGTAGCAACCCTGGAAACTGTGACTCCTTACCTCCCCCATCCCCCAGCCAGGATTATGTGTTATTGGTACTTGATTTTTTTGTTATTTAGTGGTATGGGTGGATAAATTCAGTGAGGTCTGTTTTTCCCGTAGTGTGAAGCCTCTGATGTGTACACAGATCTCCCTGCCCCCTGGGATGGCCACAGTGTTAGCTGGGTTCTCACTGACTGTCTTTTCTCCAAGTTCTTTGTTAACCTTCGGCAGTCCTGCCTCTATTGGTATCGCACTGAACGGTTAAGCTCCACTAATTGCTACCTGATTGCTCTGTTATTCTTGACAGTGTCCCGGGACATAAACTGCTCCACATCTGATCTGATAACGTTGGGCCCCTTTGCAGGGGTAGTTCTTAAGACCAGTCTTTGAGGCTTGCTCTGACCCCAGCCGGGTTCTTTTCAGCTGTCTGTCTGTTAAACTCCTGGCTGGTTTGTTTCACTTGTTCCATCAGGGGACGACCAGCCTCCTTTAAGTGACTCACCACCAAGGTCTTCCTTCTTTTCAATAGTGCCCTTAGGCTTGAACTTCCCTGCACTCTGTTCCAAGTGAGCCAGTCCCCTTAGCCTGAGCTACAGAACCCTCTGTTTCTACACCCGAGGCAAAAGCTCCATGCCAACACTCTGGACCTGGGTACAGCAACCTGCTTCTCTTAGAGTGATACATCTTTTCCATGAGTTGGAAGGGGATGGGAGGAGAGGGTATTAGACCCTTGTCTTCTCAGTTTGCCTCTCCCTGCACAGAACCTCTACCCTACAAGTGAGCTGGGACAGGAGATTGGGTCAAGGTAACCAAGGCCTGCCACACCTAGATTAGCGCTTCCGGTCTACAAGTGGGGACTGGGTGGAGGTAGGGAGCCTCAGGCCTCTCAGCTGTGCTTTTGTGGAACAGAGTTGCTGCACATGAAGCTGTCGGGCAGGGAGAGGGGAGATGAGAAACGTAGTGACCAGCCCCTCTGGAGAGAAACTATTGTCCTACACTTGGAGATGGGGAGGGGGGGCCCCTTCTTGGCCACACTCACCTGGAGGTGAGTTTCTGCCACACTGAGCTGGGGGAGGGGAGGGGACAGGTTGTGGCTTCAATGCCACAGACCCTCACTGTTCTTAATGAGATTTAGCAGATTTCTTGAATAAACGTTTTTCCATTAGCTGTATGCCCTAAGACAATTCTCAGAAATTTTAAATGTGGGAATTCCCTGGTGGTCCAGTGGTTAGGACTCCACACTTCCAATGCTCGGGCTCAATCCCTGGTCGGGGAACTAAGATCCTGCAAGCAGCGTGGCACAGCCAAATAAAAAAAAAAAAAGAAAGAAATTTTAAATGTTTTTTTAAAATTCATTTTTTATTGAAGTATAGTTGAATTACAATGTTGTGTAAATGGTTGTTTTTTATAATTTCCAACAGTTATGATTATTTCACTGGGGAGAAAATTCACAGAGATCCACACACTGTGATTCTTGGATGTACTTCTCCCTGCGTTATTCTTTCTTTTTTCTCCACTATTCTTTTTCATAGTATTTTATTCTTTTTTACGCTCTTAATCATTTTAAACCTATTGGTATTATAGCCATCATCATCTGAAGTTCCTGGGGGGGTCTAATCTTGCTATATGTTTCATACACTGGCTTTCATTCATGATGGGTTATTTCCTTGTGTGTTTTGCAATTTGGTATTGTGAACTGACTTTTACTGGTGCTTTATCTGTGGGAATCCTCTAAGGCTTGGTTTGACAGTATGTCCCCCCAGAACTGTTTTGTATTTGCTTTTGCTAGGTATCCATGGTTATTACCAGCCTACAACCAATATTTATGTTACTTTCTCAGCTTGAGATTGTGCAAATCTCAAATCTATGGGTGGTATAGTCCAATGGTTATGAATTCCCAGGAGAGATTTTTATGCCACTTCAAGCCTAGGCCAATGCTTATTCATTTGCCTGTGGCCTTCCTGTTTGGGTGGGAGATCTATTTTTCTGTTCACCCTTTCACTGAGTCCTGGTTTTATGTAGGAAGCTCAGCTCTGTGTCCTTGTCTCATTTGGGTTGCATGCCAGGTCTCCTGTTTCTGTTTGGCTATTAAATCCACGTGCCCACCAGTGCTGCCCAAGAGGACATGCCACAGTGATGGAATTGCTCTGTATCTGCTGTTCCGTGTAGTAACCACCAGTCACATGGGGCTTCTGAGCACTTGAAATGTGGCGAATGAGACTGAGGAACTGAATTTGAAATTTTAACTTATTTCAAATGATATTTATTTATTTTTGATTTTATTATTATTATTATTTATTCATTTATTTACTTTTGGCCTCACCATGCAGCATGCAGGATCTTAGTTCCCTGACCAGGGATTGAACCCGGGCCCCCTGCAGTGGAAGCACGGAGTCCTAACCACTGGACGGCCAGGGAAGTCCCAGCTGATATTTATTTAAATACATTCAGATTTAGGTAGCTGCCTGTGGCCGGTCCCCACTGTATCCGACCAACCACACACATCTGAAGCGTCAGGTACTTCACTCGCCATTCCAGTTTCCTCTTCACGGACAGCCCCAAGGGTTCATCTTACTCTCTTAACTGCACTTAAACTGTTCAGTTTTACCTGGTGTTTTTGGTAAGCTGGGAGGTCTTATACATTTTGTTCACAGTATCGCCAGAATGGAACACAGTCTCTGCTTCCATTTTCTCTCCCCTCCAGCCCATCGGTTCTGCTGCAAAGTAATTTTTCTATGATGCACATCTGTCCATGTGACATGTCTGCTTTCAGGAGGTCCCTGTTCTCCTGGAATGTAGCCCAAGCTCAGCCTGGCCCCCGAGGTCCTCTGCGACCTGGCCCTGCCTCTCCCCTCAGTTTACCCGTCGTGCCCTTCTCCTTGTACTTCAGACTGAAGCCAAGCATCCGGAACGCCTCAGCGGTGCCTGGCGACCTCACACGGTGGGTCCTCCGTCTGTCCTGCTCCTTCTCCCTGAAACGCCCACCAGCCCTGAGTCCACGTCCCAGCCGCTAACCAGCACCTGCTTTCCTTTCCCAACAGTGCTCATGTCCTTTGCTCCCCTAGGCCCCATATAGAATTTGGCCATAACCTTCACAATACTTGACTGTGCTTTCTTGTTTATGTGTCTGTCCCCCTCCCAGCCTGGACTTCTAGGAAAGGACTTGATGTTTTTAGCCTCTGGAGCCCTGGCACCCAGGCCAGGGGCTGAGTGACACTTGCAGGCACTGATGCCGGACCTTCTCCTTTGCCCATGAGGGTAGCGCCTTGCTGTGGGCCGTCCATGGGGTGGCCCAAGCCACAGCCTGGCTCCGGGCCTTAGGGGCGCTCTGCAGTGGGGTAGCTGGAGTGTTATCGTCACAGAGTCTCCAAGGACTTCTGAGGCTTCAGTTCCTAGGAAGCCGAAGCTTTGCAGACCCGTCCTGCTCCAGCCACAGCCCCCTGCCCACTTCCCTTCCATTCTGGCAGTCGGCACCGTGACTGTGAGACTGGGCACCAGAGGGCCTGCTGGGTCTTTCCACGGGGGCCCCGGTGAGGCCCCACATGCTCGTCGACAGCACCCTTTGGCCGGGCCCTTCATTCTCGCTGTGGAGGGAAAGAGGGCAGGCTGACAAACAGACGGTGGGTCAGTGAGGACTGGGCCTTGGTTCAGTGCTGGGAGGGCTGGCCCTGCCCGCTGAGCTTTCCTGGGTTGCTGAGATGACGGGGGGCATCTCTCCTCCCTCCCGGCCCATCTGCCACTGCCCCAGGAGGATGAGGGTATCAGGTCTCCAAACGAGCCTTACCCAATGACACCCCTGCCCGTTTAACAGGTGCTCAGGGAAATGACTTTTGGATTGAAAACTGCTTAGTTTGTCCCTGACTCCCAGGATGCCATCCTAGGCTTGTGAGAAGGAGCGTGGTAGGTGGGTGAGAGTACTGGGCTGGGAGCCAGAGGTCTGGCTGACGAGGTTTGTGGCTGGGAGCAGGGTGCCCTCCTTCTCTCTCTGTTCCCAGGTATCGCATGTAAGATGTAAGCACAGACCTTGGGGACTTAGGAGCTGCTCGGGGACTGTGTTTTCCCTTTTCTAGATCCTTGTGGGATGTTTGTACTTACTTTATATACAAGAAAGTCTTAACTTCCTTCTTCTCATCCTAGTCACATCTTTGTCAAGCCCATCACGGGCTGAAGCGAAGGCTCTCTGTGTTTGTGTGTGTGCATGTATGCGCCCAAGTGTGTACACAGATTTAGACATAACCCAGTGCAAAGCCGAGGTCCCTCTGGTACCCAGACCACCAGCATACTCTGTCGTGGGCCCTGATTTCTTACCCTTATTATCTGTGGTCTTTTTATTCAGAGCCTCAGACCTGAAAGAAATTGGGTTAAAAAATCTCATACAGAAGTTACTCTGAGCAATTGAAGTCCATTTCCCAGAAATGCAAGGATAACTTCAAAGGGCTGGTACAACCCAAGTTCCCAGGGAGGAAACCTGTCCTCAGGAGGTACCCTGGGCGAGGGCTGGCCTGATGGGCAAGGGCAGGAGGGAGCCGGGAGGGTGACCAGGGCAGCAGGTCTGGGGTGGAGTGGGGACAGATTCGCCAGCGTTCCCTCGGCAGCCCGGTTCTCAGCCTGCAGCAGCTGCTCCCGCGTCTTCTACTGCTTCGTTGACGTGAGCAGGAGTTGTGGGCCAGCTTTCAGGTTAGCGGCCAGCTGGTGTCCTCCCTGGGGGAGAGGTGGGAGCCAGGCTGTAATCTGTCCCATTAGCAGTTGGCAGCTCCCAGCCCGCTTTTTCACCTGGACCGGCTCTGTGCTGACATCGCCGGACCCGCTGTGACGCTCATGGATGCAGGCAACCTGCGCTGTTCGCTCCCCCCTCGCCCCGCGTGGGTGGCCTTGGCGCCAGCGGGCAGGGCTGGATCCCCCACACCGTGAAGCCTGTGACCGGCTCCAAGAACCGCTGCTCCCAGAGAGAGCCGCCCTGCTCCCTGGCACGTCGCGAAGCACAGAGCTGCTGGGGAGCTGAGCTCGGAACGTGGCCTCGGGAAGGGCTCCAGCCCAGAAAACAGTCACTAGTGGCCTGTGCTGTGAGTAAATGTTCCTGGGGCTTGAGACATGAGCTAAATGGAATTGTGATGATCACACCAGTTACCTTTAACACACTCCGTGACAGGCATTGGGCCAAACCCTTCCAACTCATGACCTCTCTTAATACAACAGCCTGGGAAGGTAGATGTTGGTCCCTTTTTACAGTTGGATAATCCTAGGGTCAGAGAGGTGAAATAACCGGTCCAAGATCACACAGGCCACATCGCAGAGCTGAGACCACACCCCGGAGCTCAGCTGCCCCCCACACCTGCTGGGCTGCATGACGACTGGACACGGACCCGGCGTGTGCCTGGGGTGGGCTGCGGGTGCTAAACCCCACATCTGCCGTGGATTGCTTGTACAGAGCTCTGCGCTTGTAGCTGCCGGGCTGCTGTGTTCCCGTCCACGGCCCCGTCTGTAGCATTCACCATCGCAGCTTTGGGCCTATGTTTCCATGGAGGCACCCCTAGGTGTTTAATTTCCTCTGCTAGCTGCCTCTTCCTACTGTTTCCCATTCTCGCTTATAAGAACGTCAGAGAATACTGAAAACCTTCTTGGCTGGGGCCACACGCACCGTCCTTTTACTGCTCCTTTCTTCCCAAGCATTTATATTCAGAGCGCTGCTCCATTCACTGGAAATTGGTACCTCCCCCCGGGGTGGTCACTGAACCGAGAGCAGGGCACATGAATATGTAGAAATATATGTTTGGGGCTCCCGGTCCTGGTCCTTGGAATCAGTGCGGCCTGGTTCCTCCTTCGGGTTTCAAGGGCCTTAGGGAGAGGCAGGACGGCCCAGCGGAAAGGGCACCGGACGAAGTAGAGGCCAAAGCTGCCCTGGTGCCTGCAGAGGTCCCAGCCTGGTGCTCAGAGGCACGGTCTACACTGAGACCAAGGCCACCCGGTCCCTAACGCCCCAGGGGTTCAGCTGGTGGGACCTCGCCGACCACCTCCCAGCCCGCCGCCGGGATCCCATCGCGTCCCTCGGATTCCACGCTGCGTCCTCCCCGCCCCAACTCCGCGCCCCGGCACCCCTCCCCTTCTTCCTGCCGACACGGCGGCCGGGCTTTCCCGCCTCCCGGCCCCGAATCCAATCCCGGTTTCCCCGCCCCGCCCCCAGCTCTTGGCTGGGCCGCCCCGCGCGCCGTCACCGCCGCCGTCACCGCGCGTCGGCAGCAGCCCGCGCGCGCCCGGCCACGGGGCTCGGCTCCGGTGCGCGGCTCCGGCCGGGTAGGCGGGAGGGAGCCGAGGACAATGCGCCCCGCGCCCGGCGCCCCCCGCGCGGCCCCGCCCCCCGCCCGGCTGCAGCCCCGGTTCCCGCGCGGCCGGAGCGGCTCGGGCAGCAGCAGCAGCGGCGGCAGCGGCGGCGACACCGGCAGCGACAGCGGGAGCAGCAGCAGCGCGGGCGCCGAGCGGGAGGACGACGACGAGAGC
This sequence comes from Mesoplodon mirus, assembly GCF_964341445.2. NCBI lineage: Eukaryota > Metazoa > Chordata > Mammalia > Artiodactyla > Ziphiidae > Mesoplodon > Mesoplodon mirus. Next base: position 101,917,172 of record NC_138987.1, on the reverse strand, counting down.
GCCAGCATCAGCAGGCCGCTGGTGCCCGCCGGGCCCCCGGGGAGCGCCGCCGCCTCCTGCGCCTCCACGCCCACTTCCCCGCGTAGCATGACCGCCGCCGACCTGGGCGCGGGCGCCGTGGCCGGAGCCGTCGGGGGCGCGGGCGGCGCCAGCCCCGGCCCCTCCTGCCGTTCGTGTTGCTGCTGCTGCGGTCGCCGGGCTCGGCCGGGCCGCGGGGGTGGGCGCCGCGGCTGCGCCCCCGGCCCGGGCTGCCGCTGGGGCTACCAGGCGCTGTCCGTGGCGCTGCTGCTGGCGCAGGGCGGCCTGCTGGACGTGTACCTCATCGCTGTCACCGACCTGTACTGGTGCTCCTGGGTGGCCACCGACCTGGTGGTCGCGGCGGGCTGGGCCATCTTCTTCGCCAAGAACAGCCGGGGCCGTCGGGGCGCCGCGCACACCCACCACCCGCACCACCCGCACGCCGCGCCCCTGCACCTGCCCGTCGCTCCCGCCGCCGCTGCCGGGGCTGCGGGAGCCAAGGCGCGCGGCGGCCGCGGGGGCGCGGGCGGCCCGGGGTCGGCGGGGGCGGCCGGCGCGGCCGGCGAGTTCGCCTTCGCCTACCTGGCCTGGCTCATCTACTCCATCGCCTTCACGCCCAAGGTGGTGCTCATCCTGGGCACGTCCATCCTGGACCTCATCGAGCTGCGCGCGCCCTTCGGCACCACGGGCTTCCGCCTCACCCTGGCGCTGTCGGCGCCGCTGCTCTACTGCCTGGTGCGGGCCATCGGCGAGGCGGGCGCCACCCCCGGCTCCGCGGGCCCCCTGCTCCTGCAGCCCCAGCGGCACCGCGCCGCCGGCTGCTTCCTGGGCACGTGCCTGGACCTGCTGGACAGCTCCGCCCTGGTGGAGCTGATGCTGGACGGCCGCGCGCCGCTGCCCGCGCACCTGCGCTACCTGCTCCTCGCCGCCTACTTCCTCGCGCTCGCCTCGCCGGTGCTCTGGCTCCACGAGCTCCACGCCGCTGCCGCCTCGCCCCGGGGCCGGGCCTCGCGGCCGGGAGGTTGCAGCCGCCTGCTGCGCCTGCTGGGCGGCTGCCTCGTGGACGTACCCTTGCTGGCGCTGCGCTGCCTGCTGGCCGTCAGCTACCAGCAGCCGCTCTCCGTCTTCATGCTCAAGAACCTCTTCTTCCTCGGCTGCCGCGGCCTGGAGGCCCTGGAGGGCTGCTGGGACAGGGAGTCCCCGGCGTCCCCGAGTTGGGCCCGGGCGGGCTACGGCGCTCCGCCCTCCGCCCCGTCGGCGCCGGGAGTCCCCCAGCTGGGCCACTGCATCTCGGAGGACGAGGGGTGTGCCCACGGCTATGTCAACACCCTGGCTGTGGCTTCCCAAAACTGAGGGGTCTGGGGGCTTGCTCTGGAGTTGGGAGACCCCGCTCCCTGTCCTGCGACCTTCCCTCACCCAGACTGGATCAGCCTCTGTTTGGGGGAGGTAACTGTTAACAGGGCTGAGAGCCAGCGCGCCCCTCTGAACCCCTTGAGTCAAGACTGCTTGGAAGGAGCCAGCCGCTAAAGAGAGGGAGGAGGGTCGCCGGCTCTCTTCTCCTCCCGACGCCCTTGCCCGATCCTTCCCTCCAGGGGCGGGGCACCTCTGCTTCTTGCTTCTCCCACCTCACCCTATTCCTCTCCCTTGCGGGGCAGAATGTAGGAAAGGGGGGCCCAGGGCCTTCGGCCACCCCCCTTGCTTGGACGTGCCAGCTTCTTTTAGGCTGTGGTTAGTGGTCCTTGACCCACACCTTGAAATCACCCAGAATCCCATGCTCCCCTGATGTGTCTATTGCATTTCTTCCAGATGGTAGATGCAAAGTGTGTGTGTGTGTGTGTGTGTGCGTGCTCGTTCACGTGTGTGTTGTTTCCTTGTGTCCAACCTGTGCCCCTCACAATCAGTAGGAGATCTGGGGAGGCCCAGTCCTCCCCACCACACACTCCTCATTCCTACCTGAATCTGTGGCCATGAATTCCCAGAGCTGGGCTCCTGGGGGCTGCCCAGTGGCCCTCCTCCGAGGGAGAAGCTCACCCAGGATCTTCCTCAATGCCACCCCTTTCCTCTCAGCTGGGGGGAGGGGAGGGTCCACACTCTAAGGACCAAACTACACCCTTTCTTGGGTGTTTCTACCTCTGTGCTTTCCACTTGTGTCACATCACACACCGATGCTGCTTGCAAAAAATAAGGACAAATACTCAGATGTTGCATTCAACGTGGCCACTGGATCCAGCTGGGGTTCGGTGCCAGTGTTATCACAGGGTCTGTGGAGGGTCAGCCATTGGCTGCCCTCCCTCTCTCCCTCCCTCTGTGCCCATAACTCCTATCCTTCCTGCAGCTGGTTGCTGGCTGGGTCAGATCTTGGCTCAGAACAGCTTTGGTGGGGTTTCTGGATAGGAAACCGCGTGAGCTGTGGGCCTCCCACGGGCCCACGGGAGTAGGAAGTCCACCTCCCCGCCTGTACTTCCTTTAGGAAGCATGGTGTACATCAGAAAAGGCGGTGGTGACCGTGGTCCTCTGCTCTGGTCACGGGAGTCTCTAGGGAAAAGCAGGCTGCGTGGAGTAGGGTGGCTAAGCCCCACCCTCCCTCCCTAGTGACAGGTCACATCCAGCAGCTGCCCACATACAGTCTTGATGTAGGAACTCTCTCGGCATCTTTGAGGCAGGATGAGTATTTTGGGGGGAGGTCAGAGTGCAGGAAGAGTTGAGAGCCAGGCCAGGGGTACCTACTCTGCCCCACCCTGCGGTAGGATGGGGTTGGGGGAGGGTGTAGGAATCTGTTTCCCTCCCTCCTTGTGGCTGGGGAGATTTGTGTGGTGTAATACACTCTGGACAGAGGGCCAGAAGTCATGGGTTGTAGCTTTGACTCTTGCCACCCACCAGCTTCAGTGACACATGACTTTTGTTTTCTGGGCCTCCGTTTTGCACTTGGGGCTCCTCTTTCTCAGTTTCTTGGGGGCTTGTTGACAGAAGACAGACACACAGACAGGACTGATGGCCTGAGCCTCCCTGCTCTCATGGGTGGGGGGGAGGGGAGGGAAGAACATGTTTGCACTCAATGTCCCTGCTCCCAGCCCCTTGCCCACCAGGTCCAGGATCAGCTGGTTGGATTTTGCAACTAATTGTTCTTTTCCTGCCTTCTCTCCTCCCCAGGACCCCCCTTCCTCCCTTTGAATTCCATGTGGTCCAAGTTCTGGGGCCCAGACCCTGGGGGGCCCAGGAACTGCTCCCTCTGTTCCCACCCTCTCTCCAGCTTTGCTGTTTCTCTGCTACCTAATCTCAGTGACTGATGAGGACTTTGTGTCCGAGCCATGGCCCCAGGCCGGCCCCCTGCCCCCTCCCCTTCTCCTGTTTGGATGGCCGTCTCCCTGCTGAGTGACCGCTGCTGCGACACCTCCAGGGTGTCGGGTATTCTGGTGGGAGGCTGTGGTGGGTTCCGGTGAGCTGCACTTCCCAGCACCCGGCTGGTCTGGCAGAGGCCAGGCCTGTTCCGGTCCGGCTGCCAGCCCCACTCACCCCGGGACAGACGTCCTCTTCCCGACGCTTGGTGCCAGCACTTGTGCTCAGGGGGTCAGCCCCTTCCTTCTGGTGTGTTTTTCTTGAGTCCTTTTACTTACTTCCCTTGCCCCATTCACAAAAAGAAATGCCCCGAAAGTTTCATTTTTCTTGTTTTCTAGGTACACCTGTAGCGCGGGGTCCAACTAGAGACGCTGTGGTGTGTCTAGCGTCCCCGGGCCCACGCCCGCCGTGCAGGTCACGGAGGAGAAGCAGCTGGGCTCGGGTCCCGGGCTGCCCGCCGCTAACGTTGGGCAGGTCAGGCCGTCCTCCCCTGAGCCTTGGACTCCTTATGTTTTTGGAAAAGGCTTGGGCCAGACCTTCTCTAAGGACGGCTCCGAGTCCATGTGTTTTTGTGGAAGAGAGCGAGCTGGCAGCCTGAGCCTGGAGGATGGAAGTGGCACCTCGCTGGCATTTATCACGTTCTTTTCTCCTTCTCTTTTTAAAAATAAAACCAGCTTCTGTTCTGAAAATAAAAAACTTGAGACTTGTGACAAGCTTCCTGTGTAGTTTAAGATCTCTCCTGTCCTGGTTTCCTTGCTAAACTCTTAAATGTCACCGTGACATCTGTCATCATTTTGCGGGTCTGTGTTAACATTATGGGTGCACCTTGGCTACTTCCTTCCAGGCGGTTGGCGGGCTCTTGAGGAAGCAGGGTTGGCCTTGACCCGGCCGGCCTGGTGTGGCCCAGCCAGGCTTCCTCAGCAGAGCCAGGTCCCCTGGGCTCTCAGCCCGAGGGTGAGTCCCCAGCTCCTGGGCTGTCACTCCCTCCTTCTGAGAATAACTTGTTAGAGGGGGAAGGGCTGAGAAACGACTTTTTAAATGCTCTGCCGTTCTCTCCCCAGCCAGGAGCAGGAATTCTTATCACGAAGGAGAACAGGCCATGCTTGTTTGTTTTCAACACAACGCGGTCTGGGGAGTCTAAGAGAACATGGGGTCTGCATAAAAATAAGACTACAGTTGGACTTCCGTGGTGGCGCAGTGGTTAAGAATCCACCTGCCAATGCACGGGACATGGGTTTGAGCCCTGGTCCAGGAAGATCCCACATGCCATGAGGCAAGTAAGCTTGTGTGCCACAACTACTGAGCCTGTGCTCCGCAACAAGAGAAGCCCCCGCTCGCCGCAAGAACGAAGACCCAACGCAGCCAAAAAAATTTTTTTAAAAAAGACTACGGTCGTTGTTCTTTAGCACAGAAACAGCCGGTGCTATTCAGGCGCTATTCAAACGGTGAGGCCAAGGGCCCGCCACGCTTGCCCTGCCTGCACCCCAAGCTGGGCGCTGGCACCACCTGGCCTCCAGGGCCTTCCCTCACTCATAAGACAGCAGCGATGTCCCCTCCCTCACAGGCTGTGGTAATGGGGCGATATGTGCAAAAATGGTCCTTTCCGTCAAGACATTTACAATGGTAATGGGGAGAAAACTTACACTATAGTTTCAGAACAGCAAAGACCGCGTCTTCATTTCTCCCTAAATGCGGATGGATGGTAAGGTCACCACCTTGACTACGTTCCTCGTGGCTGAGCTGCCCCTCGCCTGCTCAAGAGGGGAGGTCGTGTTGGGTGAGTCTGGCCCTGCAGCCGGCCTGGGGTCGGGGGACTCGGGGGCCTGTGCTCTGCTGGCCGGCCCCTCCGGGTCCTCACAGCCCCTCTGGGGAGCTTCCCCTCCATCCCCGAGCCCAGAAGGATGGAGCCACTTGCTGGAGGCTGCACTGCGGTCAGGAAGGGAATCCGGGTCTGAACCACGTCATGTGGCCTCCCTTCTGTTGCCCGGCTCTGGCTAAAAAGCAGGGGCTGGATCCACATCCTTTGAGTCCCGCAGGCCCCCAGTCAGGCTGCAGGCAGACTCTCTTCTCAGGGAGGGAAGGAGTCAGGACACTGAGTCACACTTAGGCGTGAACAACCGAAGGTGACTCCCCCCAGGAAAGGGTGCCTGGGTATGGGGGGCACTGGACTAGACTTCTCCCATCCTTCCCTGTTCCTCTGACAGGCAAGGCTGGTCAGTACACTTGGGCCCTCACTGGGCAGGTCTTCACAGGAAGGCCCCTCCGTTGTTTACCTGGGAGGGGAGACTGCAACCCCCCGCGGAGTGCAAAGGCTGTAGGATGGAAACCACCATCTTTCTGTTCAAAGGTAAGCAGGAAATCAGTAAAATCCACCACACCTGGCGTTCAGAGGCCCAGCTCAACCTGCTGAGTGGATATTTAAGTGATGAACAAAACCCCCTCCGAAACCTGAGGACCTTCCTGAGCAGAAAAGCCGATTCAGAACCAACGAATCCGGCAAGGTCCAGAGCCCCACCTAATCATTCCTCGTCTTCCTGCAGGAAAAGCCGTGGACATCCACGAGGGTCACGTGGCCGGGGGTCCTCCTGCCTCAAGTACCTTCTGTTGCTCTGTCCAGGAGAGGAGTCCAGGGGTGGTGGTCACAGACCGCAGGACATGGGCTCTGGAGGACCTCTCTGGGTGAGGCAGGATTTTATCAGCCAAGGTTCAGAGCAGCACGAGAAGAGGGGCCTGGCCTTATTCACACTTGATGCTCTCGCTGTTTGGCAAACGGCTGACACCACATTCAGGCTGACGGAATCTCCAGCACTTGCGGCCAGCTGAGACCAGTGTGAGACTGGGGGCTCTGGGGGAGGGGGAGGGGGGGTGCAGAACAAGGCTGAGCACCAGGGCATCTTCACAAACTCCCCTTCCACCCGCCATGTCCACACAGGCGCACCACCAAAGGGGAATTAGTGCTTGCCTAGCGACCGGAGGTTGGGGGTTGGGGTGATGATTAGGGGCTGGGTTTCTTTGGGGGCGTAAGAAAAATGTTCCCAAACTGATCATGCTGAAGGTTGCTGAACTCTGAGCCCCTAAAGCCTTGAACTGTACAGGGTCCATGGTGAGTTGTATGAACTGTGAATCCTATCTCAGTAAAGCTGTTAGGAAAAAAGGCAGGAGCCCTGCTGATACAGGGAACATAGTGGATGATGCCAACTGGGGACATCTGGCCTCAAAGGCCAGCAAAGCAAGGATCTGAGGTCTGTGGGGAAGGCGATCCAAATGGAGAGTGCGCTCCCGGGACCAGGACCACGTGGGCTGGCCATCCTGCCACACGGCAGAGCCCCGGCTCCAGCTGTGGAATCCACACTCTGCACGTTGAACACGTGCTGACTGGAAGCAGGGGGAATGTCCCAGAAAGCCTGTGGGGGTCTGGACCCAATGACACCCACCTGCATCATCAGAGGGATGGCACCTCAGAGGCTGGCGGATGGGAAGGCTCAGCCCCTGTCCCCGTCTTAGTCCGCGCGGGCTGCTGTTAACGGAACACTGCAGACTGGGCAGCTTATCAACAACAGAAACACCCCTCGTGGTGCTGGAGACTGGAAGTCCAAGCTCAAGGTGCCAGCAGATTCCTGCTTCAAAGACGGCCACCTCGCTGTCCTCTCACGGCAGGAGGGCGAGGGGGCCCTGTGGGGTCTCCTACGAGGGCACTCGTCCCATCCACGAGGCCCCACCCGTGCCCTCACCTCCTCCCAGAGGTCCTCCCCAACACCATCACACTGGGGATTAGGTGTCAACCTCAGGATCTGGGGGGACATGGACGCCGGTCTATAGTGCTCCGCACCTGGTCCTTTGCTACCAGCGGGCTGGCTGTGAGCTGTGCACCGTCCGGGTCCTGGGCCTCGAAGGCCTGCTGCTACCAGGCACAACCTCACCACGAGCAAGGCCTGTGCCACTAGGAACTTCTTGACCTATAGCAACGTATGACTCGACCGCCAGGAATTCTGAGTTAACAAATTTATTCATTCTTTCATTGATAAGCGCTTTCGCACACGCACGTGCGCACACCCTGGTATCTGATTTCCCACCAAACTTCAGGATCCTCTCCTCCGTGCAGGAGCCTGGAGCTCCAGTTCAGGACTCAGGAACAGGCAAAGAGAACCCTCAATCCCAGGGGGGGACCCCAGCATGTACAGGGCTGGGGGCTCCCTGTGCTTCCCGAGCTTGGGCGCTGCAGCCCAGGGGCCCAGCCTGCAGCCCCAAAAGAATCCTCGGCCGTAGGTCTCCCGCTGACAGAGGCCATGCCTGGGCTCAGGCCCTGCTGATGCCGTCAGTGGCCACGACCCTCACTTCTTTTTTTTTTTTTTTTGCAGTACGGGGGCCTCTCACTGTTGTGGCCTCTCCCGTTGCAGAGCACAGGCTCTAGACGCGCAGGCCCAGCGGCCATGGCTCACGGGCCCAGCCGCTCCGCGGCATGTGGGATCTTCCCAGACCAGGGCACGAACCCCTGTCCCCTGCATCAGCAGGCGGACTCTCAACCACTGCGCCACCAGGGAAGCCCACGACCCTCACTTCTATCTGGTCTCTTTCCAAAAATGACTGGGTGTGTTTGGCCCTCAGCCTCCTGGATGCAGCAGCTCATCCTGCTGAAGGAGTCCCAGCCGCACCCAGCCTGGCCCCGAGGCCTCCCCAGGCTGCACCCGCTGCCTCGCCTTCCACTGCAGGCTCGGTTACAGCCCTGCCCTGCTTGCCTGCAGCCCTCGGCCCGGGAAACGAGCTGCTCCTCGGCTCAAACATGTCCTCCTCCAGAAGCTTCTCCCTGCGCCAGGCGCCCCTTCTGCGGACTTCACAGCCCCGGGCGAGCTTCTGGCAGCCTCTGCATCTTGCGCCCCACCCCGTGTGCTACCCCGTCCCTCTCACTGGACGAGCAGCTCCCTGATGGTCAGGCAATGCGGGGCACAAAATAAAGGCTGAAGGAACGAATGCCGGACACCCAAGGACTCTGCCACTTGCTCCTGGGGACAGGCTGTGGGCTCTCGCGGGACAGTCACGGGAAGAAAGGTTAAGGGGACAGAGTCCAGATGTCTACGTTTTAAAGGTACACACCTCACACACGAGCACACACACGTCCACACATGCACACCTACGGACACACGTGCTCACCGCCCTGGGCGGGGGAGGCCCCACACGGCGGCCCCTTGGGCTCCAGGCCAGGGTTCTTGTGAAGCTCCTGGAGAAAGAGCAGCAGCTGGAGGCTCCGCAGGCTCTCCAGGCCTTCGGGATGTAGCGGCTGCCCGCTCGGTCCCCCGTCCCGGGCCCCGTCGTCGTCGTCCAGGAGCTGCGGGGAGCTCCTGGAGATGTAGCCCTGGTCGGACTGCACCGACCGCCGCTGCTCCCCCCCAGGGGGCGTGCGCACGTCCTGGCAGCGCAGGCTCTGCTGCAGGGATGGCAGCATGGAGCCGTCTGGCTGCCCCGTGGGGCTGCTGCGGAGGGGCGGGTCCTCGGGGTGCACGGGGAGGAAGAGGATGCTGTTCCGCCCAGGGCCCCAGCCGCCCAGGAGCGGGCAGGCCTCGTCTCCCCCAACCAGGGCCAGCCGGCTGGTGGCACCGCTCCTGATGGCCTGAGGGATGGGCTCCACCGCCTGCACCGGAGGGGCCCCGTCCACTGGGACCACCGTGGTCTGGAGCGTCTGGGCCGCCGGCTGCTCCTGGGGCCGAAGCTGGGGCTCCAGCCGCGACGGGCCCCCTCCTTCCCCTGCGAGCAGCAGATCCACCAGCAGGCTGCCCTGGGAGGCGGGTTCCAGCACCAGCGGCTCCTGCCGGACAATCCCTCCTTCCGGCGGCGGCTCCTCAAAGGCCTCCTCGTCCAGGGATGGGAGGTCCTGGTCCTCTGCCGAGCAGAGGTTCTCGAGCTTGAACCAGTCGGGGCGCTGGGCCTGCCAGCGGCGGAAGCGCTGCACGGCCTCGCGGAGCTGCTGGCCGCCAGGGCTCTGCAGGTAGTTCTGGGCCGTGAGCGCCCCGACGCGGTGCATGCGGCCCGGCCCAAACATCTCCAGGTCCTGGATGCGGAAGTAGACCTCCTCAAACTTGTCCATGAGCGCGTAGCAGGAGGTGATGTTGAAGAGCTCGGGGATGTCGGCCTCGGAGCTGATGTCACTGAAGTAGCAGACGATGTAGGTGCCGAAGCAGGCCGGCCTCTTGAAGTCCGGCAGGATCATGTTCATGGCCGCTGTGAACAGGTCCCCCGCGGGCTTCCCGCGGTCACAGCGAAGCTGGACGATGGTGTCCTCCCAGCCGAGGATGGCCTGCCACTTGGCCCGGGTGCCTCGGGAGCATAGGACGATGATCTTGGAGTTGCTCTCCACCACCTCCTGCTTCCGGCGGCCCACCCAGGTCATGACCCCCGCCTCTGAGATGGCCTGTTCCTCCAGCAGGTCGAGGGCCACTTCGGTGCCACACACGGTGAGCAGGAACTGGGCGAACTTTAGGACCACGTCCACGTAGAGGGGGTGATCGGCCGAGTAAACGATCCAGACCTTCCTGGGCTTCAGGGGTGGGGGGCTCAGGCTGGTGGCAGCGGGCAGGACGTCTGAGGGAAACAAGGGAAGCCAGGCCGGGGGTTCAGGCATGTCGGCGCTGACCACACACCACAGGCCGGGAACAGCCCCGCCCGGCTGGCCAGAAGACTCCCGAGCCCCCAAAATGCAGCTGAGACCTCAGAATAAGCCCAAGGCGGCTGCCTTGCCTGTGCTGGCTGCCTGCAAAACAGCCTGTGCCTTCCGGGAAAAGAGTCTCTCACTTTTTTATCTGGCCTTTAGCCTACATGTTAATTAAAATTGCTTTTTTTCTTACAAGACACAAAGGCCCGTTTATGGAATACACACAGCTGCTTTCGGGAGGACCTCTTTTCACAAAATACAGTGCCTTTACCTTCCCCTCCTCGTTCAGTGATGAGCAACTGTAAGCCCAGCCTCGCTGTTTGAGGTCCCCTCTGTTCGGAGCTAGAGGTGGGTCCCTGGCAGGTGCCATCTCCTGAGGGACAGGAGCTGACTGGGTAGCCCCTCCAGGCCGCTGTGAACAGACTCACCCCAAACCCAGGCCGCCCAAGCCGGGAGGTGCCCACCTGTGCATTTGGTGCCATTTTCATATTTTCCGTGATGGGACCCTGAAAGGAAAAGAAATGCCAGAAGTAATACTCCAGAAGTGTCCTTGCAGGAAGCACAAGCCTTACAAGATGGCTCAGAATGTCTCTTTTGGAAGAGAAACAGGGACCAGCTCACAGGGGCACCTGCTGGGAGCTCTGCCCCACCCCCGACCAAGGGAGGGGTCGAGGTAGCACTTCTTAGATGCTCTGGGCCTCTGCAGGGAGACCATCCCTCCCATGACCGCTGTGTGACCTGTGGGAGGTATCAAGCCTCTGAAACTCAGTTTCTTCCTCTGTGAAATGGGTCTGTGTGTGAAGTGCCCGGCACACCCCGCCAGCTGGGTCACAAGTATTCTGCAGCACTGACCCGGCTGGGACCCCCAGCATGGTGCCTGGGAGGTTACACCCCAACAGTGACCATCCCCAAGCAGAGCCCCCCTTCAGGGGAAGCCCCTTCCCCAGACGTGTCCTTCCAGGAGGCAAAAGTCTTCCGAGATGCCTCTAGAAGTAGTGTCACTGGGCCCCTTAAATCTCCTCCTGGTATTTTTTCTTTTTTTTGGCCGTGCCTCATGGCTTGTGGGATCTTAGTTCCCCAACCAGAGAGTGAAGCCAGGCCCTTGGCAATGAGACTGAAGAGGCCTAACCACTGAACCACCAGGGAAGCCCCTCCTGCTGGTATTCTGGGGTGAGGAGGTAAACCAGCGTGCTTAAGGGACCACTCTGTCCTGGATGCAGCGAAGGGCCCCATGGAGCAGGGCTGACTCACCAGAGCCACGCGGCCAAGGAGGACGTTTGGAACCTTGATTTCAAGCCCCACCCTTTGGGCCTCTGCCTAGAACTCTGAGGTCCTCCCTCGCCCCGAGGAGCGGGCACTTCGGGAAAAGGTCAGACGTGCAGCACGAGAGGCAGACGGCCTCCCGACACCTGCAGACACCTGGACGGCTGGACCCTCCCAGGGAGCCTCTGCAGAAGGACCCTCTCGACAGGTCTCGCGCCCGGCTGGTGATCTTTCCCAGCACGAGCCGTGGTCACAGGGGAAACGGCCTCCCAGATCGGGGTCATGGAGGGGCAGGGAGAGGCCAAGTCCCCACCCCGAAGACCCATGTTCCCTCCTGCTTAGGATGTGGCCACAGAGGGCCGCAGCCGGAGGGAACCGAAGCTTAGTAACAGGCTGAAGGGCGGGGGTGCGTGGGGCTGTGAGCACAGTCTCCCAGCTGGTGCCGGGAGAAGGGGCACGGTCAGAGGGGCGGGGCAGAGGGGGAGCCCCAGGTGGGCCCACAGTCCCTGTCCTTACCCGGTAGCCGCCAGGCCATGCAGACGGCCAGCAGGATGATGGAACCCACGAGCAGGATGGAGAGGCTGGGGATGCACCCGGACACCCACAGGGGCATGTAGTCTGTGGCAGGAGAACAGCGTGATGGCGTGGCGGGGAGGCCTGCGACACCAGCCCCGGGGGCCCGCCCGCTGCCCTCCCTGAGCCGCCCTCTCTGCTGTGCCAGCCCTGGGGTCCTCAACCCACCGCCCACCCCGGGGGGTCCTCCCTGACACCAAGACGGGCCATGGTCCCACCACCCAGGGCCGCCTCCTGTGCAGCCTTTCTGCCTGGCTCCACTCCAGGACGGCAGGGACCTGTGTGTCCCCTGAGGCGGCAGAGCCTGGGCGGAGTTGGCCTTACCTTCAGTGGCGTCTGCAAACAGAACTAGGGGACAGACTCTCAGTTACCAGCAGTCACCACACCCACCACCCGCGAGCAGGGGCCTGCTGACGGCCTGGCCCGACGCCCAGCCCTTTGTACAGGTTATTAAACTTAGCGACACCACCTACAGGGGACATTTGAGCTGGTGGCCTACTGGGAGACGCCCGCCTCCACCGGGAGGCCGGGTTCTGTCCAGGCCAGTGCAATGCCCGCTGCTTTTTTTTTTTTTTTTTGTGGTACGCGGGCCTCTTACTGTTGTGGCCTCTCCCACTGTGGAGCACAGGCTCTGGATGCGCAGGCTCAGCGGCCATGGCTCACGGGCCCAGCCGCTCCGCAGCATGTGGGATCTTCCTGGACCGGGGCACGAACCCATGTCCCCTGCATTGGCAGGCAGACTCTCAACCACTGCGCCACCAGGGAAACCCGGCCCGCTGCTTTTTTTTTTTTTTTAGCTAATTGGGCCTCTCACTGTTGTGGCCTCTCCCGTTGCGGAGCACAGGCTCCGGACGCGCAGGCTCAGCGGCCATGGCTCACGGACCCAGCCGCTCCGCGGCATGTGGGATCCTCCCGTACCGGGGCACGAACCCGCGTCCCCTGCATCGGCAGGCGGACTCTCAACCAGTGCGCCACCAGGGAAGCCCGGCCCGCTGCTTTTTGATTGGCGTCTGGCTGCAGGAGGCTTCTGAACGGGAAGTGGGCAGCGCGCCGGGGGCTCAGGTCAGAACCGGGGTCTGCCACTTTCCCGGTGTGTGACCTTGGACAAGGTGCCTGCCATCTCTGTGCCTCAGTGTCCTCACCTATGAACCTGGGGGAGGGAGTCTCCACTTCATGGTATATATTACATAGTACACAGTGCGTAGTGCATAGTACTTAGTACACAGCACTCAGTATAAGGTATACAGTACTTAGTACACAGTACACACTTAGTACAAAGTATATAGTACCCAGAACATAGTACTTAGTACACAGTACTCAGTAAAATATACTTAGCTCTATAGTACACAGTACCTATACTGTGGTGCACAGTACCCAGTACTTAGTACACAGGACATAGCACACAGCACTATAGTGCAAAGTACCTAGTATACAGTACTTAGTAGGTAGTACTATGACTCACAGTTTGTGAGAATTAGAAATGGACATGTTAGAGCACCCTGTTCACTAAATGGTCCTTAACTGTAACTATGACAATAAGAATCCCCATTTTTCAAGTCACGGAAGTTTTGAAAGGTTAAGTGCTTTGCCACACAGCTAACGAAAGGCAGTCAGGAGTCCAACGTGGAGTCTCTCTAAGGCCCCACAGCGCAGGCCTGGACAACTGCCGCCCCCTGCCCCCACCCCAGGATGACGTCAGGGTTCGGGTCGGGCTGCTGACTTTCACCCGCCCTCCCCCCGGGCGCGCCTCCGGCAGCCGTGCGTCTCACCTGGCGTGTGCGGGACCTCTGGGCAGGGCACGGCCACCGAGTGTCGGAGGCAGTCGTTGAGGCAGATGCTGAAGAAGGGCTGGATCTGCAAGTCCAGAGCGCAGGGAGGAGAGGCGGGGGGTGTGGGCCCACCTCGGACCCCGCCGGCCCCTCCAGGGCGTCCCCGCAGCTGCTGGGCAGGAGGGGGCAAAGGGCCCTGCCCAGGGGAGGCCGGGGGCTGGGCAGGAAATCCCAGGAGGTCGCGGTGCCGGGTCCCTGGGGAGCATGAGCCCCGGGCTGCCCACCTGCACCTGTGCCCAGCCCGTCTCCACCCCACTCCACACCTGCACGTGGTGACGGCAGCACCAGCTGGAGTCTGGCAGGGTGAGCGTGACGTTGCAGCGCTGCCGGGTGGCCTCCTGTGCAGGCTGCAGGGTAGAGGGACAGTGAGGCCCTGGGGAGAGGCTGGCAGTCCCGCTCCGGGAGGAGCGGCCCCTCCCCAGGGCCGTGGGTGTGTTGACGCAGGACTGCATCCAGCACGCAGCTGCCCCTCTTGGCTTTGGCCGCTGGGGATGTTGGGGACAGACACACGTGTCCTGCACTGGCCCTACCCTGGCTTCATCTTATTTCCTCACCTTTACTTCCCTTTGTCTCCATTTCCACATTTTAAAGTCTTCAAATCCTTTTTGCAATAATGGAATTAACAAGGCTAAACAAGAAGAGGACCAGGAACACGTGGGGGTGGGGAGCACAGAGGGCCGGGCGTACAGGGCAGAGATAGTCGTGTCCCGTCAGCTGTCGGAGCAGCTACACTCCAGTCACACACCAGCCGCAGACCAGCCACACATGGGAAGGGAGAAGGACAGCCCAGGTCACGCCCTCCAGCACAGCCTGCGTGCCTGGGCCTCGAGGCTCGGAGAGGTGGCTCTGAGCCCAGCTGGGGGGTCAGGAGAGCGGCAGAGAGGGCAGTTACCACGGCCAGATCCACGACGTGCCGGAAGCAGCTGCGGTTCTCCGCGGGTAGAAAGCTGTCCAGCAGGATCTGGTACTTGGTGGACTCGTTCCACGGCGTGAAGCTCAGCCGCAGCTGGTGGGCCTCGAGGGTCTCCACAGTGATGCTGGGGTCCCACAGGCTGCCTGTCCCACAGGGGCACAGACGTGGCCGGGAGTGAGGGGAGAGCATGCGTGCAGGTGTGCATGTGTGCCTGTGCACCCAAGTGAAGCCCCCCACAGGACTGCCCGCCACAGTTACCTGAGCTCACGCAGGGCGTCGTGATCTTCATCCTGGGGTCCTCGCAGTCTGTGGACCAGGAAAAAGCGCAACCGTTACGCGTCTCCCTCAGAAAGCTGGCTCCTACAGAGCCTCTGACACCAGAGGTAACAACCTTCTGCCTCTGGGGAGCCTGTTCAAAGCTGGCCCTTCAGAGAAGCCCCAGGACAGACACTGCCACGGGCCAGAGGCCCCATAGGCCTGGGACCGCCCTGGCCGTCTCAGCCCTCCTCCCTCCAGGAACCTTCTGGATCCAGGTGTAAGATCCCTGAACTTGCTCTGGGACCGAGGGGTCCTGGTCCGCTCCTGCTTCCTCTCCCCCGGGGCTCCCTCTTCAGAGCCGCCTCTGCCCTTGAGGAGAGATGTCCTGTGTCCCCCTCAGCAAACGGCAGCATCTCCCCAACTTTCCCACGTCCTCACAGTAGTCTTGGGTTCAGCCCCTCTGGGGTGGGCCTGGGAAGCTGCATTTCTGACAAGTTCCCAGGTGACTCCATGGTGCTGCGGACCCAGGGACCCCGTGGGGACCACTCCTCTGGAGATGTCTTCTTGATCCATTTCCTTGACTGCAATGTGCTTACTTTGGTTTCAGAAGGCACGTGAGAGGCGTGAATCACTGCGAGTGACAAGGGCTGAGCCAGTCCGCTTTAGGGACAGGGGAGGGGGCGGGGGGGTCACTCATTTGACAAATACTGGCTGAGCCCCCAATATGTGCCAGGCCCTGTGTCAGGCCCTGGAGATACAGCGGTGAGTGAGACAAAGTCCCTGCCCTCCGAGGATGACATTCCAGCGGGAGAGACCGTAAAAGCAAATAGCGTAATATCACGTCACCAATATGTCAAGATGATGGAATGTCAGGGAGCAGGGAGTGACACAAGGGGCAAGAAAGCCGGGTGAACAGATCGTGTGCGCACGTGTGTGTGTGCATGTGCACGTATATGAGTATGCATGTGTGCACGTGTGTGAGCAGGGGGTGCTCTGGAGATGAAGAAGGCTTCAACAAGCATCTCCCGATCACCTCCCACACGCAGGGCCATTTGTCATGGTCTGGAGGCTGCACAGGCGGGTGCGGGGCCCAGGCCCTGTTCTCAAGGGGCTGGGCGTCTAGGTGTGCTTGGCTGTTAACAATGAGAAAAGCAGGCAGTGGCAGAGAGGCTGGGGGGGACAGAGGTGCGCCCCAGAGGTGCACACACATCAAATGGTGCTGTGGAAGATGAGCGCGCCAGGCCTCCCAGGAGGAGGGAGTAGTGGCAAGAGGGGAAGGCGTGGGATAAACGCAGGTGGGACGTGGGGGAAGAGAGAGGAACTAGAGCTGGGGCGGGGCCACGGCTCTCCCGGGACTCGCTTGTGTTCCTGACACGTTCTGGGCAGGAAATGTGCATCTTCGGCCACGCGGAAGGACTCCGGGTCCCGAGAAGCTCCTGGGGTCGTGGGCCAACACCCACTGTTTGTGTCGCAAGAACGGGCTCCGCCTTCAGGGAGTGGAGGCTGCGGCCACTCAGCAAAGAACCTGGCCCTGCACCTGTTTGTCCCGTGGGTCCCACAGGCTGACTGCAGAGCGAGGGGTGAAGGGAAGGCTGGGGAGGGTGCTCTTACCGGGCACCAGGAAGTTTCTGGACTGGTGGTTTGGGTCCCCGTCAGGGATGGGCTTAGGCAGGTGGTGGACGGTCACCTCGTACTCCTGGCCAGGTTCCACCACGAAGTGGCTGAAGGCAAAACGCCACTAGGAGATGGGAGAAGGGGAGGGCAGACAGGTCACGGCTCTCACCCACCCGGGCCCCAAGTGCACCCCATCCACCCCCAAAGGATCAGTCAAAAGAGGGAGAAAACAACCACTACAGCAAGCTCCCAAGTCGGAGGCATCTGTTTCCCTGTTCTTCGTTTCTTCTGGTCTTTCTTGCTTATTATTATCTTTTTTTATTAATTAATTAATTTTATTTTTGGCTGCGTTGGGTCTTTGTTGCTGTGCACGGGTTTTCTCTAGTTGCGGCGAGTGGGGGCTACTCTTGGTTGTGGTGCGCCGGCTCCTCATTGCTGCGGCTTCTCTTGTTGCGGAGCACGGGCTCTAGGCACGTGGGCTTTAGTAGTTGTGGCACGTGGGCTCAGTAGCTGTGGCTCGTGGGCTCTAGAGCACAGGCTCAGTAGTTGTGGTGCACAGGCTTAGCTGCTCCGCAGCTAAGGGATTTTCCTGGACTAGGGCTCGAACCCGTGTCCCCTGCATTGGCAGGTGGATTCTTAACCACTGTGCCACCAGGGAAGTCCCTTTCTTGCCTATTTTAAAAAACCTAGATCTGGCCTCATCAGGAGACAGTGGGGGCCAAAAGCAAGAGAATTTGGGGAAAGACGAAAGAGCCCCCTCCCCCATCGGCCCTCTCCAACTCCAGAGCACACAAGGGGCAGCTAAACACTACTTGTTAAGTGACCCTGCCTCCTTAATGGGAGAGCCAGGGATCTCTTGAGAATGTCCTGGGGCACAAAAGTGCAGCGAGAGGGCGATGAGGTCCCCCCCGCCCACCTGCCCAGGCCTGACAGCATCTTTGTTGCGCAAACATTTTCTGGATGGTGCAGGTGACACACACGGACTCCAACTTCCCTGGTGGACTACGTGGGGCTCCCTGGTCCTCACCATCCTCCAGCAGTAGTTTGGGGGTCCCCACTAAACAGGGGACAGGGGATCTGTCTTTGCTACTTGTGTTTGTGGGAGCCCTGCCAGTGGCCACTTTTCAGACGTAAAGCAGCAGTGTTCAGATGAGCCTCGGTCAGGACCACCTTCCAGGCTTGTCACCACCAACTGCTGCTGTTTAAACACCCCCAGTCTCTGATGCAGGAAGTCTGGGTGGGGCCCTCGAACCTGCATTTCTAACAGCTCCCAGGTGATGATGCTGGTCCTGGGACCACGCGCTGATCATCAGTGCTTTAACCAAACTCAAAGAGAATCCACTTCCGGCTCTGAGCAGCAAAAGGAGCAGCAGCTGCAGCGGAAACCACGGCAGCTCTGGTCTGGGCAGAGCCTCTCCTCCCGGAGGCCCCGGGCTGACCCGGTACAGGCGTGGGTTGCGGAGCCGCAACAGCGAGCGGCGACATAAGGTCGGAAGGAAGAGCGGTGTGTGTGTGCGTGTGCGTACGTGTGTGTGCGTGTGCACACGTGTGTGCGTGTGCGTGTGTGCTGTTCCCCACGGTCACCACCATCCCCGCCCCCATCCCCCGCCCCAGCTGGAGTCTTACCCGCTTGTGATGATGCTTCAGTGTGGACAGAAACTCAAACTTGACACACAGACGTTCGTTGGTGTTCAGCTGCAAGACGGACAGTTCCGCTCCCTCCAGGTAGAGGATGCTGGCTGGAGGGCAGAGGGAGGGGAGGGGCCGCAGCTGCAGATCAAGGATGACTAACTGCCGGGGTGGGGGGTCACGTCCCATCTGGGACGCTTGCCCGTCTTTCCCACCCTCTGCTTCCTGCTCCTTCCAAGCTCCCTTTGGGCTGGATTAGCCACTGCCTCGTGGACAGCTACCCCTGCTGGACACGGACAGCGACACTTTACCCGGGGTTTGAAGTGAAAGCTTTGCAAATTCGTGGCTAAGGCATTGGCGACACGGTGTGGGTGTCAAAGGGGCGTCCCCGAACCTGAAGGGGCTGCAGCAGCCAGCGGGGCTGGAGCCTCAGGAAGAGGCTCCCCCAACCGTCCACAGCTCTGGGCGCCCTGGTCACCCACCCCTGAGAGGTTGTGGCACTGCTGTCAGGAGGGCCAGCCCCGCAGTCAGACAACTCACGACCTGACGCCTTTTCCAGGGTGATGAAGATTTTAGGCTGAAGAAAGGCCTTCCTTGAAGGATCGTGGGTTAACGTCCAAACACTGAAAAAGGACTCACTGCCTGAAACGATGGGTCCTCTCACTAAACTGGCCCCTCGTGTCTGAGCACAGGGCTGGGAGCCCAGTTCTGAGTCTGGGGGGAGGGCCGGGCGGTCCAATCTGTGGGTTCACCCGGAGGTGGGCAGCACTTCCAGATGCCCGCTCACCGTCTGTCTGAAGCGTCCACTCGACGTGAGCCACGGGGAGCAGGTGTCCTTGCTGCGTGCGGGCGAAGCGCAGCTGGGTCTGCACGTCTTTGGGGGGCGAGGGGGTCAGGCTTCGAGGGTGGATCCAGGTGTCGTCGAGGCAGGTACCTGGGGGCCAGGAAAGGCAGAAATCAGAGGCTTGCAGGCTCTGCAAGAAACCAAAGATGCAGACCAAAGAAGACACCTCGCGGGGGGCCAGGGAGCCAGGCCATCAGGGTCAGGCCGTGACCCTGAGACCGCAGCTGTGCTCTCAGCTGCCCAGCCCTGCTCGCTTTCCTGATGCCTGTCTGGGGTCACGGCAAAGCTCTGATGTCTAGAGGGCACCTCAGGAGAGACGACAAAGCATGCCCTTGGCTTTAAGAGGAGGCAGTGGCTGGAAGTGGGGCAGGAGAGTGGGACAACCATAAGAGCTGCTCTATTGTTATGTGCGGGGTCCCTAATGAGCACAGACACTTGAACTGTGCGCCTCCTCCTTGAATTAAAACACAAAACAAGGTCCCACCCCAGATGTCACCCACTTCAGGGTGACAGCTCTGGCGAAAGAGTCGCGTTACAGATTCACCAGGGCAGCACCCCAGAGAAAATCCTAATGACAGGCCTGCGCCTCCCATCCTGACTGCTGCGCGATGAACGTCCTTGACAGAGGTGCAGGTGCGGCCCCAAATCTCAGGGGTCCTCCTGCTGGGGGCTGGGACCCTCGTCAGCTCAGCGCGGGGTCAGCGCTTCATCGCGGCAACATGAGAAAAACAAAAACCGGTGACTTACTGTTCTTGACTGTGCAGTTCAGCCCCTGTGGGAAAGAGAAGCAGGTAATTACAGACAAGAAAGAACTTGAATCCACAAGCCGGGCTCTGGCGTCCCCGGGCTCATTCTCAAGAACGAAACGCAGGCACCCTCCCTCTCTCTTTGAGGGACACTCTCGTTGGGGGGACCACACTTCTCTCCTGTCAACTGAGGAGACAGGGTGAGAAGTGGGCATAGCACACGGCAAATGGAACTGGCATTTTCTGAGTGCCTTTAGGAGCTGGGAGGCACCTTAGCCTCTTTCCCTGCCCTGATCTCAGAATGCTGGCATGGGGACTTCCCTCGTGGTGCAGTGGTTAAGACTCCACACTCCCAATGCATGGGGGCCTGGGTTCGATCCCTGCTCAGGGAATTAAGATCCCACATGCTGCAACTAAGCCCACGTGCCGCAACTAGAGAACCCTGTGCACCTCAACTAGAGGTGCCACAACGAAGACCCAGCGCAGCCAAAAAAAAAAAAAGAATGCTGGCCGGCAAGCCCAGAGAAAAGACCTCTGGATTTCGACATCTGAGAGTCGCCCAACAGACAGGCCACGTTCACCACCAGCTTGACCCTTACAGTAAGTTCAGCGATCAGAACGCCCATCTACACAGGGCATCCAGTCAGCTTTTAGGACCTCAGTCTTGACATATTCTCAGACAGCCAAAGGGTACCAGATATCTGAGAAGGATTTCCTGTATGAAAAATAGGTCAAAACTCCCCCAACTTAAAAAAAAAAAAGCTCTTGGAGGAAATAAGACAATGCTGGGAACAGGATAAAATTAAAACAAACAAAATATAACAGTTTCAAAGAAATAAGAGAGGACACTTCATCCACATGAGAAGGACAGGGTACTGTGGAAAAATGAGCAAGCAGAGAATAAAAACGAATCTTGAAAATAAAAAATTCCACAGAAGGACTGGGCTATAAAATTCAGGAAATTTCTCCAAAAGTAGAACAAATACAAACAGAAATAGGAGAAACAATATATGAATATTTAGAGAATCAATTCAGGAATGATAAGACATGGTTAACTAGATTTCCAGAAGAAGACTACATAGAAAATAGAGGGAAGAAATTAAAAAGAAAAGAAAAAGAAATTCTAGAACTGATTATTTCCAAATTAAAAAGGCCCACTGAATGGCCTTCACAGCAAATGAAAAAAAGACCTAGATCAAGGCCCATCATGAGACTTCTGGAATACCAGGAGTGAAAAGAAAATCATAATGTTTACAGAGAGAAAAAAATAGGCAATACACAGAGAGGAATCAGAGTGGCATCGGCTTTCTTAGCATCTATGCTGTGGGCTGGAAGGCAGCAAAGCAGTGCCTTAAAAATCCTGAGGGAAAAGTATCTTTAACCCGCGATTTTTATACAGAGCCAAACTATCAAAAAAGTGTGAGGGGAGAATAAAGACATTTTCAGACACATAAAGACTTAAAAAAAAGATCGATTCATCTATCTATACCTCTCACACCCTCATACTTTTTCTTATAGGAAACTGCAGGATATGCTCCAGCAAAATGAGGGAGTTAACCTCTGAGAAGGAAGATTGACCCACTGCCACAGGCTTGGGGAGTCATCGGTCCAGGCTGGGGTTGGAGAATACAGAATGAAACCGATGGAATATCTGACATATGGCAAATATCGGAATATCTGACATGTGACAAACACATATGACAAAATCTCATAGAAAAAAACCAACATTAGTTACACGGAAAATTATGGAAGTGAAGAATGAAAGGAATTATCATCTCCAGGAGGAAAGAGAAATTCTACCAGAAAAGAAATACAACCGAAGCGCACACACTTGCCTCAGCAGTGAAGATTAGCATTTGTTATAGTATAAACACTGACCACTGGGACCTCCCTGGTGGCGCAGTGGCTAAGACTCCGCGCTCCCAATGCAGGGGGCCCAGGTTCGATCCCTGGTCGGGGAACTAGATCCCACATGCATGCCGCAACTGAGAGTTTGCATGCCACAACTAAGGAGCCCGCCTGCCACAACTAAGGAGCTGGTGAGTCACAACTTAGGAGCCTGCCTGTCGAAACTAAGACCCGTAAGACCCAGTGCAACCAAATAAAACAAACAAACAAACAAACAAAAAAGCACTGACCACTGACAGAACCACAATGGGAAGACTGGGAGGGGAAGCAGTGGGAGGAGGTAATGTAAGAAATTTAAATTTTCATCTATTGTAAGTCTAGGTAATATCTAAAACTGACAAATGAAGAATAACAATATAAGTACATTTAGAAGTATGGAGGTAAATGCCAGAAGAAATAACTAGAAGTAGTATAAGTGATCTTCTTTGGGGAACTGTTTTAGGGATTGTGGGGGGGGGCAGGGACCTGCTGGGTTTGGTTTTAAACATCTTTGTACCATTTTAAAAGGATCACCTTATATCACCTTGATAACAGTTAATTAAAAGGTAGAATTTCATCTATGACATTACTCCAAACAAAGGAAAGGGTTCAAATGTGAGACAGAGAAATGAAAGCACGAATTTGTTTAGGGGAAGCCATAGCAGACTTTTTCTTCTTATAATTTAATTTCGATAAGGAATTTACATTAATGTAATGTTTTCAGGCGTGTAAAAAAACACATTCAGGATCTTCTCTGCATACCACCAGGACAGACCCTGCTTTATTCCCCTCCAATAAATCACTCCTCATTTCTTTGTTTCAAATGCCCATTTTAATTTAAAAAGCAGTAGGACCAGAACATTATGTATGAGCTTGTGAACAGCACGACGTCAGGGCCTCCTGCAGAAACCCCAGAGGGGCTGCCCACGATGATGAAGACGATGGCAGCGGCCAGTGTTCACCGAGCTCTCCTTCTGTGCCAGGCATCACGCTAACGCTTTGTACGCACGTCTCATTTAATCTTTTTTTTTTTTTTTGCTGTACGCGGGCCTCTCACTGTTGTGGCCTCTCCCGTTGCGGAGCACAGGCTCCGGACGCGCAGGCTCAGCGGCCATGGCTCACGGGCCCAGCCGCTCTGCGGCATGTGGGATCTTCCCAGACTGGGGCACGAACCTGTGTCCCCTGAATCGGCAGGCAGACTCTCAACCACTGCGCCACCAGGGAAGCCCTCATTTAATCTTAACGACAGTCCTATGAGGTCGGTACCATCATCCCCTTTTTATTCATGAAAAAACTGAGGCACAGGGAGGTCAGCTAAGTGGCCCAAGGCTCCACAGAGCTGACACTCAAACCCGTGCAGTTTTGCTCCAGAACCTGGCTCTTAATCATGGCCACGTGGCCTCTACATAAAAAGGGGCGCTCGCCACAGGTGGGCCCACCCTCTCCATCCGCGGTGGTGAAGATTACAAGGAAAGACTCAGACAGTTCCACGGACATCCGCCAGAGCCTGGTAGAGAGAAGTGGGCCGGGCGGTCACACACAGCTCCACTTTGGTCCACCTCGGCCGGCCGCCTAACGTCTCCGAGACGTTATGGTGAATGGTGCCGGCCAGGAAGCCCGTTGAGAGCTCTGAATGAAGGTACGCCTGTCACCCCCGGCACAGAGGCTGCATGAAGCTGTAGGTCACTGTTCCTGCCCCAGCACACCCAACGCACAAGCCTCTGGTCTGCCCAGCGTGTTATGAGCTCTCCCCACAACCCCGTGAGGCAAGAGTCACCCCTGATGGCCGGGAACACTGGGTCACAGCGGTGGAGGGACTGGCCGGGGCTGCAGGGCGGCTGAGAGAGGAGCTCCACCCAAGGCCCGGGCCTGACTCAGCCGCGTCCCCTCCTGCTGCTGCTGCTATGTGCCCTCTGTCACATCTCAGACAGAGGCTGGCAGCCCGTGGAGGAGCCCATGAACTCTGCGGTGATGCCGCCAGCACTGACTGAAGCCCTGACCGCCCGGTGCCCACATGACACAACGTGACACTCGGGGAGGGGCACGGTCGAGAGCTGTGGCGACCAGAAGATGGGGTTAAACCCACGGCTGTTCCGCCCCCAGTCAGAGCTGCAAGTGCTTGGGGAAAAGAAGAATTTGTAAGGAACACACATCCTGTCTAGAAACTTCTGCGTTAACACTCCCGCCTTAACACTCCCGCCGACCAGCTCCAAGTTGCGGGCTTTCTTCTGGGCTGGCGGTCATGGCCATGGGAAGCTGAGAAGGCCCAGGTGGGAAGGGTTCCCCAGGGAAACACAGTTTCTCCAGTAAGGATCGGATGGGTGGGGGGGACTCAGAGTCCCCTGGGTTCTGAGGCGCTAAATCCAAGCAACCAGAACCAACCTTGCTTGGTCTCCGCCTGTCACTGCTTCGTGGGCAGAGCTGGCTGCGTCATTCATCTGCTCACCCTCCCCTTCGTCCTTTCGGTCCACAATCATCTGTCAGCCCCCATGTCTCGCGCTTGCAGCCCTGGGCTGTAGGTGGTGAAGTCAGGATGCAAACCCAGGTCCTCCAGGGTCAAGTGCGGGCTTCCCCTGACACTACGTGGCGCTCTAACCACTGAAGCGCCAGCGGAGGGAGAGAAATCTGGAGGGCGTTGCTCGTCTCTTTTCAGGGCAGCCGCGGGCCGTGGGGGGCGTGTGTCTGTGGCCAGGTGTACGGCGGGGGCGGGAAAGCAGAGCCTGGGGGTGCAGATGAATCTGCCAGGGGATCCCTCTCTGCCAACCCCACACCCCCATCAGGCCAAGCCCCTGTTCCCGCTGAGCAACTGAGGTCAAGAACTTTCAGCACAGCTCAGGGGAGCTCCTCCCTCATTTCCCGAGGCTTCTCTCACTTTCCTGCCACTCAGACCACCCAGTCCTCAGCCTGCGCACCCAGACCTCTGTCTTGGAGGGCCGCCCAAGTGTCTTCTCTGCCACAAAGAACACCCGAGGCTGCAGGACTTTCTCTTTTCCCTGGAATTCTGTACACCCACTGGCTGCGCAGAGAGCCCCGCTCCAGGCTCCTGGGTGAGTCACCACCGCTCCGGTCATCAGGCAGTGGGGCTCTGTCGTTTCAGGACCTTGTATGTTGCAGGCGCCTGGCAAGTGGCCATTGAGAAATGCACCGAGTCCAAGGGAAGGACCTGCTGAGCGGGTCCCAGGCTTTGCCCAGGAGTGGGAGTCACAAGGACGGTCCCCAAATCATTCACGTTAAGAGAAAAGTTTCTGCTAAACAGTCGCTGACCCTCCTCCACCCTCTTGTGGTGAATCCTCGACAAAATTAGGTCAGGAGAAATACCGCTTCGGTTATTTCACATCCTCTGACTCAGATACTGAGGGTTATTTCTTAGCGCCAGTGGTGGAGGGGACTGGGCCGAGGAAAACAAGAGGAGCGGAGGGGAGAGGACGGAGCGTGCGTGCGTGCGTGTGTGTGTGTGTGTGTGTGTGTCTGTCTCTTTTCCCCGAAGTCGGTCCTCCACCCCAAGGCCACTACCCGGCGGTGGGTGTGTCGCTTCCTGTGGGCACAGCGGCGCAGCTGCCCGGCGGATACAGACCAGCGGGACCCCAGACCTGGGCGGTGGCGGCCGCAGGGGCGGCGTCCTGAGGGTCCGCGCGGTCCCCAGGGCTCGCGCCGGAGGGGTCACCGCTCTGCCCTCACAACTCTCCCCGGAAGCTGCCCCCGCAGCCCCGGGGCCCGTGCGCCAGGCGCTGAGGCCGCGGGGCCCCCGAGGCGCGGGCTCCGGCGGAGGAGGGCTCCAGGACCCGGGCTGGCACCGGGCCCGCTCCCGCCTCGCCCTCCGTAGGCCCCTCCCCACCTTTACTAACCAGCGTGCCCCGCCTCCGGCCGGCCGCGCCTCCTCCGAGGCCCTCCCCAAGTGTGGGCCCCCCGCGGAGGCGCCACCTCCCCCCCGCCACCTCCCGCTGGGACGCCGGCCCAGGTTGTGCAACCGGCGCTGCGCGATCTTTGCCAGCGAACTCTGTGTCTTCCCGGCTCCGCATAGCAACTCCCGGCGCTCCGGGAGTCCTCCCCACGGCGGCCCACTCTGTGCCCGAGCCTCGGAGCCCCCGAGACCCTGCGCGGACCTCCTGTCACGCGACAGCCCCGCGTCCCCGGCCCTCGGCCCCCGCTCCCCGGGATGCGTCGGGGTCTCACCTGCTGGGTGCACACGGGCGCCGGGTGGTCCAAGAGCCTCGGGGAGGCGCGACCCAGGCCCGGGCCGCACAGGAGCAGGAGGAGAAGCAGGAGCGACGGCACCGGCGGGGGCCCCTGGGACGCGCGCGGCCAGCGGCGCGGAGCCCCCATGGCCCCGGCCTTCGCGGAGGGCTCGCGCCCGGGCTTGGGGCGCAGCGAGGGCGCGCCGCTGTGTTCCCCTCGGCTGAGTCCCGAGTTAGCTCCCACGCGGCCGCTTCCGGCTTCCAGCCCTGCCCCGGGCGGGCCGCGCAGAGGGGAGGACTCGGGCCTGGACAGTCCTTCCGCGGGTCCCGCCCCGACGTGCGTCCCAGGTGCGCGCTCCTCCCCGCGTTCCTCCCCGCGCTCCTCCCCGCGCTCCTTCAGCCCCGCCTGCGCCGCGAACCCCGGGCCCGCGTTTCCTGCGCTCCAGCTCAGCTCGCTGCCGTATTTCATCCCTGCTCTTACCGTCAGGCTGTAAAACTCTATTTTAATACCTTCCCCGAGCTCTCGACCCCGGTCTTAATCTCTTCTTTTTCTTCTCCGTCAGAGGAAGTCCTTTTTCTCAGTCCCTGTCTCTCTGTATCCTCACCCTCTTACCCAGATTTTGCTTTCTTGGCTTACCCTCCTCCTTCTCGAGGTCGGGGCAACTCCGCGCTCCGACGACCTTGGCCCCCCGAGGAGGTGGGAGCGCTGGTCCCCACGCACCTGCGCGGGCTCTGGGCCTCCCTTGCTCTCGGCCGTTTGTGCCCCCAGCGCCCAGCCTGCGCGTTCGCCAGAGACCCGCCCCACGTCTGCTGAGGGTCCGCCTGGCTGATCACTTCTTATTAGTCTCCGGTCCAGAGGAGCCTGCCTTTGGAGCCTGTGGACTAAGTCCCTCCTCCCCGGCCTTCCAAGACCCCCAGTCCCCTGGGCGGCCCCCTTCTTGGGTCCCCGTCACCCCCTGTCCCAGGCCTTGCCCTCCCGTTTTATCCTACACGCTGCTGACAAGTGTGCCTCCCGGAAATGCACTTTTCATTCTTTTCCTGCCTTCATCCTAAGCCCAGCGTCGTCTGCATTTCCTTCCCTGACAACTGACCGCCTCTGCTGGCCCCCGACATCCGCGGACCCAGACGCGCTTACTCCTTGTAATGTAGACAGGCTTCCCAGGTCTGGGGAGGTGGATCTTCTCGCTGTCCAAAGCACCCCTCACCCTTTGCCCTTTGCCCGCTGTTGGCAGACCCCTGGCAACCGTCTGACCCCCCCTCTGCCCGACAGCACCCAGCTGCATTAGGCCTGGAGCTCCGCTGTCTCCAAACACTTTTACTTGTTTATTGTAAAAGAATTTTGGAAAACTCTGCATCCTTCCATACATTTTTAAGATGACACCTGAAAATTTTCATCCTAAGTGTAAACATGTAGAGGCTATAATTACTAAAATTTGACATCAGGAGTAGGCAGCTTCTGAGATGTCCCCCACCCCATCCCACCTCCTGGTATTTGCTTTCTTCTGTATCTCCCTACCTTGAGTGTGCGCTAGGCCTAGTGACCTGTTTCCAGCAATAGCATATGAGTAGGATGAGACAAAAGACAATGGGGAGTCACTGACAAGATTAGGCTACGAAAGACCCGGACCTGGGGTTGCTCAACCCTTTTCTGGTTGCTGTGCGCTGCCCATGGAAAGGCCCAGGCGGCCAAGAGCTGAGAGAGTTCTGGTCAACAGCCAGGAAGAAGCCAAGCCCATCATTTCACAATGACGATGACCGGGAGTCAGTGATCAAAATAATGCAACGATAACGTGAGTTCTGGTAAGTCCTTATGAAACATGATAACAAACTGTTATTTGAACTTCACTTTTTTTTTTTTAACAATTTGGGTTTTTTTTCACATTTATTTATTTTTATTTATTTATGGCTGCATTGGGTCTTCACTGCTGCACGCGGGCTTTCTCTAGTTGCATCAAGTGGGGGCTACTCTTCGTTGCGGTGCACGGGGTTCTCATTGCAGTGGCTTCTCTTGTTGCAGAGCACGGGCTCTAGGTGTGCGGGCTTCAGTAGTTGTGGCATGTGGGCTTCAGTAGTTGTGGCTTGCAGGCTCTAGAGCGCAGGCTCAGTAGTTGTGGCACACGGGCTTAGTTGCTCTGCGGCATGTGGGATCTTCCCGGACCAGGGCTCGAACCCGTGTCCCCTGCATTGGCAGACGGATTCTTAACCACTGTGCCACCAGGGAAGCCCTTGAACTTCACTTCTTAATGAGATGCATGGCTTTTCCTCCAACTGAGTTCATGTATCTGTGGACAAAAACTGCTTATTCACAGAATGGGACATTCAGCATTTTAAATATTTCAGCTGTAAAACTCAGAAAACCTCGTTTACATAATTATGTCATTAGCTCTGTCATAACCATGTTACTCAATTCTTTGAACGCCTTCTGAGTTATGTGCCTAAAATCACATAGCCATCTGTCACCAAATATTTTTAATGATTTGGCAGCTGGAAACTTGATGGAGTCCTTTTCAGTTTTGGTAAAGCAATATTTGGAACCCTCCTGACTTGAAAACGTGTCATCGGAATCTTACTAGACTCGGGTATTTGGAATTGTTCCTTTGCTTAGGAGGTTTTTATGCCCCGGGGCTGGTGAGAGGCCTCCCTCACTTTTGAAAGTGAGAGAAGGGCAGGTGGGAAGAAGAGGTGGGAAAGGAGGATCTCCCCGCACTTGACCCTCGACCTCTGGCACCTTCCCAGATGGGGAAGTTCTTGGAAGACAACACAGGGGCGCTGGGCTCTGGAGACCCACTCCCTTCAAGCTGGGGTCAGCAAGCTCTTTCTGCAAAGGGTCCGAGAGTAGATGTTTTAGGCTTTGCAGCCATATATTTGACTCTGCCCTACACCCCCAAAGCTGCCAGAGACAGTAGGTAAACGCAGGATTGTGGCTATGTTCCAAGAAAATGTTACTTATGGAGACTGACGTTTGAATTTCATGTACTTTTCATGCGTCCCAACGTATTATTCCTCTTTTTTTTGATATTTTCCCCCAACCACTTAGAAGTGTAAAAACCATCTCAGCTCCGCTGGTGGCCAGATTTGGAACAAGGCCCTAGTTTGCTGACCCTGCTCCCAGGCTCCGAGGGGCCTATGCAGCTGCGCCCCTTGGAAAGGGGGCGTGCCTTTGAAATCCCCCGGGGACATGTTAGGATCACAGGGTGCTGCCCCACCCACTCCACACTGATTCAGTTGGTCTGGGGGGGTGGGGGTGGGGGGTGGTGTCTGCTCATAAGTGTTTTTTCATTTCCCAGGTGATTCTAAGGTGTAGCCTGTCCTAATTGCGGCAGACTCTACACAGTTCTCAGGGTACGGTGCTACTTTGTGCCACCAGTGGAAAGCATCACCAATGTAAGCTAAAGTTCACTTTTTTTTTTTTTTTTTTTGCGGTACGCGGGCCTCTCACTGTTGTGGCCTCTCCCGTTGCGGAGCACAGGCTCCGGACGCGCAGGCTCAGCGGCCATGGCTCACGGGCCCAGCCGCTCCGCGGCATGTGGGATCTTCCCGGACCGGGGTCCCCTGCATCAGCCGGCGGACTCTCAACCACTGCGCCACCAGGGAAGCCCTAAAGTTCACTTTTTAAATTGAAATATAGTTGATTTACAATATTGCATTAGTTTCAGGTGTACAATGTAGTGAGTCTCCATTTTTATACATTATGGTCACCACAGTAAGAGCAGTTACCATCCATCACCACAAAGCTGTTACAATATTGTCGACTATATTTCAATACACTTAATATCAATAACCATGAATATATCCTACATAGTCATCTTTTTCACTTCATGCCGGGCACCGAGGGTTTAGAGCTGAATCACTGTGTACCATTTCTTCCCTATATTTTTGACCAGAATTGACATCATCTTTCCTTTGGAATTCCTCTTTGGATTGAACACAAATTGATCCAGGTGGGTTTTTTTCTTGCCCCTTTGTACATTTTGGCTCCAAAGAACTTATGGTACCTTAGAATATGACCTATGACATCAAACCATAAAAACACAATTAGAATTGAAAGTATCAGGGCAGGAAAATAAATACGCCATGAACCTAGTCTAATGGAATTGCCGCCATTGAACGCGTAGTGCTGAGATTTCCGGCGAAAGAAGACAGTGAATTAGTCATTCTCGTCGCTCGGTCAAAGCAAGCACACCATTCCTCTAGTGGAGACGGAGATCCTGACTCGCCACTTGGGAGGGGGTGAGGGGACCAGAGGTGAGCGGTGGGGACAGCCTGAGCAGTCGCCAGACGCCCGCGCTCTCCGCCCAGGAGCTCGGCTGGGGGAGGAGCGCGTTGAAGCGGGATGGGGGCGCCGTGAGGGGCTTCTGCCGAGGATGCAGGGAGAGAGGGTTGATCCGCGAGGCCGCCCCCGGGGCAGGGGAGGCCGGCGGGGCTGCGACCTGGACTCAGTGGGAAGGAGCGGGGCCCTCGCTCCTCCGCGCGCTCCGCTGCAATGAGCTTGGAGGTCGCCGGGAATGAGGAGCTTCCGGACCCTCCCTGTCGACCCTCCAGGCTCAGCCACTGGGGCATCTGAATGCAGGAGCTGGCGGAAGCTCAAGCTCCAGAGCAGGCCCTCGACGCCACGCCCCCTTCTAAACTCCGGGAGTCCCGACCCGAGGGCGCCTCCACCTGCTTTTCCGAGCGCGGGGATTCGTGGGCACCGTGGGGACGGGCAGGCGCGCGGCCAGTGGGCAGCCGGGGGCAGATTCGGAGGAGCGGGGCGGTTGGGGGGAAGGAGGGTCCCCTGGGCTCCGGGACTGGAGAGGGGGAGGCCGGGTGGGGCTTCGGCGCTGTGGCCGCAGAAGCAGGGGCGCAGGTGGTCCCGCCAGGCTCCGTCCCTGCAGAAGCTCAGCTGCTGCCGTGGGCCTAGTCACCGGTCGGCACGTGTCGCCGGAGTTCGGCTCTTTATTTGGGGCCACGAAGCCGTCCCGAGGGAAGAGGGGCCAGGAGGTCTGGGCCTGGAGCCCGGCCTTTCCTTTTCCCACGGTAGCGGCAGGTGAGGTGTGGCCACATGGGGTCCACTTTCTTCCCCTGAGCTTGTCCCAAGGCCGGGCTCTGGGTTCCACTGTCCTGGTTCCTACCCTGGCGCCTCCCTGTGCTGGGCTGTCTGCCGGGAGGGAGTTAATGTTCTGAGCCTCACTTTTCGAAGCTGGAAAGCGAGACTGTTCGTCTCACGAGATTGCTCTAAGGATCAAGGGAGACTGTGAGTGCCTGACTGTCGTCTCAGCGCAGCGCCCGACGTGCTCCCCACTGGCCCCTTCACCTCCACCCCTCGACTACTGTCCCCCATCAGTGCCAGCGCCTCGGCAGGTGACTCTCAAGCTTCCCACGTGTGGGCTGCTTTCCTGGGACCTGATATGGGGGTAACTTCAAAACATTGCTAAGTCTTAGGTGCCTTTTAAAGAGACTCTTCAGGGGGCTTCCCTGGTGGCGCAGTGGTTGGGAGTCCGCCTGCCGATGTAGGGGACACGGGTTCGTGCCCCGGTCCGGGAGGATCCCACATGCCGCGGAGCGGCTGGGCCCGTGAGCCATGGCCGCTGAGCCTGCGCGTCCGGAGCCTGTGCTCCGCAACGGGAGAGGCCACAACAGTGAGAGGCCCGCGTACTGCAAAAAAAAAAAAAAAAAAGACTCTTCAGGGCTTCCCTGGTGGCGCAGTGGTTAGGAATCTGCCTGCCAATGCAGGGGACACGGGTTCGAGCCCTGGTCGGGGAAGACCCCACATGCTGCAGAGCAACTAAGCCCGTGCACCAAAACTACTGAGCCTGTGCTCTAGAGCCCGTGAGCCACAACTACTGAGCCTGTGTGCCACAACTACTGATTCCGTGTGCCACAACTACTGAGCCTGCACTCTAGACTCTGCGAGCCACAACTACTGAGCCTGTGTGCCACAACTACTGAAGCCCGCATGCCTAGAGCCCGTGCTCCACAACGAGAAGCTACTGCAATGAGAAACCCACAGACCACAACGAAGAGTAGCCCCCGCTCTCCACAACTAGAGAAAGCCCACGCACAGCAACAAAGACCCAATGTAGCCAAAAATAAATAAATTAAATAAATAAATTAACAAATAGAGACTCTTCAGCATTCTGTGACAATTTTTCAATAAAAATGCAAAGCATTTTTAAAAAACCCCAGAAAATAACAAGCGTTGGCAAGGATGTGGAGAAATTGGAACCCTTGTGCACTGCTGATAAAAAATGTAAAATTGGGGAATTCCCTGGCGGTCCAGTGGTTAGGACTCGGCGCTTTCACTGCCGAGGATCCCGATTCACTCCCTGGTCGGGGAACTAAGATCCTACAAGCTGCACAGCATGGCCAAAAAAAAAAAAAAACAAAGAAATGAAAAAGAACTACATTATTCAGCAGTTCTACTTCTGGGTCTGGACTTGCAAGAGGTGATTGCAGGGCTCGAACATATTTGCACACCTGCATTCATGGCGGTGTTACTATTCACAAGAGCCCAAGGGTGGAAGCAACCCAAGTGTCCATGGACGAATGAATAGATGAACACAATATGGTCCAACCATACATGCGAACGTTATTCAACCTCAAAAAAGGAAATTATGACACAGGCTACAATGTGGGTGCACCTTGAGGACACTTTGCTAAGTGACATAAGCCAGACATGAAAGGACAGATACTATATCTTTCTTCTTCAAGGCGGTCCTTAGAATAGCCAAATTCATAGGGACAGAAAGTAGATGTTGGTTACCACGGGCGGGGGGAGGGGGTGGGGAGCTAGTGTGTAACGGGGACAGAGCTTCTGTTTGGGAAGATGAGGAAGTTCTGGAGATGGGTGATGGTGAGGGTTACACAACAATGAGAATGTACACAATGCCAGTAAAAATGGTCAAAATGGGAAATTTTGTGTTACGTATATATATATATATATATTTTTTTTTTTTTTTTTTTTTTTTTTTTTTTTGCGGTACACGGGCCTCTCACTGTTGTGGCCTCTCCCGTTGCGGAGCACAGGCTCCGGACGCGCAGGCTCAGCGGCCATGGCTCACGGGCCCAGCTGCTCCACGGCATGTGGGATCCTCCCAGACCGGGGCACGAACCCGTGTCCCCTGCATCGGCAGGCGGACCCTCAACCACTGCGCCACCAGGGAAGCCCTGTGTTATGTATATTTTACCACAATTGAAAAAACACCCAAGGCATTTGTTAAATACTTTAAACTTCAAGTTAAATAACTGGTCACTGTCATTTATATGAACATATGCAAGAGGACAAACCCTGACAATTACCCAAGTTAAGTTGATAAAGATGTGAAGCATTTTCCTCTTCTGTTAAGGTGATGTGTCTAAACCTCTGGCACATATATAGGCCAACGGTAGGCGGTCCGTAGGTGGTCTGTGTTTTATTATTATTATATCAATTTTTTTTTTGGCCATACCACGTGGCTTGTGGGATCTTAGCTCCCCGACCAGGGATCGAACCCGGGCCCCCAGCAGTGGAAGCGTGGTGTCTTAACCACTGGACCTCCAGGGAATTCCCTTGTTATTATTATAGATAAATTCTGGTGATAGGTGCCCTTCGGAGCGTTGTGGATGGAGCCGAGGTTAAGGTGCAGGAGAGAGAAAGGAGCACTGTACTCCTTTTGGCTCCAGTCTTAGGAAATTCCCTGGCAAAGATACAAGGTATAGATTGCCGTGGGGCTTCCAGAACAGCCAGACACACCCAGAGTTGCTGAAGTCACTTTTTTGTTCCTTCCTTCCCTCATCCAAGTATCAAGTCTAGTTCGTCCTTGTTGTGGGTGATAGTCTGTGTGGACAACACGGGCATTGCAAACGTGAGCAGGGTGATTTCCTGGCCTCCAGAGGCTTATCAAAGCGGAGAGGAGAGTTACATGTGTAATAATAAGCAGCTGGGTGTGCCCCCAGGTGGGCAGCCTTTGTCCTGGGCTGCGGGTGGAGAGAGGCAGGACCACGTCCGGGGAGTGCAGGTACCCGTGGTCACGATGTGAAGCCACTGCTGGTGGTGGTCTGACTCGAGCAGACTCTCAGGATGTGCCTGGGCGCCCGGCACGTGCTCACACGTTCTGACCCTTTGCTCTTGTTTTCTCTCCCCTCCCCTCCCGAGGCCGGCCGGAGCCCTCCCGACCCTGAGCGTCCGAGGTGATGGCTGGGGCAGCGGTGGCCACCCTGATCCCTGTGCTGCACTCGGTGGCTGGCGACAAGTCTGGCTACCACGTGGGGCAGCAGCTGCAGTTCGGCTTCATCGCTGTGTACGAAGTGGTGGTGTATGTGGTCCCCATGCCCCGGGCCCTCATCCACGAGGACTTCTGGTGCCACGGCAACATCACCTGCCGCTGCTTGGCCGAGTGCTTTGAGAACCGTTTCAGCAGCCTCACCGTGGGGCTGGGGTGCTTCTCCTTCTTCTGCTTCCTCATGGAGTTCTTCATGGCCCAGGTCCGGCACAAGCAGATCAAGGCCAGGTCGGTGGAGTCGGTGGCAGGGGACGTGGAGGAGGGCTCCGTGGTGGGCATCCGGGAGCAGGTGCCCTCCCCGAAGACGGCCGCCCCCAACTTCTACTGGGAGGAGATGCTGCTGTGTCCCTGCTGTACTTCCTGCTGCAGGTGGGCGCGCAGTGCGTGTTCCTGTTCCTGCTCAGGTACCAGCACCCGCCCCTGGTCAGCCAGGCCACCGTCCACTGCAGCACTGACAGCTGCCCCGGGCCCTTCTTCTGCGTCATCCGCGGCCCTACAGAGAAGCGCGTGTCCATCTACACGCTCATCGCCGTGTCCATCGTGATCATCCTCTTCTGCTCCGGCTTCTTCTTCTACAGCGTCCACCACTACCTGCTCCAGGGCCGGCCCAGCGCCACGTTCTGTCCTGGCTGACGCTGGGGGTCTGGGTCCCTCCGAGCTCTGTCCTCGTGGGGCTTCCTCCCGCCGACCTTCGCTTTCCTCCTCCGCAAAATAAATGTGTGTGTTTACGTCCCCTGCCCACAGCCAGGCTCGGGTTGTTTAACTGGGGGTGGGGGTGGGGGGCATGTGGTGACAGGTCCAAGATCCTCCCCGGGGCCCGTGACGCAGAGCTTCCCGCCTTGTTCTTCCAGCGTCTTCCGATAGATCGGCGGAGCTGAGAGCCACCAAGGTCCAAGGAGGTTGGTGGGGCCCCGGGATGCGCTGTAAATGCAGAGGGTGGAGCCGCAGCCCCACCTGTGCTCTCCCCGCCAGCGTGATGCTCCCAAATCACTTAGGTGGACGTGCTTAGGATTTCCCCCTCGTGTAGCCTCGGTTCTGAGGCTGACTGTGCAGATCAGGTGTCCCCCAGAGACTTTCCGCCCCGATGTCCATGCCTTTGTGTAATCCCTCCCTTTTGAGCTCAGGCAGGAACCATGAGTTGCTTCTAACCCACCAGATGTCACGCCTGTGAGACAGAAGACTCTCCCTTACTGGCTTTGAAGGGAGGGACTTTGTGGGTAGGAGCACGGCAAGGAAGTGCAGGCATCCTGTTTGAGGTGAGAGGGGCCCCCAGGTGATGGCCAGCAGCAAAACGGGGACCTCAGTCCTGAAACCGAGAGAGGCCCTATGGTCCCCCATCTCTTGTGGGCAAGGTTCTAGCCTCCATGACCTTCCCCGGCTTCCAAAGGGCAGATTCGAACAGTTGCTCATCAAGGGAGGAGCCGGCCAAAGACCACCTGAGGCGAGACTAACGGGACCGGAGAAGCTCTTCAGGATTAGAAGACTGACCACTTGAGACCCTGCACACCCCCTCGTCTGTCAGCAGCCCCAGCCATGAACCACATTATAAAGCCCCTCATCAAATCCTCTGGGGTTGGGACACAGTTTTCGAGGCAGGAGCCCACCGTGTCCCCCTTTTCCCGGCAAAGCAATAAAGCTGTTCTTTTCTGCTTCACCCAAAACTCCGTGAGATTCGATGTGGCACTCGTGCAGAGAAGCTGAGCTTTCGGCATTAGTCCTACAACCGCAAAGGAATCGAATTCTGCTCACAACTTAAATGAACTTGGAAGTGGCTTCTTCCCCAATCAAGCCCCCAGATGGGAACACAGCCCAGTGTGCCGTGGATGGCAGTTTCAGGAGACGGCAGAGGACTCCGCCTGGGCTCCTGACCCACAGAAACTGTGGGTCACTACAGGTGTGTTGTTGTAAGCTGTTAGGTTTGTGGAAATCTGTTGCCCAGCATAGAAAACGAGCACACTGACACCAGGGCCCCACCTGGTACAGGAGCCGGCGGAAGCTGGGTGGTCTCAGCTTTCATGCGTCTGTGGAGGCGTGCTTTTCTTCCATCCCAGGAGACGATTCTCCTTTGCTCTCTCCAGCAGCCGGCCCAGCCCCAGCCGAAGCGGCTTGTGCCAGGGACTGAGGCCACTGCTGCGTCTGCCCCTCCTCCCTGGGTAAGGGAGCCCCTGCATGGGCCAGCTCAGCGTCCTGAATGACCCACTGGCTCTGCGCTGGGCCCAGCAAGGCAGGACCTGAGGGCCCAGCACCTTCCGTTGCACATACGGTCACAGATACATGACCTTGCTGGGCTCACACCCCACCCCACCCCACCCCTGCCTCCAGGCACAAAGCCTCCAGATGCACCTCGACTCCCCCGCCAGGCTGGACGTCTTTGTGCAGACTGTGGGCAGGGCCTGTGCAGCCCCGCTTAGAACCTCAGCTGGGCTGTGGGGAGACTCTAGCCTGTGGGTGAGGCTTCACCCAGTGCATTCTTGGTGTTGTTAGAAGACGGGTTACTCCTGGGACGGGTGGGGCATCATAGGGCAGAATCAGAGCCAAGCATTTCTATCTGCCCAGCGCCCAGAACAGTGTCGGGTACATACTAGGGACTCAAGAAGTACTTTTTTAGACCATGGGGGTATAAGCACGTGGTCTCAGAGAATCTGGGCCTGTTTCTGGGGCTTGTAGGCAGTGGTGACACGGCTCTCAGTCAGGTTCACAGAGTTGGAATCAAGGTCTGGCTTGTATCACAAGCAGGCCTCTCACCCCCACTGTCCTGGGCTCATCTGGTTGCAGGCGATGGTGCCCAGTGGTCAGGTCTGTAGATGGAGGCTGCTCAGGGCTTCAGCTTGACCACAGGAAGGACTGGACGCGGAGTGGTCAGTGGATAGCCACGTCTGAGCATCTACTCATCCAGGTGAAGACTATTCCAGGCAGAGGGACGAGCAAGGGCCCCGCGGGGGTTACTGGTATGTTCAGTCAGGGGCAAAACCCTCTCCGGTCATTTGAATAGGGAGAGGCTAACACAAAGACTGGCTAACTACCTACAGGGGTTGAGAGAGGACTCTCGGTTTATGGAAGCACCGGAAGGCAGCTTCTGCCGCGAGGGCCGAGGGAGCCTGGACGTGGAGGACGGTGTGGCTGCACAGGGGCGAGCCATCTGCGGGGGACGGAGAGACTGGCCAGAGGGGGCAGGGAGCCGGCTCACGGGGCCCCCAAGGTGGCCACTGCTGGCCCCATACCCCCAGCACTGGCTGCTGCACTAAGAAGCAGCCCATGGGGAGGAATTCCCGTCTGTCCCCACGGCCTCCTGGGCCCTTCCAGGACATCTGTCCTGTTTCCTGAAAAACCCCGACCTCAAGGCATCCAGCAAAGGAGAAGTGCCACAGGGTCCAGCCCAGGGTCATAAAGCAGGGGGAAGAGTGTGGCCCTGGGGCTGACAGCTGGCTCGGTCCCCCCCGGGCCACTCAGCGTCTGTGTGAGCTCCTAGCCCATGGGACTTCCAAAGGACAGTGGGCACCTCTGCTCAGGGAAGGGGCCTGCACACCATCCTAGAAGTGGGGACCGTCCCAGCAGCACCCTGCCCGGCGCTGGCTGCATTCAGTGTTTCCAAATGGAGCCACGGCTCCAAGGGAATGTTTTCACCTGATGACTGCATTAGAAAGGAAATGACGTACAAGGAGCTGCAGCCAATGAAAAGCGTAGGTGCCTTTTATTATTAGCTGGAAAGGTGTCTGATAACATTCACGGTGGGGCTCTGCGAAGGCTGGGCCGAGCCCCTCACGCGGGTCTTCCAGCCCCATTTCCTGCGGCCTGACTTTTGGGCTGATGGGTCCAGATGGGCCTCTGAGAGTAGGGGCTTGAGAGCCTGTGGAGCCCACCTACCTGGCAAACCGCGTGCAAACAGGGAGCAAGACGGAGATACACAGAAAGAAGGCGGGAAAAAGCAAGCGCAGGAGAGAGTGTCAGGTGCGTCCACTGACTTTCCACCACACAGCCATCCCGCACCCTTGTAATGGGCCCAATTCATATCGACTTCTCTGGGCAGTCAGACCAACAATCACATCCCCCTTGGGGGAGAAAGGAGGAAGTGGGCAGAAGTAGGCCCGAGGAGGGGGAGGGGTGGGCCAGGCCTACACGCTGACCCAGAGAGCATAGCAGCAGGGAGGCCGTCCACGCGTGAGGGCTGCTCGCGTGGTGACCACTCCCAGGGCGAAGCCTGGCTCCTTCCGTCCCACTTGAGGAAGCATTCAGAATGCAAGCAGAACAGATGCATCACAGGGCAAGTCTCCAGTCTGTCCCGGATGATCGAAAGTATCAAACTTTGGCTCTTCAGTCATTGCTGCTACGAAGTGATACCTCACCACTGACCGTGACCCGAAGTCCTGGCTCCTGCTCTGGAAGCTGGACAAGCAGCCTCCACGCGTGTTCCTCTCCTCCGAGCCTGGACTCCAGAGCCCAGGGTCCAGGTTGGGGGGCAGGGTTGGGGCCGAGGCGGCTCCAGCAGAGGAGGAGGGAGGGCGGTGATGACTCGTAATTCCCGGAATGGACTCAATCGTCCACGGGGACAATCTCGTAACTGTATCCAACTAAGACGTTATTTCTGGGACAAGTTATTGTGACACAGGGAATTATTCTGAAAGGTTTGCCTGAGTCTGTTTAATAATCAAAAAAAAAAAAAAAGAAAAGAAAACAACTTACCTATTTATAGCTTTCAAAGTTTTGTTTTTTTTTAAACTATTTTGGCCGTGCCATGAGGCTTGCGGGGTCTTAGTTCCCCGACCTCGGACTGAACCTGTGCCCTCGGCAGTGAAAGCGTGGAGTCCTAACGACTGGACCGCCAGGAAAGTCCCCAAAGTACTTTCACATACATGCTCTCATCACCCGACTTCTCTCCTCTTCCTTCCCCCCTCCCTCTCCTTCATTTATTCAAAACCAATTTTGTGCCTTTCCCGATTGGGGGTGGGGGGCAGCTCTTGTCTTCTGTGCATCGTGCATTTAATTTCTCCTATTGTGTCCCTTGTCAACCTTTGACCATTTTTCTGTTAACCTTTTCACTGCAAGGAAGACCTGGGTGATGAGATGAGTTGCTGAAATGAGGTCAGAGACCGTCCCCGGGGTCAGATTCCCCGGGGTCAGGTTCCCCGCGTTCCCCTGGCCGTCCTCCCCTTTGGAGGATGAGAGTTAAGGGCGTTTCTGTGAGTCCAGGAAACGGGATGAGAAGGCGAGAGGGATGACCGACCGGACCAACGTAGACATTGTTAAGAAATTTATTTGCAATTCTTGTTTTTTGTTTTTTTTTTGGTTTGTTTTTTAAATAACATCATTCCTTAGATAAAAATGCAATCTTACAGGAATATACATAGCGTCTCACACAGAGATGGCCCTGAAGCTCTTCTCGATTCCCTGGCCTCTCTCGAGGTGAGAAGGGACCCAGGCGAGGCCGCTGACTTGGGGTGATTTGATGATTACAAACTGTACAACAGTATTTACAACATGAGGCTGTGAAGCCGCAGGGCCTGGAGGGAGGTGTACGGGACGCAGGGGGTGGGGAGGGGATGGGCGCAGGGGCGACGGTGGGGGCACCGACTTCTGGGAACGAGCATGATTCGGTGGGTCGGAGGATGAAGGGGGTCCGAGCTGGGACAAGAGGCGGAGGGGGGGTGGAGGGGCTGCGTCTGTACCTCCCGCACGGAGGACCTTGGCTTGGTAGCTCAGGGGCATCAAAATAAAACAGGGAAATTGTGACAGCGATACACACTCTGGCGCTTCACCAACCAATGGGGGGCCCGTCACCCTGATTCTTAGTGGACGTGTGTTTTCCACGGTGGTTCTCGCTGCTACATCACAGACTAGTCCAGACCTGCTTGTGCCTTGGACATCCGGGCCTCCAGAGCCAGACCTTATTCCCTCAAGGCTCTGGGAGAACAGTGGAGGGGGGCGGGCAGGGAGGTCAAGGCCAGACTCTGAGGGTGGGTGGGATGCCCTTGACGTGCAGGCAGTAAGGGGCCTCTGCATCTGGGTCTCTGGGGCCGCCTTCTGAAGGAGACCTTGGTGCTGGATTATTTGTTTTACAAACCATCTACCCTTGAGTCCCAAGTTCTGTTTTTCCCTTTCAAGCCTGGCATGGTGTCTCCACGGTGGGACATCTTGGGGGAGGGGGGCTTGGAACCCAGTGACCCGTCTAGGGACAGGGCCTCCCCTGCCCCCTGCTCTGGGCTTTGGGGCCCCGCAGGCCACGCCCTCAGGAGCCAGGGCAGCGGGTGGCGACCGAGGCTGGGCCCCCTTCTCCTCATGCCGGCCCACAAACCCAGGGGCACCGAGGATGGCGGGACGGGAGCCTCCGGGCCGCACCGTGACTAGGAAGCACTGTGCCCACCTCCGTGTCTCCTACAGACACGGCTCTCCCCTGAAACAGACAGCCTCTGACCCCAGAGCGGCTCAGATGTGAGCTCGGTGGAACATCTTCCCACTCACAAGTCCTCCCAGGTGGTGAATTGTCGTACATGTCTGATTCACGTGGACTAAGTGTCACACTCCCTTTCCAGGAGCCGTATCCAAGTCACACTACTTATTCTGAAACCTGGGTGCCTGGATACCCTACAAAAGGGGAGGCGCCTGCAGCAAGGCAGCCCCAACCCACAGGAGGCTGTGGACTCGGCTGATGTGACATCCAAACTCTTGTCCCGCTCTCTAGTCCCCCTCTGGGCGTCCCTGATTTAGGGGAGAAAGGGAATGTCCATGGAAGACCCCACCTCCGACTGCTCTCAGGGTTCAGTGATTTGCCCAACTCAGCCTAACGGTATATTCCATACACTCCACTGCAATCGCCAGTTCCCCTTCAGAGAGCCCACAAGGAGGCTGTTCTAAGACACCAGGGAGCCTCAGGGGCTTCGCCACCCGCCTGCTATGGACCAAACCTCCTAAAATCATGGCAAGAAAAAATCTTGACTTTAAGAGTGGTGGTATTTTCTCCATGAAGAGAAGTGATATTTAGTTCATAGTAGAATTCAGTCCGGACGGCACGCTTCCACCCGGGGGAGGACCTCTGCTTCTCTCTCCAGTCAGCACTCAGCCTTCTGAGAGGAGGGCAAAGCCAGGCATCTTGATCCCAGCCCGAGGGCTGGTGCCTGCCCCGTCAGGGTGCGTGCGCGTGTACAAGAGCGTGTGTCGGTGTGCGCGCGTGTGGGGTGCAGGTCTCTCCCCAACGATGCGGAACCCTGGCAGAAACACATTTACCTGCTGGTTTGCTGCCTGGCCTCACAAAGCAGGGTTTCGTTGGAAACAAAAATAAATAAATAAATAAAGTTAAACCCAGAAATGGCTTCACAAAGAAACTATGTTAGAATCTGCTCACAGGCCCCTTCTCACTGAACCGGGGGAAGAGGGAAAACGGGGGGCTGGGGAAAAGGAGGGAGGCCCACCCTGATGCGGGCACAGCTGCCAGGAAAGCTGGGCGCTGGCTTCCTGTGGTGACCCCGGGGTATCCCCCCAGCCCGCCTGTCGTCCCACTGGAGCCCGTGGCCCACACGCGGGAGAAGTATCCGCAGAGAGGGGGACAGAGTGGCAGACACCCCTAACGGCCAGAGACAGTGGTTTGGCTGGGAAAACAGCACCAGAGCACTTTTATTTTTCTCTTCTTCTACGGTCGATCTTGAGGCCCCCGCCTCTCCGCTGTCCCGGCCACGGCGGGCCGTCACACCGGACACTTCCTTCCACAAAACAGGAGCAGACACAGAGGGTCAAAACATGCCCTCTTTTGCCCCAGTTTCCCTTCGGTTCAGTGCTGGCACCTTCCGCAGACCAGAGCCTGGTCTTTAAAAAAACAGACCTGGCCTGGGCTCTGGTTCGACGGACCAGCGGCTTAGAGGGTCGACACCAGGTCGCCCGGCCCTTGGCCTCTTGGACAGCGACACGCCCGTCCTTCCGGTCTCGCTGGGTGTGGAGGTGCCACCCCCGTGCTCAGCAATGCCTGTGACGGTGGCCTGACGAGGCTGTGGGCCTCCACCACGCAGGCTCCTCCCTGTGCTGGTCTAGGTGCCGTTCTGTTCCTTGGCCTATGGGATGGGGGGCACATACTCTCAACTGGCCCCTGGAAAGCAGCCCTCACCCCCTCGATGACCTCCAAGCTCCTCCCTTTCAGGGGCTCTTCTTCCTCAGAAAGACGTCACATTGGCCTTGGAGGGTGTGGTGCCCTCAGCTAACGGATGGGGAGACGGTGTGTCTGGAGGCCGGCCGGCAGGAAGTGATGGGCGGCTCAGGATGAGACCCTGCAGCTCGGAAGCCACGGCGTGGAGGAGGATAAAGACGGGTAAGGCAGACCCTTGGGTCCCAGTCAGACTGAGAAGATGAGGGAAGAGACTGGACGAAGAGCTTCTGAAGCAAAGCAGAGAAAAATTCACAGATCGAGCCAAAATCTAGGGGAAATGTCTGCATTTTAACCCAAGACCAAAAAGAACCTTCTAGGAGGTGGGTAGAAAGGAGACAGCCGGGAATCAAGCCAACCACGTAAGTAACTGTAAGGTTAAGGTGGAAACAAGAGGCTGGCCCAGCAGGGGACAAACACAGACCAGCTTCACCAAACCCTGAGCCTAAACTCCTCAAGTCCTTCAGGTCCTTGGCCATCATGGCTTTTCTCCTGCTGCTCAAGGGCTTCAGAAAACACAATGGTTCTGCTTTCCAAGGTCATGGGAAGATTCTGTTTTGGGTGCAGAGGTGGAGACAACAAGACGGATGAGGCTCGGGAGGATGGGTGCCGCGTGTCCGTCCCACCCTAGCTGGTCCTGAGCTCTGGCCCAGGAAGACCTCTCCCTGGATGGGTCTTCCCGACAGAGACAAAGCTGACGGCAAAGGAGAAGCACGCCTGCAGTGTGCGTGGTGATGGGGGGGACGCGCTTAGTGGAGCCCTGGGAGTAGCTGGCATAAGCCCAGCATGAGCCGGTCGCTGAGATTTGGTGACACAGATGAAAAGCCCAAAAGGAAAACAGAAGACAGCACGAGAAGGTCGAGTGTGTGCCGGCGTGTGTGAGGTCAGCTAAGAGTCCACAGCTCTATCCAGGGGCCAAATGCACAGCAAGAGCTGGGTATCAACCCCAAAGGGCTCCGCTCTCCATCAGAACTAAAATCCTAGCAGCCGCGGCAGACATCTAGGGAAACGGGACAAAGGACCTCAATGTAACTCCTACAAGACCTCGATGGCACCAAGAAGGAGCGCAGAGACTGGAAGGGTTGCGCTTGGAGGAACAGAGAGCAGCCCTCGCATGTGTTCACCTGGGGGCGTGCACATCAGGCCACCACAGGAAAACCTGTCTTCACGGAGCAGCGGGCACTGCCTGGCTTTGACTTCTAAGTTGCTCTTGTAAGTCAGCGCCAAGAAGCGCTGAGCGAGCCCGGGGCTGGAAGAGACTCAACGGGGAAGGTCTGGATGAACGGTTGGGTCCTGCTTCCCCCGAATCGGTCACTGTTGGAACCTGTTTGAAGGATGTAGCACCCGGGTGATGTCCAGGTGGGTGCGGGGGCAGAGAGATGCCCCCACAATGCCTCCGGGCCTGCCCTCACCACGAGTTCCCCACGCGCCGCCCGCCCCCAGTCCTCGTCCCTCCGTGGCTGCCGTACCGCGAGGGGTGGGCTGGAGGAGACCCTGTTCCAGAATGAGTGAAAGATGGAGAAGCGAGCAGGACGGACTTGGCTTTGGATGGACAGGATGCACCTGCTGCCTGGCTCCGGCCCCTGCTGTCGGCTGAGGACCCCCTCCCCTCCACCCTCCCGGTCAATGGGCACTTCCCTAAGGAACGCTTGTGCCAGGGCGGGGGGTGGTGAAGGGTAAGGTCAGCCACCTTTCCCGGGGGGACCCGGTGACGAAAGAGGCTGCTTAGGGCGCCTCACGGCCCCTCACGGTGCAGGGCTCTCCCCGGAGAAACTC
The DNA here is from genome assembly GCF_964341445.2 of Mesoplodon mirus. NCBI lineage: Eukaryota > Metazoa > Chordata > Mammalia > Artiodactyla > Ziphiidae > Mesoplodon > Mesoplodon mirus. The sequence goes on along the minus strand of NC_138987.1, from coordinate 101,873,303 downwards.
CAACTCTGAAAACCAGGGCAGAGCAGACAGAGTGACGTGGGAAGAAGACGGGTCCTGGTCTCTCAAAGCAAGACACGGAGGCACCTATTACCCCGTCTGGGGAAAAGTGAGGGAAACGGAAGAGAACACAAGATATGCAAAACAGTGAGGCCCAAGCCTGCGTCGGGACCCACACGGGTAGTGCCGGCACTTGTCACACAAAGGACAAGAAAAGCTGTCCCCTTTTTCCCCAGCCACACGTAGAAAAGCACTTAAGAGCTCAAAGGTGAAGCTTGTCACACTCCAAATACAAAATGATTTACTTACATGCAGCAAATATACAAGAAGTGAATCCAAAACCAAACTTAATTCATTATATTCGCCTGGCACAATTGCAATTCAGTTTTAAAAAAATATTTGTAAAATACTGAGACTGACCTGAATTCAAGTATAACGGTCTCTTCAGCAGAAACACCATCAATGCAGTAAAACATTACACGGAACAAATCGAAGCAAAACGCCTTCTGAGTTTCTCCCTTAAATTTCTGTGTGGTTTTTTAAACACAGTTTTAATGCCAACACAACTCACAACTGTATTTTTAAAATGAATATTATTGCATTGTTTTTGCATATCTTGTGGGACAGAAAATGCAGAGTTACTGATTCCCGTTTCAGAAGCAGAGACAGTGGTTTGCTTTTGCTTTCAAACGGCCCCAGATTCAGAGCTCCCCACCCTTAAGCCCCAAGGGGAACTGCGGGCAGACTGGCGGCCCGGGCGCAGCGTGGCTGCAGACTCAGCCCACGCCCGCACACACACAACCCACCGTACACACGGCACACACACTCCTAGAGACCCCGTGCTGCTTCCTCTCTCGGGCACACGCTACTACACACATTTGTGCAAGACCCTACCAAGTGCATTGCTGATCACCTTTAAATTATGAAACCAAACCGAAGAAATCTTGTCACTACCTAAGGAAATGATAACAAACTATTGGGCATACACCACGGCTGGTAAAACTCTCCCACGGCGGCTCTGTTGAATCCTCCGTAGAAAAGGAAACCACGACCGTTAAATAATACAACAAAACTGAACCCGATTTACATTTGCAAGAGTGAAAACGGTAAGGTGGGTGGCTGCAAAACTTTGTAAACACTCTTCTCCCTCCCCTCCCCCTGGGAAAACAAAAGTATAAAAAAACAAAACCCCCCAAATGAAAACTGCAACATGCTGTGAAGAAAAATGTCAAATCCCCAAACAAAAGAGCGCTGGACAGGCGCTCAGCACCACCGGTCTTGTCCCGGCGGGCGTGCCCGCTCCCCCGGCGCCGACGGTGCGGTGTGGCCGTGACCACGGCCGGGTGGGAAGGGGGTCCAGACGCGGGTGGCGCAGGGGGCGGTGGCCAGCCTTGGCTTGGAGCTGCAGCGCCCTCCCCTCCCCAGGGCCTGGCCGGGGCCTCCTTCCTTCCGTGAAGGCACAGGGCCCTGGCTCTACGGGGACAGTGAGGCTCATACAGAATATGTGCAAAATGAGTTCTTGACAAGCAGAGTTGAAAGACACCCGTTTGGCGCAGGGTCCTTTGGGTGAGGGTTGAGGGAGCCGAGGCGGCCGCGGGGGGCCCCCCTCCCTGGTGCCCGCGCCCTCCCCCCACCGCTCCCCGCCGGACACGGACCGCGGCTGCTCCTCTCCTGGCCGCCGACTCGGTCTTGTCCCTACGAAATGAATGAAGACGCTGTTCCGGTTAACTCCAGGTCACGAGAACAGTGAGGCACTTCTGAAACGGACCCATTAGGAACATGGAGACAAATAAAAACCCGGCATCTCCGGCCCGGCTGCTACAGGCTGCTGGCGAAGGCCCTGCTGTCCCGGGGCTCCTCTCCGCCCTGGCGGGGCTCGGGGCTGGGCGCCCAGGCCGCGTCCTCCGCGCCCCCCTCTCGGTCTGGCCCCGGGTCCCTGCAGTTTGCACACGGGAGCAGGGTACCGTTGGGGCTCTGCTGGGCGCCCCCGCTAAGGATGTTGTCGGCCGCGCTCTCCATCTCCTCGATGGTCATGTCGCAGGCGTCGGCCAGCTCCTGGGTGGTGGCCTCGAGGAACCTGGGATCCTGAGCAAAGTGCCCGAGTCCTTCTGAGATCAAGACCTGGGGGAGAGGGAGGCCGCGACGGCGTTACTCCTGAGCCCGGCTCTTCCCTTCGGGGCCGGCGCAGGGGCTTCCGACTGGTCACTTCGGGAGGAGAGTGTCTGTACGTGCGTGCGTGTACTCGCGTGTGCGTGCATCACGTGAGTACACGTGTGTGTGGTTGCGCACCGGGCAGGAGTGCGACGGAGCGCCCCTGCGGGCATTAGGGGCGTGCGGGCCGGAGGAGAGACAGCGGGGCGGGGGCACCGTCATCAAACGCAGGCAACCTGGGCGCACGGAGGCCACAGGGGCCCCGGTCCTTCCCTCCCACCCACCCGGCGCCCCAGGACGCCCACGTGACTCTTTCCAGGAAACCTTCAGTCTCCTTTGGTGACACCTGGCCCAGTGCCACTGGTTGCTTTTCTGGGGGTGAGGATCCCGGGGACGATGCGTGTGCGTGTGTGTGTGCACGCGTGTGCACGCGTGTATGTGCAGGACACACCCGGCCCCTGCCCGCTCTGTCCCGAAGCATCTGCCCCCTTCCTGGAGGCCTCGGGGAGCAGCAGGTGAGCCTGGAATACACCCCAGCCCCCGCCCGCTCCTCCCACCCCACGTGCCCTCATGGTCCCCCCGACGCCCTTCCTCGGCCGGGCTGGGCGCTCACGCGGACTTGAGACCTGACTGAGGGTCCTTCTGGCCGGGAGACTTGACACCCCCCAGGGCCCCTCCATTCTGCCTGTGGGGCCCCTGCCCAGGCCGCGTGGCTCCGCCTACTCACCGCCTCCACCAGGCTGCTGGCGCTGCCGTGGAAGGGCCGGCCCCGGGGCCCCGCCGGGCTGGGCACAGTGAGGGACACGGGCCGGGCCCTCCGGATGCCGCCGCTGTCCCCGCAGGGCGTGGGCTCCCCGGCCCAGGGGCCGCAGTGAACGGATGGGAAGCTGCTGGTGAGCTTGTCGCTGGACTCGGCCCCCTCCAGCCGCAGGGTGGGCACAGGCCGCGGGGGCCAGGCCGGGCCGGGCGTGGCAGGGGGCGTGGCATGCGGCGGGGGGAGGGCGCCAGGGGGATGGCTTCTCTGCAGGAGGGGGCTCAGGCCCGCCACAGCCAGCGCCTGTGGACACGGCACGAGAGTGCGGGTCAGGGGGCCTCAGCCGTGTCCCACTGCCCAGTGCTCGCACGCTCTCAGTCAGGCACCCGGACCTGGAGCCGGTCTCAACCGCCCTAAATAGACTCTGTGACCATCATTCTGCAGGGATCTTTCTCCTCTAAGCTCAGAAAGCCAAGGGCCAGTGGGATCCAGGTCCCCTGCTCTCTAGCCCTGGCCCCATCCCCCGTGAGCCATGGATCCTCTCCACCTGCTCTGACGTGATGGGTCCAAGGAAGCAACACTGCCTGGTGGGGAGGCTCAGCCCGAGGGGCAGAGAGGCGGGGAACGTGGCCGCAAGGGTCAGAGGGCAGCTCAGAAGCATAAGGGGAGGCTGTAAATTGAGGGAGGTTTTCCTTCCAGCACGATAAGCAGAGATGGGTGAAATCAGCTTCTAGAGATCTCTCAGAGAAGCACACGCGGTGTCCCCCAGCCTGCTGGCCTCCCTGCCCACTGCTCTCGAGGGCCCCCAGTCTGGGGTCCTGGGTCCCTGGGGATCTGAGGGAGGCGTTAAGGCTCTGCTCGACATTCCAGAAAGCCCTGTGGAGACCACGTGTATTCGTGCGATGGCACACAGGCTGAGCAAAATCGTGTATTTCTTTGAGCAGAAATACCATCGCCCTGGCAGAGCCACGCTGGCTGTCTTATGCCGACTGTAAGCTTTGATTGGCACTGAATGCCTTTGGGGATTAAAAAAGTCATTTAAAGCAAAGGCCCGTGGTAAGGGAGTATGTAATCACAGAGGTAAGAAGGTGGGGAGAATCTAGTTTAGACCCTAATTGTTTAGATGTTGGAAATCTCTGTCAGTTCTAGGGTCCTAAGAGCAGCTTGATGCTGGGGTCTTGGATTTCGCCATCTTTTGGCATCACCCAGGCCAAGAGCCGGTTCAACTGCTGAATCTGCCTGGACCCACTTTCCTGACATCATCCCTGTCCCTGACCGTGCTGCTGGAACACTCTCTGGTCATTTCCATATTCCAGTGGGTGGATTTTTGTGCAGCTAAATGTCCAGGTGTCTTATGGCTCTAGGTATGACCGCATCTGCCTGTCGTGTAGCCATGTCTGGGGAGGGAACATCTGGCCACTGGGAGGAAAATGCTCAGGCCGACCTGGAGCAGCTGGTCCTTCCAGCCTCCAGAGGGGCTCCTGCTCTCCAGGACCTCCCGGGTCTCCCGCCTGGGACAGCATGGTCCTCATGTGGGAAGAGCCCCCTCCCTGGGGGCTGTTAGGGCCAGGGGCGGGGACACAGCCGTGGTCTGGACAGGAAGGCTGACAGGCATCTGGGGGATTTGGTGCACGATCATCACGGGGTTGTCCAGTCTGCTAGGTGGTGGCCTGCGGCCTGTCCCAAAGTGGGGCTACCTGATGGTGGACGAGATGCAGGGGCAGGACTGTCCTCTGAGAGACGTCTCCCCCTGGACTCTTCTGCCGCTTCAGACACTCAAGGTGGAAGGAGGCCCTTCGACCTGCGGAGCAAGTGAGGGGTCAGCACGGAAGATGACACGGGGGACTTCCCTGGTGGCGCAGTGGCTAAGACTCCACGTTCCCAATGCAAGGGGCCTGGGTTCGATCCCTGGTCAGGGAACTAGATCCCACATGCATGCCGCAACTAAGGAGCCTGCATGCTGCAACTAAGGAGCCGGTGAGCCACAACTAAGACTTGGCGCAACCAAATAAATAAATAAATAAATATTAAAACAAAAGAGAGAGAGAGAAAAGAAGATGACATGGGCCCGACGGCTCACACCGAGGGAGGGGCACGGACGCCTCCTCCCCCCGCCCCGGGGCCCTCGCTGAGATGCAGCATTAGCACACGTCCAGCCCAGCCGTGGGCCACTTGAGCCCCACGGGGTGACGTTCCTCAGTCACCCCTGTGTGCCTGGCCACCGTCACGGGGGGGTGGCCACCTTCAGAGAGAGGGTCTCAGGTTACCTAGGGAGGCGGAGCGCAGGAAGCCCCTCTTCGGAGAGAGATGGACGTCTCTCCTGTCGTCCTCGGGGGGCGCCAGCTGCCGATTCTCATCGTCCCGGTAGGAGAGCCTGGAAGCAGAGGACACCGGGCACTGTCACCTCCGGGCAGCCTGCTTCCTCCCTGGTGAGGGGACCCCCACTCCGTGCTCTCTAAAGGCTGCACTCTCTGCTGTCCCGGATGTTCCCGGCTCCTTCCGCCTGTGCCCCGTGTGTCCTCCCGCACTTGTGATTCGAGGCAGGGGGACCACCGCTGCTGAGAAAGCTGGAAACCAATTCTGGGCCTGCAGCTTCTCTCCGCAATGGCATGCTCACAGGCGGATGCTGTCTACCACGGCCACTGCCAGCACGAGACCACACTTGTGCCCCCTCGCTCTCCGGGCCCGCCCACCCTTGGTCAGCAAGAGCGCGAACGTGCGGTTATCGGTGAGGGCAGCTGCGGGCCCTTGGGGGTGTCTAGTGAGTCAACAGCTCCTGAGCCTTCTAACGGGGACTCCGTGAGAAACGGCTCCTCCTGGCCCAGGGCACAGGACAGACGTGCCCGAGGGCTGGACTCGGGTCCGTGATTACCTTCCCTGAATCCGCGGCACCCGAGAGCCTCTGTTCTACCTTGGCCTGGGCTATTTCACTGAAAAAAAAGCCCTTGTGGCCCCTAAGTTGATTTTGCAACCCCTAGTGGAGCCGTCTGCACCCCAGACGCCCGCTTGTCTTCTAAGCCCTTCGCGTCACAGACGAGGCCACCGCCTGTGCCTGGCGTGACTCCACGTACTTTGAGGACAGAGCCTGTACTCCTGGTGTGCTGTCTGCAAGCATCTGCAGATGTGCAGGGAAGGTTCTGGACAAAACCCACGATGCTTGCCTCTCATGTTCAGCTTGGTCACCCTCCCGATTACACTAGCTTCTTATCCAGACCGTAACCACTCTTGAAGACCCAGCTTCTGTGTGACCTCGTGCCTGGTGCCTCTCTCCAACCTTGACCTTCTCTGAATGTCTGTACTCTCGCTGTTTGCACCACTCTGTGAGCAGCGACTGAGGAAATCTTTATTTTCCTCCTCTTAGCTCCTTAACGAGCCTGTGCCCTCCCTTGGGTGCCGAGGCCAGTTCGTCCACCATCTAGCAGAGGGCCTGCAAGCACCAAGCACGCACCAAAAGCCCAGATGGTGGGAACAGATGCTCTTCTTGACTTCTCGGGTATGTGGCCATGTGTTCATCTGCATCCTCTGAACAGCGAAAGCTGAAAGGGCTGGTCCTTCCTTGTGATAAAGTGTTCCTCTCAGGAAATCTTCTAACACAGGTTCAACTTTGTGAATGCAACTCACAGTCACAAATACATTTTATGGCACTTGGCAACAAACGCTTCACAAAATAATACTACGTTTGTGACTTTGAATATGCTATTTCCCATCGTCCTTTTCTATCCTATTCTATGTTATTCTGTGCTATGATTTCTTTTAAAAGCGTTGATTGTAACTGACTAAGCAAATGTCACAGCTTCCTAATGGGTCTGGATCTGCAGTTTAAAAACCCTTCTCTTAAAAAATTCCGGCTGTGTTGGAAATCTCAGCTATGGCTGACAACAGCGCCCTCTGCTGGAAGCTTTATTATAGGCAGTTTCACGAATATTTCATTGTCAATATGTACACGTGTCAAGAAAGCCTAGGAAACAACGTTTAGCAGTTTTCCTGAAAGCATCGTGTCATGAGGAAGCGCCAAGCCAACCAGGGGACCGTGTGTATGAGGGTGGGGGGCTTCCTCTGCTTTGCAGCTGCCAGAGGAGGATTCCAGGGACCTGCCCGTCACCCCCTCCCCTCCCCTTCTCGGGCAGCCGGGGAGGGCAAAGCTCACATCTCCGTGCAGATCAGGCTGGGCTCGCTGCTGTACTCGGCGTCCTCATCCATCCTCAGGTCACAAGTCTCATCCCGAGGGGCCTCGTCCTGACACACCATGGCTATCAGGCTGTCCCGGGAGGGGCACCTAAAGTGTCCGGGGTAGAGACAAAAGTCAGCAACCGCCAGCCCCTCCCCTCGCCCCAGCAGGTGAGGCATCTCACACACACACACACACACACACACACACACACGACCACTGATGGAGCTGAGAGGTGTAACCATAAGGGTTCCATGGGGGTGAAGGGCCTCCGGGTTAGGATCCAAGGGGATCTGAGTTCTGACCCGGTTCAGTTACCCTCTGGGGTAAGTCATGTAGCCCAACCATGACTAGTGTCCCCACCAGTAACACCGTCTGCCTGCCCGGCTCAGGGCCGGCCGCACTATTCAGGGGGCGGGGGGACCAGCGAGGGGGTGGTCCCTTCCCTCTCCTGCAGACAGCCGGGCCTGTGGGCATTTGCTGGGCAGCACTGAGGACTTCCCCGTGTCATACGTGACATGCTTTTGATCTGGTGCTGACTCCTTAGAGCAAAGCACAGAGGAGAGGCCTCACAAAGGGGTTCGTTCTTCTGAGCAGTGGGGAGTGAGCCTGAGCCCCCCGAGCCTGAGTCCCCCTCAAACCTGAGTCCCCCTGAGCTGGAGACCTTCCACACCAGAACGTGCCTCAGCCTGAGCTGCTTCCCCCCCAGGCCCTGGTCTTCTGCCCACTGGGTCACGTGGTCTTTAGCTCTGGTCTCTGTTCTCCCTTCCTGTCTGTGTCCTGCTCGGTGTCTCCCTCCACCTTTCTTCCTATAGGTCCTGAGTGCTGGGGCCCACTCTATGCTCAGACTCCCGGGGCCTCTGGGAAATATTCCAGCTTATCCTCTCAGATCTGAGTGCTGGGTCAGTGTCCAGCTTTGACGCTGGGCCTGTGAGCCACTCGGGGAGGGTCCAGGCGGATCTCTGGGGGAGGCCCTGACCGATGGCGCCCTGCCCGTGGTGACTGACACAGGAGACGCTGAGTGCTCTTGATGGCATGGGAGGGGCGTGAGCTGGGGATGCAGAACGGTGGCAGGCCAGCAGCTCCCCACTCCGGGCCGCCGCGTGCAGGACGTGAGGCCAGAGCTGGGGCCGCCGCACTCAGCCGTGAGCTGCGATGGGCGGGACACGGCCCAGGCTGGAACCTCAGCTAACGCGGGCGTGATGAAGGGACGTGAACACCGGGCGGCCGGGAGCTGGCCTCTGGGATGAACGCAGCTCAGGACACTTGTCCAGGGGTTTAGAAAAGATCACTTCTGGATCTGAGCTGGAGGGGAGGAAAGGGGTTCTGCCCCAGAAACGGGGCTGCTGGCGGCTGCTGTCCCACTCGGAGGGGCAGCTCAGCTAAGGGTGAAGTGCTCAGATCCTCCAGGGCCTGGGAGCCCGGAGCTGCTGACATAAATGAGGCACGTGCCGAGGCCCAGAGCGTGGAAGGAGGCACCGACCGCCCCAGCACATCACGGCAGTGGGTCCTGGGGTACCAGGGAGCAGCGGGTGGGAGAAAAGAAAGGGACAGGAGCCGGAAGACGCCGTCAGGACTGCCAGGAATGATCCCGCGCGGGGTCAGAGCAGGCAAGCGCCCAGCGAAGGGCCTCCTGCCTCCAGAATGCCCCCTCCCGGGGACGAGACGGGCACGAAGAAGAGGGGGTGGACCTGCCCCATCCCCTGGGGGCCCAAGGCCAGGTTTGGGCAGAGACTTGAGAAAGGCCCAGGGGACGGAGACGGTGGTGGCTCCAGGATGCAAACACCTCGGGCATCGGGGCCAGGGCCCCTCTGCTCCGGGGGAGAAAGCAGAGAAGGCCCCGTCCAGAGGCGTGCGCCTCGGGACACCTGCCGGCCAGTGGTGCCACGGGGCCTCCAGAGCATGGCTGCAGGACCCGGGAGGCTGCGTTGGCCGCCCTCTGGCCGGGGTCTGGGCAGCAGCCTCCACCCCAGCTGGAGGGCTGAGGGGTCAAATTCTCCTCCCCAAGCCCCTCCCATGCACCCCCTTGCTCACCTCTTGGAGCTGAGCCTCCACGAGGCCGCCTGCACCTGGACAGCGGGGGACAAGGGGGGCCCATGGCCCTCCACGGTGCTGACGCTGGCAGCACCGGGCTGGCCGGCAGGGCGGGGGCAGCGGCCCAGGGCGGTGTTGTTGGCATTGTTGATGTTGGCGTTGGAACCCATGGACGAGTAGCTGCTGGGGGTGAAGGTGGAGTCCACCAGTTTCTCATGGGAGGGCGACTCCGTGTCGCCCTGGCTGGTGCCCGCCTTGCTGATGTGCAGAGGGCGCTGGGTGGTGAAGGTCTGGGGGAAGGTGCTCCGGCTGTCGCTGGGGTAGTAGCCCACGTGGTTGCCGAACAGGCCGCCGGCCCTCTGCAGGCGAGACGGAGGGGTGTGTGTGGGGGGTGGCCCGCCCACGGCCGCCTCCCCTTCTCCACCGGGAGCTCAGTCCCGCCGGGCAACACGTGGCCGAGTCTGGGGTGGAGACCCTTCACTGCAGCAGCGGGGCATGTGAGGGCCGAGGGGTGGAAAAAGGGGCCTGAAGGTTCTAATGGGATTTAAAAAAAGGAATCCAACTGGCTCACTGAGCTAGGAACTGCGTTGGCCAAATGGTTCTGAGAATAAGAAGGACTTAGTTACTCCACCACTTACACTCTGGCCTCCTTCCCCCTGGGAGAGTCTTAGATTTCAAATCAGGAACCAGTGTTTTCCCCCGACTTCCCCCCTTGTCCCGGGCAAGTGGGCAAGTAGCCACCTGTAAGGCTGGGGGTCTCTTGGGGTCACACTGACATGCCAGTGTGTCCCTGAGGCCATTCAGTGATGGACATTTCACAGTGACAAGGAGGAGGGTGGTGAGGACAGGACAGCCTCAGGGTGACGGGCTCCTCTCACCCCCATGTTTCCACCGCCTGGGAGCCTGCTGGGGCGGGGAGGCAGGGTGAGAGGCCTTAGCGCAGTTCTGGGTGGTAGCGTCTCACTTGCTATGGGATTTTTAGCCAAATAGCTTGGGGATTCATGAAGAGAGCTGGGTGCAAGGGCCCCAGAATTCCAGCAGGCACTAGTTTTCACTGTTAAAACTGATGGCAGGGGCTTCCCTGGTGGTGCAGTGGTTAGGAATCTGCCTGCCAGTGCAGGGGACTCGGGCTCGAGCCCTGGTCTGGGAAGATCCCACATGCCGCGGAGCAACTAAGCCCGTGCGCCCCAACTACTGAGCCTGCACTCTAGAGCCCACGAGACACAACTACTGAGACTATGTGCCACAACTACTGAAGCCTGTGCGCCTAGAGCCCGTGCTCCGCAACAAGAGAAGCCACCGCAATGAGAAGCCTGTGCACCACAATGAAGAGTAGCCCCTGCTCGCCGCAACTAGAGAAAGCCCGCGCGTAGCAACGAAGACCCAACGTAGCCAAAAATAATTAATTAATTAATTAATTAAATGAATAAATAAATTTATAAAATAGATTAAAAAATAAATTAAATAAATAAATTAAAAATATATATATATAAAACTGATGGCAGCCTCAGTATCCAGGAGGGGAGAGAGGAGGCCGGAGGGGGCTTTGGGGCCTGGAGACCTCATGGTCTAAGTCAAGATTGCCACTGGCTTCCAGACCTCTGCTACCTGATACTGCACATCTTCTGGTTTTTTCAAGAGAGGCTAGAAGTCTAGATTTTTATTTGAATGTGCCAGATTTTCAAATGTTGGCAAACAAAATAGGTCTGTGGATTCGATGTGGCCCAAAGGCCAGCACTTTGCAATGTGTAATGTAGGAAGGTCTCCTAAAAAACATTTCCTTAGGAAAACAGCTCCCTCCCGCCTTCTCCAAGGGCCAGTGATGCTCTGTGAGCAGTCGGGTCCGGGGAGCCCCGGCTTGAGAAGGACTAGTGTTGGATGAGGTGGAGGGATGGGAGAGGGCTGGGGGGAGGGGCTGGGGCGGGGAGCTGGGATTCTGCCGAAGACTCAGGGCTTCCTCCCTGGATTCAGGACGCCAGCCCACCCTTCTGCTCCAGACCCAGCTTTACGGAGGCTGAAGACCGCAGCCGGGGCACCCCCCTACCCTGAAGATGTCATCTTCCGAGGCCGCGGACACAGCCTCCTTCATGGCCTTGTCCAGCTCCTCCTCGGCGGTCAGGTCCCCGGAGATGGCCCGGCGGATCTCGGGCCCGAGGTCATGCAGGGTGCGCAGACCAGCCTGGAGCCCAGGGGGACGATGCGTGAGGGACCTGGTGCCCCACCTGCCACCCACCCGCCCCTGTGCTTCTCCCTGCAGCAGGCCAGCCTCCGGAGGTCCACGGGGGATGAAGGCATGTTGGGAGGGGCTGTTTCGGGGGCGTCAGCAGATCCCCCAGCCAACTCCCCAAGCTCTGTGGGCTGCGAGGCCACAGGAGGGGAGGGTGACCCCTGCAGCATCCACCTTGGGGAAGGCTCAGGGCCCTCAGGAAGGGACCCGCCTCCAGCCAGCCCGTGAGAGCCCCGGACCTGGCAGAGGCGAGAGGAGGGTGCCAGTCCCCCCTGGGGGGGGGGGCGAGGACCCCTCACCTGCAGGGACAGGGCGTTCCTCTGGGAGGGCTTGCCCACCAGGCCCTGCTCTTTGCGCTTCTTGAATTTCCGGAAATACTCTTGGATCAGGAAAGTAGCGTAAAACTTGCCCACAGTGACCTCATCATCTGAGAACAAAGGGAGGACAGGGTGGACAGGGCGTAAGCAGGGGGCTTGGCCAGGCTTCCGGAACCCTTTTTCAGCATCCACGCCTTCTTAAGTTTTCTGAATTAAATTTTTTGGAAGAGGCTCTCCATGCACGTGGTTCAAAAAGACAAAAATATACAAAAAGGTGTGTGTACAGTGAAGAGTCTCTCCCCCCGCCTCCTATCAGATAAACTTTCTCATTCATTTCTTATTTCCCCAGAGATTCTTTATGCAAATGCTTCCTGCAAATAAGCAAATATATTCCTACCCCCTATTTTTTTCACAGAAAAAGTAGCCTATTGTCAAAATGATTTCCCACCTTGCATTTGTTACTTAACTGACCTTGTTGATTAACTCTTCTTTGATTCCGAAGCTCCCGGTGCCCACTGATCATCGCCCAGGCCCCTAAGGGCTAGTGGGAGGGGCTGGTGGGAGGGGCGCAGGCCCCCCATCTTGGTTGGGGCTTTCTAACCCCATGGCTGGGCTGCTCCCCAAGTGACACAAGACAGAATCAGCCTCCGTCTTGGGAACGAAGTGGGTGGTGAGAAGTGAGTGGGGCCCCGAGGGGAGCAGTTCCTGCCCCACGAGGAGCCCCCCTGCCCCACCTTCCGGTTCCTGGGGGGGGATGGGGCGGAGGGCCCGGAGAAGGCTGCTGGTTGCCTCTGGGGGCTGTGATGGCTCCCCTGCTCCTAGCTGTCGCGTGAGAACAGCCAAACCCACAGCTGCTTGCCTTCCGGCCGGCCGGCAGGGGCCTCAGCCCCACGTGGAGGGGATGCCCGAGCCCTGTCTGCCGTGAATCGGGGAAGACTGGCTCTGGTGGGAAGTGTGGCCCCCTTGGACCTGGGTCCTGAATCCGCAGGGCTCTCACCACCAGCCTGGGGTCAGCTACTCAGCAGCTGAGAACCAGCTCCTAGAGCAGGCGTCACAGAACCGTGATGAGGATTAAGGGACATGGTGCGTGTGACGCCAGGCCGGTGGTGCCCGTCCCCAGGCCTGCCTTCCTTCCGGGGGGGGTCTCGTCAGGGGCAGCACCCCCTTTTAAGGAGTGCTTTGGGAATGTATGGGACTTTCTCAGTGTCACCACAACTGTCACCATGCTTTGGGGATGCTGCTGGCGTGAATGACGTGGCTCTGGATGTGTCCCGAAAAGCACAGTGAATACTACCTTTGCACCCTGCCAAGGTCACGCCAGACGTCTGGGGGGACCTCCTGCTATAACCACCTGAGCTAAGACCCTCACTTGGCTCCACGTGGGACTTGCACGGCTATGATAGTCCAGAGTTTCCCAGGAATATAACTGCTGTTCATGTGGATGGAAGACCACTTTGTTTTGTTTCAACCTGGGCAAGAAGGGTTCACGTTTCAGAAAACTGTATCCCTGCTGGCACCGCTCCGTGAACGTGATCCCCACTGGGCTGGACCCCGTGATCAGTCTGCACTTACCCCACGTGTGTGCCCAGAGGTGTCTGTACTTACTTAAAGATACTCCATAAGCCCTTACTTCAAAAAGACAAACTCAAAATGTCAACACTGTTTGTTTCCTTTAAACACAAACTTATTCATGACAGTGGGTGCAGACAAGTGTTTGGTCAGTTAACTAGAAATTCGGGCCCCTGAGTTGTCCCTGAGTATTTATTTATTGAAAAACATTTGATTTTAACATATTTCATATTAAAGTGTTGTACTCATACTTTGGCAACTGTATACGGAGGACAGTTGACAGAGTCGACAAACACTGCCCTGGGAGGAACAGGAAGGGGCGCCCCGGGGGGCTCCGTCTCCAGGACCCCATCATTCCTAGAGCCCCCAGCCCAGCAGGTTATGGGCAAAGCTCTACTTTGCAGAGTTTCCTTGAAGTTCTGCCAAACCTCCAGGCATCGGGGGGCCTAGCTCGGCCTCCTCTGTGACCTCAGGCTTGGACCAGGCTCCAGCCCGAAAGGGCAGGCCTCCTGCAGCCTGGACTCAGGACTCGCATGCGCCCGGGGTGGGGTGACTCACCTCCCGCAGGCGGCACCACCTGGTCCAGCAGCTTCATGCTGGTCCGCTTCCAGATCTTCTTGATGATGGCCCGCAGCTCCTCGTTGGCCTGTTCCAGGTTCCCTGTGGGGAGGGAGACGCAAGGCCGACTGACCAGCTGCCCCTGAGGGCCTCCCGTGGGCTGGTCCTTCTGTGGGAGTGGTGGCCGCGGCCCGCGGGCTCTGCCCGCAATGGCTCTGACCCATCAGCCCCATCATCCTCCCCCCCGGGGTTCCCGCTGTCCACCTCCGTCCCCTCTTGGCCTCTCTCCCCTTCCTCCCCACCTGCTGCTCGGCCGCCAGGGCAACCCTGCACCCACTCGCTGTTCCTCCTTCTCCTTGAGGGGGCCCCTGAGGCCCATGAGACTGCTGGGGCTGGATCGAGCTGGACGGCCACAGGGGCTCCCCCTGGGCCGCCAGGGAAATGTGGGCGACTGGAAGGAAGTGTGGTCCCCCCTGCAGACCCACATGGAGAGTCCATGCTCGGGGGTTTCTGTGTCAAAGCCCTTTGCTGAGTCTCCTGCTGGGAGGAGGTGGCAAAACCTTGGCGTGGAAGCAGAAACCAGAAGACAGGGGGTCCTGAGGTTGGGGGCTTCTCTGGGTCTCCTTTCTCCACTGGCAAAACAGGCTTAATTAGGTGCCTCTCTGTGCGGCTCTGGGATACTGGCCTTACAGCCCTGGGAGAGGAAAGCTGAGACCCGCAGCCGTAAGAGAGGACTGGGGGGCTGCGGGGGTCTAACACACCCCCAGCTCTCTCCCGCCACCACCAAGCATGCGCTCTGCATGGCCCCTGGGACCATGAACTCCGGGCCTTACCCTGCGCCCTGCGGCCGGGTTATGTTATACGGCACATGTGCCCTTAGGATGGGGAGGCTGTCCAGTGGGGCCTGAGCTAATCCCAGGAGTGGATTAGCTCTTCACAAGGAGAGGGGTCTCAGGGGCAAACTCCCAGTTATAAAATCAATATGTCCTGAGGATGTAAAGTACAGCATGGGGACTACAGTTAACAATACTGTACTGTATATGTGCAAGTTGCTAAGAGAGTAGATCTTAAAAGTTCTCATCACAAGAAAAACATTGTAACTGTGAGGTGATGGCTGTTAACCAGACTTGTGGCGATCGTTTTGCAATAAATACAAATACGGGATCTCACTATGTTGTTCATCGGAAACAAATGTAATGTTACATGTTAGTTATGACTCAATAAAAAATCATACAAAGCAAAAAACAAACAAAAGTAATTCATGACGGGGGCCAAAGACAAGACAGTCCTCCGTGGCTAGGAGCAGGGCAGGCGCAGGGCTGCGTGCGGGGCTCGGGGGCCGAGGGGCACAGCCGAGAGCTGGTCCTGCGTCTGCAGCAAGTGAGTCTGCCGACAGCCTGATCAAGTCGGAGGTGGACTCTTCCCCGAGCCCCGGGAAGAGAACATGTCCGGGTCAACAGTCTGGTTTTGGCCTGGAGGCCCCATGGCTGGACTCCGGACCTTCAGAGTGGGAGGTGCTGGGTGGGTGGTGACACGGCAGTGGGCGAGCACAGCGGGCTTAGAGGCCGGCGCCGGGGAGGTGGCCGGCGGGTCCCGACACGTGCAGTGGGAGCCCTGATTGACACGATGCTCAGATACACTTGTCTTCCGCCACGGGCTCAATGGTGTCCCCATGTTCACACCCACCTGGAACCTTAGGCGGCCTGTAGGTAGAAATCTTCGCAGGTGTATTAGCTGAGATGAGGTCGTGCTCACTGGGGGAGGGGACGACACTCATCCAATGTGACTGGTGTCCTCATAAGAGGAGGGGATGCACAGAGATGCTCAGAGAAGACAGTGGGGGGCGGGGGGAGACGGAGTCAGGGACCGGAGAGACCCAGCTACGTGCCTGGGGGGCCCAGCACTGCCCGTACCGCCAGCCGCCAGGACAGGCCGGGACAGACCCCTTCCGCACCTCCGGAGGAACCCACCCTGCTGATTGCTGGCACCTCGCATTCAGACTTCTGGCCTCCTGACTGTGAGAGAATGAATATCTGTTGTTTGAAGCCCCCACTTTGTGATAATTTGTTACGGCAGACCTGCACAATGACACATCGTCCAAAAGGGTCTGTCACTTTTCTCCAAGCCTTAATTCATTCTCACCGTGATCTATGTAACCTCGAACTTCATAACCCTTGCTTCATGTCATCTAAGTGTTTCAGGACATCTTCCTTCTGTATCCTGGGTTGATGGGGCTTGGGACATTGCTGGTTCTCTTGAGCAGGTGCTAATTTCTCTCCAAATATCCCAGCTCACAGCCTGAAGGGTAAGGACCATGTGGGACTTAGTCTCCCAAATTTAGAGGCTTTCTCCAGTTTCTTTGTAGTTGCTTCTAAGAACTCACCTTTGTCTCCCGGACTTAAGAGTTTAACATGTTTGTTGCAGGTGGGGAGGGTGCTTGTCTCTGATGAAGGTTTGCCTTGAGTTGATGTTGTGGGCCCTTTGGGAACTATTCCTTTTTTTCTTTGGCCGCGCTGCGTGGCATGCGGGATCTTAGTTCCCCGACGAGGGATGGAACCTGTGCCCCCTGCAGTGGAAGTGCGGAGTCTTAACCACTGGACCATCAGGGAAGTTGCCCTTTTTTAATTTTTAAATTGTATTTTATGGTGGTAAGAACACTGAACATGAGATCTACCCATCTAGCAGAATTTAATGTGAACAATGCAGAATTCTGAGCTACAGGGGCGGTGCTGCTCAGCAGACAAATGTCTGTGTGTTTGACGTTTCCTTTAATTCTTGGCTTGACTAGTCCCCGCGCGGCTGGCTTCTCCCCTGGTCTCGGGAGAGTGTTTCCTCAGGATGGGCTGTGCGTGTCTGGCTCTAAGGTTGAAGATTCTTTGTCTGGGACTTGGTTTGCTCTGACGAGCATCTTGACGGTGCTGAGCCATGGCTCCAACGTCAGTGCTTCTCGTTCCTCCACGGGATGAAAATTCATATCCTCACTTTACATCAAAACTTAAGGACCACAACACGTTCCTTCCAGGAGTCTTTTATCTTCCCTCCTTGAAAAAGAAGACCTTCCCTCCTGGATGGAACTGTAACCACAGTCATTGTGGAAAATTTGGAAAAGTAAAGGAAGAAGGTAAAGGAAGTGAAGTCACGTCTGGTTCCACTGCTCACGACAATCAAGGCTAACATGTTAGCAAACTTCCTTCCAGGTTTCCCTCTAGTCACACACATGCATACACAAAATGTGTGTTCCATCCTTTTGTCGGCAGAAATAGGCCTGTTCACACCTGTTTCAGATTGAGTTATGGCCTTGGCTACTGAGAGCATATTCTTCAGCCTTAGTTTCTTTTTAGTTCAGCAGCAGAAGTTGAACTTTTACAATTTTTTTTAAAGATTAGCTCATTATTTTGACATGCATCTTGCTGGCCCTGTTATTTTCCTTCATCTAGGATGTTTCTGTTATTTTCTGAAAGGATTTAGCTGAGAGAAGGCACCTCCTGGCTTGTCCCCTGAACTGAATTCCACACGTCCCCACCTTTCTTGTTTTACAAATGAAGAAACTGAGGCAGAGAGAGACTCGCTGACCGTCACACGATATCAGGGTCCAGTCCCCTGTTGCCCCGCCCAGGGCTCCAGCCTCCTGAGGCTCTGAGGTCCAAACATCAGAAGGGAAAGGCGACACTGCCGGTCCCACCTGAGTTTCCTCTAATTACTGTGCCGGTGGGTTTCAGACTTTGCTCACGTGAATCCCCTGCGGCTGGTGCAGGATGCACGTTCCGAGTTCGGGGCTGGGACTGGGACTCAGCGTCTCAAACAAGCTCCAACTCTGCGAATCGCAGGAGGAAGCTGGGAGCTTTTGAGAAGCAGCTGCATCTCGTCAGGTGCACCTGTAGCCTTTGCAGA
This sequence comes from Mesoplodon mirus, assembly GCF_964341445.2. NCBI lineage: Eukaryota > Metazoa > Chordata > Mammalia > Artiodactyla > Ziphiidae > Mesoplodon > Mesoplodon mirus. The sequence continues at coordinate 101,855,637 of NC_138987.1, read as the reverse complement.
GCAGCTCAGGAGCACCAGTCAGCTGTAAGGACAGCGGGCCATCGAAGCCAAGCTGCTGGCCACAGGTCCCTGTCGTACAACCTGGAAGACGGTCCCTCCTGCCAGGCAACACGGGGGAGCATGGCGCCCCCCGTGAGGGAGCCCCGTATGAGGAGCATGGGGCCCTGAGGGAGCACGGGGGCTCGGACCCCCATCTGCCGGCTGGCTGAGCACTTGCATGCAGGCGCGCGAGGGCCGACCTCAGCCCCCGTCACCACGTCCGCTCTGACCCCTTCCCGACCGACACAGGAGTTTAACTTGCAAGGTAGAGTTGAACACTTGAGACCCACGTGCAGCCAGTGAAATCCCACTGTGATGGGGCTCAGCCCCGCTTCAGGTAACACTCATCTCCTGCTCTCTGAACTACACCCAAGGACTTTGAGGTGACACCCAGGATGAGCTCTAAAAACTACAGGCAAGGTGGCCATTCAAGGAGCAAAGGGCACACGAGCAGACCTGGCACCGCTAATACCCCAGAGGGGACAGTTACTGCCGGGCTGAGGCTCTGACACCCCGCAGGAGCCGGCTGGTCTGCTAGGTCTCCCGGTGGCTCTCCCGGGGCCCCCGGATGACCTTACCTTCCGTTTTGATCCTCAGGGCCGTCCGGACCAGGGCAAACAGGGTGGCGTTGAACATGACCGTCCCGTCGCTGTTCAGGGGCATATTCATGGAGACCAGGCGCTGCGGGGTGGGGGGGAGATGGTCATCACAGCAGCCGGTTCCCGAAGGGCCCTCCCGCAGAACCCCCGAGGCAGGAGGATGCCGAAGTGGGTGGTGCCTCGAAATGTGTGTGCGTGTGTCCCCCCGTGTTTCCTTCAGAGTCTGAGAACGCACTGTGGGAAGGACCCCTAACGCCTATTCTGGCTCTGGCTCCTTTCTTTAGGCTCGTAAAATACTGTCCTCATCCCCGTAGAGGCTTGACGTCCTGACCAAGGTCACAAGAGGCATCGTCCCTCCCAGGTCATGTCTTCCACGAGCCCAGCTCATCTCTTACTTTGCAAGCCACGCGGTGAGGGCACAGCTTCCCAAAGCCCAGGGGGGGCTGAATCCTCCGGAGCAGGGTCACCACATCCAGGTGTTTGATGCGACCCCTAGAAGAGGCAGGAGCGGGGGGAAGGTCAGTGCGGCGGTCTCGGCCAGTAGCCCAGGACTCATGCACCCAGGGCGGGGGATCCCCCTGCAGAAGGAACTCTCCACGGCTGGACCCGAGTGATGAAACTGGTGCTGAGTTGCAAAACTGCATGGCAAAACTCCAAAACCAGTATATACACGTGTTTAGGTTTTTAAGGAACAATTTTCCATCAGTGCTATGTTCATGGTGGAAGGGATTTTGGTAGGCAATGAAATTCTCAATATTACTCCTGCTTCAATGATCTCACCGTCTGACCAAAAGGTATTTCCAGAGTGTCAACCAAACGTGGTGGCTGGGTTGATGGACCTATGGCAGAAAGGCAGGCAGGATCTGCCTGGCCCCGGACATCCTGACTCGAGTACCTACTGGTTATTCCAACACTAGGCCCTCCTGTCCTGTTCAGCTGAAAACAGCAGGCATGTTCTTGACTCAGTCAAAGCCCTTCTGTCGCTGGCCCTGACACTTGACCCTTGTGGCCTGTGCAGTTTAGTGTTTGCTGTGGATCCACCCAGCGCTAACCCGTCTTGACCCACGTCCACAGGTGTGGTCACGCAATCCCCTTGCTGCTTTGGGGACTGGGTTTCCCTCTGGGGACTTACTTGGCTTCAGGATCGTACTCCGCCCAGATTCTCTTAAATTCGTCCAGATGGTGGGGCCCCAGAATGGACCAGTCCCTTGTCAGGTAGTCAAAGTTGTCCATGATGACAGCTACGAAGAGGTTGATGATCTGTGGAGAACAGAGAGCGCGGGGAGATGCCCTCGGAGGCCCTTCCAGCACACGTGGTTAGCAGGCCACGCACGGCAGAAGCCAGTGCTTCTGAAGACAGCCCAAGTGGCCCACTGAAAACACTGGCCCCTGGAACGCGGCTCTCTTGGATGAGGACCTGACCCAGCTCCTCTTGGGCTTGTGCAGGTGAACCCCACCTGTGGGCTGGCAGCTTCCCTCACACCCAGCCGCCAGGCGGGGCTGCCAGGGCTGTGGGTGACTGTCCCCCACCCTCCCCTCGCTCCTCATCAAACTGCCAGAAATGTTTAAGTGGCCTCCTGTCCTCGGGGACAACGCCACCACGACAAGAGCTGAGAACGGACGAGAAGGCTGCTGGCTGAGCTCACTCTGGTCCAGCTTCGCCCCCTCCCTTCAGTGCGGCTGGACCATCCCAGGGACACAGCCCTCTAGGCCGGCCTCCCCGATGGGGCACCCCTGAGCGTGAGCTGCAGAGACGCAGGGCGCGGCCGGCCCGGGACTGCACGTTTGTCACCCAAGGCCGCGGGTCCCGCCCGGCTCACCAGAAAGGCGCAGAGCATGTAGAAGCTGATGAAGTAGAAGACGGCGAAGCTGCTACCGCAGGGCGTCTCCCCCTCGGCGCTGCTGCCCGGCTCCGACTCGGGGGCGCACTTCTTGCCTGGCATGCAGGCCAGCATGATGTCCTGCCACGCCTCCCCGGTGGCGCACCTGGTGAGAGACCACGCCCCAGAGCGGCTCACAAGGCCCCTCCCTCTCCTCCCCGGTGGGGGGGGAACCGCTAAACTGAGTCTGGGGTTTGTCAGCCCCCCAGTGCTGATACATCGACTACACAGGAAACCATACAGCATTGTTTTGAATGTCTGAACATTTTCTGTGAAAGATAACAAACTGTACCTTTTCTGCAAAGGCCCTCCTTTTGCAATCCATGTTAAGTTTTGAGATTTAGCCATTGGGATACGTTTTAGCTCTGGTTCATTCACCCTTTGCGGCAGATCCTCTATGAATATACCATTAAAAAACCCCACCGCCCTGCTATGGCTTTTCCTTTCTTTGCTGTCTTGCTGTCACGAAGGAGCCTGCAGTCACCACACAGGGCCGTCAGACGCCTGCTTCGGGGTGGAGGTGCCAGTGGCTGGCAGGTGTGTCCTCACCCTACTGAGCGCTGCTTGTTCTCCAAGCGTCTGCCCAATTGGCGCCCCTGGCGTCACTGCCCTACAGACTCGGCAGCTCTTTCCTCAGCTTTATTGAGGCAGAATCGACAAATAAAACTGCAAGCTAGAGCGTAGATCATGATGATTTGATTGATGTGCACATTGTGAAAGGATTCTTCCCACCTAATTAACACATCCATCCCCTCATAGATTTTTTTAATTTTTTCTTTTTTTTTGGCGAGAACATTTAAGTTCTACTGTCTTAGCAAGTTTCAGATACCATCAGTGTCATCAACTATGGTCACCATGTTATAGGTTAGACCTCAGATCTCATCCACCTTATGGCTGACAGTTTGTGCCCTTTTACCAGTCCCTCCCCATCCCATGCCCCCACCACCGCAACCACTTTTCTATTCTGAATTTAGACTAGTCAACTCTTGGTATTCGTGAATTTTAAAAAATGTTGCTCAGACTTCCCTGGTGGCGCAGTGGTTAAGAATCCACCTGCCAATGCAGGGGACATGGGTTAGAGTCCTGATCCGGGAAGATCCCACATGCCACGGAGCAACTAAGCCCATGCGCCACAACTACTGAGCCTGCGCTCTAGAGCCTGCGAGCCACAACTACTGAGTCCGTGTGCCACAACTACTGAAGCCCGCATGCCTAGAGCCTGTGCTCTGCAACAAGAGAAGCCACCACAATGAGAAGCCCGTGCACCACAACGAAGAGTAGCCCCCACTTGCTGTAGCTAGAGAAAGCCCACGTGCAGCAGTGAAGACCCAGTGCAGCCAAAAATAAATAAATAAATATTTTAACAATTGTATATTTTCTGAGTTCTCTCTTTAATTAAATTTAATTAATCCTCTCGTTAATTTGTTCTTATTAATAACAACTTCTCCTCCTCCCCCCACTCCTTTCTAATTTGAACAGATGTGCCAGGTTCTATAATCTCTCTAAAGACACAAATGATGCTTATTTTCAAATATTTTTCCTCTCCCTGTTCTTCTCCTCCTGATGGGTTCATTCATCTGTTAGGTGAGCGTGGTGGCTTCTTTTTGGACATGGTTTCCCCCAGTCCTTTGGGGTGACTGTTACTGCTCTTTGCGATCGAGAGCCCAGTACACAACTCTGTGGATCAAGTTCTCATTGCAGGAGCATCTCTGGGGACCATGGAAGACAAGATAAGACGTGCTGCTAGCTGGGGTGGACAGGTAGCTTCTCTTAAAGGGTGGGTTCCCTTGGGGCCCTGCTCCACTTCTTAGACCCCAAAGCCCAGGCTGTGGTGGCGGGGCTCTGTTTTCAGCTTGTGGGCATCAGCAAACGCTCTCCAAACGCGGGTCCCCAAGGAGGCAGCCTGGTTGTGGCCCCAGCTGTCCTGCTGCCTGGCCCCTGTGGACTCTGAGCTTGGGGAGGCCCTGGCCGCTCTCGCTCCTTCACAGGCTCACCTGCTTTGGGATGTGTTTTCCTCCGAACCTGGTCCTTTGTCCACTGAACCCCATCTGCCTGCCTCCGGTGAAGACTTCCTCAGCACTGCTGGCCCAGAACGGCACTCTTTCTTGGCTTTTATCCTTCCTTATTCTTTTACAAACTATCTCCTGTCGTCAAGGACTTTAGGAGAGGAGAGGGGAGACCCATGTGCCCTGGCTCACATGTGTCCAAATCCCATATTTAAATGCGGCTCAGGCGTAAATGTTGCTGTGAGGCTGTGGTTTATGATGGCCCCATGTTCTCACGGCCACCATCTGAGGGAGGGTGATGTCGGCCTGATATTTAAGGGGACCGCCATTCTGATCGAACACAGTTTGAACAATAATGATTCGTGGGCTTGGATGTGGGGAAAGGATTCCACAGAGCATAGTGAAGGTGGGGTTATTTGATGCGGAGGATCCCTGGATCTTCGGAAAGAACCCCAGGGGACAGTAAGGGCTCAGTGCCTCTCCCAGCACCTTAGCATGGAGAATACACGTGCTGGAATGGACTCTAGGCATCATCTGGTCCAGGGACTGAGTATACAGTTCTCATCACCACCAGCCCTGGGCCAGGTGGGGGTCCCAGAGCCCAGGCTGTGATGAGCAGGGTGGTGAGAAGAGCCAGGGGAGGGGCAGCCCAGGGGTCACTGGGATCCAGAGGAAGAAGGACATGGGGCTGCCACACGGACTCCTTCCCTCGGGGTTGGGCGGGACACACCCCTCCCCCAGCTGTACCTGTGGCCGCGGCCTCCCCAGAGGGTGAAGGCTGGCACCGGCTCAGCCAAGGGGGGAACTAAGTGCCGTGGACGGAACCACTGAACCAGACAGTGGCACCAACTCTGGCAGCTGGGCTTGTCTGAGGGGGAAACTGAGGCTCGGAGTCATCTGCTGTCTTGCTCAAGGTCACTCAAGGTCACATAGTGAGTGTGCTGCAGGCCTGGCTCAGCTTCGAAACAGGGTGCTCTTGGAGTTTGATTCTGATCCCTACTGGCTTCCAGGGTCAGCAGCGGGGGCCGTGTCCAGTCATTATAAACGACAGTGAAAGGAAGGCTTCCCGGTCAGGGGGCTTCCCAGTCCCCCAGCCCCAGCTCTCGTCGTGCGCCCAGGCCAGGGCCGCACCGAGCAGGTGTCCCCGTGTGCACCTGTCCGCGCCTGTCTGCACGCTCACCTGAAGAGGAGCAGCACGGCCTGGGGGAAGGTCTGGAAGTTGTTGTTCCTGTTGATCTCTGTCGTGTCATTCAGGGCGATTTTCCCGAACACCTGGTAGGGGGAGAGGATGGGGTCCGTGAGCTGCGGACAGAGGGGTCCTGGTTCCCACCCATCGTTCAATGGTCTCTTCAGGGGTCACAGTTCACCCTGGACGGGCTGGCCCATAAGCTGAACAGTCCCCTCTGTGACCTGGAAGGCCTCGCGGGGGCAGGTACCAGCTGCCCTGTCCAGCCCCTGATCCCAGGACCCCACTCCGGACAAGCATCCAAGAAAAGTGCCCTCGGCCCTCGGGAGGGGCCCTGGGCCCAGCGGGAGGGGGCTGAGAGCGGATGGAGGCTGAGACCTTGACCCTGCATCTGTGCAGGGACAAGGCTCACTGGCCTTCCTCTTTCTTTTTTCTTTTTTTTGGCTGCAGATTCTTGAGACTATTTTTCTTTCCTCTTTAAAAAATACTTTATTGAGGAATAATTAACAAATAGGCCCTTCACATAACTTGGGGGAGTTTTTCCCTATAGAGAGTGGAACGTGGGCCAGGGGCAACGGGGAGAGAGGGTCTCAGAGCTGTGCACCCCCAGGACACCACGGGGGTCGGGGGAGAGTTCCAATTCCGGTGACCTTTCCAGCCTCAGAAGGAGGGGCAGGTGTCAGGGGATTTGGGCTGGGGGCGGGGCCAGAGGCAACAGCCGGGAGCCCGTCCTACCTGCATCCCGATCACGGCATAGATGAAGAACAGCATCACGATCAGGAGGGCAACGTAGGGCAGGGCCTGGCAGGGGCACACAGATGCCGTGAAGTCGGCGGGGGACTGGTGGCTGGACCCCTCCCCGGCGGCGTCTCTTCAGTTGCCAGCTGCTGCCTGGCTTGGGGGGCACTTCCAGGAGCCCCGCAGACGTTCTGGGCACTGAATGGGAGGAGCCTGAGCCTGGTGCCGACCCCTCCCCTCACCTGGGTGTCAAGCACCTGGGACCTGGGGAGGTCCGCCCAGAAAGGTGGGCTCTGAGCTCGGGACTTGGCTTGATGCTCCCTTGGTACAAATAATCTAGAAAGAGCAAAACACCCTCCCGCCACCCACCTGTCCTCGTGCAGCTGGAGGGCCGTGGGGGATACCCAGCCGCCCCTCCCCCCTCACAGCTGTAAGCTGTTCCGCCAGGTGTAGGAAAGGCAGGACGAAGGGGCACTAGACAAAAGCGAGACCCTGGGCTCAAGCCCGCTTCCACCACTGTAGCTGTGGGAGCTGGGCTGGGCTTAACCTCTCTGAGCCTCAGTGTCCTCATCTGAAAAATGGGAAGAAAAGCAATGACCTCAGGGGGTTTTGGGGCCTGGCTGATTTAAGGCTCACACGATGCTTGGGCAGTGCCTGCCCACAGCGGGTCTCTGCGCTTTACTCACTCGGTGTGCTCCCCACCTCCTCCCCCGGGGGAGGAGGCCTCGCGGCTCACGGGGTGGATGGAGCCCGCACACCACTAGGTGGCACCGCGGGGCTACGGCCGTCCGGCCTGGTGGGCGCTCGGGCTCCACCTTCAGTGGCGCCCAGGAAATGTCGGGGGTGGGTGAACACGTGGGGTCGGTACAGTCACCCACGGCTGAGGCCACCGTCATTCTGCTTTCACAGAAGGAAACGAGTGCTGGGGGCAGAGAACTGGCCCCGCAGTTGGCAGCCCTGAGTCCACACGGGGCACACCACGGTCCCGGGGAGTCCGGCTAAGTCCCTAAGCAGGTGTGGACAGCAGACCCTGCTGAACCACTGCCGGGACGAGGGTGCCAGCCCCAGGCTGACAACACCCGAATTGGGAGCAGCTGTAGGGGTCATCGGGCCACCTCTGCCCACGGCTTTCAAATCTCTTCCACCCCAAAACCCCTCTGTGCAGTCAAGTCTCGGGGCAAATCCACAAAAGAGAGAAGAAAGCAGCACGCTGCAGCCTCCCCTCAGCTGGGAGCATCGTCCCAGGTGGGGCCTGAGAGGGGGGCCGGGGGGTACCTGGAAGGACTTGATGAACGTCCACAGCAGCGTCCGGATGCCCTCCCCACGGCTCAGCAGCTTGACCAGACGCATGACCCGGAAGAGGCGGAAGAAGGTGATGGAGATGCGGGAGTTCTCCTCTGCGTTCTGGGGCCGTTAACACAGCAGTTAACATGCAGGCGGGCGGCGGCTGCACTCGACTCTCCCGGCGCCCACGGGGAGGCCCAGCCCCAGGCGTCTGCGGCGCCCGGCCATGCCCAGGCCCCAAGCCTCTGCCCCAGCATCCCTGGTCTTAAGCCCCCGGGGTGGGGGGCGGCAGGCGATTCCCTAGAAATTCCATCTGCTCTGAAATCTAGGCCGAGAGCCGCCCTGGTGCCCCTGCTGCCCTCCTGCTTGGCTCAGCCGAGGGTCCGGCGTCCCGAGCGGCACCGGCGCTCTGGAGGTCCTGGGGGGCGGGGGCTGCCCAGCCTCAGCACTCTGTGTGCCACCTCCCCCCACGGCTGTGGATGGGCCCGGGCTGTGGGTGCTAAGACAGTGCCCGAGCCTCAGTCCCTGCTGCCCCTCCGCTGCCCTCTGCCCTGGGCCCGCCGGCTGCACAGGCCTGGGAGGGGTGGAGGCCCAGGCAGTGGAGCGTGAGCCCTGGATGGCTCTCCCTGCTGTGAGAGGACTGAGGGGTCCTGCTCAGGGCGGGTGGGCTCCCCAGGGGCGTCCTGGAGCGGGCCAGGGGCCGGGGCTGCTGGGCCTGGGGGAGCCTGGGGCCGGCGCATGCCTGGCCGGGGGTCAGGGGCCGGACACACAGCCCTGTCACCCTCTCCTCCAGATCTGAGGACAATCAGCACAAACTGACCCGACCCTCCTCCTGCCCACACCGGCCAGAGAGCTGGGGTGGTGGCCCCGGGAGCTGGCCGGTTCCCCAGAGCCAGTGCAGCCCCCAGCCCCGTGGGCACCAGGAGAGAATGGACCTTTGGGCTTCCTGTTACTGTTCCTGTTGCAGGCCCCCTGCTCGGAGGCATCTCTGGGTAGTTGCTGGGCCCCACGTGGGCCCCGATTCTCAACTCCCACTCCTCTGGCTTCATCTCTGACCATCTCCAGGTCAGATCCGGCCTGGCTACGCCCACGAAAATCCCACCAGCGCCGGAGCCCTTGCGGCTCCTGGTTCTGACCCTGTGGCCAGGGCTCCAGGGGCCTCTCCCCTCACCCTGATCAGAACAGGAGCCCCCCGAGGGGGGGCGGGTTTTACACACGCCAGCACATCCTGCTCCTCCCTGGGCGGGCTGCATCTATCCTTCTCCTTCTGAGCCAGAGCTGTTCCCCTGGGGCGGGCTGGTGGCTGGGGGCCACGGGGGATAGGGGGGCCCCGGCAGCAGGCCGTCTGGCCCCCGGGCCCCACCTGTCTGCATTCTGAAGTCTTTGATGCCCCTCATCTCTGCATTTCTGTCACCCGTGTACCTACGTGAAATTCTACTTTCTCTCGTTAAAAGGAGGTGGTGCTCCCCCAGAGGGAGGGCTGAGGAGGCTCAGGGCCTTGGAACTCGGCCGTCAGCCCCACGGTGCTCGGGAAGGGAGACAGAAGAAGAGAGCGCCAGCTTACACGGAACTCAGCTGGGCACCAAGAGTCTGCGAGGTTGGCGCCGCAGAGGCATCTGCATCTGACTCGTTAAAAAGCAAAACGCAAGCCTGCAGTCTGAGTTCGTCCTGGGTTCAGAGCCCTCCCGACGCTGCAGGTGCCTTAGGCTCCACTGGCCGGTGACATACGGGCAGCACGTCAGGCTCAGCCCTTCCGGCTATGGTCGTGGGCTTTGTCAGGAAACATCCCCACCCATCTTGCCTCTGTCTGCTGACTTCTGGGGCTCGGGAAATCAACCCACTCACCAGCCCTCCTAAAAACTCATGCTTGGCCCACGTTTGAAGTCTGTGACGGCAGCCTTTTGGAGACAGCTGTTCCAAGGAGACTTCAAGGTCACATTGGTCGGCCTCTCTATCACTTTAGCCAAAGATTCCTAGAGCAGAAGCGGCCCCACCGGACGGTCTGCTGAAGTGAAGCGGGCGTGGCCTAGTTTTAATGTCTCTCACAGGTAACACTGTCGGGGTGATAGGACATCCAGCCACTCTCTGGGTAATGAACCCAGCTTAACCGCTTACTGGGGTCCTGACTCAGAGCTGGAGGGCGGCCTGGTGACTAGGAGGACCTCCCCGTCTCCGGCTATGTCACGTCTCCTTCCTCTTTCCCAGAGGCCTCGCCATGGCACTCATGGGTGCCCCGTGCAAACCTCATGTCAGATTCAGGGTGGGGACGTCAGCCGGCAGAGTCCTCAGGACGTTTAACAGGACATGGCCCTCGGGTCCGATTCTCTCCCAGTGGCTCATGAGACAGTCAAGGTCATGGTGAACTGCCACCCACAAACTGTCGTACCCACAGCACTCGACAGCTACAGACCAGGCAGGCAAGGCGCACGGCAGACACGGGTAACATGCATCGGGGGCTGGGCTCCAAGATGCTGGGGGTCAGGTGGGGGACGTGGGTATGTTAGAGGGGGTCACAGCAGCTGAGAGCGTGGTCTGGAGGCTCGGTCTTACCATAAAGGGAGAGCATTGGGTATGTTCAGCTGGCTTTAAAGAAAGGCAGACAGAGATGAGCTGTAATGAGTCTCCAACAAAGACGCCCGGCGTTCTAGGTCTTGGTAACACAGGAGCAACGCAGTGGCAGGAGAGGGCAAGAGAGCCAAGTGGAGGGCACATGGCACAGGCCTGGCAGGGCCCGGGCGCCGCCAGAGTGGACGCCCACCCAGCGAGGACGCTGGGTGTTCTCCTGCCCCGAACCATCTCTGGCTACAGATTAGCTACTAACTCACACCTGTTATCACGGAGGTGTTCTGGATTTTGAGGATGGAGGTTTTGTTTGTTCTTAATGAGCCGTGTGTCCTAAGATAGCCTCCAGGGGCTGACACTGCACGCGCTTACCCGGCGCCGCCAGCTGAAGGCGAGAGACCTTGCCTGTGCCCAAGGCTGCCCTTTGGCCACGTGTATTTGAGCAAAGGAGCCCAGGGGCAGAGGCCCCCCAGGTCCAGGGGAAGACTGAGGTTCGGTTACCCGCTCTGCGGTGGGGCTAGCCCTCAAGCTGAGGCTCAGGAGGGAGGAGGGCCTGCTAGGCACCTGATCCCCGGGTGTGGACCTTAGACACCGGCCTGAGATAAACGAGTGTGGATCTGTTTATTAAATTTGAAAGCCCTGCACACAATTTAGGACATTATTGTTAACACCCCGAGAAGCTGTTCTCAGGGGTCTGACTCTGGGCTCGTTAGGGGGCAGGGGCTGGGGGGCCTGGCCTCAGGGGAGCATCCCACAGCAGCCCTGAGCTGCATCCGGGAAGGTGCCCTGCCCTTGAGCCCCACACACAGAGCACAGTCTGGACTGGTCCCCGCCTCCTGAGCTGCCAACTCCTTCTAGAAGGTCACGACTTCACTCTTACCCTCCACTTTCAGAGAGTTGCTCCTGTGTTTCTTTTTTCAAGGTATAAACAAGGAGAACATGTAATTGGGTTTTTGAAGGACGGAAATGTGCATAACCAGACATTTGCTCGCAAACTGAAAAATACTTCTTTGGTAACAGATTTCTCAGCAAACTCCTTTTGTTCCCATTGCCAGTTGGGAGGTGTCCTTTTCGGGGACTGGGGGAGACACGGGGTGAGGGAAAGGAGGAGGAGGGACAGGACACCTCTCTGGTCGTTTACGAACACGGTCTAGATCTGTCTCTGCTTCACGACGGGCTGCAGCTGCCAGGTCCACCCACGTGCCTGGACGGGGTGGGGTGTCTAGGATCTGGCCAGCAGGCTGAGAGAGAACACGGAGACAGACACGCACACGCACGCACACACACGCACACGCACTCATGGACGAAGTTCCAGGCTGGTCAGGGGCTTGCGCCCTGGTGTTAACCTGTGAGGAGCCCCATGTTTCCCGGGCTTCAGTGGGGGAGGGTTGTGAGGTCTGCACAGAGGTGAGTCCACAGGCACTTAGTGCTGGGCTCTAGGCCGAGCACCCAGCAGGCTCTAGCCTTGCTCCCTTCTTGGATGCACCCTGAAAACCACCAAAGCTGCCCATTACTTCCAAGAGCCCTGGGCAGATGACTGAAGGTCTTCTGGGTCAACCCCATCCCGAATGGGACCAGAATGGGGGTGCTTTAGAGGACCTGCCTGGGTCACCTGGCCCGACCGAATTAACCCCCGTGAAAAAAATGAAAACTACTTATTTTACTGCTTAAACATTCAGAATCCTTCCTTTGGGCTTTTAAAATGTCTTAACTGCCATTTTCTTTTTTTGGCCTTTTATGCTCCCATTTCAGACCTCATTTATGTAAGTCATATTTTACTCCAAGATTTACCTTTAGGTCTGTTCTAATCACCTTGAGCATATCGTATTATTTTAACACTATGTATTAATTCAGTAACGCTTTTTTTTTCGGCCGTGCTGCGCAGCTTGTGGGATCTAAGTTCCCCGACCAGGGATCGAACCTGAGCCCCCGGCAGTGAAAGTGCTGAGTCCTAACCACTGGACCGCCAGGGAATTCCCCAGTAACCCTCATGATCCATCCCTATGACAGGAGACAAGAAGGGCCGTGGAGAGAGGAAGGACGGGCCTCCGGGAACCCAGTGTCCAAAGAGCCTCACTTGGGGAGAATGTGGAGACTCACGGGTTTGTTTTTTTCTTGGGCCTTGAGCCTTGCTCTTCAGAGGCTGCTCTTGACTTGCCGGGGCAGGGTCACCTGTCAGCCGCTCGTGTGCACCTGTCCTCATGGGAGGAGCTGTGCTTACAAGGTCCACGGGCTGGAAAGTAACTGTGCATCGTAACAAAGCCAGAAGGCAGCCCAGAGTGATTCCTACAGGAGGGTGCAGGAAGGGGCCTGTCGCACAGCCCTGCCCACAGAGAACCACTGGCTGGTGCACTGCTGCCCAAGGTCACCCCCAGATGCCCGGGTGGCCAGGAGACGGGCGAGTGTGCCCACCGATCGCTGTGATTCCCCCAGAACGTCCTGAGGGGCCACCGAGCATCACTTCTACCTTCTAAGGGCAGGATCAACGGGGAGCCCCGAGTGCTTGAGCCGCCCCCCTCGGAAGCTTCCCCAGACTCGCTCCCGGTGACCCTGAGTTACCTTTTCGGTGCGGGGGAGCGGAGATCACCTGCCCTGCACCCTGCCTGCTGCCAGCTCATGTCCATGAGCCGGGAGCGTGCAGCCCGTTTCTCAGCCGCCCATTCTGATCTTTGTTTTCCAATGATCTGGTCATTTTCAAGGGGTTAGGGTATCAGGGCAATTCACTTAATTTGCTCTTGCAATTGGTAGGAATGAAATGAGATGATTCCTCCCCATGTGGGGCAGAGGTGGGACACTGTCAGAGAGGCCCCGGGCCAGCAGCGGGGACAGACCCTGCCCTCACCTGGGCACATGTATGTGGGTCACCTTGTATGGTTCAACCGGCAAAGACCTGGGGTGGCTCTGGAAAACTGCCTTTCCGACCCAAGTTCAGGCCCAGATGAGAAGCACCACCTCAGTGGATGAAGCCTTTGTTTCCGGAACGTCCTCACCGTTCCTTTTCACTGGGGTGCTCTCTCTATTAGACCACCCGTGGGAGCCGAGGGGCTGAGGGGCACCAGGGCCTGCAAAGAGGATTCTCCAGGACGGACGGACGCCAGAACTGGTGGGGCGTTTCCCAGTTTACATCCCATTGTCTCTGGAGAACGGGGAGGTTGTTGGGAATCGCTCCCGACCACACAGAACGGGGGTTGCTGCCCCTCCCTCCTCCTCCTCTTTCTCGGCCCCCGTTCTCGGCCCCCGTTCTCGGCCCCCGTTCCTGCACAGCTGGGAGGCCAGGGTGGGCGGGGAGGCAGGGCCAGGCGGTAGATGTCGATGTCCTGATTATCTTCCAGGATGTTCTCTGTGCTTGGCGGTTCGAGGGCACTTAAGAGCAGCTGTGTGCCGTGGCTGCGTCTCCTGGCCAGGCTGGCTTGGAAAGGTGCGGATGACCTGCCTCCCTGCAGGGAAGGCTGAGTCCAAACAGGCCCTCGGACAAGGGCCCAATCCCCACGGCTGCCGCTGAGACAACGGTTATGTATCGGTCACTGAAATTCCACATCCCTCTGAACCGAGTCAAAAGCAACAGCACGGGAATGTGTGAACCTTTTACTGGCCACCCTCCTACAGAAGCCTTGCTTTAAAAAACAAAAAACCAAAAAACTCTTGTCCAGAACTCAGGGAGTGGATCTGATATCAATTCCATCCCAAACCACCTGAAGATCTGGGTCCAGCTGGCATCCCCCCACCGCCTGCCATCCCCCCTCCGCCTGCCATCCCCCCACCGCCTGCCATCCCCCCTCTGCCTGCCATCACCCCCCTGCCTGCCATCACCCCTCCGCCTGCCATCCCCCCACTGCCTGCCATCCCCCCTCCGCCTGCCATCCCCCCACCGCCTGCCATCCCCCCTCCGCCTGCCATCCCCCCTGCCTGCCATCACCCCTCCGCCTGCCATCCCCCCACCGCCTGCCATCCCCCCTCCGCCTGCCATCCCCCCACCGCCTGCCATCCCCCCTCTGCCTGCCATCCCCCCTGCCTGCCATCACCCCTCCGCCTGCCATCCCTCCACCGCCTGCCATCCCCCCTCCGCCTGCCATCCCCCCACCGCCTGCCATCCCCCCTCCGCCTGCCATCCCCCACCGCCTGCCATCCCCCCTCCGCCTGCCATCCCCCCTCCGCCTGCCATCCCCCCTCCGCCTGCCATCCCCCCACCGCCTGCCATCCCCCCTCCACCTGCCATCCCCCCCCGCCTGCCATCCCCCCCGCCTGCCATCCCCCCCGCCTGCCATCACCCCCCGCCTGCCATCCCCCTATCGCCTGCCATCCCCCCCGCCTGCCATCCCCCCACTGCCTGCCATCCCCCCCCGCCTGCCATCCCCCCCACCAGCTCTGCTTCTGTACTTCAACTGTCTCTAAACTCATCTCGATTTGATCTGCAAGACAAGACGGTAGTTCAGCTGTGAGCATGTCACGGTGTCATAGGGGGGGTCTGGGGGGTTGGGGCTTTGTTGGCGAGACCCCAGTTAGCCTAGGGTGGGAGGATAAATGTGAGGCTGGTACCCACAGAGAGAGCTGGGGATACGCGATTCAAGGGCTTCCAGAGACATCTGACGCTGCCTTCGTGGCCAGGAGCCAGCCGGCATGCGTTCAGGGGTGGGGGTTCTCATTATCCTTCTAGCCGCTCTTCCAACCGGGAGAAACGCACATCCCGGGAACTGAGGTGTGGCCCTGCGGACGTGGAGGGGTTGGGAGGTGCTGACGGGCAGAGCCGCCAGGGGTGGCTGCAGGGAAGGGATGTCAAGATCAAAGTAAACTCTGTCGTGAACTGCCGGCTCTCTAAGGTTGAATGACGTGCTTTCTTGGGAGGGAGACGCAAGGTCTAAGTAAGCACGTGTCAACTGGGAGACACACAGCGGAGGGTCAGTGCCACAGATGTGAGGGCACATGAAGGAAAAACCGACGGTCAAAAGCAATTCTTAAGCCCAGTTTCCATTTCGGTCTGGCACAAATGGGGGAATGGAATTGGGTTTGAGGAAGAGAAGAGCTGGGAAGAGGAAGACGGGGGTCATGAGGAAGGCGGACACAAGGACAGCAGAGGGCGGGGCGCAAGTGAGGGTCACCCCAAAGGTGTGAGGGCGGAGGGTGCAAAGGCAGCCCCCCCACCCCGACCCTGGGGGCTTACATCTGTTTCTTCAAAGGAAAATTCCACCCAGAAGGGGAAGGAGATTCTAGCCAGAAAGGAGAACCTTGGTGGTCCTAGGCACTCAGTTGAAATGCCCTTCTGAGCATCCCTTGAGGCGTCTCTGGCCCCGAGGGGACTGGAAGAGCGGCGCAGAGCAGGCGTGTGTGTGCTGAGCTGTGGTGACTGGCCTGTGCTGTCAGGCGCTCGGCCCGACAGCTCCTCAGGGGCTGTTATCTGCCAGAACTCACGCTACATGGGACTGATTACAAAACCGCCAGGGCTGTCTTATCTTCCTTGGGAGGGACGGTCATTGAAACGGATAACCAACAAAAGGAACTCACGAAAAATAAGTGAATAAAATCAGCTTGTCAGGAGCGCTCACAAAATCCCATATGTAGGGGCAGAGGGGAGAGACAGAGAGACAGAGACAGGGACACAGAGAGAGAGACACACACACGTGGACGGACACAGTGAGCCTGAAGGATGGAGAAGAAAAAGAGAGAGACAGACTCGAGGAAACAAACCAGCGAGAGCAGCCGGCTCTCAGGAAGCGGCATTAGACAAGAGTGAGTGCTTCTGGGGGCACCTGTCAGTGTTCGGGGCCTGCTGAAATTAGCTCCCTCACTTCCTCCACGAGCTCAGGGAATATTCGAGGTCCCTCTGCTTTAGACGCTCTCTGGCAAACACCCCGGCAGCTGGCTCAGCTGGGGACAAGTGACACCTGCTGCCTGGACGGATGGCCGTCTGGCTGAACCAGGGCTGTGTCCTGACAGCATCCTTCAGTCCAGTCCTCCGATTTAGGGGAAAGGGGAGGGTTGTATGAGGACAGAAGAGACGAGAACGAGGGACGAAGGGAAAGAAAACGAGAGGACGGAAGGCGGAGGGCGAGAGGGGCCCCGTCGGGTCCTGGCTGTCGCGACACCGGACAGCCTCACTCAGCCAGCTGAGAACCATTAGAAACGGGTTCCAGGGGCCTTTCGGGTCAGCAGGCCACTGCTCTGGGACACCCTGCGCCTGGCAGCCTGCGGTCCAGCACGTGGCCCTCGCTCTGCAGGCAGAGCCCGGGCTCTGCAAACGGCTCCCCACGCCCTGCTGGACTGCGGCTGGTCGGGGGCCCGGCTCACTGCTGGGCGAGCAGGGCTCTGCTCAACCTCTCAGGGCCAACCTCCTTTCCAAGCAGAGGAGAAACTACCCTTTAGGACAACTGGGGGCCGGGCCCCCTCCTCACTCACATCCACGCTGCAGATACCATCTCTAGGTCGAGTCTTACGTTCGTCCCTTTAAAGGCAGCGTTTCTTTTGGGGCGGGCGGTACTGAGTCAGTACTGCCCTCGTGTGAACAAGGCACCTTGGTGGCTTCTTGTTGGGGGCGTGGCAGTGGAGGTGGTGCTGAGAAGGGGAGGGACTGGAGCAGCGGGGGAGGGGCCGGCAGAGGGAAACAGGTTGGGGGGAGGGGGCACAGGAGGGTGGCCAGGGTCACAGCTGCTCCACCTGGCTTGGCCTGACACCACCAGTGTTGACTTAATAGACCTCAGAAGCAGCCCAGGCCACACGGACCACCGTCATCTAGACACTGATGCCCGTTCTGGTCCCCCTCTGCCGTGCTGGAGGCGGGGAGCCAGGGGCGGGCTCGGGGTGGCGGGAGGCTCTGACTCAGCCGCTGTCTCCCTTCCAGTCACTCCAGGCCCCGAGGCCGGAGTGGGAGCCAAACCTGCTGCATTAGTTTTACGGGGAGCCAGTGAGGGCGGTCGTTAGAAGTCATGCCCGTGGGTCTGTGGTCAAAGGACCACCGGCCCCAGGTGCCAGGTGAGTAGCACCTGGGGCAGCGCCCGAGGCCCCGACGTGAGGCCCAGATGCTCCAGGCTGAACCACGTCCCAGCCGTCCCACCTTCCCCCTCGTCCCCACCCCTTCTCCCCTCCGCCGGCTCTCTCCTCCCGTCCAGGGGGCAGGGAAGGGGGCTGCCCCACACTTCCTGCGCTCTTGTCCTCCAAGCCCCACTGACCCAGGGCCCAGGCGTCCGAGCATCCGCTGGGGTCCTCAGGCCCGGGGAAGTTCAGCTGAGCCGCCCTGCCTGGGGTCCCGAGGCTGGGAGCGTCCTGAGCGGGGCCTGTGAGTGCAGGGCCCCTGCCAGCCGGCCCGCGGTTTGGCCGAAGGGCTCACGGAAATGCAGGCGTCAGTTCTCCCACAGGGATAGACTCGAATCCCGCTCCCGCTACCTGTTAGCGGCGCGGCCTTGGCAAACCCTGAGCAAGCTCGGCCCCTCCCAGGGATGCGACATGTGGTGGCCCTGGCCTGGCGCCCCCCCGAGGGCAGCACGCTGCCCCCCACCCCTGCCGAGCTCCTAACGAGACCCCAGCCAGGACCGCGTCACTTCACCCCGCCGTACTGCGCTGGTGCTCTCTCTGTGTCCACGCAAGTCCCCACCTGCTGAACCTGCCCGGAGGCCCTCGGCCACGTCCTGTCCCACCTGAGGGTCCCTGGGGCCTTCTCTCTGGAGAGTTTCTAGGTGACAGTTTTGACGCCACGGCTCTCGGGCGCTCCACACGTGGGTCTGCCAGGCGGCGTCCGCGACTGGGGACACGTGTGTCCGTGATGAAGGCTCCGGGCCTCCCAGCACTCCGAGTCGTGCAGGGGGGTGGACGGGTAACTGGGGGCTGACGGGGGCCACTTCTGACGCCCCAGGAGCTTCCACTGACATCACAGGGTTACGTCACTAGGTTTTCCTTCTGGAAAACAGAATTTCAGACTCAAGGGATAAAGGAGGAGCAGGGGGCTTCCTAGGGGACATGATGCTGACTGCCCAGATGGAGGAGAAGGTAGCGCGTCCAGAGGGGACGGGGTGGCCGGGCTGTGGCCATGGACGCAGAATCCAGCATGACTGCGGGGCCCCGGGTCTCCCCCGGTGACCTCGGAGGATCCAAGGGCATCTCCCAGAGTGAGCTGGAGGTCAAGGTGGCCCCGAGCACGGAGGCCCCTGCTCAGCCCCCCATTTCTCCTCTTCCCTCAGCTGTTCACCCGTCCCGGCCTTGAATACCATCGCTGTGCTGCTGATGCCATGCCTGACCGCAGACCGGGCGTCCGCCTGTCCACCTGACGTTACTGCTGGGCAGTCGAGCACACAGCCCCCCCCGAGCCTCGTCCTCCTCGTGCAGACGGGCCTCGCCTCCCACCCTCCCGCCAACACCAGCTCCATCCTCCCCTGCTTGGCCAGGACCCCACGGCTTCCCGGGAGCCCTCCTTCTCTGGCACCCACGTCCAGTCTGTCAGGAGAGGCCGTGGGTCCTGCTCGCAGAACAGTCTGAGAACCTGACCGTTTCCACCACGTCTGCTGCAACTCGGTCCCCTCCCACCTGGATGGCTGCGTCCACCTTCCAAATGGTGCAGGGCTTTGCCCTTGACTCCCGCAGACAGCAAAGGGGTCCCTGGACCACAGACACCTCTTCTCAAAGGTGCTAGAGTCTCCTCCTCCTGCTCAGGCGAAGGCCCCAGCCTGCTCCCCTCCCTGACCACCGCACCCTGCTCGTCCTGCCCGAAAGCTCCTCTCCCGGGATCCGCAAGGGCATCGCCTCACTTCCCTCAGGACTTCGCTTTCTTCAAACTCCCCTCCTTGGTACAGCTCGTCTTACAGAGAATGGCACCAGCCTCCACGGCTCCCTGCTCCTCCAATCCCGTCTCTTGGCACTTCTCGGCTCTCCACGTACCGCACCATTTCCTTATTTTCTGTGTCCGAACACCTCGCAGCCTTAGGACACCAGCTCCCAAGGACGGGCTTTTGTTTGGTCCATAATGGATCCCAGGTGCCCGGCTCCAGCCACGGTGGAAGGAAGTGACAGTTGTTCCTGGGGTCGCTGGGGAATCCACTTCCCAAGGCGGGGCACCAGAGCCTGGCAGAGGCAGGAGGACGGAGCTGTTTGAGGGGAGATGACTTTGAACGTGGGGAATATCTGGAGGGCGGTTGGGATGCACACAGCAGTCGGGGAGGGAAAGGAGAGCCGGTCTCTGTAGGTTAATTGTCAACGATGAGGAGTTACAGGTGGAGAGCCTCAGGGATGCCTCTGAGGCTGGAGTGGAGCATTTGTCTGCAAAAGGAGGTCTTGTGACAACAGCAAGACTAGAACATCCGGGGAGGCCTGGAGCTGAGCTCTTGGCCCAGCGAGGGTCCAGACCCATGACCTGCCTATGGCCGGAAGGCAGAACCATACGGTGGACGGTCCTGCCTCTGAGAAGAAGCGTTGTCGTCCCTATAACTTGTCCCACTATCCTGGCTACCGTCAGGGTGCAGGGCCATGTCCGTGCTTGTGGGACAGGCCCATCTTGGCTTCAGTCGTGGGCAGTGGTCAGTGAGCTTGCTTTGATCTGGCTGGACCCGTCGACCAAGAGTTCGAGTGTATCCGGGAACGAGGGCTATGACATCTGTCCTTGGCTGGTGTGTCAGCAGGGGGGTTGGAAAGATCGTCCTTTGCTTGGGTGCCACGGTCTCTCCCCTTTAACAGCGCTGTACAGTTTTTTAAAAAAAATAAATTTATTTATTTTATTTATTTATTTTTGTCTGCATTGGGTCTTCTTGCCGCACGCGGGCTTTCTCTAGTTGCGGCGAGCGGGGGCTACTCTTCGTTGCCGTGCGTGGGCTTCCCATTGCGGTGGCTTCTCTTGTTGCGGAGCACGGGCTCTAGGCGCGCGGGCTTCAGTAGTTGTGGCGCGCGGGCTCAGTAGTTGTGACGCACGGGCTTAGTTGTGGCATGTGGGATCTTCCCGGACCGGGGCTCGAACCCGTGTCCCCTGCATCGGCAGGCGGACTCTCAACCACTGCCCACCAGGGAAGCCCAGCAGTGCTGCACAGTTTACGGCCGGGTTTTAAATGGATGCTCTTGGTTGAGCTTCAAAACCCAGCACCGTAACTCATCATGCCCTTCGGATCGGTGGGGGGTGGGGGTGAGGAGAAGCAGGACTCGAGCACTTGATCTGACCCTGGTCCAGCCTTCTCCTCCGGCCCCTACCCGGGATGATGACGCGGGTGTCCTTTCTGGATGTGTGGGAGGGAGTGGGAAACAGTCGGGGCCAAGTGGTGGGGCTCTGGACACCTCCTCTGCTCTGCATCTCACACGCTGTCCCCGTTTTTATCTTCAGACAACCTTTCATGTGACTTTTCACAAACTCCTCAATCTGGAGAGGGAAGAGCATCTCCATGTGGGCGAAGGATACTGGGAGGAATTGGAGGGGCTTCCCAACTGGAAGCGGGGCTGGGCCGATAACTTCTCGTTTAGAAAATAAAACACCTCCTGTGGTTATTTAAAGATACAGACTATGGAACGCAAGGGCTGAACAAATCCTGGCCCTCGGGAGTCCGCGAGAGGAGGCTATGAGATGGACGTGTTCATCAAAGGGCGTCATGGACTGAACAGACAAGAACGCTGGCCCCCCGCCCCGGTAGGCCTGGGCTCCAGCCGAGGGGCAGCAAAGGCACCGGCACGCTCCATCCTCACGGGTGCGTCGGCAAACGGGGATGGTCACTCTCGTCTGTCAAGCTCAGGCTCACGGCACACAAGCTGGGTGCCGAGGCGAATTGTAAACGGAAACTGCTGTACAAATGGAGGGTCTGCGTGTGACTCCACGTGCCGTTCCTGGGGTCCTGCACCACCCCCCATTCCAACAGTCACTTTTGGGGGTAGAAATTTTATACTCTAGAATTTTTTTCCTTTGTCTTTTTCTTTAAAAATAGCAGTAGTTTGAAAGAAAACGGCAGCCTGAGCCATGGTGTGGGCCTGGCCCACGGTGCGCGCCCCAGAGGACCCTGGGACTGAGGTGGGCCCTCTGCACCCAGGGAGCTGCCTGCAGTCACCTTCCTGCGGCTCCCTGCCGTCGGCCCCAAGTCCCCTGGCACGGCTCCCCACAGGGACCCACCCTCCAGACGCAGGCTCATCCTGACCTTCCCTGGTCTCCCCCGAGGGCCCCTCGGTCCGAGCACAGGCCCTGGCTGGTGGATACACGTAGGTAGGGACGTGACAGCTCTTGGGATACAACTTGGGGTCCACCCAGCCACTTGGGGGGCAGTGCCAAGGGAGGGGAGACATGGAGTCTGAGTGGGGAGCCTGGTTTCCTTGTGCTCCAATGATTCAATGGCAGAGGTCAAGGGAGTGTACACAAGTACACGCACACACACACACACGTACACACACACGTACACACACACACGTACACACACACACGTACACACACACACACACACACCCCACAAGACAAAGACGACCCTGGGGGATCCCCAAGACAGAGGAGCAATCGAATCTATGCTACGGGGCGAGCAGGGAGGGGGCCAGGGTGACACGGGGGACACAGGGAAAGCACAACAGCCTCCTCCCAACGTCCACCCGCTCGAAAGGGGCAGACAGGACTTCTGGTCAGCGGAATCAGGACATAAAATAACATCAGTTCAACCGACTGGCAGCCGACTACGGGGTGGAGGGGGCGGGTAAGGACAAGGACGGGGGACGATGGCGGCCGTGGGGTGTTTCTGACACCTTAGATCAGAACTCTAGAGCACCTGCTCCGTGCTCTTATTCAATGGTTCAGTGCATCAACATTTGTGCAAACATTACCAAGTCTCTTAACCAAGGAAAAATCCTGACAAAAAACTAAACCACACATGTTAAAGACCAACCGCAAGAGGGCTTGCCTATAGATAACGGGAGAAGGTTGAACATGCCGGGGAGCAGAGAGACGTGTGCAGGGGCCACAGGGACTGTCTAGGAGGGGCAGCTCCCGGGGGCAGGTGCAGGAGGTCTTGGAGCCGGGGTGGTGGTGGTGAGGGGAGAGCCAGGCAAGGCTGGTCCTCTGGGGCAGGTTCACCTGGGCCCAGGTGCTCCCACAGCAAGTTGGGGGGCGTGGAGGAGCCCTCTCCAGAGAAGAGGGGTGCGGGCTGTTCTCCCCCACCTCTCAGTGGAGGGGCCGTTTTAGCGTGAATATGATGGGCTGACAGTGCCGGCCAGTGCGAGCCTTCACCCGCAGTCCTCGGGAGAGCTCATTTCCCGGATGCTGGGGGTGGGAAGGGGCTGCCCCGGCAGCTGCCCAGCGGTTGTAAACACCCTTCCACCGTCTCACTCCAGGATCCCAGGGCTGCATCCTCCTAGACAGTGTGTGTCATGCTAGGCCAATTGCAAAGGGGGAAGGAAAGGATGCAGCAATCAAAACTCAGAAGGAAAGGGGGCCTAGCTCGTTCCAAACGTTAAAGAAAAAGGAATGAAAAAATTTCGAAGTAAGGCAACGAGAAAGAAAATCCTTTAAACCAATTTAAACAAACAAGAGTAACTTAGTGGAAATAAGGAGTTGGGAGGAAGCGACGAGGGGGAGGATAGCAATGGGGTGAGCGCGGGGCAGGCACGGCGTCGCAGGGCGGGACGCCGGTACTTACGTTTACCTCGGTGATGGCTATATCAACAATGCTACCCACAACAATCAAGGCGTCAAATGTGTTCCATGCATCACAGAAATAGTGCTGCATGGGGCAGAGGGGCCGAGGGAGGGAGAGAGGAGGAAAAAACCAACAACAAAGAAAAACAAAACAAAAGGAAGAGGAAAATGAAAAAAAAAAGCATGAAAGAAAGGAGAGAAGAGAAAAAAATGAGAAAAGAAAGAGGTTACGTGGGCATACTGGACCCTCTTACCACTCCACAGTTCTGGAGGTGCACACCTGGTACCCGGTGCTCGCCGAGCCTGACAGAAGCCGGGTTAGTCGGGGCGGGGGGCCGGGCGGGGCTCCTGGAGGAGAAGCCCCGGCCGCCCCTTGTCCGGCCCGGCAGAGTGGGGACAGTGCGGGGGCTCACGTCCCCCAGGACGGCGGCAGGTGCAAGAGAAAGCATGATGACTGGTGGGGGTAAAACAGGAAACCAAACAATGAACCGGAGGAGGTAACGCGGGAGGGACACGGAGGCGTCCTGGGCGGGATCATATACTCACATTCGTCTCACTGAGAATGACGTCAATGACGCTGCCAATTACGATGAGGCAGTCAAAGACATTCCAGGGGTCACTAAAGTAGCCCTACACGGGGCGGCAGGACGGGAGTGAAAAGCAAGGTCAGACAGACAAGAACCGAGCGCCGCCGGCGGGCCGCACCGTCGCTGCTGAGTCCGAGCGGGGCGGGGGTCCTCCCCCTCCAGACCCAGCCCCCTCGCCGCCCGTGTCCTACGTCCCCAGCCCCTCCCAGGCCTCCGGCGCCTCCTCAGAGGCCTGCCTGCAGGGAGGGAGGGAGGGAACAGGGGCGGGGGCCCTCACGAGGTGGTCTGGGAATTAGCAAGCGGCCTTTGGCGTGGTCCAGGTGCAGTCAGGCCCTTTGGGCTCAGGGGTGAGCCGTGTGACGCTCATGAATGAGGGGACCATGGCACCAGAGCAGCATCTACGACAAGGTCACCCTTGTGGCAGCCCTGGACGGGCATCCAGCCCTGGGTGGGCCCGGTGCCTCCGGACAGAGGCTTTCCTCCCTGAAAGGGGACGGAGGCCAGGTCAGTCCCAAGGTTTGGTAACATGGGAGGTGACCCTAGACCGGCTCTTGGGGCAGGGGTGTCTCTGAAGCACCGCCATGCTCAGCACCATCATTCTGACTCAGGGTCTTGCTGAAGCACCCCCCACGAGAATGAGGTTCTCACAGCCTTTCCTGCAGGCTGGGTGGGCGTCTGGGGGCTGTCGTGTCTAGGGGGAGCGATCAGGATGCTGACTCCACTCCTTTGTTCTGCATACATGGATTTTGTTTGTTTGACACCATATTTGGGGAAGGGAACAGATGAATGTTTTTCAAAGACTGTTTCAAAGTTCGTGGACAACTGGTCAACCAAGGGCTGTCCCCTTCCTGTGAGGGTCCTTGGAGTCCTGGGCGGGCAGGCTCTCTGCAAAGAGAGGGCGGGTTCTTGGATCTGGACCACTGCCTCTCAGAGCGCAGGGGAAAGGGAGCAATGCTCTGTGACACACGGATGTTCCGGAGCCCCGGGAGCCACACAGCCGTCCTCGCCGGGGGTGGAGTGGGGAGGGCCCAGCACCGAGGGCATCTGTCTTTCCGTAAGAAAGGACATCTGCCCCTTTGGTTCTTCAAGGGATGCCCCAGCCTCTGAGCCACGAGGTGTGGCTTCCAGGAGATGCACTTCTGAGGTTGGTGAGGAGGTGAGAAAGCATCGGGCTGGCCTCTTAGAGTCCCCCCGGTCCCCCTCCCTGGCCCTCCTGGGGCGGCCAACTCTCGCTCCCTATTTCTGAGTCTCAGGAGGCTGTGCTCTCCCATTTCTTCCCAACTCCCTCCAGCTCCCTGACCCCTCCCCCCCACCTTCCTAGCCGTGCCCCATCTCAGATGGATCACAAGACATGCTGTCCCAGGACTATTATTCTCAGTGTGGAGGTCAGGTCACAGGGGAAGGGACCTCTCGGTTCCCAGGCCTTTCTGCCAAAAAAAAGAGCAGAAATGCCACCGTGGAGACTCTGGACAGCCCGGCGGGGAGCAGAGGTCGGCCAGGGCGTGGGTGAGCTGAGGGTCACTTGAAACCCTTGCTGGCTTCACAGAGTATTTTTCTGAATATCCCGGAGCCTCTGGGGGCGCCGAGAGGCTTCTCTCTCCCATTCGAGTCACGTGCTGTGAGCGGGAAAGAACCGACCCCCTCCAGGGTCCTCCCAGGGCATCACAGGGCACGTGGAAAGCACTGGTTTTGAGGGCAAAAGTGAAGACCCCGAGCAAACGACAAATATGCATGTGCTTTAACATCAGGTTTTGGAAAACACTGGGGGACTATCTCTAGAGAGGAAAACCGTCTTTGTGGGTAGAGCTGTTTCGGGAGGGAAGGCGGGGGTGTCCAGGAAGAGAAAGGAGGGAAGCCGGAACCAGAGGAGAGTCCAGGACGCCCAGCATCCAGCCTAGAAAACGCAGTGGCAAATCGTTATTCGGGTCTGGGGGCGAGAGGAGGAGAGAGGTCGGTGGGCGTCTCGGCGCTCAAGGAGGGGGAAGGGGCTGGAGTCTGTTCGTTCACCAGAGGGACCTGGAACAGATGGGTGAGTTGGCCTCGGTCCACAGCGTGGATGAGAGGAGAGACAGAAAGGGAGAAGGCAGGCAGAGGCGAGGCAGACGAGAGGTTAACAGCTGGCGAGCTCCGGGAGGGGCCTGGCCCCCAGGGACCCTGCAACCCTCACCCACCCCGCGCATCGCCTGTATCCCCGCTCTTGTGCTCCTCTGTGTCCGTGCACAGGACGGGCAGGCCTGCCCCAGCGCTCTGCGGCCGGCGGCTTCTGCCGGGATGCCCGGCCTCACCCACCCCCTTGCCCTCCACAGGCTGTGCCGCTGGCGTGTTTGGTTGGCCCCTCTGTCCTGTGGGCCCGGGGCCAAGGCCTCCACTGGCCGCAGAGCCCCACCAATTCCCGCCCGGAGGAGGTTTACACACGGCCCACGGGGGTGGGGTGTGTGTGACAGGGTCCCTTTAAGAGGCAGCTTCCCCCTGCCCTGTCCACCCGCTTCCTGCCCCGTCAACCCTCCAAGCTGGACCATGAACACAGTTTCAGATCCAGCTGTCAGCGCCTCCTCCCAGCCGTCCACACCCATCCCAGAAACACGCCGACACCCTCCAGGGGGCTCGACAGGTTGCCAAGGGACACACCTGGCCAATTCCCCAAGCGGGCAGGGCCCGGGAGGAAGGTTGCCCCCTGTGCTCAGTGCAAGAGCTGTGTCCCCTCTCTCCGTCACACACACGCACACACGCACTCGCACACACACCTGTTGTCACCCATCTCCTCGACTGCTGGAAACCATGGGTGACATGGGTTTGGGGAGTATGGTGGAGGAAACAGAATGGGAAAAAAATCAGACTTGTTTTCTCGAAATCAGGCTGACCTCCAGGCCATACCTGTCACGCGTCCTTTCTCTGGTAGGAGTCAGGGTTAGCGAAAGGGGCCCTGGGCTCTCCCTGACGTGGTGAACCAAACCTCTCAACGTCCAGACCCTCAGAGCCAGGCAGGGCTGCCCACGCAGGGGCGGGCGGCGTTTGGGGGGAAGACGTTCTCTCGCCATCTCTAACCCTGCAGGGTGAGTGGGTCCCCAGCCTCAGGAGGTCTCGTGCGTGTCCCCCTGGGCTGAAAGGCAAGCGCCCCGCTGGGAATAATCCCTTCTCCGGAGGGCGCCGACCCTCCACTCACTGGCTGCCACGGCAGAAGTGACGTGGACCAAATCGATCCTAGTTTAGCACCACGTGACTAGGAAAGGACGCTGCCGCCCCAGCACCCACCATGCATTTCCCCTTCACGAGAATGTTGGATTTTCCTCTCTTGGATTATCTGTGCCCTGATTCACTCCACTCCTGGAGCTGTTCCGAGTTGGAAGAGGCGGTGTAGTGGTTAAGGGTGTGACCTGCAGAGGCAGGGTGTCTGGGTTCGAGTCCTCCCTCTGGCACTTACTGGCTGGGTGACCTTGAGCAGATAACCGCATCTCTCTGTGCCTCAGTTTCCCCCTATGACACAGCGACCTGTGGGTTACGGTAGGAATGACACAAGTGAAGTGCCTGCACCTGTAGGAAGCTCAGTGAGTTCCAGCGACCGCCACGGTTGCTGGAGCTGGTCCGTCCCCTTCTAGGGAGGCCAGACGCACAGGGTCAGCTTTGGGGGTGGGACTGAGCAGCAGGGAAGGCAAGGCTCAGGAATGCGGAAGGAGGAGGGGGAAAGTGAAGGTTCCAGAATCCCAAGCTCCCTTCAGTGGGTCTCATCTTGAATCCTAGTGAGGACTGCCTGTCCTGAGATTCTCGGATGAAATCCAGCATCACTTTGAGACTGGTGACCGTAAGCAAGCTGTCCTGGCTAGATTCTGTCAAACTCAGGTTCACACAGATAGTTAACTGCCAGGTTCCTAGAAACCACTCTTCCTCCCAGGGAGACCCAGGCCCCTTTTGCTCTGGCTGGAGGGCTGGGAGGAGAGGAGTGGGTTGCCAGGTGGGCCCACATCCTGTCTCTGGTCCCGAGAGCAGGGCTGCTGCTGGGAGGTCCAGGCACACGCCCTGGTCCCTGAATTCTGGACTCTCAGCCCCTTCCCCGCCCAGAGCAGAGTCAACACAAGCTTTAAAGCAGGATGGGGGTGAGAGGGGTCCACAGGAGTCTACACACCTGGGACTGTACTGCCATTGCTGGCTTTCTTCTCTTCTCCATCCCCTCCTGCGCGGCTTCCTTGTCTACCTCTGACGGGTCCAGCAGAGAGAAGGCAAGGAACACAGAGGAGGTGACCGGACGCTCTTCCTGGTGGGGAAGCTGACTGGACTTTGTCCGGATCTCTGCCCCAAGACTGTTCCCTTCCAGGGACACAGGGGGCCCCAGAGATCGACGTGGCGGGGTGGCCCTGGGTGGAGGCTGGACGTGGAGCTGCTGGAAGCAGAAAGGGCCACCTGGGGGAGGCGGGGCCTAAAATGGAGTGGGCAGACGGCGTGTGCTTGGCCAGGGAAGGGTGCCCAGCCGAGTAAGGGCCCTGCTGGCGTGAGCTGGGAGGCTGTGCCTGGTTCCGGGTCGTGGGACGGGGAGGTGGGAGGTGGTGGGTGCAGCCGGCAGCTGGGTGTCACATTGGTAACTGCCGCCACACAGAGATAATATAAACTGTATGACGTTAGGATGTCATTCAGACGTAACAGTAATCAAGGAAATTACTGGCATCTAGTGAGGCAGTGTGGCTGGTGCACAGCTGCCCCCGGCCCCTGGCAGCTCCCACCCTGTGACGCGCCCCTTCAGAAGCCCTGGAGCCCCCCAGCATAGACAGCCCGGGATGGGGGCGGGCGGGGCCAAGGGCAGCAGCAGACAGGGGCCGGAGTCAAGGAGAGCCCGGGCGGGTGGTGGTGATGGGGGCCGCACTCCAGTAGTTATAGAGGAGCGCACACTTCGAAGCGGACATCTGCTCTGGTTTCCTCTGTGGAATTAAGCGTTTTTCTCCCCAGGAAGGTTTCAAAGGCCCTCATTCATTTATCTCACCAAGATGTACCGGGTGCCTCTGGGTGCCTGGAAGTGCACAGGTGTGGGCAGGGCATGAGCCCCACCTGACCTGCCGCCGCCCACGGGGGTGAGGGGACAGGGGATCGGCTGAGCTCCCTTGGGGTCTGGGGAGGGTTTCCTCCACCCCACTTGGCACCTGGGTCCACGGCAGGACCCCGCTGCAGGATTGTCCAGGACGAGGGTTCAAGGGGATATGCCTCGAGCACGGGCAAGGCCGTCTGACACATGGCAACGTCCGCAGGCACCCCACTTCAAAGGGACATGGGGGGGTGGGCTTCCCTGGTGGCGCAGTGGTTGAGAATCTGCCTGCTAATGCAGGGGACACGGGTTCGAGCCCTGGTCTGGGAGGATCCCACATGCCACGGAGCGGCTGGACCTGTAAGCCATGGCCGCTGAGCCTGTGCGTCCGGAGCCTGTGCTCCACAACAAGAGAGGCCGCAACAGTGAGAGGCCCGCACACTGAGATGAAGAGTGGCCCCCACTTGCCACAACTAGAGAAAGCCCTCGCACAGAAATGAAGACCCAACACAGCCAAAAAAATAAATTAATTAATTAATTTAAAAAAAAAAAAGAAAGGGACATGGGGGGCCCCCCGGAGGGGGGAAGGGGACGCAGAGGACGGCAGCCTTGGTGGGAGCGAGGCGCCATCTGCCCACCTGGAATCTTCTCCCGGCCCATCCCACAGACTAGGCCCCGGGGGGAGTCCCCCAAACCCGACCTGACCGTCCCATCCTCGCCCCCCGCCCTTCCCGACGCAAGCCACCTAATGGGCTTAGCCCCAGGGGGCGTGGCCCACCGCACCCCTGCAGCCTCCACCTGCGCCCACTTTAGAGAACGCTGAACCTGCCCTCAGCTCCAGAGATGCGTCACCTGGCCTGGCCCCTCCTGTGTCAAACAGAGTGACTGCCAGCGTCCAGGGGAGGGGAGGTGGGCCCAGCTCACGCAGCCTTGCCGGGACTGTTCCTGCCACCGTCGTCTGGGTCTCAGCCCTGCTAGCAGCCCTCCCCCTCCCCTCCCACAGGTCCAGGCTGGTGGGTCTGGACACCACTGCTCACAGGTGCAGGGGCCTCATCCCCTCCCAGGGACTCTCCTGTGGCCGTGTCACCCAGCGTGAATCATCTCCACATTAAATAATGAGACGCAACAGCTGCCCTGCTCTCCCCACACAGGGCCTTTCCACGAGTGCTGGGATTATTTTTGATCATACTGACTTCACTTCAACACCCCCTGCCCATCTGGCATCGAGTACCTGCAGACCGCCAGTAAAGGGGGTGCGGGGAACTAAACACAGACTTCTCCCATTATGACTTAGGAATTATAGACATATATATATTTACATTATGTGTATAGGTGTGAGTTTCCTATACATAAAGATTTAGATTTTCTCTGAATTTTATTTAAGGAAAATTAAGGAAGTAGTACTAAGTCTTTATTGCCAAAAGGGAGCTTTGGTTCTAAAGGGATTGAAGCCCACCAGCCTGAAAGCATGTCTAAGTTTCCGTGCAGTTCCTGAAAAGGGACTATTCTTGCTGTGGCTCCTGGTGTTCTTAGAGTTGAACTTTCCATGTCGGAAGGAAACAGAAGGAGACGTTCATATTTCTAGTGGTAGTTTGAGCTGCACTGAACCTTGGCCGCTAACCGGCCACCGAGTCCCAGTTTCTGCTAAATGTTACCTACTTGCTTCTCAAGTAAACGATCCATAAACGTTCTTTCAGGACAAGCAGGGCCGCTCTCCCCGGGGCAGACCCAGCCCGCACACCGTGGGGTTTGCCCCCTGCAGATTTCCCAAACGCCCAGTGGAATGGTACTGGGGGCCTCTGGGAGGTGATGAGGCCATGAGGGTGGAGCCCTCCGGAACGGGACTGGGGTCCTTAAACAGGGGCCCCACAGAGCTCCCTCGCCCCTTCCACCTGCGAGGACACAGCTGTGAGCCGGACGGGGCCCCCTTTATTGAACGTCGTCCTGCTGGTGCTCCTGTCTGGGACCCCCAGCCTCCAGACCGTGAGAAGTAGATTTCTGCAGGGTTTGTTGCCCTAGCAGCCTGGGCAGACTGAGATGGCCACGACCCCACTCAGGCCCAGCTAAGCCAGCCTCCCCACATTACGGAGGAACGGACGCAGAAAGAACAGGGCGTGTCTGGACCACAGCCCTACCCGCCCTCCCGGCTCGTTCGAGGTGATGCTGAGGCGGGAGGTGGGCTTCCTTCTCTGTCTCCAGAATGTCCCCTGTCGGTGGGATCTGGGGGCAGGGGATGGTCAGCAAGAAGTGAAGTAAACTGTGTTTTGTAAGACATGAAGCCTCACAAAAATCTTTGCCCCTTGCAGAAACGTCCGCCTGACTTAAAACTCTTAGGAGGGGAATGAGGGCGAGTGGTACGGCTGGATCCAGAGGTAAAGCTGGAGAGAAAGCAGATTTTAGCTGCAGTGTAGTATCTGGTGAAGACAAAGCCAGTTTCTAGTAGTTTCAGCTTTCCAGACAGGAGACGGAATGGCCCTGGCTGGCATCCTTTCCTGCCGGTCACCCCACTTTCTCCTCCATCTCCTGGTCCTTTACTGGCTCTAAGGAAAGGGTCCTGACGTTCTCTCAGTAGCTCAGGAAGGACTCGCTCCCAGGACCCCAGCCCGACGGCTCCTGCCTACGGGGCCTTCCCGGCACTTGGAAGAGCCCGGCCCTGGCTCCTCTCGCCCCATCTGCCCAGGCTGCCCCGATGGAGCCTGCCCTTTGGTGTGGCCCCCGCTGGCCTTCTTTAGGGCGACAGAGGGCAGAGCTGATTTTGGACGTTAAGGAAAATCATGGCCTAAACTTGAGCCCCGCTTGAGCGGGAAGGCAGGCAGGGCTCAGCTGTGCAGACGGGTCCCTTCCCTTGTCAGACGGTCACCTGCTGGGGGGCTCGCCCTGCTTCTCTACCTGCCTGGCCCCTCTCCCGGAGCGGGAGCGGCTCGCTCACTGGGGACAAGGAAACACCAGAGACAGCGGGTCCAGCCTCGGAAGCCCCCTCCCCATCTGCTGGGGCAGGGGTGCCCCTGGGGAGCCCAAGCTGTCTGGAGGTTGTGCTCATGTGAGAAAGGCTGTTACTAAAGTGGAAGCAGATGCTGGGTCTTCAAGGAAAGAAGGTTCTGGACGTGGACAAAGCTGAGGACAGACGGAAGAATCGGCTGCAGTTTCCTGGCTGGAGACGGCCTCCCTGAAAGTTCCCTGACCCACACCCCCTCCCCATCCTGGCCCCCTCTGCCAGTCCAGCCCTCATCTGTCCCTCTGCCATGGCCCAGGGGAGGAGTCAGCTGGTGATGACTCTTCCTACCTTGACTGTTCACCCCGGAAATCTGTACCGTGTCTCAGGCAACAGTCCTTCCCAAGACAGAAAACCGTCCTAAGGATGGCAGAGGAGACTTTATTCTGGGGGCATCAGGGGCCAGGACCCTCACGCATAAGCTTAGTCAGAAATGAGGGGAAGGCTGCCTTCGTGCTCGGCAAGGCCAAGGCAATCCATACTCTCAGCTCAGACTTTCTGGCAGAGCACATCAGCCTGGCCCGGCCCCACAGCTTGGTGCTGACCACTGAACCGCCTGCCTCGGCATCTGCAGCTACTGGACCCGGGAGGTCCGGGGATGACTGGGGGGCCAGGAGGGGACCCACATGGGGGATGCGGGCCAGGAGCCCGTCTTACTCTTCCCACAGGGCTCCCACACCTGAGATCACCCACCTGGGTCCATGAAGCCAGAGTAGTTGGGGTGAGGGGGACGGATGGAGGGATGCAGACCCCGCGAACGGCCTGCAGAGAAGCGGTGTCTAGAGCCCCGTGGCCCAATATGGCAGCCACCGGCCACGTGGCCACACAGATTTGAATTAATTTAAATAAAATTAAGAATCCATGCCTCGGCTGCATGAGCCTAGGTGCCCAGGAGGTGGGTGGCTGTTCACAGACAGATGGTGGGCACGGAGCATCTTTATTCCTGCAGACAGTCCTGGCGCTGGTCTGGAGACCTCATGCATCCCTTGGGTTGAAATGCCTTTGGGCCCCAGTTTCTCTTGCATCAGGACCGTCCCCGAGGCTTCAGCTGCTCTTATGCCCGAGAGCCGGGGGCCAGGGCGTCCATGAGCGTTTCCACTTTGGTTCCACTCGCTTTCTGGACTGTTCTCGGTGGGGACGGAGTGGAAAAGCATTTTGATCACAGAGACCTGTGGGGTCAGGCCCCTGACGTGGCCGCTCCCTGAGCGGGCAGCACCAAGGGGATGGGAGGGTCTCAGAAACAGCTGCCCCTGCTTCCTCACCTGCCAAGGCCCGGGTGAGGCCCCGGGTGGAGGAGGGGCAGTCGGGAATCTTCCCACCTCCCTGGGCCGATCTGCTTCTCTGAGCAGGAGCCTGGGGCCCCTTCTCCCTTCATCACCCGCTGGGTCATGGTCAACAGCAAGTTCCAGGCACATGATCACCCCACCCCCCAGAGCTGACCGTGGAGCATCTGGGGCTGGCCCTGCCCTGGAACCTCCACAGTCATGGCAGAGCTGCCCAGAGGGACTGAAGCCTTGGAAGCCCCAGGGTCGTCCTATTGACCCTGAAGGACTTGGGTTAAAGTTCAGTCTGGAGTTTTAACTGGGATTGTACTGAAGAGAAATGACATCTTTGTAACATTGACTTTCCCAATTCATGAACATGACGTATTTCTCCATTTACTGAGTTTTCTTTAACTCCTCTGTGTGAAATTTCACAGATCTTCTGTAAAGATCTTAGAGGTTTTTGGTTAGATTTATTCTGAGGCATTGGATATTTTTCAGCGCTTATCATAAAGTGTATCTTAAAAGTTTTTTCCTGTCTTTGCTGATAAATTTCTGTTCATGATAGGAGGACAGTCCAGCTATTTAGTTAACTTCAGACGATTCTATCCGAAACCGTTTCATGCTGACCAGCTTGGTCCTGCACAGTCTCGTAGGGCCCAGGGACCATCGGAAATGTCCAGGGCAGTCCTCCTGCTCAGGGAGAAATTCCCTCTGGCCATTAGGTGCTCAAGACACTCCTGTCACCTGCCCCATTCTGCAGACAGAATGTGACTTTTAGGAGCAGGGCAGGGATTTACTTGAGTCAATTTATTTCCCATAAGGTGGCGAGCAGAACAGATGGAAATGAAGACCAAGACCATCAATTGCCATGAGGACAACGGAAGAACGAGGCCAAACTACAAACCGACCGACCGACCAGCCAACCCACCGCAGAGACCAAGGGACACAGCAGGAAGCCCAGCAGGCCAACCTCAGACACCTGATGTCAGGACTGATGTCAGTTCCTGCGGCCCTGCTGCCTAACCGTCCTTCCTCAGCTGACGCTCGCAGGTGCAAACTCACTTGCGGCACAAACACACGATCACATTAGGAGCACCGGTTCTAGGGCCAGATCCAGCTAGATGTTTCCAGCAGAGCTTCAGGTACTTTCTTTTTTTAAAAATTTATTTATTTATCTATTTTTGGCTGTGTTGGGTCTTCATTGCTGCGCACGGGCTTTTCTCTAGTTGTGGTGAGCGGGGGCTACTCTTCGTTGTGGTGCACGAGCTTCTCATTGTGGTGGCTTCTCCTGTTGTGGAGCACGGGCTCTAGGCATGTGGGCTTCAGTAGTTGTGGAGCATGGGCTCTAGGCTCATGGGCTTCAGTAATTGTGGCTCGCAGGCTCAGTAGTTGTGGCGCACGGGCTTAGTTGCTCTGCGGCATGTGGGATCTTCCCGGACCGGGGCTTGAACCATGTCCCCTGCATTGGCAGGCGAATTCTTAACCACTGCGCCACCAGGCAAGTCTTTCCTTGGAGTCTACTCCTTAACGAGAATCCAGGAACCCCACTCTCCTCCCAACTGGACAGGCTTGTTTGGCTGGCCAGGCCAGGGTCCCTTCCCCCTCTGCTGCCAGAAGCCCCTGCAGGGTATCCCCAGAAAAGGTCCATTTCCCTTTTTCTTTATACCACAGACAGACCCTGGCATGTGTGAAATGCAGATGGCCCCAGGATGGCTCTCTTACTTCTTTGGAAAAGTTTCTCTTATTTCACCCCATCTCCTCACAACAGAAAACTAGAGATGGAGGAAGTTGGGTGCTTTATGGTTTAGAGCACCCGACCTGGCTGCTTCCCGGGAAACGGGCTTTTGCTCCTGGGTGTGCAGGATTCAAGGAGAGTGTTTTCCAGGCAGAGGTCCCTGCAGGTGTCACTGCCACGTGCTCCTTAGGGCAGGTTTGCCCAGTGCCTCTCCTGAGCTCAGGAGCCTGACTCAGGAAGTCCCCTGCTGGGCCCTGCAGCCGGCATCAGGCATCATCTGAAACACGTCCGAGTCAAGTGGAATGACTCAAGGCTTTGAAATATTTAAACTGTATGTCTCACAAAACTGGGTGAAAATGATGCCAGTTTCCCTCCTGGAGGCTGTTGTCTGAGTCGGAAGCTCAGCCCCAGCGCGGCCCGGCCTCCCCGCCTCCCCAGGGCACGCTGCTGCGGGCTGTGAGCCCGCCGGCTCCCGCGCCTCATGGCTGGGAATAGGACTGCAGGGGACCCCACAGAAGGTGGCCAGGGACATTCCCTGGTCTTCTCTGCCCCTAAATGGGACAGGGCTTGGGAGGGAAAGTGAGGCAGCGTTTATGTGCTGCTCTGGAGGAGACAGGAAGACACCATTAGTGTCACCAAATGGCATTCAGTAGGGGTCTTATTCTCTGAAAATCAGCCAGGATCCCAGGCGTTCTCAGTGAGAGAGGGAGACTCGGCACGGTAAGAATACGGTCTGTCTTGTCTTTGAAGCCCCTCAAAGGTGGTTTCCCTCTTTCTGGAAAGTTCCCAGCAGAACACCTGGTGTGGGAAGACGCTTGCTCACAGCTCTGTGTGGCGGAAATTACATCGACTACAGTCAGACACACGGGCTTCTATTCCCAGTTCTGCAGCTTACTAATGGTGTAATTAATACAATACTTAATTGCTCTGAGCTTCACTCCTCTCTTCCCTAAGACGAGGAGCTAATACCTATCTTGGAGAGGCGTCCTGAGGATTCCACGTGACGAGGTGTGCGTAGCACTGCAGGTTACTGAGAATTGTTGGTGGAATGTAAATTCAGAGAAGACGACGCAGATCCTGGCACTGGATTGGGATCCAACAGCCAAGGGGCACCCCTCCTGGCCCGGCTAGTCCTGGGTCAGGTGAACATCTGAATGGAAATGGAATATAGGGCCAGGGACTCCTGCTTTTCACCCCCCGTTGACCTGTGTTGCGTCTGGACAACCTAGTAACAGTGGGGAAGGGAAGGTCTGGAAAGCTGCCCTGCCAATCTTCTTAGTAACAAGACATTCCTTCTCATCGCCCCCCAAAACTGTGCAGCAGCCGGGAGCCTCCAAGCCACTGGGATACCCCCTCTGGGGCAGCCGCCCCCTGTGAAGCCCAGGTCCGTGGACGCCGGCGATGCTGACCTGTCTACAGGGCTGGAGATGGAAGGCCTGCTTGAACCGGGTCACCCAGCGTCCTTGAGGCCCAGGGGCAGGTCGGTTGGGGAGGGCACAGATAACCCAAGTGACAGGGATCCAACGTGCCTGGCCCTGCCGCACTCAGCCAATGGCTCTAATCTTCTCTCCCAGCCTTTCTTCTAGAAGCCGCTTACAAGTAGCAAAGCAGAGACATTTGCGGGTCCGTCCCGTACTGGAAGGTACAGGGGGCAGTGATGCAGCCCCGAGGTGGGCAAACAGACACCCAGCCCTGAGCAAACGCAGCCCCGGCTCAGCTCTTACAGCCAGGCTCTTAGTCTGTGCGGCGGGTGAAACAGGGAGAGAACAGAGCCCGGGTGGGTCTGGGGGGCTGGGCCTCGAGAGGTGTGGTTTCCAGTCTCTTCTAGATGAAGTGCCGGGGGCCGGGGCCACGGTGGGGGGACGAGGACCAGTCTGCCTACCCTGCAAGGAGGTTTGCTCAGGCATGTCCCTGTTCCCTGGGTCTAGACCACGGCCTGGCCCGCGGGCTGAGATTCTGCTTCGAGGAGCTCGCCTGGCTCGAGGCCTGCAGGCTCCGGAGCTGGAGCGTTTATCATTGGGAGGATACGGTCCTTCGCTGAGACTCTGTACCCACTGTCCCCCACCCTGTCCCCCTGGCACCGTGGACCAGAGGCCCGTCTCAGAGGCCTACCTTGGGCTTGAAGGCGATGAGCTTCAGAATCATCTCCACGGTGAAGAGGCCAGTGAAGAGCATGTTGAGGATGTTCATGGCGATTTTGAACAGGCAGCTCTGACCGTAGTGCTGGAGGGGCGGGGGGACCATGAAGTGAGCCCGGGGCTCCCTGCTCCCAGCCAGCCCTCAACAGACACCTTCCTGCACCCAGCCCGGGGGGCCGAGCACCCCCGCGGGGGCCAGGTGGACTCAGGAAGCCCTGCAGGTCCCTCCCATCTCTGCTGTCGCCGCCAGTGCAGCTGCACAGAGGCTTGTGCTCCTGCCCTGACCGGGGGACAGCTCTGCCGGCCTCCTGGTCCTCAGGGAGCTCCACCCGGCTCGGCCCCCTGACGGTCATGGTTCCTTCAAGGTCACCTGTGCTCCACTTCCCTCCCTCCATCTCATCGGCCCAGGGTCCTGGGATCCTCCACCCTCGAGAAGGGACACTTGTGTTTCTCCAGCTGCCCCCCCCGCCCCCTTGGCCAGCGTGATGGTGACACGCCGCCCACGTGCCCACTGGTAGACGCCACGGCCGGCCCGCTGGACCGACCTGCATGGCCAGGCAGATGGTGTTGAGGAGGATGAGGACGAACATCAGGTACTCGAAGTAGGTGGAGTTGACCACGTACCACACCTTGTACTGGTGCTGGTTCTTGGGGATGTATCTCCGCAGGGGCCGGGCCTTCAGGGCGTACTCCACGCACTGCCGCTGGGTCGGGGAGACGGGGGTAAGAAACCTGGATGATGGGGGCGGTGGGGGTGGGTGGGTGCAGAGGAAGCTGCACACCCCAGGGGTGGGGTTCTCTGGGAGGGAGAGACATCATCTATTGCTCTAGCTCGTTTATGGGTTGAGCTGCTACTTGGACGCTTTTTGATTTTCTATCCCTCTCTTGACGGGGGAGAGACCCTTTCTAGTTAGTCCCCATCAGAACGTAGCCAGGGGGTCCGTGTCTTCTTCCTTCCATCTCGGTGATGCCTGCTGTACACCGCGGATGCTCGGTGGCATTCGGTAAATACTTGCTGACTGATTGACAGTCTGTCTTCCCACTGATGGTTTCCCAGCCACAGACTCTCCTGGGGGCCCGTCTCTCCTCAATGTTCTTTTCCTGTCCTAAGTCCACCTTCCTTATCTGCCAGGGTCCGCAGACCAGAAGTCACAGCTCACGGCCAGGGGATGGGATCCTGGGCTGACTACACTCCGGCCATCTCTGCGCTGTGCCCGGAGCCCAGGTCAGGACCAGGGTCACCCAGGCCCTTCTCTCACCCCAGCCTCCAAGCCCGACCAGCTCTGTTCTCTCCACCTCTACCATCACCTCTCGCCTACACTTGCTAATGGGCCTCCCTCTCTCCTGGCTTCCTTACAATCCGAAGTCCACACAGCGGCCAGAATGCTGAGTCTAGGCCCAAGGTGCGGACATCGGAGCCGCAAGGGCTGCAGCGGGCCTGACGGGGGCGGTGCTCCTTCCCTAGCAGAGCTCGAGGCCCCCATGGACGGGACACATTTCCCGTGGACGCTTCCCCGCCTCCTGACCGCACACCCAGCCTGCCCTCCCGGCCGCGGAGCTCAGCCCAGGGCCGGCTGGAGCCCTCTCTGCCCTCTGCGGGCACGGTCTCTCTGTTCTACAAGAAACCATC
This sequence comes from Mesoplodon mirus, assembly GCF_964341445.2. NCBI lineage: Eukaryota > Metazoa > Chordata > Mammalia > Artiodactyla > Ziphiidae > Mesoplodon > Mesoplodon mirus. The sequence goes on along the minus strand of NC_138987.1, from coordinate 101,817,426 downwards.
TAACAGTGGTGTCTAAGCCGTCCTCTCCCCGCCCCAAACCTCCACTCCCACTGTTGTGGTTTCTTTCCTCTCTATCAACGGTGCCGCCCCACCCTGGGCACCTCCTGACTCATCGGCTTCTAGGTGTGGGTGAGAGGCTCTTTCACAGAAGCCCCCAGACCCGCCACCGAGTCTCCCTGAGGAGCTGTTAACAGACCCTGTTGGTTGAGCGCGGCTGCAAGCTGGATCTGCAGGGTCTGTGTTCCTTCTGCCCTTGGGCCTCCAGGAGACACTGCGGGGGGGGGGGGCGCTGGGGCTCTCTCCCGACCACAGCCTCCCCCGGGGGCCCAAGCTGCAGCCCCCACCCCCGGCCCCTGGCCCCCGGTGGCACCTGGTTCTTGTCCAGCTCGCAGTTCTTGTACTCCTGCTCCCCCTGCTCCTGGAAGGTGACGATGACGAAGCCCACGAAGATGTTCATCATGAAGAAGGCGATGATGATGATGTAGATGATGAAGAAGACGGAGATCTCCACGCGGTAGTTGTAAATGGGGCCCTTGTCCTCCGTGTGGGAGTCGATGGAGCGGTACAGCAGCCTGGGGGGGACAGCCCGCGGAGGGCGGGGGCGATGACACCGCTGCTCCTAGCGCCCCGGGGCCAGGGGGCCGGGGACAGCTCCAGGCTGAGAGTCAGGGGGCCTGCGTTCAAGCCCCGTCCCTGCCTCTTACTGGCTGTGTGACTTGGGCAAACCACTCAACCTCTCTGAGCCTCAGATTCCTCACCTGCCAAGTGGAGACAATAATTCCGGACTTTCCTACCGGGCAGGGTAGTTGATCTAACGTATGTGAAGGTGTTTTGAAACTGGCAGGAACTGTCTACGTGTGACACGAGTCATGGCCATTGATTTCAAATGCTGGAGATCTTGGTAAATATTGAAACAGCTTTGCTGCTTCTCTGGCAGAGACTCGGAGGGTGTTACAGTGAACATAAAATAAATCTGAGAACGAGTATCCGTTTAGATAGAAACACTTGATAAAAAAAATGCCCCAGGCTCACTCAGGTCATCAGCAACGGTCTGGTTTACACTCAGGTAGCCTGTGTCTGCCGCCCACCTGGGCCAGGGCTACGTGCCCATCAGGCTGCTTCTCTTCGCGGACGGGCCTCCTTCCTCTCCCGCCTCCGTTACTCCACACAGCACTTGGCTGTTCTCTAGGTAGTACTGGTATTTTACCATTTAATAATGGTGCCTCTCGCCTAAGATCACGTGCTGTTGTTGACTTAGAAATATCTAGAGTTTCCTGACTTTCAGATGATCATGCCACCGGAATACACATGGGGGCGTGAGGGAAGCAGGTGTCTGTACAGAGATACACGGAGCCCCTCCTGGACAGGCCTGGTAGAGGGGACGCAGCTTACGGGCCACCAGGCTGGTCCAGGCCTGGCGGTACTGCCTCTGCAGGAACTTTCCTCTGTAAATCAGACACAGCTCCCTCCAAGGAGACCGGGGCAGAGTCTAACCAGCGGGCACCTCCGCCATCTCTACCCACGTCCGTGCCTGCCGGGAGTGCTGGCTTTCAGTCCTACGGTGACCCAGGGCCCCCTCCGCTCCCAGATGCCATGAGGGTGATGACAGACTTCACTGCAGCTCAGTCTAGGTCGGGGAGGGGAGCTAAAAGGAGCTCGTTTTGGGTTGAAGCTCTGAAATCCAGAAGAAGAGTGGTGTTCGGGCGGCAGCCATGGCCTACGGGGAGCCGGAGAAGTAGGGGTTCTGGGAAGGGTGCGGGGCGGCAGCGGAGACTGGCCCGGGCTGCATACTCACTCTGGCCACCCCTCAAAGGTGGAGACGGTGAACAGGGCCATCATAGCTGCCAGGACATTGTCAAAGTCAAACTTGCTGTTCTCCCAGCTGCGGGGCTGGATGATGGGGTGATCCACCTCCCCGTCCTTGTATGTGACGTAGTTCCCCCTGAGGAAGGGAGAAAGGGCTCGTTCTGGGGTCTCCCATCTCCCCTCAGCCTACCCACCAGTGCCCCCTGGCTTGGGGGTGGGATGAAACTGGCTAAGCTTAAACCCATAGTTCTAGCCACTGGGAAGATGTCAGGGGTGGAATATTCAGGAACAGATGATCTCACGTGTTACGTCAATAGGACCAGACAACCCGTGGGTAAAAGTGCAGCCACCGCTGCTGTCAGAGAAAGAACGGGCCATCCCTCCTCTCAGGACAAGTCACCAACCGCCTGCAGTCAACCAGCTTGGCTGCCCCCCGGCCGTACTCACTTGCACTCAGCCTCCGTCTGTTTGGAACTGTCTGAACAGGTGTAGAGCTTGCCCTGGAAGGTGGAAGAGCAAAGTGACTGGAGATGCTCCTTCATCGAGGGACCCGTCAAACACCGATGAGTGATTCTCTGCAGCCAGCTCTGCGCTGGGGTCTCGGGACCAAAGTGTAAGGAGAGCAAAGCCCAGACGGGAAGTCAGGACTCAGAGTGGTCGGTGCACAAACACGCCCTGGGCCGCAGGCACCCGACCGAAGGGAAGCCCAGGCGGCGAAGCTGGGCCCACAAGGCAGGTCTGGTGAGGGAGGGGGCACGGGCAGGGCTAGGGGCTGAGCTCGGCGGTGGACGTCAGGGCACGATGCCACGGTGGGGGGAGAGCTTCAGGTGGACGAGGGCAGAAAGAGACGGGCTGAGGCAGAGAAGGGCGGGAGCCAGGGACCCGGCCTCCCCGTCGCCGCGGGCCCGCCAGGAGCAGGGTGAGGACCCAGACAAACCGGCGCTCTGCAGCGCCCTGGGGGGACTCGGTGCTGTGGTCACGGGGAGCCCTGCGGGCTTAGGAGGGTGACTCGCACGGAGGGGTCGGGGGATAGCAGTCCCTCTGCCGTTCTCTACAAGGAAGGGCCGGGGCTGAGAGGGCCAGGTGGCGATGGAGGCCCCTGCCTCCGCGCTGCTCTCCTCAGGCTGGGGACTAGTTAGTCCTCCCCTGGTCTGGGAACTAGTTAGTCCTCCCCTGGTCTGGGGACTAGTTAGTCCTCCCCTGGTCTGGGAACTAGTTAGTCCTCCCCTGGTCTGGGAACTAGTTGGTCCTCCTCCGGTCTGGGAACTAGCCCTCCTTGGGTCTGGAAGCTGGGAGGGGCTGTGGGGAGGCCGCACCCATCCCCAGTGTGACCCAGCACCGTCCCCTCCGTGTCCCCTCTGCCAGCTCCCGTCCAGGTCCCAGAAGCTGGTGGGCGGGAAGGATGCAGGGCCACAGATCCGGCCAGGACCGCACCTTGAAGAGCTGGACCCCGATGCAGGCGAACATGAACTGCAGCAGCGTGGTGACGATCACGATGTTCCCGATGGTGCGGATGGCCACGAACACGCACTGCACCACGTGCTGCAGGTGGACAGAGCGGGTCGGGTCCGGGGCCTTGGCTGAGCCCCCTTTGCCACGAGCCTCTCAGAGGAGGTGCGGGCAGCCCTTTGCCACGAGCGGGGGAATCGCACTCAAAGGGGCAAAGCGTCCTCCTAGGTCACAGGGTGATGGAGGCTGGTGAAACCCACGTCCCACTGGGCTCCAGGTGACCACAGGGACCAAAGACCCGCTAACTTCCCATGTTCCAGGGGCAGCAATTCAGGGGTCTCATCACTACCTGGGGCTCCGGGTAGTGTGTGTGTCTCCTTTTGCAAAAGCTTTGCTGAGAAGTTGGGACTGTGAACGGGGGTCTCTGCTGTGGCTCCGTGTATCACAGATCCGGGATGGGAGGTGGGGCTGAGGTGCTGGCAGGAGGGTCCCGGCTCCGACCCGGGAGCCTGACTATTGTCCCTGCCGCCCGCCTGCCTGTCGCCTCACGTGGACCCCCAGGCTGAGGCTTGCTGGGTTGGGGGCTCCCGCCCAGGCCCGCCCACCTCACCTTCAGTCCCTTGGCCCTGTTGATGGCCCTCAGGGGCCTGAGCACCCTCAGGACTCGCAAGATCTTCACCACGTTGATGGCACTGGACCTGGGAGAGAGGACGGGCGGGGGTGAGCCTCTCCTGCTCCTGGTCCAGCAGCAGAGGAGGGTGAGCCGCTTCCTGGCAGGAAGTCCCAGCCCAAATGGAGAAACTGGGGAGTCTGCTGGGGACTTTCTCGCCCCAGCACCATTTCCTACTCTCTTCTCCCACTGCAGGGACCCAGAGCTGGCCGGGGAGCCGGGGACTTTCTTGTTGGGGAGCGAATCATGGGAAAAGCATTTCCCACGAGGCATCAGCAGTGTCATGTGCTACTCGGGGGGTGTTTACCGTGCCGAGGACATGCAGGGCGAGGCAGAGCTCCACCAAACCCCGGCCACTGAGGATACATACACTTCCTAACGTTGTTGAGCCCCAGCTTCTTCATCTGTAAAACGGGGCAGTGATCACCTCACGAGCTTGTTGCAAGGATTAAGTGAGAAAAGGCACACGAACCATCTAGCAGCCTAACTGGCACATGTTGTGATGTGAATACAGGGTGGCTTTTATTATCATGAACTTGAAGAAATACTGTACGAATGGTGGGACTTCGGGTGGAGGAGACACCTGTGCTCACCTGCAAACCCAAGTCCCAGGTGGCTGCCTGTCACGCTCACTCTGTGCACAGCACACCCAGGCCTAGAGGCAACAGCTCTGACACCACAGACTCCGCGCACCTGGGACGCCAGGGCCCAGCCGGCTCCCCTGGGAGCACAGGCCACTGCTCTGCCCTCCAGGGGCACACAGGCCCCTCACCCCGGCGGGCTGGCGGGCTCTCTGAAGTGTCCCTCACCCTCACGCACTAGCCGCCTTTGGAGAGCCTGTACCCTCCTTGGGACCTAAAACACGCGGTCCCGTCAGCAAGCGCCCACCTCTTTCCTCCTGTGTCAGGACGCCGTCCGCTGAGAGTGGGATGGGGGCGAGTCCTACGTCTCTGGTTCACGACTCTGAACGCAAGGGACTCAAAGGGCTGCCCGATCATCCTAGCATCTCAGGGACAATGCGAGGGATGGAAAGGCCAGACTGAGGGGGGGATTCGTGGCTCAAGGTTCAGAGTGATTTAGTGGCAGTGACGGGATTAGACCCGCAGGCTCACAGGCAGACAGCCTGGGGCAAAATAATGATGATCCTAGCAAAGGGTCTCACTCTGAATGCCTCCACCTCCGCTCCTTCTAGGCCTATCACCGGGACAGCCTCGGGATGGAGCCCCAAGACGTTTCTGCTCCACCACTGGGGTGACCCGGGGCAAGTCCCAGGTCCCGACCTCAGTTTTTCTGTCTATAAACCAGTGACAACATCCCTGGCCCTGCCTGCCTCATGGGTCCTGTGAGGGTCAGAGACGAATGTGCACGGAAAGCGCTTTGGAAGTTAAGTACAGGGTTAGCAGTATCAGCTGGTAGAATTCGGGAGAAACTAGTCAAGAGATACTTTTAAACCTGAGCACGTCCACAGCCTTGGTTGCAGGTGGAACTGTCCGGAGAGCATTTAAAATCCCTCAGGCCCTGGCTGTAGCCCAGACCAATTAAATCAAAGCTTGTGGGGTGGGAGGGGTCTGGGCAAAGGTCTTGTTTTAAAGCTGCTCCGGTGATTCCCCTGCGCAGCCAGGAGTGAGGACCAGTCCTTGTCCCTCTCCCTCCCTCTCCCTCCCTCCTCAGGGGCTCTGACTGGAGGCCAGAGAGGAAGGGGTGGGGGGAGTCAGGGCTGCCCGTGGCCATGGCAGGCCTGGGCTGAGGGTGCCTGCGGAGCCGGTGGGAGGGCCCTGGAGACCTTCCTCTCTCATAACTGGGCCGGGCCCGCCTGCTGGGTGAGATCCACACATGGAAACAGATCCTCGCTTGGGTCAATGTACCCCAAGGGTCCCACCACTGAGGACCCAGATGCCAGAAGCCACAGCCGCCAGCGAGGCCCCATCCCGTTCCCAGCCTAGGTCCGCCGTGGCCACAGGCAGGCCTCCCCGCCACCAGCTGTCCTCTCCCCCCAGCCCTGGCTCTCGGCTGTCCTCTCCGACACTGTCCCCAGTACACGCCTCCCGGGGGCCCCACTCACTGGATGCCGAAGGAGATGAGGGACACGCTGACCACCAGCAGGTCCAGGATGTTGAAGTAGTTCCGGCAGAAGGAGCCCTTGTGCAGGAAGGCCCCGTAGGCGGTCATCTGGGGGGACATGGGGAGGCGTGGCATGAGCAGCCCCCTGGGCTCCAGAGACCCCTCACTCCAGCCCTCCCCACACGGCACCTCCGGCCGGGCCCAGGTGAAGAGCAGGGAAGTGGCGGAGGGCTGGGGGGCAGGCAGGACAGGAGGAGACACGGTGCCAGGAGCTTCTGCTGCTGCTGCGGCTGCAGCCCCTGAAGGCTCCCCGCCCAGGACTGTCAGCGGCCCTTGCGCCCCTGTAGGCTCAGGTCCACCCCCCTGCCCCCAAGCTCGCTCCACCTCAGGGCCCGCCTAGGACACGGTCCTCTGGGGGCACCCCCAGTGGGGACCAGCCACCCTGGCTTCCCAGGACTTTCCTGGTTTAGTCCCAGACAATCCCTGAGTCTCGGGTAGACCCTAACGCCCGAAGTTCTACCAAGGACGCTGGCGACCCGCATCCGTCCACTTCCCAGCCTCAGGCAGTGCTGATGACCCATGCCTAGTACTCTGAGCTCCATTCCACTGTCTGGTTCTGGAGCCGTGTGTTGAGAGTGGCCGTGGACACCACAGTAAGAGCACAGCTCTGGAGCCGGGCCACTTGAGTTTGAATCCCACCCCCTGCACTATGAGCGCCCGGGCAAGTTACTCAACTTCCCTGAGTCTCATCTGAGAAATGGGGCAACAACATCCTCTACCCTGGAGGGTTGTAAGCGCCCTCGGGAATTACATGTAAAGCCCTTAGGTCACTGTCCTGCAGATGGCAAGCTCCATGCCAGGCGAGCTTCTCTACAGAGAACTGGACTCGGCCGGAGAGCTAGGACGTGGCTTCTGGGTCCCTCCCGTGATGGGGGAGGATGTTCAGTGTCCCCCTCTGTAAAGTAGCATCCCCTTCCCTGCCCTTGTGAGGCGCCTGCTGGAGAACCACGTGAAAGCCCCTTGGAGACTAAGAAGGGACCACGTCAGGGGTGATGACTGTCTTGGGTTTGCTGTCACCACCCCCCTCGGAGCTCAGCCTAGAGCCGCTGTGGAGGCCCCACAAACACCGGTCCGATTTCCTTGACGTGAGCTAAGGGCCAGTGGATTTCCAGGTGAAGGGCTGAAAGGTCATAGCCGTGAAGCGACAGCCCAAGGCGGAAATTTAGAGCTGACGGCTTAGAACTTGGGAGCAGCTCCATGGTCACCTGGGGCCCAATCTATCTCTTTGGAAACAGAGCGTGCGCAAGGCAGCCTGTCTGCGGAGCGATTCAAAAGCAGACACAGGGGAAATTGGCAAAAATAGCCCTTGGAACCTAATTCTTCCCACTTATCTCCTGCAGGAGGGGGTCACAGGGGACTCAGGCACCTGTGTCCTGCAGAAGCTTCTAGAAGTGGGTGGATTATGTGAAGGGTTGCAGGGAAATACAGCTGGAGATCTGCCCCAAAGGCCTGCCATCTGGAGGGGCTGCTGCCCTGTCTCTTAGTGGAGGTCTGGGCCCCCGAGTGCAGGTCCGGGTGCTTCCATGGCTTGTGTTACCTGAGAGGCCCTGAGCCCTGAAGGCTGGCGAGTGTGTGTGTGTGTGTGTGTGTGTGCGCGTGTGTGTGTGCAGGCCGTCCACCCAGGCAGGGCCAGAGGAAGGGTGGCCATAGGAGAAAGGGCAGGTGGACGCTGGGAAAATGGGGCATTTATTTGAAAGTTCCCTGTGACATCCAGGGAGTCAGGTACCCAGTGCAGGATCCCCCTTTTACCCTGTCTGCTGACTGCCACCCACCCCGCTTCTGCTCCTCAAGTCCTAACCCTTGCCCAGGAAGAGCCTCGCTGGGGAGAGAAAAGGGTTGAACTCTGGGCTGGGAGGGCAGGACGCCCCTCCGTCCAGCCAGCTCCTCTCCGGGCGGCAATGCCGCTCATTGAACGCATCTTACCTTCTGCAATCTCTACTCGCGGGTTCTGGTCCCACCTCCCTCCTCCTCTAGGTGACAGCCCTTGGCATCATTCAGGCCAACTGTCCTGGTCCCACAAGGCTAAACGTGCCCAGGCCTTCCAACTGTCCCTGACACTGGACACCCCTCCTGCACGACGGTCACCTCCGCCGGGCAGGATGCCGGGCCCACGGGCTGGGCAGAGGCCCCCTGGGGGAAGAGGTGTAGGCAGTGTCCTGGGGCCGGGCTCCACCTAGAGGCACAGTCAGGCAGCGTAGAAGCGGGAAGCAGAGGGAGAGGGTGGGCGGGAGAGAGGATCTCTCCAGCACCGTGCTTGTAAGGAGACGGCAGCCTTGGAGGAAAAGGAGCGCCGCTGAGGCCCACCCGGGAGCTCCGGGGAGGGGCTGAGACCGGGGAAGAGTGTGGTGTTTGTGTGCCTCCTGAGTCTGGAGCCCAGGGAAGGGCGTCCACGCAGCCGGGCGGCCCTGGTTCCCTCTCCCCACCCCCGGGGTCAGAGAGAAAACCCGAGGAACACTCCTGGTTTCCTCTTGGTTAGTGTCTGGTTAGCTGGAACCAGGGGGTCTGGACAAAAAAAAGAAGGCACGCGGAAGTGACCGCTCAGGTTGTACGTGGATGTGACAGACCGTCCTCACCTGAAGGAGGCCAGGAGGGAGGGTCTGGGGCTGCCACACGTGCAGGGTGGGAGGAGCTTGGACCCCGGGGAGGCACCGAGTGGGGCAGCCCCGCCGAGCGTGGGGAGGGTGACCCCCAGGCTCTGGGAGAGAACGGGAGTCACACCCACTCCCTCGACTCGGAACTCACCCCCGAAGCTCGGGTGGCCTGGGAGACTTGGAAACCCCAACAGACTAGATGTAAGTAATATATTAATTGTATATTAATAGAAATAACAAAATAAAGTTTAGGGCCAACGCCTGTCATCCGAAGCTACTCCGACGTGGGCTCTACTGTGTTGGGGTCACAGGGCTGGAGCGGGTCTGGGCCTGGGGGTCCCGCCCCTCAGCCCTGAGCTCTGGGTTCCACACTGAGCCCTGGAGAACATGGCTCCCTCCTCCAGGCCTGGGGCAAGGGGTGAGGCAGCGGAGCCTTGGGGGTGACCCAGGGCTCAGAGGTGTCTCCAGGGTCTGCCCAAAGCCCTCCGTCGGGACACTGGCCTTGGCCCCGTGATCACCACCACACAGGCCTGTGCTGACAACAGGCGTCCCCAGGGCACAGGCAGGGTGACTCCTGGAGGCCCGGAGCTGTCCCACGTTTGTTGTTTGTGTGGCATCTCCTCTGGGCAGGAGGAGGAAAGGGCGGCTCCCGCCCGGGGCAGGCATGGTTCCCAGAGGCGGTGGGGGGCGGTGGTGCCCGGCCAGCATCAGTCCGACACTGTGCACAAGGCACAGAGTGAGGGGCCCAAAGTCCTCCAGTTCCAGACTTGAGAGTAAAAACGAGTGAAAGAAGCCAGAGAAAAGGGGCACGAGCACGGAGAGGAGGCTTTGCCGCGCGCGTTACCTTGAGGACAATTTCTAACGTAAAGATACTAGTGAAGACATAGTCCGCGTTGCCTAGGATCTGAAAGATAAGCACAACCAGATTAGTGGCTCCGAGTGACCGGACAGCAGAGCGTGTGTTAGCAGCAGAGCAGCGGCAGCCGGACAGGACAGGACAGGACAGGACAGGACAGGGCAGGAGCAGGGGGCACGCATTACCTTCAGAGCAATTTCAATGGTGAAAATGGTAGTGAAAACAATGTCAAAATAAAACAGAATCTGTAAAACAAAGAGACACAGGGTGGGGATGGGGCAGGGAGGGGAGAAGCAGGATGGGAGGAGGGGTCACCAGCAGGGAAGTCACACTCCCAAAGCAGGGAGCCTTTCCATGGGGAGACGGTGGAACGGGTTAGGGGACCAGAGGCGCTGGCACAGCACTGGGTCCCGAAGTCCCCAGATCTGTGAGGGGAGCTTCCAGGGCCGACTCAACTGGTCCTGGGTCTGGCTGGGTGCTTTTCTCATGAATTCAGTTTACTTACAAACCCAAATCAGACCGCTGGGATGCTTGTCCAAAGGACAGCATGGGGTTTGCTTATCTCTGCATAAAATTGCAAAAGGCTTAATTCGCATTGGCGTGACGAGCTAGTCTCTCAGGTTCGTGGGACCCTACACTGCTGCTGTGCCCTTCAGGGTGCGGAAGGGTGCACCCCAGGCTAGGGTCAGGCTCCGGGGTTCATGCTTTACTACGTCTCAGGTGACGGATCAGAGCAAGGGCCTGCCCTTTCCCAGTAAGAAAGCTCTGGACCACGCAGGCTGCAGGACCACCGGCTGGCTTGGCAGGTGGTGGACTCCTCCCTTCGTGTCCACCTGGTTGGGATTTGATAAAGTTTCGAGGCTTTGAGATATGGCAGGTCTTACTCTGGCCTATGATGTAGGTCACCAGAGCCTGGGGTGGTCTCCAAATTTAGTTTAGACTTTGCAGAGGCTCACTGAGGCCCTATACGAGGGCGGCCTCATCAGAGTACCCGTCTGCCACTGCCCCCCCGGGGGCCAGGACGGGCCAGTGTACCTCAGGGCAAGGTATAAACCACTCAGTTCCGGGGAGGTGGACCCCCGGGGAACATCCGCGGGCCGTGGAGTCTGCTGTGGCCCGTCAGGCTGGCCTGAGGCGCTGGGTCCATGGTCTCCTCCTGCTAACAGTCCTAAGATGGGTTTCCACCCACCTCTCATCTCTTAAGGAAATGTCTGCTGTGCCTCTGACCCTGAGATGTGGGCTGGGCTCTGGACTGAACGATGGGGCTGGGCAGCCACAGAAGCTGGGGGCCACACGGCGGGGGCGGGGTGCAGGGGACCAGGTACCTACGTGGTTCCTGAAGGAGGTGTGCTGGACGGGGTCCTCGGCAGCCAGGGAGATGCTGCTGAGCAGGATGAAGAAGAGGATCAGGTTGGTGAAGATGGAGTCGTTGACGATGCGATGGCACTGGAGGCGGAACCTGCAGGGGAGGCGGGAGGGGCCATCACACGGGGCTGGGGCCTCCGCTCCTTCAGCCCCGAGACGTCCCGCTGCAGCGGAGCAATAGCGCCACCGCCCGCCACACCGTGGGCCCACCCACAGGGCCTCGGGCTGGCGCCTGAGACCTTTGGGAACCCCTACATTTCTCACACTGCTGTGACACCACCCACCGGCTTTCGTTTGGGGACGTCTTTCCCATCATTAAAAATAACGACTTTGTAAGATCCACTTCATATGTTTCTGTACAGGGAGCAACAGAGCCACCCAGAAGCGCGGGCGCCCCGACTCTGAGGGGACTTGCTCCCGTGGCAGTATGTCAATCCCGCACCTCGGCACAATGACAAAGAATGACACACCTGACCCCTGAGCGCTCACGGTAGATCCTTGGACGCCGAGGGTGTCATTTATACTGTGTCGTCTTGACAGTAGGAGGGGAGAAGGGTGTGATTATCGTCTTCATTTTATAGATAAAACCCACTGACACCGGGAAGGACAGGCTTGCTCAGACACAGTGTGTGTGTGTGGCCAGGGCTTGAACCCGGCCTCCAGGCTTCTGCTCCTGGCGTGTGGTTGACTAAATGCTCTGAGAGACCTTACTGATGCAGAAGCACCAAATTCTGGAAAGGACAAGCTTTTTGAGACAATTCTGGTTTCACGAGAGTTAGGAAAGGTCTGCAGCGATCCTCCCCAAACAAACAAGCCAGTCCACTGAGCTGGGGTCTGTGTGACATGCAGCTGTGATGGGCAGAGGCGCCTGACGAGGCCAGAGGCAGCACTGCTGTCAGGAAACTTCGAGCCAGTCGGAGGTGGGGCGGAGGCGCCCGGGACCCCTAGGCGGAGCTAATGCCCTCAGGGAGCATCTGGACGAAAGCTTCCCGGTCCTAATTTAGGTCCATGGGAATCTTGCTGATTAAGACGAAGTATTGAGGTCACAATCAAAGATCATTAAACACTCAAGAAGAGAAGCCACTGAGATGGGAATCGAAGAAACTACAAATAATTGACTTAGACGGCCCCTCCCCAAAGACTGTGTATATTGGAAACATGAGATACACATTATAGAACAGCTATATTTGAAATGTTTAATGGAATAAAGGACTTGACCACAAAGATGATGAATCAACAAGAAACTCAGACATAGACAGATGGAGCTGGAAAACCAAGCAAGACCTGGAACTGTCTGAAGTGAAAAGATAGAAGCTGATGTGAAAACTGGTTTACACAGTAACATAGAGATGAAGAGAGAATTGAGAAATTGGAAGATATATCTGAAGAAATGACCCAGAATTCCAACCAAGAGACTAGGAGATGAATGATATGAAGATGCGAATGTGTGAGCTGGGAAGGAAAGAATGGGAAGGTCTAACTTGTGTCTCCTTGGACCAACTGGAGAGAAGGAAGATGAGGCAGTGTGTAAAGAGACTGTCCTGCAACTTTCCAAGAAGCAGCTATTCTTTTCCTAATCTTTAATGTCATTCAAGAACTGACAAAAATATAAATCCATAGACTTAAGAAACATAACATATTCCAAGCAGGATAAATGGAAAGAAATCCATGGTGGTAAAAGTGCACAACCCCAGAGACAGCAGAGGATGTTAAAAGCCACTGGAGACAAGGGGCAGATTCTGACAAAGGAACAATTGTAGGCATTCCGACTTCACAGTGGAAGAACACGTCCAACACACTGAAGGCTAAAACCCGTCAACCTGAAAGTGTGTACACAGCCAAACTACCTTTCAAGAACAAGAAATGGAAAGGATTACAGATAAACAGAGGCCAAGTGAATTTTCCATAAAAGAACTTCTGAGCAATGTACTTTAAGGAGGAAAGAAAATGATTGCCGAAGGATGGACTGAGACGCATAAAAAATGGTGAACAGATAAAATAGTAAGTGGTATGTAAATCCAAACATACACTGTCTACTCAGGTACTCATGTCTGACTTGTCGTGTTGGAAATAAAGGTCGGGACCAAAATACTCATCAACCATAACACGTAAGGTAGGAGGTCTGGGAGGAGTTAAAGTAGTCTAACTATTTTAACTCCTTCTATTTTGCAGAAGGTTTCGGATCTTGTTCAACTTTAGGCTTTGTTAAGTTAAATGTAATCACCAACAGAATAGAAACAGAGTTTACACATGTCACAAAATGGAGAGAAAAGGAAACCCAGGTCTTCTGATTCAGAATCCAGGACTCTATTCCCTAAATCCGTGCCTGTTTACACAAGCTGTGGGGAGCTGGGAGAGTCCCAGGACCACCCAGAGGCTGGAGGGCGCTGACACCTGCCGGGCTTGTGTCACAGAGAGAGCAAAGCCCTGTGCACACACCTGTTGCTCGGGCTGAAGATGAAGAAGGCGCTGGCTTCTGGCATGGGCACCGCCTTCTCCTTCAGGTGCAGCTCAGAGAGGGGGCGTGGGCGGGGGCCCACGGGCATCTCAGGCTCCTCCTCATCCTCTTCTCCTGCAAGAAAAAAGCACTGATCTAAACAGCTCCACGGCTCCCGCTTATTTTTTATTTTTTTGCGGTACGCGGGCCTCTCACTGCTGAGGCCTCTCCCGTTGCAGAGCACAGGCTCCGGACGCACAGGCTCAGCGGCCATGGCTCATGGGCCCAGCCGCTCCGTGGCATGTGGGATCTTCCTGGACTGGGGCACGAACCCACGTCCCCTGAATCGGCAGGCGGACTCTCAACCACTGTGCCACCAGGGAAGCCCTCCCGCTTATTTTTACCACCATGCGGCTTCCTTCCAGATGCCTTCCTACGGACAGGAATCAGACATCATCCACATCTCTGGAGACGAAGGGGACCAGCCAAGACACCCAGCTCTCTCCCCGTGGGCATGGCTGGAGCTCATCTCTGCTACAGGAAGACTCCCGGGCAGCACACGAGAGGGGGCTGAGAGTAGGGTGACCAACTCAGAACCTGTCCTTGTTTTTATTTTTTTTTAATTTTAAAAATGTATGTATGTATTTATTTATTTATTTATTTATGGCTGTGTTGGGTCTTCGTTTCTGCGCACGGGCTTTCTCTAGTTGTGGCGAGCGGGGGCCACTCTTCATCGCGGTGCACGGCCCTCTCACTGTCGCGGCCTCTCTTGTTGCGGAGCACAGGCTCCAGACGCGCAGGCTCAGTAGTTGTGGCTCACGGGCCTAGTTGCTCTGCGGCATGTGGGATCTTCCCGGAGCAGGGCTCGAACCCGTGTCCCCTGCATCGGCAGGCAGATGCTCAACGACTGTGGCACCAGGGAAGCCCCCCTGTCCTTGGTTATAAATGGAAATTCCCACATCCCAGGAAACCCTCAGTCCCCTGCCAGTCGGGGTGGTTGGTCATCCTCGTTGTCAGGCACTAGCGACAGGTGACCAGGTGAGACTGGGGCACTGCCAAGTGTCCTCGCCCTTCTGGACTGCAGGCAGGGGAAAGGGCGTGGCTCGGCTGACCTGACACCCCGGCAAACAACCCCATCCTTGAATGTTCCAGGAGCTTAAAGTCAACATTCTCCCCATTCCTGAAAATACAAGAAAACGCTGTGCTGTAGAGGCAGTCGGGCCGTGATCCTGCCGTAACAGGCCCTCCGTCCAAAGGTCTAGACGCTGACAGCAGTTACAGAAGCACTTTGTTCTCCAGGCCAGCGGCCACACTGCATGTGGACCACAGGCAGGCAAGCTCACTGGCCATGGAAGGAAACTGCAAACCCTGTTCTTGTCCAAGGTACTTAAAAATGTTTAGAAGGGGATGGAAGTTAGGAGCACGCCTTGATCCAAATCTTGGCTCTGTTTCTTTCTGGCTGTTTAAGTTAGCGTCTCTGTGCCTCAGTTTCCCCATCTGTGAGATGGGATAACAGCATGTATGTACCTCAGAATGGTGCTATTACAATCTCCACCCATGGTAGACACTCCAGGACTGTAAGTTAGTGTCTAGCATCTTCCTCAGTCTGTCTGCTCTTTGCCTGTTGTTTCCCGACAGACTTTCCACTCACATCAAACTATTCTCTAAACACTCACTGTAGTGGGTTAAATAGCAACCCCCTATATCCATGCCCACCCGGAGCCACAGGATGTGACCTTATTTTTTTAATTTTTTAAAACAAATACGGAACGCTCCACAAATTTGCGTGTCATCCTTGCGCAGGGGCCGTGCTCATCTTCTCTGTATCGTTCCAGTTTTTCGTATCTGTGCTGCCGACGTGAGCGCGTGACCTCACTCTGGAAAATGCATCTGTGCAGACGTCATTAGCTACGAATGCTGCCACAGCGGACGAGGGTGGGCCCTCACTCCGGGGACTGTTGTCCTTGTGAGGGGACGGAGGCAGAGATGGGGCTGAGGCTGCAACAGCCGAGGAGCTCGAAGGGACTGCACTGGCCGGCAGAGCGGGGACTCTCCCCAGAGCCGCTGGAGGGAGCTCGGCCCTGCTGGCATCTCGATGTCTGGCTTCCAGGCTCCAGAACTGTGAGAGGATGAAGTTCTCCTGTTAAAGCCCGTGTCCGGGGGCTCCATGAAGGTGGCTCAGCTCTCTCCCTGCTTGACCTGCCCGACAGCCCCTCCGCAGAGCTGTGGGCACCCCCGGCTCAGACAGCACCTTCACCTGGCCTTCCTGAATGCCTGCGCCCAGGAAGGACCTTCCTGTGAATCCCAGCAGCACCTCCGGTTTCCCACACCCACCTGGCACTTGGGACAAAAACGCCTCGGATGCGTGACTTTAAATGTACCTGGATCCATCTCTTCGTGTGCTGAAAGCCCTGCAGAGAGAAACCCCCTGGCACATGGAAGCCTCATTTCCTGGTGATGATTTAACAGCACTGGCTTTATGAGGAAGGGGACCATGCAGAAGGTCCGGTGGAGAGATGGCTCTGGGCGGTGGACCTCGTGGACCAGCCACAGGTCTGTGCTCCCTCCCGGTTCCCACGAAGCCAGGTGGGGCGGAGCAAAAGAGCCTGGCACGGAAAGCGGTTCTTTATCAAGCAAGAGGCAACCAAGGGCCCAGGGCTTCTCAGCAGGACCAGCAGATCACAGGCACAGATCAGATTCCCTCCCTCGAGTAATTAGAGCTGACTGGCAGGCAATGAATAGTTTCAGCAGAAGACTGGCACACAATGGAAGGTGGTGTCCAGGAGGGGCCTGAAGGTTCCTAACTAACCTTGGCAAGGCCTCCTATTAAAGCACGACCAGTGAAGCCAGAGTGGGCTTACATCATGGCCTCTATACGTGGAATTGAACGGGAGGATCTCAGGTCCCGCCTGGCGCTGTCCTCTTTCCAGTTTTGCTCTAAATGACCCAACACTTTCTTATTCAGGAATATCTGAGAACAGGTAGTTGAATGCTTACTTAATCATCTGTGTTTATAGAAAAGCACGTTTGCCAGGTTTGTGCACCTCTAAGGTCCTCGTGGAGAATCGTGTGTACTCTTTTGTCCTGCGAGCAATGTTTAAGAGGAAACGACTGTGGAAGGACAAACCAAACTTGTAAAGGGTCAGGTTGCCAGCACATGATGCTTTGCAGGTACGACGCGTGAGAAGAGAGGTGACGGATTAGGGGAAGTCAGGTAGAGCTCCTTCTGCGGGGGGCAGCCAACCGCCCAGACACCCGATGCCCGTGGAACCTCTTGGTGCCGTTTTCTCATCGCAGCTCTCACAGGCTTGGAGAAGCGGGGAAAGCAAGGCCCGGCCGCTTTCCAGATGGCACTTCCAGAACTCAGCAGGAAAAACGTGGCGGGCAGAGCTAAATGCCCAGCCTCGGGCCTTGCCGCCCGGGGCCCCATGCTCACCGCTGTGATTCTGCTCATGGCCGGTTCAAGTCAAAATACTGTTTCTGACACCTCGGGCCCACAGCGCACTGGACGCAAAGCCATGGCCTTGCCCTCAAGGAGCATCCAGGCCTCCGTGTAGCCCCAGAGTCCAGCCGCCCTAAAAGGCCAACCTGCAGAGCAAGGCTGGGACGCACTCCCCGCGCTGATACCTTCTCTTAACTGGCTCAGCTCGGCCCTCAGAGCCACCCTTCACCCTCCCGCCTCTCCAGCTTCTCTGTCCAGCCGGCCCTGCCTCCAAACACCCCCAAGGGCCGCCCCTTCTGCACCTCCAGCCAGTCCCCTGCCTGCACTGCTGCATGAGCATCCCCACTGCCCCGTCCCACTCTGCTCTGTTTTTACACCACAGCCAGAGCGAGTCTTTTGCAAGGTAAGTCAGATGTGGGCTGAGAACCTCCTGTGGTCCCCCCAGCATCAGCCGGGACCCAGCCCTCTGCGTGGCCTTGCGGGCCGTCCCACCTGCTCCTGCCCCGTCTCCTGCCCCGCCCCCGGCCCTTTGCCTGCTCTGGTCCCACTGCAGACAGGTGCGACTGCCCGAGATTCTGGGCTTGCTGGTCCCTCCACCTAGAAATCTCTTCCCTCAATCATCTCCACACACCTGGTTCCTCTGACTCAGGGTTCAGCCCAGACGTCACATCCACAAAGGGGCCCTAGTGACCAGACAGCCAGGGCAGCCCCGCCCACTTGGTACCTCTAATACGGCCCTTGGTTTTATGATCTTCCTGATGGTTCCTTTCTGGTTGGCTTGCTTTCTTGCTCCTTGTCTGCCTCCCACTACAATGGCGGCCCCCGGAGCAGTGGCCTTCTCTGTCCCCCATGGGCCAGGGGGCCCGGCACACAGTAGGTGCTTTATAAGCAGTTATTAAATCAATGAATGGACATCCCCCTGGTTTTGTCCAGCTCTGTGCCCATGAAAACAGGATGGTCCCGAAGTAACTTTTGCCCCTCCAACTCCTCGACTGCAGACCGAGTGGGGACCACCTGCTCCGTGACCCCCCCGCCGCCCCACCTCCCCGCACTGCTCTCTCCTGGAGCCCCTGCAGCAGCCCAGGCCTCTCCCACAGCGTCTGGACTGAGCCACACATTCCCGGGTGTCATCACATTTCCTTTTCACGTGTACTTATTAATTTTCAGCCCTGAGTGACTCTTAAGCACATCTGTATGTTCACTCAAGTAAATGAATCAATTAGATAAAAGCACCATCTTGGCACAAAGCTTTCCTTCCTGGGTGAGGTGATGTTTCTAAAATGTAGTGTATACAAAGCTGGGAGGCTCCAACCAACCGGCGAGCTTTGGAGATTGAACCAGGAGGGGAGGCCTGAAAGGTCACTGCTGGGCAGGGGGGCTGCTTTGCGGGGACTAGGAACAGGCGCCTCCTGCAGGGGGTCCCGCGATTAACAAAACCTACCCAAAATCAGTTAGCTCCCCGTCCATATTCAATTTCCCCCCATTACCTCAAAAATGTCATCGAAACGTTTATCTGCTCATTTAGGATCAAGACAAGACCCGCCCGCCGCATTCGGTGGATATTTCTGGTCTGTCTTTGAAATTCTATAATAGTTTCCACCCAGACGGGCTTTAAGGCTTCAAAAGGTTTGGTGCCCGGCACATGGACACCCTTCCGCCCTCCTTTCTGTCTGAGCCCCAGGAAGCCAAATCCTCTTTCCCAGCAGACAGACTGCGGAGGGAAAGGGAAAAGGAGGCCGGGCGCGGTCACGAACGCAGAAGGTTTTCAGGCTCCCGACAGGGCTGTGACCTGACACAGCCCAACCTGTGCGGGGAGGGGTGTCGGCGAGACCCACGGTGGCTTGACGGTGTGTCGTGACTTTGAGCTTGAAGCTCGTGATAACATCTGCAATTCTCTGTAGAAGGAGGACAGGTGAAGCTCGTGATAACATCTGCAATTCTCTGTAGAAGGAGGGCAGGTCAGGGCTCACACAGGGTGTGGTTTCCTGACGCAGGGAAGTGGCTCCTGAGGGGGGCTGATGGGCTCCTGACGGGGGCTGATGGGCTCCTGACGTGAAACCCTCTCCAGGGTGCCTGCCTGCCAGTTTACGGACCAGACGGCAGAGCTCTGAACGCATCCTGCAGAGCAGCAAGCGGTGGCGGCTGCGCTGTGCTCAGCACCGTCTTCCGGGTGAGGACAGGACAGCTTTGGGATTTATTATTAAGTGAGCAAGATGCTGTGACATATGTTATCCTAATAAGTTATGTAACTTACTAATGAGTTTACAGCATAGGCTATAATAAACCTTAAATGTATACGGAATCCAGCTTCCAAAGACCCAAAGGCATCGCTCAAACACGATGCATTCAATCTTCTGTTGTCATAATGAGGAAACAAGGAGCAAAGCACCCTGCCCCCCAGAGGATAATCGGCAGTGCTGCAGCCGAGCCGGGGGATCTGGCAGGGCCCTTGCTTGTGGGGGAACTGGGACCAGCACGTGGCTTTACAGTGGGGTGTCCACCCCCAGATCCCCCCACCCCCAGGCCAGGCTGTGGGCTGGTACCTGTGGTTTCCGGGTTGGGGTAGGAACTCTTGTCCTCATTCTCGTTGGGCTGGAGGTCGTCCATGTTGATCTAGGCAGCCAAGGAGAGAAGGAGGGTCCAGTTAGACAAGGTCCACAGCTTTAGAGGCTTCGGGTAGCCTTGAAATTGCCGCCTAGTCTAGGCTGAGCTGTCGACTCAGAAACACATCCTTTTTCCTTGCGCACATCCCTCAGGACAACAGCAGACGGCTGGCCTTCCTTCTCTCTGCGCCCAGCTCTGCTGTCCACCCTCCCCAGCCCCTTCTCACCCCCCCTCCCCTGCTGTCTGGCCCAGGAGGACCGTGTCCTCCTTCCCTGGGCCTCGGCCCCTCACCTTGGTGGCAGGGGGCGACTCTCCATCCGCCGTGATGGATTTCAGCTCGATTTTCTCCTCCTTGGTCTCCTCCACGGCCGGCTTCTCCACCATCTCTTGTTTCTTCTCTGGGCTGGCAGTCCTGGCCGGTCCGCAGGAGGGAAAAGAAAGGGATGTGACCAGATTGATAGGGAGCTGCCCTGTGGTCTGCTGGGGCCCATGCCATGCGCTCAATCACAGGGGCACTGGGCCCCGCCCGGCTCTGGCCCCGCCCGGCTCTGTCCGGCATTCAGTTGAAGAGTCCAGCTTCTCAGAGGCTCAGTCCCCGTCTAACCCAGAGAAAGGCTCCTGGAGAACCCTGCTCAGTACTCAGCAGAGGTGTGGCCGTGACGGTCCACGGAGACAAGGACGAGGACACAGTGGGGCCCTGGCTTGTCGTCGCGTGGCTCTTCCGCTGGAGCTGGACCCCTCCCGTGAGCGGCTGCCGGCCCCGCCCTCCCCTCTACCTCCCCCACCTCTCCTGACCTCCCCTCTCAACAGGGAACCCGCCACCTTCCTGGACACGTGGGGCAACACAACACCTTCCCAGAGATGTAATTCACGGTGGTCCCCACTTAGAGCAATGCCCAGGAATTAGGGGGGAGGCTCAACTCACACAGAGAGCCCCCAACCAGCCCCCTTCCAGGAGGGACGGCCAGGCAGGGCGGAGCATCTCCTGAGCACCGAGGGGAGCGGCACCCCAGGCCGGGCCGCGGAAGCTGGCGGTTACCTGGCCAGCTTCTTCCTCTCCTTCTCTTCTTCCTCCTCCTTCTGGGCAGAGGTGAGGCTCTCGGCGTCAGCCAGGTTGTCCACGGCAATGGCCAAGAACACATTCAGTAGGATATCTGTTTGTGCCCATTCTTAAAGAAAATGACCCTTGGACTTGGGGTTGTGGATGGGCACGGGGGCGGGAGGGGGCAGGACACGCGGGGGCAGAGCTCCCCCCGGGGAGGGGCTCTGAGCCCCATCACCCCACTAGCTTCCTGGGGTTTTCTGTGGGGTCGAGAGAAGGCCCGCTGGCGGGGCGGGGGGGGGGCGGCCGGCAGCCGGGCCTCGCTCTTTAACTGCCGGTGTCAAGATGACCGCCCGTGACTGACACCGGAAGCAGCGCTGCAGCGGGACGGGGTGCAGAGTGGCCATTACCGCTGCCAGGAGGTGCCCGCTCGCCCTGCCCCTCCCGCTGTGACCCTGTTCAGACAGAGGCCCTGGGAGGGTCCACCGAGCTCCTAACTGGAGCGGAGTTTGCCCTTTCTTCTCCCCCCACCCCAGACGCGGACGCAGGATCTGTAGGTCAGAGAACCGGATCAGAGCCCGTCCAGCCGAGAGGTTAATGCTGGTCAGGCCCACCTTCCACCCCAGGCCCCGGGAGGCTCTGGCTCACACGGGGAGCAAGGGCCGCGGCCCCGCAAGGACAGGGGCTGGGCGTGCGCCATCCTGTTCAGCCTCACCCGGCCCGTTAGGTCGGAGGCACTGCTATTTCCACCCCGTTCCCAGGACGCTAGGTGGGCAGCCCTGGGTGTGCCCGAGGCCGCCCGCTGGCCTCTGTGTCCAGATCTTCTGTGATTTACTTTCCGAGCCCCTGTGCACACAACCCGCAGGGACAGGACGGGAAGAGGGGTGCCAGCAGCCCAGGACCCGGGAACCTGCCCGTGACCTGTCCACTCTGCCTGTGGCTAACATCCCGCAGGGTGGCTTCAGAGGGAGGGACCCTGGCCCGAGAGCAGGGCGACAGGTGAATGTCACTTCCGGGGTGGAGGATCTGTCCTCCCCGGGCAGGCGCCCTGCGCTGGGGCAGCCAGTGTGCACATCGGGGTCCGAGTGAGTGGCTGCAAGCACAACACCGGGCGGGGGGTTGCTCGCCTGGCCCGCGGCGAGGATGTGCTCCCGGAATCGGAGGCTGGGGGACGCCGTGCATCCCCCCCCGGGCCCAGGCTCCGGGCTCCCACCCAGACACCTGCACCGCCGAGGTGGTCGGGGCTGGACGTATCCTCCCAAGCCTGCCCTTCCCTGCTTCCCCTGGGGGGAGGGCCCTGGGTCCCCCCCAGTCAGGACCTGCGGGGCACAGCTATTGGCATCGAGCTGTAGGCTGAGAGCGGGGGCAGCGGGGGCGGGGTGGGGGGAGGCAGGAGCAAAGGATACAATTTCCACAGATGAAGAGGATGATGAAGTAAATACAGACTAACATCCCTGGAAAAGAGGGGCCGCCATAAGCCATGATCCCATCATACATCACCGAATTCCAGTCCTCCCCGGTCAGGATCTGAATGACACATTCCCACCAATAAGGGACACAGCGTTAGACCAGCAGCAAACCCGAAACTCCCCTGCCCAGCCCCCTGCGAGACAGAAGCGTCTGACATCTCTCTCTTCCTCCCCCGCCTCCTGCCCACCCCGTTCTCCTCCCAGGGCTCTGAGCTGTGACCCCCGCAAGTCCAGCCCTCTCCTTAGACAGAGTGCGTGGCCACCGGCACAAATTATCTGATTGACTAAAAGAGCTTCCTGGGCAAAATACCTCCTACCCCCAGGGACAGTGCTCCGTGGCTGACCCTCGGGTTACGTCGTCAAGGTAAGCGTGTTCACTAAGGGGCCACAGGTCCCCTGGTTTTCTCCAAACGTGAGGACTCTGGGTACCATCTTTAAGATTTTGGCAACATCCACATATTACCCAGTTTAATCTGTAAATCGATCTGCTGTTAAACTTAAGTGCTACTTTAGCTTGGCCTTAAGCCAGCATATCCGTGAAGTCACAAATTCGACAGTAGTCGTATTTTCCTGGGGGCGAGCGTGAAGGGTAGGAAAGACACCCGTCCCCCTCCCCTCCCCAGCAAGGACCGGCCACTTTCCTTTGTTGATATTTTGGGCTTCCATGTAGAATGTATTTGCATAAAGGTTTCCACAGCTAAGAAACAGTTTTTAAGCTGCTTAATTGGATCTTTTTTTTTTTTCCCAGTGGTCAATCCAGCAGCGGAATTTCCTGGGGGTCGGGGTAGGAGAGCTACAGACTGTCCTGGGCCCCTATGGCCAACCTGTTCTGGCTCTGGCTGCCCTGTGGGAGGGGGCGGGAAGCTCCTTCCTCCCCCGTCCCCCGGCTCCTGGCCCTCCCCCCAGAGCACAGTCCCGGCAGAGAAGAGTCCATACCTGAAACACGGTGAGGAGGGACTGGGGGAAGTTATCGAACGTGCTCCTCCGGGTCTGCATCTCATCAAAGTTGAACTTCCCCCCGAAGAGCTGCATGCCCAGGAGGGAGAAGATGATGATGAAGAGGAACAGCAGCAGCAGCAGGGAGGCGATGGAGCGCACGGAGTTCAGCAGGGACGCCACCAGGTTGCTCAGGGAGTTCCAGTACCTGGGGACGGGGGGCGGGGTGAGCCTCCATCACCTCTTGCCCCACTGCCCCACCCACCAGGGCCTTTGAGACCGGCGGCAGCGCCCTCCTTTTGGCCCTGTCCTTGGGGAAGCGTGGTGGTGGGACTTGGCTGGCCAGCTCACAATTAGAGTGTGAGTGAGTTAATTCAGGGGCCCCGGGTCAGGAGTCTGGTTCCGACCGAGCTCTACACGTGTCTTTGGGGGAGTTGCTTAACCTCCCTTCCTTCTGTGTCCCACCGTCTGAAAACATAGGGGCAGCGGTAGCACACGCTTCAGTACGTCATTGGGAGGATTACAGGAGAGAACAGTTTTTAAAAAGCCACTGCCCTCCCCCGGGCTTCCCTGGTGGCGCAGTGGTTGAGAGTCCGCATGCCGATGCAGAGGACACGGGTTCATGCCCCGGTCTGGGAAGATCCCACGTGCCGTGGAGCGGCTGGGCCCGTGAGCCGTGGCTGCTGAGCCTGTGCGTCCGGAGCCTGTGCTCCGCAACAGGAGAGGCCACAGCAGTGAGAGGCCCGCATACTGCAAAAACAAAACAAAACAAAACAACTAAAAGAAAGCCACTCCCCGCAACGGCAACCAAATAAAAAATAAACAGGTGGGACTACATCAAACTAAAAAGCTTCTGCACAGCAAAGGAAACCATCAACAAAGTGAAAAGACGACCTACAAAATGGGAAAAAAACACTTGCAAACCATATATCTGATAAGAGATTAATATCCAAAATATATAAAGAACTTATGCAACTCAATAGCGAAACAAACAAACAAACAAAAAACACCCCAAATAATCCTATTTAAAAAAACAGACAGGGACTTCCCTGGCGGCGCAGTGGTTAAGACTCCATGCTCCCAATGCAGGGGGCCCGGGTTCGAGCCCTGGTCGGGGAACTAGGTCCCACATACATGCCACAGCTAAGAGTTTGCATGCCGTATCTAAGACCCAGCACAACCAAATAAAAATAAATAAATACTTTAAAAAACCAGACCCGAATAGACACTTCTCCAAAGAAGACATACAAACGGCCAACAGGCACGTGAAAAGATGCTCAACGTTGCTGCTCAACGTTGCTAATCGTTAGGGAAATGCTAATCAAAACCAAGAGATATCTGGGCCTCCCTGGTGGCGCAGTGGTTGAGAGTCCGCCTGCCGATGCAGGGGATACGGGTTCGTGCCCCGGTCTGGGAGGATCCCATATGCCGCGGAGCGGCTGGGCCCGTGAGCCATGGCCGCTGGGCCTGCGCGTCCGGAGCCTGTGCTCCGCAACGGGAGAGGCCACAGCAGTGAGAGGCCCGCATACCGCAAAAAGAAAAAAAAAAAAAAAAAAAAAAAAAAACCAAGAGATATCACCTCACACCTGTTAGAATGCCCATCATCAGAAAGACAAGAGATAACAAGTGCTGGTGAGAATGTGGAGAAAAGGGAACCCTTGTGCGTTGCTGGTGGGAATGTAAGTTGGTGCAGCCGCTGTGGAAAACAAAATGAAGCTTCCTCAGGATAATTAAAAATAGAGCTACCGTACCCTCCAGCAATTCTACTTCTGGGAACATATCCAAGGGATACGTTCACTATAGCATTATTCATAATAACCAAGACATGGAAACAACCTAAGTGTCCATGAATGGAGAAACGGAGAAAGAAAAATGTGGCATACGTTATCTCCAATGGGATATTATTTAGCCATAAAGAAGAAGAAAATCTTGCCATTTGCAACAGCATGGATGGACTTGGAGGGCATTATGCTTAGTGAAATAAGTCAGACAGAGAGAGACACATACCATATGACCTCCCCGGTATGTGGAATCTAAAAAAATCCAAAACCAGACACAAACAAACAAACCCCCCCAACAAACTCACAGAAAAGGAGATCAGATTTGTGGTTACTAGAGGCGGGGGATGGTGGGAGGGGGAACAGGAGGGAGGGCGTCAAAAGGCACAAACTTCCAGTTATAGATAAATAAGTACTAGGAATGTAGCGTACAGCGTGATGACTGTAGCCACCACTGCTGTGTGTTATATGTAACGGCTGTTAGGACAGTGGACCCTAAGCGTTCTCATCACAAGGGTGAGTTTCTTCTTTTTTCACACTGTCTCTATGCGATGACACGTGTGAACGAAATCTCCTGTCACAGTCATTCCACAATGTATAGAAAACAAACCATCATGCTGTACACCTTAAATGTGGACACTGATGTTTGTCAATTATTTCTCAGTAAAACTAGAAAAAATATAATTCCAGCTCTTCATTTAAAAAAAAGACCCCAGTATAGTGCCTGGCACACAGGTGATAAAGGTTAGTAATTATTGTTATCACTACTGATCTTTAGACCAAAAAAACACATAAAAAATTTTTTTTTTCCAGAATGCGGGCCTCAGCCCAGCCCAGTCATGAATGGGGTCACCCACGGGGGAGGGTGGCCTGGGTCACCCATGGGTAAGAGGGGGTGTGTTTACTAAGGCTTCCCAAATTCACTCGGTCCAAAGAGTTGGTTTGTTTAAAAGGCCTCTCTTCTGGAGATTCTGATTCAATAGCTGTCGTTTGGGGCCCAGAAATCTGTTTTGAACAACGGTCGCAGAGGATTCTGATAAGCAGGCCAGCTTGGGAGATCCTGGATTGCAGCAAACGCACCCAGTCCACAGCGACAGCCTGTGGCAGACGGGGCCCTGCATCTCTCCGCTGTGAGCGCGGACACCCTTCACTGTGGGGACGAGTGGGGAAAAGCCCTCTCTTGGGGAAGTGGGGGGGACACGAATGGCCCTGGAAGGGGCTTGGGTACCCGGGACAGGGTCTGTTCAGGGTAAGGAATGCACTGCAGCAAAAGGGACACGCGCCCAGCTGGCCAAGTGCGTCTCACTTCCCTGCAGCACTAGCCCGACCCAGCTGCCTTTCAGGTCACAACCTTAATCTCCTCCACTTAGATGTTCCAGGCTTTTCACCAAGGCAGACAGGGAATTGTTTCTGCTGCTCGAGACAGTGCCTTGCAAACCACGCCCCACTGCAGCCTGGCAGCTGCACCCCAACCCGGGCACCTCTCCCTGGAGAACGGCTCCATTAGTGACAGAAGCAGATGGGCCAACAGTTTGGGTGTAAACATGAGCGTCTCCCCAACCTGGAGTCTCTCAAGCTCTCTCTCCTTCACACTCAGCCTTGCTCCGCCTCTACCCTGCCTGCCAGCCACACGCCCTCTGTTCGTGGAATGTTAATATACATTGATTTGTATCTGCTCTAGAAAGGCTCTTACCTGTTCCACATTTGTGACAGCCTCGTCTCACCCAAATAGGCTTGAGTTCTTGAGGGCAGAGGCCAGAAGCTTTCCTTCCATCCCCTGCATCTCTGTCCTCAAATAGATTCTGTGCAGCCTGGCGTGTGTGATGGGCCGCCTGGCCCCGGTTGGCTAGAGATTGTACTAATCGTTCTGTATGAGTAAGGGGTTAGAGAACCTCTGTGGGGGCTGGGACGCCCTCCCCTCTTACACTGAAAGCTCCCAGACCTGTCTGGAGATGACATGCCGGGGGTGGGGGGCGGGAAACCATTTTCTAAATGCCGATTCCCAGGCGTCGCTCAGAACCACGAATCACTGCTGTGCGGGCACCCAGCCCCCATCAGCAAGCCGGTATTTAGGAACTGAAACTCCGGAGCGTATTTGTAACGAGAACGTCCCGCTGTACTGGGGGGGTGGACAGTGTCTGCCTGGGGGTTAAGGTCACACAGCCCCTAAACTGCACAGAATATTCTGGGAAAGTCTTCATGGCCATAAAAGTTGGTGCCTTAGTTTTCCCGAGGCCTGTGGACGTGAGGGAAATAGACCAGCCCAGCGCTGAGATTCAGGCTGTCTGCCGGCCACGGGCCCAGGGGCGCCGGCCAAGGAGGCCCCAGACCCGAGGGAGAAAGTCACCGTGCGGGAGGGGGTCTGCCCGGGGTGGGGTGTGGCCCAGGGCGAGCAGGAGGGCGGGCCTGGACTGAGAGCCTGGACGGAGCATGGCTGTGTCGCCCGTCCTGGGGGTGGTGGAGACCTTATGGGGACGCTGGGCGGAGGAGGCCTACTGAGCCGCCTACAGGGGCCGAGCCTCTGGTCGGAAGGCTCTTCTCCTGCTCCCATGCCCCGAGGGGCGCGCGGCCCTCTCTCAGTCGATGGGGGGCTCCCAGCACGAGCCGCTGGCCTGACCGAGCCCCGTGGCCCACCCCGCCATCACGCCGTCGCGGTGAAGCACAGCCGCCATCTCTGGCTTGAGCCCAGACCCTTGGGGTTGCCCTCCAGGTGGCCTCACACCCACAGCCGCAACCCCGTCCTCGGAGCCAGGCTACAGCCCCTCCGGCACCTGCCACCCAGGCCGGCGTCTCCCCTGTCCTGCCCCCGCCCCCTGCAGCTGCTCAGCCCCCCGCCCAAGTGAGGCACCGCGAACGCACTGCCGCCGGTGCTCTCAGCGACAGTAATAAGTTATAATATACTGAAAAAAACTGAATCCACTGACGTTAAAGAAAGGAGAGAGGGGTTTGCTTTACAGACCGTGTCAAATGGAGAGTAGGAATGAATGAATGCATGAATGAACGAACGAGTCAGTGATTCAGGTGCAGACCGTCACGGGGGAAGGCCTCTGGGGAGCAGGGGGCTCACAGGCCCCGATATCTCTCCATGGATTACTCCGTAATCACAGAGGGAAAGGGCACATTAACAGTGAGAAACCCGGCGGACACCCCCGGCCACGTTCCTACTCTCAGAATCCCCGACAACTCCTGGTGCCCTGTGACCCCCGACCCCTCCTCGGCCGGGCAGCAGGACGCTCTCCAAGGCCCCGCCCGAGGCCCCGCAGACCCTGTGGACGGCACCTCCCCTGCTACCCGCTGCGAGGCTCCAGCCCGGAGCGCCACTGTCCCGCCTGCATCCACCCCACTGGCCGGCCCGGCCCTGGGGTCTGCAGGGCTCACTCCTTCAGTCCCCTGGGGCCTGCTCAATGCCCTCCTGGCAGCCACCCTGTCCCCAGCCTGCATTCTACATGCTCATCCCCTCCGGGGGGACGGTCCAGAGAGCAGGGCTTGTGCTGGGAGCACAGCCAAAGGAGGTGCCCTGGGAGTGTTTTGCTGGATGAAGGAACAAATCTTCAACATGACACCCTTGTACTTAATGGAGGGAAGGCAAGGGGACGGGGCTGGAGGGGACACAGACCCCGTGTGTGTGGAGCAGGGCTGGGGGGCGGGTCTCACACTCACTCGAGTCAAACCCACTTTGCTCAAAGGTGAGGAATGGCTCTTGCCCTCCCCCCGACGTCACTTCTGATCCTGTGGCTTCCCTAGATCCGGGGGTTCCTGAGCTTCCACCACCAGACCACTCGTCACACTATTACATGTCAGGGGGACAGACTGGTCCCCAGAGGTGTGGGGTGGGGGGAGGTGGGCGAACTGGGTGCGGGGGTCAAAAGCTACAAACCTCCAGTTATAAAACAAATAAGTCCTGGGCATGTGACGTATGGCATGGTGACTACAGTTAGCAATACTATATTTTACACTGAAAGTTGCCAAGAGAATAGATCTTAAAATGTTCTCATCACGGGCTTCCCTGGTGGCGTAGTGGTTGAGAATCTGCCTGCCAATGAAGGCGACACGGGTTCGAGACTTGGTCTGGGAGGATCTCACATGCCACAGGGCAACTGGACCCGTGAGCTGCAACTACTGAGCCTGCACGTCCGGAGCCTGTGCTCTGCAACGGGAGAGGCCGCAACAGTGAGAGGCCCGCGCACCGCGATGAAGAGTGGCCCCCGCTCGCCGCAACTAGAGAAAGCCCTTGCACAGAAACGAAGACCCAACACAGCCAAAAATAAATAAATAAAAATAAATAAATAAATTTATAAAAAAAAATGTTCTCATCACAAGAAAAGAAAAATCGTGTGGTGATGGATGTTAACTCGACTTGTGGTGATCACTTCCTAATTTATACAAATATGGAAACATTATGTTGTTCACCTGAAACGAATATCGTGTTATGTCAATTACATTGACCCCTGAACAACACAGGGGTTAGGGCACCGACCCTCAGTGGTTGAAAATCCGAGAATACCTTGACAGTCGGTGTCCTCGAATCCAACCAACCTCGGACTGTGTAGACCTGCAGTGCGAAAAAATCTGCATGGAAGTGAACCCTTGCAGTTCAAACCCCTGTTGTTCAAGGATCAACTGTACGCCTTGATTCAAAAAAAGGAAAAAAGAAAAAAAGTCTATGATGCCTCAGTTTGCTACACAGAGAGTAGGGTCGCCGTGGCTTCTAGACCCTATCTAGGGTAGAATTCCAGAGAGCAGTGTGAACACGAGTCTCTCCTGGGGAGAGCGTCCCCCCCCCGGGGGCTCAGAACAAGTGGCCGCAGGTCTGAGGGCACCTGCCAGCCTTGGTTCACGAGACAGACTGCGCCCAAGTATCTGACCCAGCCCACCTGCTCACGGACATGCCTGGGCTGAGGAGATGCTGCCCTTGGACCAGGTCGTGGTTGTGGGTGCTGCTTGCGTTCAGCCTCCTGTTGCTTCCCGTCCAGCAGGGCAGGGTGGAGGTCCCTGCGTGTGGCCTGCCACCTGTGCTCTGTGCCTTTGGAGCAGCACTAACCAAGCAGAGCTGGTGCCAGTGGCCTGGCGTCACGAGGGACCCCGCTCGCTGGACGGAAGGCCGTCCATCCCTACGTGCACTCCCTGGAAGGCTGACACGGGGGTCGCTGTGGGGATGCTGCAGAGCTCAGAGGAGACGGCTGAAATCTGGGGCCTGGCTCGCCATGGCAGATGGCAGGGAGTAGGGTGGGTTCTCCTCAACAGTGATACGAAAGAGGATTGTAGGTGCCAGGTGGCAGCCTCCGGGCAGGGCGATGGGAAGGCCCTGCAGGTCCTGCACCTCTGGCCTTCTCGATGTCAGTGTGGTCCTGGTGTCTGTGACCGCTGTGGCCCCGTCTCCCAGGATCCCTCTCCCTCCAGGAAGTTTGGCGGGTGGTGAACTGGAGGGTTGACGGCATATTCACCGTTGAAGGGGGCTTTCATCCTAATTGATTAAGACTGAAATACACACACTCACGCCAAAAAAGAAAGCGCTTTGGAGAGAAGTGTGCACCAGCAGAACAAAGAACTCCAGGTCTAGAACCTTGTAGAGAAACTGAGAAAAACCAAGGCCGCCTCTGCAGAGTGACACCCGCGTGCGTCCACGTGCACAGAAGAACCCTCCAGCACTGGGGGTCTCAGCCCCCGAAGCACAGGCCACTCGAGAGACTCACCTCCCCTGTCGGGTCACCCTTGGGGTCATGGTCTCTCTTCATCCCTCCTGCGGCTCGGAATCATTCTCCCCAGAGGCTTGTCCTGCCCACCCCAGGCCAAACCTGCCGGCCGAGCGCCTGCTGTTCCCCACCCCGCCCTCTGTCCTGGGGCCGGATGCACAGTTTATGTCCGTCACTCTCGAGCCAAACCCCACCTGGGCAACAAACTCAAAGACCTTGTATTCCCTGTTTGCATCAGAGGCCTCGGTCACACAGGGGACGGAACCCCCCCTGGGGGATGTGAGCTGATCACGACGGGCAGGGTGTCCTGGCCTTGACCGTGGGATTTAGGCGGGGCTCCTGTGAGCCTCTCAGAGTCCCCAGTCGGCCCTGTGGTTGTGTCGGGGTGAGACAGGGAGCCAGACGTCGTCCTCCCCTGTCTCCTTAACCCCCGAGAATAAGCACCTTCCTCGCTAACGGCCGGCCCGCGGGCTCTAGCGTCTGAGCTGCCTTCTCCATAGGCCCCCACCCGGCAACTGGGCGGACGCCAAAGTTACCTTTATAATAGTGGCCCATGAGGAGCTCAGAGCCTCCCTGGGGCCCCGAGAAGGGGGCCGGGAGGGTCTGATGCTCGTGGCCAGACCAGCAGTTACATGGAGAGCTCAGAGTCTGGAGGATGTGCAAAAGGCTCGCACCTCGGGGCTGTGGGCCCCTGTGTGGTCACGATTCACCAGTGCGTCTGTCTGCGCCGAGTCAGTCTGAGCTCACGTCTCAGGGCCGGGGAAGGGGGCTGCGGGGGAGGGCAGCGGAAGCAAGAGACGCAGTTAGGGTTTAAGAGGGAAAACAGCAAGGGCTGGAGGGGCTGTGGTGCGCGTGAAGACCAACTGAATAAAAAATGAGACGTACTTAGTACATTGGAGCCACACCCAGATCTAGTCAAACTGAAGCTCTTCTTCCTCCTCTTAGAGGGAAGGTCAGGCTGGGCTGACAAACAGCAGACAAACTGGATGTTGAAACCGGGCAACACTTAGAGCCCCAGAGAGCCCCAAAGCAGGAGAAAGAGCCCCGTCCATCACGCGGCTGGAAGGCCCACGGTCATTTACCCAAAGATGACAAAGACCTTGGCCATGTGCGTGCCTCTCTGTTCTCCCAGAGGCACCCAGACGTTCTCAACCTGCAGGTCCCCACCCATAGTACTGCAAATACTCAGTGATCAACTGACAGCCCGGTGCAGGGTTCCCAGTCTTTTTATAAAAAAATGAGACCCATAGGATGGATGATATGTCTACACGCTGTATACTTCCTAAGGCATGCTCAGATTTTGACAAAGTGCCAAAATAATGTAAGCAGGCTAGCAACTCATTGTCACCCGAAACCAAAGTCTTCTCTTCCCGCAGGGGCCACGGATCAGCTGTAAACCCACCCGGTTCTTGCTCGTTCATTAAAGCCTTCGGGGACGCAAGTGACCAAGAGTGAGGGTGTTACAGGAGCAATACCGAATGTACTTGTATTTGGAATGTCAAAAAGAAACCATTCACAAATCTTGGTATTTTAGCTCTTAGTAATAGCAAATGACCTCAGTAATGGCAAATAGCCACACACTGTTGAGCTGCTCTGGACATCCTGAAGGGTCATGAGGTCACGGCTGAGAACCATGGTCTAGATCGGTGTTCCCGGCCCTTAGACCACAGGCCCTGGGTGGGAGGAGGGCAGCCTGGAGCTACAGGAGGGGATCCGTGGATCCAAGGATCCTAGCACTCTAAATAAAGAGCCTCAAATGTGTTCAGGTGTGTAGAAATTAATAAAATTAAAATCAATTTTAAAACTTCACTTGATTCCTATTAGGTCTTTATCATTATGAGTTTTCTCAGTGGAGAGCCATCAGAAGCACCGTCTTCACGGGGGGTCGGGGCTACTGTCTAGAGGAGAGAGTGGAGAGGGAAGAATCAAGTTTCCAATTATACATGAAGCTTCCTATTTTTAGACAAGAAAGAGGAGAAAGGGCACAGCCGCAGAAAATCAGGCCAGAGCTTCTCAGAGTGAGGTCATTGGGCCACCGGCTTGGAGCTCCCCAGGAACTGCTGGCTGAAATCTCTGGAGTGGTGGGTCCTTAATGAGCTCTCCTGAGAAGGTCATCTAGGTTTGAGAATCACAATCACTGGTCCAGAAAACGTTGTTAAAAATAGTAGTGAGATGTCACAAAGTTTCCTCCAAGAGATTTTAAAAGAAGAGGGAGAAACAGACTTGTTTGATGGCACAACCAGGCTGACTTGTCTCAGGGGACCAGCACGCCCACCCTCCAGCCCCTATTTTAGGCACTTTCTGGCCACTGGAGTGTATTGGAGACCAGGTTCAGAAGGGGGCATGGGACCCTCCCACACCTGGACTCTGTTGTCTTCCAAAAGCCCCCAGACAGTTTGGAGACTGGAAAACAGGAAGCTGATGGCCTTTGCCAAAATAACTTCCAATTAGACCAGAAATTATTCTGTTTACGGACTTTATGGAGATCCGAAAATACCACTAATCCTTCTTGTGGAGGGGCTTCAGGAAGCTCGCTGATAAAGATAGACTTAAAAATGGCTTCCCGGCAATAGTTTCAGATTAGAAATAGATAAATTGTTGATTAGAAACAGAATCAATGTGAAGTCTCTTCAAGATGCTATGACAATATCTGGGAGCAAAATTATTTTCTATAGGAATTTAAAAAACAAAGACAAAGCCCCAAGCATGTGGACTTTTGAGAATTACTTAAGAGGCACCTGAAACTCCAAATTAAAAATAGCTTTTAGCAGACCCAGGAGGAGCAAGCAGAATCAGTCAAAATCCTTTACGTCTTGTCTCTGGAGATAGACAAGAGAGTTTAGCCATCAGCCCTGCAGCCCACGGTCATGGTCGGGGCACAGAGCCTTGTGATCCCAGCTTCACCCCTGAGCAGCTTTGCGACCCTGGGCAAGCGACTGAACTCCCTCAGTCTTCTCATCTGGAAAATGGGAATAATGATAACAGCACCCTCTCTTATAGGTGATGGTGAAGATTTACAGGTCAGACGCAGGCAAGCACTGGGGTCAGGCTATCCGGCACAGAGCAAGAGCTGATGTACATTGACCAGGATTGTCATGACGTTTCTACTACTTTCATTTTGAACCGAGGATTTTCTGCGGTGCCAAGACATTCAGACATTCGGGAAGAGCTCCTTCCGGGGGTGGGGGCGAGGCAAGTGTTGCCCAGGAGTATCCAACTTGGGGATTTCACTCCTGCCTGTACTTTGAGTCTGTCTTCTGACCTTGAAGCTTCCCCAGGGATGCTCTCCTGTCCCCAGCTTCCCAAAGCAGATGTCGCCCCTGCCCATTTTGCCAGCTCCTTTCATCCTGTCTTAGATTTTCCTTTCATTGTCTCCAGGAGCGGACTCCGTCTCCCCGGCTGGACTGTCTGCTTCTCCCAGGTTCAGCCCACACTATGCAGCCCGCTTCCTGCCTCTCAGAGCTGGACAGACAGTGTGTACACGGCAGACGAACAAATACAGCCACAGTGTGTGTGTGTGTGTGTGTGTGTGTGTGTGTCACTATTAGCTCCTTCCTCCCTCTTCCTTCTCCTGATAATCACAACAGTTACAACCAGAGGCACAGTGAATGCTCGGTTGCCAAGAACCTTCTATGCCTGGCACTGAACTCAACTCTTTAAATGCCTCGTCTCACCCTACCCTCAAAGAACCCACGGGAGCAGGTGTGTTTGGGGCAGGGGGGCCGCCGAGGGAACTGGGAAGAGAACAGTCACACCCAGGTGCCCTGCAGCACCCCCCGACCCCGCAAGTTTGGAGCACTCTGAGCAGAGACGGTTAAGTCCAGGGCCTGGCACGGACGGTACCAACCCCACTCTTCCCAGCAGGGTCTCACTGACGCCCAGTCTCCCCCCATCAGACTCTAGGATGGGAGGCTTGGCCTTCTGGGGGCACAGTTGGAACCCATCCCCTTCAGGTGCTTCTGACGTGCCCCTCCGAGGAAGACCACAGCCCACGGTGAGAAATACATATTATACTGCGACCCAGATACGATCTCGGGGATTTTTATGAAACGTGTTTACATTCACGTGAGGCACTCGATGTTTTCCACCCTATTTCATTCTTCCATTAAAAATGAGAATGAGGAGAAACTGGAACCCATATACATCACCGGTAGGGATGTAAAATGGTCCAGTCTCTTTGGGAAACAGTTTGGCACTTCTTGAAAACCTTAACTATAGACTTGTCATGTGACCTAGAAATTCTGCTCCTTGTATCCAAGAGACGTGAAAACATACGTCCACATGAAAACCTGAACACAATGCTTCCTAGCGGATTATTTACAGGAACCAAAAGGCAGAAATAAACCAGATGCCCACCAGCAGATGAACGAATAAACAAAATGTGATGTATATCCGTATAATGGAACACGGCTCAGCCATGAAAAAGGAATGAAGCGCCGATCTCTGGACAACATGGGGGAGACCTGAAACCATCAGGCCAGGTGGAAGAGGCTGGTCACAAAGCAGCACAGATCGTATGGACATGAACCGTCCAGAGAGGGCAGGTCTGTAGAGATGGAGGCAAGGTGGTGACGGGTGCTGGAGGGGAGGGTGGAGGAGGGAAGAGCGGGCGTGGGGTCCGCTTTTGGGGATGGAAACGTGCTAAAACAGAACTATGGTGTTGGCTGCGAAACTGCAAATACGTAAAAAACCCCTGAACAGGGCTTCCCTGGTGGCGCAGTGGTTGAGAGTCCACCTGCCGATGCAGGGGACACGGGTTCGTGCCCCGGTCTGGGAAGATCCCACATGCCGCAGAGCGGCTGGGCCCGTGAGCCATGGCCGCTGAGCCTGTGCGTCCGGAGCCTGTGCTCCGCAATGGGAGAGGCCACAACAGTGAGAGGCCCGTGTACCGCAAAAAAAAAATAAAATAAAATAAAAAACAACCCTGAACTGTACACTTTAAAGAGTGAATTACATGGTATGTGGATTATCTCTCAATAAAAATGATGGTCGTGATCCAGTAAGCTGATCTCAACACCCAGAATGGGTCACAACGCGGTGGAAACTTGCTGCCCTGGAGTGGCTGCCCGTCCCCGCCCCGCCTGTCCCAGGGGAGTTCAGGGGCTGCGGCCTTCGGGTGGGTGGCGGGCGGTGGGTGGAGGGGACATGTCAAGGCCCCATGCCTGCCTTTCATGCAGCACACGCTCAGCACAGGCCCAGCTACAAGAGCAGGTTCCCTCTCTAGCTGCCGGGCGACCCCAAGAGCCGAGGTATAGGTGAGATTCCGGGGGGAGCCTGGGAAGGAGCCGACAGCCCTTTCTCCTGCCTCGAGCCCACAGGTGAGGGCTCGGCCTCCGGAAGCCGCCTGTGACCTCGGTGGAGGGCAGGCCCGGGGCTGGTGAAGCAGGGACAGAGGAGCCTGGGTCCTCGATGCCCCTGGAGGCCCCGCGGCTGCCACCCCTGCACTGTCTGTATGAGCAGCCAAAGGACCCTCTAAAGGATGCGCCTCTGGCGAATACACGAGCCCAGGACAGACCCTCCAGGACACAGCGGCTCCCCGCCCCTGGGTCCCGGGGGCAGTGACGGGCCACACACCTCGTGATCTTAAATATCCTCAGGAGGCGGACGCATCTCAGCACGGAGATGCCCAGGGGCGACATGATCTTGGTCTCCACCAGGATGGTCTCCAGGATGCCGCCGCATACGATGAAGCAGTCGAAGCGGTTGAAGAGGGACACGAAGTAGGCCTGCAGCCCCAGGCTGTACATCTTGAGCAGCATCTCCGCCGTGAAGAGGGCCAGCAGGGCCTTGTTGGCCGTGTCTGGAGGGACCCGCACGGGGGCGAGGAGGGGGAGAGGGGGTGAGCGTGGCGGATCACTGCGGGGAAACCCCAAAGCTCGACCCCGCCACACCCACCTCCCTGCGCGGACTTGGTGGGAAGGGGCCTAGTTACAACCACAGCAAACCTCCAGCACGGCCCTTACCCCCCGCACCCTCTGCCCCTCACAGCGACTCTGCCAGGCATCAGGGCTGCTGCTACGCCCATTTTCCAGAGACGAGAAGTGAGGCTCAAGGAGGAGTCATCTGCCCAGACTGACCAGCCAAGAGCCGGAGTCAGGGTCCTTGTCTGCCCTTGTCACCGGGAGATGAGCCCCATCTAGGTTCCGGGAGACACCCCGGGTCCAGGCTGTGTCCGCCTGACCCCCGGGTCGGTTCCGGGGCTCTGGCCAGAGAGATCCCTTCTGGGGCCCAGGGAGGGGTGGTGAGACCCACTGCCATCGAGGACATTCCCTGAGCTCAGGCCACACTCGTCCGCTCCCTGGCTTTGTGCTCACCGCCCCTCACAGGTTTTGGCCAGCACACCTGGAGGCCATACTGAGGTCCCAGGTACTGAAAACCCACTGGGGGCGGAGGGTGGGCAGCCAAAGAGCTGATGTAGCCCAACAAGCCACAGCTCGTGACCGTGTCTCCTGGACCCAACGGTGACGGCTGGGGCAGGCGGCGGGGCATCGCCTGGCCAGGGGAGCCCCGTCTGTGTAGAGTGAGCTGGTGTGTTTTAACGGCTCACAAGCTGCCAGGCCCTGGTGTGTCCGGCGTGGCCCGCCTCCCCGCCCCGGGACAGGGCCGAGTCAGCCTGAGTAACACAGGCTGGCCGGGCGGCCTCTCACCTTGGACTTCCGTGAGCCAGTGGGGTTGGTTGTAGTGCTCAGAGGCGATGGTGAGCGTGTTGAGGAAAACCAGGAAGATGACAAGCCAGTAGAAGATGCTCGACTTCACGGCCGCGCGGCATTTCCTCCTGCAGAACCGATTCCACCGGCGCCAGTAGCGGCTGCAAAGGGGCAGAGAAGGAGGACGGGGTGGGAGGCGGCTGTGAATTCAGGTCCCCAGCCGCCATGCTCCAAGGTGGCCACCTCCCTCCCCGAACTGGCCCGACCTCACCAGGGCCGAAGAGACGAGCGTCCCACCAAGGTCACCGGCTCGTGGCTGGTGGTGTGCCTTTGGGGGGGTGTCCCTGCTCCTCTGGGACCGTGGCCCCCTGGCCTGTGACCCCAAGCAAGGCCAGCCTTGTGTGAGGGTCTGGCCTAAAGCTGAAGGGAGGTTATTTAATTTCACAGTAACGGCATCACTAGAAGTGGTATCGCAAGTCGTAAGACCAGTATTACTGGGACTAGTAATGGTTACCATCAGCGAACCCCATGTCTGGCTGGTACCATATCAGCCCTTCTCATGTCTTCTCCCAGATCCTTTAAACAAGTCTGCAAAGCAGGCGTTGTCCCGATTTTCAGGAGAAGACCAAGGACCCTGGAGCTGGGGGTCTGGACTGACACCAGGTGAGGGCAGAGCCAGCGGCTTCCCCCCGCCCCCGCCTGCAGCCCAGGCGCCAGGCGCTCCCCTAGCTGCCTTGTCCGTGAAGAGTGGGAGGTGAACCTGGACCAGAGGTGCTTTGCCTTGAGGGGAGGCTGTGGAGTCCCTTGAGATTACATTCTCTGTTCAGAACAACGGGCAGACTGCCCCCACCTCTACACGCAAGTTCACGCCGTACGTGGGCCCTGAAAGCTCATCCATGGGCCGCGGGACACTCGCCCCCATGGCCTCTGGTTAGGGACTTTCATCAAACCTGGCTGTGCATAGAACCACCTGGGGAAAGTTTAAAAAAAACAGCAAAAACACACCAGGCCCCGGGCCCCAACCCAATAAAATCTGATTGTCTGGGGTTGAGTAATTTTTAAATAACCCCCAAATACCGCTGCTGTTTGTTAAGTTTCCCCAGATGGTTCTCATGTGTAACCATGGTTGACAACCGTGAAGCCGGATGATCCCAAGGAAACGCTCACGTTTTAGAATTCAGTGGTGGACGCGTTTACAGCTTGTCCCCAGTTTCATCCTCCTGATACTGAGAGAATATGCAGATACATTTGGTAATTCCGTTGACCAAACGTTTACCAGTTTAACACCATGTGAAGAGGGAAGTACAGGGGTGCCAGGGAGACTGCAGGGGCCCTGCATCGAGAGGGGATCTGATTCCAGAAAACCAAACACAACAAGAGCAGCCACACGGTCAACGTCCAGCTGGGGGATGGTAAGAGGGGTGCCGTGGCCAGCTGTCGGGCTGGAGGTGATGGAGGCAACAGCTTTACTCACGGAAGGAGGACAGTGAGGTGACATGGACTTTGGAGGCAGGGTCAGCAGGCCTTTGACACTGACCGTGAGCGCAGGGGAGAGAGAAAGGGTGGAGGGGCGTCTGGAGGAGGTCCTGTCACCAGCATGGGCGCCCTGCGGAGGGGGGTTCGGCCGGGATACGCCTTGAGGTACTTGCAGGTCGTGTCCGTAGGGACACCCACCGGGCGGCTGAGGACAGAGCCCCCGCTTTGGGACAGAAGGGGGGGTGGGGGTGGTGATGGCTGTCGTCCTGGACACCTGCACTCATATCTGCGTGAAGTCCCAGGTCCCCAGGTCCCCAGGCTCAAGACTCTGTTGTTAGGACCCTCCACACGCCCCAGATGGCCTTCTGGAGAGCTTGACTTTATTTATATTTCTACTCTGTTATTTTTGTGACCTACGGTCCGTGGAAAATCCTGCTGCCACACCTTTGCTGAAATCTGTTCTGAGATTAGAAAGCGAGGGGCACATCTAAGGCGGGCCTTGCTGCCTGGGAGCTGCAGGAGGACCTGGCTTTGGCTTGCAGGGCAGGGAGGGAAGAAAGGATTAAGGGGGTGGTGTTCTGACCTGACCTCACCCCCGTCACTGAGGGGGCGGGGACGCCACCTCCAGGGAGCACCAAACCTTGGCAGGGACGTTTGCTGCTACTTGGGGGGAGAGTCGCTACATGGAGAAGAAAGGCCTGGGGGTCAGAAGACGGTGGTTCCCAATGCACTGTGGAGGCTTCCATGCTCCAGACACGCCACCGGGCGACAGCAGGGGTGGCGGAGGGGGCGGGGGGGGACAAGGCAATGGGACAGGGGCCCAGGTGGTCCCTAGCGGGGGGCAGCCTCTGGCGGTGCTGGACCACGGCGCTCAGGCGCCTGCTCTCGCCAGGGCGGGACTCTGCTTCTCTCCTGCGATCGAGCCTGGTGATATTGCAGACAAAGTTGGTACGACTTTTTTTTCCCCCTGAAAAATGAGTTTTCAGGACAAACTCATATCCAATCTTAAATAGCGTCAACTACAAATTGGCACTTGCCATCTACCTCTACAAGGATTAAATCGTGAGCCGCTGCAGCTTCGGACCTTCAACACCCCCTGAAAGGAGCTCAGGGTGGCGATCAGGAATGAGGCCCTCTGTGCTCTGGAAAAAACTGGCAGACAGGCCTTCAGATAGTTAGGTGTTTTCAGGAGAAGATTTTATGAGCCCAATTCTGGCATCTCCTCATATCTAGAAAAGCACTAAAATCCTTCGTGGTGACGTCTGCTCCTCGAGACAAGCAGACACCTTCTGCAGAAAATACGTGCTGGGTTGCATGTACTCTCCCTTCACACAACTCACATATGCACTGACCTTCCCCACCTCCTTGGAGCAGTTCCTCAGGTACCCAAGACGCTGTCACCCGGGCTCTAGTCCTCAGTTTGCCCCGAATAAGACTTAACTCA
The DNA here is from genome assembly GCF_964341445.2 of Mesoplodon mirus. NCBI lineage: Eukaryota > Metazoa > Chordata > Mammalia > Artiodactyla > Ziphiidae > Mesoplodon > Mesoplodon mirus. The sequence continues at coordinate 101,777,600 of NC_138987.1, read as the reverse complement.
CAACCCTCACGTTGTGCATTTTGTTAAGTCGGCAATAGGTTACACTGTAGTTGCAAAGAATGTTTTGAATAGAGACAACCTCATTTACAAAAATCACCAATAACTGTGATTCGGAGGCCAAAGGAATCACGGTTGCTTTCTTCCACATTTTGGAGGAACCGACTCCAACTATGTCTCAAACCCAGAACTTGACTGCGCTCTTCCCCGAGTTTGGGGCCGGTCGATGTGGGTGCCACATGCCTGGGCCTGTCCCGGGGTCTGGAGCTGCTCTGCTGGAGGCCCCGCAGCTGCGGCTGTGACAGACGGGGCGGCACCCGTGGAATCGTGTGCTCCCCGAGACAGCCACTCAGGAGAGTCACGTGGGTTCGGGCCGGGGCGGGGGTGGAGTAATTACCATCCAGAGAAAGTATTTAAAGATAATTACACACCTCCCACCCTTCAAAATATAGCTTTGCTTGACAACTGGTTTCCTGGCAACGCTTCCTACTGTACAATAAATGCAATGGTTTATTAGAATGTGTAAGTGCATTTGTGTGTTTACATATGCACGGAGGATATAGAAATTAAGTGATAAAACAGGGAGGAGGAATTTGCCTGCTATTCACGTTCCCTTCACTCTCACTGGGAAAGTTGTTCCCTCTAGAAGTGGAACTTCCCGGACACAGACCTGGAGGAGACGGCGGGCACGGACATGTCTCTCGCAGGTCTTCAAACCCACGCGTCGCTGCATTCCCACCGGACAGCTCTGCTCGCTCGCCTGGACCCCCCTGACCCCTTCCCAGCACCGGCCTGAGTCCTACCTTTCCATCAACACAGCTGTCTCCCCACCAATCCTACCCTTCTGGGTCCCCCCCCCGCTTGCTTTAGGGCTCAGCGGGGGCCCCAGCTTCCCGGTGGTGCACTTTTCTAGACGTCCCAGCTGCCAAGTTCCAGTCACACTTACTGTCCGTGTTGCTCACTTAGCTACACATTCAAGAAACATTTATTGAAACATCTTCCCCCAGCCAAGTACTAGATATTCAGCTTAACACGCAGACGGGAAACTCGGGTCGGTGATATGGACCCCGAGGGTGCCATGCGCCAGGCGGGCTTAGTAGAGGTGCCCCAGGGGCACGTAGAAGGGCATCCCAGCCCACTGTGGGGTGCCAGCCAGCCTCCCCAGAGGACGCGATGCTCCGTTTCCTGTAGGTCAGTATCTTTACTGTGTGACTCCAGCTTCTCCACTGAGATCGCAGGGTCCTGAGGGGAAGGGGCTGCATCCTGTCCTTTGTGATGGGCTCACACAGCCCACCACTGTGGTCTTACACAGTAGGACCACTGGGCCAGCAGGCAGGTAGGGCAGCAGAGACAAACTTTACACACACTGACTCACTCTGCGTTGTGGACGAGGCTTAGGACCCCGCGGATGGGGTCGGGGTGAGGAGGGGGCCGTGCTCCTGAAGGAGTTTGCTTGGCACAGAACTTTGGACAAGCATCTAGAACAGGAGACAGCACCCAAATGGTGGACACTTGGGGCTCTTTCCAGTGGCCAGAGCTGAGAACAAGCAACCTAGAAAATCCTTAACATTTAACTATTTTACACAAAAGAAACCAAAAAATGGGTAATTAGTGACTGGGGCAAATTTGGGCATGTGCCTTATTGCTTATGGGATGGCAGAGGTAAAGGGACCTCGGAGGCACATTTCTCTGAAGACAGGCAAGACAGGGCTCCCAACCTCAGACCCCCGAGGGGTTCACTTCAGACCGTTGTGACGTCCAGATCCAAGCCCCAACATGTTAGCTGACTAATCCCTTCAAGCTGCAGAAGGCGTTCAGAATCGTTTGTTCCGTAACTGTTTAAGTCCTATTCTGAGCCCCAAATGTTGCAAAGTTCCTTATTCCTCAAAGTAGAGACTTGGCTTACCAAGGGAATTCCCTAATATTGCCCTAATATTATAAGTCCATTAATTTGCCAAAATTTCCCTAAAACTTCTGCTCTAATATTTCCTTTAAAGACACTGTGACTTTGTATCACTGTCTTGCAAATGGAATGGGCCAGTTTGAGGCTCAAATTCTATTATTTGTCATTGTTAAGCTGAGAAAATGATCGAGAATACTGTGTGTGTGTGTGTGTTTAACTCAAATTTTAGATTCTTTTCTGGGGTAAAACAGGCTCTTCACTGTTTACGAGGTTACTCCTGAGTTGCAGAAATTCTCTTTCCGTTTCCCCCGTGTTACTGCGTTTTTCTCCTGCGCCTCCTATACCCGTGTCAGCTGCCACAATCAGACAGACAGAAGGGGTGAGGACGCTGTTCCTGCGTCTGCAGCAGACAGAGGTTTCTCAAGGTTGACCTTGGTGATTTCGATGGCATTTTCAATCCACTGCCAGCCTTTGTTATTCCCTAAACAGACACCACCACTGGACTGCCGGGTGTAGATGAGGCAGCTGCCATCTGACCCTGTGGGGTCACACTGTCCAGTGTGGTAGCCATTGGCCACCTGTGGCTACTGCACACATGAAACAAGGCCAGTCCAAACTGGGCATGCAGTGAGTGTAAATGACACACTGGATTTCAAAGAAAAATTAATATAAAATATGTCATTCATTTTTATATTAATTACATATTGAAATGTTTTTGACGCATTGGCTTAAATATATTAAGATGAATTTCACCTGTTCCTTTTCACTTTTTTTTTTTTTTTTTTTTTTTTTTTGCGGTACGCAGGCCTCTCACTGTTGCGGCCTCTCCTGTTGCGGAGCACAGGCTCCAGACACGCAGGCCCAGAGGCCGTGGCTCATGGGTCCAGCCACTGCGCAGCACGTGGGATCTTCCCGGACCGGGGCAAGAACCCGTGTCCCCTGCATCAGCAGGTGGACTCCCAACCACTGCGCCACCACAAAAGCCCCTTTCCACTTTTTTAACATGGCTACTAGAAAGTTTTACAAAGGGTGTAAGTGTCTGGCATTGTGTTTCTAAGTCAACAGCTGTGCCCTGGAGCATCCCCGACCCCTCACTGCAGCCCCTAGACACACAGCTGGGCAGAAACAGCTTCGGATCCCTGGGCAGGACTTCATCACATGGTGCAGAGCCTGGGTCCTGGGCGTGGGTCCTGATGTGGCCAAGCGTGAGCCACGTGGCCCCGGGCCTCTTTCAGCCTCAGTATCCTCCTCTGAAAATGGGTTTACTGATGGGGCCAACTGACTAGTAATAAGCCTTTTGGGAATGAATATAGAATCTTCTCTGTGTATTTCTGTTGTATCTTGAGTAGTAGCTGCAGGGGGAGGAGCCCTTCCCAGAGGGGGATCTGATACCAGCAGGTTGAGCCACGTCTCAAAACCGAGCAGAGTCCAGGGGTCCAGGTAGACCCCTGTGCCCCCTCTTTTTCGAGAGCACAGCTTACACCCTAGAGCACCGGATACAGAACGCCCCCTGTCTCCTGGGTCATCTCATGCTGGAGCGAGTCCAGGCAAGTCTGTGATTTCTCTTCCACCCCCACCAGGGCACGTTTGTTCATTCATTCACTCACGCATTCATTTGTTCATTTACGAGTCACCCATTTTCACGTAATGAGAATGATGTTTTGGAAATACTTTCAAATGTATTTTTATACCCCTTTACTCTCTCCCTGCATGGGGGCTTTGGAACTGCCAGAAGCACAAAGTGCTTTCTCAGCTTTGGCTGTAAAACAGAACTTTCATTTCAGTCTGTGGCAAGCCTAATGTCATTTGGGGGCAGGACAATCCATTCGTCCCTTCACTTAGTATTTATTAAGTCCCCACTAAGGGCCAGCCGCTTCTCCAGATGCTGGAGAGAAAGCAGTAAGGTCCGAGCGTTATGGAGACAAAGGATTTTCTACATTTCTTGAGCTCTCTCTCCTGTAACAAGAGCTGGACCTGGGAGACTTGACCCTAGGTTTTTGATGTGAAGGAGGTCTTGGCTTCAGAGGAAGTGGAAGGGGAGAAAGCCTGCATTTTCCAGCCACCGTGGAACACGGGAGCAGACGGTGACAGCAGGAGAGGAGCGGGTCCCACACCAGCGTCCTCATTTGATTCTCTGGCCGAGCGCCAAGCTCTAGAAACAGCCAGATAGTCACGGGGAGGCCAGGACATCAGGGCTGAAGGTGCCTCTCCTGGGTGTCGCACAGGGTCTGCGGGGCCCTGGGGGACGCCAGCCTTCGGCCTAGAGCTCTACCCAGGCAGGCACAGAGCGGGACAGGCAGCCAGCGCGTAGGTGAGCGTCCAGTTCCCGCAGCCTGTCCACGGACGGCCTGGAGGTGTCCATGGGCTCAAAGAGCCTGGGGACCAGAGACCAGAGGCAACGATTTCAAGACCAGAGGCAAACATGGGGCCCACGGACACCGTGGGTGGAGGCCCAACCAGACGGACTCGTGGCCCCTCGGCAGGCCCAGTTCTAGAGGAACAAGCCGGGGTCTCGGGGTGGGGACCCCAGGACCGGTCCTCCCTGAGGCCTGGGTACTTGCGGGGTCTTGAAGTCCCGGCCCTGCTTCTCCACCCTGGAGAGGAGCTGGGCAGAGGACAGAAGAGAACTGAACATTTAGCTTAAGGGACAGTTTAAAATGCAGCCTTGGGCTACACTGCTCGGCTGGACTAAAACTTAATGTAGCTCCTGCTACACAGGTGAGGGGAAGCAGCATTAGATCAATAATGAAACTTAAACACAATAGTTTTTGGTTTGTACAGGCTTTGTGGGAGTGAATTCCCATCCCTACTCACATATCCGTCCATCCAGTGCACACGGTGGACAGCCTGCTACCCACTGCCCGCAAATAGCGCCCCGGAGGCTTGCGGAGCCTATCGCAGACACGGGAGCCTGCGTGGGGAGGGCGGTGACAGAGGTCTGAGCAAAGCGCTGGGGGGAGAGGGGAGAGTCTGCAGAAGGTGTGGAGATGCGGTACCAGCGAGGTTCTGAACAGGAGCCCGAGCTCTACGGGGGAGGCTCGGGGAGACGGCGATTCGGGTGGAAGGAGGGCTCCACGCAAAAGCCTGGACGTGCGAGAGGACGGGGGACGCTCAGGAACCGCGGGATGTGCAGGCGGCGAGGCTGGAGGGGCAGACAGGGTGAGGGCGGGGCACCGAGGAAGGTCCTGAAGCAGCACCGTCGGAACCCGCGTGCCCTCGCCTTCCATAAACATGGCCGAGAACAGCAGCAAGTGGCCACGTGGCACTTATTTCAACCGCACTTCATCTTATAAGGGAGGGGGACACAGCATCTCACAACCTCCTAGGGCCAGTGCCACCAAAATCACTAACTCGCCAAAACCCCGAGCCCGGAACCACTCGCCTGATTGGATCCACGAGCCTCTTCCTGAGAGTCGTGCAGAAGGAAAGCAGACCCTCCGCAGACCCTCCCTCAGCCCCCCGCCGGGGGTGTCCCCAGCCCAGCAGGAAAGGAGCATCTCACTCACCTGAACTTTGACTTGGAGATCCTGTGGCTGAAAGGGAAAGAGGAGACATTACCAAACGACACACGTTTCCCTCTTTTCTCAGACGTCCCCGGGTGACCATACGGGCCCTGGACAGAGCAGCTTCGGAGAGACGGCCCTGAGGTCAGCACGTCCTGGTGTCTGTGTGTTTGAAGGGGAGACCGAGGGCTGGCCCAGCCCACAAACCTACGAATCTAGCATCTTCTAAGTGGAGACGTGGCCCCCAGAGAGGGTGCCATGTTCTCAGACCGTCAGCTGGGGTCAGGCAGCGGGTTGGGGCCACACCCTGAGAACAGTCGTGGAGGACAGGAGCCCCTCCTGCAGATGCGGCCCTCGGACACTGCAGGCGGGAACAGGCTGGCAGAGGCCCAGCGCTGTCTGAACAGGAGCCCGGCCCCATCACCACCTGGCCTGAGTGTGGAGCCTGGGCCCAAGGAAACAGCCCAGGGCTGAGCACAAACCCCGGATGCTGGCAGTGGTGTGCAGCCCTAAAGACCTGGGGACTTGTGGACAGAAGCACCGGTGGGTGGGCTGGTGGCTGACTCGAGGGGCATCTCGGGGGAACGGGGGTTACTGAAAGGTGGAAACTTCCAGGAGGCCCTGTGGCCTGTGGGAGGCTGGATGGAGCCGGGCTCGGGGCAGAGATCATGCAGGCACTTGAGATGGCCCTGCGGAAGGCCACATGTCGGGAAGGCCCTGGTGTCTGGGGAGTGAGCGCTGGCAGGGCCGCGGGTGGGAGACCGTGCTCGGACGGGCAGGCAGGTGCGGAGCGCCGGCCAGAGATGAAGAGGGCACAAAATCCGCCTGTCCCAGCTCAGCACAGAGTGAGCTCGGCTGCGAAGCAAGAAAACAGCCCCTCTTGCTATTTATTATAAAAAAAAAAATAAACCAGAAGATGTGACAGGTAGCAGAGCCATCGTGCGTGAGATAATTATGTCTCTGGGGCCCTGAGAACCAGAGCCAAGAGCCTTTACTGCTCCGAACCGCCAGCTGATAACCTTTCCCACCCAGAAACGCTGGCGAGGGCTGCAGGGATTTGACCACGTTACACGGCACGTGGGCGGAGGCCCGGGCCACGGGTGTCATCTCACTCAGGGCCACAGTTTAATGGAAAAACGAATGTCTTCCAGCTGCGCTTAGATGGTGGGGAGCCGGGGGCTCCCTTCTCTAGCCCAGCCAGGCTTGCTGGACAGCTGACCCCTCGCTGAGGGACATGAGCTAGCATGGGCGGTCATCAGCCTGGCAGCTCTGCCACAGGGGCTGGCCTGGCCCCGCCTTCTCTCGGAGATTTCCAGAGGCCTCTCAGGGGCCCTTCAGCGCAGACCACACGCCCTCCCTGTAAGTCTCCCTCTCAGTCCAGTGGGTCGTCAGTAAAAGTGGTTTCTTAAGAAGTCCCGTGTGGGGCACTGAGCTCTGAGTGTCCACGTCTCCCAGGCAGCGACTCTGGGACGTGGCGCAGGAGGACCAGGGCTCCTGTTGGGGATGACGTCCTGGGTAAGTGTGGTCACTGGCTGTGGCTCCTTCCTGGGTGTTCTGGAACGTTCTGAGGCGGAGGAAATGGAGTGGGGCTTTCTCTCCCCCGTGGTTACGTGTCCTGATGTGCGAGCCTGGATGCCGCACTGAAGCCTGATTGCTGTTGCTGCTCTCAGGTTGTGAGCATCATTCCAGGCTCGCCGGGTCCAAAGCACTCACCCCTGCCAAGCTCTGTATTACTGGAGCACCCCAGGTAAGAAGGGAGGTCCTCGGGGGGCACGTGTCTGGAGACAAAGGAAAGCCCAGGTATGGGAGAGCGGAGGGCCTCACACTCCCCATGTAGGAGGGGGTCAGTGCACTTCGTGGGACCAGAGGCACCCGGTCTCCGCAGCCTTCGTGTCCTGGGAGGTGACCACCAGCTCGGGGTTTGGAGGGCTGGTCACGCCGCCGGTGGGCAGGGGAGTCGGGAGCCTGCAGGCGCCGTGTCCGCCGCCCCAGCCCTGCGTTCCGGCCGGGTGACGGGTGCTGCCCCCTGGACCCCAGCGAGTTCACACACACCGGGGGGACCAGCCTGCTCAGGAGGCGTGCGGGCTCCCCTCAGTTACTCTACAAGGTAGGATTTCCTCCCGTGTTTTCCGTGGATTCTTGAAGAGCAGCAGGTGCAGAAGGTGGGTAACTCGCAGGTAAGGCCGCGAGCGCAGCCCCGCTGGGTGGACCGGATGCGTGTCCAGCCCAGCTGCCTCTTTCCCTCAGGCCTCCACAACCAACCTCCCGGGAAACCGCGGTTGTCTTTGCTGATGTGAAGGTTTAAAACGGGAGACACGCCTGGAACTCCCTCTGCTTCACTCGGTTACTCAGTTTGCATTTGTCATTATTGGACAAATATTTGAACTTCTTGGGAGCTACTTGTGTGTTTAGCCTTTCCGCGTCTTAGCGTCGTAAGCCTGTATGTTTGCTCCCTGCCGTGTGACACAGCGATTCCCCGAATCCTCCCGATTCGCCCTAACGTAGGTCAGATGGCGCTGCAGGCACCATCTAGGCGGACGCACGTCTGAGGCGATGTCCTCGACTCCACGCATGGCTGGTGCGGCCAGAGGAGCCGGACCCTGGACCCCCGTCACAGTCCACCTCTTAGGGACCCACTAGCTTGAATCTCCTGTGCTATCCGGGGACCCCTAGCTCACTTCTGTGACGAGATGCACGTCCATTGGTATCATCGACCCTCTGTGTCGGATCCTGTTTCTGACTCTACCTTCTTTATACAACTGTGCGCTTTGAGACTAAAGGGACCTCGCACACACCAGCTGGATTGGGGTCTGCCATTTTACAAGGTGCAGGCTGCCTCACTCACGGGGCCTCTTCTGCAGAAGCGACAGGCACAGAAGAGGTGCAGGGGGTCCCCGCAGGCGGTTCCCAGGCCCCTCTAGCAGCCAAGAGCACAGGAGCCAACGGGCAGCCGCCCTGCACGTCCCAGGGGGCGAGCCTGAGCTTGCCGCCCGGGCCCAGATCTGGGACTCCTGGTCCATGGCTCTCTTCCCTCCTCGGTCCGTCCCAGAGTACCGGGCACTTCTTTCTGTGGAAGCCCGTGTCTCCCTCTCTGACGCCAGCTGCGCCCTAGTCTCAGGCAACGCTGTCCCGTAAGTGCTGGTCTCCTTCATGGGCTTCTCGTTTCGAAGACGGTCCTGCCTCCGCTCTGAGGAAAGGCAAGGCCCAGCAGCTCCGGGGCCACTGCCATTTCCCCGTCCACGGCCTCACGTCTGGAGGGAGGGTCCCCTGCGGCCCGCTCCCGCCCCGCCTGCCTTGAGTCTCCAGCTCCTGCAATTAGGACACACAGAGAATGCATCCCTTTTCCATCTCCGCATGTGACCCTGGCCTGAGCTGTGTCAGCATCACCCCCGGAGCTGCTACGGCAGCCGCTTCGCTCGAGTGCCCGCAGCTCGGGGCCTCTCGCTCCTGCACAGACTCTTCCTGATGTCCGAGGATCCTCAAGGATGGAAAGCTCACCAAACCAACCAGCTACGTTCCATGATTTCTCCTGGTCTTGTGACAAAGACCAAGGCCATCAAGGGTCTACCCGGCCCTGCTCCAGCTCCAGCCCTGCCCCTTCCCACTCAGGCCTGCCCTGGACGCAGCTGCCTTCTCTCCCTCACCCCCCCAGCGGCCTCGGAACCCGCTGTTGCCTCTGATGGGAAGATCCCTCCTTCCTCCGCCCCCTCCAGTTCTCAGCTCAAACTATCCTTCTCCAAAGAAGCCTTCCCTAACCTGCCAGTCTAACGCGTCTCTGCGTCACTGACCCTGCATTACAGTCACTCGGCCTTCTGAACGCTTTTCCCCACGTACAGGGACGGCTCAGTGTCACTTTCACACCAGATTGTGAGCTCCAGGGAGATGGTGTCACCTTGCTCTCGGGCTCTGTGTCACCTTGGCCCAGCACCGAGCGGGCTTGCTGCCTGATGAGGGTGTGACGGGCTTGACGTTCCTCTCCCGGTGGCCTCCGGGCTTGTGCTTGTCTGTTCTCCTGGCACCTTTTCATCTGTGCCTCCTTCTCTTCCTTCTGCGTGTCGGTTTCCCAGCCTTCAGCCCTGGCCTTCTGCGCCTGTGGGTGACCCCGGCGCCACGTGACCGCATCCATCGCTTCTTCGCTGGTGTCTCCAGCACGTGGTCCAGAGCGGAGCCCCGGCCTCCACACCCTGCAGCCCCGCTGGTGACTTCAGTCTGCATCGCTTCTGTCTTCAGACTTGAAGGACAGTTCCTCCCCCTCACCACCTCCCCTGCCCGGCTGCCCCCTCCCCAGCAACACATCGCTTTGCGGGCCCTGTCTGTCTGCCCTGCCCTCTCAGAACCATCTTCAGCCAGGCCTCATCCCGCTGCGTGGGCCGTTCGCTCCCCGCTTCAGAAATGCTAGCCTCTCCCTGGTTGTCACAGCCTGAGCCTCAGCCCCCGCCCGTTCACGCTGCTTCCCCACCAGGAACGCTGGCAGTCTTCTCCCATCGTTGTCCGGGGCGGGGCCGGGAAAGACGGTAGACTGTTAAGGACATACTGCCATCCCGGCACTGCGACAAGCACTTTGTCCACACAGAGTAGGTGCATAAATTCGGATATTCGTGGAGTGCGGCCCATTTCCACCAAGCCCTGGACGCCTGCAGAGCACGTCCACCAGACGCCCCCTCCCTCTGTGGGAACAGGCTCGTCCTTCCAACAGGGCCTCGAGCTCCGAAGACACACTCTCCAGTGACGGAGCGCCAGCGCCGCGGCCTCTCCGGGTCTGTCACGTGGGCCCAGAGCCAGAGGGCGGGGTCCTCATCACCTTCCCTGCGACCCTTTGGGGACCTGCCATCCACCTTCGCTAGCGTGGCCGCCCGGGGCCAACGTCCAGGATCCCGGGAGTTTGTGTGTATGGTTCCAATAGGAGGGAAGAGGGAAGGGCTCAGCCCGCTGCTTCAGGACGTAACTAGCCTGTATTTCAGCAACATTTTGACGATAATTGCTTCCCAACAATGCTGGGAATCAGCAGTGCAGACTCCCCGGTGCCACCGTCAGGGTGAGGAATGGTGAGGCCCATGTGCCCTGGAAGCAGCCTGCTCCCGCCCACCCGCCCCCTCGCTCAGAGGCTGGCCCGGCTCAGGTTAGATGTACCCAAACCTTCTCCAAAGGCCCAGATACGGAGGCATTTCGGCGGGGAGAGGTGAGCTAGGAGCCGTTCCACCGATGGAGCGACTCAGACACCCAGCCACCTCGGGGCTGGTCCTCCTCCGAGCCCTCGGTCCGCCGTCCCTTTGGGTTTCTGGGGTGAGTCTTACATCTCCCAGGTGCCAGGACAAGCAGCTCCCACTTCCCGCCGTGGAGTCTGGAAGCTGCAGGAGGCCTCACACTCAAGGTCAGCCTGACCCTTAAAGGAACATGACTTCAGTCTGTGGACTCTGCTTTTTGACACACTGGGAATGAAACCAGCAGTTTGCTCATTTTTAGCAGTTAAACCACTTTCCCTTCATTTCTTGGTGGGGGGACATCTCCCAGGGACTGCTGGTGTCCGTTTTTAAGATGAAGCTAAGACGGATGGATAATGGTGATAACCCACGTGGGCTGTCCCTCCGCACACCTGGCCCAGTCCTGGGCCCCAGTCAGCTCAGGAAGCCGGGGGCTGGGGCTTGTGTTGGGGAGGGTCGCTGGGCCGGCACAGGTGCACCTTGATTAGCTGAGTCTGCGCTTCAGACACCTGTGCTCCCTTCACTGGGTGGATAACTGAGCTGCAGGTAAGACCCACGTCTCCCAGTGTATTTTCTTGCCTGTCTGCTTTTCTTCCAGCTCACATTTATCAGAAATGAAAGGGTGCTTAGCAGGACCCAGGGAACCTAACAAAGCTGCTCTGATGAAAGGGGGTGAGGGGCTGGGAAGAAACAGACTTCAAAGCCCCCCAACACCACACACACAGACACACACATACACACACACACACACACACATATTTCTCTGATGGGATGGAAAGGGGCTCAAAATCCAAAAGTCAGACCCCTGCCCGGGAAGCGCAGGATTGCAGAGCAGCTCCCAGCCAGGGCCACGCTGCCCCCAGGGCTCCCCTCTCCACCCAGGACTCGGTTTCCCTGCCCGCTCCCGCCCCCCGCGCCTACTCACGCCAGCCTGGCCCCGCAGCTCTCTCCCTCGATGTCACCTCCAGCCACGTTTTCCGTGTTGACAGACTCGGTCTCACTGGTGGGCATGCTCACTGCAGGGTCGGGTCGAAGGGATGCAGAGCGAGGCGTGGAGGGAAGAGGGGAGAGAAGCGTTAGTCTGCAGCCCCCTGGCTGGGAGGGGAGGCCCTGGCAGCGCCCGGCCGGGTCCCACATCCTCGACTGACATGCCCGCTGCTCGTCTAGGGTGACCCTTGCCACCCAGGACACTCTAAGTGGGACAGTGGGAGGAGACACCTGGGAACACTGACCCGAGTGCCTCCTCTACCCTCGACCCCCTGCCCTCGGCCAAGCCGCGCGTGCTTTTCCCCTTTGCATCTGCTCCTCGGAGTAAAAAGAGCTTTCATGACGGTATTTTATTTTTCTTATTTCTTTCCAACCCCCTCCCCATTCTAAGGGGTTTTATCCCCACACTTAGGGCCCAGCCTGTCTGTGGAAAGGGCTTCTCTAGGGGGTGAGCCACTTGATGGATTTGGAGGAGGGTCTGTCCCTTGTCCTGAGTCCTGCATGCTGGGTCCTGAGGCGATTCCGTCTAGGACAGAGCCTGAAATAGAGCTCAAAGGGGACAGCCATTTCCAGCATCGCATGCAGGATTCAGCTCAGCACTGCAGACACAGGAATGAGAAGCCTCCGTGTGGGACCCACCAAACTACTGAGATGAGATGTGGTCTGAAGACAGATGGCAAGAAAACCACCTCCCCACGGCATCCTGATGTTCCCATGTCAACAGGCCAAGCTGGGACACAAACCGTCCAAGTCCACTATGGCCGACCTGCCCAGCCCATCCCCAGGCTCTTCCTGGATTTCCAGGGCAGCCAGAGCTTTCTAGCTTGGAGCCCAGTTTGGCTTAGAAGAAGCCATTTCTTTTATTATTATCTTTTATTCCAAATAAAAGTTTATCTCAAAAGAATTCTTCTCCTCCTTTTTCATCTTCTATGGCCCTTTTAACACGACACACAGGGAGTTCCTTATTTTTCCCGCCCTTGTCCTTTAGAATGGCCGTCACATCCTCGGTCATGGCTCAGCCCTGCTTGCAGGTCAGCAGCCCTCATCTGTCGGGCAGGTCAGGAGCCCTCAGTGGCCACAGAACCTGCATGAGTGAGGGTGTGGCATCTGGTGACGTGGGACCAGTGACAAGTGCCCCCGGGGCTGCCACAGCCCAAGAACTGATCACGCTGTACGGATAATTCGACGGGTTGTACGGATGCTGCTGGATGTGGGACGTCCCCGGTTTCTTTTCTTTTGGATGAAGTCAAGTCGGGCAGGTGTGAGAGACTCTTTCTGAGAATGTGGGAGACACAGCTGGGAAGCCCACGACTTCCCACACGCTTGACTGTCCTGTGTCCACCCTCGACTCCTTTTCCATAAACTTGGGTGAAAACAAATCCAGACATCATTTCAAGGAAGCTCGGTGCTGGATGGACTTTGGACATCGCCCAGCTTTCCCGTCACAGGACAGGGAGGTGAGGTCCAGGGAGGGGCCAGGTGCCCGGGTCACACAGTGCAGTGGTTGGGGGCTCGGACTGGATCACAGGTGTCTTGGGCCCCACCCCGTGCTCACCTCGATGGCCCCCGGGGTTACACCCCAGACGAGATGGGATTCCTGCAGCCGAGCAGGCTCTGGGGGCATCATAGGTGCATGGGGAGCAGCGAGACAGTGGTGCTGGATTTCACAGCGTTTACAGCTGGCACCTTCAGTGACCTCAACCTCGGCTGGCGCTCTTCAAAGGAAAGGCCCCAACAGGGCTCAGCCGCTGCTGGCTGTCATGTCTGCTGACTTTATACATTTGAAGGGACAACGAGGTGGTGGCTTTGGGTGGGACAGGCTATCCTCCCCTCGCACACATGCACATGCACGCACGTGCATGCACACCAGAAGAAGCACGCTCCCGCCCTGCCCCGTGGGCACCAGCACATAATTTACACACACGGGGGCATGGGGGACGCCACAATGGGTTTCTGGGGGGCGATTAGACGAAGCAAACTCCCTTTCCTTCTGATGAAGCAAGACCACCAGGTGCTTCCTTTCACAGACAAGATATCAGAGTCGAAAACCAGGAGTAAGACGCAGACAGAACTCAGGGTCAGCCTCAGGCAAAGAAAATAACAGGGGACTTGGCGACCACACAGAGGATGTCCCGCTAACCTCCAAAAACAAACTAAGATAGTAAAAATTGATAAATCAAAACAGGTAAGAGCACAGAACAAAATAGGACCCAAACCCCAAATCACATGAATTAACAACACAAAATAAACAATGGATCCTGGGGAGAAGGGGTCACTCCCGCAGAAGCGTCTACATTGGCAGGTGGGTACTGATTTTGAGGAGACGGACACCCAGGAGGGCCCCAACTCATCCCTACTTGTTAGTGGGAATCCCGAAGATTTGGTCACGAGAGGAAAGGGTCAGGCTTATTTTTACCCCATGTAAACAGCCATCTCTGAAGCACACTTATCTTCATAATTCAAAGCTTGAAACAACATGGATGGACCTGGAGGGTATTATGCTCAGTGAAATAAGTCAGAGAAAGACAAATACCGTATGACATCACCTATATGTGGAATCTAAAAAATAGAGCAAACTAGTGAGTATGACAAAAAAGAAGCAGACTCATAGATACAGAGAACAAACTAGTGGTTACCAGTGGGGAGAGGGAAGCGGGGAGGGGGGAGAGAGGGGTAGGGGGCTAACAGGTACAAACTACTATGTATAAAATAAATAAGCTACAAGGACATATTGTACAGCACAGGGAATATAGCCAGTACTTTATAATAACTTTAAATGCAATATAGTCTATACAAATATTGAATCTCTATATTGTACACCTGAAACTAATAGGATATTGTAAAGCAACTATACTTTAATAAAAAAAAGAAAATAGTTTAAAACAATGCTTCGTGCACCAAAAAAAAAAAAAAAAAAAACCCAAAAAACAAAAACAACCAACACAAAGCTTGGAATAAACAGAAACTTTACAACCAGTAGCATTCTTTGTTCACTTCTCAAAATTCCTATACGAAAACAGGGCTGAGAGTTAAAGAGTTGAAATGGATGACTCAGCAAATTTCCCTTCTAGAAAGATACACGTCAGTTTAGAATGACAAGGGTCACTCAGGTGAGCGTCTCATCGTGAGGGGTCTTTAATTTGGCAGTGGGAGGGGTAACGGGCTGCCAGCCTCCAAGTCTGTCTGTCCACAGAGACGCCTCAGGGGACAGTCCTGGCCGGCGGGGGCCCGGGTCACTGACCTGCTACACAGAAGCTCGTCCAGCTTTTGGCTTTGGCATCGATACTGTCCCATCTTGTTTGACTTCAGAAATAGCTATGTGATCACTTTAAAAATAATAGAAAGAGCTTGATAAAAACACAGCCTTTCCCTCTATAACTGAACTTGACCAGGCCTGGTGAGTCATGCGGGCACAGGTGGCAGCTGCCTGCGTGGAACATGGTCGGAAGAGCCTCCAATCACGCCCTTGATGGTGGGCAGGAGTCTTTGGGGAGCTGCTCTTTGGGGTCAAGGTGTGGATTTAAAGGTTTCTTGCTTTAAATCACAGTTTACATCCACATATTAGTTCCTATTGATATGTGATAGTTTATCCCACAAGCACCTGACGGGGTGAAGATGGTCTGTGTTTCTATTTCTAAGGGGTTAGACAGAGGCCACAGCCGACTCGTTTAGGGACTTGTTACCCTAGAGATCGCCTTGGGTTCATCTTGGAAACTGAGAGTCCAGGCGGGCCGAGGCTGGGATTGCTAATGCTGGGCCCTATTCTTGGGGAGGCGGCAAGCCTGAGTCTCCCACTGGCCACTCAGATGACCGGTGGGTTGGAAACTGAGGCAGAAAGACTGCAGAGAATCCAGGGGCCAGGGCGCACCCTTCCTGTAAAGAACTGCCTCTGAGGAACGAAATGTGCTGTTGAGTGGACTCAGGAAGGATGCTGAGGGGAGGCTAGTTTCCTGAATTTCTAACTTCACCGTTACCAGGGATTGTGGATTGAATGTTGGGTCTCTGGGCTGTCCTGTCCCTCGGCTTCTGCTGAGCAGATTCCGAAAGGAAATGAGATTTTCGTGAAAGAGTAATTAACAGCTGCCACTGCAGGTGGTGGAAACATAATTACATTTTTAGGAACACCAGAGAGCTGTACAGACTCCATCTTGCCAAGAACGGATTCTCTCCCCAAACTTCCACTCTTGGGGGCAACTCGCTTGAACGGCGCTTAGAAGGACCACGTTTCTGCATCTCGAGGGAGGTGCACAGTTCTCATCTCCCAGGAACTGATGACTTCCCTGGTCTGCTAGACAGCAGTTGTGTGGGTCCTGGGGAGATTGGTTGTAATAAGCCACTTCCACCACAGGATAGTCTCAGACTGGAAACTACATGAACCATGCTGGGAGTGCACGGGACCCAAGTGGTCGTGGAGACCGGTGTCCTCTGGAGCACTGGGGTTCGTGAGCTCCCTGCGGGTTGACTCACTACACCTGGGGACCCCCTGTCACACCAGCTACTGCCCTACCCTCTGCCTCAGACCCTTCTGTGCAACGGGACTGCCAGGACGGCCTCAGGGCAAAGCTCCAGGTGAGAGATCGAGGGGCGGACGTGGGCGGACGTGGGCAGGCCTGCGAGTCTGGAGCCTTCTGTCACCATGCCAGCCTGACTTTGTCCGTGGGCTGGGGCAGCAGGAGCGGCCGGCCTCTCCTGGAACTGGCTGAGAGCAGTGCCCAGAACTGAGCTGGGAGCTTCACCATCGGGTGGAGGAATCCTCCAGGTGGCTCTTGGTGGAAGACGCCTGGGGGCTCAGGGCCAGGCCTCCCGGGGGTGTCGGGGCCGGAGGAACTGAGGGCGTTTCTCAGCCAACCTGAACTTGCATTTCTCCAGGCCCAGCCCAACTGCCAATCCTGGGCGGGCCCGACGGCAGGATCTAGTCGCCAGCCTCCTACGAGCTCACAGATGGAGCTAGAGAACTGACTTTGCCACTGACTTGGCCAGACACTCGTTTTATCATCTTTTTTTGCATACAAGTGGTCTGGTTAGCATTCTTTTTCCAAACGTACTAATCCAAGTTATAGTTAAAGGAGTCAAGCAAGAGGAGTCCTGATCTCCTGCCTCGCTGACTCCAACCTGGAATCCCAAACCCCCGTAATCGGGCTCCATCCTGTCTGTCAGGGCCACGTGTCCCCTCGAAATGCACAGGTTGAAATCCTGACCTCTGGAACCCCAGAGTGTGGCTGTGTTTGGAGCTGGGGGGTCTTGAAAGAGGTGATTGAATTAAAACGCCATCGCAAGGGTGGGCCCTAATCCCTTGTGACTGGTGCCCTTATCAGAAGAAATCTGGACACAGGCATGCACGGCGCGGGGAGATGGGGATACACCCGGGGGGGTGGGGGTGGGGAAGAGGCCAACTACACGCCAAGGACAGGGGCCCAGAGCCGTCTCCCCTCAGGGCCTTAGAAGGAACCAGCCCTGCCGACACCTCGACCTCAGGCTTCCAGCCTCCAGAGCCGTAAGAAAATGAATATCTGCGTTCACGCTGCCTGATCCGTGGTACTGGGTTACGGCGGCCCTCGCTGATGCACACACTATCCCCCCACATCCCTGTGCCCATGATTTCTGCAGAACTCCTGCCCAGGTGGGGCTGCCCACCTCAGGGCCACCTTCACCCCAGCCTCTGGGCTTTGCTACGAGGCCCCGTCCATCTCCCCTTTACCTATCCCAGGGGTCGGGGAGCTGCAGCCCTCGGGCCAGACCCAGACGGCTGCTACGTTTGTAAATGACATTTCGCTGGAGCAGGACCGTGTCGCTGGCGGGTGTCACCTATGGCTGCCTTCCCTCGGCCCTCGAGCCTCTTGGAGGGCGTGGAGGCTGCCCCCGCCTGAACCGTTCACATTTCCCCCATTCCAGTAGGGCGGCCTCCAGGACCTGCTGTCCCCGAGTCCCCTCTCTGAGCCCCCCAGAACTCTGGGGTCTGTGAGAATTTTCAGTAACAACCTGGATGCAAGCCCTAGTCCCAGCCCTCCCAGCCGGTATGTCTGGGTGAGTTATTTAACCCTCCCGAGCCCAGGTTTCCTCATCTGCGAAACAAAACACAACGGTACTATTTATGTCAAGGGCTTCTGAGAAGGGTTAAATGAAATAATATTTGTAAAGTAACTCTGTAAAATGGAAAGTGCCATAAATATTTGCTCATATTACCAACGAATTTCCATTTGTTTTTCATCTAGTTTGCTCTTATTTCACATGTATTTCACATGTGTCTCCCTGACACAATTATAGCTTTCTCGAGGCCAGAGACTTCACATTAGAACTCTCTGGACTCCCTTCCAGGCCCTAGTGGTACTGGCTGTGGAATTACAGTAGACACTTGGCGTCTTCGTGGGGCTTCAGGGCTGCTCTGACGTGCTGGGTGGCTTTGGGGTTTGTCTTTCAGCCGCTCCTTCACCCGGTGCCCGGGAGGCTGACCTTTGCAACGCGCCTGCGGGAGGCACCAGCAGGACAGCGCCGTCAAGGCCCCTTTGGGGCTGTCACCCCTGGTGCCTGCATCTTTATGAGCCTCTCCTTGAACCGCCCAGTTCTCAAGCCTCTGTTTGCTGTCAGGACCTGACCCACACGCCTCTGGGTGCAGGCAAGGTGAACAGGATGAACCCGTTGACAGGGGGAGGAGGGCAGAGACTGTGGCGAGGGTCCTGGGAGAAGCCACACGCTTTATGATCCTGCCCAGGGCGCAGCTGGGTAGGAGCCGGGGGCGCGAGTTTGGACCCTGGCGCTGCCACTTTGGAGCTCTGTGACCTGGGGCCTGGTACCTCCCTCCTCGGCGGCTCAGTTTCCCCCCTGAGGCCTACATGTGTTGCAGGGCTAGAGAGGGCAGGCCAGCCCTTCCTTTTTACAGTGGAGACCGTGAAGGTCCAGAGAGGGTCAGTGACTTGCCCAGGGTCACACAGCTAGCTGGTGGTGGAGGTCGGGTCCCCTTTCCACCAGCTGAAAGCCTACCCTTGGTCATCCCAGCCCCCTCCCCAAAGGTCCATGTCTCACACTTGGGCCCTGTCTGTGCTGCTCACAAGGGCCTACAGGGCTTAGGATCCTCTCTCACTTTCTCCTTCTTCTTGGGCTCCGTCTTCTCCTGCCCTGTTTTCTGCTGCTCAGGATAAATTTGGCTCGGGACAGACTTCCCAAGGAGGCCCTACAGGGCGAGCGAGCAGCGCCGTCCCGATGAGGGCAGCACTTCTTCGGGAGGCTTCGGCCTTGCCTCTCCCCCGGCAGGAGAGCAAATTGTTGCCTAGCTTCCAGGCTGCCTCTGGGAATGGTGTTCTCCCTTCAACTCCCGACCCGGCGGTGCCTCCCCGGGCCCATATCCCTGGAGGAGCTCAGGGCAGCGGTCAGAACACCCCCCGACTTGCCCCTTCGGCAGGAGGTCCTTTATTGTAACTGATCTCCCGGCTCTGCCTGTCGGGTGCTGGTGGCTGTCTGGTGACTCCGCGCCCTGGGGAGGATGCAGGTCCCGGTTCTCCCGCCACTTTAGTGGTCCACGGCTCATTTGAGATGCTCTCAGCGGCATGGCAGGACCCGCTAGAACCCTGCTCTGGGCAAAGCCCTGTGGGCCGTGCTCCCCTCCCGCACCGGCAGCCCCATCAGGACCACGTCCACGGGGGCGGCCAAGGTAAAGTTCTGGGACGGGGAAGGCTGAGCCCATGCTCTACGAAGACACCGGGAAGGTTTGGTTTAGATGTGGTGGTGAGGGGACCTGGTCTCCATCTCCAAACACAGGAAGTCTTTTCTGCCTGCTCAGCAGGTTGGTTCTACAAGGACCAAAGGGGTGGAGGGCGAAGACTCTGCCTGCGCGTTGGAAACGTCCCCACGATGGCCTGGCTGCCTTCAGGGACCAGGAGATGCCCACTCGCCTCGTCCACTCACTGCCTCCTGGATCCGGCCCTGCTCGAGGCCCTCCTTCTCCAGTGCCGACTCGGGAAGGCCCGCGGCCGGGTGACCCACGAGGGCCAGAGGGGACCCTGCCCCACAGCACACAGGCGAGGACAGCGGACAGGCTCACACGGGATGATGTGAGCTCACACGGGCTCCTTCCACTGAGCCACCCTGCCCTCCAGGTCTGCCCTCTGAGGCCTGAACCCCATCAAAGGCGTTATCTAAGTCTTAATCTTAGAAACCTTCCAGAGTTTCTCAGGAGACCTGGGCTTGCTGGAGAGGCTGACTGCTCTTCTTTAGAAGAGAGAGATGGTTTGAAACCCAGGGACCAGGGGCCACCGTCTCCACAGCCACAGGCCCGGAGGCGCTGGCAGGACATGGGATGCCCACGTCAGAAATGACTTCAAGGGGGGCCAACCTGGGTCGCCTGGGCCTTGCCGCCCCGACACCGCTCCCCTCGGGGTCCTGGCTCCTATGAGGCTCGCGCTGTGGGCTCAGTGGCCCAGGAAACCCAGAGGGGAGGAAAGGACACAGAAGTTCTGGTTTTCAAATGGTGTCACGGGGCACCAGAGGGTAGGGGCGGGGTGGGACGCGGAACAGCCTTATCATGCGAGAAGGGGCGTGTGTGGTCCATGAAGTGAGCAGGGTCAGGGGGCTGGCGGGGGGACTTGGGCAGATTCAAGCGGCTCTATTACTTCTGGTGATCGCATTGCAGGAGAAACCCTTTACTGATGGTTCGCAAAAGAGGTGTGAAGATAGGGCATTTGCCTGATCTGGGGAAGCGGCCTATTTTTTATTCCCACGATACTGCGGGAGACCGAGCCCCCGGCAGATGGGAGGTCAGCAGGGTGGAGACAGAAGGGCTGCAGGGCTGGCCGGGTGCGGGAGGGGACAGGAGACGGGTGGGGTGGGGACAGGATGAGGATGTGAGCGGGGAGAGCCCCTGGGGCGCCTTCCAGCGCTGAGATTCTACCGCTGGATGCCTTCAAGGCAAAGACCAGTTTGTCAGGGTGCTGGCTCTGAGACCTGCACGGACAGGTCAGCTGCCAGGGGCGGGGCGAGGCCGGGCGGAGTCCTCAGATGGGGGGCACTTTCCCCTTTGGCCACCGGCTGCCCGGCCGGGAGGGAGAGAACCAGAGTGTGCAAAACGAGGACACTCTCACCCTGGCCCAGCCCCCATGATGCCGGAGCACAGCACTCGAAGAAAGGCAGGGCCAGCGGGGGCTCAAGGATCTATAGAAAGCCGGGGTTATGTCAGCACCGCTTTCACGTATTAGGGAACTAAGGCCCAGGGAAGGAAGGCTTTGTGCGAGGTCACGGAGCTCTGAGTAGGAGAGCTGAGCCCACGAACCAGGTCCCCCGTCCCCCCACCCCCTTCCTGTCACCAGGTGTTTCGGGCCATAGGGGCTGCCTGGCAAAAGAGGAAGTGGGTGGTCTCCATAGCCAGACAGGCTTCCGTGTGGGACCAGGCTAAGCCTCCTACTGGTTGTCTTGTCTTGGGAAAATCATCTGAGCCCCACCTTCCTCATCTAAAAAACCGAGACCATAATACCGACCTTGGAGGGTTAAGTGAGGGTCAAAGGTAATACAGGTCAGAGGAGGTGCTTCATCAGTAATAAGTCTCTGTGTGCGCAAGGCCCAGACGCTAGATGGATTTACTGGGGGTGAAAAAGCAGAACGCGGGTCCAAGAGAAGGACCTCAGGACCACTTGTTTTGCATCTAAAGGGTCACCTGCAGTCTGAGCACTGATGGTAATGATGCATGAGTTCTCGGCCGCTCCCCAAGGTGGGCTGCAGCTACCACGTTCCCTTTGGGGCATCACCTCCCAGTGATGAATACTCACGAATATTCATGAATATTCATGATGTCCCTACTGTGTGCTAACAGTCACCTACCCTGACAGGGTCCCTGCCCTAGAAATGCTCAACATTTGTGAGAAGACAATTTGTAAACAAACTGTGATTACTCATGAAAAAGATTCAAGCATGACTGGACACAAGAGAGCTGCACTAACCGCCCCCGCCTTTTGTGCCCCTTTAATTCTCCTTTTTAACCCTAAACTGAAGCCAGGACCCGCCAGAGACTGTGTTGTGTCCTCTCCACCTGTTCTCTGCCGTGCCAGAGAGGCTGTGACCACACCTGGCCACCACGGGGGTCCACCGAGCCTTACGCTGGATGCTTCTGTTTGGTCCAGATGAAATCTCATGGGCTGTGGACCCTCTGGGGATGGCACTGCTGCAGAGGTCTGTAGCTCCTTCGGAAAGAATGTTTCTTCTCTGAACCGGTGACGCTAGTAGCAGAATCTATGCGGCCTCAGTTCCAGTTCGGTTTTAAATAGATTTGGGACTAAACATATGTTTTAATATGCGACAGTTGGGTTAGTCTAATGACAAATGTCATCCCCTAGCACTGTCAGAGAAGCACGCCGCTTCTATTAGGAGTAATGCTTCCTGGCCCGATTAAGGCATGGAAAGTAACTTTTGGTCGTCAACAATTCCCTTCAGTTTTACTGATCTGATTAAACTTAGCAACAGAAAGAGGAATTTACAAATTAGATGCTGTTCTCTATTTATTACCAAAATGGCTGCTTTCCACTCCGTCCAGGAGCTACAGTTGAGATCTCATTAAGCCTCAGCTGGTGATAACATTTAGCCCATAAATCTCCATCTCTGCCAGTGACTGAAATGAGCGTTACCACGAAGACCATAAGGGATGACATCAAACCCCTGTCCCTTGGAAGGGAGTTGACCTTTTCAAGCCTTAAACGTATTCAGCTTTTGGTCCTAAAGAAGCAGCTGGGAAGTTATTCTGGGTCTTCTCTTAACCTTTCCCTGACTGCCGTGAGTAGCCGGCTAGCTGACCTCGCTGAGAGAAAAATAAAATAAGGATACTTCCGGCATGTCTCTGGATGTCTTTGAAGAAGAACGGGGAGAAGAGGTGAGTCCGTGAAGAACACCGAAGAATAGACAACACCGTGTTCTCCCAGAAGTCAGAGAGAAACGTTGACAGCCAAGCAACGGAAGATGAAAAATGAATTTCTGTGTCTGATTCGTTATGTAGCCTCTGTGGGACCAGGTCTGGTCCTGTCTGGTTTTAGCCTGACATGGTCACAAGGCAGGTCCAGGTCATCTGCCATTCCCAATGGCAGAATTTCCAAGACTTCCAGGCCAGGACCCCACTTTTCTCCATTAATTTCCACCCTTTTCCAACCAATATGCACTGACGGCCTATCTGCCAGGCTCTGGATAGTGATGCAAAGCTTCCCTCCCTTTCCAGGTGCACGACCCAACCAAGCAGGGGATAAGATGGATAAGTAGGTACAATAGGTCACGTACATCAGTGCCGTGACACAGGTGTGGGACAGGAATTGTGGGAGCAGAAAGGAGGGGCGTGAGCGCGGGAGGGGAGACGGGGAGGGGTGCCCGAGGAGCTGGGAGCAGGGCGGGTCCGAAGGCAGATGGCGGAGCTGGGCTCTCCAGACAGGAGGGCAGGGTGGACCAGGCGCTGGGAGGGTCTTCAGAAGGAGTAGCTCGCTTCCAGGGTTCAGGGGATCCTGCAGGAGACCCAGAGCAAAAGCTAATGTGCGTCCACTTCCAACTACAGCCACAAAACCCAGAGCTGGAAGGTGACTCTGCAGCTGTCTAATCCGACCCCTCCTTTTACAAACAGGGGAACCGAGAGAGGCAACCTGCCCATCGGCTAGTGGGCAGGGCCTGGAAGTCAGGTGGCCTGTCATTCTCAGGCCCCTACTCGGTCTACAAAAACAGCACGATTGTGCAGACCGGAAACCCTGGCCTCCAGGTAGGAGAGAGGATGAGGGCCGTTCACCTCCTACTGCTGTGCTCGCAACGCTTCTAATCAAGGGGCGACTTCACGAATGGATAGAATTCATCCATTAAGGGATTATGGAAATTATAATTCATGGAAATGATTTTATACCACCTAAGAGGCTCAAAAAGAAGCTCTACAAGTCTTACTGAAGCTTGGGGCCTTCTTGGTGAAAACCTAGGATGCTCTGCCTGACGGTCAGCGACCAACCAGCTTCAGCTTCCCAGTCATTGCACAGTCGCGGAAGGAGCCGCGGGCAAGGGGGCGGGGACCCCCTACCGCTGGCCGTATTTTTCGCACCAAGAAGATGCTCACCCCACCCCACCCCCAGGTGGTAGCACCGATCTTTTCCTCTGTCTCTACCGCACACAGCAGACATCACCCCACGCTTCTTGTCCTAGCTGGACCCACTGGCTGGAGCAAGTATTAGTAAACACCATGAGATTCTAATTCTGAACGTTGCTATCAGGAAAGGGGTCCTCAATTTCTTCCTGCCCATGTGTGAGCGTACGTGCCTGGTGTGGGTGCATGTGCTATTTTCAGAGAATTTTGTTAGCATAGTGACTGGCCTGATACTGGATACCACTATCCTATCTCATGAGTCACTGAAATGAGATATAAGGATTGGGCCAGCTGATTTGAAGCTTGGAATTGGGAAGGTACACAAAGGCTTTTCCCCTTAAGGCCAGCCTGTCAGGCATCTAATTAGGGCTTTTCATCTCATCAGCAAGTTTTGAGACGGATCTATTATCTCACCCCAGGAGCAGGGGCACAGACAAGTCCCAGGGCAGCTGTAATCATTCTTTAATAGCCTGTGGCCTGTATTTTTGTTTCCTCTTGACCTCTAGTCTCGAGGGCTTGTGTGCCGGCATCGGGCACATTCTGAAGCCATCTGAACAGGACTTAGGGTCTGTTAGTCAAAACCAGCGTTGTGCTTGGCAAGTCATTTTTAGAACATGTATTTAGGAACCATCAAAAGCTCCTCTGTCCAGGCGTTTAAAAATATCTTAATATCCTTACTTTTTGTAAAAAACAACAACAACAACAACAAAAACCTAACACTGAAGAACCTTATCGAAATTCAAATGTATATTTTTGGAGAGGACAAACCTTTCGTCACAGCTCTGTCTAGTGAGTTTCCCCTGCAGACCTCTTTGCAGGGGTTAAGTTTGGACAGTCTGATGAACTCATATGAATTAAGTCTAAATTGCAAAAAATGCATATTTTCATGAAGCTGAGTAAACGGCTTTCTTTCTTGTCCTAGCCTACTATCTGGACGTCACTGGGAACAGGACATTCTACTGAGCCCCCGCCTTCCTTGATGACCTCTACAGGACACTGTCCACTCGGGGACCGCATTCTGAGAACAGGGTCTCAAGGGCAAGCACAGTTTTCTTGCGCATCCTCTCCTTTGAGGAGGGGTGTGCTGTCAACCCGGTGTGGATCCAGACCAGGGGCAGGAGGAGGGAAGTTTACGGTCTTTGCAGTGAAGTCCAAGTACAGGCTTAAAGTCGGGGGGTCTGGACACGAGCAAAACTGCATGCTGTGTTCTGGGAGGGCCTGCCAGGTTCTGGCTGGGCTACCTCTGAGCACGCTGTGTGATCTGTCCTGAGACAGTGTTGACACCTACGTGTCTGTTTAGAGGAAGTGGATCTGTAAGCACTGTGAACAAGAGGAAAACCTGCCCTTATCTGTCTTCAGAAATGAGCCAGGCTTGCAGGAAGCAGACCCATGACAACCAGCGCCCACTCACATGTCCCCGCACTCACAGGGAGCCATGCGTTTCCCCACGGCGGCCGGATTCTGTGGTTTCTGATCCCGAGGGAGCCGCGCACTTGGCTGCAGCAGGAATCCGGGGTCTCGCACAGGGGTACAGAAGGATCATTGCGATGGACTGAACGTGTGTGTCCCCCCCAATTCATGTGCTGAAACCCTAATCCCAGTGCGATGGTATTTGGAGGCGGGGCCTTTGGGAGGCGATTAGGGTATGAGGGTGGAGCCCTTCTGAATGGGATTCGTGCCTTAGAAGAGGCCAGAGCACTAGCAGGCATCCGTGGAGGAAGCGGGCCGTCCGTGAGCCGGGCAGAGGGCCTCCCAAGAACGTGGCCATGCTGGGCCCTGATCGCGGACGTTCGGCCTGCAGAGCCATGGAAGCCGATGTCTGTCGTCTAAGCCCCGTCTGTGGAGATGTGTCACAGCAGCCCCGTGAGGGCAGGAGCAACACCTAACGTGGCCCCCGCCGCCAGCTGTGCTTCTCCCCACTGCCTCTGCCCAGCCTCACTCCGTCACTCGCCTCCTGTGTGAGAGTCAATCCACCCACTGCGGGACCACCCTCCTCGGGGCAGCTCCCCGAGGGCAGGGCTCTCCTGCTCCCGACCTGGCCCCAGCCCTGCCCCTCGAACCATGAGGCCCAAACACAAAGTGCCACCAGCCCAGGGTTACAGCAGGTACGATCGCTGCTTAAGACGACGGGGTCCTTCCTGCTCCACGGAAGCACAGAGCTCTCCTGGCAGCTCTGCAGCTGCCACAGAGGCCCGGGCACGTCCATCTGATGAAGTGACCCAGAAGGATGGAGCCCTCACAGCCCTGTGTTTGGGGCTGTTACTCAACTCTTATTTTTCCATCAGCCACTGAGTCATAAGGGCAGGGATCAGATCAGGGGGAGCCACTGGGATTCTACCCAGGGTGCCTTTCAGGGTAAAGTCACGGATAGAGACAGTGCGGGGCAAAGGGCTCCCACGGCCAAGCAGACGGGACAAACCAGCTCCCGGGGGTCCCTTGGGGGCGGGCTCTGCTGCATCCCAAGGTCAAGGACAGCCCGAGCTGCGCATCCCCAAGACACCTGGGCCCTGCTGGCCCTGGTCCCTTCCTTGTGGACGCCGGCCATCAGCGGAGGGCCATCTTTCCCGCCGTGACTCCCACTTCAGGCTGTGTCAGCCCCTGGAACCCCTGGGTCCCCCTGCTTCCAGCCCCCCGACCCCCAACCAACTGTCCACAAAAGGAGCCGGGTGACCTTCCCACGGTGAACTTGTCCCCCTGCTCAGATCCTTTTGGTGGCTCTGCTGAACCCACAGGAGAAAGTCCACACCTGAGGCTGTTTGGGACCAGTCTCAGCCCCCCTTCCGGCTTGACCTTCGGTTTCACCCCAAAACCCGAAACTGAAGTCCTTCCCCCCCCTTACTTGTTCTTCACCTCACATCTGCAGCTCCTTTCTCATCCCTTTGGCCTCGAGAACCGCTACCAACCTGTGGGCAGCAGAGACGTGGCTTCGTGTCCACCATGCCTCCTCCCCTGGCTGCTTTGCCCCCGGTCACTTAGACTGTGTCCGTCCCCCCCACCCCCCAGCCCCCCGGAAGCTATGGGGGCTGCAAACTGTTCTGGCCAGGGGCAGGCGGTGCCCACTCTCCCAGGCCTGGCCTTTACATCCTCCCTGGGGCCCTCCAAGTGCCCTCTGCTTCCCTCCTCTCCTGCCCAGACGCCGGGGATCCGCGGAACCTCTGAGGCCGGGGGGAGGTGAACTTCCCTCCTGCCAACTTGACCCACATGGAACCAGGAGCAGGAAGCACCCTTCACCTTACCAAGCGGCTGAGACTTTCTTAGTACAGCACTTAGCCCACCTGACTGGTACGGCTGCGCCCCAGCCCTGGCTGATCCCCCTCCATCCCCAGGTGATAACTCCCCACATCAGCAGGGCGACAGGGGCGGGAGCTGTCACCCTCTCCTCCACGGACAGCCTCTGACAGAAACCGTGTCTTGACGCAACAGGGGCTTTTCTCTCCCAGGGTCTACGTGGAAGGGAGGGGTGGGGGCGGAGCTGAGGGTGCTTCGGGCTGAGCCCCGGTCATCAGGGGGCGGCTCGGAGGGAGATGCAGGCCGATTCACCCCTCAGTGCCTCCGGGGAGCTAGCTACCTTCAGCCCCCGGGTGTGTCCATCTGTTTGCAAAACTTTACAAGAAAATCACAGCAGCGCTTTACTGGGTGGCTACCTGGGCGGGCTCAGTGGGTGGATCCATTTGCCAGTGGGTTTGGTGGCCTCAGGGAGGTGACATGAGCCCCCATGGTGAGGCTGTTGCTGGTTGGAGCCCCCGCCCCTCCCCTCCCGCCCCGTTGTGCCAGGATCCTGGGACCGTCAGAGGTTCCGCCGAGGTGACCCTGCGGCCACATGACCCCGCGGCACTGAAGGTGGTTACATCACATTCCTCCAGGTGCACACGCCAGGGCAGGACAGGGGCTGGCCGCTGCCCTGGAGCACCCCTCCCTGCAGCCTCCTGGCTGACCAACACCCTCCCCTAACCAAGTTCAAGGAGTCCCGAACCGAAGGAAACTCGGACGGGAGGGGCCACTGTTGTGCCCCCTGTCCAAGCACAGCTGCCCTTAGACCACTCCAGGCGGTCGGCTTCTGACCTCAGGGAACTTTCTTCCGCCTGAGCAAGATGTTGCCGTGACTCCCTTTCACGCTCCAAACACAGCCCTTACAATCATAAAGCTCATCTCTCCCTGCTTTTAAAATCACACTCAGGGTCCTTTAGGGTAATGTTTAAGGTCAGATTTTCCACCCCCCGCCCAGCCCTCCTTCCCTCCGTCCACCCCGCTCTGCACGTTAGACTGAGGGTGTTACAGATGCTGCGACGAAGGGGTTAGAGGGACCTCTTCCAGCCGCTTCTGGCCGGAGAGGCGGGGGGTCCCCGCACCACGAAAGGCGGGGCTGAGGAGGGGTCCGGGCAGCGCTGGACTCACGCCCACATCCCTGAGGTCGGGGGCAGCTTACAAGCTGTGGGACAGGACACGTTACCTTCTCTGAGCCCAGCTCCCCGTCTACAAAGGGGGCGTCAGTGCCCACGGGAGACGATCCCGGGGAGGATGAAACAAGACCGTCCCTGTGCTGTCCCCTCTCGCGCCCCCGCCCTGTCCGCCTCGGCGCTCCAGCCCAGGAGAGCCCGCAGGTGCCGACCCTCGCCCACTGTCCAACCTTGGGATCCAAAGAGCAGCTCCACACCAGCTGGGTTAGAACGACGCCTTCGAGGACAGCATGTGAATGAGAAGGTCTCGCCCTCGCTCCACTGGCTGCCAGCTTTCCCTTCTACTGTGTGGCTTTCACACCCTCCTTCCTTCCAGAAGCTACTCCACCCCCAAGGAAGATGGCCGTGGTTTCTACAGCCGGCTGGCAAGCTCCCCCAGAGCTGGTTTTGCTTTAAGATGCGTAGGCCAGCCTTCCTAGGCTGGGTCGGGACACCTGCTTCTCACCGTACGCTCGACGTGGCCCTCGGGGGCCCTTCCACTGCACCCAGGCTGGGACACTGGTGTCTACAGAGTCATGGGCCTGACAGCAGAACAGCCAGACTGCTCCACGGTGGATGGCTGTCTGCGGAGATACCACCCCCTCCGGGGTCCTTGTTCTGACCGATTCCCGAGTGAGCGTCTGCATACAACGTGGGTGTCTGGTACCCACCCTGGGGAGTCATTCCCACCAGCCCAGAAGAATCCATGAAACAGCCTCACTGCAGGGCCCCCGGGCCGCTCATCTCTGCGCTGCCTCTGAGCCCCAACGGACCTCATCACCAGCCCAGGCGAGCTGTTCCCCACCTGATCTCTGCGGCGGTTTCCAGCGCTGACATTTTAGGGCTGGATGAGGACGAGCTAAAGCCGATGGGCAGGGCAGGAGAGGCATCTGCTCTCCCCGCAGGGTGTGGGGTTAGGACGGCCTCTAACACGATAACTTTGGGTCCAAAGTAAGAAGGGAGTCGGGAAAAAAAACATTGCTGGGACTTCCCTGGTGGCGCAGTGGTTAAGAATCCGCCTGCCAATGCAGGGGACACGGGTTCGAGCCCTGGTCTGGGAAGATCCCACATGCCGCGGAGCAACGAAGCCTGTGCCCCACAACTACTGAGCCTGTGCTCTGGAGCCCGCGAGCCGCAACTACTGAGCCAGTGCACCTAGAGCCCGTGCTCCTCAACAAGAGAAGCCCACGCACCACAATGAAGAGCAGCCCCTGCTCTCTGCAACTAGAGAAAGCCCGCACGCAGCAATGAAGACCCAAGGCAGCCAATAAATAAATAAATAAATAAAAGAGAGTAACTAAAAAAAAAACAAAACAAAACAAAAAAAACCGTTGCTAGTGTCCTTCTCACGCCGTCTGACCGGGTGCTGGTGGGACGCAGTCTCAGGACTCCAGGCGTGTGGCAGCCATGCCCACGAGTAAGTCCAAGGAAAACTGATTGTACTAATTAAATTGTAAAAAAAAAAAAAAGCTCAAATAATGATGCACGTGCCCTTGACATGTATACAGTGTAGACCAGTGGTGTTCAGATCACCGCCCTCGAGCCCCACAGGGCCCTTCCGTGGGCAATCTGCTGCTCTTGGAGGCCCTCAAGTCTCCGTGTGTCAATGACATGTAACCCCAGATGCCGCAGGGCGGCGATGGCCAAGCGGCTCTGCTGGCGAACGGTGATTGCAGAGGGGCTCCTGCAAACGGAACTGAATATGCTGGAAAAATACTTAACCTGCTTATCTGTGTGGAAACTCAAGTGTTTTGGTTCCACGGTCTGTCTGTCTTTTCCAGGTTCATCTGCACAAATGTCTGTCTTCGAGGACTGGGGCTGCATGGAAATGGTCGTAACAACATGAGAGAGAGATTCCCATGTGTACAGATACTTAATCCAGGCATTTTTTGATCTTGAGGAGGAGAAAGAAAGAAGAGAAGAGATTCCCATTCCACGAGGGCAGGGATTTTTGAGGACTTGGTGCATCGCTAGATCCTCAGGGCCTGAAACAGCGCCAGACACAGAGCAGACCTTTAACTGGCTGATGGATGGATGGGTGGGTGGAAGGACGAATGAACTGAGTGGACTTTAATGCATTTTTTATATTATTTACTGGCCAACTCATTGACTCTAATTACTTAGAGAAACACCTCTAACAATGCCCGCTCTCTGCTGCCTTCCCGAGCCCTGTTCTTTCTACGGCCTCAGTGGCATCTGTAGCTCTTCCTTGAAAAATGAATAACTGGGCTCCCCGTGGGTGAGCTCAGCTACCACGTAAGGACGTGTCACTGAACTGTGTCCGCACTGGAGCCACCCTGTGTCACCAGCGCCCGACAGCTGGCATTTCCTAAGTGCCGATGGGGCTCCTGCCTGGGGCACAAGCACGAGTTGCCAGAGCCACTGGTCAAGAGTGATGATACCCTTTTCCCTCTTTTCTCAAAAGACGACTTAATTTTTGAGCGGAAGAGAACTGGCAAATACACTGTATTGTAATCTTTTAGCAGTTTCAAAGGCAAAGACACTACTTTGATAGAAACGCATATCATTAATAGCAGCATTTCTTCCCTTGTATTTGTTTCAAAGGGCAAACTACAAAGTTCTGAAGATCAGAATATAGTTTCTGAGCCAAGGGCCCACCTTTTCTGTGAATCTATTAAGTGGCCAGTCCCTTAACAAGCCCGTCTCGTCCACTCTGCTCTTGACCGGACTTCCCTGCAGCCCCGGCCTCTGGACATGCCTCCTGGCTCCATACCCAAGCGTCTCTCATTCAGTTCCTCACGTGCTTCTATTTCACCCTCTGTCTTGCTTTTTTAGATGCCCAGTCCCTGGCCCCCTCCCCCGAGAACCGGCCCACCACCATGTCCACGACGGAAGGCGGCAGGCTCCGTTCTGTCCTCTGAGGGCAGGGATGAGGATGAGAAGCAGACCCCAGGCTCCTGCAGCCACCAGGAGCGAGTGCAGGGAGGGACGCCAGGCTTCAGACTGACTTCATCCACATAAGGGCTCGTGAGAACCCTGGCAGAGACTCTGTCCATTGGGGCAGGCAGTACATCGTGCTCTTCCCAGAGCTCGGGCAGAAAGAGGGGCTAGATGGGCCTCGTCCACTTGATCTGCTCCAGCAGCAAAGAATTCTCCATCAGGGCAGGACAGGGAAGCAGCACACCTGTCCTCAGAAAAGAGCAGGATAACTGTGTCTCTGTGGACAGCCACCGAGTGCTGCGCGGGCAGTGGACACACAAGTTTCTATGAACATGTAAGAGACACGCTCCTACCATCCGTGGTGAGCTGGGCTCCACCGTGACCAGGGTGCACACCGGAGCCCAGAGCCGGCTCCTGTGCTTTGCAGCAGATGTCGATGAGGCTCCCAGGCCGGCTCACTAGTCACACACCGCTGGGTGCCATGGACCATCCCCCATCCACGATCCGTCAGCAGTGGAATGGACGCTTCCGGCATCTTTCCAGGAAGATTCTCAGCAGCATCACCGCTCACTGTTCTAATCCATCTAAGGCCTTGTCGTCCAACTTGCAAAAACTCCTTAGCAGAGTGTGAAGGCCTCCTTGTTACCAGTCCCTGGCTGTGTGTGTGTTTTAAACTTGTGTTCATTCCTTGAGCAGAGTTATCGGAAGGCAGGTCGTGGAAGGCTGTATTCGATCCATCCCTGAACCGATGGAGGCGGGCCTGCTCTCTGCTCACATCCAAGTCGCCTTCCTTCTCTCTCCACCTGCTCCCCCTCCTAGATTCCCACTTAGAGCTCAGGTACCAACGAGCAGGGACACACAGAACCCGGCCAGGGGGCATGAACACAACCGGCAGAATCTACGCCCATGCCCAAGGCCACTGTATCCGCATGCGCGTCGGGATACACGTGCACACACGCGTCCTGCGCCCTCCTGGCCTCTGTCAGGACACAGCGATGGACACCCGGCTTCCCCGTCAGCCCCCGGAGCCTCAGCGGGTCTCTCTCCTCCCTCTGGGCCTGGGAGCCTTTCTAGCTTCCTGCCCTTATCTGCCTGACCCCGCTCAGCAAGCATCTCGGTTATTTAACCTGTTTGGTTCCTTGGTCAGAAACATCCCGATTCAAATGTGCGCAACCCAAGGAAGGGGGCCCGCAGGAGGAGAAGAGAGGGGTTGGTGTCAGTTTCTAAAACCTAAAGCTATTCTGCCAGTTTCCTCCGGGTTTCCCCAACCTTCCCATTGAGCACCTTCCCAGATCTTTCAATCTAGCCTCCTCGAGAGAAACCTTTGGCTCTTTTCCCTGAGAAAGTGCAGTGGTCCTTGGAAAGGGGGCGGGGGGAGAGCCTGCTTTCCAGTGGTGGTGGGGGGAGAGATGGTCCCGTGTGAATAAGCCTGGAGCAGGACTCCCGCCCCTGGCCCAGGGAGCCGGAGCTGGGAGGAGGATGTCGGATTTAAAACCAAGAGCCCAACTGAGCAAAGTTTCCCCCGTCCCAGGACCAGAGGCTCTAGGGGTCTATGGCAGGCCTTGCTCCACACGTGGCACTGATTTCTGAGAGCAGAGAAGGACGGCCACCCACCAGCCCGGTGTGGCTACAGGGGCCGCACCGTCAGGGCGGGGGGAAGCCCCCGCGCCTCGCCGCGCCCCCGCCTCGCCCAGACCCCAGCCCCAGACGGGGAGGCCGCTCACTGTTTCGGGGTTTCTCCTCGTCCAAGCCCTCGTCCTCGTTCTCGGGGTCGATGTCCTCCGCCTGCGTGATCCAGTCCAGGTAGCCCTTCAGGTCCTCCTCCAGCTGCTGCTTCTCCCGCAGCTTCTGGAAGTCGCCCCGGGCCTTGGCCTTCTCCCTCTCTTTGGAAAACTCTCTGGCGAGAGGGCGGACGGACAAGAAGAACAAAGCGTTAATTGCTTCACACGGGAAGCCGCCGGCCGCACCGCGCTGCACAGACCGCGCCCCCTGTCCCGGGTCTGATCTGCTCTCACGAACGAGGACGCAGTCACGGGGGCGGGGCGCTGCCTGACTCGGGGCTCGACGGTGGGTGGACCGAGTCCACTGCCCTGCGTCCTGGGCCACGAAGGCAAGCTCGGCCTCTTCATGACCAACGTTCTCCGATGACCCGGAAAGGCCTTCCGAGCAGTAACCCGGCGGCACCCCCGCCAGAGCCCCGGGACACGAGGACTTGGGGTCGAGCTGAAGCCCACTCCCCGCACTGGCTCTGTCAACCCTGATGCCTCCTCGGTGGCTCAAAATCGGCCACGGTGGGGATACGTACACCGCGGAAATCGTCCAATGTCACAAACCAGGGCTCTTCCCCGCAAAGAGCCAGTCGTTAATGTTTTCCGGGACAACAGTGATGTCAGGCCCAGGAGACCTCTCCTCCTCACCCCCCATTCTCATTTCTAGGGTTCCTTCGGCCCCGTTCAGCAAGCCTGGAGGGGTTTCTACTCTAGAGGATGTCCTTTCCCACATGGAGGGAGACAGAAGAGGATTCCAGACACAGGAAAATGTCCTGGGGGGAGCCCTTCGGGTTAAAAAGGAAATCTAATCAGAATGGAAAAATACATGAAATCAAGATGATATAAAAGTTAAATGAGGCGTTCAGGCTAAAGCAATGATGAGTAGAAACTAAGATTAAGCTGGGATTTGCTGGAAGAAGAGCGTATTGAAGAATTTTGGAGTGTCTGTTTCTTTCCTATTTTCTATGATTCTGTCCTTAATTTCTCTCTGACCTTGAATTCACTTTCTGAGCCAGGAGGGACCCGACAGCCAAGAGGGGAGTCAGGGAGGCTGGTTCTCACTCTCAAAGTAAGGCTGTGCCTTTTCTTCCGAAACAGATAGGAGCAGCCTGACTCTGACCTCCAGTCTCTGGGGAATGGGGCTCCTGGTGTGTGTGTGTGTGTGTGTGTGTGTGTGTGTGTGTGTTGGGGGGATGCACTGGGCCTCTTGGTTTCTTCCTAGAGACGTGACTCCTCCTTCCTTCAGCAGTTGAGGCCTAGTTCAGGGTGGGAGGCCAGAGAGTCCACCTGAAAGGGATTCCTTGCACGAGACACACACTCCATGGAAGGGTCCCGTGGACGGAAGGACACGCCGACAAGCCACGGGGCAGGAAGGCTCAGCCCCGGAGCCCCTGCGCCCACCGTCCAGGATCTGCATTCACTGCAGCCGCGGCAGGAGCACAGACCTCAGCCGCGACCCTTTATGGTGAGGTTCGGGCCAGAAGGGGTCTGAGGGACGTTTTCACCGGGAGCCGTGGGCTCCCAAGCTACGAGTTCTCTTGGACTGCTGCTTTGACGATGCTCTGGTTGGGATGGAATGTTCTTCTTCACTTTGGTTGACTCCAGTTCGAATCGGACCGAACCTGCTCTTTCTTGGGCTTCCTGGTAGCTGGCGGCACCATCCCTTCCTTCCCAGGGAAAAGGGGCTGCACTGACAGCTGACAGTGTGGACGGAGGCCTCGCCTCCATGGCGGATGGGCCCGGAGAGAGTCCCCAGCTCTCTGCACCCGCGCCCTCCCGGGGCTGCGGTTCGCCACCCGGAGAGTCACTTCACGGAGCGGGGCCCCCCTGCAGGCCCCAGACTGCAGATCCAGGCGCCCCCCGAGTGCCCTTCCATCTCCACACGCCTGAGAGCTCCATGCCTTGTGCAGCGGGTTCGGGTGGAAGGGTGACTGAGTAGCTAAGAGGCCGTGCTTCTCCTGGAGTCGGGATCAGACCAGAGCCGGGGAAGCTGACCCGGCCGTGCGTCACAGCATCTGCTCCGTGGAACGAAGGCTCGCCACCCGTACCCCACGACCTCTGGGAACCAAGACACACATCCGGGAGAAGAGGAAATGAGGTGTCCTGGGGTGTGAGGGGCTTCGAGGGGCCGCAGGGCCAGGACCGCGCGGAGCGTGGGGTGCAGCCCGGCCCGGGCCGGGGGGAGGTGAGGGGCTCCCTCTCCGGGCTCCACGCAGCGGGGGCGTGCAGGGCGGCAGCACCCCGCTCTCTTCGTGCCCTCGCTGGATGTCCCACGCGGCCTGGGCCCAGGGGCTGGAACCGGCTGCCTGGTCAGTCGCGGTGGGTCTGCGTGAAGGCAGGAGCACGTCCTATGTGCGCAACGGCCGACAGGACAAACGCGGTGGAGGGCCTGGGCCGGGTGCGCACTGGCACAGCTCACAGAGGGCGGCCGCGTGAAGGGTCCGTCGGCGCGGCGGCCGGGCTCCAGGCCCCGCGGTGACCGGTGTGGCTGGTCCTCGTCACCCACGGACTCCGCGTCTGCAGACCCGCCTCCCCGCTAGGCCTTCTTCATCACGTCATCCACACTGCGAGCCCTCGCGGTCACTGCGGACGTGCAGAAAGGCGGGACCTGGGGTCACGTTCCCGGCTGAGGCTGGACGAGGGGCCGCTCGCCTCCTTGGTGGTGCAGCTCATACTGTGAACAAGAGCCTTTTTACAGCCCATTTCCGCATTTTGTGCTTTCTGTTGGTGATTTTTCTGATTAAAACGGCCCCCGAGCATGGAGCCGCCTTGCAGTCTGTGACCCTAAGGGCACGAGGGCTGCGAGGTGCCTCACGGGGCAAATCCGTGTGTCCGACAAGCGGAATCCAGGCTTGAGTTACGGGCTGTGGATTGAGAGCTCGGTGCGAACGGATCAACACTGTGCCTCAAACGAGGCGACTTCACACAGACGCGCACACACGACAGCTTGTGTACCGACGGCAGTGTCGTGTCCAGAGTCTTGCAGGAACCTAACCCCACATCCCCTGAGGGCAGAGGCCGGTGTTCACGAATCCAGGGCTGGTGGGCACTTCGCGGAACAAGCCTTCCAGGAATCATGCGCGTCTCCCCTGCTCCAGCCACGAGGCGGTGTGTCCGGGCGCTTCTGCTTCCTCGGGACCTGGATGTAGCGTCCTAACTGTGGCCCGTGGTCAGGGTTTCAGGTTGTAAAATGCCCACCCTCAGGCCCTCTGCCCCACCTCCCCGGGGGAACAGGAGCTGGGCGCCCACCCTCTAAGACGTCCCGGGCCCCTTGTCACCTGAAGACACACGTCTTCTCGGTTTGCAACCACTTAAAACCAAAAAGTAACCAGAGTCCAGGGTCCAGGGACTTTCACCCGATGGCGCCTTCTAGTGCAGCTTCCAGCACCTTGTGGCTGCCGTCACTGTAATTCTCATGGCAAGAGGCTGCGGTCTCTGGAGGGGAAGGTCATATAATCTGGTTCTTATGTGACTAATATCGGCCCTATGACATGTCAGGATCAAGAGATGATGACCGTGGGAGCGTCTGGAAAAAACCCACGAGATGCACATTTACACGGACGCCTCCAGGCTCAGCAGGAATGGGTTTCCAGACCAAGGACGGCCGTCCCTCTGATGACCCAAATCTCTGAATTCGCCTTTAAAATGGAGGCTTTGCAGAGTGTCGCTCTCCCTGCCTTCCTGAGCAGACGGCCCCAAGCACAGCTGAGCCCTTCCTCGGTGACAGCACGGTGTAGCTCACGAGGACAGTTACCGTGCTGGGCTCTGAAACAATAATACCCTTAACTGGTGGACGCAGGGTGTCGGCCCCCAGCTGCAAATGCTCCAAGACTGCAGTGCTGCTGGGGGAGCTCTGTTCTCCCTCGAGGGCTGTTATGTCTGCAGGGCCGCTGGCCCCCAGCTCAGGACCTGTCCACAGCCTGCGGGGCTGGGGCTCCCCAGCTTCCTCTGGGACAGTCCTTACTGCGGTTCCCACGCGTCTCCTCCCAGGTCGTGGCTGTCCTCCGAGGACACGGGATTAACCAGGCCGATGGGCTTGGGGACGGCGGAGCCTGAGGGACGGGGACAGAGGCTGTGGGTCCACATTGCGTGGGTTCAATCTCGGATCCTCCAGGCCCCACCGGTGAGAACTGGGGGAGTTCCCGCACGTAACCTTCACTCTTCTCCTCTGTGGAGGGGACGCCTGCTTGGCCCCAGCTCGCGGGGGTGTCGTGGGCAGCAAAGGAGCGCATCCTCCGAAGGCACCGAACCCGGGGCCTGCTGTTGAGCTGTTGACCGCTGACGCCACCCCTGAGACGGGCCTTCCGCGAGCGCTGAGAAGGTTCCGAATGCTTCTGGAAGGCTGGCCGCCGGGTGAAGAGGCGTTCGGCTGTGCTCCAGGGTAACGACCACGCTGCTGCCCAGACTTGTCGAGACAGGGCGAGCACCACGCGTGCTCAGCCGACGGCAGCCTGGCTCTGGGCCTCCTCACTGCGTGGCCAGCCCTCTGGACAGGCCGGGAAGGGGAGCTGCTCACGCCAGGCAGAGGGTGTCCGGGGCCGGGGGAGCCTTGGGAGATGTTCCCCAGCAACGTGGGGAGGAACGGAGCAGGAGCGGGTGTGAGGAGGGGCCCGGGGACCCTGAGCAAGGGCTGGGCTCTCAGGCCCAGACTAGACCGGGTTTCTGGAATCCAGCAGGCTCCACACACCCGCTCTCCCTTGAACCAAGACTGGGCCTTCAAGGTCACTCTGCCTGCCCCCAGTGCTGCCGCCCTCTGACCCCACTTGGACCCGCTGGGGGAGCTGAGGATGACCAGGCAGACCCTCTGCTCGAGGGGGGCTTCGTAGTCGAGGCCTCAGCCTCCACCTCAGACTCCTGGGGGGGCTTCACTGCTCAGACTCGCTCCTTGTCTCTGCAGGGAGAACGTGGAACCACTTTTTTCCAGGTTCAGAACCCTGGCGTGTTACAGGTCCGGCTTGTTCAATGTCCGTCTGCAGGGCAGCGGCAGGAAGATGGGTGCTGGGCCGCGTCTCGTGCTGACAGTGACCGTCGAGGGGACCCCTACAAGCCACGTGGCGTCTCAGGCTCCCTCCGCTCGGGTCTGGAAGCAGAGGGCGGAGCAGGTCTAACCTGCCACGACCCTGTTCAGTAATCTCAGCTCTGACAGCCCTGGCGTAACCAGCGATCCCAGTGAGGACAGCACTGCCGTGTGCTGAGGACTCGACGGGAGGTACCTCGCTCTACGATCCCTGCGACCGAGGACTTGGGATCATGATCTCCGTTTTGTCAGATGGGTGAGTAACATTTACAAACCTTCTGCCTGGAGCATCCAAATTTCTGCCTTGAGTGGGTGACGAGGTTGACTTTTCAACGCTCTTCCTGACGACTCCTTATAAACAGGGCATTTTCTTGTGTCGGACACAGAAATGGAAACCCTTCCACCCTCCAGGCAGCTGACCGGGGCGTCTGCCGGCCTGCGTGTGTCACTATCACCCTGACGGAAGGTGCTAGTCCCTGTGCAGCTGCTCGCGGCAAAGGCCCGGTGTGACGGAGCCCCTGACAGCACCCCCGTGGGGAGGGGCGAGGATGGAGGCGGACTCTGTCCCTCCCCCACTTCCAGGACTGACCCCGGCGCTCCTGCGAGGCCTTGGGCTGCGGCAGGAGGGGGTAGGACGTCCTCCTCCCTTGCCCGACTGTCCCCAACATCACGTCCGCAGAGACGGAGGAAAGGCTACGAAGCGGCTGCCCCTCCCCACGTGGCGAAGGCAGAAAGTGTCCCTGGGAGCCTTCAGGCGATGGCCTTGCATGGCTGGTGGGGGCTTGGGAAGTAGAGAGTGGGCCGAAGAGGTGTCCAGTGGGCCCGGGGTGCAGAGGTGGCCGCCCGGGGCTCCTCGGGCCCCACCCACGGGCCGCCTCGGCCGCGTTTTAACTTCATCCGAGCAAAGGCGGAAATGAGGCGGGCCTTGCACTTGGAGCCAAGCGGACAAAGTTAAAGGAAAGTGGCTTCTATCTCCTCTGTGCTCCAGTAATAGATGGCTTCAAACAGCTGAGTGCCCTTTCTTTCAGAGGAGGGATACAGAGATGGACGGCCCGGTCTGTGATGGGAGCCAAAGAGAATGAGCATTTCAGTCTGTTTTGTTTACTTGCGTTTTAGCTCAAACTCCTGGTACCCTGGCCTGGTCAACTCTGAGTAAAGAGGACCTGAGTCTTCACTGCCAGCCTGCCCTGGACTGTGGCTGCAGAGATAGGGCAGGTACCCACCTGCGAGGCTGCTACGCGGGCCAGAAGCCCTCGGCCCACGCATCTTCCTCCAATTCCTCTGCCCAGCCCTGCCCACCCGAGGGGCTCGGCTTCTCTGAGGTCCCTGGAGAAGCATCCTGCCCTCCTGGACAGCCTGGGGTGGGCGGGTGGCAGGAGACAGGTGGGCCCGGGTACCTCTCACTGCAGCCCAAACCAGTGGGCTCGGCCTGTGCCTCTGACCTCTGCCCAGCCAGGCCAAGGACATTCACTTCAAGGCTCCTGGGGTGGCCCCATGTCCCAGGTTCATCAGAGTCAGAAAAAGAATAAAGCCAGGAAAAGCAGAAAGAGTAAGTGAAATAAATGGAAAAATCAAGACCTTTTTCCTTGGTCCTGCTTACCCGCTAAGGACACCGAGAACCAAGTTAAGTACAAAAAATGACCCTATGATGATTAGTGTAACAAAATAGATCCAGGGCCAGTCCCTTCCCACGGCATCATTGACCTGGAAGAATGGAATCACAGTTAGTACAGCTCCGAGAGCAGCCGAGCATGGCCCTGCCCACCCCGGGCTCGACGCCGACCAGGCAGCACCGGGACCGGGGCCTCTAGGTCATCAGAGGCCAAATGGCCTGCCCAGCCAATGGCCAGCGGGCCTGGCTGAATGGAGACGTTTTCTGTTTCTCCTGGGCCTGGTGACAGATACAGAGGGACCTGGGGCCTTGCTCAGCTGCGTCGTAAAGAGGACACAGAAACGGTCAGCTTACCCGCTCAACACACCAAGAACCAGATTTAGAACGAAAAAGGATCCAAAGATGACCAGACTGACAAAATACACCCAGGGTAACTCGTAGCCCATAGCGTCCTGCATCTGGAAAGACGAAGGATAGTTAGGAAAGAGAGAAGCAGCAGTGAGTCAAAGCAAGTAGGCAGGG
This sequence comes from Mesoplodon mirus, assembly GCF_964341445.2. Classification (NCBI taxonomy): domain Eukaryota; kingdom Metazoa; phylum Chordata; class Mammalia; order Artiodactyla; family Ziphiidae; genus Mesoplodon; species Mesoplodon mirus. The sequence goes on along the minus strand of NC_138987.1, from coordinate 101,737,673 downwards.
AGGCAGGGAGGCTGTGAGCAGAGGCTGGGGTGGGAGATCACTGTCCCCGGGCACCATCTTGACCCAAACACCCCGTGACCTTGACCTGAGCAAGAAGGGCCTCGGCAGGTTCTGCCTCAGGGGGAATCTCGCCAGGCTCTCTCTGTCCCTTTATTTTCTGGAACAGAGTTTTCCTCCCATGTTATCTATTCAGTTGTCTAAGAAGCTGGGTCACCTCTAAAGTGGTTCTTCCTACGATGGTTTTCGCTCAGTTGGGTTTATGCGGCCACTGAGCCCACCACCCTGGCCTCAGCTCTCAGGGACCAGCTGGGGGCTGGAACCTTCGGGCACACGTGGGGAGGTGCCTTCCTCAGGGGGTGACCCTTGCGCCTGGAGTTTAGGGTGGACCGTGCTGCCTTATCGGCACCACAGGCCTCGGGCCGGGGAGGACGGTTGTTCTGGCTGGACTCGGGACAGCTCCTGCGCCTGCAACTCACGGGACCGTGGATCCCCGTGGGAGGTCAACGCCCCCGAGTTTCCAAATTCCTAAGTGCACAGGCTCCCCGAATGACCTACACCCGTGGTTCTCAAGGTGTTGTCCCCGGCCTCACCGGGGGACCTGGGAACGAGTTTGGAACTGCACACTCTGGGCCCTCCGTCTACACTGGGGGCACCCGGCAACCACGTTCTCACCAGCCCTGCGGTGAGTCGGATGCGAGCTGAGGTTTGAGAACCGCTGGCCCACGGCCCCCAGCCTCCGAGGCAACGGGCACGACAGAGGCTGTGATTCCTGCCCCCAGGTCCACGGGGCGGCTCGTGGGCTCTGAGAAGCACTGACCGGTTCTCGGTGCTGCCCCCGCGCGTCCTTTCCAAATCTGCTCTCGTTTACCCGGGGCTACGGTGTCTCATTGGAGGCAGCTCCCCAGCGTGACCACAGGGCAGAGAGCACAACTCTGTCCCGCCCTCAGGGATGCCGGTTTGAGCCACGTAAGGAAAAGGTGCCCAACACGCGACTTTCCCAGGTCACAGTTCAATCCAATGTAACGTGAGTCTGTGGACATCCTCGCCGCCACGCGGCCACTCTGTTTTCCACGCTGCATGTACACTTTCCAAGTGTATAATCTACTCACTGCTGTGCATCGTTTGTCCTCCGTGCTGGGGTGCCAGTGGCATGAGGACAGGCGTTGGGTGGAGCCTGTGACCCCAAGTGCCCAGAACAGGGCCTCGTATAAGGCGGGTGCTCAGGCCGGCCGGGTGGACGGACGGGCCCCCTCTGTGCCAGCCCCGCTACCCACGGGAGGCCCTTGCTGTAGGGGGACAGGTCAGTGGACGTCGGGGGGTGAATGCGGCTGCAGGGGTACGTGTGCATAGCCACGGGCCCCCAGGAGAGGCTGCAGAGGCTGGTGAGGCCGGATCAAGCGGCCCGGGGGTACCACTGCGGGGAGGAGGGCAGGGGCAGTTAGGCCGCCTGGAGGCCGCGCGGTCCTGCCCCAGGAAGGCGTTCCAGGAACTGGCAAGCGTTGGGACGGTGCCGGCAGCGTGACGCGCCCAGCACAACAGCGAGGGGAGGGCGGGGCCCCGAGATCCGCGGAGTCACAGGCTGCCCCGTCGCGGGAGCTGGGAGCCTCCTTCCTGATCCAAGGCTGCCAGGGAACCCACACAGGGCCATCCAGAGACGGACTCGGTCCCAGTGCCAAGGGCCACCCTTGCGAAACTGCCCCCAGAGCCGGGCAGACGGGGATGGGGAGGGAGGGCTGGTGCCTCAGCAGCCTCCTTGGGGAAGATCTCCACTGGCTGGTTCCTCGTGCCCTACATTTTGTGAACATTTAAGCTCATGGAAAATGCAGTCCTCCAGGCCACACATCTCTGATGACTCAAGGAACCCATGAGCCTTGGAGGCTTCCTGGGCCCCTATTTAGTTTGAGTGTCCTTTCCTCTGGGCCACAGGCAAGGGGTGAGGCAGCCAGCAGCACTAGGACCTCCAATGGATGGAGCTACAGACCTCCTGACCCCCAGATACCCACCCCACAGCCAGCCTCATGGTAACCTTGTGACCCCTAGGTAACCTCAGGACCTGCAGACACCCCATGAGGACCCAGGGTCACGTCCAGGGGACGCATGGCCTATACCTGTCCTTGTCCAACTCTTTGGTCTCCTCCAAGACTGTGGGCTGGTCTCTCCGAGGGTCAACGTGGGGGGCTGCAGGTGCAGGGTGGGGGGTGGAGGACAGATGAGAGGTGAAGGAGCTCCTGGGGGTCCTAGGCCCCTGCCCTGCGGCCCATGAACAGCCAGAGGGGCCTCTGGGCCGGCCGGCCCTGGCCTTGTACCTCCCTCCACAACCCCGTTTGCTCTGGGCCCCCTGCCCCCCGCAGCCAGGGCACCAGTGCATGTGCGGGCAGCTCTCAAGTAGGGCAGGACCAGAGTGGGGAGACGGGTGGCTTCAACAGCCCGGATGGAGCTATTAAGAAGAGAAGCATCAATAAAGGTATATTTTAAAAAAATGACCCAGACTGCTGACACCGTTATTTAGAGGGGAAAAAGGACAGATCTTCTCAGAGCACTGAAGCCAGATGTTTCTCGGGCCCCTACGGGGAAGGGGCGTGGAGAGGCACCCCAGGGCCTGCCACCTACAGCCCCTCAGCCCCCGGGCCGGGACCTCACAGGGTGACCCAGCCTTCGCTGGAACACATGCCTTACCCTCCCCCCACATCGAATTCCTAGAGGGAACCACAGCCTCGAACCTCCAAATCCAGCATACATGTTTCCCCGAGAAGAAAATTCAGGAGGAAAGATGGCTCCGGCCCCATTGCCTCGGGGTCTCCCTCCATCCCAGCTGGTTCCCGGGAGCTTTCACGTCTGGCGCTTCCCCCTCTAAGGTCTGGGCACTGCGGGTCCCCAAAGGCTGAGCAGTTTGAGGGGTGAGGGAGGCTGTCACCTGCCGTCAAAAGCAGGAGGTGCAGCCCATGGAAGTCACAGCGCGTTACGGGGACTGTGATCAGGGGGCAGGATCTGCTCTGTCCGGAAAGCCAGTGCCCTGGGCGATGGCCGAATGAACCCCTGACCTTTGTCACCTTGCCTGCGGGACACGGGGTCCGCCCTCAGGTCACAGGGGGAGCAGCAGGTTGGCACACAGTCTCGCCCGACACCTCCTGCCCCTGCTCGCGGCAGCAGGAAGGCCCGGATCTTGTGGGAGACGCCAGCAGGCCCACCACCAAGCAGGCCAACAAACCAGCTCCTCCCGGACTCGGCCGGGACCCCGCAAGGAGCGGAGGCCCCGTGGACGCCTGAACCCTGACGCTGTTGTCCCGGGTGCGCCTCTGGCACTTGGTGAGACCACTGGGTGGCCGGGCTGACTCTTGGGTCTGTTAGGAGCCCGAAGCACAGCTCTCTCCAGGCCCCAAACTGGTATAAAGCTGGCTCTTCCTTCTCTTCTGTGTCCCACCCAGCTCAAGTCCAGCGACGCCCCATCTCCTCTGACAAGCTCTCCCTGCTTTTGCCGAGCCCTGCGTGGGACCCACGTGTCTCTGGGTCCCCATCTCTCCAATTACACCCAAACTCCTTGAGCGCGGGCCTGGGGACCTTGTACATGCTCACTAAATGTTCAATTGAATTACTGAGGAATAAGGACTTGCCTAATGCCAGTTAAATGAATAAAGCAAAACCTAATAAGTAAATAAATAATAGTTTTGAGAGATGCAAATTCCCCTTCTTCGTATGTGTATAAACCACGGGTTTACTCTCCAGGTAACAGATCCTCTGTATAAAGCGCTGTGGGCGCTAAGTGGTCACGATCTAACTCGGGCAGATTCAGGGTTCAGGACCAGAGGGTCCTGAGGAGACCTGACACCTTCTCTACCTGATCCCCATTCAAGAGCCCAGGATGCTGTCTTTGGGTTATTGGAGGGTTTTTCCTCAGCTTTTCATTTCGAATGACTATTAGGTCCTCAGTAGAACTCAGCCCCACCAGCTCTGCTTGCTGGATGCCTTCAGAGGCTCATTTCCCGTATTTGTAGTGAAAAGAGGTGCAGCTGGAAAGGGAGAAAATAGGCTAAAACACCTGCATTTCTGCTTGGATGCAGAAGACCTTCGTCATAAACCAGGGATCCTTCGGCAGCACCGAGACCAGAGATCAGTGGCCGTGGTGTGTACGTGTGTGTGTGTGAGCGTGTGCGCACGCGTGTGTTTACAAGGAAAGTCCTCCCACACGGGTGAGTGCGGAGCTGACAACTGACTTGTGCAAAGTTTAAACCTTAGACTTTCATTCCCCAGGTCTCCTGCTGAACCAAAACTCAGGCAGGTACGACAGAAGACGCCTCTTCCCTGTATACGACTCCTCACGAAGTATTCTTCCTAATCTTGTTTTCAGCTGAATTTCTAACTTTTAAAAATGAACAGAAGAGCTGGTCGTGGAGAAACCAACTGGGGAAAACGGGCGGTGTCAGAGAGAGGGGTCCCGGGTGCCAGGGGAGGAGGTGACCCCGGGACGCAGGCCAGAGGGCTGCCCTGCACCACACAGGAGGCAGTATCCCAGGGGCCCCAGGTCAGAGGGCATCGTGGGCAAAGGTCAACAGAATCCTTCTGATGGACAGTTGGTGAGGCACCGAGATTCCTAAAGCACTGGGTGCCTGAACCCCCGGTAGGAGCCCCCTCGCCGGCCGCCCTCCCCGGGAGCCCTCCCCCCGGGTCAGGGCCACGCTGCTGTCCCCACGAGCAGGGGCCATCCGAGGCGGGTAGAAAGTCAGCGATGAGCAGACCCCAGTGCATGCTGGGGTGACCTGGCTGCACGTGGAGAGGGTGCTCAGATTTCACATGGACCCCAGCTCTTGGGCCGCATCTGAGAACCTACAGATTGTCTCGGTTCAGGAAACCCGAGCTCCAAACACACAAGAAAGCAGCCTGGAGTGACACGCCACCGGGTGGGGCAAAACACCCTGGAGAGGAGACCTGGAGACGTGGCATCCACGGGGGACGGTCTGACAGGGCTTCCCTCTCTCACAACTGCTCCCAGAGGCAGCCCACACCTTTCACTCCATCGCTCTCCCCGCTATTTTAAAGAGGTGTGGACATTCTGATAGTAAGCGGACAGGCTTTGGCTTAAGAAGCTATTTCCCAAGGAACTCCCACCCCCGTGGCCCAGCTCTGGCTTGGTCTCCAAATCCCCGTGTGCCCCTGCCCCGTCACCCGCAGACTCCTGGAATGGGCCACAGGGAAGGCAAGCGCAGGGGCTGCCCGGGAGCCCATCCCAACGGGCGGTGTGAACAGCTGCGGAATCGTCCATGTACTACTGCCCAGGCTTGCTCGTGCTGGCCGTCCACGAACCCTTCCAAGTCGGGAGTGTGGGATGGGCTGATGGATTCAGACTCAAGGCCACCCCAGGAGAAGTTGGGGGCCCGCCCATGGTCCCCCAACCCCGAGCCAGCTTCAGCGCTTCGGTGCCCCAGTGGCCTGTCAGCTCCCCAGGGATGTCTATCCAGCCGGTGGGTCCAGTCTCTGCGACACCTGGAGCCGTGGCTGCCCGTCCCCACGTCCTGCAGACCTGCCCCTGGGACTCGGGGGGAAACGCGTTCCTCCGAGTGGAGGACCCTGGACCCACCCTCCACAGAAGCCATCTCCCTAGCCGGCTTCAAGCCAGTGGCGCCAAAGCAGCACCGTGCGATTGGGAACGTTAGGCTGCAGGGGACTCGAGCTCTAGGTGGAATCTCCTGGGAGCCTTTGCAGGTGCAGGTCCTGGGGCCGGACTCGCAGCGTCTGGTCCCACGGCTGGGGATGGGGGGAGCGTGGGCCCCTCCCTGCTTAGAAAGTTCCGTGTTTTACACGGAAGCACATGGAGGTGTGAGAGTCTGGGGGTCTGGAGGAGAAATTCTGAAGGCGAGGAAGGCGCAGGGGGAGGGAAGAAGGAAGAGGAGGGAAGGCCAGAGAAGTGAGAGCCAGTAGAGCAGTCGGCAGGCAGGCAGGCGCTGTGGGCTGGGAGGGGCTTTCCTGAGAACACCCGCCAGGAGGCTCCGCTTCGGTGTCGGGTGTGTGTGTGTGTGTGTGTGTGTGTGTGTGTAGGTGCGCATGCGTGAACACGTGCGTGCCCCCACACACACACGCATGCACACGGCTCGGCCATTTAGGGAAGGTCAGGGTGAGGCTGTCCCATGGGCCTGGGACTGTCCCCCACCTCAGACACTCCCTACTCCCGGCCCAAGCTCGTCACCCACCCACCACCCGCGGGGGGAAAAGCACAACACAGCTGCTGAAAATTGCTGGTTGCCATGCGTGCTCCTTCTCAGCCCCCACGCTGGCTGTCACCGTGACAGCGCCTCCTTGGGTCACATCTGGCTGGTGGGGGGAGAGGGAGGGAGGGATGAAGGAGGACCCCAAAATACATCGGGGACGTCAGCAAAGTAAATTATACCTGTTCCCCTAACCCCACACCCACCACCCACTGCCTCCCTGCCCTCAATTGGATGCTATGGGAGGCGTTTCCATAGCAACTTGAGGCGCGGGTTTGAAGCTCACGTGATGAGGCTTCAAAGCCCAGTTCCACACAGTCGTGTGTTCTGTGCTGCCCGTTTGCAAAAGGGTGTCTCTGTCCTTGGCTGGCCAGAGGGACTCACTCAAGATAGAAGGACCCCTTAGGGCCACTTTTGAATTCGATCTGCTTTACTAAACGAAATTAAATTTGCCCGGGTAGAGTAAGCTCAACGCCCTTTGTCTCACAAATGACTCAAAACCAAGTTCTTATTGAGGGTGAGCCTGGGAGATGGGTTCCAGCGTTCCACCTCAGTTTGAGGGAGGTGTGATTAGACACTTTGCCTTTTTTGAAAGTGTCACAGCGTGGCCACTCCACGGGGCTCCAGCGGTACTGCTGTTGTTCAGTTTAGGTTCTAGTCAGCTTGCCTACGCTGAGCTGGATGTTACCATGTCCGAGTCCTGAGGACCTGGGCACCCCCGGCAAGCAAGAAACTTGCCCTCGTACAAAAGGCACGAGGGCAAGTTTCAGCTGGTCTTGCACAGAGACGTACACATTTCACGGCAGCGCTGGGTCTCAGCCTGCCGACTCTACCCCAGAAACTGGGAGAAGAGGGCTTTTGAATTGTTGAAAAACAATCTAGAAGCTACGATGCCCAGAACGCGCAAAGCATCTCCGAGCCGTTCCAGGATTCCTCCTACTATGGTCCGGGAGGAGGTCCATACCTCTCCTGGCACTAGCTCTTCCCAGTCTGGCAGCTCGGCTTGCTGGGAAGGCATCCACACCCCTCTCCCTCCCAAGCAGCCTCTTAGACCGTTTTCAAGACGGCCAAATCCATCTGACTACGTGCAAAACCCTGGGTGCGATGGTATTTTCAAGGCTGGCAACAAGCATTTTCCACCCAAATGCTGGAGCACAGCACTGGGCTCTAGCAAGTCAGTTCTCACGTGGAAGCAGGAGATACTACAAAGAATTACATTTATCTGGAGTTTTTTTTTTTACAAATAATGGACTTGACTCTGCCAGAATGGAGAAAGACCAAGTACGATGTGTTTGCTTATGGGGCAGGCTGTATGAAAATCTGGCACTTCAAAATCTGGCAAAGTAGTGTTGGCTGCTGGATAATAAAAAGAGCATCTTTAAGGTGAAAGGAGATTTACTGCTGATTGGCTGGCACTCGGGAAGTGGCATTTCTGAATAAGCATCGCATAACCAGTGGAGCGTTTTGTCATCAGTAAAAAGGATGGCAATGCATTTGTCTGATGGACTATTCTGATATAACGAGGTAAGATTAACACGAGAAATAAAAACATGATAACATGATAGCATGCCATGATGCTACACGATTCAATAAAAATGGTTTCTTCTTAGAAGACCAGGCCTGAGTTTTCTCCTTAGCCCTAGAAATTGAACTCTGTGCCCTTCAGCTCTCTTTTGGGGTCAGAGGCAGGACACGGATGGGAACAGAAGGGACCAGGAGCTGAGGACCCTTGGGTCGGGATTGGCTGTGTCCCCACGGGGCCGCGAGCCAGCGTTTCTCACTATGGAGGACAAACGACAGGTGACACTTGTCTTGGGCTGGTGGGCAGAGAGAGACTCATTAGGGTGAGAGTCTCAGGCTTTGTTTCTCAGGCAAGACCTAGAAGAAATCGAAGGCCCTCATCGGCCATTCCACCCCGGTATGCGTGTGACCACATCATGGGAAGATGGAGAAGGTGGACGTCAAGGAGAAGCCGGCAGTCTGCGGGCTCCCTGCCCCCACCCGTTCCCAGCACGTACCCAGTAGAGGACGTCGGTCCAGCCCTCCATGGTGATGCACTGGAACACGGTCAGCATGGCGAAGGCAAAGTTGTCGAAGTTGGTGATGCCGTGCTTGGGCCCATCCCAGCCCGGCTTGCACACCGTGCCGTTCTGGCACTGCCGCCCGTGGCCCGTCTCCAGGGCACAGGGGGAGGGGTCGTCTTCTGCTGGGACATCTCAAATGGCCGGGGGAGAAGAGAAGGAAGCAGGGGGTGGGGGGAGAGGGACGGGCAGAGAAAGAAGAGAGAAGTTAGAGAGAAAAGTGATGGGCGAGGCTGGTGGGACAGCAAACGACCCCAGCGGCAACAATGCAGAACACAGTTACATCAATGCCCCAGACACGAAGCGAACGACACAAGCACTAGGTATTCATTCTGTGTGGTCATCAACTTAGAAGGTCAGCGCTTTCAGCTAATTGTTGTAAAACTGTTTTCTAACCTCGGTCATTGATTTCAAAGACAGGAGGGCTGTTGGCTGTCAAATGGGCGATGAAAACATAACTATGATGCAACCACTCTGAGTGTAAAACATCCTGGAACATGGTAGTGAGTCCTCATCTTCTTTTTTTGGTGGTTGAGTATCTGTAGAAATTTCTGCTGGAATGCCAGAGTTTAGGGCGAGGGCATTGTTGATTGGAAGGTTCTTTCACGTAATTGGCCAGAGGTTCCGCCCAGTGATATTTTCTGACTCCACATGGGTCCATGACATATTACACAATGCTTTACCAGGGATGCAAGTCACTTTACAGTGGACGCCTTCTTGATGAAGGAAGGAAAATAAATTCTGATGGCGGGAAAAGTACCTACTGCAGAGCTTTATCCCAGCCCCTGAGCACAAACGCCACTGCGGTATTTTGTGCATGTTGTGTGCAAACTTGTGGACCGCCCTTTTCTCCAGCATTAGGACCTTTCAGAAGAGAAGACCTGTCTTGATCTCAGGACAGAGTGGCGTGGGTGATGGGGAGGACGCTCCCCAGGTATGGAGCACTCTTGGCTTTTTCAAGAAACAGCATAACATCTCCCACGGCCCCAGGCTGTGCTCGGGCCAGGAATAGCTGCTAGGAAATTAGTGAGTTAAGATATTTGTCGTGCAGAGATCATTGGTAAATTGAACTTAGACTTGGCTGAGTTAAGAATTTCCATTTTGGTAAAATACTGAGAGTCTTGGTCCCAGCTGCGGGAGGTAACAATGTGGAATTCACTGAAGTTTGTGAAATTAAGGACATCGTCTTATGCTTGTAGGAAGAAACAGTAGTAAACAGAATGGACCTTAGTTCTAACAAACAGATGACTGCCTCCGACTTCAGTGAAGATGTGCCCCCAGAGAAAGAATTTGTTTGTCATCACTCGTTTGGGGATTCCAGGCCACCAGGGTCCTCTCTGGTTTGTTTTTTTTTTTTTTTTTCTTTTTGCGGTATGCGGGCCTCTCACTGTTGTGGCCTCTCCCGTTGCGGAGCACAGGCTCCGGATGCGCAGGCCCAGCGGCCATGGCTCACGGGCCCAGCCGCTCCGCGGCATATGGGATCCTCCCAGACCGGGGCACGAACCCGTATCCCCTGCATCGGCAGGCGGACTCTCAACCACTGCGCCACCAGGGAGGCCCTCCTCTCTGGTTTTAAATGTACCCAAGTAAACATGGGGCGAGGACCTCTGTACGGAGACTGGGTTGCTGGGCTGTTTCTCGGTTTGTGGCTTCAAATCGCAGCTGCTCAGGAGGAAGATAGCAGAGGAATATTAATCCTTAACTAAGGGGTGACTCCTAGGGAGGTGGACTGAGCTGAGTGGTTGGAGACACATGCTGACTTGTGTCCTCTTGGCTTTTCCCTTTCTCTCTCTTTTCTTTTTTTTTTAAAATAAATTTATTTTATTTATTTATTTTTGGCTGCATTGGGTCGTCGTTGCTGTGCGCGGGCTTTCTCTAGTTCCGGCGAGTGGGGGCTACTCTTCGTTGCGGTGCGCGGGCTTCTCATTGCGGTGGCTTCTCTTGTTGTGGAGCACAGGCTCTAGGAGCGTGGGCTCAGTAGTTGTGGCCCACTGGCTCAGTAGTTGTGGCTTGTGGGCTCTAGAGCGCAGGCTCAGTAGTTGTGGCCCACGGGCTTCGTTGCTCCGCGGCATGTGGGATCTTCCCGGACCAGGGCTTGAACCCGTGTCCCCTACACTGGCAGGTGGATTCCTAACCACTGCGCCACCAGGGAAGTCCCTCTCTCTCTTTTCAACAGCTTCACTGAAATATAATTTACATGCCGTACAATTCATCAGTGAACACGGACAGCTCAGTTATTTTTAGTAAATTTATAGAGTTCTCCAGCCATTGCCACAATGCATTCGGAAACGCTTCTGTCGCCCCAGATTCCTGAGGCCCTTCTCCCATCCAGCCCTGGCAGCCACACCTGCTGTCTGTCTACAGATCTGCCTGCCTAGGAATCTCATATCGACAGAATCACACACGAGGTGGCTTTTTTCACGTAGCATCGTGTTTCGAGATCTGTTCCTTTGCACGGCCGTACATATTACTGTGCGTTTATCTGCTCGCCCGTTGATGGACAGCTGGCCTGCTTCCAGGCGGGGGCCACTGTGAGCAGCTCAGCTCCTGGGTTGTTCCTGGCCTGGTGATTTAGGTTGTGTGCCTGTGTGATGACCAAGGTGCTCCCTGGTCCCTGAACTGTACAGGGGACAACAGCGTCCCCATCATTTCCTACTCTGGGGTCTAACCCCCAGGAAACCTCCATTCGCGTAATGGAACTCCAGTCATAGTTTTTTGTGACTTTTGACATTTTGAAATCTTTGGAGGTTTGGATGTGAGATTAAGTGATGGGAGGCTATAAAAGGATGGAACCTGAAAAGTGAATCTCAGACCTAAGGAATATATAAGAAAGTGGATAACAAGCACCTAAAAACTGAGAGTAGGTGGACTGAAAGCCAAGAACCAAACAGATCATACATTCTGTTGGGTCTCACTTGCCTAGTGACCCGCTTTCTAGAATGATGTGTTCAGTCACTGTGACAAAAGTGCTGGGATCGGGCTTCCCTGGTGGTGCAGTGGTTGAGAGTCCGCCTGCCGATGCAGGGGACACGGGTTCGTGTCCCGGTCTGGGAAGACCCCACATGCCGTGGAGCAGCTGAGCCCGTGAGCCATGGCCGCTGAGCCTGCGCATCCGGAGCCTGTGCTCTGCAATGGGAGAGGCCACAACAGTGAGAAGCCTGCGTACTGCAAAAAAAAAAAAAAAAAAAAAGTGCTGGGATGATGGAAGATGAGACAAAAGAGAAGGTGAACAAAATAGAGGGAAACTTGTGTTTCTTTTTCTCCGGTCTTGCTTTCTAGTGCAATAAAGGTCCTGTTAATCTTTGCACGATGACTGCTAACCTGATAGTTTCCCCTGCATCTCAATTCTTGAAAACAGGCAGAAGTGAGGAAAAGGTGAAGGCTGCCAAAGGGAGTTCTAAGTGTCCTCAAGGAAGGAAAACATATTTGGGGGCTTTACAAATGTATGTTGAAAAGAAAACGGCGTCCAGGGGACATGATCTCCTTAATAAAAGAGAGAGGATGAGATTCAGAAAGATGGTCTACAGGATCCAGTGCCACTCTGCTATTTTAAGTCTGTCTTGAACAACAATAAAAAAAAAAGATGTGAGAACAATTAAGCAGCCATAATTATCTGGTAAAAATAGGTAACTATAAAAAGCACTAAAGGGAACACCTGAAAAATGTGAGCACACGCAAATCAGTGGGTCCCGGCGACATGCACTTGAGGGGGAGGGGAAATGAACTTGAACGTGAAGATGTGTTGGATTCTCAGCAGGGCCATGAATTCCCAGAGAGGAAAATGGGAACACCAAGTTGGAGAAAGGGCCAAAGCCATACGGGCTCCCCGTTTTAAAACAGAAATGAAGAGAGGTGGGGTCATTCTGGAAAGTCCAAATTAAGTTTGTGGTAAAAGAATGGAGACACAGATGAGGAGAGATTTTGGAAGTGCAGCTAATACCCAACAAGGGCACGAAATCCGGGATAGCGCCGGCGAGGGCTTCCCAGAAGAAATCACCAGAGACAAAACCAATGACTTTTTGAGGCCCCAACTTTAAGGAGTGGATAGACTGAAAGTGATTCCATGTCTGGGTTTCAGCCAACCACTTCTCTGCCAGTCTCAGGGGTAATTATCGTGCCTGGGAGAGCTATTCAGAGTGACCTGGCTCGGACTGCGACCAAACAGATGGGGCGACCAGAAACAAAAAGGACGGACATATGGTGATGTATCTGTTGAGGAACAAGGAAGGTGCCTTGCAGATGCCTCCGGGATCGGGGGAGATCTCCTCTCCTGGGACCACATCTGCAGGGGCTGGAAGGGGCAGCCTGGAGGCAGAACAGTGGTACACCGGCAGCTGCAATGCTTTCTGGTATGGATCTGATAGGAAGCATGGCTCCAAATCCAAGGTACCCTGAAATCTACAAATTCACAGAATAATCCCAAAGTGTAAAAATAATCTGATGTCAGTTCCATAGAAAAACCAAGAGGAGGACTCACAAGTGCTTTTGCATAATCTAAGTTTGCAGAAAAATATAGGAATTCACTCCAAAGTCTAAAATTTAAAAAAGACACCCATTCCAAAGGTGATGCAAACGTCTCCAAAACACATGGGGATTGTTTTCAGTGATCGCAGGCTGCGGGTCCTCTACTGTCCGGCTGTGCTGAATGCGTCCGGATTCCTGTACACATCCCTCTTTGTCAGCGTTGATCAGTGTGTAGACGGAAGGGGCCCCCATGACACGAGAGGGTCCCTGGACGGCCATCAGGCGCGGTTCAGGTGCAGGCAGTGAGTGAGCGCCCGAGTGCAGGGTGCTGGGCGGAACGGCCTCTGCAGCGTGTCCGGGGCATCCTTCCCGCGGGAGGCCGGCTCCACGCACAGAGAGGTCCCTTCCTGGCGGGGCTGACGGGGCTCCTCTCTCGGGAGCGCGTCCCCGGGGTCTGTCCTCGGGCACCCTGGCTCCCCGGGCTGATGGTGTTTCCAGGGATGGGGACCACTTCTCTTCCGAACCTGGTGGGGTGGGGTCGGGGGGAGGTAAACCCATCACATAAATAATCCGGGCTTTTTCTGGGAGGAAGCAGGAGGTGTCTCAGTTGCATTTCCTGGTCTGCTTACCCTCAGGGATGGACAGTAGTGTGTTCCGAGATTGGCCATCCACTCGGCCAGGCCAGTTCTGCTCTGTTTCTTGAGATCACAGAGGCCGCGGAAGGTCTCGGCAGCCTTTCCTCCGGCCACCCTCGTCCGGCACAGAGGAGCCCATCACCCTGTCCATCGCGCCCACCGTTTTCTGGCTGTTTGAGGCCACTGAAGGCAGGACCACAAAGTCAGAGACTTCCAGGCGGTGCGGGCACACCCTGTAGGATCCTGCCGACTGTGGAAAAGCTACTTTGACTGCTTCCCCGTCGGATGGCAGAGACCAGGGGCGGTGTGGGAGCAGCTCTCCCGCTTAGCGAGGACAGACGCGTGGAGGCGCAGCCACTCAGCACAGAGTCTCACCGCATCTCCCCACCACACCTCTGTGCGCAGGTGAGAGCCACTGCACCGCCCATCACCCGGCTGATGGGGCCTTTCGGACCCGGCATCCCCGCACCGGCCTGAGGAGTCTGGGTCAAACGGGTCGTTGGCCATTTCAGTACAACAGCATAAATTTTAGACATTCTGTGGTGGTTCTGAAGCAGGTCTTAGAATGAGCTCTAAGGAAGCCACACAATTAACATAAATTTATTGTTTCAGGGCAGCTACAGACTGAGCCCAACAAAAGGAAGGATCTGAATTAAAGGGGAGAATATTATTCATTGCATTATTGGGTATTTCTTTAAGCAAGGCTGGAAACCTCAGAATTTTAACTCAAGTCAAGATCTAATTCCTTCAATTTTAAGACAGTTTCATTTTTTAACGTGACAGTTTATTTTATATAATAGGACCCAAGAAATTCTCCCTACAGTGAAAAAGTGGTCTCCTCTTAGACTTGTCATCAAAGAAGTAAAAACGATTGCGTGAGTCTGTGACTATAGGTTTATAGTTTTGGGTTTCTGTTTTGACTGTGGCCACGTGCAAACACCCAGCCAGTCCGTCCAGATCACTCAGATCAGGGGATCCATTTTGGTTTCTGAATATGATTAATCCATTTCACTCCCTCCTGTATGGATGCTCCCCCTACCCCCAGGGCGGGGGGTCACGTTTAATTTACTGCCTGGGCTGAGCAGGACCGTGAAGCAGTGGACGCAAAGGGGAAAGAAGGTCTCTCAATGCTTCAGACAGATGCTCCCCTCTCTGCCCTAAGGTGCCAGAAACTAAGAAGAAAGATCTTGTTGTTTGAAAAAAAGGCACATAAATCGAACATGGCTAACCCCTTTCGGGGGTATTTTTTTTTCAAACAAGTTCTTGTGTTAAACTACTTTGTTTAAAAGCCATGTTGATCTCTGTTTAAATGTTTTCTTAAAGGTCCAGCTGAGACTTCAGTAGCTGAAGAGAGCAGCTTGCCACATGTTGGTCAAGTCCAAAGTCCAGTCCTACCGGCGAGAGCTCAGCGAGCAGCAGGGCTCGTTGAATGCGCTGATTTATGGAAGGGACGCAGAGAGAGGGTGTCAGACGGGACGGGCTGGCAGATGCCCGAGGTACAGACACACCTCCTGGAGGAAAAGGAGTTTTCCTGCTGGCCGTCCTCCCCTCCTGGACTGGGGGCCCCGGACGGGAGGCAGAGACACCGAGACGGAGGACCCAGGGCTGTGACGGGAGAGCCACCAGCTGAGGGCAAGGCCTCCCCCCGAGGGCACTTTGGTGACAAGCTACACGGGGGACAAGGGGGCAGAGACATACAGTCCCCAGGTTAGCTCCGATTCTTAAAATATTCAATGTTGGCTAGGCGCCTCGTTTAAAGAGTGCTTAGCAGTGCCGGACAAAGCTTGTGTTTAGCTATTTTAACAGAGACTCATTTTAGTAAAAACAAAAATTAGAACCGAGGGGAAAAAAATACAATCTCTGCCTCTCCTGGCCGTGGAAACACGGGCACCCGGCGGCAGGGCCTCCCCAGCCGGCCGTGGGCGGATGGCGCTCCCCTTACCTGCGATGCCCTCCAGGTTGTAGCAGGTCTTGTGCATCTTCCCCATGAAGAGCTCCAGCCCGATGATGGCGTAGATGATGATGACGAACAGCACAAGCAGAGCGATGTGCAGCAGGGGCACCATGGCCTTGATGATGGAGTTCAGGACCACCTGGAGACCTGCAACGGCAAGGCTGACTCTGTGCACCTGCCGCTCCCCGGGGCTCACGCCGCCTGCTCAGCCTCTCCCGCCGACGGGTCTCGCACCCCGGTTTCAGGTAAGGGAACCAAGGCGCCAGCTTACACGGTCAGAGTGCCACCCCGGGGGAGCTGGATCCGGGTGGGCCTGACCCCAGACCTCCCTGGGAGCCACCTCCAGACGGAAGGACAGGCAGATGCTGTCCTTCTAAGGGCATTTCAGTTGGCGAAGATGGAGACAGTCCTAGAGACGGATGGCGGTGATGCTGGCTTCGTGCCACTGAACTGTGCGCTTAAAAGTGGTTGGGTGGGAGGGAGGGAGACGCAAGAGGGAAGAGATGTGGGAACATATGTATATGTATAACTGATTCACTTTGTTATACAGCAGAAGCTAACGCACCATTGTAAAGCAATGATACTCCAATAAAGATGTAAAAAAAAAAAGTGGTTAAATGGGACATTTTGGTTTGCATCTATTACCACAATAAATTGTTTTTCAAGTACCCAGATCCCTTCAGGGAAAAAAGAGTGTAAGTAAAAAACATTCTTTCGCAGCGGGTCTTGTCTGCACGCCCCAAGGGTGAACCATAAAGCTGAACCATAAGTATCAGTCCAGAATGTCCCTTGTTTAAACGAGATGTTGCACACGGTCATTGTAAACGGTGGTTACCCTCAAGCCCCCAGGTCTACCCCAGGCCCCAGAAAGGCGCTGTCTCCACGTCCCAGGAGGGAAGTGGGGGAGGGTCGGGCTCCCCTCCCCACAGCGGGGGCCTGCTTTAGACACAGCACAGCAGGACCTCCTCCTCTGATTCACCCCCTGCGGGCCACCTTTTGTGTCTCTCACTCGCCCACCAGCCACGGACACCCTTCCACCTCTCCCGCACTGGGGGCGTCACCCCTGCTCACCCACCGCCCTCAGTGCTGGTGAATGAAGGCTGGGCACCCTGTCCCCAGGCCCCAAGGCGGTCCCCGGGCCTTTGTGACCTGGAGGAGTGGGGTTCACAAGTCCAATTCGGAGAACTCGCCCCAGCCATTAAGCTGAGACGGGGAGAGGAAACCAAATAAGAGAAATGCTAGGATAATTTCACCTGTGAATTAATGCGAGAGCTGGGCCACCTCCCAGTAGAACAAGATGCTTTCAGATCCAAATGACTCTGTTAATTAGCAGGTTGTACACACATTTGGTGAAGGGTGTGGAGCCACGGAGGAAGCTGACAACCGGGCCGCACAGCGACTTTTGGGGTGTCTGCTGGGGCGAGCGCCCCAAGTGCTGCTCACAGGAGATGGAGGTCCCCGGATCCGGCTGCCCAGACCACGAGGGGAACGCAACCAGGCCTTCAGTGCCACGTGGCAGTGAATGGGGGGGCACGGGATGGGGAGACCTCCTCCTGCCCTACAAGGCCCTGGGCGTGGGTCCACCCTGTGCCCCCGGCCCTCGCTCCCTGGACTCCTGGTCAAACAGCGTCTCTTTTAGACTCAAACCTGCCATCCTTCGACGCGGGGCCATTGTCGGCGCTGTGCCCTCGGCCTGGAACGCTTTTCCGTAATTCCCTCCAACGTTCCCTCCCGCTCTCAGCCCCAGCATCCCTCCTCCGGGGACCCTTCCCCAAGCTCCCAGAGCAGAGACGTCTCCTTTCTTACATGTCTTCTCAGAATCAGTTCCTTTGCTTTGGAGCGTGAGTCTCCCTTTGGAATTACATGTTCATTAAGTGGCTTTCAAACATTTATACCCGTCTCCCACGTCAGGCTGAGTTTTGTGAACGCGGGGACTGTGGTCTCTTCTGGCTGTTTTATCGCTGAGGCAGCGCTGCAAACAGACAGGCGAGTTTCCCGGGCCTGCAGGCCGGGCTGCGGAGAGGCCCAGAGGACGTCGCAGCGGCCCGGGCTTCGTCCACCGCTGGGGGCCGTCGGCGTTGCCGCCGGACGCTCTGCACCCTGCCACCCCCGGGGTTGGTGGCCTCCCCACGCCCCTGAGCACCAAGACCAGACCTGGTCCCCCAGGTTCCTTCCTCCCACTGTTACCAAGTCCTGCCAATGTGCTTGTGAAGTGTTTTACACAAGTATAAATACCGTTTACTATGTAAATAATACATGCTCATTACACAGGAGAGATGCTTATTATAGAGAAATTAGAAAACACAGGGAAGCAGGAACGAAAAGAACTCGTCCGTCGTCCCACCGCCCACAGGGGACCACTGTTAGCCTCTCGGGGTATATTTTGGACACTTTGGCCCCTGGGGTCGGCTACTCGGTGAGCTGGTCTCCCTGCCTTCTGGTGTTCATGCTGCTGTTGGGATGCTCAAGCAGAGTGTCACGTCCTTGACGCAAGTCGTCCTCCGATGCCCGGTCACCCGCCTCCGCATCCAGCCTGATGGCCCCTGACTCTGGCTCACACCTCACTCTCCAGACACAACCAAGCCCCGAGCTTCTTTGGCCACAGGCCTCCCCGCGTCAGCACAGGCTGTTCCCCCAGCGGACGCTGTTCCCTGCCTGACGCACAGGCCCGGCCTCATGTCCTCTCGTCTGTGCCCCGCGGCACACGGCAGGGACTCCGCATGCAGGCTGCCTTCAGGAAACCGCTCCATTCAAGGATCTTCAGGAGACACCGAGGTGTGTCATCGGGAAAAGACGGACTCGCGGAGTAGGAAGGGCACAGGGGGCTGTCAACGACCTTCACAGGATTTAACCTGCTGTTCTGGGGAAGAAGAGCTGGCAGAGTTCTGCGTAACTATGGGGATGGAGCCAGGACCAATCAGGAAGATTTAGGTTCAACACAAAAACGGTCCAAGAAACAGACCTAAGGTGGAGCAGGGTGCTCCAAGAGGTAGTGAGCTCCCCATCCTCAGAGGGATGAGAGCAGCGACTGAATAAGCTCTTGGAGGAGGAGTCTTGGTGGGGATGCAGCCAGAGGGTGAAGGATAGCCTCGGGGCACCGAAGCCCCCAGCCCTCATCGACCTGTAATGAAGACTTACTAGGGGCAGGTGGATGACCCCAATTTCCCCGGCACAACCTGGGGAAGTAGGTACTGTCATTAACCGTATTTACAGAGGAGAAGCGCGAGTTCCGGAGAGGTTAAGTGGCCTGCCCATGGCGTCACAGCTGCTGGCAGGGGTGGGCACAGGGCTTGGTGCCACGTGGCCTGACTCCAGGCCTGGGGCCATACGACAGGGCTAAACGCCTCCCGTGGGCCCTGGCCCGGGGCTCTCGGCCTCCACGATCCACGTCTGTGAAGCGGTGGCACATGATCACGACATCTGCTGGGCAGGCGGGGGGCTCATCCTGCTGCCAGGGGGCACCCCACGGCCTCCGAGGCCCTGCCTGCCATCCTCACCGCCGGCCCGGGTCGGCACCCCAGAGCCCCCTCTCCAGCCCCCCGCACGCAACTGGCTCTCAAGGCCTGCGTCTCAACAGCTTCTCCTCGGGTGGCCTCACAGCTGTCCCCGACACAGCGACCTCTCTGCACCCAAGTGCTCTCCTCTGACGGGCCGGTGATGGGGTCCCCGCGGGAGCCCTGGGTCCAGGCCAGCCTGGCAGAGCAGCTGCGGGAAGGTGTCCCGTGGACACGAGATCACTAAGGGCCACACCGACGGTGAGTCTGTGTTCCGGGCCCTAAACCAGGACGTGAGACACATTTCACGTCCCAACTATTCGGACTCCACAGTTCCAGCCAAGTGGCAGGAAAGCACTGAGAAATGACCGAGGAGGCCTGATCACAGCTCCACAGGGGAGCGATACTGAGAATCAATGAAGCGGGCTGAGTCTGGGCTTGGCAGGGTGGTGGCGGGTACAAGCTTCTCAGCAATGGGGGCTAAGTCGGCCAGAACAGGAGGATGCTGGGGCCACCGGCCTCGATGCATGCATTTTCACTTACACACAGTCATCTGCTGAGCTATGTTCCACGGGCCACCTGCTCCCCGGGGTCACGGGCTCCCTCTTGTAAAGGAGGCCAAACATGAATCAAAGAACCTCACAATCGGTACAGAATCTCAAACCACTTGAGTGCTTTCGAGGAAGAGACAGGGTGTCCTGAAGGCCCCCCCGCGGCCGGAGGGCGGAGCAAGGTGTCCTCGGGGCAGTGACACGTGAGCCGGAGGCCGAGTCTGGGGTGACGAGGACCTGGCCAGGCGGGCAGCGGGTGGGTCCGGCAGGGGGGCTTGTGCCTCCCCGCGGAGAAGGCCATCTGCCCAGCTGAGCAGGGACACCTGGCCCCCCACCGTCTGTCTGCCTCATGTTTCCCTGGGCTTTGTTCTGCCTCTTAGAAGAAATACCTGGAAGATTTGGGAACCCAGTCGACCGCTTCTGTGTGAATTGTGAGGAAGCCGACGTCACTTTCAGAGAAAATGACTCGGGCAGCACAGAGGAAGGCGCTCCCGACGCCGGCTGTCCTCGAGTGTACGGTGGAGGCGGAGCCCCTCCTGCACCGTCCAGAGAGGAGCCGCGGGACCCAGACGAGGAGGGGCCTGGCGTCGAGGAGGGTGCCGCGGACCCAGGAAACCCGGATGGACGGCAAGTCCCTGCAGTGTCACACCCGGAAAAGCTCTTCCAAGACGGGATGACCCCGGGCCAGACGCAGCAGCGCTTTCCCACGGAGCTGCAGCCCCACCGGCCCCTCTGCTCTCGGGGGGCCCAGCGCCCCTGCTGCCCTGGGAGGCCTCAGCCACTCCTAGACAGCCATGGGGCTGTCGCCGCAGCCGGGTCACATCCCTCTTTGTCAGGTGCAGTCGGTAAAGCCCCGGATACAGAAAGCACTCCCGCTCGCGGGTGCACGGACGACAGCTCTCTTTACCAAGCTCTGACTCTGCTTTTTCTTGGACACGGCATCGCTGCAGAGAGCGCGGCAGGGCCGCACCTGCCCCCACGGGGAGCCCACGTCACTCCTTCCAGAAGCAGGAAACGCCCCCCGCAGGGTCCTGCCACCACGTGCCCAGTGGGGCGGCTCAATGGCAACCCTCCCCCTTGATGGCGGCTGTCGTCACCCCGTGGACGGACCGAGCTTGCGGCCTCAGAGGTGCTCACGGCCACCCGCTGGCTGACCCACGCCTCTGCCACTGACATCACTGTCCTCGACAGGCTCAACGCCACCGATTTCTCCCTTCTTTGCAAACCTCTCTCGTCCTTGTCTCTGTGATGCTGTACAATGTCAGCTCTTCCCACTGCACAGCTGGTCTTCTGTCTCCCGTCTTCCCTCCCTCCCTCTGGACTTTTACTCCGGAGAATATTACAAAGACGAAAAGGATGCAGTCCCTGCCCAGGAGGGGCATCAGCTACAGGGGAGGCAAACGTGGAGACAGCTAATCGCAGAAGCGGGTGACAGTGGGCCTAAGAATGAAGCCCAAAGAGACGTGGATGCACAGAGGAGGGAGAGGCGGCCTTGACCTGGGAGAACAGCAGACGGTTCCCCGAGGAGGGGACGTGTGAGCCCTCAGGCGTGAAGCTTCTCTCTGCCCCTTTCTGGTTTGTCTTCTATCCTCTGTGTCTGTCTCTCTAAACTCTTTCTCTCTAAATTCTCTCTCTCAGGAAATCCATTCACTTCACTCTCTCCTAAAGGCTCAAGTCACCACCATTAGGTGAGTGTGAATTCGCAACTACACACCCTCTTGCTCTCTCTTTTGAATTCAAGCCTTGTTACTCCACAGGCTTACTGGATCTTCCACCGGCTTGTCCAACCAGCTCGTCACACTCCAGAAACACAGCCCTGAACTCACAGCCTCCCCCTAAAACCGCTCCCCACAAGGCCCCACACTTGGCAGTCGCCTGGCTTACTTCCTCAGCAAACGCATACAGTGCTTCATCCACGGCGCCCGTCGCATCTGCCCTCCCAGCGCAGCCACTGCTGTCCTCACTGTCTCCCGCCTGGACTGGTGACCGGGCTTCCTGGTTCCAGTTCCCACCCACCCCAACGCATTCTGCAGCCCTGGCCCATTGCTCACCCTAAGATGGCCCTGCTCGGAAACCTGCAGTGGTTCCATCATAAAAGGCAGACTTCAAACCCCCTTCTGCGCGAGCTGAACACAGTAGGTGCTCAAAACTTGTTTGCAGAAAGAATGAAAACAGGTTACAAGCAGCAGGACGGGGGGTTCCAGCAGGAAACAGGTGGTTCCCAGGAGCGGGAAGCAGAGCAGTCTGCCGGGGGCGGGGCTTGAGGGGAGCAGCTGGATGGCCTGCAGGGAGGGTCTGGGACGTGAAAACCGTGTCATTGGCTGAACCCGACTGGAAGGCAGAGGGCAGGCAGCCTTTGATGTAGCCTAGTGGTGAGCCCCACAGGCCAGAGAGCAGCAGAGTGGAGAAGGTGGAGAAGGGCTATGACAGCAAATGGACAATGCGGGGCAGACAGGACAGTGAGCACAGAGTGGTCGGCTTTCTATGTGCACCATCATTGCTCTAGTAAACCAGGAGCTTCTGAGTTCTGTGAGCCAAGTCCTCTCTTAGGGAGGGTGATCAGATAAACGTCCTCTGGCTCTAACTCACTAGCCACCTCTGGGACCTCCTCTTCCACGGTCATGCCTGACTGGAGTCAAGAAATGCATGTTGTATCGGTATGTGTGGTTGTGACTCTCATCATCATCACAGTCCTCATCGTCAAAAACAACATCATCACCATCAGCATCATCACCGTCATCATCTTCATCATCACCACCATCATCATTACCATCACCATCCTCCTCCTCCTCCTCCTCCTCATTAACATCATCATCATCACCAGCATCACTAACGTCATCGTCTTTAATATCATCATCACCACCATCACCATCATCATCACCATCACCATCATCAACATCCTCATCATCACCATCAACATCAGGTTGAGATGACCAGTTCGTACTGGCTAGATATTGGAGGCATGATGAATCTCACAGATCACGTTTTGTAGCTTCATTTGGCTAATGAAGCAATGGACACCTTTAATGGCCTCACAGTATTAATGGCTTTCAAGAGAAAATAGGTTTAGAGCTAGGAAGGCAGTAGTTTTCTCTTGGGTTAAGGAGTAAGCTCATCACATGGAGGTTCAAGGGTGCCTGATGGAGGGAGAAGGGCTCTGGCCTGGACGGCTCCTACAGTCTCCAGCTTCATTATTTTTTTGCCTGTTCTTATTAAGATGTCCTTATTCATTAGAGCTTTTCATTTATTTTTAATTTAACCTTTCCATCTTAATAAATGTCTGCATCCCACAAATGCTTTGGTGAGCACTAGCGGAGGGTTTTGGCCTGGGAAGGGAATGGTGGATACTGTGCTGCCTAATAAATTACCGACTAGAAGAGTAATTAAAATACCAACCTTCATGTTGAATTAATTGTTTGTATTAGCAATATGAGTTGGAAAGAACTCAAAGGAAAAATATTAAAAAATTCTGATCCGAAGTGAACAAGAGTGTTGGCAAGCCCAGCTCCCATTTCCTGAGGACCCGGCAGGAGCTGGGCGCCGGGCGGAGGGCTCTACACGTCATTTCATTGGATCCTCCAGCAATCTTGGTAAAGATAAACGGGCCGAGGCTTGGGTAAGTCCGATGACTTGTCCAGGAGCTGGAGTAAGAAACCAAGCCAGCTGACCCCTAAGCCCTCCACCCTCAGCCACCGTCCCAGCAGAAACGGGAAATGCGCCACAGACTCTGTGACCCTGCACCAGGCAGATGCCGGTACTGATCACGGCCTCTTCCCTCTGGCCCCAGATGGGGCCTCCCAGTCCTTCTCAAAAGTAAGTCTCTCACAGCAACTCTGATCCATGGGAAGTGACTGGATCATGATCTGCCACCCTGTATATGCTGCCTACCTGCTGGTGACAAACTGTCTCTTTCTGCTACAGGAAAACTAGGATGCAGGCTTCTTTTGGCACCTGCCAATGATGTAGATGCCTGGGCCTGCACTTTTTCTTCTGTCTTAGACATTCTGGGGAAAACAATTGTGAAATATACATCCAGAAAAGTGTAAAAAATAAAGGTGTTACGGTGTATGATTTATCACAAAACAAAGCCATGTATCTATCACTCAGATCAAGAAATAGAACATCACCCGCTCTATGAAGCCCCACTCATGCCCCTCCAGGTACCACCCCCTCCTACAGCAAGTTAACCACTGTATTATACTTCAATAAAAGGTAAAATGTAATTCACCACATCAGTAATCAAAATCCAGAGTCTATCAATAGATGTAGAAAAAAACCACTTCATAAGTTCAGCCTTTATTCCCCAATCTTTTACATTCTTTTCTGTATTTTCCATTCTTTTGATTCTCTGTGCTTTATTCTCAATATTCCCCCTGACCTTGCCACAGCTCAATAATTCGGTTTTCAGCTGTGCAAAACCTTTCAATCAATTCACTGCATTTTTTTTTTCTTTTCAGCCGTGCGACTTGTGGAATCTCAGTTCCCAGCCAGGGACTGGACCCAGGCCACAGAAATGAGAGTCTGGAATCCTATCCACTGGGCTGCCAGGGAATTCCCAGTTCACAATGCAATTTCATATTTGTATTGTATTCTTCATTTCTAAAATTTACATTTGGTTCTTTTCCACATCTTCTGGTTCTCTGGAAAAGTATCAACCTTGTCTTTGATCTCTTTGAATATAGTAAATATGGCTATTTTCAAGTCTATGTCTGATAATTCCAATATCTAGATTCCCTGTGGGTCTATTTCTATTGTCTATAGTTTCTGCTCCTTTTCATCATGTTATCTTGTCTCTTTGTGTACCTAGTTATTTCGTATTGTGGGTTAGGCCCTATCTTTGCAAAATTGTCTTTCAAAATAATTGGAGAACTTGATGATGTTACCTTTCTCCAGAGAGGATTCATATTTGTTTTTGTTAGGCATCTTTTCTAAGTTTTAGAAAAGAGAAGATTTAGAATATTTTGCCCAGCGATTTCTAATTGTCCTCAGCAGGACAGTTAATCCAAATTACCTCACCTGATATTTTCAGAAAGCAAAAGGGACCTGTGCTTCCTAAGGAAGAAACTCCCTAGGGAAGTCCCCTCATTACATGTGTTCCTACTGTCCCACCCCAGAACGAGGTCACTGGGTCTTTGAAACTATGGACATCTCTTAAAGTGTTGGGAAATCTCTGCCAGTCAAATTCTCTTAGTGTCAGACCCTGGACGGGACTTGTTGGAGTGAAGTTCCTGGGGACTCACTGTGTGCAGAGTGATGTGCCTGATAATAGGATTAAACAGGAGGGAGTCATGGTTTGGTTATGGCTGCTGCTGAGTCTACACCTCACCGTGTAGACGGTGTGGCTTTTAGGAAAATTGGAAAGTGTCTCCAAGATTTTGGTGGCAAGTGAGATATACTCGCTCTGAGTTATCAGGTTTTGGATGAGTCCCTAAGACAGCCCTGACGATAGCTCTTTAACTCTTTTCCAGACAAATACCATTATACCAGGCAACACACAGCTTCCTCTTCCTGGCTGTCCTTGAGGTGGAGTTTAACAAAGAACCAAGCTTGTTCATTGCTGACAACTTATGGTGATGCTACAGCCTGAATTAACCTTTCTATGCATGTTCTTAGGATTCCAGACTGACTTATTTCCAATTTGGCTCAAATCACTAAGGGATCAATAGGGACCTTGGCACTGATCAAATTTTCTATTAGGGAACATCTCCAAACGTATGCTTAGTGTTTTAAAGAGATTTCAGATTTACTGGAAAAAATGTCAGGCTATTTCCTCTCCTCCACTAATAGCTGTGTGACCTTGGCAGTCATGTCGCCTTCTTGGGTCTAGGTTTCAACATCTTGAAAATGAGGACATTGGATGAGAAGGACCACTCTGGCTCTAAAAGTTGCTGGGTTGTTATTTTCTAAATATCTTAAGAAAGATTCTAGTACCTTTCCTTCCTCCAACTACTACTGTCCCTTATCTACAATAAGTCCTCAATAAATGTGTGACAAATGAATTAATATATAACGTGTAGAATCTAATGTAGCATTATATTACTCCAGAGATAATATCATGTATAACTTATGTAACATATGTAACTTACGCCTGCTAACATACTAGTCATTCATTTTGTGATTTAGAAGTCAAGTACACTTCCACTTCCAAAAGGAGGAACTGGTATTAGATGAGCCCTTTCACCATAAACATTAAAAAACTGGACAAAAATGTTAGCGGCAGCTGTCTTCCAAAACTGAACATAAAGTAGCTCAGGCCTGTAATCCCTGAGGGAATTGAACCTCAGAGGTGAACACAATAATCACCCTGGTTCTCTGCAAATGGTTTCCTGACTGCAGCGCAAAGAGCAGACAGACCACTCCAGTCTCACTGGTCTGAGAATCTGGGCATCTGGCATGGCTGTGGTGGGACAGCTAGGTATACGGGGCCCCAGAAGTTTGTGTAGGGGTCCCCTGTGTGTCCATGGCCCTGCCAGAGTGGGGGGATCGAGTTAACATCTCATTAAGACCCTAGACAACTGATATGCCAGAAAGAGTACATCTTAGGAGCCAGGACCTTACCCCGGAGTAAGATGCCTTCTAGACCCATCCTGACAAGATGACACTGAGCTCTGACAAGATCTGAAAGGGAAACACGCTGGGAGGTGAGGGGCCTGGGCTTTTGATCAGTCTTCACCAGCAAGCATAGAACCACAAGTTCATGGCGGGGCAGCAGGTAACTGAACTGCCTGCTGAAGAGTCAACCCTTCGATCGAGGAAGGTGAATGAATCCAGGTCTGTACAGCATATGACTCATGATCCCAGTATTCAGAACAAACCACCAGATACATAAAGAAACAGGAAAACGTGACACATAACCAAGAATAAACAGCCAAAAGGGACTGAAAATGAGATTGCTCAGATGTTGGACTTAGCAGAAAAGGATTTTAAAACAGCTTAAAGAATGTGTAAAGAGTTAAAGGAAAATATATTAAAAGAATGAAAGGAGTATATGGTCTTAAAGAGAGAACAGATAGGGAATTCCACAGATAGATGGAAACTATAAAAAGGAGCCAAATGGAGATTCTATGACTGAAAAGTAACTGAAATGAAAAAGTCATTGAATAGGTTTGATGAAGATGGAGGTGGAAGAATAACTGATAGAAATTAATCTGTGGACACAGGAAAAAAGACTGAAGAAAACTGAACAAAGCCTTGGGGACCAATGAGATAATAGAAAATGGCCAAACGTAAGTGTAATTGGGGTCCCAGACAGAGAAGCGTGAGACTGGAGTTGGAAAAATATATTTGAAGAAATAATGGCCAAAAACTTCCCAAACTTGATGATGATCTCCAATTTATGGATGAATCTGAGCAGCTCAGAAAACTCTAAGCAGGACAAATATACAACAAGGCACATAATAGCCAAGTGCTGAAAACCAAAGATAGAAAATCTAGAAACAGTCAAGAAAAAAAAAGCATATATACAGGGAACCATGATGAGAATACTGGTAACTTCTCATCGGAGACAATGGAGGCCAAGAGAAAGTGGACTCACATAGGGTAGAGGGTTAAGTTAAATTATGCTAGTGTAAGGCTCTTACTTTTGTGATGGTACACTTAAAATGTGTGAGTTTTAGTGAATATAAATTATGCTTTAATAAAGCGGATTTTAAAAAATCAAGTGTGGAAGTTCCCCTTCCTCTAATCAGCCCAACTTGGAGCCTGAGGTCGGCAGACAGGGAGTTGGACCCAGACATATCAGTAGCTAAAATTTGCTGAATGCATCTTACACGCTGACCATAGTTTGGAATGCTCTGCAAGCACTTACGTATTTAATCCTCACAACACCACCACAAGGTGAGTGCAATTTTAACCCCCATTATAGATCAGGATGCTGAGGCACATAGCTAACAGGTGGTGGCCCTGGGGATTTGAACCTAAGGAGTGGGACCTCACTGTTGGCGTCCTCAGCCACTCACTGTCACAAGCCAGCAGGAGGGGACGGACCAAGCGTCACAGGCGGCTGGGGCTCCTGTCCTGCGTATCAGTCACATCATGGGACACTGACCTCGCTGTGTCTTCACTTCCTCTCCCCTCATTTCTCTTTCCAGTGTTTATAAAGCATGGGTCACGTGTAAGCCTAAGTGGCCTTTATTATGACCATTATTTTAAGTTAGGTGACAGTCACCGTGCTGTTGGTTGTAATTTCAGGTTTGGGATTTCCAGGGAAGGGCCAGCCACTAAGGAGAACCAACAATGGGGCTTCCTGAGTTCAAGAAGCTCTGTCTCCTGTGGGACCTACACCACTGGCCACAGTCCTGGGCACAGGGTCAGTGCTTGGGAAACAGCCCCCTCTGGACCGATTGCTGGGAGCTGCCGAGGGTCACACCCTGCCCAGGACTCGGGCTAGAATTAGTGATTCCAAAGGAATTCTCAGCTTACTGCTGTTCTCTGTCATTGAAGCACAGAATGATACTGCTCAGAAAAACTTAAGGGCTGAGAGAGTTTAACCCTCTCCTTTCCCAGATGCGAAAACTGAGGGTTGGAGGTTAAAAGGTAGGTCACATGTCTGGCCAGACTCAGATCCCTGGTGTCTTCACTGCAGGCCCAGAAAACCTCCCACTTCACCACGAGGCCCACAGGGGCAAGAGGACCATTCCTCATCAGCCCCTATGGCCAGGGTCCAGGGGCCATTGAAACATAAATAAACCAACACCTGAAGTATCGCCTGTCTCTGGTCTCGAGAGCCAGGCAGGCACCTGCTGTCAAGCTGTGTCTCCTCCAATGACAGAGGCCTGTGTCCTACAGGGGGTGTCCCTGCCCTGGAAAACAGCCTGAGCCCACCTCCCTTCACGGCTCTGGGAGAAGCACTCGGGGCCATACCTGCTTGTCTCTAAATTAGGGCTCCTGTCCCCGCCTTCCCGGACCACTGGGCCATTTAACCCGCCAGTAAAGCTCTTGGAGCTGAGAGCCTGGCACAGATGTCCAAAATTGCCTTTAGCTGGTGGTAACCCTGACATTTATCACCGCCTACGTTTTGTTCTCAAATCAAAAGGGGACATTTTCCTCCTGGGGGAGTCTGTGCACCTCAGTAAACAGGAGAAGTTTCTTGCTCAGTATGATTTTTTAGCTGCTGCAGGTAGAGCACAAACAACGGGGTCTTTCCTGGTTTAGTCACGTGCTGTCACTGATACTCAACAACTTCTCCATCAGACTCCATGGCAGCAGGACTGGAGCTTTTGGAACGTGCTCCCTGTTTAAACGATCTTGCTTTGCTGTGTTCCTTTTCTTAGGCCGGTCACTGTGGCTCATCACCACCCAGAAAGCCTCTCGTCAAGGGGTGGGTTTACAAGACTCTTTGTTGTCACGGGGCTTTACAGGTTAAATCTCCCCCCTTTCCATGGAATACCTGGCATTCATCCCACTTGGTAGGTGGAGAAACTGAGGCAAAGCACAGAGCAGGGAGCAGAAAGGTCAGCGGCAGAGCCGGGACTGTGACTGTTCCCTCCCAGCCCCCGGAGCCTGGGCCCCTGGGAGACACCGGCAGGGGCAGGAGCCAGAGCTGCCAGATGGGGGGAGGGGATATGGCTGTGGCTCAGGAATCCGCGTGGGAGGGGCGAGCGTGGATGCCTAGCTGCCTGGATGCACGTGAGGGGTGCTGGGGCCTGGGTGAGGTGTGCGGGACCCCATCCTGAATTCTGCCCTGCTCCCGAGGGGCAGGCCGGCCCCGGGGAGCCGACTTCAGCCTCCTCTTCCCGCAGATGCCAACCTGTTTGGAATGTTAAGAGGCCAGGCTATGCACGGCGTCCCAAAGGGCTCTGTGGGCTGCGGGGCTGGGAGGTGGGGGGCACCCACACCCCCTGGCTTTGCGTCCCCCTCGGGGCGGCTGGGAGTCACGTGTGTGAGGGGGCTCTGCAAGCTCCGAGACCACCAAGCAGGGGTCCATCATGACCGCCATCACCTTCTTACAGACGGTGCAGGGTCCCGGGTGCCAGGCGGCTGTGTGACGGCGAGGAAGCCACTCAGCTCATCCAAGGCAGCGTCCCCATCTGCAGGGTGGACACTTGGTTGGACCGGATGCCTGAAGTCCCTTCCCACTCAGACACCCTGACTAAGAATCGCACCGTGAGATGATGGAAGGAATAAGGTTTTATCACTTCCTCTTTCTGTGAAAGAAGCGGTGGAGGAAGGTTCCTGAACGGGGTGGGCAGTGGCGGGCAGCCTTGGCCTGTGAGAAGCAGGGGGAGGGATGGACCTGCGGGTGGCCCTTCTGCACATGCCCCGTCCTGGTAAGTGTCCCTCATTTTGGATAAGGTTCCATGACATTGAAGACCCCTTTAGGACAAAAGGGATGAAAAGGCAGAGGAAGCAAAGCAGAAAGTGACGGGGAAGAGGACCAAGTCCAAGGAGATGGGGGAGGAGGAGGGGTGGGGGGGAGGCGGGACGGCCTGGCACCGCGCGGGTACTGGCGGGCGGAGGGGGAGACCGTGGGGCAGGAAGGAGATCTGGGGGCTCCGCAGCCCAGGCCCTCCTGGTTGCAGGCGGAACAGAGGTGCAGAGGGGGGACAGACCTGTCCAGGGGCAGCGGGCTGGGCAGGGGTGACGGTGGGCTGCCATCCAATGGGCTGCGCACCTCTGGCTTATGCACCAGCCCCGCCTGCGTCACGTGGGCTCTTGACGGGGTTACGTCACATGAACCAGGAGGATGGGAGGTGGTGACACGGCAGCAGGAAAAGTGGCCGGTGGGCAGGAAGCAAGGTGGATTCGAGCATCTGCTCTGAACAGGGCTCTTCCCTGGGACTCGGTTTCCAAAATTTGTACATTTCAGGCCTGAGTCTGATTTGATTTGCAAGTATCAGCTCCGGATGGACTTTCCCTTGTCAGCTCTGGAATGGTGAGATGTCCTCGGATAGGAGCTGCCTGCTGGGACCATCTCTGGTGCCAGGGCCCTGCTCTGCTGCAGGCCCTACTACCGGGCACGGGACACTGTCCCCGAGCAGGATTGCAAATCCCGGTGGCCCAACTTCCCAATGAGCACGTATCAGGCAGGACAGCAGGACCGCTTCTGAACCATCAAAGTGTGGAAACACTCGGGAAAGTTGCTTCCAGCAGCTCTAATCTGCTCCCAATGGGTATAATTACCTGGCAGTCTCTCTAATCACGGCGGCCAATCTCCCAGCCACTAAGCCCCAGGAGGGGAGCCCATTCTGGGGAGAAACTGCCTCGCAGGATGAGGAGGGTTCACGTGGGTACTTGGGCACTCGGGCGAGGTTTTAAATTTTGCAGCAGGAATTTTACATTCAAGAATCTGCTCTATCAAGAACAATAAAAAGAGGGCCAGGGTCGTACAGTGGGAGGTTAGTGAGAGCAGGACGCCCGGGCTGGCCTCCGCTGGGGGCTGTGTAGGTGGAGCGGGGGAGGTTCTTTGGTCTGGCTCTGCCCAGCTGGCTGTGTCCAGGGTGGATGGATGAGCCCCCTGGAATTCAAGGTGCACCATCCGTTCTGATATTCTTTAGGTTTCCCAGACATTTAGCTGTCTCTCTGCAGTGCAGTTTTTGAATATTTCTAACGGGGAGGAAAGAGCATCACTGCTTGGGAAAATGCCATCCTGGCGTGGCGTCTGGGACAACCCCCGACCCGTCTGCTCCCTGCTGACCCTGGTTCTCACTACCTCCTCCTCTGTGATGGACATGTTCATGCAAAACCTCGTGCTGGACTGGGCTGGTCTGCATCGGTGGCCCCCCAAACTAGGTTTTCACCCCAAATGTCCTTTCATCTCCAGCCCTGACCGTTCTGCATCAACCTCAGGCTCAGCTCAAATACCCCTCCTCCGTAAGAAAGGTCTGGACCTGTCACCGTGCCTGGGAAACTCGCCCCTTGAGTCCATTTCATTGTTTGCACATGAGCCTCTGGTAAGCTTTGCTATTTAACTCTGGAATATTCTTTATGTTTAAAGTATATCTGTACGGAATCTTAAAAAATGGTTCTGATGAACCTAGGGGCAGGACAGGAACAAAGATGCAGACGTACAGAATGTACTTGAGGATGTGGGGAGGGAGAAGGGGAAGCTGGGATGAAGTGAGAGAGTGGCATGGACATATACACACTACCAAATGTAAAACAGATAGCTAGTGGGAAACAGCCGCATAGCACAGGGAGATCAGCTTGGTGCTTTGTGACCACTAGAGGGGTGGGATAGGGAGGGTGGGAGGGAGACCCAAGAGGGAGGGGATATGGGGACATATGTATATGTATAGCTGATTCACTTTGTTATACAGCAGAAACTAACACAACATTGTAAAGCAATTATACTCCAATAAAGATGTTGAAAAAATAAAGTATATCTGCTTTGTCTTGACAGTGCTTGTCAGATGTTTCTATTTTACATGCCTCACATCGAGTGATGGGATGTAACAGTGGCTACCATTTAACTGAGCACATACTACAGGCGAGACACTTTGCATGCATTAGCTCACTTTGTTTTCCTAGTAACATGTGAAATAGGTCCTATTATTATTCCCATTTTACAGATGAGAAAACTAAGGCACAGAGAGGCTGAGTAACTTCCCCCGGGTCACACAGGAAGTCAGGGGCAGAAGCCAGACAGTCTGATGCAAGAGCTCTTGCCCGAAACCACCACGGCTCAAGTCTCTCCCAGTGCTGTCTACGTAGCATTCAATCAACAGATATTTATCGACTGATTGGTACGTAGCATTCAATCAACAGATATTTATCGACTGATTGGTGCTGATTGTTTTCCAGAAACAGCTCTAGGCTGAGCAAAGGAAAATAGGAGGAAAGAGCCTGACCTTGCCACACGTGGTCCCCTCACTTCCCGGTGAGGAAGCAAACCCTGCTTGACAAGAAGCTGATTTCTAACCTGTGTGCCTCCAGAAATAACAGTTCCTTGAGAACCAGCTAATCTCACAAAAATTCATATCCTCGGGAGCCTTTCAAGCATCCAGGACCTTGGCAGACGGAGGTGGTGTCCTGTTGGTCTGTGTCCCCAGCACCTGGCTCACAGCAAGTGATCAATAAACGCGGATGGGGGTGGATGGGCTGCTGAGCCTGGCACCGGCCTTGCACGGATGTGGATGTTATGTGTAATGTTGACCGTCCCTGTGGCTTCTCTGTGGTGCAACATGCCTGCTTGTCTGCACCTCTGCCGAGGGACAGTGGGGCCTCACAAGCCCTGAGGACTTACTTCCTTTACTGTGGGAATTTGATGGAGCAAAGTGATCAAACCTTAGTTGCACAGCATCTCACCGAGAGCGTCAGCTGGTTTCTACACCCACAGTGAGACCCACACCCCCCGATCCCCAGCCTCCCTGTGTACAACTCCAGGGCCTCAGCCACCCTCTCTCCTCCTTCCTGATTTCCTGGCGGCACCTCCTCACTTGCCTTTCAAGGTCTGTCCTCCTCCTCCAAGAAGCCTGTCCTGA
Source organism: Mesoplodon mirus (assembly GCF_964341445.2). NCBI lineage: Eukaryota > Metazoa > Chordata > Mammalia > Artiodactyla > Ziphiidae > Mesoplodon > Mesoplodon mirus. The sequence continues at coordinate 101,704,876 of NC_138987.1, read as the reverse complement.
TCTCTATCCCCACTCCCCAAAGTACAGAGTCCCCCAAAGCACACCTGTCACAGAATTCAACACGTCGTACTCAACCTTTTTTTTTTTTTTGCACATCTCCAATTTTTGTTCTCTACCATCATTTCTATGAACATTATTTTCTTTGACAATTCAGTCTTTTTGAGAACACTCTTAGTGTCTGACTCATTTCTGTATCTTCTGAGACAGCTAGAAAAGTCCCATATGAAGTAGGTACTCAGTGGGTTTTGTTGAAAAAAATTAATAAATGACTCATGGGCTTGTACCCTCACAAGCATCTCTCTCCCTCCATAACCTGTGATCCTAAGATTTCAATGGCATTTAATACACATCTGGACGCAAAAAATAACAGTAACTTTTTGGGCTTGGAGTTTCTGGTCCCGCAAACCACCCAGTTAGCCTGTTTGTTACAGAAACAGCACCTGACTATGTACTACCTATGTGCACAGCTACACAGCACACAGTTGTCATAAAGATCAAATAAGTTAGAAGAAAAAATCCCTTCGGAAACACTAAAGGAGGCACCCGTGAACGGAAGGTCTTCAGTACCAGTGTCCCTTAGGGGTGGGCTGGTGCTCCGTCCTGGCCACGTGGAGCCCATGAGGGGCCCAGTCACCCCATAAAGATTGGCCTGGCATTTCTGTACATAATGGTAGAGGCTGAGGATACAGCAGTGAGCAAAACAAAAAAACTGTTGTCTTCATGGAGGTTATGTTCTCGTGAGGCCAGGGGTGACAAACAGATAAACGGGGGCAAGAGAGTGGAGAGAGATGGAGGAGAAATAAAGGGGGAAGGGGGCAGAGGACACGGGCGGCGGGACAGGCCCCCGAGAAGGTGCCGTTTCCGCGGACACCGAGGCCAGCCGAGCGGAGGGCGCCCGGACGGAGGTCCCACCACGTGAGCGGGCTCGGGCTGCTGCGGCACAGCTGGGGGTCGCGGGGGCTGGTGTGGGGCCGAGGAGGGCGGGGGGAGGGGAGGCTGCAGAGGGGCCTGTCTCTCAGGAGGTGGGGAGCCCGGCGGGTTCTAACTGGAACAGTGGCACGTATTTTGAGAGGACCGTTTGGCTGCTGTGTTGAGCCCCGGCTGTGACAAAGGGCAAAGGGCAAAACAGAGACTCCTGCCAGGAGGCGGCGGTGATGGTCCAGGTGAGGGGTGGTGGGCGCTGCAGTGGACACGGAGGTGGCCGGGAACTGAGTATCTGGAAGGTGTGGCTCGTAGGATGCTCTGAGGGCCTGGAAGCAAAGGATGGGACAAAGAAACAGGCCAAGGATTTGTGCCTGAGTCACTAGAAGGATGAGGCTGACCTTTACCAAACGGGAAAGGCTCTGGGGGACATGGCGAGCTCAGGGCGCTGCCCACCAGGCCTCCCGTGAAGGGACGGGGGCGGCAGTGCAAGCCTGGCCTCCGCGGAGAGGGCGGCAGCAGCTCGCCGTTGTCAGAGGCCACACAGGAGACTGGGCGTCACCACCGGGGACCGGCGCGGAGAGAGAAGAGGCCCAAGGACGGAGCTGGCGCTCCCAGCGGTAAGAGGAGGAGAAGGCGAGGGGACGTCAGCCCGCGACTCCCACAGGGAAAAGCAAGTGGAGTGAGGCCAGAGCTGAGAAAGAACAGCGTCCCCGAGGCCCGGTGACCACCCGCTGAATCTAATCCTGCAGAGAGTCAGGTAAGCGGCCCCGAGACAGGCCGCTGGATTCGGCACCATGGGGATCCCCGGTGGTCTCAGTCAGAGATGCTGCGGCGTTGCCATGGGGGAGAAAGCCGGGCAGCGGCTGGTCCGGAGAGAAGGAGGAGACGGGAGCGGCGCGGCGGGGAGGAGAACCGAAGGCCATGGCATCGGAGGAGGGAGGCCTCCGCCCAGGTCTGCAGCGGGAGATGTCGGTGACATCGTCTTCGACGAGATCAACCAGACCAGCCCGGGGCACTTAGCCACCTGGGTCTACACAGGTCACTACTTAAAAGGTCGCAGAGACGCTATCCCAGCGAGAAAGGCTGGATCAGCCCTGCCCTGAAGCCCCCAAAAGAGCTTTTCCGTTCTCACCGGCGACCCACAGAAAACAAGACCCAGCTGCTAGCTGTCTGAGAAAGCCAGAGCTACCTGCAGGCCCCACGGCTGCAACAGCACCAGCTTCAGTGACGGCACATCTCCCTGAATTCACGGCGGGGCCGCGGGGCCGTACAGCTCAGAGGCAGAGTCCCGTCTTCACCCTCTCGACGGAACGACCCCCAGCCCCGCAGTGCAGAGCTGCCGTCGGTACCGCACGCGGGTGGCACGCGGTCCGTGAAGCTTCCTCTGTGGAGGAGCCCCGGCTACTCCACGGGATGCAGCTCCCCTGCATCCCTGATTAGGAACCCCTGTACCACAGTCATCACCCTAACTAGTCCTGTTAATAACGCCCCCTCCGTCCCTTGGGGATAGTGGACTGTTGGATCACAACCCTTCACCCGTGCTTCTCTGTATGGACAGCACACTTCTGTGTCCCGTCATCTTTGGGACCACGGCAGCCGGGTGACTTGCTTTGGCCACTGGCATGTGAGCAGCCATGATATAAACCAGGCTGAGCAAAAGCCTAGAATATGCCTGTGTGGTTTGACCGTGTGCCCCTTGGCGAGAGCCGCCCTGTGCCGTGAGGGCCGCAGGCACGCACGCTGGATGCTCCCTCAACCTGGGCTCTGGGATGAGGGGACCACGGAAGCTGGTCAGGCCCAGAGCCCTCATGCAACACCAGCCAAGGATGTGTGATTCTGGTTTTCGGTCACCCAGAGTTTGGGATGTTTTTTTCCTGCAGCAAAGGCTGCCTGGTGTACTCTCATTAGATTTTCAAACTCCTCCAGGGAAGGGACCATACTTATTTTCATGACGCGTCCTCACGCCCTGCACGGTGCCCTCACGCTGTGGGCCCTAAAAAGCGCACGCACGGCAGGGTCAGCGTCATCGTGCCCGTGGTAGCGTGTTGGGTCGAAGTGTGGGCTCAGTTCACAGTCCCTGCCACCGGCGCGTTGGCTGCACCATCACACTAAACCCCTTAAAGTCATGTTGGAACTGATTCTCACCCTGCCTTCTCATTCCTTGAGTTTGGCCTATGGAGTGGTGGCTAATTGACCACAAAAACCCAAATAATTTAGGCTTTGCAAACGGGCCCTGGGTCTCAGCCGTCACGTACACTATTTCCATTCTTAGGGCCCAGTGGTTAAGGCCAAGCAGAGGGGCCACGGTCTACACTCGCTTGGAGTTAACACAGGCCACCACTGCCCAGGGACCCCCACTCCTGCCTTTGTCCACCCAGGGAGTTCCCGTCCTGAGCAGAGACCAGGCCACCATCATGCAGAGTCAGAGACAATCCAGGGCACAGCTCTGGGCTTCAGGGGGCTTATAAGGTAACTGCAGATGCAGGACACGCCTGTAAGCGTCTAAGACGCACGCAGTTCTTTACAGGAGGTCATGCGGTGCCGTGGGGAGACTTGGTTTCACTCAGCAGGCCTGGTTCTCTCTGCTCTGCTGTGGTTAATTCAGTTACTCCGGGAGGATCTTTCCACTATCCTGCGTGGGTACAGAAAGCACTGGACAGGTGGATACAAGACCCCTCGTGTTCCCACAGTTCTGCACCCTGAGAGGTTTCACCCACTGAGCAGGATAACGTCACCTGGTTGGTGGCTGTGCAGGTGGAAGGGTGGGTGTGCAGAGACCCCCTCTACCTTCCTGGCCCGGCCCCGTCTCCAAGCTCGTCTGGCTGCAGCCCGCTTCGGGGGTCTCCCCCACCTCAAGTTAGGGCTCAGACCTGCTCACGCTGAGTGGACGGAGACATGTCCCGGCACCCACGTCCAGAATCAGGCTCAGTGAGCACCAGCCGGACAGCGGTGGCAGGAGCTCCGGTAGTGGACTCAGCCCGGGAGCAGGCTGGGCTGGGGTTTGCTGGAGTGGATGCTGGGAGCCTGACCTTCTGTGTCCAGGGCTGGGGCACCCTCCGCAATGGGGGGCTGCTGCCGGAGAGGGAGAAGGGGCGCCGTCCCCGGGCCTGTCTCCCACGCCCACCTGCCCGACTCAGGCCAGCGCCCTCCCCCCTCAGGGAAAAGCAGTTCTCACTCTGACAGGTGGCGAGGCCAAAAATAGGGCTTCTGTGGCCGGAGATGCCCCACGTGATGTGAAAGGAGGAGAGGGCTGGCAGAAGTGGCAAAACAGAACTTCCTGAACATCCACTGATACTTTTCTGATTGCTCTTTGGAAAAGTACAGACAGCAGAGATAATCCCATCGGCTGCCATGCCCTGGGAGCCTGGGGGGTCGCTCACTGCTCTCCTGCTGCACATGTATTTAAACCCCCAGCCCCGGCCGGGGTGGCGGACGGGGGCTGCTCAGGTGGCCGCGAGGCTGTTCTCTGGGCAGCTGTCTCCATCAGCCTGTGGCTTCCCCAGGTGCTCACAGGAGCAGGGGCCACAGTGGGTTTTAATGGACTCACAGCAGAGCTGGGACCTTTAGAGCAAAGGAACCCATTCAAGAAAACCCTCCGTGTATGTGAAACCAGGTTCCTTGGCAATTCAGGTTGGGGGGAGACTGGGGGATGGTGAGGAGGTCACGTGGCCGACAGGCCCAGGCTACTTACTCGGGACCCCGGACACCAGCCGCAGGGGCCGCAGCACGCGGAACGCCCTGAGCGCCTTCACGTCGAATCCAGCCCCCTTCCCTCCCAGGGCGTTGGCCCCGTCGGCTTTGGTCGCTTGCTCTAAGATTGCACTGAAAAGCCTGGAAGAGAAGAAGGAGAGAGGAGGCGTCAGGATGTCCTGCCTGCCCGGCGGGGCTCCGACTTCTCTGAGGGATGCTGGGCGGTGAAGTGTGTAGGCGCCTCCAGCCAGGACCAGTCCGGTGAGCAGGAGGGTCTGAGACCCTCATCGGATGACAGCCCTTCAGGGCAGGTCCCGCCCGCCCTGTGCTGGCATCGAGCGGGCTTCGCGGCAGTGGCGGCCCAGGCAGGGCGTCAGGCAGGTGGAGGCTGCCGCCAGGGCCCGTTCCTCTGCCCTCCCAGCGTCCTGGCCCCTGTGCCCTGGCACCACATCCCAGCTCCTCCCGACAAGCCCCTGGCTTTGATCTGAGCCTGCGCACAAACAAGTGGTGCCATAGAAACCGATGTGGTGCCGCAGGCACAAGGACAGGAAACTGAGCACCGGCCTCAGACCCTGGCAACACCTGTCACGTTGGAGTGATGGGGACAAAGGTAACAGACACATGTTCAAGAGGACAGAGGAGTGTGCGAGACGGTTCCGTCCAACAGAAACGGTGCAAAGCACAAACGTGGGCCGCGTGTGCAAGTTAGATTTCCCAGTAGCCACACTAAAAAAGTGAAAAAGGAACAGGCGAAATGGACGGTGATAATAGATTTTATTTAATCCAGCATAACCAAAAAATGATCACTTCAGCTGTAATAAAGAGTTTGGTTTTTTGTTTGTTTGTTTGTTTGTTTGCGGTACGCGGGCCTCTCACTGTGTGGCCTCTCCCGTTGCGGAGCACAGGCTCCGGACGCGCAGGCTCAGCGGCCATGGCTCACGGGCCCAGCCACTCCGCGGCACGTGGGATCTTCCCGGACCGGGGCACGAACCCGTATCCCCTGCGTCGGCAGGCCACCAGGGAAGCCCAGTAATAGAGTTTTTAGTGAGATGTTTGTCCCTCTCTGTTTTGCACTAAATCTTTGAAACCTGCTGTGTGTTCTATACATACAGCGCATCTCAAGTGAGTGCTCAGTGGCCACCGTAGCTGGAGGGGAGGGTCCCATACAAACAACCCCTCCGGAGGAATTTTGCTGGAAAAAGGTAGGAGAAGAGAAAAGGTAGTTCCTGCAAGAGGGTGTGGAATCGTTTTGCTTGTTTTTAAATGAAATCATCTAATAGAGACAGACGATGGGCAGTAAAGAAGTGAGCGGACAGTGGCTGGAAGGGTCGTATCCCTGGTGGGCAGGAGGGCAGGATGCCCGCAGAGGGGCACGAGCCCAGTAGCCAGGACGGTTCATCATGGTCCCGGGGAGGGAGGTGCATTGTGGGTTCAGATGCAGGTGCGGGAACAGACAGAAGTCCTCTCCTGACTGCACCTCTCTTCTCAGCAAATCAGGTAGCAAGCCATCAGCTGGAATGTTAAAGGGGAGGGCGTCCTGGAAGCTTGAAGGGTGAGGCAAAGGCATAAAAGGGTCAGGGAAGAAAGTGGGGGAGGGTGAACAGAGCCAGGCCGTGCAGTAGGGTTTCCGGGCACCCAGGGCCTCTGGGAGGAGGTGGTCATGAGGGGAAGTGACACGTCAGCTCAGCCCTGTGCGTTTCTCTACCCGCTCCAAGGGCACAGCTCAGGTACCAGCTGGTCGGACTGGGTTGGAGTTGGTGCTTTTGCAAGTGAGCAGGGAAATGAAGAGAGAAGTAAAAGCTGAGTGCAGACACAGGTGAGAGATGACCGCAGGGCAGGAGGAGGGGACTGTCGGAGTCCAGCGCTGGAGGGAGGGAGCAGGAAGGATGGGTGGTATGTTTTGGAGAGTAGGAAGCTGGTCTGAGATCATGGAGAGGATGTGGCTCGCGGTCATGGCGGGGATCCTGACTTCGACCCTGGGAGTGGGCAGCTGAGACAGGACGGAGTCAGGATCCCTGGGGAAGAAGAAGACATCAAGGAACCAAGAAGCTTGGGAGGCTGATGGCGGGACAGTGCGTGACGGAGAGGAGGAGCTGGCCAAGAGCTCACGTCTCCGCAGCCAAGGAGAGACTCAAAGGTGTGGGAGGACCACGACTTGGAGAAGCAGCGGGTAGAGGGTCTGAGGACACAAGCATCAGAAATGGAGGGGTTGGGCTTGCCTGGTGGCGCAGTGGTTGAAAATCCACCTGCCAATGCAGGGGACAGGGGTTCAAGCCCTGGTCTGGGAAGATCCCACATGCCACAGAGCAGCTAAGCCCGTGCACCACAACTACTGAGCCTGCGCTCTAGAGCCCGCGAGCCACAACTACTGAGCCCGCACGCCTAGAGCCTGTGCTCCGCAAGAGAAGCCACCGCAATGAAAAGACTGCACCGCAACAAAGAGTAGCCCCTGCTCGCTGCAACTAGAGAAAGCCTGCGCGCAGCAACGAAGACCCAACGCAGCCAAAAATAAAATAAATAAAATAAATAAATTTAAAAAAAAGAATTGGAGGGGCTTAGGGAGGAGAGGGCGGTGGTCTGAAAGCAGAATAAGAGGAAGCAGGGCTCCTCTCCTGGCCTGCGAGCATTTGGAGGGGAGGGGCCGTATCTTGAGAGACGGCCAGGGCAGCAGGACCCACGGGGAGAATGAGAGAGAGAAGGAGGGACCAGTGCTGGGGTTAGGGCAGCCCCGGGCTGCCTGCTCTGGAATAAACCTGATGAGGATCCAGCGACACCCCGCTCCATACTGATGTTTTCTCGACAGAGCTGAGCAGTTGGGACAAAGCCTGCAAAGCTGAAATCTGGTATCTGGACTTTTACAGAAAATGTTTCCTAAGACCAGAAATGGGGAGGGATTGTGGGGAACACGGGGCACCTTGGAAAGGTTTTGGGAGAGATTAGAACATGCAGAGAATGTACAGGAATGGGAGTTTGGGATCCTGGGCCACTTGTGGGAACCGAGAAAAATACGGGAAAGGGCCCCGTGGACCATCTTTGTCTTTGTACCTACAGACGTCCCACTGACTCATGGTCAGTAGAGTGCACTGGGTCGTGCCTGGGGCCAAGGAAGACACCCAGGGACCAGACCTGAACCGGGCCTGGGCAGCCTGGTCTTGAGGAGCAGGCTGGGGCTCCTATGACTCCTGCCCCAGGGGTCTGGGTCTGGGAATGCGGTAGCTGCAGCTGGGGACTTAGCAGAAGCTTAGAGCCAGGCAAGGCCCAGCGGAGGCACCTGGTCTAAACGGATTTGCAAAACGTGCTCCGGAGAACCCTCGGGACTTCTTGGGCAGTGAGGCCAGGGATGAGTGGCTTCCCTTTGGTGTGTTTTCCACGCGGGGACCCCGAGTAGGCTGTGTCTGCACAGTGGGTTCTGTGGCCAGACCACGTCTGATGTCCTGCCTGTTCTGTGATTCCTTCACCCCAGCCTGGCAGTTTGACGGGTCCATGTGTTAGCTGGTGACACCTCCCATCCCAGGCAGAGGTCTCCAGGGTGGGGGAAGCGGGGTCCTTTCTCTTCAGAGAAATGTTCTTTCCATGGAAGCCTGGATCACAGAAACTGATGACATGGACACCAGTTTGCAAGTCTGTTGAACAACATTCCAAATCCAAACCAGATTTGGTTCCTAGAACTTCCTGGAAGAAGGGAACACGCTTATCAAAGTACAAGATGTTCACAAATGTTATTCAGGGAAGGGGACAGAGATTGAACAGCCATGCTCTCCTTTAACCCCTGAAGGGCCAGAAATTTCAGGAACGGGCCTCAGAGGTGTTCTCAGCTTGCGGGGGCCGGCGTGTTTCTCCTCAGTCACACTTTGTAGAGGCGAAACCACGGCTTGGTGCCCACCGGTGCCTAAGGGCCAGGGACCTTCTCCAGGCGGTGTGTCTGGCAGGTCCTTAGCCGGACGTTAGAGGTTATCAGAGAGGACGATGGTCTCTAGAGGCCCTGTGAGCCGAGAGGCAGGGCCCCATGTTGGGAGGGAGCTGGAGACAAAGTGAGGCCCTTTAGGCTGGAGTAGACGGGCTGAGCATCTGCTGAGGGTTCCTGGGTGCCTGATGGGGGCGGAGGGAGGGCTCCCGGGTGCCTGGCGGGGGCGGAGGGAGGGCTCCCGGGTGCCTGGTGGGGGCGGAGGGAGGGTTCCTGGGTGCCTGATGGGGGTGGAGGGGAGTAGCTCACAGAGGCTCTGAAGTCCTCCCATATCCATTCAGCAGCCCCATGTCCCCACTGTTCCAAGGAGACTCCTCCACTTCTGGAAGGAATGGGGCATGTCGGGGGAGGGCAATGCCTTGGCACTGGCCTCCTGGGTGCAAGGCAGAGAAGGGAGAGGAGCCCTCAGCCCGGCACTCAGGCAGGCAAGCCCACCTGCCCCAGAGCAAGGCAGACTCCCTCTAGTTTGCAGGAGGGCAGAGGCTGCCCAGGAGGGGCCGAGGGGAGCAGATATTTCCCAGGAGACACGAGGAAGCAAAGGCACAGCCATGTAAGGGGTGGGGATGGGAGGGCACAGCTGAAGAGAGGTGGTTGGGCCACACCCTCCATGGGGGTTTGTCGTTTTCCGAGTTAGAAGGATGGGCTGAGTCTAGACTGGATGGAGAGCCCCAAAGACCAGCGCCTTGGAGAAGAGAAACCAGGTGCTGAATGTGGCCGAGTGCAAGATCAACGGGAAAAAGCCAGAGGGTCATGGTGGACCACAAGCTGAGCCAGCGCTGGCATCGTAGCCTCCGTGTCGTCAACAGTCGATGGAGGCAACTCTGGGAGAGTGCCGAGTCTGGACGCCTCCCTCTCTTCCTCAGCCTGACGGCCCGGGCCCGGGGAGACGTGGCGGGGACCAGGCTGACCCACACGCAGTCTGCTTGCTGCAGTTTCGGGAGGAGCCGGGTCCATGCAAGTGGGAGACGGGCCCCTGTCTGAGGTCCACCCGTGTCTCCTGCTTCCACCCCACGCAGAGGTGCGGCCGCGTCTGGGCAGAGCATCGTACAGACCACGGCCAACTCAGCCCCCAGACGGGAGAAGACGCGGCTTCTCTGCCCCAAGAGGCGCCTGTCCTCTCTGTTGGCCCCAGAAGCACCGGGTCTCATTCCTTGGGCTCTTTCTGTGAGTGTGTGAAAGGTTCCCAGGAGACTCGGGCCTTGAGGGGAGAGGCTGAATTTAAAAGGATTGAGATGCATCAGGGAGAAGCACGTTAAAGGACTTTGCCACGGTTTGTGGAGTTCGCTCAAGGCGTTTGTCAGCCACTCTGTTTATCCTGGAGTGAACAGAAGCAGCAACTCTCTCGCACAGCTGCAGCCTCACCCTGACACCCGCACGTGGCCGAGTCCAGTCACTTCCGTGTCCCTCACGCCTCCAAGTGTCCCTGATGTTAATGCAAAGTGTGTCCTGCTCGGCCAGGCAAAAAAAGACGGCGGCGAAAACTCGGAAACAGCTCCAGATGTCCGGAGACAGGGACTCGCTCCCAAATGGCCCTGATTTGCTCCGTCACTTCCTGCAGGAAAGGCCGGGCGCCCACGAGGCTCTGAGCAGGGCACGCTCTGGGGAAGCCACCAGGGCAACATCCTCCCGGGGCGGCTGGGAAGGGCCCCCTGGGGTAGGAGCCTAATGCCACGCTGACCTGACCCCGGAGGCTGTGGGGACAGCAAGGGAGTGAACGGCAGGTGGGCTTGAAGTAGCGCCAGGTCAGCCCTGAGGCTCGGGCACCCTGCCCTCCACAGACGGATGAGTGACTGGAGCCCGGTCAGTTGTGTCTCTCGTGGCGCGTGCGGGTCTCTTTGTACAAACATTCCGCAGAGAATCTTTTCCTGAAGTTACTGATGCCTTGATAAGGAGATCGTCACTTCCAGGGTTTCCTGAAGCTTCCTGACGCCGCTTTGTTTCTGAGCGTAGGCTGAGTTGGCCTCTACAGCACAGCAGCGTGTCCGGGGAAGTGCGTCTGGCCCCGTGCCCTCGGCCCTTCCTAGTCCCATTGTCCGGTCCCAGCAGCCACCGAGCCAGGACCCTGCAGAGGTGCAGGTGGGTGTCCCGGCTCCCGGGTGCCAGCCACCCTTCCGTCCAGCCCAACCAGACGCACTCGGCCACACTGCAGGGGAGACGTCCAGGGGCTGCTGAGCCAGGTGAGGCCCAGAGGGAGTAAAAGACCTACAGCTGGGGCGTCTCCTTGGCTGCACAGAGGCCCCTGGGCTCCACCAGAAGGCCTCGGATTCACCTGTGCGCACGCGTGTGCGTGTGCGCATGTGTGCGTGTGCACGCGTGTGCAGGTGGGAGCAGTGGCCGGGGCTGTTCCAGGTGACAGCTCCTCTCCCTTTGGAGACAGTCTGAATCCGAAGTGATTTTTAATAGATCCTCTCGTCTGGCCTGAAGCCCAGGGCCCTTGTGACCAGAGACACAGATACGGATGGGAAGGGGCCGGCACTGGGTGAGGGCGGCGGAGGGTGGGGGAGGGGTGGCTGTACTCACCCAACAACCACAATGATAAAATCCAGCAAGTTCCAGCCGTTGCGGAGATAAGCATTGGGGTGAAAGAGCAGCCCATAGGCTACGACCTTTAAAAACGCTTCCACAGTAAAAATGATGAGAAAGAGATACTCCACCCGTTCCTAGGAAACACAAGTAGAAGAGAGAGAAGAAGTCATTAGACTGGGGATTTGGAAAGTTCTGACCCAGCAGGTCCCCCAAGGTGGTGGAGGAGAAGGGGGCCCCTCCACGGTCGGATCAGGGGGACCCCCCAGGCCACATCCCGAGCCCCATGGCCCATCCCACAGGAGAGCTCCGATCCACTGGGCAGGAAGCGGGTTTTTAGTCTTCAAATGTTAAAATGCAGAAATCAGGGTGGTGAAAATTCGCACATCTTTGAGAAACATCTTAGTTCATCAGTGAGCAGTTCCCTGTACTTCTCAGAAGAGAACTCACGATGCCTTATCTAGAGGGGGCCCAAGGATGCCGGGACGGGAGCTGGTGCTGAGAAAGGGCTGAGACAGAAGTGCAGGGAAAGGGCCACAGTTCTGAGTCACAAACCCTGAAGCCACAGCCGGGGTCTCTGACACCCAGCCACCAAGAAGCAGAGCGTGGCAACCCCCGCCAGCCGCTGAAACAGAGGCAGCTGCCCACGTGCGCTGACCCCGACCTGGGCGAGCCCTCTTCCTTGAGGAACTAGAACTCTCTGTCCAAAGAGCAAGACCAGGTCAGCAGGGACCCCAGCGTTTCCAGGATGAGGGCGGGCACTGGGTGGCGGAGGGCGGCACTGGGTGGCGGAGGGCGGGCACTGGGTGGCGGAGGGCGGCGCTGGGTGGCGGAGGGGTGGTGGCTCCTCCCCTCCCCGCACTCTGTCCTCTCCAAGAGGGCTCTGCTGTGGGATGCGGCCCTGTCCCTGGAGCCCACGCTCGGCAGGACTGACTCCGGCTGGTTAGAGCCGACTCAGGGCTGATTCACCGGCACCCCCACCCTCCACCGCTCTCCCACGCTGTCCCCGGCGCACAGCCTTCAAGGCCCCGCAGGCAGAGGCGGCCGTGGCCTTCACACACTGATGCTTCGCACTCGTCTCCGCGGGAGCCTCCAGGAAGCTCCCACCTCAGACCCCAGACCCGGCTTCCCCTCCTCCGCAGGTCAGGAGGGGCTCACTGAAGACCCCAGGTCCCACGCCCACTGTATCCCTAGAAGGCATACGGCCTGCCGCCCACCCTGCTGGGACGGGGTGCTCTGAGGCCTGGGGCACTGGGGCCCTGATGGGGAGCCCTGCAGGGAGGTCAGGTTGGTCCCAACACCCCCCGTGCTCGGCCCATCTGCTCTGCCCACCCTCCCTGACCCCCGCGATGTTGAGCGCGTGCTGGCCTCACCCAGCCCAGCTCAGGATGAAGTTTGGGGACACAAAGTTAAAAAGGGAAGAACCCAGGGCCCCGCCCAGACCTACTGGAGGAGACCTTCTGGCTATGGAGCCTGGAAGTGCACATTCCAGACCATTCCTGGGTGTCTCTGAAGCACCTGAAGTTTAAGAACCACTGGTCCATGTGCTGAGGAAGGCCCAGACAAGCGGTAACCATGGGAAGGGGATGGAGGTGGGACTCCACCAGCATGTCCGAGGCAGGCTTGTCCTTACCTCCCACCCATTCTGTCATCTTGAAGTTGGTCTGGGACGTGGCTTCCCAGGGGTCTGAGACCCAGGAACAAACCACAGTGCGTAGGACCTCTGGTCTTTAAAAAGTAGGTGATGTTGGATAAAAATGTACATCAGGACCGTGTTGAAGGGGAATGCATGTTCCAAAAGGGCGCGACATACCTGAGGACGACTGTGGAAGGTGAGCTGTCCAGCCACTCAGCCCCCGCCCCCAAGACCTTTCAAGCGTCCACGTTTAGCCCCAGATGACAGGGCCACCTCCTCTGCACACCCAGAAACCTCTGCAGAAATTCACAAAGTTGGAGCAGGGATGAGAAGGGAAACACACGTAAGCTGGGTACCCATTTGTGTCAGGGGCTTTCACGTGTTCACCTGTGTGCTAGAGGCCTTCATCCCACCATCCCTCCATCCAGTCACACATTACCGGTGAGGCACAGCCAGCTGAGTCATTGGACAGTGATGCAGGAGACCCCTCTGGGCTGTTTGCACAGCGAGCTTTCTGGGACAGGTAGCAACCCAGCTCGGAATAGCCCTTCCCCACGGCAGGGAGGACAGCCATACCCCAGGGCTCCGAGTGTCCTGTGTGCTGGGAGGCCAGCATCTCAGACAACTCCTTAAACAGCTGCGCTCCCAGCCCCGCCTGCCTGGCACCAAGCAGTGTGTTTACTCCCTCGTCCGCTAGGATGCCTTCCCTTCCTGATTCCTCTATGAAAAGAGAAAGTCCTGGGGGAGGAGGGGTCCTGGGTCCCTCCACAGCCGTGCAGGCCCACACTGCAGCCCCGGCGGTGTCCTAGACCCGGTGCACCTCCGGTGAGATGGAGGACCCGGGGACGTGTGTCTTCTCTTGTTGACCCTCGGCCTTTGTAAGTTTCCCCCATAAGGCCCACTCCCTAATCCACACCATGTGACATAACAGGTGGAGACCAGAAGGAACCACGGACATGGCAGCGAGTCCTTCACTCAACCGTTCACGGACATGTTTATGTGCTGGAGATTCAAGAGAAAGGGCTCAGAAACTGACCTCCAGGAGCTCTGGGGACAACGGGGACAGATGGACAGAGTCCAGTACAGCAGGTAAGCCGTGCCCTGGAGGGAAGGCTCGGAGGATGGAGAGCTGTCAGCTGAAGTGGGTGGGTCAGGCATCCGGTGGAGAGAGAGGTAAAGGGGGGAAGTGTGGAGGCCGTGGCTGGAGAGAGGCCGGGAGGGGACGGGCTGGAGAGGTGGGCCGGAGCAAGAGGACCGGGGGCTCTGGGGCCAGGCCTGGACCTTTGGCTTCCGTTCTGAGGAGACGGCGGCCCTGCTGTGATGTGCGCTGCTGTCTGGGGCTGTCACGATTGGGCAATCGGGCGGGGGTGGCCCACGCAGAGATCGTGGAGGCCTGAGCCGAGGCCGAGACGGGGGACTGGAGATAAGCAGGGGGACCTGGGACACAGAAGGCGTGTGATTTGCTTTCTGGCTGCACGTGGGGGTTGGAGAAGAGGCAGGAAAAGAAGGGCGCGCGCCCCCCCCCCGGGTTTCTAACCCAGCGACTGTGGGTGGAGGACCCTCTCGCTGCAGTGGGGCCTTGAGGGAGAGGAGGGGTCAGCGTTCTGTACTCAAGGCGGAGCTCCTGGACTTGGACATAGAGGTGGGCTCGCACGGAGCTGGGCTCGCAGGGGCAGCTGGACGAGGTGGCCCTGGAGAGCATGTGGACCGGAGGAGAGCTGAGGCTGGGGTCCATCCCCTACGGGATGACCTCAGCCCAAGGGAGCATTTCCGCATCCTGGGAATTGTCTCCCAGGAGAAGTGACAGGGTCCTGACTAAAGCCATGGGGTCTGAGAGATAAAAGGACCTCAGAGGTTATCTAAGTAACCTCCTGGCAGAAAGACTAGGACACTGATAAGATAAGGCCGGGGAGGACGGCCTTACAGGTGCAGGACGCAGGATGAGCTGGACTTCCTGACCCGATGCCCAGGGTGCATTCGTTTCTTTGCCTCCTGGGCCCCGCTGACCCCCTAAAACACGAGTGGGTTAGACTCCTCAGTACAAGGAGGACTGAACTGAAGAGGGCCCAGGAGCCAGGAAGAAAGGTCTGGACAAGAACCCAGGGAAGGAGCAAGGGCCTGTGGTCACCAAGTGTGGGGCACAGTCACCTGTGAGGTGGGTGAACGTGGGTGTGCACGTGTGTAGCACCGCTCCTGGGAGCAGCGCTGTATTCACTCTAACGTTAGAGGCATGGGTGTCCTTAGAGAATTAATTCCAACCCTCTCTTCAAAACAAAAAAAAACAAACAAGAAAACATAAACAAGTGAAACAGCTTGGTCATCCTTTCAAAACACTGTGTGTTGTCATAGAAACGTCCGGGGGTGGAGAACAGTGCGGCTGTGGAAGCCTTTCTCCGGCCGGCTGATGTCCGGGTGCCTCTGGCCTCATGGGTTCACATTCCTCACAGCCTCCCCAGGCCTGGTTCTGGGGGTCCCAGAGCCCTGAGAACGAACCAAGGTCCAGCACGGGACCTGCCGTTTCTGTGATCTCGGGAACCCCGGCAACTCTGGAAGCCACCCTGGGGCAGCCTGATTCCAGGCCCCACTGTGGGTCGAGGTTGAAAAGGCTGGAGGAGGCGCGAGGACAAGCCTGGGACGCGCCAGACGCAGCCATGCGCAACTGCGGGGGTGGGGGGACAGGGGACGCCCAGGGCTCCCAAGGACTGGAGTGGGGACGTCGCCGCTCAAGTGGCTCCATCTCTTCCCCTTCCCAGCCCCTCCCCTTCCCCCCCCCCACAATATTCTCCAACCCCGCCCGCCCATGTGTCCTTTCCTTGTCACCGTGTCCCCATCCCTCCCCTCTCCCTGCTCTCTCCTTAGGGCCGCCACTGGCACCCGGGCCCACATCCACTCCCAGGTCTGACCCACTGAGGGGATTCAGAGGAGGGGGCGCCTCGGTTCCCAGGGGTCACGAGGTCTCGCGATGCCTGTGGGCTGGTGCGGCCCTGGTGGGCACAGGCCGTCGGAGCTTCCCGCTCTCCTCACGTCCACACATCCTGCCCTTCAACCGCGTTGTAAGCCTCCTCACGGCAGACTCAGTTATCTGTGGATGGTAACAATCTTGATTCTGACACTGAATGGCTCTGTGTCTTTGGGAAATCACGTTACCTCCCTGGTCTGTTTCTCATCGGTAGAAGAGTTAGTTAAGCATGAAAAAAACAAAACAAAACAAAAAAACCACAATGCTGCTGAGAGCCCTGGGCTCCCCAGGGCTGCTTTGGGAGCGGGTACAGGTCGGGGGGAGGCTGACATGGTGGGGCTTCCCCCCTGCCCCCGCCTTGAACCAGAGCGCGGCCACTTTAACCCGAGGACCCTACACAGCTGAATCAAGTCTGGGGAACCCACAGGATGGGGTGTGGACAGAGAACACACAGAAAAAAGACGCAGCCATCTCTTCCTGAACAGTCTGGGTGACTCCTGTTGGCTTTCTATTCTGGGTTCTGCCTTAGATTTTATTTGAGAAGAGGAATGAGTGCTTTTTTTTTTTCCTGGTTTTCTTAGAACTTGGAATACCACTTCCAAAGTGGTAGATGACTCCAAAGCCTCTGCAGAGTTCTCTGTCAAGCTCGTCCCTGGTCTGTGTGCAGCTCTGCACAAGGCACCATCAGATTCCCAAATGTGGAGAGGAACAGAGAGTTCCTGTCCTTGCTGTTTTGAGGAGCCCTATAAACACAGACAGGTTTGATAATGAAAAATCCTTCATTAACGAGACTATTAATGTGTGTGCTTTGGGAGAACACAACATTCCCTCCTGGTAAGGGAAGACGGTGCCAGGGGAGAGCTCCCTGGACCAGGCCATCAGGGAGCGCCTGCCAGGTCTGTTCACGTCTGCATGCTCCTGTCTCTTCAAGTACGCGTGTTTCTGCACACGCGCACACACACACACGTGTGGTGCAGCTGGGCGATGCCCACCGTCTGTGTTAAACAGCAGGTACCTGCTCTGTAACAGACCAGCTGTGGAAATTCACACTCAGAGAGCTTGCCTTCCCTCAGCGGCTGAAGGAGTACACAGGATGTGGTGAGTACACGCACAGAAGGATACTAGTCAGCCCTGAAAAGGAATAAAGTTCTGACACGCGCTGCAACACGGGTGAGCCCTGAAAACACTGGGCTAAGAGAGAGAAGCCAGTCCTAAAAGGACAGAGATGTATGATTCCACTTCTGTGAAACACCCAGAACGGGCCAATTCATGGAAAGTGTAGATTAGATGTTCCCAGGGATGGAGGAGGAGGGAACTGTTTCGGAGAATGAAAAACTGCGGAAACAGCGGTGACGGCTGCACCACATTGTGAGTGTAATTTATGTCACTCAAGTGTACACTTTAAAATGGTTAGAATGGCAAATTTTGTTATATTTATTTTCTCACAAAGGAAAAAAAAAAAGGAAGCATTCCTTTGGATGTTAAAGATTTTCTAACCATCAAGGGTCTTTCATCTAAAGCTACCTGAGGCCACGGTTGAACCTGTATCAGCTACCCCGTCCCCGGGATCATTTGTCAGGAAATCACCAGCACAGCCGTTTGCCGAGAGAGCTGGTGGAAGGCTGGGGCCCTGGGATGGGGGACGAGGGGGTGGGCGGGGAGGTGGGAGGCGGCTGAAGACAACGCCTTCAACTTCACAATTTTTCAAGGCAAGCCCTTCCCAAGGGCCTTATGGTGGTTCAGGCGGTCTGGCCTTAACACCCAGGGCTCCTGTAAAGGATGAAGGGGCCGGACACACCACGGGATACCTAAGAGCAAAGCAGCCTCGGAAAGAACAGGCACGTGTTTGTCGAGGCTGGTGGCCCCGGAGGCTGAAACTCTGCCAGGTCACTGGTCACAGGGGATCAGCCGAAAGAACCGGAGGCTCTCCTCCTGCAGAGCTTGCCCTGCCCTCACCTGTGACGCCAGGTGGCCGTGACTCATCCACTTGTGAGACCCTCAGCTCACGTCTCCTCTGGAGGCTGGCCTTGCCCCCCAAGGAGGGTCAAGCGGGCGGCTCAGATGTCCAGGTGCTGGCCTGCCCTTTGCCAGCCCGTCCCCGGGGCCCCTTCCTGGGCTGGTTCTCAGCTCTCAGCCCCCAGGGCAGACCTGGCCTGCCTGCGTGCTCGGTGGTGTCCTGCACCGTCGTCACGGGCTGCTGAGCCGCCCCTTGGAGTTCACGGGTGGCCACGTGCCCCTCCCCTGCGGCTCGAGGGCCGCCATCCTGCCAGTGGGCAGCACAGGCTGTCAGGGCGCGGCCAGTCCCCTCTCTCCCAGGACGTCACTGGCTCCGGGACATCACCTTTGCTTTGGGTAACGGAGCAGAGTGGTGACAGGTATTCCCACTCAGAGCTGAAGTGCTTCTGGAGACAAGGGGGCATTTGCTTAATGACCTGTGGCTAGTGTGTGGTCTCCCAAATGGATGCGGCAGTGGCCTGAAAACTCTCTCCTAAATGTCCACCTTCTTGCGAGGAAGCAGACCAGCACATGGCACAGGGGAACAGACCCCCTTTTCTGCCTGTCTCCACGGCTTGTCCTCCTCCCGCCCCCATCACTGTTTGGGTGTTAAGGCAGCTTCCTGACTGGCCTCATTGGCATCCAGGCTGATTCTCGGCCTAACCACCTCCTCCCGTGCTACCCCCGCCCCGGGCCTGGGATGGAGTCTCGCCTCCACGGCCTGGCTCCCGGGTCCCAGTGGAACCCACTCGTCCCTCTGGCCCCATGTCCGGCCAGCAGCCTGTGCTCCAGCCACACCAGAAGGCTCACTGCACCCAACCCAGATGGGTGGTGAGGGCAACCCTGCCAGGCTGGCCTTTCTCCACCTGCGAGGCCTGCTCCTCCCCTGGTCTGGACGCCTTACCCTCCCCGGCCCCCCATGGCCCTCCGCCCAGTGCAGGACCCTCTGCAGACACGATTCTAGCACTTAGGACAATGTGTGTGTTTTCTGCAAGCTCCTCCCCTTGGGGACAGAGGCCTGCAGGGCGGGAGCAGGCCTCTTTGTCACCTTGGTCAGGAGGTGTCTTTAATTGGAGGGCGAAAGGACAGAGGGAAAGGGCTTTGGAGTCAAGCTGTTTCCCCGTGACGAGCCGCGTAACCTTCCCAACTGCGGCCTTGTCACCAGGAAAGTGGGAAGTGACACGACTCCGGCGACTTGGGGATTAGGAGTCACAGTCCGCACTGGGATGGCTCAGCTGCCATCGCGGCTCTGCATCGAGCATGGCCCCCAGCTCTGCACCTAGCACGGACCCCAGCTCCGCCCCTGGCTCTGCAGCAGGTGCAGCGGGGGTTCCGCAGGCGTCTGTGGGGCTCATGCCCCCTCCAGGCAGCTCTGTGTGTCCCCAGAGGTCCCGCCTGGGCCGCTCTCCAGCGCCCACAGCACCAGCCCTCTGCCCGTCCCCTCTTCCCTCCTGCCCACACGGGCCCCCAGGACCCTCAGCAGGTAGCATGACCCACTTTCGAGCTACTTCTGAGCCTCTTGACTTCAACACAAACTGGAGTCCGAGGCCTCACATCTGTTTTCTATTATTGACACAACTTCACAACCAAACCAGAAACTTCTCTGAGCCTGTTTGCCAGGTTCCGTGCCTTCTGAATGCTCCTGGCCCCAACCCTCAGCCCTGGATCCACAGCCTAAGGGACCCCAGCCCCCCAGCGGCAAACCTTTCCCTGGAGGCTCTGGGAACCCCACAGTGCTTTGCCTCCTGAAGCGACTTATTTCAGTGGCCTGGACGAGGTGACCGACGACAGCAGTGCCCTTCGGGAGCGAGAGCGTGGGTTCAGGAGGGTCGAGGACCTGGGGTCAGGTCCACAGCGAGAGCGCAAGGGGTGGGACGTTACAGTCTAGAGGAGCCTTCCGTTTTGCGGTGAGTGTCACGACCACTTCGTGAAGCAGGAAGGCAGGTGATTTCTTCTCCTCTACTTCTCTCACCCCACTTTCTTTTCCTCCTCACACCACCCCCATCACCATCACGACCATCTCCTCCACCCCCATCACCATCACCACCATGTCCTCCAACCCCATCACCATCACCACCATGTCCCCCACCCCCATCACCATCACGACCATCTCCTCCACCCCCATCACCATCACCACCATGTCCTCCACCCCCATCACCATCACCACCATGTCCTCCACCCCCATCACCATCACGACCATGTCCTCCAACCCCATCACCATCACGACCATCTCCTCCACCCCCATCACCATCACCACCATGTCCTCCAACCCCATCACCATCACCACCATGTCCCCCACCCCCATCACCATCACGACCATCTCCTCCACCCCCATCACCATCACCACCATCTCCTCCACCCCCATCACCATCACCACCATGTCCCCCACCCCCATCACCATCACGACCATCTCCTCCACCCCCATCACCATCACCACCATGTCCTCCACCCCCATCACCATCACGACCATCTCCTCCACCCCCATCACCATCACCACCATGTCCTCCAACCCCATCACCATCACCACCATGTCCCCCACCCCCATCACCATCACGACCATCTCCTCCACCCCCATCACCATCACCACCATGTCCTCCACCCCCATCACCATCACCACCATGTCCTCCACCCCCATCACCATCACGACCATCTCCTCCACCCCCATCACCATCACCACCATGTCCTCCACCCCCATCACCATCACCACCATGTCCCCCACCCCCATCACCATCACCACCATGTCCTCCACCCCCATCACCATCACCACCGTCTCCTCCACCCCCATCACCATCACCACTGTCTCCTCAACACTCATCACCATCACCACCGTCTCCTCCACCCCCATCACCATCACCACCATGTCCTCCAACCCCATCACCATCACCACCATGTCCTCCAACCCCATCACCATCACCACCATGTCCCCCACCCCCATCACCATCACGACCATCTCCTCCACCCCCATCACCATCACCACCGTCTCCTCCACCCCCATCACCATCACCACCATGTCCCCCACCCCCATCACCATCACGACCATCTCCTCCACCCCCATCACCATCACCACCATGTCCCCCACCCCCATCACCATCACGACCATCTCCTCCACCCCCATCACCATCACCACCATCTCCTCCACCCCCATCACCATCACCACTGTCTCCTCAACACTCATCACCATCACCACCGTCTCCTCCACCCCCATCACCATCACCACCATGTCCTCCACCCCCATCACCACCACCACCATATCCTCCACCCCCATCACCATCACCACCATGTCCCCCACCCCCATCACCATCACGACCATCTCCTCCACCCCCATCACCATCACCACCATGTCCTCCACCCCCATCACCATCACGACCATCTCCTCCACCCCCATCACCATCACCACCATGTCCTCCACCCCCATCACCATCACCACCATGTCCCCCACCCCCATCACCATCACGACCATCTCCTCCACCCCCATCACCATCACCACCGTCTCCTCCACCCCCATCACCATCACCACTGTCTCCTCAACACTCATCACCATCACGACCATCTCCTCCACCACCATCACCATCATCACATTACCATCACCACCACCACCGTCTCCTCCTTCTCTTCCATCACAGCTGCCATTAACGGCCGAGTCGGAGCCTGGATGCATCAACTCTAATCTTAACAGTAACCGCATGATGAATAAAGAATGTTCTCTCCATTATGCACAAGAGGACGCTGGTGGGAGAGGCTGGGTAACCTCTACAACGCCCTGCAGCTAGGGAGCAGGGAGCCAGGACTCACGTTTTCCCCACTGTTTGGGGTAACAGGATGGACAGACCCCTTCACCTGGCACCTCTGCACTGGGGCTTGGCTGGGGCCACACTGAACATCTGATTTTTGTCGAGAGCCAGTGGCGTTCTTCAAGGGTTTGACATGGAGCACTTGCCTGGCCCAGGGCCCCCACTTCCCACTGACGGCGTGTGGACATGTGGCTACAGAGCAGACCCCGCACTCTCCTCCAGTTCCTGGTCACACCCGTCCCCACGTGTGGGGGGACGCTGTAGACAGGCTGTAAGCCAGTCACGGGTCTAGCCCCACTGAGGCTCTCTCCTGCAGCCCTGAAGTGGAGTTGGAGACCCTGCAGCAGCCGGGAGTGGGGCTCTGACAGTGTGAACCGGAGCGGGATGGGGCCACGGGGGAGAAGCGGCCACGGCAGAGGCGGGTGATGCTAGGAGGCGGGTGGGGGACAGGGGGCTTTCAAACATGACATCAGGACTTCAGGCAGACTGGCAGAATGGGGTCGGATGCCACGCAGAGGTTGGCCACATCACCCGCACTCTGGACTGCGATTTCTTCATCCACCAGATACGGGTTTGCCCAGAGGCCCTGCACCCCTCTGCCGTCCGTGTCCAGCTAGGATTCCTTAAGGCTGACAAATCTGAGTTTTAAACTTTAGGTCTTCCACACCGACGGCACCTTGGCCAAATCACTGGAACTTTTCCTGGGCTATAAAGTGGAGATAATACCTTCCTATCAAGACTCCGTAAGAACCGAGGGCAAGTGCACGTGAACACGTTAAATGGGAAATACTTAAATGTTCTGCTCCCGACCCCCCCGTGGTTCTGAAATCCTTGGCATCTGAGACAACGAAGGTGATTGGAGACATCGGCGGGTCGGTGCTGAAGGCGTGGGTTTGAGAAACGAGCTGTGAGGGTGAAGCTGTGATGGTTCCATGAAATCCATGATCAGAGAACAGAGGCTGAGGGTTCAGGAAGGGGACGCCGGCCAGAGGGGCCCAGAGAGTATGTCTCAAGACCGTCATCATTTTTGCCACGTCCATGTATGTATAATATTGTTCACTTAATACTGTTTCCTTCCATCAACTCGCTTTTCTTATATGAACATTTAGAAAGGAATGTTTTTAAATCAGAAGTATCACGAGTGTCGCTTGCCATGATAAAGGATGTCAGTAAAACCATTAACAATGTTTGTCCATGTGCTACCTAAAATTGTCCGACATGCCACCCAGGTACACGTCACACTTGGGGAAAATCTGGGCTCGAGGCCTGTCCCTGGCAAGGGCCACCCTGACTCCATGTGGCTCCAGAAGTGGGAGGAAGGAGGGGCCTCCTTGAGAGAAATGGGGGGCCGATGTTGTGTTCCAGGAAGAGCTCTGTGGAGTCGGGCTCCCCTGCAACGGGCAGGCTGCCTCTGGGGCCGTGCACTGGCACGCACACCTGCGGGTCACCTGTGGGAGGGGGTTCGGGGACCGCGCTCAGGTGGAGTTGGCTGCATCTCCTTCAAGGTCACATCCTCACCCCCTGGGCGAGTCCTGCACTCGGCGCTGGGTTATTTCTGACAAGATTAACTTCATCATCTTGTCTTCGGTCAGATCGCGGGTACTTCCTGGGCAACCGCTTGTCTTATATTTAGACTCAGCCCCGAACCCAACATCGTCACAGGCTGTATCTCTGCTGCTCACTGATGGATGACACTTGGAATTTGACAAGGATCTGAAATTAGCCATGCGGGTTGGCTCTCCCCAGTGTCCTGTCCCCCAGCCTTGCGTGGCGTCCTGGGTCCCCCCACTTTTCCACAGGGACTGACCTCATTTTCCAGTCCCCAAAACAAATGCTTTCTAGAACACGAGTCAGAGAGACACACTGAAAACCAGAGCAGGTAAAACCCCTCTCGCCAAATTATAACGTGATTCCCAAGCCTCCCGAGACTTTAATGAGTGACCTCCGTCTGTCCTGGGCGCTGGCCTCGGATAATCCAGCTTCCTGTCCTCTCAGCCATCACCAAGGCCTTCGAAGTGGACTACGGAGCTGGCGGCAGGGTGGGCGGTGATGACACAGGTGAAAAGGGTAGCGCTGCAGAGGAGGGGCGGCTGCGAACGTTGCCGTCAAGGTGTCTGCTCCCCTGCCCCTGCTCTGGTCACAGCTCTCAGAGGCCGAGGGCGGGTCGGCCCTGTGTCCTCACACCCTCTCTCCGCCGAGCCCCTTTCTTTCCTATGATCCTGAGCATTTTACTTTCTTATCGCAAAGATAACAAAATTCATCCTAGACATTTAAGACGACTCTGAGGTGAAAAAAGGAAAATGAAGAAGTGCGCCATCCCTTCCCCCCACCCCGGGGGGACCGTGGCTGACGTTTTGTCATCTGTGGCCAACCCGCTTCCCCTGTGTGTCCAAGGTGGTCATCGCACTGCTCATATTATTTGAGAACCTCCCTTATCTTTGTTTAATGCAGGCTTTGAACGTACGTTGTCTCCAGCGTCACCCTCAAGTGCCCCCAGATCCCAGCAGCAGGACGGGGCGGGGCCTCGTGTGCCTGTCTCCTCCGCCTGTGCTGACCTGGCTCAGCCCTCGGGGGGCTGCAGGCGGTAGGTGCAGAGGGACTCCTGGAGGTCGGCAGCGGGGGGCACAGGGCCCCAGCAGGCAGCCCCGCACAGCTCCCGAGATTCTGGGGCTCACGCACCACTAGAAAGGACCAGACATCAGTGCTGGGAGGGGTCTTGGTGACACCGAGTCCCCCATTTCCTAGGGAAACGAGGGGACACCTTTCTGTCATCTCACGATGAGTTAGGGGCAGTAGGCAGGCCTGAGCCCTGCTCGGGAGGCAGGAGGTGGGCCCCACGGGGGCCCTGAGGCTCCTGGAGCCCCCAGACGAGGGAGACGGCGGCAGGGTGGAGGGTGCTCCTGGAGCCACGGGGCCTGTGCCACGCGCCCCTCAGCGCCCTGGTGCCCCACGCTCCTCCCTCGGACGCTCATCCATGCTGCTCCTTTTCCTTTTGGGGGTGTCGGGAGGACCCCTTCCATCAGGGATGCCCTTCCTCCTTTGACGGTGAGGGGAAGAGGCAGCTGTTAGACGCTGGAGCCTCTCCAGCCTGAGAGCACACGGCCCTGGGGGCCTGGGATCTGCGCCTCACTCCGCACAGGACTCACCCCCCGCACGTGGGCACAGCTCCCCGCCCGAGCCTCCTAGAGTGCCACCACCCTCTGCATCTCCCTGTCCCCAAGACACCATTCCCTTGAGGCATTTTTAGCCAAGACTCCAAACATCCAGGGAGGAAGAAGCGAATCTGTCTCACGCAGGTGAAAGTAGCCGGTGCCCCCGCCCCGGGCCTCTGCCTCCCTCCCACCCTCCCACCCCCCTTTCTCTCGCGGCCCCTCTGCCCCTCCAGCCATCAGCCCCCGGCTCCCCCTCCGTCCCTCTCAGACCTTCTCCCTCCACCTGAGGGACGGGCAGCGTCCACAGGGTCACACAGCAGTTCAGCTAATTGGCTATTTCTTGCAAATTGCTTAAAAGGTGTGCAGACCCACTGAAAATGGAAAAACACAGAGCCGTGAGCATCCACCTGTGATGCTGGTGAACGCACCCCAGCCCGTGCGGGTGTGGATGGGGCGTCTCCTGACCTGTGCGGACCCACAGAGGGAGCCCAGTTACCCAGGAAGGGCCAACATCCCGAGTGAGGGGAAAGCGTGGAGGGCTTGGTCCCCTCCCCCAATGGTGGAGCCCATGAGGGCAGCGATGGCCTAAGTACAGTCCCCATGCCGCCACATCCTCTGCTGGAAGGATGTGACGTGAGGAGGGAGTTTCAGCTCCCAGCTCGTGTTCTCGCGGTGCCAGGTGGGCAAAAACCTCCCCAAACACGGTCTCCATGTTTGCTGTTACTGTGCTTGCTGCCTCTGACTTGCGGATAGAAATCCTACGGTAGACGGGGAATGCTGGGGTCATAGACAGACCCCGGGTCCCGGTGCCCGAGAGACGTCCCCGTCACGCCGGTTACAAGCTGGTTACCACCATGACGACCACCACCACCACCGATAACGACAAGAACTAACGTTACCCTGTGTGCTCTCAATCCCGACCCTCATCCCAAATCCCTTGCACGAATTACTGAATTACTTTCTTCCTTCGTCACAACATCACGATGCCGGCAGATCAGCCCTCGCCGTGGATCAGGAGGTTGAGTCGTGGAAGGTAGGTCCGCGCGCCCAGACCACACAGACTCTAAGAGCCGTGGCAGGGCTTGACCTCGGGCCCCTGAGCCCAGAGCGCTGGCCCTTAACTTCAGCTTTAACTTTTTCACCCATAGAAGGAGGAGCATGGAAACAGCCTGCGTCGTGTGCTGGTGTCCACGTACGTGGACGTGCTCTGTAAACTGCAAAGTGCTGTGGAAATACTGGCGGGCATCACCCCAAAGCTTCCCTTTGGGGCAGAGAGAACCATCTCATAAAATCAGCGCAGGACCACAGAATCTCAGGGGAGGAAGGGGGCTCCAGTGTCCCGTAGGGTGACGTCCACTCGACACGGGATTAGACTCACAAAACTGAGAGGCCCCGTGAGTGACCTGGCTCAGTGTTAGATAGAAGTGACACCCCGAGATGACCGGAGCGGTGCTGGGTGCAAACTCCCATCTCCTGACCTTTGTCCGGTGCTCAAGCTGCCCCCCACCTTGCCTCCCCAGCAGACACCACCCAGCCATCACCATGAACTCACCTGCTGACCCACAACATGACCTCAGCATCCCTCTCAACACAGGACCATCAACGCATCGGTGCTCACTTACAACCTGTACCCTCCCTGCGGGATGCACAGGGTGACCATATAGTTTACCAGTCAGACAAGGGCAGCTTTGAGAGTGAAAGAGGATACTGTGACTAATTAGTGGGGACACAAGGGGTGATCACACGGGGGTGATCCCAGGTGAACTAGAGACTGTAGCCACCCTAATTATACCTCAGGGAGGCTCCCAAAGCGCCCACCTACTCCTTGTAGGTAAACCGACCTGAGGAAGCTGGGCGCGTCTTCCTACTGGACGGGGCAGGTGGGGGGACTTGGGGGAAGGAGACAGTCTTGGTGAGAAAGGACAAGGTCCGCCTCGGGGTCACAGTCGTGTCTGCAGAGGTGCCACAACCACGGGGTTACTCCCGCACCCCCAGGGTCCCCCTCCCGCCCTGGCGGCACCAGCTCAGCACCCTCCCGTGAAAGCACGAGTCCGCGACCCCCTGCTCCAGCCCCCCACCCCACCCCCTCCTCGCAGTGAGCACCCGCTTGTGCGGTAGTTTAATGAGCAGGTGATGGACGCATTTGGGCGTCTTATGGAGGCTGAATCACCTTGTTTACTCATTGGTAATTAAATCGGCAGCATCTAATTTCTGTTTGGGGAGATTTATGGGCATTTTCTGTTTCTAGGTGACAAAATTGAAAAATGAGTCTAATTACTGATGGATTTCCCCAAGAAGAGAACCAGGGAACGGCATTTCACTCACTGCTGAGTTCACTGCGCCTTAGCACGGCCATGACAAGGGTGAATGACGGGAACGCCAGGGACCATCCAAGACCATCCTCTCGGACAACCCTGTTTCCTAAGGGGAACCCATTTGTCCCTCAAAAAAACCACTGCTCCTAAGGGGTTTTTACAGGATATGACACTTCAAGTATGGAAGGTTCTGACCGGGTGTGGCCTCTAAGTTGCTTTGTGACATGAGCTTAGTAAGTCTTTTCTTATTCTTCGACTTTAGCCCATCAAATTATTGGGCTAATTGAGCAGATGATCCCATAAAAATGGTTGCAGGCTGGTTAACAGAAAAATATTACCATCGCGCATGTTTTATAAACACTTGGACGTTCCCTGTAAAGTGTTTTGCTCAGTTTTACATTTCCAGACCCTTCAGGTTGGGAGGATGAGAAAAATATTCTGAGCATTTTATTCAAAGGCAAATGAAAGCATCTTCTTGGGGTGCTAACTCTGTTAGTCACCAGATATAGTTTACCTTTTTGGCTATTGAGCGTTTTTAGTCTAATCCAGGATCTGGTGGAAGTAACAGTGTCTCCTACACTTTGGGGATCACGTGGGACGGGGGTCCTAGCGCATATACCTCGCTCCAGAACTGCTCAAAGAGCTCCCGACCCAGGGCTTCCCTTGTGGCGCAGTGGTTGAGAGTCCGCCTGCCGATGCAGGGGACATGGGTTCGTGCCCCGGTCCGGGAAGATCCCACATGCCGCGGAGCGGCTGGGCCCGTGAGCCATGGCCGCTGAGCCTGCGTGTCCGGAGCCTGTGCTCCGCAACGGGAGAGGCCACAACAGTGAGAGGCCCACGTACCGCAAAAAAAAAAAAAAAAAAAAAAAAAAGAGCTCCCCACCCAAAGGCCCTCCCATCCTCACAACGATTGTCAGAAACGATGTATTTTCTGCAGGTGAGGAGGCCCAGGGGTTTGGGGAAGCTGGGCCAGGGGTCTCGCCCTGAGTCCCACGGAAGGCCCGATGGGGAGCAGACGGTGTCTGCTGGCCGGACCTCATGCTTCCGTGTCTCAACGTTCTCAGGGATGGTCCAGAAACCTGCCAAGGAGGACTGCGGGCAAGTGAACAGTCACCTCGCTCCTCGTTTACAGGATACACTGAGGGCCTTGGTGACCCGGGTCCCAGCAGCGACCCTCTCCTCCATGTGGCCCAGGCCACCACCGCTTCAGGGCTGAGACCCCAACTGGCTCGAGAGGCCTCTGTCTGGGGTGAGGCATGTTGCTTCTTTGGGCCTCAGTTTTCTAAACTGTAAAATGAATGCCCCTTCCCCTCCTCTGCCTGGGCTACGAAAAATCACGTAGAGAGTTTGGTGCGCAGTTTATACGTGTGTTTCCCTGGGGTCCACAGACCATAAGGGGCCCTGGGGAGTGAGGAATCCCTCAGGGCCTATGAGTGGCCCTGACTCCCATGGCAGGTGCCAAGTAAGCAAGGCCTTCCCTCCCCTGCTCCGAATGGACATGTGCCCGGCTGCCACGAGCCGGACTCCCACCTTGTCCTGCGGCCTTGTCGTGTTAGTTGAGGCTCAGGGCATGGTGGTTAGGAGCCCGTCTCTGGAGGGAGACCACCTGATTTTAAATCCAGGTGCTTCCATAAAGATCAGAGCAGAAATAAATGAAATGGAGAATTAAAAATAGTAGGAAAGGTCAATGAAACTAAGAGCTGATTCTTTGAAAAGATAAACAAAATTCATAAACCTTTAGCCAGACTCATCAGGAAAAACAGAGAGGACCCAAATCAATAAAATCAGAAATGAAAAAGGAGAAGGTACAACCCCCATACCACAGAAATACAAAGCATCCTAAGAGACTACTATGACCGACTCTATACCAATAAAATGGACAACCTAGCAGAAATGGAAAAATTCCTAGAAAGGTACAATGTCCCAAGACTAAACCAGAGAGAAACAGAAAATATGAACAGACCAATTACCAGAAATGAAACTGAATCAGTAATTTAAAAAACTCCCAACAAACAAAAGTCCAGGACCTGATGGCTTCACAGCTGAATTCTACTAAACATTTAGAGAAGACTGTTAACACCTGTCCTTCTGAAACTATTCCAAAAAATTGCAGAGGAAGGAATGCTTTCAGAATTATTCTATGAAGCCACCGTCATCCTGATACCAAAACCAGATAAAGACATCACACAAAAAAGAAAATTACAGGTCAATATCACTGAGGAACATAGATGCAAAAAATCGTCAACAAAATATTAGCAAACTGAATCCAACACTACATTAAAAGAATCATAAACCATTGTCAATTGGGATTAATC
The DNA here is from genome assembly GCF_964341445.2 of Mesoplodon mirus. Classification (NCBI taxonomy): domain Eukaryota; kingdom Metazoa; phylum Chordata; class Mammalia; order Artiodactyla; family Ziphiidae; genus Mesoplodon; species Mesoplodon mirus. The sequence goes on along the minus strand of NC_138987.1, from coordinate 101,675,612 downwards.
CCAGTGATGCAAGGATGGTCCAATATCCACAAACCAATCAGGATGATACACCACATTAACAAATTGAAGAATAAGAACCATATGATCATCTCAATAGACGTAGAAAAAGCTTTTGACAAAATTCAACATCCATTGATGATAAAAATTCTCCACAGTGTTGGTAGAGAGGGAACATAGCTCATCATAATAAAGGCCATATGTGATAAACCCACAGCTAACAGCCTACTGAACAGTGAAAAGCTAAAAGCATTTCCTCAAGACAAGGATATCCACGTTCGCCACTTTTATTCAATAGAGTATTGGAAGTCCTAACCACCGCAATCAGACAAGAAAAAGAAGTTAAAGGAATCCAAATTGGAAAGGAAGAAGTAACACTGTCACTGTTTGCAGACGACATGATACTATAGATAGAAAAGCTTAAAGACACTGCCAAAAAGCTACTAGAGCTCACCAATGAATTCAGTAAAGTTGTAGGATACAAAATTAATACACAGAAGTATATTCGTAATAACTTTAAGTGGAGTATAATCTTTAAAAATTGTGAATCACTATTACTCCTGAAACTACCATAATATTGGACATCAGCTATACCTCATTTAAAAAAATAAAATAAAATAAAAACTTAAAGAAAGGGCTAGAGAAGAAAATTGGAAAACAGAAAGGAGGAAAAAGGCAGAATAGGCAGGAATAGAAGACACGTGGGAGCAGGAAAGAAAAGTGCGACACTGTTGGAGTTCGTTTACGCCCTGAGACATCCAGGGTTAAGGTTCCCGAAGCCATGCCTACGACGCCCAGGTGTCTGCCCACAGGGGGCCCGTGCACACGTGTAGCAGGAGCCCAGGGTGCACATGGGGGGTGTGTGTCCAACACACCCGGGAAGAGGGGCTTGTGGGGTGTGAGTCTTGGGTCCTCCTGGAAGAGTCGACCATCTGTCTATCTTCTATGCAGAAAGCAAGCCAGTGACCCAGCACCTCTGCCCGACCACAGCCAGGGTCCCACTGACCTCTGACCCCTCTGGCCAGAAGTCCCCATGAGCACGCACCCGGCGAGAGGTCGGAGCACCAGCAGGCTCTGCCCTGGGGTGAGCACCCTCCCCCGAGTCACCGCTTCCCACTGCTGCCCTCTCCCCCCGCATCCCCCCACCCCCAGTGTCTGCAGAACTGACTCCACGTGCTGGGCCAGAATCAGGCTGTGGTCCAGTCAGATGCCAGGCCCCGGGGACCCAAGTTCTGATTATGTCCACCGACATTTACTACCCTGGGGCCCGCAGATGCAGAAGCAGCGCCCCTGCCTGCCTGGGGCAGTCAAGCCCGGAGCAGGATCAGAAGGGACGGAGGTCATCACAACACAAAGAGTCCCTTAGGCCGGGAGGCTTGGGGACCCCTCCCTGACACCAGCCAAACACCGAGGGCAACTCAGCCTCCTCCACACTGCAGGTTCCAGGCCAGACCCTTGCACCACAGACCACGTGGCTTCTGTGATCCCAGAAGAGCTACGAGCATCTCAGAGGACACGGGCTTTCCTCTGAGACGGTGGGTCCGGGCGGAGCTGCCGTGGTGACACTCACACCCCCCCTGCGGCATCTACGCCCAGATGAGCCGCCTGGCACGGGGAAGCAAAATCCCCGGAGTCTACACGAGACTTAGTCCTTGACCATCGCAGGAAACCCCCACTCGCAGGTGCTGCTCAGCAGGGCCCTGGACGGTGTGTCAGTCTCTTTAGGGGAAACGCTGAAGTGGTGGAGCCCCGCGGGGTGAGGAGAGAAGGAGGCCTTTGGGCGCCCGCCACGCGTGAATGTGGTAAGTCAGCGCGCTCCGGTCCCAAGTGGCTGGTGCCGTGCTGCCTCTCATCACGGGTGAGGAGGCTGAGGCTCAGAGGAGTCAAGTAGCCGGTCCAGGGCCCACGGGGAGTCAACACCGGGCGCAGGGCTTGAGCTCCGCCTCTGACTCAGTCCCACTGCATGGCCCTCAGTCGGGGTGGTTTCATGTCCATCACTGTCTCCACGGGAAACTCTATATTCCAGTAACGGCCGATCAGGCAGAATGCAGGGAGTGGCGGGAATGGAGGGAGGGAGCGCTTCTCCAGCCCAGGGTAGGGGCTGCCCAGTGGGCCAGTGGGAGGGGGGACGGCGGGGCAGGACTGTGTGGCTCGGGGACCACGTGGCAGTGGGACTTGGGAGAGACAACGGGACAGGCCGGATCTGGCCAGAAGCAGCCGTCAAAGCCCAGACCCACCAGCTGCGGGTCGCACCGTGAGTGGTGCTGGGACCGAGGGCTTTGGAGCGGCCGTAGGAGCATCTGTCAGAGCTGACCTGGACAGCCGTCTGCGTCACTGACCGAACCTTTCCATCTCAGGTGTTCCATCTGACAGGAGCCATAAATTCATAGGGCAGTTTATGCAGCCCGGGGGACGGGTGCAGGGGGAGGGGGTGGGGGGAGCGCGGGAAGTCAGCCTCAGCTTCTCAGAGTGTACGCGTTCATTCATTCACTCGCTCCCTCATTCATTCATTCATTCACTCACTCCCTCATTCATTCATTCACTCGCTCACTCATTCATTCACTCCACTCACACATTCACTCACTCACTCATTCATTTGCCAGAAGAGCACCGGGTGGGCCCAAGAGCTGACTGACGTTATGAATGTCCCTTTCCCCCAGCCTCCTAGCTTACACTATAAAAGTCACCCACATTTTAATTTGTTACATTTGGGCAAAGCTGCATGTTTCTCGGTCTTTCCTCGGTACCACCGCATCTTACCGACCCTACGATACCACCGTGTAGAACCAGAACCGTGTGCTGGGTCACAGTCAGCAGATCGGAGACCCCTGGGGTCGGACACTGTCTTTTCCTCCAACACAGCCCCTCCTTCTGGCTTCCATCGTTTGAAAATGCAGTAAATCCTTCTGACAGGCGTCTGGTAAATATCTACTTATTTACATGTTGATCAAGATACTTATTGATCCCCTGGTTCAAAAAAGTAAGATTGCCCGCGCAGTCGCCACGGGCTGGAGGTGACTGAATTAGGCTGATGGGTTGGTGGCAGACCCAGGGCTCTGAGCTGGCGGCAAAGCACCCTCGGCGCCCGGCCCGGCGCTTCCGGCCACGCCCTCGCCCTCCACGTGACTCCCACCTGCTGCTCCGACCCCTCCCGGGCTCCACCCCTCAAAAGATCCAGGGGGGCCCAAGAGGCACCGAGGGGGTGGCAAGTCACCGACTCACGCTTGGACACTTTCTCACGGGGGCCGCCCCAGGGATGGTGCCTGCCTGGGAGCTTCGCTGGGGAAGGGGCTCCACCGCGCAGCACCGCAGGCTCACCCCGAGCTCCCGGGGGCGCCCTTCTAGGGTGCTCAACCAACTCTGCGACCAAGAAGCGAGCAGCAGAGCCCCGTCACCACAGAGCTTCACCCCGCCCCCGCGTGCCTCCCACGTGACTCTGCCCCCAGGGGCAGCGGCAGGAGCAGGGCTGCTTTCCGTCTCCTTTCTGAGGCTGCATGGACGTAAAGGCACGTGGCAGGATTACAGAAGGGAGCCTCCACGTGGGCGGGGCAGCTCCCCTCCGCCCCCAAGCCACCGGCGGCTCGGCAACCTTCTCCTCACCTGATGCTTCTCAGCGAGCTCCAGAGATGCCGGGGCCCCTGGTTTGGAAGGTGGAGGGTGGCCAGGCCGCCTGGTTTCCGGAGCAGCTGGAAGGCCTCGGCCAACAGCTGGGGCCACCTGAGGGCCGGGCAGGGCTGGACGGGCAGCAGCATGGGGCTCCGGGCCTTGCTTCTCAGGGTCTGACAGGTTCTGAACACACTGCCAGCTGAACCACTGTAGCCGGAAGCATCAAGGCTTCTGAAGCGGTTTTCTGCGGTTTCTAACCAGGAAAGTAGAAGCAGCTCCAGCCCCGATTCTCTGATTCTAAACAGGCCTTTCGAGGGCCTCAAACCCGAAGGCCCGGAGCTCCGGCTGCCTGTGCACTGTGAGCTCTGCAGAGTCGCCCCTCCACACGATCACGTTCGTGCCCGCCTTGCCAGGGGTCCTCCTGGATGGGGGCGGTGCTGGGCCTTCGGGTGCGATGATGCCGCTTTCCTTCCCCGCCCTTCCAAGTACTGGCCGCGCCCGACGCCCGTCGAGTTGAGGAGGCTGAGAAGAGTTGCGCTCTGCTGGGGAAAGTCGGAAACACCAGCACACCCACCCGGGAGGCTTGGGGCCACCACGGTGCTGGGATTTACCCAGACCCTTGCCAACCGGGCAGAACAGGTCTCCCTGAAGACTGACAGAGCCTGGCAGTCACGGAGGGGGCTGGGCTTGTCCCGCAAAGGAGAGACAGACGAGAAAAATCCATGTCAGAGTAGAGGCGGCAAAGGACAGAGCTATCCTCATAGGGTCATCTCCTGGGAAATACACGCATGCATACGCACACACGTGTACGCGCATGCAGGCGCTCACACACACAGGGTCCGGGTGCTTTGTACTCCTGGCACGTCTATTCTCGGTCCCTTTAGGTATTGGTTTTGGCTGCTTCTGCAGAGTGACCCGTGGAAATCATTGTTCTTGGGAATGAACCGTCATCACGAACCTTACGGGTCCATTTCTTTTTTTTTTTTTTTTTTTTTTTTGCGGTACGCGGGCCTCTCACTGCTGTGGCCTCTCCCGTTGCGGAGCACAGGCTCCGGACGCACAGGCTCAGCGGCCATGGCTCACGGGCCCAGCCGCTCCGCGGCATGTGGGATCTTCCCGGACCGGGGCACGAACCCGTGTCCCCTGCATCGGCAGGCGGACTCTCAACCACTGCGCCACCAGGGAAGCCCCGTCGCAGGTCCATTTCTTGAAAACATCCTAAAGCCAGACGCCTGGGCAGTGTCGGGTGGGGGCTGGCTCTCCGCCCCTTCCTGCTGGGGACGATGGGAGGCCAGGGTCTTGTTCCCAGAGCATGGGGTGGGAGGGGGGTGGGTCGACACGGTGCCCTACAGGGGCTGAGGTGATGCAGATTCTGTCAGACCGCAGGTGCTGTGTCCAGCCAGGCCACACTGCTCTGCAGAGACACCTGTCCCCCTGGCAAACTCTAACAGGGGCAGGACGCACAGTCCCGCCATCCCACGCTGGCAGCTACAAACGACTCGGAGTCTGAGAGAGGACGGTGCTGCCGCCCTGCCGAGCCCTGGGGAGGACAGTGATTCATCCCCACCCGACGGGAGATGCTGCTGTGTTTGCGCTCCTGTCTCCTGGGGCCGTCCTGCTCATCCGTCTCCCCTGCCACCGGCTCCCCTCCTGCCCCACTGCCTTTCTCGCCTATTTCTCCCCTCGCCCTGACAGGGATTCGGGGCATGGCCTTGGGTCGCTTTGCCTGCCCTGGCGACAGCAAGCCCTGCGTTAGCTCTTCTCTCCGCATCGAGGAGGCACAGGTGACCTGCTCTGCTTAGGGGAGCACGTCAACTTCAGGAAGGAGAAGTAGAGGGGGTCGAGGGGAGACGGAAAGGAAGAGGTGAACCAAGACCTGGGACTAAGGCACTGAACTTCTAGGCGGAAAAGGACAAAAGTCATTTAAAATTTGGGTATCGCTCCAAGCACAGTCGTCAATGGAAATAAAAAACTACAGTGACAAACCCAAAATAGGAATCTCGATGGAAATTCTGCACCTGCTGTTCATCCACTGACAGTGCCTCCATCAGCAGACAGCCATCAGGGATCAGGCCTGCGGCGACAGCTTGGCCTCAACCCCCGGGTCTGATCACTTCTTTGATTCGATGACAAGTGAGTGGCCTCAACATGAAGCTGGTCCCACAGGAAGGACCTAATTCTGCTTCCCTCATTTGAATGATGAGGGATCTGAGGCTCAGGGGAATCAAATGATTAGCCAGTTAGCAGCAAAACTAGGACTTAACCCAAACGTCCTAATTCAAAACCCACTGCTTTTGCTGCCCCACCACGGTGTTTCCTCCAGGGAGTGTTTTAAAAATCAGCAGTCATGATGAGGACGAAAGGACAAATCCAGCCTAAGCATATTTGATCGCACGTGCTAACGGAAGCGTGGACGGGACAGCAGGCATGAGCGGAGCAAAGTAACCGTTATGACAAGGCCAGAAGTGGCAGCACATGTAGAATAAACTAATTTTATGATCATGGATGAGCGCTATAGTCAGACGTACCGGGGATTCGCATTACCGGAGCCTGGGGCAAAAGAGATGGTGGACAGTGAACTGCTAGGAGGAATGACACTGGGCTACTTATCTGCCGCTCTCTGGAAATGTTTAGAAATGTTAACATGCGATTTCAGAAGCAGGAGCCCTTGAACAAAAGATGCTTTCAGCCCTGGTTTTATAATACTATATGGAAATGAGTGAGACTTCACCGGCTAGCAACAGAAGTGAAACATGGGCAGAACTCTCTCCATAAAATAAAGCGACTTGGAGACTTCCGCTTCTGGAGAGATGGAGCAGACGTATTTTTCCCTATTCCTCCCACAAAGTGCAAATAAAATTCACGGACATTACCTATAAAACAAACATACGATGACGACAGGATGGAGAGAAGAAGGCAGGCTGACAAGGAACCTCAGGACCCGAGGAACAGGGCACAGGGATTTGTTCCCTGGGTTTCTGAGAAATGTAACTGAGCAACGTCAACCGGTGCAGACAAACCGACCCCCACACCACTGAGGTCAGCTCCCTATAGCCAAGGGCCCGGGAAAGGGGCAGCCTAGGAAGACGAACTTCATTCCACACTGTAGTAAAATACGCATAGCATAAAGTGTACCGTTTCGGCCATTTTAGAGTGTACGGCTATGTATGTGGCATAAAGCACATTCACACCGTGGGCAACTGTCACCATCCAGCTCAGGAATTCTCTCATCATCCCGAGCAGAAACTCTGTTGCATTGCACCCAACCCTCTGCTGGGGTGGAATCAGACAAGACCAGGTGGGGCACCAGGACATTCTTCCACTGGGTAGTCATGAGGCTCCCCGGTACGCCCATGGTATCAGTGGAGACCACAAGGTCAAACCCTGGAAAACTAAAGGCAAAGAAAATGTCTTGAAAGCAGAGAGAGAGAAATGAATGACACCCCGTTGAGAGGGGGAACAATTCTAATAACACTGGGTTTCTTATCAGAGACCACGGAGGTCAGAAAGAAGTGGAATAACATTTTTTCAAGTGCTAAATGAAAAGAACTATCAATCCAAATTCTATATCCAGCAGAAATATCTTTCATGAATGAAGGGGAAACAAATGTATTTTCACAGATGAAGAAAAAACTAAGAGAATTTGCTGTTGCCTTTACAACAGCGAAAGGAAGTTCTCTATACAGCAAAGAAATGATTTTTTTTTTAAATAGAGGAAACTCAGGTCATCAGGAAGAGCAAAACTATGGTACGATACGATAGACATTCATTCTCCTCTTGAGTTTTTAAAGTTACATTTGATGGTTCAAGCAAAAGTTTTAACACGAATGAGTTTCTCATGCATGTGATGGAAATAGTTAAGGCAATTATACTAACAGGGAGGGTAAGGGGAGATAAAGCACGTACACCACATCTGAAGGGCTAAAATGTAGTACCTGTAGACTGGTAAACTATGTACATACAATGTAATCCTAAGAGCAACCACTAAAAGAGATACACTCAAAAACACTGGAGAGAAATAAAAATGGAGCTCTGAAGAACGTTCAAGTAATCCACAGGAGGGCGAGAAGTCATTTATACAACATTCTTAAAATGACAAAATGGTAGGGCTTCCCTGGTGGCGCAGTGGTTGAGAGTCCGCCTGCCGATGCAGGGTTCGTGCCCCGGTCCGGGAAGATCCCACATGCCGCGGAGCGGCTGGGCCCGTGAGCCATGGCCGCTGAGCCTGTGCGTCCGGAGCCTGTGCTCCGCAACGGGAGAGGCTGCAGCAGTGAGGCCCGCGAACCGCAAAAAAAAAAAAAAAAAAAAAAAAAAAGACAAAATGGTAGAGATGGAGAACAGCGAGTGGTCGCCGGGGCCGGGGCAGGGGCCGGGGGGTGGGGGGCAGTGGGAGGAACGGCGGGTGTGACTGAGATGGGGGAGCAGGACGGAGATGCTCGTGGTGATGGGCGGTCCTGACGGTGAGGGTCATACAGCTCCACACAGGTGACCTGTACACACACTCACACCAAGGCCAGGTCCTGGTTTGATGCTGTACGCGGTGACATCAGATGTAGCCACTGGGCACAGCGGACCTCTCTGTACTGCCTCTGAAAGCTCCTATGAATCCACAACTAGTTAAAAATTTCAAAAATCTTAAAAGCATAAAGTGCCTTGGGGCTCAGTAGAGCACACCGTGTCCTTCGCCCAGTTTTCCTGATTTCCCTCGGGTAGCAGAGTCTTCCTCAGGGGAATCCTGACCAGGCAGCCTGGCTGTCAGGCGGGGACAGTAAGGCCGAGGTGCCCCCAACAAGGCAGGTTCCCGGGCAGCTGGCCACGTGTCTGTGGGATGCCAGCTGTTGGCTAAGCCCTGCACCAGGCAGCTGAGGGGTGCTGGGAACGCGGACGGCATGGGTGGATCTCTCCCCGCAATCCCAGAGCTCGACTCTTCCCGGGCTCCCCCTCAAGCTTTCACGCTCAGCTCTTTGCAAAGAACAGCCACCAACAAACCAGCCACAAATGTGTGATCTTCACTGGGCACCTCAATGGCTTTGCTTCTTCCTCCCAACAAGCAATGCCCCAGAAGCTGACCAGAGGCCTCATTTATCTTAATGTGGCTCCTCCACTTAATCTTCTGGAACCCAGGGTCCCACCTTCTTCCTTCCCAGCCACATGGGAAGCGGCCACGCACAGCAGGCCAGACCCCTGAGGTGAAGTGGAACCTCGCCTTCCAATTCGGCAGCGAATCATCAGGGTTGCATGTGCCTGACTTAATCTTGCCTAGAAAATACTAGTTGCAAATACACAGGGCGCACCCCCTGCACGCGAAATGCCTGCTAAGTGGACCCTTTATGACCTGGGTAGGGTGCCCTTTGCTCTGAGAAAAGGAACACTTAGAAGGCTGGACTGAGGACGTGGAACAAGGGACACACCCTCCACCCAGGAAGAGGGGCGGCTCACCCTTGCGTCCCTCTGGTTGACGTGAGGACGGGGTAACGAGGTGCATTCTCGGGGGCTCGGGACGCAGACAGTTCTGAGGAGCTGCAGACAGATGCCCGCATTCCCTGGGGGTTAATTACTGCCCTTGCTGGAGGCCTAGGCGTGAGCCTCAGCCTTTTCCACAGTGAGGCCCAGAGACAATGGAGGTGTTTCCATGGCATCCAGGGGGAGGAGGATGACATGCCCAAGGTCAGCCGGAAGCGACCAGGAGCCCCTGTGTCCCTGGCCCTGCCTGGACCAAGCCCCGGGGGGTGCCCCTGTAACCAACCAGGAAGTTCTGACCAGAGGGCGTGTAAAGAGTTAAGTGTTTCTCTGGAATCAGGAGGCTCTGAGAAAGCCCCTGGGGCATCAGGGTGGGGCTGTGTTGATGTGTGGTCTTCAGTGGGGAAGGCATCCCCCAGTGAGTGACTCGGGGACATCTACCTGGGACTCGCCTGGCAGGGGTGGGTGGGTGGGCTGAAGAGATGGGGCCTCAGGTTGCTCAGGGCATCTCTCGTCTGTCATTTACTGTGCTTGTCCTAATCATATAGTGTCAGTGCATCTATCAATTATCTTGTCTCTTAGCAACTGCCAGGACTGATGAAAGCTGTCCCTTAATCAAAAAAGTTTAAATTAATTAAAGGCAAAAGAAAAAGGAAGAGAAAGGAAAGCAGCCGTGTAATGGCTGTTCCGGACCCTGCAGAGCTCTCTGATGCGACACCAGCTCGGGAGCTGCAGCTCCGTCACCAAGTTCTCCACTCCCACCCGCTTGGGGCCTTGGAAACACCTCTGTCTACAGCCCACCTTCGCCCCCGACAGACCGGTAAACGGAAACCCACCCAGCTGGGTAGCTGTGCGGCAGGATCAGAGGTCCGTAATACCAGGCGTCCCTTTGGCTTGGAGTTGTGACTGCTTCAACTTGATTTTTTTGGGGAGAGACGCTGGTCAGAAAGGAGTTAAGGGTATGAAAACAAGGCTGACCTCTAGAAAATCTGGGGGAGACTGGCTGTGCCCCATCACTCCAGCCCTCCATCCTGTCCCTGTGTGTCTTTGCTGTCACCTGGATACCCCAGTCCCCCTCCCCATCCCCACAAGGCCACGCTAATCCCCCCAACTCCAGGACCCTCAGGATCCGCCTGTCCTTTCAACTCTCACCCCTTTTATTTATTTATTTTTTTAAAGTCTTTATTGAATTTGTTACAATATTGCTTCTGTTTTCCGTCTTGGCGCGAGGCATGTGGGGCGAGGCATGTGGGATCTTAGCTCCCCAACCAAGGATCGAACCTGCACCCCTTGCATTGGAAGGCGAAGTCTTAACCACTGGACTGTCAGGATAGTCCCTCTCACCTCTTTTAGAAAACAAAACAAAACACAACGAAACAACCTTGCTCCTAGCAGGGGGTCAAATGGGCAGGAAGAAGTCTACTGACAAACGTATTGTTCATTGGGTATTAGAATTGGTAACGGCTTAACTCATGACTCAGAGAATAACTCCTCAAAGGGAGCAAAGTTCTGGTGATGGCCGTGGTGCTGCAGAACTGACACTGGGCGCCCCCTAGGCTGGCTGGCGGTGGAAGTCGTTGCCAGCACACGGCGGATCTCCTCCAGTTCACAGTAGCAGTGTGGCGCTTTAAGATTTAAAAAATGACTTCACGTGTGAAGTAGTCAGAGCCAGTATTAATATCCCCGTTTCCCAGATGGGACTCCTGAGACTCAGAGAGGTTAAGCACCTTGCTGAAGGTCACACAGCAGTGTGTGGCAGGGTGAGGCCTGGGAAACCAAGGCCTTTGTTTTCCACCTCCACGCAGCCTGCAATGCCACCTCCTGCCTTCTTCTCCGGCTGGCTGGCTCCTGTTCCCCAGAGCTCCACGTGGGGCGCGGCTCTGGCCCGAGGAGCGCATGGCATGGCCCCTTCAAACTGGGGCTCCTACCCAGCCTGCCATGCTCAGCACTTCCCTCCCCCCACCATCATCCTTAACAGCCCAGAGTCCTGCCAGCCGCTAAGATAAACTGCCAGAAAGGTCAGGTGCCGCTTGGGTGATTACCCAGCTTTGGCGAAGTCACGGGCCCAGGCGGGAAATCAAAGTTTTCTCAAGCAGGACGTGCCAGCGCTTGGGGTTGACACTGCCATCTTGTAATCCAGATGCTCCATGCTGGAGGCATGGACGGGCAGCGCTCACGCCCGGGGCACAGCCGCAGTGCTTCGGGCAAGGGCTTCATGCCCTCCTCAGGAGGCTCACGCTCTGTCTGGAGCCTTCTTTAATTAACAGAAAACCAGGTGACACCCTGTTCCCTTCCTCTGCATTATGGGGACGCTCGGAATTGGCAGAAGGTGAGGACGTGGTGTAGACAGCAGATCTGCATAGCTAGGCTTGCAGTTTCATTAAACAAACACTCAGAGCTCTCTGGGCGCCAGGCACACACTGAGTTAATACCTGCTTTGTGGATTTTAACTCACTTGATCCTCACCATGATCCTGCCAGTGTTGTTACACCCTTTTAAAAACGGGAAAATGGAGGTTTATGTAAGTTGTCTAGGAAACCAGGCTAAAGGAGCGGGGAGTTGGGATTCACGTCCAGGCTCCAGAGTCTGTCCTGTCCGTCCTTTCCCATCTCGGACGCTCCGCCCAGGCAGCGAGCAGGGCAGAGCCTCTGTTTGCTCCGTCTGCCGGGGAGAAGCTTATACTCCTGCCTCAGTCTCCCCAAGGGTCCAAAGGGGACATCTGCCCTACTTACCGACCTCAGAGGCTGCTTAGAGGATCAGATGAGGCCACAGACGAAAATGAGTCTGTTACTACGAGTGTGCCACGAACACGGGTACAATACATGTGACATCCGGCACCGTCAAAGATGCAGCTTTGGGGACTCAGCAGGGTGGGGGCCAGGTGGAGTGCTTGATCTTAGGGAACTGGGGGGCGGCAGGTGGGCAAGAGGGAAGAGAGCTTCAAGCGAGGGCAACAGCGTTGCGGGTGCGCAGAGGGGGCCCCGAACTGCCCCGGGGGCAGAGGAGAGGTCGTGGGAAGCGCTTTGCTTGCATCCCTGTGTCCCAACACCCAGAGCAGCCGTCGGAGGTTAACACGTTACAGATGAGGACACGGAGGTGCGGCGAGCCCAGGCGGGTGGTGGCGCAGGCCCTCACCCAGGCCCCCCGACCCCAATTGACATGCTCCACCGCTGACGATAACCTGGCAGGGGACGGGGACAGTGCGGACCACGTGAGCACCTGCTCCGCGGATGCCACTTGAAGCCCCTTCCTCTGTGAGCTGCCCCATCGCCGAGGCCCTCATTCCATTAGCTTCTGCGTTAGGGCAACGAGATACGAAGGAATGACCTGGTCTCTAGAGTCAAAGGAGGCTATGTCTGAGCCCAGGCTACCAGTGCTGCGTTATATGGGCAAGTTCTGAACTTGGCGGGCCTCAGCCTTTACTTCTGTAAAATGGGTCTCACGTTACCCACCGCACGGCTTCAGTGAGGAATGAGTGGGGTCACGCAAAGCACCGGGCACCTGACCCCTGCCCGTCAGAGCAGTTTCAGGGGCCCACCCACGTCGCTTTCACCTCCGGGAAGTGAAATTTTAAAAAAACAGGCCACTGCTGCTGTAAGCCTCATTGTCTAAATCTCCTAATTCCTTTGAGAGGGGACCAAATCCCTGGTGCTTACCAGCAGACACTTCTGCATTAACGTTTCCAAAAAGCCAAGAGACAGGAAAGCCAGGGCTTGGACTCTGAGACAGGAGCTTCTGCTCCAAGATGCTAATGATCTGAGGGCAGAAACCCACGTGGGGAGAGGGCTTGGGTCAAACTGTACAGAAGCTCTGTTTGCCTGGGTCTGCGGCCTGGGGCACCGAGATGGGGTCTCCAAGGCATCGCTGACGTGCTGGGAGCCTGAGCAACCAGGGGGCCTGGACCCGGGGTGCTTATTTCCAGCTGTCCCGGTTGGACCTAATGCCCTGTGACAAGGACACCCTGGGAAGCCAGGGGTGGATCCGTGCCTGGTCCTGTAACTTTGTGGAGGGAGCGGCTGCCCTGGGGCCCCTGCCCTTTTCTCTGTGTGGATTTGCTGGGAGGCTCAGGTGCTCAGGGGGAGCCGGTATTTTCACAGGAGGCCGCTCCTCCCCAGGCCCCTCCCAGCCCTCAGGACCCTTCCCTCCCTGCCACCTCCGAGCTGCGTGTGGCTGCACCCACCTGGCGAGCCAGGCCACTAAGGGCAGCGTCCAGGGGGTCAGGCTGTGGGTCCCGCCCCCGCCTACTCCTGGGAGCCCCTGTGAGGTAACGGCTGGCTGGCTTCAGAGGTTTGGGACAGAAGCATGACAGTAAGGCAGCACCAGGTGTGAGACCGTGGGGGGAGGTGCGCGGAGCCAGGGTCAGCCAGCCAGTCCACACAAGCCAGTCCTTCCCGTGAGCCAGGCGACGGAGGTGGATGGGATGTGGACCTGCGGGGAGGCCTGTCTAGGGCGGCAGGCACAGCCCAGGAGCGCTGGCCTGTGGGTCCTCGAGGACAGAGCTCTTTGCACGGGGACGGGGTCAGAAGAGGTGTCACTAAAGGGTGACACCAGAGCTGCCCTGAGCACAGGCGACAGAGCAAACCCAAGGAGCTTGGGGGTACATCTGGGAAGTGGGGTGCTGAGGGGCTGCCAGGCGCCCCGGGTGGGCAGGGCCACCAGAGGGCCTTACGTGTCGGGCTCAGGGCGTCCCCGAGGGCTTCTGAAAGGGACTGCACCCTCGGACTCGCGTTTCAGCAACACGACCCTAGGAGCTGGGCAGAGGATGGCCGGCCACATGGCCACTGACTCACCGGCGCCCAGAGCCGTCCAGCCCCTCAGGAGTCCGCTCCCCCTTCTCCACCCCCATCGCTCTGCACGGCTCTGAGCAGCCCAGGTAACTCTCTTCAGACGGGAGTCTGGATGGCACACTTTAAAGTGTCTCCCTGGACAGAATCTCCACCAAGGATGACAAGGCGGAGGACGGGGACGAGGGAGGACCCAGCTGCCCACCCAGCCTGCAGAGGACACGGGCTCGCGCAAGCCGTCGGGGGTCCTAGGTGGCGGGTCTCCTGACTCACAAACCGGCGCTTTGCCCCAACCCCCGAGGGCCCCCGGCCTCGCGGCCCTCCCCTTCCACACAGGCCAGGACTGGCTGCTCAGAAAACGTCAGCAGCAGTCAGACAACCTGCCAAAATAGTTGTGAGCCTCTGACGGCCGGAGGGGGTGCTGGCAGAGTGGACGTCACTCGCACAGGCAGCGGCAGATGAGCGGAGGGCCACTCCTGCTCAGCTGGGCCTCCCTCAGGACGGGGACAGGGATGGGGACGGGGCAGGAAGGAAGGAAGGCTGTGCTGCACACGCTCGGGTACCACACTGGTTCCTTGATCCCGGCCGCACCTTCCTCCTGGGCCCATGGTTTACCGAGAAGCATCTCAGGTGCTCAGAGAGGAGGGGCGTGCCCAAGCGCGGGGCACGCGGTTTGGAAAAGCTTATTCGGCGTGACAACTTCATATGCAGAAATGAAAACAGACCTATGGCTTTCCTAATACAAAGTTCACCAAGGAAAGCTCGGTACAGTCCTCTTACCAGGGGACAGGCAGCTGGATTCTCCCAGGGAGGGGCAGATGGCGGAGGAGGACCAGAGGCTAGGTCGCTTGGCTACTGGGGTTTGCCCGGGGGCAGTGGAACTCAGAAGATGCAAATAATGACTTTAAAAGAGGGCACTAATTTTTAGAGCACAGAAATGAGCAGCCCTCCCTCACCATTTAAAAGAGCCCACACAGCCCTGCCGGCCTGGCCTGAGTTTATCCCAGCCCTGAGCCCTCCTTGGGCCAACGGTGGAGATGCAGGCCCTGCAGGCCCAGGGTCTGGGCAGGATGTCTCCTGGAATAGCCCTTGGGGGGGCTCACATTTCAGAGTCCCTCCTGCCCCCCGAGGGCACCTGCTAGAGCTCATCTGGGGGACATATCGTGCCACCCGCCATAGCCAGCTACCAAAACACTATGCTTTCTCCCCGCTGTCCCCACCTGCCCCCAAATCAGAAGTTCTGATGGGGGTGGAGAAGGGGGTATAAAAGGTTTCTCAAAGGCTCCTGGCTTGAGAAACCCGCAGGACAGGAAGCCCCCTGTGGATGCCAACACCCTCCCCTCCCGCTACGCCACTCCGTTTATTAATCTCCTACTTGGTCTGACATTTGTGCTCCCGGATCCTTGGCCACCACCGGCTTTTTACCATTGAGGCTGAGTCAGGAGATAGATGGGCCCCAGGCTGAACAGCCGGAGTTTTTCCCCTATGGACAGATACTCCAAGATGAAACGGAGGAGAAGCTAAGCCCTGCTCAGGTAAGAGACCACACAGTTCTCATTCTCCAGGTGAAGGAAACCTTCCCGACTACACACGCGCAGAAAGGCTCCTTGGAGGCCAAAAAGGGAGGGGTGTCAACCTACCCATAGGACCTCTTTGCTAGAATCCATCTTGGCTAAGAGATGCATGTACACACAGGGGAGGACCCTGAGATAAACCAAATACGGAGTCAGAACCAGACAAGCCAAGATGATTGGCCAAAGGAAACCCAACAGAAATGCCCCATATAAGGTATTTCATTCAAACCACCATGCGTGTCTATGCACACTCTTCTTCCTCCTAAGAAACACTTCCCTTGTTTCACTACTTTCCATTTCTTTGTGGAAATTCATTTTCTGCCAAGCTGTATGGGCCAGGGCCTTGTCACTGGCCACTGGTCCCTGGTGGTCTAGTGGCTAGGATTCAGCACTCTCACTGCTGCGGTCTGACTTCAATCTCTGGCTGGGAGCGGAAATCCTGCTTCAGGCCGCGGCGGGCAGAGGCCACCTGAGATCAAGGCCACAGACTTGGACTTGCCCAGGGCCACCCTCAAGGCTCTGTGCTTCCCTCAGTACCTGGCCGCTGCCATTAGCACCTGCCAAAACCACTCCTGGCCCCCGGCTGCCATTCCTGACTTGCCCCCAGGCCCCTGAAGCTCCTGGGGGCTCTGAACCGCTGCCCCCAGGGACTCTGTGCCTGGGGGGCCGTCACCCCACCGAGCTCCCTTTCTGGCCTCTGAGGTCAGCCTTGACTTTGGTAGTTCAGGCCCTGTTCTGGGATGCCAGGGCTTTAGGCATTTCAAAAGTAAAGAACCAGGGCTTCCCTGGTGGCGCAGTGGTTGGGAGTCCGCCTGCCGATGCAGGGGACACGGGTTCCTGCCCCGGTCCAGGAGGGTCCCACATGCCGTGGAGCGGCTGGGCCCGTGGGCCATGGCCGCTGAGCCTGCGCGTCCGGAGCCTGTGCTCCGAAACGGGAGAGGCCACAACGGTGAGAGGCCCACGTACCGCAAAAAAAAAAAAAAAAAAGAACCAGGAGAAGCCTGTTTACACTCTTCCTGGTAAGAAAACACTCCACCAAGACGTCCAACACTCCACCAAGACCCAGAGGCTGAACAGCTAAACTGCTGTTTAGTCCCGGGGTTCTCAGCGGGATCCTTCTTTCGAAGGTGGCCGTGGACAACTTGTGATTCTAAGCAAAATGCTGTGTGCGTGTGCATGGGTGTACTTTTCTGGGGAGAGTCCAAAGCTTTCATCAGATACAAAAAGAGGCTAGTGAACCCCAGAGAGCTAAGAACTGCTAATAGGCTGGATAACTTGAGAGAGACAGAGGCAAGGACAGACGTTTCCAGAAACAATGCAGCAGAGTTCTCGGGCCTCCAGCCTGGACTTCTAAGTGACCAGATTCCTCGGTTTGGGATCCTTCAACAATTTGGTTTTATGGAGTGTTCACATACTTCCGAATGGCATGGCCAGCCAAGCCTGGACCTGCGCCTTTGGAAAACCACTAATGAAACAGTAAATAGTGGGAGAGGCCTAGCTTCATGCCAGAGCTCTCAGCCAGGGGGAGGCTGCTGTGTGGCCACAGGCTGGGGGCTGCTGGGTCCCCAGGAAATTTAATAGGTGGTGACAGGGCAAGGCCTGGTGACAAGAATTCAGCCCCTTCATGGGGGCCCGAGGTTTTGGGAGGCTCAGCTGGGGCCCTGGAGGACCACAGGCTGGGCAGCCAGCCACTGCTCAGCTGGGTCAAAGCTCAGCACAGACCCAGGCCACAGACCCCGAAGGGCCTGCCCTAAGCCACAGGTCCCACCAGACTGCCTTTCTGCCCGGCAACCACAGACAGAAAACAACCCTCTTCCTGGACAGACTTTGTGTCTTCAGACCTGGAAAGGGAGCAGGACCAGCTCTGCTAGCAAGACACCCAGGAGTGGTTAAGGTGCAAATATTTCCACATTTCTCGTGGGGTCCCTCTCTCCACCTCTTCCTGGTGTTTCCATGTCAGATGGCTTGGAGAACACACGCGTGTCACTGAAACACACACAACTCAGCACAGGCAGACCCACAGGGCAGAGCCCGGCACCCTAGATAAAATGTGTCCTACTTCTAGAAGCTCTATGTGTTCAACCAGGGTATTAGACTCAATGGCCAAGACTGTGCAAAACGGACCATTCATGCCCTTCCCGTGTCAGCTGCACCCTCCACTGGCCAGGGCCATCACGCTCAAGTTCAGTGTCAGGGAGCCGACCACGGCTGGGCACCCAGGCTCCAGGGAGTCAGAACGGCACCTACTGACCATGCGATCTTGACAAATTACTCTCGAACCCCTGTCTGTTCCTCTGAAAACTGGGGACCCTAAAACCTGACCCTGGCTTGTAAGGATTAAATAAGACAGAGCCCAGCATACTCTAAACTCTCAATAAAAGGCAGATCTGAGTATGAACGAGGGCTCCCGTGGCTGAGATCCGGGGTCAGGAGTCAGAGGCTCAGGGATGCGCGCAGAGGTCCTGCCCTGTAAGGTATACGGGGAACCTCAGAGACGAAGGGAGGAACCGCGCCAGCTCTGTGTCTCCTGGACACTTCCCACGGAGCCTGCTCTCCAGGGGCTGGGGACGCGGGGCGGGGGGGGCCACCGGCCCCTCTCCCTGTAACCACCACCCTCGGCCACCAGGGGCGCCGGATTCTCTCCGTCTTAGGAGTCGTGGAAAAAACTTTCCCTTTATTCAGCTAAAATAAGGCTGGAGATTTTCATATGAAAATTTCCCTAGGAAACTAAGAAAAAAAGAAAACAAATACAAAATGCAAACATATGGAATCAGACAAGCTGGCAGTGCAGAATTTGGATCCTGACTGAAGTCAAGTCTGGCTCAGACCAGCTTTGTAGATGCAGCTTGTGACCAGGAACCCAGTTACAGATGGAAGACAGACCATTCAGACTCCTGCTGCGTTTCTCTGGGGCGGGCTCCCCCCGCCCCCCCCCGCTCCTGGAGCCTTTCTTGCTCGGCATCCCCCATTCCCACTGCATCTCTACAACCCAGGACACCCCGCCCCCGGCTTTACCGTATTGGAAACACTCCATATACAGTAGGGGATGACATCATTTCCGACAGGAGGGAAGCTAGCAGTTTCCCCCAGGCTAAATAAAATCTACTTATTTTACAGTCCAGTAAAAGGTCTGATACTTAAAGTTGTCCTGGGAGTGAGGCGTGCTCGGATTTATTCCACCTCTGCCTCTGAAACTCAAGCATAAGGAACGAAGCTATGTTTTATTTTATTAGTCCCACTTATTTTTTCCAAGCCCAGAGATTCTGAGGCCTGTGTTTATATGGCTGCGTCCAGGTGTACCCTGGGGGGTCAGGGAATGGCTCCTGAGCTCCCACCAGAGAGAAGCTACACGGGAGCAGGAAAAGGACATCCCTGGACCCCACAGGACCGGCCGCATTTGGCTTTCTGGACCTTGAGCAGACCGGGGAGCTTCTTTCCCAGGTGAATTCAGAGAGGCAGACCCTGCCCGGAAGGGTTGTTGGGATGTTAGAGAACCAGGACCCAATGAGGATTTAAACCTAAAGGAACAAGGGAAGCTAGCATCTCCTGAACTCGATGATGGGCATTTGGGACGCATCGTTTCACTGCACAGTAGTACTGCAGAGTAAGTGCTCCTGTCGGCTTCCATAGACTGGACACAGTGGTTGGCCCCAAACCGTACGGCCGGCAAGGCCAGAGGTGAGATCCGGACCGTGAGGCTCCGAAGCGCTTTCCACTTGTGCACGTCCAGAGTCACAGGCGGGCCGACAACAGAATTGGGAAACAGCACAGCCTTCCCTGGAGGAGCAGGTGCCGGGGACCCAGGCCAGCTGGGGAGGGCCGCCGCCCGGGGGCCAGAGCCGGGAGCCATGGGCACATCACAGCCCCGCTGCTGTGGGCCCGGCGGTGCCGGCTGGGGGCCCTGTTCTCCTAGGGAGGCTGGGTTTCGGTGGGAGATGAAGCTGCAGCCTCCGCTTCGGGCTGCGAGGACAGAGAGGCACCTGAACGGCTCTTTCCTCTAGGGTGTGGGCTGGCGGCGTCTGGGGTTCGTTGCTGGGAGGTTAGCCCGAGTCAGTGGTCACCAAGGACCACTCCCTAGTGTGAAGCCCGCCCGGGAGCGAAAGCCAGATGGGCATCAAAGCTCTCCACGAGCGCAGCCAGGCGGGGAGGGGCCAACCCTGAGAATATTCCCCCAGGTGAAGGCAGAAGGTGAGCTGCCAAGTACAACCTGGGAGCCTCCTTCCACCTGGGCGCCCCCGACTCTCCTGCAGCCTTGGCACATCCAACAACAGAAAGCCCTTTTTAAACACAAGCATCTTGGACACAAAATCACCCACAGACAGGTCCCCTCTGCAGGACAGAGGGGAGAGTGGGCTGGGGAGTAATGCGCCGCATGCTCTGTGCACAGACACAGCGGTTTCTCAGAAATCCGCCACCACCGACGGACATACCCAAGGAGCCCACAGCTCGGCCGCTTTCTCTTCCCCGAGGCTGACAAGACCTGCGCGAAGGTGCCCAGACAGGTGGGCAGCCAGCAGGGCCCCGGGGCTTCCTGGATGGAACGGAAGGGGTTATATTGCCAGTTTTTTCTAATGAGCACATAACTGGAAAAGAATTAGAAGAATGAAGTTCCTGTGTGTGAACAAAGGCTAATTATCAGATGAAAATACTTAGATGGTAACTATGAAAAGACTGTAAATACATGGTTCATCAGAAATAATCCACTTATTTACATTTTCTCTCTCTCCCTCTCATTTAGCATCATGGAACGATTTATTATATAGGTCTATGTTTGGGGATAATGTTGGCTTTAAAATGATAAGAATTCTTCAGCACTTCTGAGAAAAGCATCATCTGGCTTTCTTCACTTTAGAGTTGGCTTTGGGAACCAGATAATACTGAGACCACATCTAAAAGCAAGACAGGGAAGTGGAACTTCCCTGGCGGTCCGGCGGCTAAGACTGTGAACACCCAATGCAAGGGGCAAGGGTTTGATCCGTGGTTGGGGAACTAAGATCCCACATACCATGTGGCATGGCCAAAAAAAAAGAAGAAGACTGGGGATGTGACCAGATGTGGGGAGGCCCAGAGCAGCTGCGGTGATGGAGACGCACTTTGTCTGTCTTGTCCAACGTGGAGACCACGAGCCACGTGGCCGCTTAGCACTTGATATGTGGCTACAGAGCCTGAAAAACTGCATTTTTTATTTTATTTAATTTTAATCAATTTAAATGCAAGTGGCCCCATCTGGTTAGTGGCTAAGGCATTGGGTAGCACAGGTCGTCAGGGCAGAGGTAAGTCTGCCTGACACCGAAGAGCCCAGAGCGGGTGTTCTTTATGAATTCACTGTAAAACGGCACTTCCTTAGGACGCTGTTAGCCTGAAAAGAAACACTTTTCATTAAACCCCGGCTCGCCCTCGAACTTCAAACCTCCTCCTTCGCCTTCAGGCGTTTTCAGGGAGCAGGCACTTCTTCCTCACCTTTTCCCGACCACTCTAGCCTGGTGGCTGCCCGGTCACTGCATCAAAACCGCTTTTTAAAGATTGCCCCACCACCACCCCCGCCGCCATGGCCCTCTGGTTCTGAGACCCGGGGCGGCTTCCTGGGCGACCCTCCTCTCTTTGGGGTGAGACGGTCCCCAAGTCCTTTCAATTCCGCCCCTGTTCCCTGACCAACCTCTTCTACAGCCCTGTCTTGCGTCAGTGCAAGAGGAATCCATGTTTTCAGCCGCGGTCTGTGCCCTCAGCCCCCGGAGGCTCCACGCACGTGTCCCAAACTGCGTCCAGGAATGGTGGCCTGGCCCTTCAGCACTCCACGTGCTTCCTCTTGGTGCCCCAGGGCAGACCCCTCAGATCCCGGCCCCCGCGCGGCCCTCACCTTCCACGGCATCTCTGAGTCTTGTCCTTTCTCCTCCCCTTCGTCCTCCTGACACGGCTTTGGTCCGGGGCCGCCAGCCCACTGCTGTGCGGAGGGTCTCCGGTTGGCCTCCCCGCCAGGGCCCCTCCCCCCGCGGCCCTCTCCACACCCTCCCGACACCGCCCTGCTCGAGACCTTGCACTTGTGCAGGAGGAGGTCACAAAGGCACAGGATGAACGATGCCCCCAAAGGCTGAGGCTCCTCAGTGGGGCCCCGCCCACCCCCCAAGCTGGGCCGCCTGCCTCCCCCTCGGCTACGCGCTGTGCTCTGGTCCCCTTGTGGTTCCCTCTCTGTCACCACCTCCCCGGGGTAATCCTGGTCATTCTTCAAAGCCAACTGTGGTGCCACTTCCTCTGATTCTTGAGCCCCTCCAACTCCATCCCTTCCACTTGTTCCTAAAGCACTTTGTTCCCAAAGCTATTCCTCATCAAACTGGATCACTGTCAACTGTGTTTGTGTCTTTCTTCCCCCACGAGATGTCAAGGCAAGATGGCACCTCCTTCACCTTTGGTTCCAGTACCTGGAGCAAAGGCTCTTCTGTAGAAAATGCTCAGTGACCATGTCGTCATGTCAAACTTTAGCAAAAAGGATTTTCTGAGGTTCTGTCTGTCATACTCATCACATGTAGGGTGACTGCCTGTCCCGGCCAGCCCAGGACCGTCCCCGTTCGCTTCAGCTGCCCTGGTGTCCTCTTTGGTTAGGGCCCCTTTCATTCCTGTAAGCACCCCTGTTCAAAGGATGAATTCTACGGTCACCCTGATCATAAGGCCTGAGTTGTTATCATTCCCGTAGAAATCTTAAAGAAGATCCATTTGTAAAGAGTTTAGAAATCAAACTGCCTAGAAGTAAGGGGCTGGGTAGGTGACCTCTCAACTTGCACTCCGGTAATGAGGTTCCAGGATTCTGTGATTTGCAGGCATATTCTTCAGAGAAGCTGTAATAAAAATGCAGCCACTTTAATTTCCTCAGCCTGGGAATAGGAGGCAAAGCAGGCAGTTTTCTGATAAATGAGAAATGAGAGAGTCAGGATCTACGTGCGTGCATGCCAACCAGACGGAGCTTGCCCAGAAAAGAGAGGGGCGGGACGGAGGACTCGGGCAGGGTAGGAACCGGTGGGCCAGGGCAGGGCCGGGTCTGGAACGGCACAAACACATGCCTGGAAGGCGGGGCGGGAGGCTTGTTGTTATAAATCTGTCAAGGAGAAGAAGGGTGCAGGTCCAAGCTGTGGGCAGTTAGGAGGCAACGGGGAACCTGCAGACGCAGTTACGGGGCAGAGGAGGCCGAGGGAGGAAGCGCCTGGGATGACTCTCGACCTCTATCGGGTTAGACAGAGCATCACAGAGCCACACACGGCGTCCATCGTGTAAAAGGTCACCCTCCTTCAGGCACAGGAAGGCTCACAACCTTCCTTTTTGTTCAAAATTGAGCCAGCTTGCCTCTCCTACTTAGAAACAAACAAACCACAAGACAGGAAGCCGTCCTGGATGCCATGAGGCCCTGCATGCGCTGCCCTCTCTCGCCGTCTCTTCCAGCTGGACGTCCCCTCCATCTCCCTCACCACCACCCAGCACGGCGTGTCCCGGCCCTGGCTCCCACCCCACGAACACTCCTGCCAGGCTCGCCAGGGACCAGCACGGCCTGCATCCGGGGCCCGCCTGGGGCCTCCCCACCCCATGGCCTCTCCTGCCCGCAAGGATGTGGGGCTCTGCCCACAGGCGCTCTCCAAACACGTGCCCTGGCTCCCACCCCCGTGTCTCCCGGTTCTCCGGGTCCTACTCTGGCCCCTCGGTCCCTCCTCCGTCACCAGCTCGGCCCACGCTGGCCAAGTAGGAAATGCCGGTGTCCCGAGACTTCCTCTATAACTGTACTCACTCTTCCTGGATAGCCGATGGCCTTCGCTCCCGTGGCTCAGTCACCGCCAGTGAGCTGATGACCCCCGTCTATATCTGCCTCACCCCCTCCTCTAAGTTTCAGATCCGAAAATCTAACTGCATCTTCAGAAACCGCATGGGGGGGTTCGTGGTGGACACGGCCGAGCCCACAGGCCCAGAGACGAAGCCAAGGACGGGTGAGCTCCCCCTGACTCTCCAACTGGGCCCTTCACACCTGCCCCCTTCCCCCAACCCGGTCATCATGCTCCACGACGCCGCTCCTTGGGCCCGTCCCCTCTGTCCATCTCAGCAGCTCTTCCCTAAGTGTGTGGCCTCCTGGATGGCTCTGGCCCTCCTAGACGGCTGTTGTGAGTTCTCGCAAGTACAGATCCTACAGGGATTTCTGCATTCAGGGTGCCCGCTGTCCCGGGCGTAGAACCCAGCCTTCTCTCGTCCTGGCCCCTGGCTCGTGGTCACGACCCGCCCTTCGCGTGCTCTGCGTCCCCGGGCGCTGTCCAACCCTGCGGCCTCCACCCAGGGGGGTCCCATCTCGTGGGCACCTCTGCCCCGTCCCCTTGGCCTGCGGTGTCCAGCCCAGACTTCACCTCCTCTGGGAAGCCCTCAGGAACCCCCTGACCAAGAGATGAGTCTGTGGCCAGGACCTCCCATCACAGCCCTGACCTCCCTCAGGGGTACGTGCCGGCTCTCCTCTGACGGCTGTGAGGCCACTACCCTCCAATGCCTGGTTCCCCCGCATCCCAGGGCCTAGAGGAACGTTGGTATTGTTGCACGAATAATGAACGGAGAGGACTCCAAACCTGGAAAAACTATACTCAGCGAAATAATCATTTTATACAAAAGACATGTGCAGACCACCTTCACCCGGCGGGCACCAGCCGCGGGCACGGAGCCGAACCAGGCACGTTTTTGGAAGCAATCGCTCCTCGGGACTTTGGGAAGGAGTGGCAGGCAGGGCGGGAAGGGTGCTCCGCAGGGTCATGAGACCCAGTCTCGTTCGTCCCCACGCCCAGGGGACACGTGCTGAGCAGCTGCTATGCTGGGCACGCAGACCAGCGGGTGGTGGCCCGGCCCTGAGGGTGCCTGCAGTCCAACAGAGGAGGGGAAAGGGGACCAGGATCCGGAAGGGCCATCAAGCCCCACAAGAACCTCGGGGGACACGCACAGGCCACGAGGCGAGTGGTGGACGTGGGGAGGGGCCGGGGGCCCCAGGAGGGGCCCCCGAGGACGAGACTTGAGCTCGCTCTGAAACACTGAGGGGTGCCCGCCAGGCGGGCCAGGAAGCCGTGGGCTCTCCAGGCAGCAGAAGAGCATGTCCCGAGGGATGAAAACACAGGAACGGGAAGTGACAGGACACCTGGGCCACCGCAGACGGTCCCGCGAGGCTCGACGGAAGGCAGCTGGGGCGGGAGAAGTTTTCCAGGGATTGGGCCAGAGAGGTGGTGTAGGGTCAGGTGCTGGCTGGGTCCCCATCCCACCTGCCCCCTGGAATCAGACGGGGGAGCTTTTAAAAAAACATGTCAGTACATGAGCCCCTGACAGAGACATACGTGTTTAGTGCCTGGGTCAGGGAGGGGGCTGATCTGCAGCATTTGTCAACTTTACGTGTGAAAAGTGCCACCACAGCGACTTCAAGCTGCCTACGGGACATCCCCGAGGGCAGAGTCGGGGGGATGCAGAAGCACACGGGTCGTGGTCCCCACAGACGCAGCCCACCTGTGACCCCAGGAGCACGGTTCAGAAGAAGACGTAGTACAATCACTACAAAGTGATGAATTCCCAGCATTTATGAACTTTGCATTTAATATAATTTATTTAACTCTAAGTTTATATAATGTAACGTTTCACCACGCATTGGCAAGCTTCCTGAGCATTTAGTGATCTGCCGTCCGGGCCAGTCAGGGGGTTCCTGGGCCCACCACTCCGCCCCAGGCCCACCAAGGGGAATTGCCAGGGGAGGCCCAGGCACCGGTGACCTTTAAACATTCTCCAGATGCTTCTAACATGCGTCTGGCCTGTGAGCCACATTCAGGAGTTTGATGGTTAGGCTAAGAGGACACTGGGGCTTTGGGAGGGTTTTAAGACTCTCAATCAGAACTGCATCAGGACTGTGTATCTGAGAGGGACCTCCGGCTGCAGCATGGCATCTGCGTTGAGACTGAGGGCAGGCAGGGAGGCCCGTCAAGAGGCTGTGCAATATTCCAGGTAGAGGACAGCAGGGACTTACCTGAGGCTCCGGGGGCGGGGGGGGGAGGGGCGGCGTGAGGGGACCACAGGGGCTGCCCAGGGCCCGGGGGGCCTCTGGGGCAAGGTAAGGGGGACACATTCATTTTTGCTGGAGGAAATTATTTTCCGACAGCCTCTCTCTTTTCTGTGTCTGACCTCGGCGGGGAGGCTCATTTGCTGAGCAAGGGAGATGGGTAGGACAGCCTGGGTCCCCGTCCCTCAGGATGCACCACGTAAGCTGGGCAGGCAGCTCCCTGTCTCTAAGGGGGTGGCACTCCAGCGGCCCCTCTGAGGTCTTGTCCAGCCTGGAGACTGACCGCGTCACACTGGCCTTTGCTCCTGGTTTCACCTCCTTTCCCCTTACGTGACTCAGGTTACCTGCCCTGCTCTGGAATCCAGACGGCATCTTTGTCCGCCCTCAGACCCTGGGAAGTGACCCCACCACAGGAACCAGCACGGCCTTGCCCCTTTCCCCTTCTAGTCCTCTTCACCCAGCCAGTGGGCAGCCAGGTGGGGCGATGGCCACGCCCTGACCCCTTTCCAGGTGGCATCAAGAGGGATCTGGAAGCCCAACGGGACACAGCCAGGCCCTTTGAATAAGGGCTCCGAGGATGGAGAAGTAAGAAGCGTTTGCTAAGTCGGGGAGGGGGCTCTTCTCAGATGGAAGAGGGACCTCTCTTCAGGCGTCTGAAACGCGTCCACTCCAGGGTTTCTCTGCCTGCTGCAAGGCCCCTCCTGGGCCCAGGAAGACGCTGAGGGGAGGCTGAGGTCTTCAGGCGGCAGCGGCCCAGGCTCCCTTCCCCGTCACCTACTGCTCAGATGAGGAAAAGGGCCAGCCTGTCTCCAGGAAAGGAAAGCAGCTTGGGCGGGCACACAACAGGAGGAGGGTGGCCAGGGTGGGGGGCAAGGAGCAGTGTGTGGACAGGGTGACCATCCTGCCTTTGCTGGAAAGAGAGGAGGGGCCCGCGGGGTCTGGGAGACCTCCCGGCCCTGCACTCAGCATGGCTCAGCCTTTCATGGACCTCAGGCCCAGTCCTGGATCCATGGAGCACACCACATACTAAACATGGACAGACAGGGTGGAAGCTGCAATTGTGTGGCCTGGAGAGCCTGGAGAACAGACCAGAAATGAGACTTAATGACCATCCTCTGGGACATGAAGGACTCTTCCAGAAAGACCGCGACCAGTGATTCCCCGATTCCCCGTCAACGGGACAAGCAGACGGGTCCCAGGCAAGAGGAGGGAAGGGCCAAGGTGATGACAGTGACAAAGGAAGAAGACAATTAGTCCGTAGGTGTTAAAAGCGGGAGAGACCCTCATTGTCTGGCTGCGGTCCAGGTTGGAGGGCCACTTGTGACCTCTCAGGACCCCGCACGAGGATCTGTGACTTCCGCTCATGAGCACCTTTGGCAGAAAGGGAGGCCGGAAGGCGAGATGCTCATCAGTTAGATCTCCCGCTCATTACGGGCTCTCTGAAGTGACGAGAGGAGGGATTGGATGTGGCAGATGGATTCGCCGGCCCCCCATCTTCCACTGCCCTCCAGGCTGCTCGGCAGTGGGCTGTTGCCTCCTGGCTTCTCTGTGAAGCCGCAGGGCAGAGGGCAGTTGGCTGTATTTTTGGTTCCTTGTGTTTTGACGTGGTCTGAGTGCTGAGCTCTCCCCAGGAAGGCCTGGGAACAAGGCTGTTTTCCCTGTCCTGGCTCTGATACTGAGTCCTTTCTCGGGATGATGGCTGTTGCTCTTAGCATTGCCGTTACAGGGAAGCGGTGACGATTCCCAGCGTATTCTGCTGTCCCATCGACCCCCCTTCCTCTCGTCTGGGAATCCAGGCCTCCTATTTATAATCACCTGGGTTTATTCCGGAGTCGCGGCTGACCCCCGCTCAGTAGGACACGAAGACACCAGCACTTAGACACCAAAGAGAAAGGGTGCGTTCCTACCACCCGGCTGGTCCCTCATCGCCCGGGAGCCACCAGGATGCGAAGGACGGTGAGAGCATGCGAAGGATCGAGTGTAGCCACCAGACTGCGCATCCACCCTTCTCCCCAAGCCCCCGGGGGCCGCAGGGAGCAGGTGCCTGTGGTAGTGGCCACGCTCGTTTGTGGCTGACAAGCCAGGCCCCCCTTTTACAGGGAGAGGCTGAGGGACAGGAGGTTAAACAACCTGTCTGGGTCACGGTTAGTTAGTGATGGGGCTGGGACCTGCGCCCCGATTGCACACCTGCTCTAGCAGGCTCTGGGGTTCACCATCTGACCGTCGGCGACACTGCCCCCACCCCACTCCGCCCACCCCCGCCTCCCGAGGGCCTCCAAGGAGCAGCCAAAGGGGCTAAGTACATGGACCTCAAGATGTTTAATGAGCTCTGCTCTAAGTCATTGCCAAGGATGCAAGTTCCCGTTCAACACTCACGGGTCATGGCCTTATTTAATGAGGACGTAAAGAGCGGCCAGGGCACAATCCACCTGGGGTCGGCCACGCTAGGGCCCTTCCTTGTAGGGGGCGTGGCTGGTTTCAGCTCCCCCCGCTCCCCCCCTGATGCTCACACACGCTCAGGGTTCCCCCGGAACAGCAACCAGGATTGACAGGTGCGTTCTCCATTTAGAGTAGGGGCTTGGAACCTTTGCTGTGCTCCGGACACACTGGCAGTTCTAAGGATGCCTGTGGATCCCTTCTCAGGAGAACATTTTAAAGTGGAAGTAAAGCACGGCAAAGAAAACCGATTATGTTGAAGTACAGTTATCAAAAATAGTGAAAAGACACACTTGCAATATAACACTATATGTGGTTAATTAGGTATTAAATAACAAAAGCTAGTGGACCCCCAGAATTTTGAAGTGATGAGGGAAAAACAATCCTCTCGTGATATCTGCAACCCTCCAGATGTGACAGGAAAATATCCATGGTTTTAAGTGATGGACAGTCACAGAAACTGCAGATCCTATTGTGGTCTCTGCTGCCTGTGTTCACAAAGGAGTAACATGACACCTCTCAGTAGGAAGTCTGTGAAAATAAAGATCCGATGATCTCCCATCCCAGTTTACGGACCCTCTGGAATTCCACCCCCCGCCCCCCGCCCCGGCCTTTGGAGCCCCAGGTAAAGAGCTGGCGACTGGAGGAGGGGAGGGTTCGGGAAAGCAGCAGAGAGCGAGCCTGTCTGCACTTGGGGGCAGAGCTCACGTCCAGAGGGCCCTGTGGTCCCAGGCAGTCCTGGGAATCAGTCTCCCAGAATCTTCCCAGACGCTCCGATGCTCAAATAGAGCTGCTTCTGTTTTCTCCCAGGACACCCCCGAGCACTCCAGGAGATTTTCTCAAGCACTCCAATAGCCACAGTCATTATTACTACTTTATTAGTAGAATTTCAGATGAGACAGGCTGCCGACTACTCTGCAGATCAGCTGATCTGGGTGGAAGCTGTAGGACACAAACCCTGGACGTGACGGGAGGTAGAGGCAGCGGCCTGGGGCGGGGGGCAGGGCTCAGCTCTGAACTGCAAGGCTGCCCAGGGGCAGGAGGGGTTCTCAGCGCTGGGCCAGGACTAAGAGTGTCCTGGAGGCCTTGCATCGAGGACCACAGCGGAGGGAGGGAGCCAGCTGCCCAGAGGCGTGCAAGGGAGGAGGGGACACCAGGGCCCCCCAGGGGGTAACATTGCTGGGAGCAGGGGGTCAATGCTTGAAAGCAATTAGTTTGCAGGACATTCGAGCCAAGTGTCCATCACCCATCTCACAACCCAATGCTCCAAAATCCTCCACTGGAGAAGCAAGACGGACGGACGCTGGGAGCATCTGCTCAGTGGCCTCAGCCTCCGGTCCAGGGGCCTCACTGAGAATCAGAGGCGAGCAGTGAACTTTAACCTGAAAAGACCCAGATGCCATTCACATCCTGCATACAGTTTCAGGAGCTTCAGGGCCCTTTGCTCTAAGCCCCTCCTGCCCCCAGCCACAGGGGACAAAACTGAGACTGGAAAATCGCGGGGCCATCTTGTAGCTGCGGGCCCCAGGCTGAAGGCTCATGGGAACCGGAGGCCCTGGTGGACCTGCGTGATGGTTGTGTGTTTGTTCTCCAGTGATGGGTAGCGGGAGGGAAACACTGGGAATCTAACCCAGCAATTTCCAGGCCGGGTTATTAACGGGACAGGGGGCTTCGTGTGCTCTAGTCCAAGAGTGTCAGCAAGTGCCAGAGTCACACAGATGCTCTGCAGACCAGAGATGGTACACGGCTCACACCCATGGCTGTGACGGGGCAAGTGCCAGGGATGCCCGGCCACTGGGCAGAGTGTTGAGCGTGGGCTGGGTCTGGCTGGAGCATCGTCAGGTGCGGGCATCGGGGACACGCCGGGGAAAGCATCGCGGCTGGCCGGGGCGGGGGGCAGAGCCCAGCCTCACCTCCGGGCCGATCTAAGGTGTGACCTTGGGCGAGCTGTCACCTTCGAGGCCTGCTTTTCTCACCTGTCACATGCAGGACGGGCTGGACAGTCTCTGGGACCCGTGCACCCTCACGCTCCTATGACGCAGGCCAAGGAAAAGCCCTTCCTCCCATCTCCCTCACACGGCGCGCCCCTCACCCCAGCCCCTGTGCAAGTAAAATCCTCAGGGTTAAAAGCTTCTTCCACTTACGCTAACATGTGGAAGAGGAAGCCGATAAAGGGATGGGAACAGTTGCTCGCGACTCCTCTAAAGGCTGGAAGCACTAAATAAAGCCTCTTGATGATCAGGCCCGGACAGCCTACCATCACTGCTCCGTGGACAAATTGTACGGCGTGTCAGAGCACACGGAAGACGCGCGGTAATTTATCCGTCAGAACCCAGAAAACTGTACAGTGCGGGCACCTCTGCCACTCCACGGGTTCCCACCAGGCCAGCCTGCCCCCGATCTGCTTAAAGGGACACCACCTGCCAAGAGAGGCCCTGGATTGAGGCCTCGGTTAAAAGAAGCACTTTGCAAAGATCCCACGGGGATAAGAATATTTCGTGACATTCATATGTAAATAACAAAAAGAGGAAAACAGTATTTTCCTGGTGTGGCCTCCTGGGGTTTCCCACCGTTCTAGAGGTCGCCGCCTAAATGCAACCACAGAAAGCTAAATTCTTGTAGTAAACACTGGACTGACCAAGAGGAGACCTGGGACTGACTGGAGGCCTGTTGGCTGGAAAAGAAACCGAGCCAGCAGACAAAATCCAAGAACAGCTGGCACGCGAGTTCCGCGGCTCTAGTGGAGGCGGTGGTGGAATGTCCTGCCCAGTGGGGAGAGGTCTTCACCACGGATGTTATTTAGTTATTTGGAATCAAAAGGGCAGGGTGGGCACAAAAAGCAGACCGAGTTTTCATCGGTTTATTACTGTCGCTGAAACCTCCGAGGGTGATGTGCCCCTTGCCACCTACCTTGGTTCGGCCCCGTACACACAGGTTGGCATAAATGTGCCTGAGTCTGATGGCTTGAAGGGTCTCGGCTAACAAAGACGGGTGCTTCTGTGGGGGACACATCCAGCCTGGGACGTTCTGATAGAAAAGTGACTTTAAAGGCCTGCAGGCGGACAAACCACGGGGGTTCTGAACCTGTCCTCCCCCACCTGTCACAAGGCACTGGGTCCTCTCCAGCCATGGGGCCGGCACCCTCGGGACACCCAGAGCACTCCTCGCAGGCTGGTTTCTACTTTCCCTACTGTGTTTCCCCCTCTAGAATCATCCACCGGGTCTGGACTATTCACACATTCCATGGAGTCACTAACCCACCTGTGATCATTTCCTGCATTATTTCTACTTTCATCGTTATTACTGGAAGACATACCGAGTCCGGAGAAGGGCAGGTGATTTCAAGGAGCTCTGGCTGCACAGAAGTCACAGCTCAGCTCAGCCGAGGACCGCCCTGCCCCACACCCTTCTCGGCTCAGGCCACGATGCCCAGCCAGTCCGGCACCCCGGCCCCTGAGCTCAGAAGCTCATCTGGAGGCCCCAGGACGGCCTGTTTGCCCAGGTTTCCCACAGAGGAGGGCTGGCGAGCTTCCGCAGAGCTCTGTGGGCCCTGGGCCCCGTTCCGAGGGCACGTGGAGAAGCAGGAAGGCAGGCGCCCTTGCTTTGCATCCTTCCTCCCGCACAGGGGCTGCGAGACCCCGGGCCAGCCGCGGTGTCTCCGCGAACCCACTGGCTCAGCTGTGACGTGGGGGACACGGCCTGCCTCGTGGGCGTGCACTCAGGGCCATAGCGAGCGCGGAGAGCACAGCGCTGGTGGTTGTATTTTTTCAGTAACTCCCAGCGGTCTCCCCCCGACCAGAATGGCAGTTTGAACGACACTGCTGGCAAACAACATAAAACCCTAATTCCCTCGAGTCGGGGCCTGCGGAGTCGGGCAGGGGGTGCCGGGTCGGGCCGCAGCTGCAGACAGCCATTCCTGGAGGCCGTCCGGAGGCTGTGAGCGGGTCGGGGCCCTGAGGTCAGCACCAGGCTCGTCTGCTTTCTGTCCCCGGGCTGTCCTCGCCCTGCGTGGGGCTCCCGGAGCCTTGGGCACATGCTGTCCCAGTGGCTCTGCTGAGAATCCCCCCAATTTGCCAGGACCAACTGGACCCACAGATAGAAGAGGGGGCGGGGCTGAGGGGCACCGGCTGGCGGGGTCCCTGAGGCCACATAATTCCTCCTTTTGTTGGCTGGGCCCCAGGCCCCTCCTCAAGCATCACAGCAGCTGGGGAGTGGCCCCCCTAGTTATTACCGTGGGGTGCCAGGCGCAACTTCCACCACCGCGCAGGGTGTGACCGCGGCGGCAGCAGGTGGCCCTGCAGAAAAGGCCAGAGGATGTCCTTGTGATCACTGTTGCCCATCTCTCCAGGTGGGCAGGGGCGCGTGCCTGTGTGTGTACCGGGGCCGCCGTGTCCACTCTGCTGGGCAGGCCGCGGGCGGGGATGCCTGGGACACAGTCTCCTAGTGATGGCACAGTCCAGGGGAGCGGATCCCAGGGGATCCCGGCTCTGTGCCCTGTGTTCTGGGGTCGGCCCAGCCCTCCTCCCGTCTCCCCACAAGGGGACGGCAGGCTGGATGAGCCTGACCGAGTCAGGGAAGTTCTCTCCCGTGGCTCCCAGGACACCCCTGGGTCATTTATTTGCCCACCTGTCCCCATCTATTCATCCCTCCCACTTTCCCTGGAGAACCTGGGACATGCCAGGAGGGCAGGTGTGGGACCGTGCCCTCCCCAAGCTCGGGTGCATTTCGTAAGGACTTGGAGCGTTTGTCCTCACACTGGGGCTCCGCCCTGACCAGAGCTGGGACCCCGGGGACACGTGGCCTCGAGCTGTCCCCAGGCTTCCTCATCTGCTTCCCTGGTGGTCTGGTTCTTCTCGCACACTCTCTGGGCTGGATGGATGTTTTACAAGCCTCCCAATCCGTGTGGCCCGGGCCGCCCCCTCCCACCTTGAAGCATGTCAGCCTGGGGGTGACCGGCTGGCTCTGGCAGCACCAGGAGGCTGATGCCTCGGTACTGGTCAGGTCGCCAAGGGTCTCAGCTTCACCGACTAACCAAGCACCAAGGCAAGGACTCAGGTTGATAATAATCTCACAACAGCAGTCATAAGCGTCCTTATGGAGCGATACATGTGGAGGACCAGGGGCCTTGACAAACCCAGTGGTGACAGTTTGATATGGACGACACGTGGCCTGTTGAAAAAAACCCCCAAAAGGAAACATCCGATCATCAAGGAAGAGCTTCCTGGATCACTGACCTCTGAACGCCACCTAACTCCTCACTTTGCAGACAGAAAGCGAAGCCTTCCTCGCTCATGGCTGAGGCCTTCAGGTCCCCCAGGTGTGGGCGCGGCCCAGACCCCAGGCCAGGCCTGCCCCAAGGGCACACCTCCACAGGAGCCACCCCTGCAGAGCCTGCCTTCCCTCCCCAGTCCCTCCACCAACCCAGCCCGAGGGGCACCCCTGGGGCCTGGAGGTGGGGCCAGTGTGAGAGGTGAGCCTTAGACCGGCCTTCCTCAGCCGGTGACCTTAGAGGAACCACTTACCCTCTGTTTCCCTGTGTGAAAAGTGGGAGCGTAATCTTATCCCAAACATTTTGCAAAGATGAAGCACATACCGTCACTGAAAGCACTTTCCTGTTGTCACCGCCTGGTCCTCAGATGGCACTGCCTGACCCCGAGGCTCTCCAGCAGGAGAGGAACCACCCAGAGCTCCAAGTCCACTTTGACTGGACGCGTGCCTTGGAGATGGAAGCTATGACCTCACCCTCGTTTGCCCTCCTGGCGGTGTGGCTAGCGGGCTCAGGCTGATGCTGACAGGGGTGCTTATGTGTCACCGCGGGCCAAGGGCCACCCGCAGTGCTCACTGCCCACTCTCCGTGCTCTCTGCCTCTCGGGGCACGGCTGGGGAGCCTGCTCTGGAGCGGACACAGTGGGAATGACAGACCATGAATGTGGGGACCGGCCGTGGGTGTGAACTGGGGGTGCCCAGCAGGTGGGAAAACCACCCCCGGCTGAATTCCCACCAGGGAACAAGCCCGGCCCAGAGGGCAGCATGGCAGGGGCTGGGCCGCCCTGTGGGGAGAGGTGGAGGCTGGAGGCCTGGAGGCTGCGTCCGGGTCCGTCGGCCTGTCTGTCCCACAGATGTGTCGGGAGTTCCCGGTCACAGGACAACGCGCAGGGCTTGCAGGCACGGAGCGCTCAGGGTGGCTCCGGCGGGGGCCACGAACACAAGAAAGCAGAAAAGGGTAAAACAGCGACTGCCAGCACAGCGAAAGCCTCAGAGTAACCAAAAATGATGGCCAAATTTCTCACACATTGTGGTCAGCCCTCCAACGCTAGAAAGCCCAGCATGGCCCTGGGAGGGGGGCTCCAGGATTCTATGAAAAAGGAATGGGGGTGTCCCGGAGGGCGGAGGGACAAAGTGCACCTGCCCAGGCAGAAGACGGGACTGTTTCTGAGCTTGGAGGCAGGGATACCTGTCACTTGCAAACCGCCTCCAGGCGCAGCAAGGCGGCAACGCTCTCCTCCATCGCCCCCGCAGCAAAGGCAAAAGGAACCCACCAGACTCGAGAGGGATGTGGAGAATGTCAGTCTGACTCTGTTGCTTCCCTGCTGAAAAACTTCGCACGGTTCCCACATCTACCCCTCGAAGTCCAGCCTCCTCCCACGGCCAACACACCCCACCTATGGGGCCTGGTCCTCCCCTCCCCTGCTCACCCCCAGTGTAGACGGTCCCACCACCAGCCTCCAAGTCCTGCCCGTGATGCTCTCTCTCCAGCTCATCACAGGACAGGCTCCTTCCTGACACCTGGCTCACGGTCACGGAAGACCTCCCCCCTCCACAATCTGCAGCCCCTCCCCCCGACCCCGCCCCCATCACGTCACCCTGTTTTATTCGCATCCTGGTACTTCCCTTGTGCATTGTGCGTCTCCCCGTTAGAATGTAGGTGCCAGGAGAGAGGAAACCAGTTTCTGCTACTCAGGGTGAATGCAGAGCTGGCACATGGAGGCTCCACAGACACTGGCTGAACGGACGGACGGATAGGGACGGGCTGCCGCTGAAGCAGGAAACCTGCAAGGCGCTCAGGCGAACGGTGGGGGTCACGGACCCGCCCCCGGTGATGGCCTTTCATAGCCAGCAGGCATCCTTCCCGGGGGGCGTGATCTGGGTTAACGTCCCACGGTGCCCTCCACGTGCCCCAGGCCGGCTCCCCATGCCATGCAGACCAGGGACCACATGTCATTTCTTTGGAGGATGGGCCAGGAGGGCCTTCGGATGACTCGCTGCCTCTCCTCTCCTGGGGCTGCTTCTCCATCACGTGGTTCACACTGCTAATGGGTCCCTGGGGTGAAGCTCACGCAGAAGAGGCGGGGCCTCTGGGGCCTGCTCAGAGCTGCCAGCGCGAGGCCCACACACGGCTCTCTGTGGCTGATGGTGTGACAATGGTGGGCTGGTCCTAGAAGGGGGAACAGGAATGGACCCTCCAAATACACCTTAATCTGATGAAGACATTAAAGTAACTCGGTGCATTTTTTAGGTTAAAGAAGTGCATGTGTAATTATTATTATTAGTATTGTTTTGGTGATACAGGGGGAGGAGGGCAGGCAGGAAGCACTGGGTGGGTTGTAGGGAAACGGAACGATTTTCAGTTCTTCATGTGCCCCTCTCTCCCAGATTAACGCGAGACCACATAAGCCAGCGCCCGGGATCTGCCAGAGGCTTAAGGTAACAAGTCAACCTGATGTTGCTATAGGAACCGGATTCTTCCCAATGCCATGGCAACCGACTCTGGAGTGTGTCGGGCACACGGTCTGCTCACACTCCACATCAGAGCTTGGGAAGAGGGCAGCAGAGGTGGGGAGGTGGGCTGTAGCTGGATCCTTCCTACCCCGGCGAGGGGCGAACTCAAGCCAGTGAGGCTCTCTTTGAATCGAGACAATGGCGGACAGTGGACATCTCTGTCAGAATTGCTCAGAGACCCTGGGGACACCCTCAAACTTCTGGGGCCCGTCCTTGGTTTTCCACGTCATAAACTGTCTTTTGTATCACCGAGGAAGGCTTCCTCCCGGGGCAAAGAAAACAACCAACCAACCAAACAAACAAACAAAAGCCAAAAAGCTCACCTTGGGCCATTCTGAAGCCCGAGGTCCTTTCCTTCTGAATATCCTTCATGAGTTTCTGAGTGACAATGAACTCCCCCCACCCCCCTCCCCAAGTAAGAGCAGCTGAAGACAGACAGAAAAAAAAATCACAGCCCCTGCTTTCCCAGGGACTTAATGATCCAGATCAAGTTATTTGGACCGGTGACGGCGCTGTCCTATCACCAGCCCTCCTGGCAG
This sequence comes from Mesoplodon mirus, assembly GCF_964341445.2. NCBI lineage: Eukaryota > Metazoa > Chordata > Mammalia > Artiodactyla > Ziphiidae > Mesoplodon > Mesoplodon mirus. The sequence continues at coordinate 101,639,392 of NC_138987.1, read as the reverse complement.
GCTGTAATTTAATTCCACGAATTTCAACAATAGAGTCCAAGGTTGCAGGTAAGGAAGTGAGCATGTGCCTCCCACATGCTATGTATTCACTGTGGCCGGCCTTTCACATCACCAAGCCCGGGGCTCAGTGGAACCTCCTGATGTGCTGCTGTTGACCTAAAGCAGGGGTTCTCCCAGCATGTCCTGGACGAGCAGCTTCAGCGTCACCGGGAGCTCGTGAGGAATGCAGAGTCTCAGGCCTGCCTCAGACCTTCCCCATCACAAACGGGGTGCGGCCCCGTCTACCCTCACAGGCTCCTCCCTGACCCCCGCTCGGCCCAGGCTGAGAGCCGCCGGCAGGAGGGAAGGGTCTTCTGATGCCTCCTGGGCCACTTTCTGCCCCCGCAGGCTCTCTGGTCACCCCGCCAGGGTGACCGTTCAGGTCCTGCCGTCCCGGCGAGCTCACCGCTCCCCAGAAGAGTGCTCGTTTGTGACACATCTGATCTTAGGACCGCGCCTGACATGGTTCTCAAGTCAGCCTCTGTTTAACTCGGCCCTGAGAACCGCTTCTGCTTCCGGGAGCCGCTCCAGATTGGCCTAATTGTTCTTCCTGTGACCAACAGCCCTTCTTGCTGTTGAAACTGGCGGTGATGCTGCTCCTAGATATCCTCTCCAGGTGGAACGTCCCAGGTCCCTCTACAGATGCTTACGTAGCAGGGTTTCCAGGTGGTCCCCTCGAGGGACGTGACCAAGGTGAAATAACCCTCCTTGACCCCTGGAAGCGTCACATGGGCTCTGACCTCCCAGCCACTCCGCCTGGACGCCGCATACACAGCTGGGCAAAACCCAGGGTTGCTTCCTTACCACACACCTCCCAGCCTGTGGGCAATGAACCCTGTTTTTGTTTTTGCTTTTGTTTTTATTGCAATCATTAAGTCAGTCCTCTTCCATTTCTATTTTTTGAGCCTCAGCACAGAAGTTTGCATTTCTAATAATAAATTTATCTCATTAGTTTTGGTCCAAAGCTTTTATTCAGGCTATTAAACTTATTTTTACACTGTAAAGAAAATGTGATATTATGCATTTATATTTTCCATTTAAATTTTGTTATTATGCTGTCCATATGTTTTATAGCCTACTATTAACGTGAAATGAGCATCTTGACTTGTAAGCTTTAAAAACATATTTTTTATTAGCTCATCACATGAATTATAACACCATTAATTTAAACGTTCCCCTTTGATCTTAGGTTATTTTCCATTTTTTTTGGCTGTTATACATAATGCTGCAGTGAACATCATTGTACGTAAATATAAATCTTTGCATAATTATTTTCTAGCCTAGATTCCTAGAGGGAAAATTATTGGTAAAAGTATAGCAACATTTCAAAGACCTTGATATATATTACTAAACTGTTTCCAGAAAGGTTATACGTTTTCTATTTCTACCATATTATATAAGAGCCCATTTCACCAAAACTTGCTAATATATTATTTTTTAACTAAATTTTGGCAATATAATAAGTGAAAAGTGGTATCTTGTTTTAATTTGCATTCCTCTTTCACTAGTGAAGCTGATTTTTAAAATATATATATTGATGAACGTGTAGTTTATATTTATGAATAGATCTGTTCATGCCCTCTGCCCAGTTTTCTAATGGGGGTGTGAATGTTTCTCTTATTGATTTTTTTTTTTTTTTTTTTTTTTTTTTTGTGGTATGCGGGCCTCTCACTGCTGTGGCCTCTCCCGTTGCGGAGCACAGGCTCCGGATGCGCAGGCCCAGCGGCCATGGCTCACGGGCCCAGCCGCTCCGCGGCACATGGGATCCTCCCAGACCGGGGCACGAACCCGTATCCCCTGCATCGGCAGGCGGACTCTCAACCACTGCGCCACCAGGGAGGCCCTCTCTTATTGATTTTTAAAGATCTCCTTATGCAACAGAAATATTGACCCTGTTCTATCATTTTCTAAAAATAAATATTTTCCCAGTTTGTTTTTGCTTTCTAAAGTTTTCTGTCATTTTTCTGTGTGTAAAAGTTCTATATTTTTATGAGTTGAATCTCAATCTTTCCCTCTGTCTTTTCTCCTATTAATTTGATGTTTTAAAAGTCCTCTCTAATTGTGAGAGCAGTTAATTATTCATTTTCCCCCAATTTTTATGGATAATTATTATTTTACATGTAACTCCTTAATCCATACATAATTTGTTTTAGCTAAATGTATAAGGTAGGTATGTAAAGTTATTTTTTCCCTATACTTAGCAATCCAGCCCCTTAACCTCACCCATCTTTCACTGGACTTTATTGCTTCCTTTATCACATGAGCAGGTTCTAAAGAGCCATGTCTGCACCTAAAAAAGACACACCCTAATTTCATCTTTTTGGAGAAACATTTTAAAGTTCTTTTTACTGCAGCTGAATTAGAGATAATTTCAAACCAATTGAGTAAGGGGAAAGAGGTTTTGTTTTCTGGTACATGGTATATGTCACATCGGAGATGCAACAGGAGGTGCAAATTTTCTTCTGTCTCTGAACTGATGCCCTATTTTAGGGCTCTGCCCTTCCACCGTTAAAATGGTACTACTACACACAAGGTTATTTTGGACACTCTTCAAAAATCTTCTTCTGTACCCCAGCAAATATCATCACTAGACTTTGCTTCCTACATGTTTTGTTTCACTGCTCTACCTGTGGGTTCCTTTACTCATATGACTTTGTTTAACTAGAGTGACACATTCATTGTCTTTTACAGGAGAGGACCCTCTCCTCCCTAGAGCTCTTCACATGTTTTTCTTGGTAAATTCTGCCTATCTATTCTTCCAGATAAACTCTGTCATTATTTTTGCCAAGTACCTCCTTCTTCCCATTTCCTTCCCCTACAAAAAAACCCACCCTGGGCTGTTGATTGGAATTATTTAAAGTTATGAATTAATTTGGAAAGATTTGACATCTTCAAAATGTGCAATATTTCCTATAGAAATATGATGTTTCCATTTATTCAAACTGTTCTATGTCTTTCAGTTAACTTTGTGTCATGTATTCTCGTGTATTTAATTTTTGATACACAAAAAAGCCATTGGTTTTTAAAAATATTTATGTGATATCCAGCCACTTGTCTGAGTGCTTTCATTGGTCCTTACCATTTCCAGTTAGATTTTCTAAGCCTATAATCATCTTGTACGCAAATATTGACAATTGTGTCTCTTCCTTCCCACTTCCTGCTTTGTTGCATCCTCTAGACTTACCACAAGGATAATTATCACTGGTTCCAGCCCCCATTCCTCCCTTGTTCTCGAGGTTAAAGGAAAGGCCTCCTGGGCTTCACCACTAAATGTTCACTGTTGGTTTGAGACAGACTTCTTTATCACAGTAGAAAATCGTTCTATTTTAAGCATATATTAAGAGTTTTATTTGAGATGGATATTGGATTTTATCGCATGTGGCATTATTTTTTAGTTGATTTACAGATATGATATGTTATAGTAATAAATTTCCCAATATCAAATAGTCCTTGATTGAGTTCATTGGCTACATTCCACCTAATTGTGAATCCACTGGATTCAGTTATTTTTCACCTGTGTCCATATGTAAGACTGTCATAAATTTGTGTGTGTGTGTGACATCTTTGTTGGATAATGCTACTTTTACTAAATAAAATTTTAGCTTTAATCTTTTTCTGCTTTTTGGAACAAATTATCTAAAATTAAAATTTATATTTTTCCAGAAAGTTGTCATTGAGATTTTCAAATTTCTGAGCATTCATTCTCTTAACCTGGAAGTCTCCTTTGTATCTGCCATGGTCCATTATTAACTTTCTTTTCTTTTTTTTTATTTCTAACCTTTCCAGAGGTCACCTAGTTTTTATTTCCTAGCACTGGCTCCCTGACATACTTATCAAGTCTGTTCTTACACTGTTTCCTAAATTAATTAACATTAATCTTATTCTAGGCTTTCTGCATCACTTTGATTTTACTGTGTCTATTGTGCAGAATATGCTTGGATTTTATTTTTTAACTTAAATCCAAGAGTCTTAGACTTTTATTGATAAGGGCATTTAACCCACTTACATATTTCACCATAGTTGATAGGTTTGACCCCTACTTTTGCTGTTTTGTTTTATGGTTCTGGATATTTTTGTGCATGTTTATTTTCTCATTTTTTTGTTTCATAGACTATATTTTAGCCTCTTGATGTTTTGAAAGTAGAAAACCTGATTTTTAATCTTTATGTTTATTACATACAAATGCCACAGAAACTTCTATAATTCAAGAAGTCCAAATAGAACCGTAGCTCATGGCTCCCCTCATGAAGACAAGTATATTTAATGTATTTTAAACACTTTTTTCTGGCACCATTTCCTTGTCATTATTAATTTAATCTGGTATTATATGTACAGTTTCTTATCATGTAATTATTTCTCAAAAGAGTACAGTATTTAAAAATAACTTCTAATTTCTATATTGTAACCAGAGTTAACATGGTTATTTTTATTAATAATATTAATAGGAGGGCTTCCCTGGTGGCGCGGTGGTTAAGAATCTGCCTGCGAATGCAGGGGACACAGGTTCGAGCCCTGGTCTGCGAAGATCCCACACGCTGCAGAGCAACTAATCCCGTGCGCCACAACTACTGAAGCCCACGCCCCTAGAGCCCGTGCTCCACAACAAGAGAAGCTGCCACAATGACAAGCCCACGCACCACAACGAAGAGTAGCCCCCGCTCGCCGCAACTAGAGAAAGCCCACGTGCAGCAACAAAGACCCAACGCAACCAAAAATAAATAAATAATTTATAAATTAAAATAACTGTAATATTAATAGGATCGATAAGAACTATAATGTATTGGGTACTGGCTATGTGCCAGGAACCACATGAGGCACTTAACCTATTTTTTCTACATAATCCTTATAGAAATCCCATTTTTCAGTGAGGTTTGTAAACATTAAATAACTGCTGACAGTCCCACAGTCAGCACGGGGCAGAGCTGGGACTCAGCCGCTGGTCTCCGATCCCCGAGCTTGTTCTCTTAATTATTATGCCCTGGCTCAATTTAATGGGGGTCAGGTTCACTATTGGTCCATTTCATACCATCCCAGAGTCCTGGATTTTGATTTATTTCAAGAAACATTAAGGATTAATTGATTCACTGTCTCAGGAGGAAGACAGGAATGGTGTGTTTTCGGAGACCTTACATCTTCACGTCTTTATAATATCTTTCCATCTGAATTACATCTTATTTAATAATCCAGTTCTTGGGGGGCTGTCAGCTGGCACACATGTGGAATGCAGGCCAGGAATGTGCCTCTCAATCCATTCATTCCGTGGTGAGAAGTCCACTTGTTCTTTGATGTACGCTCTTTATTGATCCGTAATGTACAACGCGATTGCCAATTTAAAACTCGTTTGTGTATGCATGGGTGTTTTATTTGGAAGTTTTTAGGAAGCATATCAAGCGGGTTTGGTCTCCTGCCATTTTAAGAAGCCAGTATGGATCTTCTAAATATTTTTTTTTCTCTTCATGGCATCACTGATCTCTCCCAACTTTGTGCCTTCAACAAATTGGATGTTTCCTTTCTGCAGTTTCAATGTAGACTGTGGACCAGACGTGAGCCCCTGGCATTGAACTGGAGACCTCGCTCCAGACTGACATTGATCTATTAATCCACATTCTTTGATCAGAGTTGGCCAATGAATTACAAACCTATTCCTCTATATTTTTCACAAAGAAATCATGATAGATTTTCCTAAATGCCTTACTGAAACCAATGCTCTCTTAAGAATTCTTTTGAGCTAAGCCTAGTAACCCCACACAGAAAGAAAATCCAGTTAATCTGATGTGTTCCTAAAATTACTGGTTTCTTCCTAAAGCACAGATGTGCCATCTCTCAGGGAATCTGTTCTAAGGGTCTGCCAGGGAGTGAGCTTACGCTTATCGAGCGTAAGCCTGTCGAGCCTCTGGACCTGAGAAAATAAAAACGTTTGCTTGTCAGGTCCCTGTAGCTGTTCCGTCGTTTCACTGAGCTCACATCAGCAGCTCTAAGGAAACGTCAGGAGGTTTGCCCACTATTTAAGGGAGGATCGGCTGAGACAGACTTCAACCCTCTACGACAGGCTGACCCTGAATGTGCAACTGTCCGGCTCCTCCGTAACGTCCTGGCTGTGTGTTCTAGCCAGAGGCATCCTCCCTGCTGGAGGCGGGGCCCCCCACCTCCTGCCGTTGTTGCAGGAGCCCCCGTGGTCTCTGCGTCTCCACAAGCCTCTGCTGGACTGGCTGCTCCTGAGGCAGCATTCCTTCCAGAGACTCATGGAGCCACCAGACTGCTTTCTTCTCTGCACTTCCTGGAGCATCCTCTCCCAGCGTCTGCGGGCTGCGCCGTGCGGAACAGTCTCTCCCGATGGGGGCAGGAGCCCAAGACCACCGGCCACTCCCGCCCGTGATGGCCTCCCCCACCAGCCACTCTTTGCTCAGAGTCCAGCTCGGCCATCTGGTCCTGCTCCCCTTTCTCTCTGAGGCTGGAACTCCCAGAACCCACGGCGGGAGTATGCTTAAATGCTCTGCTTTTTAACCAAATGAGATGTCTAGCAGAAGCGAAACTATTTTGCTTCTGCACCTATTTTATGAACTGTAGTAAAGAAATCATTATTCAGACCACTGTGTGCACAGGCAGCCTGTGGTGCATTCCCACAGCATAAGTCATGTTCCTTCCTCTTGATCCTCGCTAAGCCCAAGTGGGGCCCCCGCACTCAGGTTTACGGGTTTACAAAATAATGGGGGACTCACATCCATGGTCGCTCCAACTGCTCCCACTGAGATGCACCTTGTAAATGACGCTCACTGCCCAGGCTTGAGGCGCTGACGAGAGATGCCTGTAAACGCTGCATTTCCCCCTTTTGCATGAACAGTTCTTATAGGCATTATTCTACCACAGATCTTACATCATTCACCTAGAGACCTTCAGAAGCACATCAATTATGGGAGAAAAAGAGCTAAAAGGGGCCGTCACCCTTTACTCTGATCTCACCTCCGACTAAGGTCTGAGGACTCAGCGTGGGAGCACGGACCCTGGGCCGGGGGCTGGGACAGCTGGCTGAAGAGTCAGGGCTGTCCTTGGAGGAGGCCAGGACTGGTCCACACTCTCTGCTGTCCCAACTCTCAGCGCCCCGAGTCCTGTGCCAGCTGGGCTCCGAGGGGGCGGTGGGCCTGACTGCCGTCTGAGCATCCTCAGCACCCCCTTCGGTGGCAGCTCCCAGGGATGCACAGACCCTCTTTATCCGCACAACCCCCTCACCTCTTCTCTCACCAAGAAGCCCAGGAGGATGAGGACGCCCCCTGGCTGAAACGGCCCCCAGGGTATCGTCCATGACCTCCTACATACACATCATGGTCCTTCTTACTCAGAGGTCGCCCCCAGAAGGAAGGCTGACAGAGAAGGCTAGGAGGGTGGGGGGAGGACCGCATGTATGCTGGGCATGTGTGAACGAGCCCAGTGGAAGGGAGAGGGGCCGGGGTCATGTGTCCTCCGACAGCTCTGACCATTCCCGTGAGCACCGGTAGGTGAGTTATGCGGAATGGGCTACGGCATTAGTGAGCCAGCTCAAAACAGCGTGGGATTTACAAAACAAGGAAGATAGGAATGATACAGAGGGAAAAGGATCATTCTAGTGTTTTCCAAGATCTTGCCAGCATATCATTGGAGCAGAGAGGGGGGATTTCCAGGAGAGCTGGAGGCCCTCCAAGGCGGCTGGTCGCCTGGCCGCACAGGAGCTCCTAGGGACAGACGGGGCTGAGAACTAGCCAGCGACAGGGCACGACCAGGAGGCTAGAAGCTGGGGTGGCTCCTGGCCTGAGGGCTGCGGCCCCCAGAGAGCCGAGGTGCAAAGACGTGGGGTTTTAAGAGCTCGCTCCTGATAGAAGAAGACAGGTCATCTCCAACGCCGGACACCTGCTCCCCCGAGGCCATCACCACGTGTGACTAACAGCGCCTTCCAGCCACTGGGAGGGCTTTCTCGAAGGGACTTCTTTTACGCAGAGGTTTTCAGAGGGTGAGAAACCACCTCTTATCACCTGATTCACACCTGGGGAGGAAGAAGCCCCCCCGCTCCGCGAGTCTGCCCGGGCCGGCAGCCCTGCTCAGCCCTACTTCCTGCCCACATCACATGTCTGCAGCCACAGGAGCGAGAGAAGGGCCACAGGCTGGACATGGCTCATGTAGAAACAAACATGCTCAACCTGTAAAATTCCACTTTCTCAAGAACAGGACTGAGTACCCACCATATATTCCACACAAAAAGCATTACAAGACCGGTCTCTGCCTTTCAGAAGATAACAGTCCAGCTGCAGAGGATGGACAGACAGACACATACACACACACACACCTCAAGGAGGACGCTAAAATAAGCCCTGAATGGTGCCATCTTGAAATAAACTCGGTGCAATGTCAAGGAATGGCAGTAACAGCTTGGATCGCTCCACGGAAGAGAAAGGATGTCAGTGTGCCATGAAAACAAGTAGGATCCAGAGGACGAGGGAGGGGAGGGCACCCAGGCTCTAAGAGACCCCTGAGCCCACACCGCAGCAAGCAGACGTGCACATACTCTACGCTCGAGCCCTGGCTATGACACTTAAGTTCCCCCAACCAGCCTGTAAGCAGCAGTGGGCGTCCTGCCCTCAGCACCTTACCCCCAGAGCTAGCGCAGTGCCTGGGGCCAGAGGGACACACACACACACACACACACACACACACACACACACACACGCAGAGCCACCACTTTTAACCATGCACAATGAGTCAGGCACTAAATAAGATACCTTATAAATAGGACATCTAATACTTATGAATAGCCTGTGAGGTAGAGATTATTATTCTAATTCACAAGAGAGGAAGTGGAGACTTGGCCAAGGTCATGGTTAATCAGAGGCAGAGCTGGCTGTCACCCCATCTGCGCCCTTTCCTGTGCTGTCACGTCAAAGGTCTACTGCGCAGACAGTTCAGCCGTGGCACTGCTATCCAGTCTGCCCGTTGCCTTTGACCTTCATTCTGACCATCTAAGCCAGTTCACCCGGAACCCATGTGTAACCATTAGGATTCAGCTGCAAAAATGAAACAACAATAATAGTGACTTTATTCTTCTCTCAGACAAAGCCACCTAAAGGGAGGTAGGCTGGGGCGGCAGCTGCATGGCGATCGGGGCCCAGGCTCTCATCGTTCTGCTGCACTGACCTCAAGGCCTGGCTTCCAGCTTATGGTCTAACATGGCTGCCAGGACTCCAGCTACCACAACTGCATTCCAGGAAGCAGCAAAGAGCAAGGGGGGAAGAAAAAGGGCTTATCTCTTCCCTTTAAGGAGCTTTCATTAAATTACAGCATACAGTTTTTATCTCTCATTCTTCAGAAATTATCACCAAGCCTTACAGGACATGGAAAATCTGGTCCTTTTAGCCTGCATAGCAATGTGCCCAGATGGAAATCGGGGTTCAGCTGCTCAAGAGGAAGGCTAGATCAGGTGCTGGGGTAGACAACTTGAAATTATTATTATTTTTTTAAGTATCAGGGTGTGCCTGGTTTTCAGGGGCTCAAAAGCAAAGTTAGTAATTTCCATTGGAAGCCTTCCTCCCTTACTCTCTTCCTTCCTTGCTTCTTTCCTCCCTCCCTTTCTTCCTCTCTTCGTAATACCACTGTGGTCTGGAACTCAGCAGGGATAAAGCAAATAAGGCCACGAAGCAACGATCCCTCCCCCCCAACATTCTTATTCTCCCCATGAACAGCACACTTTGATTCTAGCCTCCACATTAGAAACATACAAACACTGTTCCAAGGCCAAAGACCAGGATATGTAGTTGGAACGCTGCCACCAAGAGAAGGAGAGCCTGCCTGTGGTCAGTGTGGTGGATGTCAGGTTGGCGTGTGGCCGAGCCAATGGAGACAGGGACACGGAGTATCTTCCTACCTGTCCCACCCTCCCAAGACAAGTGAAGCAACGAAAAACATCACTGGAGTTTAAATGTTCATCTATGAACTTCGGCACGGAGTCTGAGGTCTCTCCAAGCATTGCAATTCCTCAAACAGCCAGCAGGGGCAGAAAGGAGGGCAGAGGCGTCAGAGGCCCAGGCTCAGCAGCTCCAGGAGCAGAGATGCAGCTGGGCTCCCAGGCTCTTTCCACTCTGGTCCCGAGACCACCGGAGGTGTGGGGAGTCATTTCGAGGGGCTTCCCGGTGTGGACACTCCCCAAGGCTGCCACCCAGGGCCCAGTGGCTGTCCCGAGATATCGAGGACAAACGTGGCACCTCCCAGCTCATACGTGAGCAGGCCGGGCGCCGTCGGGTGGTCCACGTGGGCCGGGGGCAGCATGGACCCTGGAGGGCGCCCAGAAAGGCTGGTGGGTGGTGACAGAGCTGAGGATGCCGACGGGAGAACAAGAGGGATTTGGGGGCGGAGTCTTCTGTTTCTCCAGGTACCGGCCCTCAGTTCTCAGAGAGCCAAGCGTGAGCTGCCTCGGGGGGGGAACCTGTTAAAGTCAGACTCCTGGACCTCCCTTCCTCCCTCCCACCCTCCCCAGGTTCTAAACTAGGAGATCCAGGCGGGCCCGGGGGACATGGGGGCTGCCGGCCAGGCCCTGATGTGGGGGCATGATGGACCCGTGGGCCAGCTGGTTCACAGACTAGGTTCCTTCGCTGTCCCGTGTGGGGAGACCCTGGTGGGAGCCCCGGGGCCCTCCTCTAAGGTCACCACACCCCCTGAAGCCTCATGCTCCCCTAGTGCCACCTCATGCGGGAATGGGGAGCGGGCTAATCGCCAGCCCCCAGCCCCTGACCCTCCACGGACGCGACGCCTGTTACTGGGTCACCTGCCAGCCCGCTCTCCTCCCGGGACGCCCCCCCATCTGCCGTTCCCCCCCCAGCCCATCCGTCACGTGCACGCTCTCCTCCTAATGCTTTCCAAGCCCCCCCAGCCCTCCCCACATGTCTTTGTTCCCAGTTCTTCCCTTGAACGGTTTGTGTCTTGTGATATTAATAAAAAAAAAAAATCCCTGCTCCAAAAGTATTCGAAGGCTATTTTGACAGGATTAATTTAAGAAACCTGCAGCATCACAGCAATCTGGAAAGAGGGCAGGTTGCTCAAGAAAGTCTAAGGAAAGGGCTACAAGGACGACTCCACCATCGCCATGGCAACACACCCCAAAAGTTTCTGGGTACTTGCTCATAATAAAGAAGGCAGGTCTACGGGGCTGGCCCACCAGCGAGCCGGGAAGGACTGCCAAGCAGCAGTCCCCGGGGATGGAACCCTGGCCAGGACGCTGGGACTCGGCAACGGAGCCAGATGGAAAGAGGGATGCGAGGGGCGGGTGGGTCGTCGGTAACCCTGGTGACAGAGACACCCTTCATCCGCAGCACCGATTCCCTCGGGAGAAGATATTTAAGGGATGCAGCACCTTCTTGAGACTACGATAAGAATAATCAACCGTGTGGGGAGGGAAGAGAAGGGAGAGCTCAGCGGTCAGGGCAGACCTGTTTCTCCCAAGGACGGGGAGGGGGAGACGGCGGTCCAGCGGGGAGAGGGCGGCAGACGAGGCTGGGAAATGAGAAACGGTTTGCCCCACAGCCTCCCGAGTCCAGGAGAACCGTCACTGCTCCTCCCGGCAAGGAGGGCCTGTGGCACTTGGCTGAGGAAGCTGGAAAGTGGGCATCGGGTTCTAGAAAGTTCCCGAGAGGTGACCTCACCAAACCGCCAGGTGGGCGAGGGTGCCGCTCATCCCCACCGCCCGCCCACTGCCTGTGGTCGCCCCAGTGGTGCAGCTTCCAGAAAGTAGCTCCTAATTTAGCTCTTCTCTCTTTCTGAATACTTTCTTAGGTGCCGTTTTGGTCTTCCCAGCCAAACGGGCTTTTATCAGTTACAGGTTCCTAAGACTCTGGGCGCTGAATGTGGAGACCAATGCTTGTTCCTGGGACGGCTCCGCACTCATTAAATGTGTCCCTGAAAAAGCCTGTAGATCTCAGCCTTCATCTCTGGGTCCGATAAATGGAAAGGGCTGTAATGAGATTTGAAAGAGCCGATGTAATTATATGCCAAGAAGCGTTAGCCGAATACGAGCGCGTGGATCTCTCTCTGCACTGGCTGTACTGAAGATGGGGCCGGGACAGAGACACAGAGACACAGAGACACACAGGGGCAGGAGGGACACCCCCGGCCCCGTCGAGAGCAGCGGGGTAGGAAGACGCGCACCCCTCTGGAGATGGCGGTTCATTTCTGTCCTACGATGAAGCCGGGTGGCTCTTTGGGAAAGCCTGAGATGAGGTATCACCTGTCACCTTGGCTCGTGGCACACGTACATTTGTGCACACACGGGTGTGGATGTTTCAGGTGTGACTATGGTAACGTCCGCTGGGGAAGTGCGGTGTAGGTAGCTGTGTTTTCCTTTTTAAGGAGAAAACAAACACAGGCTGACTCCTCTCTCCTCGCAGGTACTTCTCCTGTAATTTTAGAGCCGCTCAAGGCCAGGGAGGAGAGCTGGGGAACAGTAGGATATTCCGGATGGAACAGAAACACTGATACTGACAAGAAGGAAAGCTCCGGTTCCGATCTTGTCCAATTTGGGCTCCAGTCAGTGAGCAAAAGAGATCTCATTCCAGAGATGGCTTAAAATGCCCCGGCAAAACGGCCTCGTGTTCTCCAGACCCCACGGAGAGGGCGGCGGGATGGGTAGAAGCCTCGTGGCTGAGAAGAGGGAGGGCTGGAAGGGGCGGGTCTAGCTGCGTTGAGTTCAGCACTAACTAGATTCTCAGTCCCTTTCAAACACAGTCCCCATCCCACCAACGTCTGGAAAGGACCGCCCGGTGCGCAGCCGCCCTGTGTCTCTGGCTGGCGGCTTTGCTTGCTCTTCTGAAGAAGCACTGGGCTTATCCAAGTCCAGGCAGGCGGCTGGAGAGGCCCCCCGAGATGCTGGAGGAGGCATGAGGGGGTCTACTCTCCTTTCCCTGCTTTGCCGGCTTCCACAGCGGCTCAGGCAAGGGGAGCAAAGATGCGAGGGCTGCAGCCCCAGGGGGGATGCTCCCCTCCACCCGGCTGTGCTCCAGCCAGGCAGGGCCCTTCCCAGTCCCCAAGACAGCCTGTCATCCCGGCCCCGTGCCTGCGTCACCTCCCTCCCCTTCAGCTCCTGCTGTGCTTCCTCCAGGAAGCCCTCCAGACCAGACCAGCGTGGGCTCCCTAACCCCTCACCACTGGGGGCCGGTCGGCACATCCAGGGCAGACGGTTGGACCACCTCCTCCCTGGGACCCTTTGGGCTTCGCTGTGCTCAGAGCACGCCCTCTGCACTCCGGTCCGTGGTGAGCCCGGCCCTTCCCAGAGCTCCGGGCCCTGGTGCTGAGCACGGGGACCACTTCCCAGGAGGGGCATCCAGGCGGCAGTGCAGACACGTATCTGCAGGGGACGCGGTGGGAATGCAGGGGCTGAGGCAAGGAAACCCAGGCCCCCACCCGCCCCTTTGCCATGTCCTGAAACCAGGGCCACGGCTGGGGAGACTCTGGGCTGGCTGCCTGTGCAGGGTCCTCGTCTCCCTCTGAGATCCCGCCCACCTGCCAGGGCTCAGCTCCTCTGGGACCACAGCCCCCGGCGTCCCAGCCGTGGGACCGGGTCCTCCCTCTCCCGCTCGGGATCTCCCGCCGCACCCGGCACTCCGCCCCTCAGTGCCTTCCATGTGTTGAAAAGGCGCTTGTCTCACTGTCTCCCTGGACACTGGCCACTGCTCGGAGACAGGCAGTGTGGACGTGGTTCCCAGGTTCACCGACGGGCAACGCCGAGGCTCAGAGATGCCCACGGCCCTCGGGGCCCACGTCACGCCCAAGGGCCAGGCTGACACTCGGGTGTCCACGGAATCTACCCCCAACAAAGAGTCTGGCGCCAGCTCAGTGGCCCTTGGGGTACCCAGCAACCCTGCAGGATGGGGAATGAGCCTCCTGGTGGCAAAGGTGGGGAAACAGCCGTAGGAGAGGGAATCCCAGCGTCTTGCAAAGGTCCCCAGACCTTTTTACCAAGCCTTCCGCAGGCCTACTCTCGTCAAGTGCAGGCAGCCTGCTTTGTATGATTGATGAAGCCTTTTTTAAACCTAAGAATTTAATTACAGGAGCTGCATTCCCAGAGGGCCTGTCACGTGAGTTCTCACCATGCAGACCTTCCGACAGCCTCAGGCAGCCGGGGACGAGGGGGCGACAGGGCCGCACGGTGCCGCGTCCCAGGAGGGCATCCCGCGAAGGCCCGCTGTGGGTCTGGGCAACACACGGGGAGCATCTGACCGGGGGTGTGTGCTCTGCTCGCATCCTGGCTGAGCAGCTGCAGGGCACCCGGAAGACAGGGAGGGATCGTGTGGCTCTGGGGACACGGGCGGCCGTGCTGCACTGGGGTAAAGCCAGACGTCTCAGCTGACACGTCTGTGAGTCAGGCCGCACCAAGCAGGCAGGCCACACACTGGGCAGGATGGGGCCAGGGCGCTGTCCCCGGGGGGTGCATCGCCGGGCATGTGGGGCTGGAACCGGGCAGGGGGAGGCCGGGCCTGGGTGGGCTCGGGGTTTGGGAGGGACCGCGAGGCCGGCCCTGGGCTCCCAGACCCCCTCGTCTGGATTCTCTGGTGCTGGGGGGGCACCTGCTGACCAGGTCAGGGGCGTCAGGCCGGAGTCTCTGACATCGGTGGCAGGGTGGCCGCAGGCAGGGCCTCTCCCAAAGTCTCTACACCACAGGTGAGCCTGTGGTCCTGGCGCCTTCAGGATTCCGTGAGTGCACCCAGCACCCAGGTGCCGGCTGACGGGGAAACGACAGGAGATGACCTGGATGCGGCCACGGTGCTGGCTCCTCCTCATGGCAGGGCTGGGAAAGGGCCACAGTCCCTCCCACGGGCCAACCACACACACCTGGCACGTCCCGCCGGGAGGGGAGGCAGCCAGGCCGGGTCTCTGCCCTGGAAGGACTCAGGGGGCGACCAGCACAAGGGGGGCAGGCAGGACGGGGGACCCCACTCACTGGGAGGGGCCGTGGTGCTGACCAGGGGCGAAGGGCCACTCGGGACCAGCACTCCGGGAAGAGCGTGGCCCGGGCAAAAGTCCAGACATGAGATGGCTTCAATCATGGGCCCCCAGGAGGTCCCTGAGTGAGTGAGACACAGAGACGAGCATCACACAGACAGGCTTTGGGTGCATCTGCGTGTGTGTGTGTACCTGTGTGCAGCTGTGTGTCTGTGTGCACACCTGTACACCCTTGTCATGGAGTGGACAGGAAATCAAGGTTTAGCAGAAATACACTAAATGCTTATTTCCAAGTGTTCCCTTGTGCGGGCTTCCCGCCACCCCTACTGAGACCGGCCAGCCTGCGCCCTGTCCCCTTGAAGGGGACAGAGTCGTCCCCGGATGCCTGCAGCGGGCTCTGGAGGGAACGGGTATTCAGGGAAGCCGAGGGGCTGGGCTGAGCCGCCATCCTACCTGTGCCAGCCTCTCCTCCTGGGGTCACAGATGTGAACAATAGCAAACCCATTGTCGGGAGCATTTCCTGTAGGACCTGGGAGACGAGAGCGGTCCCAGGCTGGAGGAGGGCTCGAGCACACGGGCCCACACACAGGCACACGCATGCAGGCACAGACACACACGCGCACACAGCCGCGCCGCGCCACTGCCGTACAGGAAGCAGCATCTCAGGACGCTTCCCGAGAGTCCAGGAGGGTGGGCTCCCCAAGACCCCTGGGGGCCCTCGGTGGCTCTGGCCGGACAGAGGCAGGCGGTACATCCTAAACGCTCCTGAGTCTGGTGGCCACACGTGGCCCTTCACACACTCAGCCGTGCCGGGTGACTGCGGGTTTCCTGTGCTGGGGGCCCGGGGGGGCTTCCCCTTTCCCTCCTCCAGGTCTGGGGCCTTGGGTTTGGCACAGAAGAACGAGGAAAGGAGAAAGAGGGGCTCCGTGGAGGTCCCAGCAGCCTAACCCTCTCAGAACCTCGGGCAGAGGTCACACCATGACTCAGACACCCCGAGGTCACCATCCTGGGAGGAACGGCTTCTGGCGGCGAGTCCAGGCCAGCCCGCGGGGAGCAGAAGCGCGCCGGCTTCACGGTGCAGCAGAGGGCTCGGGCCAGACGTGCCTCAACGGCCCTGTGCCTCGGTTTCCA
This sequence comes from Mesoplodon mirus, assembly GCF_964341445.2. Classification (NCBI taxonomy): domain Eukaryota; kingdom Metazoa; phylum Chordata; class Mammalia; order Artiodactyla; family Ziphiidae; genus Mesoplodon; species Mesoplodon mirus. The sequence goes on along the minus strand of NC_138987.1, from coordinate 101,623,273 downwards.
CGTCTGTGAAATGGGGGCATGGAGAGGATCCGCTTCCAAGAGCCACTGATGAAGGTTACCCATGTGACTACAGGTAATCCAGGTGTAGGGTTTGCCTAAGCACTTACACGAGTAAAACACTTCAGAACTGGTTGGATAACAGCCACTGTCCTCAGCCCCCGAGGGGCTCAGGCGGGCACCTTCCCACAAAGGCAGCTGCTGAGCCCGCAGCACCCGAGGGCTGTGTCTGGGTCTCCTGGGTCACGGCCCCATGGTCTGCACGTCACCCCTGCTCCCAGACGCCTGCAAGTCCTCCTCTGTCCCCATGTCTCCTGAGAGGATGCCCTGTGGGCACTGGAGCCGCAGAGGGAGGAGGGCTGCAGGGCATCTGGTCACACGCATCTGCTGTAACAGGCACTCAGGGAAAGTGAGTTGCATGTAAACTCCACCCGGGAGCCACCCGGTCCCTGATCTGTAACACAGACCAACCTCAAGAGGAAGGAGGGACTGAGACACAGATGGGGCACCCGGCGCCTCCCTGCTCCCGTGGGTGGGACGGGACCCACAGTGTGGGCCACAATGAGACGCTCACACACCTGGAGGGGGCGCCCCACGAAGGCGTCGCTCCACTTAACGGGCCAGCAGATAGCAGTGGTCAGCACGTCCAGAAACCTCCCTTACCTGGGATCTTCCCGGGCAAACGCCCTAATAGCTGGTAGCAATCAGCCTTAAAGCAGGACTTGTGAGGTCTCAAGAATCTCCTAGATTCCAAGAAATCCTGGACTTCCTGGAAGATGTCATTAGAAACCTAACTCCATCTTTAAGGCAGGCTGCTCCTTAAATTTGCTGCCTGAGGGAACCCAAGATTCTTGGCAATCACTGTCAGATGGACTGGGGCGTGCGGGAGGGACCCAAGTGATCCCTGCATCAGGCAGGAAACGTCACTTTCCTTCCGTCGAAGTGGCTGACCCTCATTTGGTTTGAGCCTCACCCTTTGCCAGTTTGCTGTCTTTTTTCACTTAAGAAGCTCCTTCTCCAGCTGGCAAACCACTGCCCCACTGCCGGGGAAACAGCGGCTCAAGCTCTTCTTGCCCAGGAAGCATTATCTGACTAACAGCACAGATTCTGCAACACCCGCCCCTTTACATTCCGAGCTCCACTGTCACTCAGGGCACGTCCATCACTGCTGTACCAAGACCCCACTCGCAGCATGAGCTCTGCTTTTAGGGCTGCAGGTAAGACACGGGACACAAACTAGGTGTGAATCTTAGACAGGCAAAAAGTAATTCTTTCCTTGTAAGTATGTCCTTTCCTTATAAGATATTACCTGGGAAATATGTACACTGAAAACATGATTTTTTAAACGAAAAATAGAATTGCCATATGTTCCAGCAATCCCACTCCTGGGCCTAAACCCAAACAAAACCATAATTCGAAAAGATACACACACACCCACGTGCACAGCAGCACTATTCACAACAGCCAAGACCTGGAAGCAACCTAAATGCCCATCGACAGAGGAAGGATAAAGAAGATGTGGTGCATATATACAGTGGAATACGACTCAGCCATAAAAAAGAATGAAGTAAATAATGCCATTTGTAGCAACATGGATGGACCTAGAGATGATCACACTAAGTGAAGTATATCAGACAGAGAAAGACAAATATCATATGATATCACTTATATGTGGAATCTAAACTATGACCCAAATGAACTTATCTATGAAACAGAAACAGACTCACAGATGTAGAGAACAGACGTGTGGCTGCCAAGGAGGTGGGGTGGGGGAGGGATGGATTGGGAGTCTGGGATGAGCAGATGCAAGCGATTATATAGAGAGTGGATAAACAACAAGGTCCTACTGCAGAGCACAGGGAACTAAACCATAATGGAAATGAATATGAAAAAGAATGTATATATATGTATAACTGAATCTCTCTGCTGTACAGCAGAAATTAACACAACATTGTAAATCAACTCTACTTCAATAAAATTTAAAAAAAAATAAAAAATTATTTTTTATCTGAAATTCTAAGTGGGCATGTTATTTTATCTTTATTTTGTTCTTCTTTGCTTTTTTTTGGTTTTTTGTTTTTGCTAAACCTGCTACCCACCCTCCTTGCTGATACAGCAGAGAAAAAGATGAAAAGGTCTGTGAACAGCCAATAAAGAGAGGTCACGAAGCCCATGTGCTGAATCTCAACCCTCTCCTCGAAGGGCCTTTGCCCGGTCACTTTACACCCCACCTTCACCAGCCCCGGGCAGCAGGGGCTGGAGCTGGCCCAGGGAGAGCCCAGGCTGGGGGTCAGAGGACCGGGTTCTGAGTCCAACCGCCCCCTCGATATCCATGTGGTCTTTGACTTAGCTCTTAAAAGCTTCAGGGTTTTCTTCCTCTCTTTTAATCAGCAAATTGGAGACGAGCCTATCTAACTTGCAGAGCTGATGTAAGGACTAAATAAAAGAATGTATATATGAAATATGCTAAATAAATGTAAGACACTTATTATCACAAAGAGACATGTTGACAGAAAAGGAAGTAAGCATCCCACAGTTTCACTGCCAGGAAGGAAACAAACTATAAAAATCAAACACAAGAGCCACAAAGACAGCCTCTGAACTTATTTCAGGCAAAGAGCCCCGTATGTCCCAATAAAACGAAGGTGACACTCATTCCACAGGCAGCGATGCTCAAAATGATGGTTTTGAGGTATCAGGAAAAGACTAAGTTATATTCTACGTACCCTGCTTAAGAAAGCAGCCAAGTGCTTCATCCAGGCAAGTCTGTTGGGGCCCAGAGGCTTGAGAATGTGACGCAGCCCTACCAAGAACCGAGTGCTTTTTAAAAAAACTCATTGAGTACCTACTATGTGCCAGGCACGGTGCAGCCACATTCACACTCAGGAGCTCAGAGAGAGGCTCTTTGTTCAAAGCAACTAGCTGTCATCCCTCTAGTACATAGTTAGGGAATGAATGAAGAAGCGGATGGGTGAATTCCCAAGGTGAATTACAAAGTGCTGGAAACATAAAAGGACCCAGGATACACCTGTGGCCGGATGAACACCCCTCATATGACAGGTGACAGCACAGAGCAGGGAACAGGAAAGGCACCCATTTGTGCATAAAGTGAGACTCGGACGGTTCACTCCATTACGAGGGCACGGCGAGCATGAACGCTGGGATCACAACTCGGTGATCGCACGCATTTTGGGATCTGCCAGATCCAGCTGCTTGATGGACCAAAGGGAAGACATTTCTAAAGATAACGTCCCGGTGGTTAATATTGAATGAGTCATCCTACTTCTCTAATATTTGGAAATAACCTGCTCTGTGTCGTTCTCCTCAACAAATGGCTGAGCCCTTTGATACTCCCATTGCTCTAAGCCATCAGGGCAGGTGGAGAAAAGCCAGAGCTGCCTGGGGTTAGCTCCTGTGAGAGGTGCACGCAGCTACAGGCTGAACAGGGACCTTGGGGCTGTGCACATGGGCTGAAATGGGCCAAGAGCCAGCTGCGGTGACCAGGCCATCACAGCCAGGACCGGGGAGCCTGACCCGTTGAAATAAATTCCCTGCCAGTCAAACTCTCCATCAACCAGCTAGTTAAGCCTGAACGTGGTCCATCCCGCAGGTGCACGGGAGAGGAGGTGGTTGGAGTGGGGTGGGCTTGCCAGAGGGGGAGGAATGCATCTTCTAAACTGGACAACGAAACCCCCGAAGGTAGGAAGACAACCGCAAACATCGGCTAAAGCAGCACATGGGCGACGGCCCCGCAAGCCGGGCGGTGCAGCAGGATGCCCGGTGGGCTAGGGCGCGTGAGGCCCGGGAGAAAGCAAAGCGAGAGCTTCACCGCTTGAGCTGATCCATGGCTGCTCGAAATCTGCGCTTAAAGGGACAGGACCTCACTCACGCTGAGTTGAAATCCTAAGGAAATCAGATCTGAAAGGGTTTTGGGGGATCAGATAATCGTATCCCTCCTTTGAATGGATGATAAAGCCACAGGGCAGAAGAGGAGTGACTATCCTGTGCAGAGCGTGTCACAGCGGTTCTGAGAGGCGGACGCACGGTCACCGGGCTGACCCCTCCCGAAGTCACACAGCCAGCACGTGGGTGAGACCCCGGGCTGCTGCCCAGGGTCCAGCCCCACAGGCAGGGCAGGAGGGCCTGTCCAGGCCCAGGTCCTGGGCGCACAGCCAGGCTCAGGGCCCTGACGGGGCCCAGTGGCCGCCCCACTGCATACCTGCTTCTCCCAGCCCGCTCTCGGAGGTGCTGATGCTGGCCTGCATCCCAAGTCCCACGCACGTCGGGAAACAAAGGCCCTGGGGCATAGAGGAAACTGCTGAACGTTTACTGTGATGTCTTTTTTCTAGGAAATTCCAGATATGGATGAAATCTACCCCCCTCACCACATTCCTAGGAACTATCCAAATTCCTTTCTTCACAACAGGCAGAAATAAGGGGCCCCCGGCTGGGGTCTGACCATATTTTGTTAGAGGTTTTACAGGTGCATCTTGGGTTGTGTTTTAAAAGAATAAGGGTTGGATCAGAAAACTTTTTCCAGGGAGTCTGTGGGGGTCAGAGGAGGGTGTGGTCCCTGCGGCTTTCAGAGGGACCAGAAGGCCTGCATCCAGCCTCCCCAGCAACTTCCCTGGGTGCCATGCACGTGACAGCCCTGTCCTCGGGTGGCACAGGGGGCTTTGTTAAACCGCACAGCCCTATACAAATGTTGGTCATTCTGATTAAACGGCAGAAACAGTATTGTGTCAGCAGCTTAGTTCTGCTCAGTTGAACACGGCGATCCAGACCTTTCACCAAATACCAAACGGGACTTTGTTATTTAGGGAAGAGATTCAGGAGCTTTCATGCAACACTGGAAAATCTAAACAGCGGCTAAAAACACCACCGTCCCAGCTTCCAGGAGACGCCTCCTTGCTTTGGTGGGGCTGGGGGCCTCTGATCTCTGGGACCCTCGGGCCGACACCCAGAGAGGGCCCGCGGGCACCTGGCGCCTGAGGGTCTTGGTCTGGGGAGAGTGTGAAGGAAGAGTGCTCACGTGACCAAAACCAAGGGCCCCGCTTCCTCTGGGTTTGTTTATCCCCCGGTGAACCCGGAGTTCCATCCACCCCACACGAGCAGAGCCTCGACGAAGACCAGTCCAAGTGCCAGAGTTCCCGAAGTTCCCGACGGCCGGGAATCCTAAGACCTTAGTGTGGACAGGATCTTGGGGCAGGATTCCCTCTTTCTGTCCCCCCTCCACCTTCTCCAAGGGGCCCAGGACACAGTCAGCTTCCAGTCACTGTGTATATACTGGAGGCTTGCATAATCAGGCGGACAGACGGCTGGACGGCTGGATAGTGAAGGGTAAGTGAATCCTATGGCATTTCTGGTCCAACAGGAAGAGACCAACCTGCTGCTTCCTCTCTTTCAGAGACAGCCAGCTTCTCCTTCCAGCATTTTTTCTCTTAAAAGGGAGAAACCTCCTCCCCGGGACCCTCCCCTGCCCGACACCTGCTCTCCACCGCTTCTTCCTCCCCCACGTCTGCTGGGGGGTGGGTCAGGGGAGGCTGCTCTGTTGACTCTGATGCGACCAGGAGCCTCCTCAAGAGGAAGGCGAGGCCCGGGCGTCAGCCGGCTCTTCCTGGGTGTGGGATGAGCGCCTGCAGGGACGAGGGGAAAGCACCCACTGGAAGGGCACCTATTTCTACGTAAACGCGGTGTTTTCATTTCAAGAGCCCCCCTTAAAGCCCCATATCCTGGTGAAGAGACTATTCCTGCTCATCTGAGTCACGGATCTCTGGGCCGCCAGACCCTCTGACTCACTGGTGGTTGAAATCCCAGATTCACAATATCACAGAGCTGCTAAAAATAGGAACCATGTACCTGAGCCCCAAAATAGGACAGAGACAAACACGACTGCCCTATCTGTAACAAAAAAGTCAAACAGGAACTATAATTGCGCTCTTTCATATGACCTGAAATGCACTAAAGCCACCGCGAACCCTTTGGAAAGCAGCAGGCTTTGTGGACACGTACCACAGACAGAAAGACAGAGGGGCAGAGATGGAATCATTCTACCTAACACATTCTGGCTGTTTTTATCAGAAAATTCTAGTTCTTTAAGTTAGCATAGGGGTATTTTCACAGCAGTGGAGGGCAATGAAACTTCTCCATCCAGGCTTTGATGGTGGTTTCTCCCCTGAGAATCAGTGTGGCTTAAAATAGTCTGGCAAATGGTCAGAGGGAAGCGGAGAGGATGCTTAGGGTTTTCTGGAGGGTTTTATGCTTCCCTTCAAGGCTTCTGAGGTCTCCCTGTGTAAAAGTCTGACAGCTTTTCCCACTGCTTACAAACTATTTGAACTTGAATGGCCTTAGGACCAGCCTTGATTTTATTTCAGCCGTACTTTTTGGGGAAAGACACCTACACCCCTGTCACGTATTCTTTCGGGACAAAGTTGTGATGCTTTACTTCATCCTGACTCTCTACCCTAGAATCTATCCTGGGCTTTCACCCGCTCTGCCAAATCTGACCTCAGAAGGACCTGGAACAGGGTCGGCAGATGTCGCCGCTGTTGGTGTACAGACGTGCCCAGAGGGAGAGGCGGCCCAGCGGCCACGACAAAGCGGGGCTCTGGCCCGGGATCCCAACCCAGGTCGTTTCTCAGCTGAAATGCTCAGCACAGAGCAGGTGACCTAAAGGAAATCCCTTCTGGAGACTGTCTTCCAGAGGAAGGAAATGGCTCCTGACACGACACGTTGCAGCTGTTTGTTGTACCGGTGTTTTTTAATCCCCAACGATTTCCGGCAAGTGGGGGGCTGCGGGCCTGCGGGCGCGGAGCACTGGCTCACGGGGCCCCTGGAGGAGCCAGGCCGGAGCTCTGGCAGCTGAGACGAGGCTGCTGGGCGAGTGGGGGGGATCGTCACAGTCACGCTGGCTCACGGGGGCTGGAATGCAAGGGCCACCAACCCCCAGGTCATCCTGAGCGGCTGCCACCAGCTCGGAAGCGTGTTTAAGCATCCCCACGTCGGGCTCCTGGGTGCCTCATCCTTGACGCACGTGCGTAGGTTATGCGGTGCAGCGTGGAAATGAGCTTAGGACATTTAAAAAGGAATGATGGACTTGTCTTTCTGGAACACGCACTGTGACGCCGCCACTTGATTTAGGAGTGGAATAAAAGTGCCGCGGTCACTTGTGGCAGGCCTGAGGGACCTGCCATCTCGTGAGCCCTCACAGTCACACCGTGAGATGCTGTATCATTACCTTTACTTCGCAGCTGAGGAAACCAAGACTCAGCGAGGTTAAAGAATTCGCTGGAAGTCACACATGGAGGAGGGAAGGCAGCATGGAACCTGACTTGTCAGACCCCAAAACCCACATCTGCCGCCCGACAGTGGAAAACGCACCCCGTCTGCCAGACGAAGCAGAGCTCCGAGGGGACCGGCACCGCCGTCCTACGAGCCCCAGGGCAGGTCCTCGCGATCGGCCACAGCCTGCCCTCCTCCCTCGGTTCTTCCCCGTCCCCGAACCCCTGCAGCATCCGTCCCACGCTGAACTGCAGGGCCACCCCACTGCCCCCGTTTCAGGGTGGACTTCTCTAGACCAGGAGGAGTTGAGGGTGGCCCTTCTGCTGCGTATGAAGCTTTTCTACTAGTTGGGGGTGACATGGAGGCCCACCTAGACGAGACAAGCTAGGCCGTCAAGGAGGGAGCAGCGTTGGACGTGACGCAGCCCATCTCCCCGCCCTGGTGTGGGGGGATAATCCCAAGGGGTAGAGGAATGGGGTCCAGAGGTCAGAAGGCACCTAAGCTCTCAGTTTCCCTCCCGAAGGGGACGGTTCTGCTCTGCCCGGGAGATGTGCACCATCAAAGAAGCTGCCGTTTCTTCTCCTGGCGTCTTCGTGTGGTGCACTTCTGTGCCTTCACTCTGACCGCTAGAAAGTCTTCTGGACGCCTGACTCACCCTCCCCAGCAGGCCCCTGCAGTGATGCCTTGTGAGGTGATGGCCACCGGGGTTGGCGTCACCCTACCTTGGAGGCTGCATACATCACCTGGGGACATGGACCGGAGGGTGTGTGATGGTCCCACACTTAAGCAAACACGCTCGTTTCCCCTCAGCCTCTGCCAGACGGCAACTCCAGGAGAAAAAGAAGAGAAGGGTGCTTGTTATCTAACAATAAGCTTGAGGACACCACGCTGGAGAGGACGAGGCTGCCCGGTCAGCTGGGAAGGTCAGGAGCAGCCCCCTGGGTCCACCCACAGCTGAGAGCCGGCCGGGCAGGCCTGGAAGTGCTGTCACAGGTTCCGGACTCACTCAGCCTCACTCCGAATCCCAGTGAAATCTCTTATTAAGTATTGGCCTTGGGTAATCACTGAATCTCTCCAGGACTCCATTTCCTTCTCCATCAGGGAACTGATGAGAGTCTGGAGTGCCCACCACGGCCCACGGGAGGCCATTGCCCCACTGTCACCTTGACATCAATGGCCCAGACTCCACCCTCTGCCTTCACCCCTTTCTCAAGAGCTGGGACCCGGGCGCGTCCAAGGGGCTGCGTCACAGCTGCCAGGGCGGGGAGGAGGGAGCCTGTCTTCACGTGGCCACCGAGAGGCTCAAACTCTTGCTGCTATTTTATCCGTTGTTGCTGCTGTTTTCTGTGTTAGAAATTTGCTCATGATTAAAAAATGCAATATTACTGAAAACTACTAAAAAGTAGGGAAAGAATGCTACACCGAGAGGCATCCTCTTAAGATTTTCTTCCCGAGTTTTTAATGCATCTTTTGAATGTAATCGAGATTCCACTGGTTGTCGTGTCTTCTGGTTTCATAGGACACAAGGGTGAGCATCTGGTCATGCCGGTGACAATGATCCCCGATGTCATTTAGGGGCCATATTTCACAGCCACCCTACCAGCCCCTGTTGTGGAATATTCAGGTGGTCTCCGATTTTTTATTTTTGAAAGCAACACTTCAGTAGGACATCTGTGCATAAATCTTTACATGACTGTATATTTTCTGTGAGTAGAAGTGGGGCTAAAATATTTTTAAGGTTCTTAATACGAATGGCCGAGTGGCAGCTCAGGAAAGGCTGGGAGAAACCATCCTACCAACAGGGTTGGGAGGCCCTGCTTTGCCCTCACATCCTGCTCTCCTCCTTCCTTATTCTTGCTCCTTCTAGAGGCAGAACATGGCCCTTGTTATTGTTTATCTATTTCGAAATAATTTCAAGCTTATAGAAAAGTTGCAAGAATAGTAAAAGGCACTTTCATATACCCTTCACCCAGATGGCCCAATTGTTGACATTTTGCCATATTTGCTTTATCATTCTCTCTCTAAAGATAGATGGATAGATGGATAAATGTATAGATAGATAGATGGATTTAGAGATACACGCTAGTAACATATCACACACATAAATACATACAGAATGTTTTTCTGAGTCACCTGAGACTAAGTAACAAATACCCCTTTATATCTAAATAATTCAGTGTATATTTTATAAGAACGAAGTCATTCTCACATAGTATGATAAGCAAAATCAGAAAATTTACTTTGATAAATACTGTACCTAATCTGAAGAACTTAACTTTCACCCAACGTCCTTGATAGAAAAAAAATCTGGTCCAGGATTCCACCAAGATCATGCATTCCATCTAGTTGTCATGTCTGTTTAGTCTCTTTAATATGGCACCATTCTCTCCATCTTTGTCTTTCATGACCTGACAGTTTTTGAAAAGGACAAGCCAGGATATGTGGAGAAATTCTCTCGATTTGGGTTTGTCTGACATTGCCTCACAATTAGGTTACGTATTTGGGGGCAGGAACACACAGAAGTGATGTTGTATGCAGTACGCAGCTCTGTGGGTTTGTGACGTTGGCTTGTCCCATCAGTGGAGAGGTTAACCTTGACCACTGGTTGAAGTGGCGTCCGGGTTCTCCACTGTAAGGTTACTATTGAACCGATGGGCAATTTGGGGGGAGAATATCCTGCTCCTCTTTACCGGTTCACGTACTGGTTTTGGCCCAATTCCTGCTTGAAGCAACGGGACGGTGACCAAGCGGTGACTTTCTAACCCCGTCATTCCCTCCACATCTGTTAGGTAGCATTTTGTTACAAGAAAAGTGGTCTCATTCTCACCCATTTATCTACTCATTAACTTAAATCAGTACAGACTCATGGATTCTTACCTTATTCAACCTGTTAATGCCATTTATTATGAAGCTCAATTATTTCAGATTTAGCCAGAGGGAGTCCGCTCAAGCTGGCTCCAGTGTCCTTGACACGTCCCTACCATCCCGTGAGCACTACCTTCTGGCACCAGATGTTGAAGGATTCTCTTGTGCTTCTTTGCCTTTGATTCCTTTATAGGAGAAGAACATGAGAGACCAAGATCTGAATGCTAAGTGTGCTCATCGCTGCTGGGGTGTCACTTCTAAGTCCTTTCAGCAGCTACAGAGCCAGGAAGTGTGTGTGTGTGTGTGTGTGTGTGTGTGTGTGTGTGTGTGTGTGTATAAAAATCATATGTGGGGCTTCCCTGGTGTTGCAGTGGTTGAGAGTCTGCCTGCTGATGCAACGGATGCGGGTTCGTGCCCCGGTCTGGGAGGATCCCACATGCCGCGGAGCAGCTGGGCCCGTGAGCCATGGCCGCTGAGCCTGCGCGTCCGGAGCCTGTGCTCTGCAACGGGAGAGGCCACAACAGTGAGAGGCCCGCGTACCGCAAAAAAAAAAAAAAAAAAAAACAAACCACATATGTGTATCTGTATATATAATATGTATGCAATATATAATGATTTAATATGTCATTTCTGTACAAATTAGAATTTTAACAATTACTACTTAGGTTAAATACTTTTCCAGATGTTTATTACGGCACTGTATGGGACTTTTACCCATTTATCTATCAGAATTTTTGAAGTTCTTATTCTTTTAGATATATTTTTAAACACAGATATTAGGCAAAATGTTAACCTGTGGTAAATCTTTTCTCAAATTCATTGTTTGACTTTTTAGTCCTGATTTAGAGATTTCTATTTTTTGAAGTTAGAACTATCATCAACTTTTGTAACATTTACCACTGTTTTGAGCTATTATACTCCTCCCTCAGCCAGAGAATTGATACTTACTTCTATTTTCTTCTTCTTTTTCCATTGGTCTATTTAATCAACTTGGAATATATTGTAGCAAACTGTGTGAGATGAGGACCTAAACTGCTAGGATATTTTTCTAAGTAGCTAAACAATTGTCCCAGCACCATTTATTATATAATCCTTCCCATCACCACTAATTTATTTATTTATTTATTTTCCATTTTTTTAAACATCTTTATTGGAGTATAATTGCTTTACAATGATGTGTTTGTTTCTGCTTTATAACAAAGTGAATCAGCTATACATATACATATATCCCCATATCCCCTCCCTCTTGTGTCTCCCTCCCACCCTCCCTACCCCACCCCTCTAGGTGGTCAAAAGGACCCAGCTGATCTCCCGGTGTGATGCAGCTGCTTCCCACTAGCTATCTGTTTTACATTTGGTAGTGTATATAAGTCCATGCCACTCTCTCACTTCGTCCCAGCTTACCCTTCCCCCTCCCCGTGTCCTCAAGTCCATTCTCTACGTCTGCGTCTTTATTCCTGTCCTGCCCCTGGGTTCCTCAGAACCTTTTAGATTCCATATATATGTGTTAGCATATGGTATTTGTTTTTCTCTTTCTGACTTACTTCACTCTGTATGACAGACTCTAGGTCCACCCACCTCACTACAAATAACTCATTTCATTTCTTTTTACGGCTGAGTAATATTCCACTGTATATATGTGCCACATCTTTATCCATTCATCTGTCGATGGACACTTAGGTTGCTTCCATGTGCTGGCTATTGTAAATAGAGGTGCGATGAACACTGTGGTACATGACTCTTTCTGAATTGAATTATGGTTTTTTCAGGGTATATGCCCAGTAGTGGGATTGCTGGGTCATATGGTATTTCTGTTTTTAGTTTTTTAAGGAACCTCCATACTCTTCTCCATAGTGGCTGTATCAGTTTACATTCCCACCAACAGTGCAAGAGGGTTCCCTTTTCTCCACACCCTCTCCAGCATTTATTGTTTGTAGATTTTTTGATGATGGCCCTTCTGACTGGTGTGAGATGATACCTCATTGTGGTTTGGATTTGCATTTCTCCAGTGATTAGTGACATTGAGCATCCTTTCATGTGTTTGTTGGCAATCTGTATGTCTTCTTTGGAGAAATGTCTGTTTAGGTCTTCTGCCCATTTTTGGATTGGGTTGTTTGTTTTTTTGATATTGAGCTGCGTGAGCTGCTTATAAATTTTGGAGATTAATCCTTTGTCAGTTGCTTCATTTGCAAATATTTTCTCCCATTCTGAGGGCTGTCTTTTCATCTTGTTTATGGTTTCCTTTGCTGTGCAAAAGCTTTTACGTTTCATTAGGTCCCATTTGTTTATTTTTGTTTTTATTTCCATTTCTCTAGGAGGTGGGTCAGAAAGGATCTTGCTGTGATTTATGTCATAGAGTGTTCTGCCTATGTTTTCCTCTAAGAGTTTGATAGTGTCTGGCCTTACATTTAGGTCTTTAATCCATTTTGAGTTTATTTTTGTGTGTGGTGTTAGGGAGTGTTCTAATTTCATTCTTTTACATGTAGCTGTCCAGTTTTCCCAGCACCACTTATTGAAGAGGCTGTCTTCTCTCCACTGTATATTCTTGCCTCCTTTATCAAAAATAAGGTGACCATATGTCATCACTGATTTATCATTGTTGTTTTTAGAAATTGCTTTTTGTATCTCCATCTGGCCAAGTGTTTTTTTTTTATAAAGGTTGCCGGGTAAACTGTTTTTCTCTCCTAAACTCACACAATTTAGATCTTTGGGAAAGGAGCACAGTGGCTAAGCATTTGGCGTCTGCAGGGAAGCCAGGCTGCTGGATTCAAACGCAGGTCCCCAGCTTCCCCACCTGTGAAGTGGAGAAAATTGTACCTACCACATAGGATACTGTGAGACTAAATGAGTCAAAATGCTTAAAACCGTACTTAGCATACAGAAGGGTTCAGGAAGTGTTAGTCATTGTTATTCTGATAATTGTTTGGTTGTTTTTTGTGCTACCTCCTTCATTTCTCCAGCGGGAGACTGAGGCTCAGAACTGTGTGGTGACTTTCCCAAGGTCACACATCCTGGTCCTCTCTCCCTGGCACATCTCCCACCAGGAAGGCATGTCCTCTTTGCATCTCCGACTCAGGTAGTGCCTCATCACCTGTGCTTTTAACTTATACAAGTTCTACTACAAGAGAGCGAGAGGGGTGGAGGGGGGGAGGGAGGAGAGGCAATTCAAACAGCACCCGAGTTGCACCCACCCCTGCACTCAGCACACGTGCATCCCCTGTAAGTGAAGAGACACCAAGCAGCTGGCCCTGACCACCCTGCTTTGCTCTGGTGAGCCTTTCCAAGAAGCAGCATCTCATCACACTGGGTGGGTTGCCAGTATTTAAAGATACTCATTTTTTCAAACAGCTTGGCCCCTCAATGCAAACCAACTACTGTACTTCCATCTGGGGCTCAACTGCTGGCAACAGACGTCTAATCTGTACAGAGCAAAACCAGCTGCCGTGGCCTTAAACTAAAAGGTGGAATGCCCTTCTGCACTTTGCTGTAGGATTTGGAGGGGGATTTTTATTCACCGCAAAGACCATGACAGTCACGTCACGGCTGCCTGCTTGGTCCTTCTCTGCCTTGGGTTCCCCTCCCCAGTTCTACTCCCCAAAGTAAACTTCATAAGCACATGTGGACCACATCTTTCCCAGGCTTAAGACTTCTCACACATTCTATCTTTAGCGTCCCTGGTTGGTGAACAAAAATGGTTTCCTTTTGTCAAAAGGCTAAAAACAAGATTTTTTTTTGAGATTTGAAGAGTCTCAGGTGACAGGTCAGAGGAGATCCCATGGCACATAAAGAATGGGACCATTTACTTGGCGCCTGGCCTGAAGGCTCTGTGTCTGTTCACGAGGTGGGTCCTCAGTGACTCACTGCCCCAAGGGGTGTCTGGTGCCAGCAGGCTTCCTGTGACTGTGGATGGATGGGCCCCGCCTCATGAGCAAGACTCCCTACTTGGCTTGAGTGTGGCAACTGGCCAATATAATATCAAGACAGCACCTAATTCTAGCTAATATCCTACAGAGTTCTGTGGGATTGAAAAATTATAAAAATTAAACAGTATAGAAAATGTTGATGCTATTATTCCGCTAATCAAGACCATTCTGCAATCCTGCACAGAAAAAGGACATGATTCCAGTGGAGAAAACAGGTGGAGACTGGATGTAGTCGACAGAACGCTGGCACCTGTCAGGGACTGTGTGCCTCCTACTCATGGCCCAAGATGGCAGCCGGAGCTCCAGCCATCACATCCACATTCCCGGCAGAGGATGGAGGAAGGGACAGAGAAGGATGGAGGAAGGGACAGAGAAGGATGGAGGAAGAGTAAGAATGGATACTAGAGGGTAACAATGTGTCTGCACAGCCCTATGGAGAGAATGTTCACCAAATCACGAGCCTCCTGGAGTGTGACCCCGGGTATTTTCAGAAAGCTTCTTGAAGGGTTGTTGGTGCACACGCCTGCTTAAGGACAGTCAGACTCAGTCATCTCTTGGGGACCTTCCAGCCATAAGCCACACTGAGCAACAGGAAACGAGGGGAGAGCAATGAAGAATCACACCAAGCTGTGTTCCGGGCAGTAAATCCAGTGAGCTGACTGATGTAACAGGGCCTTGAGAAGTGGAGAAATGTGGGCTGGGCCCTCGCAGCCAAGAGAGATGCTGAGAGTCACCGGGGGTATTTACCAGGAGAAACAGCACTGCTCTGATGAAAACAGATGCTCTAATCCAGGGGGCTCCTGAACCTCCCAGGACCTACCCGGGCTTCCCCTTGTGAGCGCTGCACCCCGCTCACCCCAGAGTGGGCAGCTCTGTGCGGCGAACGGCTGGTAAACATGCACACACGTGTGAGGGGCCTCAGTGCCCCAGAACACAGGTTAAATGGGTCTCTCAGTCAAGCCCTGTCGATAAATGAGTTTTGGCTACTGAACAAAATGTGATCCTGCAGCCAAGCTGGGGGCCCTGCCGGGATGCAGTTGGTCACTGCAGGGGGGGACTCTGGTCTCACACCCAGGTGGCCTCAGGGTTGTACCCAAGCCGGATCCATGCTGTTCCCTGGAGGCAGGAACCAGGTCCTGTCCCGACACAGTCTGCTCTGCATTAGGGGATTCCGCTGCCTAGAAAGCCGTTCCTCACGTGACATGGGGCTCTTTTTTCCTCGTTTGAGTTTCAGCTTCTCAGGGACCCCCACCTCAGCCCCCAGCCCATATTATTCACCTTTTTCTCAGTACACATCACTGTCTGAAATCACCTTGTTTGTTTACTTGTTCACTGTCTGTCCCCTCCACGGCCCCCGCCCAATACCATTAAATGCAAGCTCTGTTTTACTGCTTTATCCCCGGAACCTAGAGCAGTCCGTACCTGACACCCACGGTCCTCACCAGAATTAATGAGCTAACTAACGAATCTCAACACAAAGCCAAGTGGGACTGCACTGAAACATCCCGTCTGTCCGGTGAGGTGGGGACAGTCCCCCCTTACAGACGAGGGCCTGGCTGAGATCCTGACCCAGGGCAATGGGAGCTGCTGGAAACAAGGCTCCACAGCTTACACCAGGGGCAGAAGGCAGAGCCACCCTGTTGAACCCAGGGGACAAGGAGGCACCTGCTCCTCCCCCCCCACCCCTGGAAGCCAGAAAGAGGCGCCCCAAATGTGGCAGGCTGGAAGAGCCAGGGGCCGGCGTCCAGGCAGCAGCGACAACACGGGCCTGAGGGGAGTGGTCAGCAGGAGGGCGAGGCCGTGTCTCACACACCTTGAACTTCCAGAAATGTCACGGCTGCAAATATACGATTATGGCCACCCGCAGCCTAGGCCCCTATAGCTTCGGGCAGCTGTGATGCACAGGCACAACCTTGAAGCCCCTCCTCTGGCCCAAGGGCTTTGGGGATCTGGCTAGTGTGTGCTAGGGGGATGCGGAGGGCGTGGGTGTGCAGACGGGCTGAGGTTTCCCAGCACAGCGTCCATCCGTCTTCTGCTCCTGTCCCTGGATGCTTTGGCCCGAATGCCTGAGGGAGGCTGCAAATCTCAGAGACGGGCTGACTTAATACCCTGCTGCCCTCCAGGAAGCTGTGTCCTGAGGGTGGGTCACGGACAAAGGCAGCCTTAGAGGGGGGACGCGACAACTCAGGGGGAGGGATCCAGGGAGTCAGCCCCCTCCTCCCTCCTCTGCGCCCCTTACAGCATCCTCGACACCCAGGACGGCAACCGGAGGGGGGCCCGAGGGCGACGGATCACATCTGCTAATTGCAATGATTGCTGTTTAACGCTCTGTGTACATTTCCTCAGACCCAGAGAGCGGACTCCGCGCCTGGCGGATCAAGGTCATGTTGGTATTTGGGTTGCTTTCTTTTTTCTTTTTTACTAAAAATATATATTCCACAAATGCTTGGGAAATGAATGAAAGCAAGGCAAACAGACAGCGGTGGAGGGCAGTGGGTGAAGGCTGGGAGCAGGGAGGAGCGGGCTGGACCCCACAGGACCGGAGTCCAGGCCTGGAGCGTAGCCGCTGGCTGACCACCGCAGATCTGAGTTTGGAGGTCAGCAGCGGTGTGGCTTGTCCTTGGCAGGGGACGCGCCCAGTCGCCTAAGCCCTGACCATTGGTGTCAGCAGCCCCAGAGGGCAGGGGTGGAGGGCACTGGCGGTCCGAGCGGGAGAGGAAGCGGGTGACGGCAGAGTTGAGACCATCCTGCAGCAAAGCCCGAGGGACCACGCTTCAGACGGTGCGTCTGGCGCCAGGACCGGAACAGCTGTGGGGCTTCCTCAGCTCTGGGAAGCAGCCTGCGTTTTCTCTGAAATGTCAGAATGACTCAAGCATAAGGAACTGACGTGTCCAGCCGGGCCCTCCGCTGTAGGGGGTGCCTGGCCACGTCTCCAGAGTCTGGACCTGCCGCCAGCGCTCCCCGCCCTCCTCCCCGCGCAAGCCCCACCTTCCCGCCAGCCCCACATCGTAGACGCGTCAGATGGCGCAAATCCACAGCAGGAGCAAAGCAAAGAGTGAAAGCGATGACCAGAGAGTGTCCGACCCGCTACGAGAGGGGGAGGATGCAGCCACGCCCATGCCCGAGGGAGACCCTGGGTCCAGCCCACCGGCACTGCCAGGCCCTGTTCCCAGTCACAGGAGAGGGAGGGAAGCTGGGGACGTCAGGGGCCTGGGTCCCCCGAGGACGGCCTGTCTGCCCCTGGACAGCTGGGGGGTGGGGACCCTCTCGTGCGTGATCCCTCTGGAGATGGATGGCTTGTCCTCAGAAGACAGCACGGCTGTCAGAAAAGGAGCTGGACTCCTTCTCCGTCCTCGTTCAAGAGCAGGACTGGGCAGCGGGCCGGCCTCCCCCTCGTGCCTTCCTCTCTCTCCCCCATCCGTCCCTTCCCCCCTCCCTCTGGCCTCTCTCTCCCCGCTGGGCAACTCCCGGTGCTGCCCTGTGAGTGCCCACCTGCCACAGGGCACCTGTAAGCTCATGCGAGCCCCGCGTCCGCACTGTGTCCAGCAGCCACCCTGGCTCCTCTGCCCTCTGGGACCCTCGGCAAGGACCCCTCGAGACAGCGGGCCCCTTGACGGCAGGCGCCGTGTCCTTACGGACCGTGCGGCCAGCAGTGTCTACACAGAGGAAGCACGGGAAGAAGGTGGGCTGGTGGGTGGGGGATGCCCGGGTCCTGGGATCCGCCAGCCCCTGCTCCTCGTCCAGGAAGGAGGTCTCCCCCGCTGGAAGCGAGGCCTGAGGGGCGGGGGCCGCCGACTTGGGTATAGGAACATCCCCGCTGTCACCGCGTGGGAATCACTGTCTGCGCCTCTGGGGGGTAGGACGCCCCTTCACCTGTCAGGGCTGTAATTACACCTTGCCGCTCGAACAAGACCTTTCCCGATGGTGCCATTCCGGCTCTGAGAGCAGAAAGACGCAACCCAGGGGCCTACAGATCATTCTTTAAACACCTCATGGGTCCGATTCGGGGAAGGTCAGTTAGGCTCCGACCACCGGGCGCTTTCCTGACCGCGGGCCAGTGAGAGCCAGGCCGCTCCAGCCTCCGGCACCTCCCCAGCCCCAAGGAGCCTTCCCGTGGGTCGGGGACAATGGCTGCCCACTTCTGGCCTGGCAGCTCGTGTAGACGCCCACTTCCTCAGGCCGCCGTCTCCCTGCTTCTCCGCTAATTAAAACGGGATGTCAGTTATCTCGTCCTTCCACTGGGTTCAGGTCTCTGGGTCACCACCACGGAAACAGCCTCTGCCCTCTCTGTGTCCCCAAATCAAGACCCTCTCGGCTGCCCTCCAACACGTTTCTTTGGTCCAGCTGGATTCAAATGCAGCAAACATTTATGTATTGTTTCTTTTAAGTTTTAAAAAAATTAAAAAAAATTTTTAATTGTGGTAAAATACACGTAAATATAATATTTACCATCTTAACCATTTTTTCTTTTTTTCTTTTTTTTGCGGTACGCGGGTCTCTTACTGTTTTGGCCTCTCCCGTTACGGAGCACAGGCTCCGGACGCGCAAGCTCAGCGGCCATGGCTCACGGACCCAGCCGCTCCGCGGCATGTGGGATCTTCCCGGACCGGGGCACGAGCCTGTGTCCCCTGCATCGGCAGGTGGACTCTCAACCACTGTGCCACCAGGGAAGCCCCATCTTAACCATTTTTAAGTGCGCAGCTCAGTAGCGTTAAAAACCTTCACACCGCTGCGCCAACAATCTCCAGAACTTCATCGTGCAAAGAGAAACCCTGTCCCCATTAAACACTCACTTCCCCCCTCCCCTCCCCCAGCCCCGGGGCCCCACTGCCCTTTCTGTCTCTAGGGGCCTCATGGAAGTGGAATCAAACAGTGCTTGTCCTTCTGTGTCTGGCTTATTTCGTTGAGCGTCACGTCCTGGAGGTTCATCCATGTCGTAGCCTGTGTCAGGAGTTCCTTCCCTTGGAGGGACGTACAGACCAGGCCTCGTGTATCCATGTTTCCACCGACGGACACTTGGGTTGCTTCTGCCTTTTCCCTACCGTGAATAATGCTGCCGTGAACACGGGGCACAAATATCTTTTTGAGACCCCGCTCTCACTTCTTTTGGATAAATACCCAGAAGCAGAAGTGCAGGATCATATGGTGGTTCTATTTTAGAACTTCCAGGAACCTCCATGCTGTTTTCCACAGCGGCTGCGGCACTTTACATTCCCACCAACAGTGCACGAGGGTTCCAATTTCTCTGCTTCCTCATTAGCACTTGTTATTTTCTGTTTGTCTTGCTTTGGTTTAGGTTTTGACAGCAGTGTCCTGGTAGGTGTGAGGCAGTGATTTCCTCTCCTGTTCAGGCACTGAATCATCTCATTGAATCCACGAGATGCACGGATGCTCACTGGTGGTGGCCACTTTCTCCTCCATCCCGGGTCGTCTTTTCACGCGTGTGCGCGTTTCTCCCCACGGGCACACGGCCCTCTGCCCAGCACGCGCTGCACCTGTGCGGGGGGCCAGCCCACCCCGACCTCGCAGAGGCTGGTGAACCAGGGAGCGCACGGTGCTCCGGGCACCAGCAGAGCTGGGCTGGGCCTGTGGCCAAAGGGCTCTGTCTCCAAGGACCTGAGCATGCAGGCGCCTCCCAAGCCGAGCCCGAGCCCGAGCCCGTGCCCGGCGCTGCGTCCAGAGCTCCCTGTCCAGCTAAGGCAGGGATGACCGGCCCTATCAGAGCACCGTCTCAGCCTGCACGGAAACCAGATGCCCACACGCACAACCTGAAGCAGGTGCCTCAAAACATCTCCTGCAACAAGAACAGGAGACACGCTTGACTGTTTACCATGCACCCTGCACTTTACACACCCTGACTGATTTAATCCCCAGAACAACCCCACGAGGGAGCTAGGACCACCCCCATTTTACAGAGGAGGAAACTGAGGAACCCAGGCACTTCCTCCAGGTCACATAGCCCAGAGGTCGCAAAGCCGGGCTTTGACCCTGGAGCCCGTGCCCCTGACTGCTCTGGCCGGCTTTGGGGGTCTGCACCACCCCCCAGATTAGTGAAAGGTGAGAAGGCCCAGACCCGGTTGTCTTAGAGGAGCTGGTGACCTCCCTGGTCGGGGCGCAGGGCCCCCATCACCCGCTCTCTGTCCACAGAGGCCCTTCCTCTGCCTGCAGCCTATGGTCAGAACTGGCTCCCAGAGGCCAGGAGAGTCTTACGTGCAAAGAGCTATAACACCCATCTTTCTGTTGACGACAACAGGCCCCCCAGGGTCAGGGGACACTGAGGCTTTGGGCAAAACACCACAAATGTCTAATTTCTCAATCTAAGTAAGATCTCAGAAGATCTCTGTTCTGGGGACGCCGCGAGAGCCCTTTTACTTGTTTTACAGCAAATCATTCATTCATTCATTCATTCCCTCTGTCGACTGTGTCCACATGCCGAAATAATGCCCAGAACATCCTCTTTGCTGGATAAACAGATTTTCTGCCCTCTCACACCCGTGCCAGGCCCTCCTTGGGTGGTGGGTGGTGACACAGAGCACCTGCAGCTCCGATGGGCCCGGGAGGCACGGCAGTGCAGGCGGTTCGGAGTTTACACGACCCCAAAGAGCCTCTACCTGATCATCCTGCTTGTGCATTTGAGGGTAAATTGCTCACAAACATAAAACTGACCATCTTAACCATTTTTGAGTGGACAGCTCTGCAGGACTAAGTATATTCACATCCTTAGGTCACCACGCTTTGTCTCCAGGACTTTCACCCTACTTTTCAGTGTCTTCATGAAGTTAAAAAATTATTCCCCAAAGTAGTTTCTGGTTTTCTCAGCCTCGGATGAGAAGTCGTGGTTTTCTCTGCAGGCCCCCATGGACGTGGCTGGCCCCCACATGCATACTTGTTCTCCGAGTTACACGAGCTCCCGACGGCTCACACAGCAAGAAGAGGTTCACGCCTGTGGACGTGCGGTACCCAGCTCCGCCACCTTCTGTTTGCTGGGGCAGAGGCGATGGCTTACGAGGGCCCTTCTTACGTCGGGGCTGATGGCCACCCCTGGGGAAGCGGGTCAGCCTGGGTCCAGTTTCCCTCCTCTCCGAAGGTAGAGGCAGAAAGTCGTCATCATGGGGCCACGTACACCCCAGTCGCTCTGCTGGCTTGGTGTCCACCTAAACAGTTAATTGCAGGCTTGCAGGCCTTGGAGAATACAGGGGAGCTGTAATTAATTCCAGTACACGCCTTGCAATGTTTACATTCCAAATTACCTTCAAGTCAGAAGTATGTGGCCCAGAACCACAGTTTGGGGGCAATAAAATTCCACTGGCCGCTGCTTCCTGCATCTGGAAGTCATTTGCTAAAACAGACAGAGTTTGCTATTTGGGAAAGTTAGACGTGCTTTGGGAGAGAGATGAGGTGACACTGGCTTTCCCCCAAGCTGCTGATGTGAGGAAAGAACCAGGCGAGCTCCAAGCAAGAGCGATGCTTGCGGGTCCTGAGCAGCGGTGGGGGGATGTGGGGTGTCACAGCGTTTGCTGTCATCAGCCAGAAGGAAGCCTCAACAAGAGCCCGGGGAAAGATGTGACACCAACGACCAGGGTCAGATTTCTAGAAATTACTTCGTGCCATTACAGACGCCAGCCCTGAGTGTGCCAAAGCTGGGGGTGCCCTCCTTCTCCTGCTCTTTAACCCCCCAGCCAGGTGCCCCTTCCTGGACTCACAGGAAACTCCACCTGCAGTAGGAAGGGTGATGGAGGCGACAGTTGCTTTTCTGACGTTGGACTTGAGAGCATCACGAGCTGGCTGCACGATCTCCACAGATGCGCTGGGGCCCCTACACGTGGAAAGCGGGACCCGGCGAGGAAAGTCCCGTGAGCACAGGCCCGGCAGACACCCCTCGCATCTTGCCGCAGGCAGGGCTAACTGTCCTCTCAGTGTTTCCCTCTTCAGATCGAAGGCAGGAGGGCTGGGTTATGAAAGATACTTTGCATTTGCTCCTTTGGAAGTCAAATTTCCAAATGAGTCAACATGGTCACGGGGCTTTCAGTATTTCTCTAAACAAGTCAGAGTTTCACGTCAGTCCTATGCTTTGTCGACGTCTTTGCCTTCTTCTCATCCAAAACCAAGTCGGGTTTGTGGGAGACACGCTTCAGGAATTCTTGTTTCCGTCTCTCTAACCCCGGGGGCAGGGGACTGGGTGCGGCCCAGTCTCCCCAGCTGTGGCAACAGAAGGGAATGGCGGTGGGCCCTGCGGTCCAGGAGCCCTGGACTTGGACCCGGCCGCTCCGAGCTCCGTTTCCTGCGTGTGAGGCGGAGGTGGTATCACGGCTCCTCCCGTCGCGGTGCTGAAGGGTCACGGGAGCCGAGAGTCCCTTCGTACTCTGGACACGGTCGCCCGAGTGGCCCGAGCAGTGAGCTGAGTGGCTCCAGGGACCAAGCAGCGAGATGCACGTGCAGGTCTCGTGGGCCCCGCCCGCCTGGCTGCTGCCTACAGCGTTGGGTGCGCCCAGAAGCTGGAGACCCAGCCACCTCCCGGGCGCCTCATCCACTGCCAGCCCCACTCCACGGCCCTCCTCCCGGACTGTCAGTCGCCAGAAGGATGGCTGGGCGGGGTGCTTGCAGTACTTCCTGCGCGGCGGGCCTCACAGGTGCTCTTGAGAACGGCCGTCAGGGTGACACTGCTGGGTTACGTGCTCCCCACCTTCAAAACTGAATACCGGGGCTTCCCTGCTGGCGCAGTGGTTGAGAGTCCGCCTGCCGATGCAGGGGGCGCGGGTTCGTGCCCCGGTCTGGGAGGATCCCACATGCCGCGGAGCAACTCGCCCCGTGAGCCACAACTGCTGAACCTGCGCGTCTGGAGCCTGTGCTCCGCAACGGGAGAGGCCGCGACAGTGAGAGGCCCGCGCACCGCGATGAAGAGTGGCCCCCGCTCGCCGCAACTGGAGAAAGCCCTCGCACGGAAACAAAGCCCCGACACAGCCCAAAATAAAACAAAATAAAACAAAACAAACCCCAAAACATTGAAATAAATCACATTTCCCTTTAAAAAACAAAACCAAACCAAACCAAACCTGAACACTGGTTTCTCCCTCGAACCCACTCGGACAGCCAGGGACCCAAGTTCCTCACCTCCCAGCCCAGCGTGTGGGTGTTGGAAGGGTTCCTGTAATTAAGCAGTTTGGGTCCTTACGACGTGCGTTGGCATTTCACCAAGTGGCATCCGAGGATGAGCCGCACCGAAACCACACGGGGTGGGGTGGGCGGCAGTGTGCTGGCTAAAAACGCAGATTCCTGGCCTCCACCCTGGACCTTCTGGACCTTCGTCCCTGGAGACAGAGCTAGGGACCTTCCCTCGAAACAAAGCCCCTCACCCCAGCATCCCCTCTGGGCTCCTGGGGCTTCTGTTCCTGCCCTTGTTTTTCAGAGTCTGCAACAGCAAGCATCTGTGTTGGTCTTTGGAGTGGAGGGGCAGCGAGTTAGCTACGGACGTGGGCTTCAGCCAGAGGGATGTGACCCCCTGCCTGTCAAGAGACGGTGCAGGAAGGCCTCTAGGTGCTCCAGGGTCAGCAGTGCAGAAGGGGCCACCGTCCAGGGCCTCACAAGGTGAAGAAGCATCTTTCCGGGCAGCATCCCCGGGTCTGTCCTGCATGGTCCTCGTGCTTTAGGATGGATGGCTCTGTATGTTTTAGAACGTGCCCTGGATGGCCGTGCTGCCTAGGAAAATTGAGAACCAGAGCTCCGGGCCCTGCACCTCCGCCCCAGTGACATCCGCCGAGAGGCAAAGCGGTGCAGCCATGAACCTGGGAAGTGGGGAGCTGCCTGTCCTCCTGGCTCTGGGCCTCCGAGGAGCTGTGTGATCCTGCATTGGTCCCTGAGCATCTTGGAGCTGTAATTTGTCTCAAGTAATAAACAAACGGAGTCAAACTAAGTCGGTGACTTTTAGATTTTGTTTTGGGAGTGAAATTGTTTTTGCCAAAGACACTCACACGGTACCTGGATACAGGAAACAGGTTAAAGCACCACACCAAGCACGACCTGCGGTAGCCCAGGGGCTCTTCATCAGGACCCCGGGATGCCACGGAACACAGCCCAGAATCCCCTGGGCCAGCTGACCGGGTGTCCAGGGCAGACCCCAGGGGTAGCTGGGCGGGTGGCCACTGGCACGACCAAGAATGGACATGAGGAACTGGCGGTGTGTGTGGGGGGGTGTCTCAGGGTCTCAGATGGTACCCTACGGGGGCCACATGTGGGCCCGGCTCCCCCAAGTCCAGGCATGGGGTCGTGGAGGCCCCAACAGCCTAGCTCTCCGACGGCGCACGGTGTCATCTCCTTCCCCATCGCTGCCGCTGCCGGAGCTGATCTCCGACAAACAGGCCTCAGAAGGACCTCGTCCTGCGTGACGTGACGGGGCCTCAGCTCTTCCTCCGATGCATGTTAAGACCCCACGAGAATTCCAGGAGCAAATTGGCTCGTTCAGCGTTTCTAAGGCAGAGGGACTCAAACTTGGTTTTGACTGACAGATCTTTTTACAAGTAAAGTTTACCCAATATTCTCTGGAAGACAGTTTGTGATACACAGAGGTGGTTTCAGAAGAGCTTGAGTGTGGGTTTTGGGAAAAGACTGACATTCTGAGGGTTAGGGGGCGAAAGGGCAGAGGAGGAGCGAGCTTTAGGGATTTGTCGCTTGAGTTGTATATTGTGCAGCACAAAAGGCCACAGGGCCTGACTTGATGATACGTAAGTCCTAGCACCCGAATGAACTATCGGTGAGGGGACTCCAGTCCTCCAAGTCCGCGTGCTCTGCTGGCAGAATCTTGGGATGAGACGTGGCCCGAGCAGGTGGGTCACACATCCCCGGCTCCTGGGAGGTGCCTGCCGACCCGGGCACTTTCTCATCCACCCATGTGGTCCACCCTGCCCGCACCCCTTTCCCTCAGACCCCTTCCTTGATGCCGAGTAAACCCCATCTGAGTTCAGTGTTTGGATGTGAAGTGCACCTTCTGAACCTAAGAGCAGCCGCGGTCCTGGCAGGACCTGAGCCCGAGCCTGCACACAACGCTGCCCCGGGGCTGGACACGCTGGGCCACAGGGGCACCTCTGTGCCTTTCCTGGGCCGGGGTGAGGGGGGCACAGAGTCTGCTCCTCTGGAAGCTCACTGTGCCAGCTTCGCGGACCTGCTGTGGGCCTGCTCTTGGGGTGCGGCGGTGACAGCCTGGGGACAGGCGTGTCACGGTGGGTGATGTCAGGTGTTCAGAGAAAACAGGCCCGGGGGGCTTCCCGCAGCATCACCACTCAAGGAGGCCTGACCCGGCGGCAGGGATCCGCAATCCCCAAGGGTCTCCTAGGCTGGGTGACGCTCCAGGGTCCTTCCAGGGCCTCGTGCCTCCTTAAACGGCTTTCTGTCCCGTCACACGGACACACACAGACACACACATGCACACACAGACATGCACCCGCAGGCACACACATGCACACACAGATGCACACCCGCACACACGCACCCGCAGGGACACACATACATGCACACAGGTGCACGCGCACACAGGGTCCGCACTGCCCGGCACCTCTCTCCACCTCCGGAGCCCGGAGCCCTGGCAGACGCCCTTCTGTCCTTGTCTGAACCCTCAGAGCTGTGGCAGCACCAGTGACATGCGCTACCCACTGCCCACCCACACCCGGCAGCGAGGGGGGCTGAGCCGCCCGCCCAGGCCCGCGTCGCGGCTCCTCTGTGGAGGACAGCCCCTCCGGGGAGACGGCAGGGCCACTGCGAGGATGGCCTCCGCGGCCCCAGCGTCCACTCACGGGCACAGGCCACGGCGGGGCCTGGACACGCGCTTGCCCTCTGCACGGCCGCAGGCGGCCAGGCCCGTTTGGACAAACCCACCGACGGATTCCGCTACAGAGGAGCACGCCCCCAAGCTCACAGGATGAGGCCCAAAGCCCCAGTGCCTCGGAGTCAGGGAGACAGACGTGGTTTTCACAGAGTAATGAAGCTGAAATGAGGTCTTTTGGGGGAACCTCGTCCAGTCTGACTGGTGTCCTGATAAGAAGAAGAAGTCTGGACGCAGGGAAGACTGTGGGGACACAGGGGGGAGACGGCCGTCTACACACCAAGGAGAGAGGCCTCAGGAGGACCAGCCCCGCCGGCCCCTGATTCAGACTCTGGCCTCCAGAGCGGAGGGAACACATTTCTGTTGTTTAAGCCACTGGCTCAGCCCCAGCAAACTCATTCTCCAGTCTGTCGGATGCTGGCAGGAGAGGAGCCACGGCTAGGGAGGCCATGGTCACGCCTGAAGCCGCCCCCACTCCCCACGTCCTGGCTCAGAGGAGGTGCAGGGCAGGCTGCTGAGAAGAAGAACGAGGGTCCCGGCCGTGTCCCCACAGCACGGGCGTGAGGGGCCAGCCTGCCTTGTGCCCTGTGTCACGTGTTCCACACCCGCCGGGCCCCCGAGGAGGGGCAGCGGGTCCAGCCAGTGCACAGACTGAAGGCAGCGAGCAGGCCCGGCGCCAGGCGGCCCCCATCCCAAATTAGAACTCGAGGGCAGGGGAGCAACGCAGACCAGACACCGCTCTTCTCACGAGGGAGTAGCTCCTGAAGAGTTTACAGACACGGAATGAGTCTTATGTAAGAGTCAACATGCTCAAAGCCCTAAAAATAGGCCTGCGCACACGAACAGGCGATCGAAGTGTTGAACCTTCCTGCAGAAGGGGCACGCGTGGGAAGGGGGGTGAGGGCCACGCCTCGCCTGCACCCACACCCGGCCACAGACGCGGGAGCACAGCGCCCGCCCAGCAGAGCAGAAAGTCCTCAGGCTCCCAGGAGGGCAGACACGAGGGGAGCACCTCCAGGACTGGACAGCTTCCGGCTCCCCTTCAGTCGGCCGGGGTCGGGGGACGCACAGAGGATGCTCCAGGCAAGGCTTCTGCGGCCCCTCCCCCGACTCCTCCGGAACGGGAGTGCGGCCTCTGCACCCAGCACCGGGCAGCCTGGCCCAGCGAGGGGAGGGAACCACGCCCCCTCCACGCCCCTCGCCTCTCCCTCCACTCCCACCAAGAGGCAGGCCAGGCCTCTTCCTCCTAACGCCCCAGTGGTGGGAGAGGCCCCCAGCCGAGGGCCGAGGATGGGGTTAAACAGCCACGAGGGGGCCTCAGGTAGGAATCTGTGGGGCTCACCAAGGAGCAGATGTGGCCGGATTTCAGTTCGTAAAGCATCCAGGCTCAGAAGCTGAATCCTGGGCTTCCCTGGTGGCACAGTGGTTGAGAATCTGCCTGCCGATGCAGGGGATACGGGTTCGAGCCCTGGTCTGGGAAGATCCCACATGCCGCGGAGCAACTGGGCCCGTGAGCCACAACTACTGAGCCTGCGCGTCTGGAGCCTGTGCTCCGCAACAAGAGAGGCCGCGACAGTGAGAGGCCCGTGCACCGCGATGATGAGTGGTCCCCGCTCGCTGCAACTAGAGAGAAAGCCCGCGCACAGAAACGAAGACCCAACACAGCCAAAAATAAAATAAGTAAGTAAATAATAATTAAAAATGAATATCTGCTAAAAAAAAAAAAAGCTGAATCCTTTTCAGAAACCCAAACACTTCTTGTAAACGAACAATTCTTTCCCTAATAAATCAGTTGGATCAT
The DNA here is from genome assembly GCF_964341445.2 of Mesoplodon mirus. Lineage (NCBI taxonomy): Eukaryota > Metazoa > Chordata > Mammalia > Artiodactyla > Ziphiidae > Mesoplodon > Mesoplodon mirus. The sequence continues at coordinate 101,595,594 of NC_138987.1, read as the reverse complement.
ACTCTTTCTGTGAAATTACGGACCCAGAAACAAATCTAAAATGTCTTCAAAATAGCCTCCGACCACAGGGATATCTCCTTTCAGTCCCCTCGCATCCTATTTCTGGCCGGTTTTAACACCTGAGGAACGTTAAGCCAGGAGCGGGGCCCGGGGCTCCCACCTCTGCCACCGCCAGGCTGGGGAATCTTGGGAAATCCCCCTCAGCACCCAGGGCCCCCGTGTGTGTCACGTGGGAAAGGAAAGGGCAGACGGCATCTCCAAGGCTCCTTCAGGCTCTGCCACGCAGGACCTTCTTATCCAGTTTTTCCAAAGGAGATTAGCCAGGGACGCCGGTGTCTCAGAAGGTCACAGGTGCTTGTGGGAAGAAGCGTTCTAGGATCGAGAGGTCCTGCACTGAAAGACGTCTCTGAGCCTGGACGATGGTAATCCTTGTGATTTTCCAGGAAACAAGGCTGCAGCATTTCTAACGTAAGGTATAAAATCTCACCATTAAAAACACTTTTATAAGATTGGAAAGCTTTAAACACCCACAGGCAGGAAAGCAGGATGTGGAGATGGCCTTCTGGGACGGAGGGTTCTACCGACGTCCCCTAGATGGTGGCACAGTGGAGCGGGCTACCTGCTCTTCTGCCCTGAGCCAGCCCAGCCCTGGACCTGAGCACTTCCCCTGGCTGTGCCCACCTGTCCAGGCAGACCCAGCAGGATGCCCGCAGACCACGGGGAGTTGTCCGAGGCCGCAGAGCAAAACACCCCTGAGTAGAAGGGACCCCGGGCAGGCCGGCGGCCCCTCATCCCACGTTGGCTGGTCACGCTTGTCCCAGGCTGCTTCCCCGCAGCCTCTCCTTGGACTTTCCTTGCTTTTGGACTTGCCCCCAGCTCCCTGACTCGGGCCCTCCGCACCTCTCTCACCACCTCCAGGGCTCACTGCATCGCTGCCCAGAGTCGTGTGGCCGTGGAGAATCCAGTGACACAGTTCAGCTCTGAATTACACAGCCTCCCCTCTGCGCCTGCTCCTCAAAGGTGCGCATCGCTCTCCAGACTGGGCTGCAGATGCCCCAAAGAAGGGAACACTGTCCTTTTCTGCATGACGCCACCAAAGCTGCAGTAGGTACTCAATACATGAAATCAGTTCACTTTGGAACAGTCATCAGGACCGCACCGTTTTTCCCCGGATGGTTTCATTCTTTACAAACACGTTTTGAGTGTGACACGTATGGTCTCCCTCCAACCCTCCCCAGAGAAGCAAGTTCTTGGTTCAGACACAAGTTCAAAGCTAATCTATCCCCTCTGACCCCTAGAGTTGCCGCCGACTACAGGGCCAGAATTTTTGACTTCATACTCCTTAAACGTTATGAGTTTCTCTTTTAGGCTGTAGCTTCTATTTGAGTTACAAAATGAAAACACCAAAGATGATGGTTATTACTCATTGAGCCTCTATGACTACCAGACACTTGACATGAATTAAGTTGTTTAATCTTCCCAACACTTATATAAAGTGGGTACCACTATGGCTCCCATTTGACAGATGATGAAATGAAGCTGAGGGAGGCTGACTGCTTGACCAGGTCCCACAGCCCAGAAGTGGTCCATCAAGGGGACTCAGAGCCACCAGATGATCAAAAGGAAAGATGGGGGCTTCCCTGGTGGGGCAGTGGTTGGGAGTCCTCCTGGCGATGCAGGGGATGCGGGTTCGTGCCCCGGTCCGGGAAGATCCCACATGCCGTGGAGCGGCTGGGCCCGTGAGTCATGGCCGCTGAGCCTGCGCATCCGGAGCCTGTGCTCCGCAACGGGAGAGGTCACAACAGTGAGAGGCCCGCGTACCGCAAAAAAAAAAAAGATGTAAAATCCTGTTTCCTGGAAAATGAGGACTGAGTGTCTGTCTCCCAGTGGTTTCTGCATCCGGCTGGTTATCAAAATCAAATAATGATGATGATGATGATGAAACAACTCTTCATTCCTACCTTCAGATATTCTGTTTCAGCAAATCTGAGTGAGGCTCAGGAATCCATATTTTCTCAAGGATGACTGGGTGATTGCAAAGATCCTTCAGGACTGAGAAGCATCCAAGCTGTGCCCCTCTGTCCACAGGTCCTGAGTCCAACCAGGCTAAATGGCAGACAGGAGGCCCTGGTAAACACCCACCAAACAGCCACTCAGCAAGCAGGAAAAGGGAAACAGCTGGCCGACATGCCTACCTTTCCCCCATCCTCTCCCCTGTTAGCCCATGGGCCTCAATCCTGGCTGCATGTGAGAATGACCATGAGAACTTAAAAAACTACTGATGCTGGGGAGGGCGGGGGGAGCTGGGGAGGAGGCGGGCTCCCGGGCAGCCACGTCAGTATCTTCAAGGAGATTCCAAGGCGTAGCCCAGGCACTTGGCTTTTTTAGGATGAAAGGCCCTGGCATTGAACCCCAGCCTCAGGAAGCTCCTCTCACACAAACAGAGTGAGCGGGGACACGGCACAGTCTCACCACCCGCCTTGCCCGCACTGAATTAGGAAGAGGAATAAAACAGGACGTATCCACACACACTGGAACTCGGGGACACGGTCACCTCTAGGGCCACTGGGAGGTCCATCGTGGGCCTGCTGCCCACGTGGCTGGCGTCCCTGGGGCAGAGGTCGGCGGGGGGACCCGGGAGCCAGGAGGGGACGGGACCAGGACAGGACCCACCCCATGGCCGCGGCCGGCGTGGGGCCAGGACGGTCACCTGCAAGGCGCCCGGAACCCACTCGTCGCTTCCAAATGCCGGGGGGCTCAGGACAGCCCGAGGGATGCCCGCAGCGCAAGCTCCAGCACGAGAAGGCCTGCTTCCTTGTCGAGGAAACTGGGGGCCCTGTCCTCACAGCCATCAGGCCAGGGGCAGGGGGAACCCGAGGCCTGGAGGGGGGAGGGGTCCCGGGCCAGGGGCACGATGCCCACCAGTGCCTGAAGCCCTTGGCTGTGAACCCAGGGAGCACATCCCCATCAGACAAGCCAGCAAGGACGGCCTGAAAGAGAAAGACACCTCCACGGCCATGTCCTTCCTTGTCTCCCTGCTCCCTCCCCCTCCCTGTCTTAATGTGTGTGTGGTCTTTAATTTTTTTTTTTTTTGGTCAAGGGTTGGAGTGTGGTAGCACATCTACATATAGCCACCTGTTCAACACAGATCCAGGTATATGCACATTGTGTACGTAAGCACGTGCAGGGTGTCTGGAGAAATATTTGAATGTAAGGTATATGAATATGTACGTCATACATGTCTATACATACGTATTCACATACACATATAATATATATATTCACACACACCTATATATTTATAGAGATAGTCAGACACATATTATATATATACTCAGACCGAGAGGGAGGAGAGGCCCCAGGATCCTCGCAGAGTGACGTCAAACACCACGCTTCACAGGGCGCCCGAGGCTCTGCACTGGGAAGTGGGGTGCCTGGTGCTTGAACTCGGCGGACGTGACCCCTCAACATCACTCCCTTTGCCTTTCCTCTCGGGAGGCGGACGCGAGCGCCCAGTGTCTCTTGAGGGCTTAAACGTCACAACCACTACAACAGCCCTAGTGAATCAAGCCGCAGTGCCGTCCGCTGTGACAACTTTCCGACTCTGTCCTTGGCTTCCTATTTGTCGACAGCGTCCTGGCGCGGACATTGTTTCCCTCCCAGCCCAGCCTCGGCTGCCTCTGGACGCTGCGTCCGTCAATACGGCAGCTGTTTCCCAGTCTCCCGTCTCCGGACAGTGAGGTTTGGAGGGCATAACACCCAAGAAGCTTGCAAACATAAGCGGGGGTGGTTTATTACTGAGGTGTTTGCTTCCTGGTTCTACACGTGACACCTTTCCTCTTATCGTGGGTTATTTCCTCCCAGGAACTGAGAGAGGACTGCCCCCAAGGCAGGACCCAGGAAAACGGTGATAAAGACAAGGCCTTTCCACGACCTTCCCACGCCCTTCCCCACCCCTCCGTCCTTCCATGGATTCATTTGATCTGTGATGAACTAAGTGATTCTGATAAGCGTGTTGGCAAGTTAAAGTTTGCTCTTTTCCCGGAGGATTACGGAATAATGGAGGCAAAGCAAAGCTAAAATGATAGAATTTCAGCCGTGGGCATTTACAAGGAAGAGAAGTTCCCACGCAAGCAGAAGGAGGCTTCCCTGTGGGACCGCAGACCGACGCGGGTATTTTGCACCGTTGTGTGTCCCTAGAACCCCTGCTTCCTCCCTTGCAGGAGGCTGGGGCAGAGAGCCTGGCATCAGGAGTGGGTGACAGCGGGCAGTGGTGGTCCGGGCTGAGGATATTTTGAAAGCAGCTTCAAATATTCCTGTGGGTTGACCTTGGAGGGGAAAGAAAACACGGGTCCGGACCCCTTGTGCCCTGTGCCCTTCCTCCAGCCTCCTACCCATCCCAGCGCAGGGCTGCCAATGGCCTTGGACTTCTGGAGGGTCCAGAAGGCAAGGAGCCAAGGCTGGTGCCAGGGTTCGTATCACATGACCTGTCGGGCTTCCCTGGTGGCGCAGTGGTTGGGAGTCTGCCTGCCGATTCAGGGGACGCGGGTTCGTGCCCCGGTCCAGGAAGATCCCACATGCCGCGGAGTGGCTGGGCCCGTGAGCCATGGCCGCTGAACCTGCGCGTCCGGAGCCTGTGCTCCACAACGGGAGAGGCCGCAGCAGTGAGAGGCCCACGTACCGCACAAAAAAAAAAAAAAAAATGAACATGATCAAATGACCTGGTCACAGAACCACGACAGAAATGCTGCAGCCACGGTGTGCAGCCAGACACGTCAGCTTCCTCTGTCTCGAGGGGGAAGATTCCCGGGGCTTCCGCACTTTTCAGCCGGGACTGTCCCCACCATTAGAGCAGAGTGGCCGTCACGCCCCCGCCCATCAGCGTGGATAAACACGCGTGCTCACCATCACCCGCCAACACTCTCCCCCCGCGCCCTCGCCATTCCTCCATCTTTCCTCTGGGGCACGGGGCACGAGCCATCCATTCCTCCATCTTTCCTCTGAGGCACAGGGCACGAGCCATCCATTCCTCCATCTTTCCTCTGGGGCACGGGGCACGAGCCATCCATTCCTCCATCTTTCCTCTGAGGCACGGGGCACGCGTCATCCATTCCTCCATCTTTCCTCTGGGGCACGGGGCACACGTCACCCACTTTCATGACACCTGCCGGGCCGCCTCATGCTTCCGCCCGCTCTGGCACGTGACACCCCTTCCATCCTGCCTGCTGCTCCCATATTGTGGGGGGCAGTCAAGGCCCCAATCACAGGGATAAAGAAACAACACGTTCACAAGACAAAACAAGGAGAAAGCCCCATGCAATGTAGCACGGGAATCGGACAGAGGATGCGCTTTGGGAGTGGGGTGCGGCGGTGGGACAGACAGCCAGTCCCCGCCCCGTCCGCCACGGACATGCAGGCGACCCCGCACGTCTGCAAGATGGGGGTGATGCCGACCCGGGGGCGGTGACCTCAACTCGATCATGTAACGACTGTAGTGGGCCTGGCACTGGGCCTGACCCGTTGCGATCAGGAAGCAGTAGGTGTTGTCGTTATGTTGAACCCCTACCATTTTTAATACCATCCGGCCCCTAGCTGGCCCCCTCGGTTGAGCCAGAACCATCCTTATCAACACACGTCCATTGAAGAGTGTAATTTTTAGGAATTCTGCTAGGTTCTGGGAAGGCAAGGAGATATGAGACAATTCGCTGCCCTGGAAAGAGAAGCAGGGGCACACGTGCCATGTGCCAAACATGTGAGGTGCATCGTACGGGCTGCCAGCTTCAGAGGAGGATGCCTCCCAGAAGGAGGTTCCTCGAATGACACCTCGGGAGACAGAAGAGGGAGGGGACCGAGATGGGAAGGGGCGTGATGCGAATGAGAAGTGAGGAGTTGATTCGCTTGGCCGTACTGGCAATTCTGACAGGAGAGTGATGGGGAACTGGCTCAGGGGAGTTGCTAAGGGCCACCTGCCAGATGAGGGCTTCTAGGAGCCAAAGAAGATTTTTTAAAAGGGCAAAGGGGGCTGGGAAGATGGCCCTAGCAGAGGCGTGCGTACATGGCTGGGAGCCATGTACTGGGGACCACTGCAGTGATCCAGGCCCCGGAAGACACGGTGGGAGAGGAGACAGGAAGGAGGGCAAGACTGGAGATGCCAGATAGGCCCCCCTGGGAAGGGCGAGCCCAGTGATGCTCGCTTGCCATGGAGACCCCATACCTGGGCAGCCGTGACCCGCACACACCCAGTGCCCGCGTGCATGGAGACTGCCGGCCCCCAGCGCTTGGGTTTTCTGCTTGACCGATGGGGAAGGTCACCTTGGCCGCTGGTCTGGGTCCCAGCAGCCGCCAGAGGTGCTTCCTATTATGGGACACGTCACAGGTTGACTGACAAGGCACCTCGCCAGCAGGTCTGCGTGACCTCGCCTGCTCAGGGGGCCTGAGTCCCAGCCTCACGGACTGTCTCCTCTTTCCACTCTTCACTCCGCGACGTGTTCCCACTGCCCCCAGAGTCAGCCTCCACCCGCTGTGGGCCTTTTCCTGTCTGATTCCCCCTGCCCCCGACGCCGCAGGCCAGGCCGCTGAGCCCCCTGACCCACCGCGGGACCCCCCAACCAGCCTCCCTGTCCCCTCCCAGACCAGATGGCCCCCCCAGTCTCAGCAGGACAGACCCCGCGCCCCCCGGGACGCTCAGGGCCTTCGTGCTCTGGCCCAGCTCCCTCTCAGCTGCCCACCCAGTGCTCCCCAAACACGCAGCCACGGTCACAGTCACGCCAGGGGCACACTCCTCCCCTCCGCCTCTGCCTCGCCTTCTTTCTCTCCCCGCTGCCAACAACTTTCTTTCTAGCTCCTGCTTACAATCAAGACCCAGGTCCGATATATCCTCTATGGAACGCTCTCCTTTTCTACCAGCAAAAATCACTCGCTCCATTTTAATTATTAGTGCATACTCCGTATTAATACATTATTAACTGATAGTTCAGTTTAAGTTATATAAAGACTACAGACATTCAGTTTATCCCTCTGCCTACTGAGAGAACCACACTTCCGTCCACACATCACAATCGGAGGAGAGTCACTCGTATTTACAAAAGCTTGTTGCCGACAAGCAAAGCGGTCTTTACCTGTATCAGGAAAGCTATTCTGTCTGTTCTAGCACCTGTGCTGAGCTGGGGCCCATTTCTCTCACTTTTGGTCTGCAGGTGACACATGAAAAGTAGTGCTGTTTCTCTTTACAACAACAAGACATGGAAACAACTTAACTATCCACTGACAGAGGAATGGATAAAGAAGATATGGTATCTATATACAATGGAATACTACTCGGCCATAAAAAAGAATGAAATAAGGTCATTTGCAGCAAAAACAAGGGACCTAGAGATTATCATATTAAGTGAGGTAAGTCAGAAAGAGAAAGACAAATACCATGTGATATCATGTATATGTGGAATCTAAAATATGGCACAAATGAACCTACCTATGAAACAGAAACAGACTCACAGACATAGAGAACAGACTTGTGGTTGCCAAGGAGGTGGGGTGGGGGAGGGATGGATTGGGAGTCTGGGAGGAGCAGATGAAAACCATTATATAGAGAGTGGATAAACAACAAGGTCCTACTGCAGAGCACAGGGAACTATATTCAATATCCTGGGATAAACTATCACAGAAAAGAATATGAAAAAGAACGTATCTATATGTGTAACTGAATCACTTTGCTGTACAGCAGAAATTAACACAGCACTGTAAATCACCTATACGTCAATTTAAAAACATGTAGTGCCATCTCCTTGCAAGAGGCCGTCACGGGCACGAAGCTGCCACTTAGCACCTCTGACCGTCCACTGTCGGGACGGATGTGCAGACGACTGGTCAAATGGACATGTAACCCCGAGCCCTCAGTATCCAGGTGCCCTGTCCACTCCCCTCCAGCCTGAACTGCCTCCCCAGGGCCCCCAAGAAAAACCAAGTAACACACACAAGCGTCTTTGCCTGAACACAGCCCAAAAAGGTACAAAGGAGCTGCTGTGGGAAGTGGGATTTCCTGAAGCGCCAAGGGCTTTTCATACTAATAAATACGCCCGAAAATAAAAGAAAGGCAGCAATTAAGCAAGCTCCTTGGCAATGCCCTGAACCAGAGCGGGTCCCCCCAGCACTCGGCGCGGGTCCAGCGCTGCCGGCCCAGACGGAACGTGAAGTGGGAAAGGCAGGAGGGGACCCTACGACGCGGGAAACACACGCCACCTGGCCCTTCACCAGGGGCTGCCCCTCGGGGCACAGACTTGGCTACTGGGAGACGTGGCTTCGCTGAGTCGTGCTGCCGTCACTGGTCACCTCCTCCCGCACGTCCCCTCCCCTGTGCCTCCAGCCCCATCCCTCTGGCCGGCGTGCGACAGCTCCACCACACCCGGGGCCGTCACCGTGGGCACAGGTCAAGGTCACACAGCTGGTCAGCGCTGCCCCTGAGACGGCGTCCTGACGCCAGGCAGGGAGCGCACGAGGTGACGAGGGTCCCCCCTCCCCCTGCTCAGACACCGTGGAGCACCACAGCCACGCCCGCCACGCAGAGAAGGACACGTGTGCGTACGTGGGATCGAACCGCTCCTCGGACGTCAGGAGCCACGTCCGACCACGTGTCCCTTCTCTGAGATTCCAGAGGACGGTGGGCCCGGCTCCTGGGCTCCTGCCCCCCCACATACACCTGCTATCTCACGCCAGAACCAGCGCCTTCCTGAGGAGGAAGCCAGGCCTCCCCAGGGGCCAGCACCAGGGCTGGCACTGACAGAGCCTAACGGGTGTCTGTCCCCTATTTCCCATCCTGGTGACGCCCACCTGGGGTCTTACTGACTCAGGCTCATGGCAGCCCCAGACCCGGCGAGTCATCAACCCGGCTGAGCAGCGAGAAGCTCAAACAGCCATTGCTTGCCTTCTCGGTTGGAATCACGCTTCCCACCCAAAACTCAAAATGAAACGTGGCACGGCTCCCTAGCGCGCATCTCTCTCTCTCCCTCTGGCTCACCGAGGGTTTCTGGAAAGGTCTCTCCCTGTGCGTAGTAAACAGAGGTGACGTGGATGGCGAATGGACGGCTGCAGTGCCTTGGTGACCTTTTCCTCCCTCGCTTCTCGGAAGGGACGGCCAGCGGCCCTTACTTACGTGGCCTGGGGCGCTACCCAGAACACACCCTGTCCAGAAGCCGTCCCTCAGAAGCTGCCTCCAGCTCAGTCACCGCCAAATCCTGTCTCTTCCGCTGCAGGAGGCTGCCCTGACAAGTTTTAATAAAACTACATTTATGCCAAACCCAAGACTAAACAAAAATCTCCAGACTCTAACTAAGATCTTATTTACATCGCAATTTGAAGCAATCAAAACAGTTGCAAAACTACTAGTTACCTTCCTTTCCTCCCCCTCCCCTGGGGTCCTGCTCACCAAGGAGCCAGACCCAGGGAAAGAGTTTGTAGTTTGTAGGAAGTCCCGGTAGGCGGTGCAGGGAACCCTCCTCCATCCTTGGCTCGGGGCCGGGCTGTGGGGTAGGTAAGCTAAGCCGTCCGACAAATACCCGTCTGGGTTCCATTTTGATTGTTTTGGCTGGTGTTTCTGGATTTTGAGGCTCCTTCATTAAAAGACTGTTCCATTTCCAAAAAACTTTTTTTTTTTTTTAAAGCTTCAAAGGAAGGAGCTTTTACTGTTCCATTCTAATAAGGGTTACCATTTTCGGGCTTTCTATGAGCCAGACCCACCGCTAGGTGGTTAGATATCATTAGTCCTTGCAACAAGCCTAAGATGTATGAGTTACCACCTCATATAATAAAGGATCCAGGACTCAGCAAGGTTTAGTGACCTGCCCGCACGGTTGGCAGTTGATAGAACCGAGGATTAAATCCAGGCTCCAGAACCCAAATCCACGCTGTGAACCACCACCACTTCTCCTCCATAGACTGGCGGACACAGACGACCCATCCGAGAAAGCCAAGGGCGAGATGAGACACTGGAGCAGCCCAGAAGGCATCCCCACGGCCCAAATATCCTGTAAGCGGTGCCGACACTGCCGGATATTTCAGTCCTGGATGATCGCTCCTTTCCCTCACGCAGCAGACCCCGTGAAGTGCACGCCTCCTCCAGACAAAGCTGACGCCCTGTCTATGCACAGCCTTCATCCTCATTCTCCATGACACCAACCAGAACAGCCCTGGTCCAGCAGGAGGGGCCCTGGGCCGAGTGGCCCCAAGCGTATTCCCGTAATAAAGCCCAGGCCGAGTCCCTCTGGTCACTTGTCATGGATGGTACAATGAATCAAGTCCCCCCCTGCCCTCTGGTCACCTTGCAAGGTCTTCAAGGTTGGGTCAAGAAGTTCCTTGACACAGATAATTTCTTTCCCCCAAAGAGAGCATTTCCTCTGCCTCTCACTAGCACTTTCTTCTCATTCTTACACCCATCCTCGAGGGCTTCACACACGGGGCTGCCACCTTGCAGGGCTTCCCGGAGGGACTGGCACCACCCCCTCCGGAAACATGCACCTGCCGCCCTGCTGAGCCGGGGACCCCAAAAGGCCGTGTCCAGGCCTCATCCCCCTCCTGGCGCCCCACCCCCCTACCACCAGGACATCTGCCGAGGAGCCAGGTGCCGGCCAGAAGGCCCACTTCCGACGCTGGTTCTGCACCTGCTCACACTTACCCACCTGCAGACTGCAGCTCTGCTGTGCCAGCTAAAACATTACTCCTTCAGAGTGAGGGCAGCCTGCCACCAGCGCCCGAGAACGTCGCCTGCCTTGGCTGCATGTTTGCAAAGGTGACACGATGAGGTAGATCAAAGTAGTACCGAGCTGGGAGTCAGGAAAGCAGCTGGCCCCCCGAGCTTCATCGCTGACTAGCTGCACCGCTTTGGACCATTTCCTTAACTTCTCTGGCTCCAGCGTCTTCCCGTTTAAAGTGGGAGGCTTGGGGACTTTCCTGGCGGTCCAGTGGTTAAGACTCCATGCTTCCAATGCAAGGGGCGCAGGTCTGCTCCCTGGCTGGGGAACTAAGATCCTACATGCCGTGCGGCGTAGCCAAAAAAAAAAAAAAAAAAAAAAGTGGGAGGCTCGGACCAGATGACCCTTCAAATGCAAATGTTTGGAGTCTTTGTGACACAAACCTCCTCTTCTCAGGAGAGTAATTCAGCTAGGTGAGTGCGAGCTTGTGAATGGCAAAGCAGGGAGGCGGGTCTTTTGTAAGCAAAAAAACAAATGCAATAGAATACCTGGGTTTGATCACCTAGGACCCGGAAAAGTCACTGCATATCTGGGCGTCCCCGGTTTGCACTGCACGCCTGGCCCCACACGTGTACAATGGTGGCCTGCTCCTGTCTGTGCCCTCCAATGGCATGGCGACCTCAGGGGCCGGGCCATGTCTCTCCCCCCGAGGACGCCCTGCACCGGTGCACGGCGGACGTGAGCGAACGCTTGCTGCTTATCACAGAGCTGAGTCCTGACCTACCAGAGCCCGGGCGGCAAACACACATTTCACGGACTCTGCGCCTCCTCTCCATCCCTCTTCTGGAGATTTCTACAGGAAAGAGTTCGAAGGGCGCCTCTGCCGCCTGGAGATGGTGGCTCCCCTCCCCTGGCCCACCCCTCCCGGGCTCCAGCAAACGGGGCGCCCGGCGGGCCAGCGGGCCTCAGGATGTCCTCCCCACAGCCCTGCTCTCCGCCGAGAGCCCGTGTCCCAGCCCTGCGGCCCCTGCAGCCCCTGCAGCCCCATCGCGATGCCTGAGACGAGGCCTCGGCGGCCCCAGCTCTGCTCTCCACCGCACGTCTCCCCCCTGGGCTGCCTTTGGTGCGTCACTGATCCAAGGCCTCCGACGTCAACGAGCCCCCGTGCTTCCCCTCCGTCCGCTCTGCACGAAGGAAGCCTCTCCGCCGGCCGGGCAGCCTGAGCCTGGCATTCTGCGTCCTCACAGGCAGGCTGAGCCGGAGGACAGACTTTTAGTTAAAGTTCGTCGCCCACACGTGTTGCTGTTCACGTTGTCATCCTCGGGTCATACACACACACTGGCTGCTGGAGCGGCCGCCTGGCCCACGAGGCTGCCCCACAGAATCCGCTGACTGGGGCCGCCAGGCCACGGGGCCACTCACAGTGTGGACACCCGAGAGCGGGGCAGGGAGGGGTCCTGGGGAGACCAGGCCAGGGAGGCTCAGTCCCTCCAAGGACACGACACACAGGACACGAGGGCAGGCTCTCAGCCTGGCACCCAAAGTGGGCAGAAAGAGCCCGTCCTGAGGCCTCGGCAAAGGCAGAGCCCGTCAAGGAGCACAGCCCGGAGCCCACAGGCTGAAGGAGGAGGACGCAACTGCAGACCCACTCGGTGGGGACGGGGGTGGTGGGCATGGCCTGCGTGTACCCGGCTACCCCAGAGCAGCCGACTGTATCTCTGGGTCCCGGGGCCACCGGGTGAGTTGTTCCTGGTCCGCACGGGAACCTGAAACCTCCAGAGCGAGGTAAACAGTCCATCCTCACAACTTGGCAAGACATGATCAGACCTCAGGGAGAAGCTGGCTCGAGGGGAAGGAGGCTCCGGGCAGAAGGCATTCCCATCGGCCACGTCCTGCACATTCACGTCCGAGGGGCAGGGCTGGGGATGGACCTTCACCTCACTTCTCAGAAGGACAAGGACGACCACCGTGTCCCGGGCAGGGCTGCGCTCCCCTTGGCGGCTCAGGGGTCAGAGGCCCCCCAAAGCCTCCTCCACCTCCACATGGACCCTGGTATAGGCTGAGCAGTGAAGCAGGGACCCCATGGTTGGAAGCAGCTTTTAGCCGTGGCTGCACCTCAGAACCACCTGGGGAGTCTAAAAAAATCCTGATGCCTGGTCACACCCGCAGAGAGGCTGAATCGTCTCTGAGACCACAGTGTGATTCTCTGAGCGTGGTCCCAGACTGGCAGCGACAGCAGCATCTGGGAACTTGTTAGAAATGCCAAATCTCACGCCCCATTCCAGAGCCACTGAGGCTCTGGGGGTGGGCCCAGGGATCTGTGTTTTCACCTGTCTTCCAGGTGAGTCTGATGCCCATTCAAGCTGGAGAACCCAGGGTCTAAATTAGCCCGTAGTGTCCAGTTTTTGTTGTTTTCGTGAATCCCAGGTGATTCTGATGTGTGGCCACCAATGAGAATAATTAAAGAATCACGTGGCCCCTCCCAGTGGTGCACGAGTCCTTTACCCAGAAGCACAGAATTGGAGGTAGGTTGTCACGGACAAGACCACGTCCAGACCATGCAGGCTGCAGCTGGACTTCAGGGTGCTGATCTCAACACTACATCTTCTTACGTAACCACTCATGTCCACCCCGTTCCTCTGGGATTAACCTCGAGGACACTGGTCACTGGTCCAGCGACACGGCAGGCAGGCACGCGTGGGGACCACAGTCGAGATGGGCAGGGGTGACCCCGTGCTGCCTAAACCCACCCCTCACGGGAGCTCATGCGAGGAGGGCACTCATCCCCGGGAACACCCCTCTAGAACACTCCTTGGAAAGAAGCTGGAGAGAAGGGGTTAAGAATACCAGGCGACCACAGGTAGGAAAGAAAGGCTACCGTGTAAGGAGCCCTAAATGGCCCACAGACCCTCTGCCAACCGGGGGCAGGCACATCTGGGCCCCGGAAGCCCTGCTACGCAGGGGTGACTGAGGCCAGTGGTCCAGCCCAGGCACAGGACACCCACATTTCTTACACAAGCCCCCACCCGCGGACTTTGGATTGTATTGCCCCAAAACGAGAATAAAAATCTGTTTAAAATTCCACTGGGGTTCCAGTATGCTTGGAGTAGGTAAGTCTGCTACCGGTTACTGTCCTGGCCAAGGTCAGGTCAGCACCTGAGACACATTCTTTTGGAAAAGTGACGAATTCCGCTATCCTGTGATGACTGTCACTCAGTAAGAAAAACAACAGACTTGTGAGAATGATCCCCCGACTCCCTCTCCCTCCCCCGAGAGGACAGACATCTGTAAGACCCCAAGCGAACGCCTCAGTTACATTAGGCATTCTCCTCTCCTCTCCACTTGCCTCCCGCCGTCCAGGGCAGGGACCAACGGCCGGCACATCACCCACGTCCGTCAACACGGGCTGCTGGAGGGACTTCCCAAGCCTGGTCTTCCCCGGCCAGAGGAGCCCTGAGGCTGGGCTACAGCAGAGCAGCTGGTCCCGAGTCGCAGGCCCCCTCCCCACTGTGTATTCCCCCCACCCCACCCCCGGGCCAAGAGCTGCTCTGCGGGCATGTGTCCTGCAGACACTGGCCCTGAGATCTGGTGTCCTGCTAAGGCAGGCTCGCCTCTGCTTGCTACTCCCCAAAAGAATCGCATTCAAGGAACTCCAGCCTCTGGGACATTTCCCCAAGTTCCTTTGTTAAAGATGATCCCCAGAGGGTCAAGTTCTGGTTCCCGAATCGCTTCTCGTGTAAACAGCCAAACCTGTTTCTAAGGGAGTTCTGACATTAGCTCTAAATGGAAAGACTAGGTGCAAAGTTCTTTGCAAAGGAAAAGGACAGGACAGAAGTGGCCGGATGCAAGGGATGAGGATTCCCGGCGTGGTCACTGTGTCCATTCTAATAGCTCCAGCAAAATCCCACGGTCCACACGAGCCGAGTGAGAAAACGGGCAAAAGGCCCAGGACACCCTACTTCAACTCCTTAGAGTTCGGCCCCGGGAAACCTCTCTGGGCCTCAGCCTCTTCGCCTGTGACCCTGTGAAGTGGAGGCTGGACTAAGGTCTCTAGGGTGACCTCCGACCCTAAAAGGCGGTAACTCCAAATATTTCAAAGTCTGAAAAGCTGTGCATTTTAAAAGCGCTTGCCCACCTCCAGTGGAAACTGATGGAACTCCACCAGCGGTGAGGTTTTCCTTGGACTTTTAACTTTTACCCCTAATAAGACACCCCTCCGTGCCCCCAAAATAGCCCCTGGCAGGCAGCCACCATCTCTGAGTTGGCAGCGGGTTGGGAGCAGGGAGCAGGGAACCCTCAGGTAGAGACGGGGTTTGGGGGGCTGGGGGCAGATGGCCGGAACTCAGAGGGAACCACGGTCTGCAAGTCAGCAGGCCAGCTCTTTCCGAAAGAACTGGGTCAGCCCCTGGGGGTAAGGAGGAGCCCAAAGAGGGTTCCAGAGAACAGGCTCCGGGTTCCCGGAGCTGCTCAGCGGGGCCAGCACAGGAAGGAGGGGGTCCCCTCCACACCACGGGCTCCCCACTGCAGCCGCACCATCACGAGTGGCTCCAGCCCTGCGCCCTCTGGGACGGTCCACAGCATCTGCCGATCCCCGTGGCGTGAACACTGCGCCAGGGCCCCCCTTGAGTGCTTGCTCGGATGACACAGGGTGCAGAGCTCAGAGCTGTGAGTTCTGTCTGCTCTCTTGAGCCCTCACGACCCACGTGACCCAAGGAGGGGGAGTTCCTGCTAGGGAAGCGGCCAGTTTCGAGAGCGGGGACATGGTCTGGGAGACATGCGGCTCCAGCCCGTGATGGCGCCCGCTCCTCCCTCCGGGAAGAAGCATCCGGCAGGCCCGTCCCATCCAGGCCCCCATCCCTGCAGGGAGGTGGAGGGAAGCAAGGGGACCCGCGGGGCCCGGCCGCCCTGTGGCTGCCAGGAAGGTGGCGGGGAGGGGGCCAGGGGCACCGAGAAAAGTGAAGTTTGGGGGTCACCAGTGGAAGTGCGTTATCCCTGCCCTCGGGGCAGTGGGCGGTGGCTGCAGCCTCCTGTTGGGCAAGGCTGACCGAGAGCCTCGCAGCTCCGGGCCAGGACGGCCATCTGGTCCAACTGCCATCGGTCGGGCTCCAAGCAAAGCAAGGACCCCTGGAGAGCGAGGCCGAGTTACCGTAAATCAGACACGATAATCACACAGTAATCGCTCACATGTGGACGCAGCTCACAGAGGACACGGCACTCGCCCAGATCCCTCCCGTCTTTTCCTTTCTGATCCTGGGAGGAAGACCCGTCCAGGCAGTTCCTCTCCTAAAAGCCTGCAGCACAGAGCGGGCAGCGAGCCCGATGGGGAGAGGGGAGAGCGGCTCCACGGGGCCCCGGGGCCCCCGCCCCAGCCTCTCCCCTCGTCAGCTCTTATTCATTCCGTCTTGGCAATGGCCTCTTGTGTAACTGAAACCGCAAGAAACTTTTTGTTTGGCTTTTAATTCAGAAGAAATTCCAGTAAATCAGTTCCTGCTACTTAAAAAAAAAATTCCAGAGCCCAGCTCTGGAGAACTCAGCTCCCACCTCCCCGCCACCCCCCCAATATGGGCTTCTTGCTCCCCCCCAACCCTGACTCCCTGCCTGGGAGGCTCAAGCATCTGAGCCCAAGGCCTTGCGCAGCCGCCCAAGGGTCCTCGCACCCCCGAAGGCCAGGCTGGAACGGCGCCACATTCCTGCTTCACAGCTGCAGCCAAGCGAGTTAGGAGCTGTTGAAAGATGAGCTTGGCTGGTCTCTGCTCTCACTTGGGTACGCTGCTCACTTTTGTTTTCAGCAGGCAGGGCCCGGGGAAGGCAGGGGTGAGGTCTGCAGGCCTCCAGGTCCCCTGCCCTGGAGACACAGGGGACCTGCCCGGCCTCCCGCCCCAACAGGTCAGTAACCAGGATCTGCCCACATCCTCACACACAGCCGCTCGCCCTGGTGAGTCAGGAAGAAGGCCTTGACTTTGCATGTCCTGGGCCCTTTCTATTCAAAGTGGGATCCCCTGGAAGCTTGTTTAAAAAGCAGCACCCTGTGTGGAGAAAAGGGAACTCTCCTGCAACGTTGGTGGGAATGTAAATCGGTACATCCACTACGGAGAACAGTACGGAGGTTCCTTAGATAACTAAAAATAGAGCTACCATATGATCCAGCAATCCCACTCCTGGGCATATACCCTGAGAGAACTCTGTTAAAATGCACTCTGTTAAAATACATGCACCCCAATGTTCATAGCAGCACTATTCACAATAGCCAAGACATGGAAGCAACCTAAATGTCCATCGACAGAAGAATGGATAAAGAAGATGTGGTACATATATACAATGGAATATTACTCAGCCATAAAAAAGAATGAAATAACGCCATTTGCAGCAACATGGATGGACCTACAGACTTACTAAGTGAAGTAAGTCAGAAACAGAAAGACAAGTAATATATGATATCACTTATATGTGGAATCTAAAAAAATGATACAGATGAACTTATTTACAACACAGAAATAGACTCACAGCAATAGAAAACAAATTTATGATTACCAAAGGGGAAAGGGGGGAGGGATAAATTAGGAGATTGGGATGAACAGATACACACTACTATATATAAAATAGATAACCAACAAGGTCTTATTGTATAGCACAGGAAAGAATACTCATTATCTTGTAATAACCTATAATGGAAAAGACTCTGAAGCTGTACACCTGAAACTGACACAATATTGTAAATCAACATTTCCTTTTTTTTTTAAAAAAAAAGGAAGAGGAGGGCCTCCCTGGTGGCGCAGTGGTTGAGAGTCCGCCTGCCGATGCAGGGGACACGGGTTTGTGCCCCAGTCTGGGAGGATCCCACATGCCACGGAGTGGCTGGGCCCGTGAGCCATGGCCACTGGGCCTGTGCGTCCGGAGCCTGTGCTCCGCAACGGGAGAGGCCGCAACAGTGAGAGGCCCGCGTACTGCAAAAAAAAAAAAAAAAAAAAAGCAGCACCCTGGATCCTCATCCTGGATGTACTGGAACAGAATCTGCATTTTAACAAAGTTCCTCTTGTTCAGCTGGGCACGCTGCACCCACGTGAGGCAGCCGTGTAATAAGAGGGTGTACTGGGGACATTCCAGGTCAGCAGACACCGCTGGCTGCCTGCCATGTACCGGGCACTGTGCTTGGTGCAGAGTCCCTGCCCCAGTGACCACGCTCAGCCCAGCGCACGCGCTGACCGTCCCTGGCGGTGGCTGCGGATCCAGTGAAGCAGGTGCACCGGTCCCTCGTGGAGAGGAAAGCTCCCGTTGGTCCCAAGTCCGCCTTGTGACATCAGAGTCCACGCCTGCGTTTTCAGTAGAGCCCGAGCTGGTGGTTCGCTCCCCACACTCTCTCCGCCTGCCTTCTCTTCCGTCCCTGTCCACTGGGAAGGCTGAGAATAGCAGCTACCTCGTCAGCCTGCCTTGCAGCCAGTTGTAACCAGCTGACTGAATCCCGGCAAAGAGATGAAGGAAAAGTAGCCTGGTCCCTTGCTCTCAACATGCAGCTTCCAGAAGCACTGACACACCCTGGGAGCTCGGTCCAAGTGCAGAAGTTCAGGGTCCACCCCAGATCTACAGCGTCCAAATCTGTTTTAACCAAATCCCTGGGTGATACTTATGCATATTCAATTCAAGAGGTGTTATCTCGGCGGGGGGGGGGGTGCCCTGGGAAAGCCTCTGTTTCCTGTTAAAAGGGACAAAGAGTGTTGTTGGCACCGTGCCTCCCTCACCCCCCTGCCTTGAGCTCAGATTTGATGCCTGGGTCTGCATCAACCATCGGCAAAAATGAGAAAAGGAGCTGAGTACAAATAGGCTGGAATGAGGAAGCAGGAAGTGATAAAGAGCCTGGGTCCTCAGGGGCACCTTGAGCTTCTGGACCAACCCTCAGGCTATTCCAGGCTTCCTGAGTGTCCTGTTAACTTCAAGCTGAAAACATTCCTAACTAACATGTGCTCTAAGGTCTGAGCACAAGGAAGGGTCTACAAGCAGCTGGCCAAGCCTGAGAGTTGAATCTCCCCCAAGACCCGCCTGTCCCCCTGCTCCCGCCTTGGGTCCGGCAGGAAGTGGGTGAACCCCCACTCCTGACAGCTCACTCAGTGGGCTCGGCCAGCTCTGACACCGCACACAGGTGCACAGCACACCTGTTCCTCGTCCTCCTGAGCTCCTCTGTGCAGCCATGTGGAAGAAGTGGTCATGTGACCTCCCCTTGGAGTCATCACCCCAGGACCTTCAGGGTCCTGGCCCGAGTTCCCCCAGGTGTTTCTTTGACTCTCAGTTTCTGCAGAGCTGCCAGTCCCCCCGCCTGCTTCCTCAGAGAGGCGCCCCAGGCTTTCCTGGTGGGGGGAAGTCCAAGCACTAAGTTCCCAAACCAGGGATGCATCAGGTCAGCTGGCACCTTTGGGCTCACAGGACTGTCCTTCCTTTGGGGACAGGAAAGGAGGAGGAAGTGGGAGAAACTGGATGCAGCCCAGTACAGCCTCCAAAGAGTGATGTCAGGCCAAGTCCACCAACTCCAGAAATGTCACCCTTGGATTTCCTCCCCAGAATCTCCACCAGGAGTCTGGCTTCAGGGACAGAGGGCGATGTCTCAGCCTGCAGAACACGGATTGGAAAGCTCTGGGGTGGTTTTCAAATAACCATCATTATCAGAAGATTAGGTAAATCCACCTAGGTTCTTCTAAAGGAAGGCAGGAGGGCGGGCGGGGAGGAGTGTGGGTGGGCAAGAAGGTGAGGAGGGAAGAAGGAAGGAAAGCAGAGAGGTCTGGACTTTGACCTTCTCCCGGATATCTGCAGCTCTTTAGACTGATTACTCCCAAATCACTGAAAGGACTGGGATTCGTCCATACAATGGGATGCTTCCTGGTACTAAGAAGGAATGAGAAGCAGGTTCAGGCAGTAACACTGAAGACTTGGGAAAGCATCCTGCAAAGTTGAAAGAAGCCAGTCTCAAAAGGCTACGTACTGAATGATCCATTTATATGATATTCTGGGAAAAGCAAAGCTATAGGAATGGAAACCAGATCAGTGGTTGCCAGGTGCTGGGGGGGAGGGGGAGAGTTAACTATAAAGAGGCAGAGGATGCTTTGGGGGACGAGGGAAATGCTTTCTATCTTGGTTGCAATAGTGGTCATATGATTACAGAAATATGACAAGATTCATAGAACTGAAGATTTCTGCTTCTGGCCAAGATGGGACAACAGGGACCAGACTTACCCTCTTGCCATTAACAACCAAAACCAAAACCAAAATAGAAAAAAGGGTTGAAACAACAATTTTCAAGACCCTGGACATCAAGCAACAAAGGACAATCCCTGAGATGCGGAAAACCCACCAGGTGGACCCTGTGACTGCTCACCTGCTGCCTTGTTAAGAGTTTTCAGGCCACGACATACACAGGGGACCTGGGTGGGGTCTGGCAGACGACTGAAGAGACAGAGCTGAGAGTCTGAGGAGACCAAGGCAGTTGGACCTCGAGGATGGAGTACTGGACAGGAAAGAGCTGCCCTGCAGAGGGTCCCCTCGGGTGATGGACGCATGTGAGTGACGGAGCCACTTGGGGCCGAGAGAAGAACCGGGAAACAAATCACCACAACCTTACTGGTTAACACACTCCACACTTACTTGCCCACGGTGTCTGTGGGCCAGGAGTCCAGGCACGGCACGGCCGGACCCTCCGTCCTCTCTCACAGGCTGTACTCGAGGTGTCGGCCTGGGTGCAACATCATCTGGAGAAGCATCTGTTCCAGGCCCGATCTGACGGAAGGCAGGATCTGTTCCGCATGGCTGCAGAAAGCCTGGGCTCTAGAGGCTGCCTGGCACACAGACCCTCCAGTACAGCCGCTTGCTTCCCCAGGCCCCTGGGAGGCCTTCCAGCTCCGGGCAGCTAAAGTGGAGTCTTACATAATGTAACCTGATCATGCAAGTGACATCCCATCACCTTTCGTATAACAGAACCTGGTCACAGAAAAGGCCTCCATTCCTTTGTCATAGTTCATTGGTTAGAAACAAGTCACAGGTCCTACTCACACTCAAGGGGAGGGGGCTACACAAAGGTCTGAACAAGCAGAGGCAGGGGGTCACCTTAGGGTCCTTCTGCCACAGACCCCTCCAAGAGGATTAAAGGGAACAGTACCCAGTACGCACACAGAGCTGGGGATGATGCCTATGGACCAGACTTTAAAAACTCATGATTCACAGGGCAGAGGACCCAAGGGGTCTTGCCTCAGTCATGGGGAGTATTTATCCTTACACTAAACGCTGTACTGATTCTGCCTAACAAAGTTTAAAAGAAGACAAAAAAGGATCAAACTGCTTCCAAGTAGCTTAACTGAGTCCCAAATAAAGTTTGAGAATATTTATAAAACTATTTTGAATTAACTGAATTTGAAAGAATTCAGGAGCTTCCCTGGTGGCGCAGTGGCTGGGAGTCCGCCTGCCAATGCAGGGGAGGCTGGTTTGTGCCCCGGTGCGGGAGGATCCCGCATGCCGCGGAGCGGCTGGGCCCGTGAGCCGTGGTCGCTGGGCCTGCACGTCCGGAGCCTGTGCTCCACAGCGGGAGAGGCCGCAGCAGTGAGAGGCCCGTGTACCACAAAAAAAAAAAAAAAAAAAAAAAAAAAAGAATTCAGAATTATTCAAGGTAAAATTTGCAATGTCTGGCATCCAGTGCAAGAGAGCAGGAAAATGTAACTCATAGTGAGGATAAAAATCAATCTAAATTGACCCAGAATCACACAGATGTTAGAATTAGCAGACAAGGATATTAAATCTGTAGTCATAACTGTATTCCATATGGTCAAAATTTAAGCAGAGACATGAAAAATATTTAAAAGACCCAAAAAGTCCTTCTAGAGATGAAAACTACAATGTCTGAGATAAAAAAAAAATACATTGGTTAGGATTAACATCAGATTATGCACGGCAAAAAAAAATTAGTAAACTTTGAAGATATAATAATAGAAACTCTCCGAAATGACAGATTAAAAAAACAAAAGAAAAAGAAAAGAGCGTTAGTGAGCTGTGTGAAAACTTCAAGTAATTTAATATATGTATAGTTAGAATTCCCACAGGAATAGGGAAGTGGGAGATACTGAAAAGAAATTTATAGAATTAACAGCCAAAACTTTACCAAATTTAATTTTGAAAATATAAACTCACAGATTCAAGAAGTTCAATGAATATCAAGCATAAGAAATATAAAAAAAAATTTTACACACCAAGGCACATCATAATCAAATTGCTCAAAACCAGTGATAAAGAGAAAACATTAAAAGTTGCTGGAGCATAGACATGTTTATGTGGAGAAACAGAGGCAAGGTTGACAGCAGATGTCTTGTGGGAAGGAATGTAAGCAAGAGGACCGTGGAAGGATGGCTCAAAAATTACAGAAAGAACGTCAACCTAGAGTTCTATACTAAGTCAAAATATCTCTCAAAAATAAAGGTGAAAAAGAGAGACTTTCTTCAGACATAGGAAAGTCAAAAGATTTCATTACCAGCATACCTTCACTACAAGAACTGTTAAAGGAAGTCCTTAAAGCAGAAGGAAAATGATACGAGATGAAAATGTGGATCTACATAAAGAATTAAGAGCACCAGAAATGTATATGTGGTTTTCCTTTAAAAGACTGCGTAAACAAAGATAATAACAATGTATTATGAGCAAACACTATAAACAATGTATATGTTTATAACAAAGGACAGCAATAGCATAAAGGCCATGAAGGAAGAAATGTAAGCAGACTATTATAAGGTTCCTATACTACATGTCAAGTCATACAATAACACTTGAAGGTAGACTGGGAGGAATTGAGAACGTATATGATGAGCCCTAAAGCAACCATTAAAATGACAAAACAAAGAATTTTAACTTGTAAACCAACAAAAGAGATTAAATAGAATAAAATAAAGTGTATGAGTATTGTTTTTCCAGAAGAAGGCAGAAAAGAAGGACAAGGAAACAAAGAACATATGGGACTAACAGAAAACAACGGCAGGATGATGAACTTAAATCTAATGTCATATGTCAATGATCATATTAAATAAAAATGATTTGAACACCCCAATTAGAACTCAGAGACCATCAGACTGGATAAAAGAGCACGACCCAACTACATGCTGCTTTTACAAGAAATCTGTTTCAAATACAAAGACACAAATGGGTTAAAAGTCAAAGAATGAAAAAAGCTATACAATACTAACATGAATCAAAAGAAAACCAGAGAAGCTATATTAATATCAGGCAACTCAGAGCTCAGAGCAAAAAATTCACCAGGGAGAAAGAAGTTTTTTTTCATTACAACAAGGGGGTCAGTTCTTCCAGGGCATGTAACAGTCATAATGTTTATGCCCCTTTAATAGAGCTTCAAAATACATGAAGCAAAAATACTTTTTTTTTAAGAAATTGGCAAGCTGATTCTAAAATTCATATGGAAATGCAAAAGACCTAGAATAATCCAAACAACTTTGATAAAGGAAGAACAAAGTTACCCTTCGGGTAACTAACATACTTGATTTCAAGACTTATTGTAAAGCTATAGTAATCAAAACAGTGTGCTCTTGGTGTAAAGCCAAACGGGTCCATAAAACAGAATAGAGGAGCCAGAAACAGGTCCACACATAGATGGAAACTGGTTTCTGACAAAGATCAGAGGAGACAAGTCAAAGACTGAGATAAACTAGTTGCAAAGCACGTATCTACTCAAGAACTAGTACCTGGAATATACAAAGATTTCTCAAAATGCAGCATTAGGGAAACAACTCAATTGTAAAATGGGCAAACGTTATGAACGGACACTTCACCAAAGAAGATACAAGTGTGGCAGGTAAGCACACGAAAGGTGCTCGATGTCATTAGCTGTTAGGAAAATGCAAGTTGGAAATGAAACGAGATACCACTGTGTACCTATCACAGGAGCTAAAATGACAAACATTGAGCACACCAGCGTTGGTGGTGGGGTGGAGGGGCTGAGACCTTCAAACGCTGCTGATGGGGTGTAAAACGGAACAGCCACCTTTTCTTTATTGAAGGAGAGGTGATTTACAATGTTGTGTTAATTTCTGCTGTACAGCAAAGTGATTCAGTTATACATATACCTACATTCTTTTTTCATATTCTTTTCCATTATGGTTTATCATAGGATATTGAATATAGTTCTGTGCCATAGAGTAGGGCCCTGTTGTTGACCCGTTCTATATATGAAAGCCTACATCTGCTCACCTCAGCCTCCCACTCCATCCCTCCCCCAACCTCCTCCCCCTTGGCAGCCACCAGTCTGGAACAGCCACTTTGGAGATCAGCTAGGCTACTTCTTCAAAAGTTAAACATGCATTTACCGCCTGCTGGAATCACCCTATTCCTAGGTATTTACCCAAGAGAAAAGAAAGCATGTGCCCAAACAAAAGACTAGTACAGAAACTTTCATAGTGACTTTTTACTTAGAGTCCAGAACTGGAAACAACCCAGATGCCCATCAACAGGGGAACAAACTCTGGTCTATTCGTAAGATGGCGCATCCTCAGCAACAAAGAGAATATGACCCATCAATACGTCCAGCAACACCCACGAACCTCAAGATGATTATCCTGAACGAAAGAAGTCAGCCAAAAAGTACATACACGACAAGATTCCATTTATATCAAACTATGCAAAGTGTAAATCCACAGTGACAGAAAGAGACGGGGAGGGGGGAGGGCAGAGCTGGAGGGATCACCCAGGGGCCTGAGGAATCTTCTGTGGGTGACAGCTGTGCTCACCCTCTTGACTTTGGTGATGGTTTCATGGGTCTATGCACAGGTCAAAACTTTCCAAAGTACACGCTTGAACTACGTGGTCTGTTGTATGTAAGCTATACTTCAATAAATCCATTTTAAAAAATTCATGGTCGTGTAGACCTAAAACAGGAGAATTTTACCCTATGAAAATGATACCTCAGTAAACAAAAACATCTTTAAAAATTAATGGAGGATATAAAACCAGGAGAAAACATCTGGCTTCTGGTGACTCCGCCCATTGGTCTGTTCCCCTAGACTTTAAAATGGGGTGCAGTTCTGAGCCCTGTGCGGCCAACACCAGCAGCCGGGACAGAGTTCCTGGAATCCACCCCCTGGCTGGGCTGGGTGGGGAGTGAGCGCGGGCCTTGTGGAGAGCCTTGACCGCCAGGCATCCGTGCTCCCGGGCACATCTGTGAAATGGGAGAAATAAAAATAGTAGCAGCATCTCACGGGGTGTTAGGAGAGCCACCCGGCCTCAAGTGCTACTCCAATGTCGGCCTCAGCATCAGCTGAGGGCGTGGCCTCTGATAGGAAAGCGTAATGCTATCGTTCTTCCAGGAAACTGCAGCCCTTGGGACGCGCGCACAAGCACCCAGGCTGAGGGAGAGGTGCAGGGTGTATATTCTCCGGGTGAGCTCACCGGGCAACCAGAGCGTATATATCAGTCTTCCTCTGGTCTCGCTGGCTGAACTTGCCCTTCCCACATCGCAAACATCTCCTTCTCTCTCTGAGCATCTCCTAATGAAAACTGTCCTGTTGGGAAGCCCATTCTTCCATCATCCGGGTCTCTGCTTTCAATCACTCTGACAAACGTACCCACGCCTGGGTGTAGAGCTGGGAATGTCTTCATCAATTTATCGGCCTGGTAACAGGGATCTTAACTGCTTTCTCAGTGTATCCCATGGGGCCCTAACGGTGCTGGAGAGACGTCTGAGGGCCTCCTTGGAGAACTGGGGAAGCTGAACAGGTAAACTCTGGGCCATCCATCCATTCCTCAGACCACTGAACCAAAGCACCCCTGCCCTTTTCCGTCCTGTGGAAGGGTTTCTTAGAAGAAAGGGTTCTTTGGCCATAAACGTTTGCTAATCCCCAATGTGCTCCAAAAGGCACTGCTGAAGGCAGAACCCCAGGGAGGAAAGGGCACATGCCCCAAACCCCAGCACCCGGGCAGCGTCTACTTCTATCCTGAAACCGGCTAGCCCCCTCTTGGATAGAATGCCACGGAGATCCGGGTTCCTGTCTCAGAACTGCTGCCAAGCAGCTGAGCGCCAAGCAGACCCCTGAGCCACCCCAAGGCCTCCGCTTTCTCCTCTGAATAATACACTCACTGGCCCCAAGGACCTCAGAGATTCCTTCTAGCTCTAAAACTCTTGTGATCACTATGGCAGCCCTCTCCCGAGAGGGCCTGCTGAGGAGCGCCCATCCAGCAAGGCACCAAGCATCTCACCGTCTACAGGGCAGCTCCCTCTCCATCTCACGGTCTACACTGCCTGCCCCCCTCCTCCACCTAAGCTTCCATGGCAACGTGGCGGCTCCCTTCCTCTCCTGGCCTGACCTGAGAGAAAAGCGGCTACACAGCTGGACTAAGACGGCAAGCTTCGCACACACAGCGTGCAGTGGGTCCGTGGGCAGAGGGGTGTCAGGCCCAGTTCTCTGGGTTCCGTGGACAAAAGCTCTGGGAGTGGGTCCAGGCACCTGCAAGCAGATGGAGGTGGCAGGTCAAGGGTGGATCTGGGCCCACGGGGGCTTCGGGCTGGGATGGAACAGGTGGGGAGCCGCCCGTGGGCTGGAGGAGAGGGTGGGAGGCTGGGTGGAAGCTGGGGCAGACGAGTCCAGGGACAACTGTGCGGGCGTGAACCTTCTGGGAGGGGGCAGCCTGCAAGACACTCTCCTCTCGGGGTCCTGGTGAGAAGCCAGGGGACGGACAGACACACGGACGCACAGCTATCCTCTCCCTCTGCCCCGACACACAGAAGGGGACACAAACTGGGAGAAGGAGAGGAAAGTCACCTTTGCTGGGCCTACAGTGCTGCCGCTGACTGCTAGTTAGCGGGACCGTGATTACACACCAAAGGCACTGCAGCAACTAATTTTCAAGCAGATCAAAATAAATCAGAAAACAAAACCATTCTGACAGCAGAGAACTGTGGCAACGTGTTGAGGTAATTACAGCCTTTTCCCCCTTGTTTCACCGCGTTTCTGCCGCCACTGGTGCAGGAGCTGAATTACAGCTGTCACTCCCTGTCAAGGGGCCCCGCGCAGGCTGAAGGCACCACGCTGGGGCCGGAACGCCTGGGGACCCACGTCTTCCAACAGAGACATCAGTCCCATGCCTGGCACTGGGGGCCGAGGGAGCGCGTCCCAGCCCAGCCGGGAGCTCTCGTGCCGGCCAGCTCTGGACTCTTCCCCCATCCCCTGCTCCTTCAGAGCAAAGCCACGGCCTCTTGCCCCACCGGTGCTCTGTGCCGTGGGAAGAGCACAGCCTGGGAATCAGCCCCAGCTTGACCTCCAGTTCCACCAGCTCCTAGTTAGGTGGCCTGGGAAATGTACTGGAGCTCTACGGCCTCAGTCTCCCCGTCTGAAAAGGGGACATACGAATGCCTACCTTATGCAGTTGTGAGAATTAGAAATCATGCACATAATCACTAATCACTAGAGAAATGCAGATCAAAACCACAAAGAAGTATCACCTTATACCGGTCAGAATGGCCATCATCAAAAAGTCTACAAATAACAAATGCTGGAGAAGGTGTGGAGAAAAGGGGACCCTCCTGCACTGACTGCTGGGAATGTAAATTGATACAGCCACTATGGAGAACAGTATGGAGGTTCCTTAAAAAACTAAAAATAGAGCTACCATATGACCCAGCAATCCCACTCCTCGGTATATATCTGAAAAAAACCCAAATAAGTTAAAAAGATACATGTACCCCAATGTTCACTGCAGCGTTATTTACAGTAGCCAAGATATGGAAGCAACCTGTCCATCAGCAGAAGAATGGATATATAAAAAGGAATATTACTCAGCCATAAAAAAGAATGAAATTTTGCCATTTGCAGCAACGTGGATGGACTTGGAGGGCATTATGCTAAATAAAATAAGTCAGGGGCTTCCCTGGTGGCGCAGTGGTTGAGAGTCCGCCTGCCAATGCAGGGCACACGGGTTCGAGCCCTGGTCTGGGAAGATCCCACATGCCACGGAGCAGCTGGCCCTGTGAGCCACAATTACTGAGTCTGTGCGTCTGGAGCCTGTGCTCCACAACAAGAGAGGCCGCGATAGTGAGAGGCCCGCGCACCGCATTGAGGAGTGGCCCCCACTTGCCACAACTAGAGAAAGCCCTCGCACAGAAACGAAGACACAACACAGCCATAAATAAATAAAAATAAATAAATAAATAATAATAATAAAAAAAGATACTGTAAGCATTTAAAAAAAATAAGTCAGTCAGAGAAAGACAAATACTGTATGTTATCACATGTGGAATCTAAAAAATAAAACTAATAAAGGAATAAAACAAAACAGAAACAGACTCACAGATATAGAGAATAAACTTGTGGTTACCAAAGCGGAGAGGGAAGGGGGAAGGGCAAGATAGGGAGAGGGGATTAAGAGATACAAACTACTACGTATAAAATAGATGAGCTACAAGGATATATTGTACAGGACAGGGAATTATGTCCATTACTTTGTAATAACTTCAAATGGAGTACAATCTATAAAACTAATATAATGTAAATCAACTAAACTTCAAAAAAAAAAGAAAAGAAATCGTGCACATGAGACACCCACCCCTGGCAAGGGTTGCCGTGTCCATCCTTTTTGCTCTGACAGCTTTCTCAAGTCTGGACCGAGCCGTCACAAACTGCTCTGTGACCCTCTGACCCCGACCCAGCGAGGATGTGGGTGGCTGCTGGTGGCTGGAGTGTCTCGGGGCCCCTCTAAACAAGGCAAAGCTCACACTGCCTTTTCCAGAGCCTCCGCTGTCACCTGAAGGGAACGCTCACAACTCGGAAGAATTGGTAGCTACTTCGCAGCTGAACAAATGATGCAAACAGGGGCTGTTCTTATAAAAACTACGGAGGAGTGTGAGAACGCAGTGGATGCCCGAGCTGCTCAGCGCCTCTGACGTGGCTGCGGGGGGTCCAGGTTAGAAACGGGGCTGACAGGAGGGGTCCTGGGGGCACCCTCCTCCTCACCAATCAAGCCCAGAGAGTGGCCTGGGTCACCCCCAGTCCAGGGCCGAGGCACCTCCTGCTGCCAGAAGCCCCCTGTAAACCCACGTCCCTCGCACTGGGAGTCCATCAGCAGTGCTGACCAGGGTCAAGGACGGAGCCCGCCTACTTGTGATGTCCAGGCCCTGGTGCCCAGGGAGGAAGTCTCCTTGCCACCCGCCTACCTCTGACCCACCCAGAGCCCACTTTGGTCTGAAAGCCCAGCCACCCTTCAGGCCCATCCAAAAGAAGCATCCAGAGCATCTCTGGCAGCGCGGAGCCCGTTCCAGCCGGTGTGTCCCCATCCCCACCAGCCCCTGCCTCCTGCTAGTTTCTGCCATGAAGAATCAGGTCCTGGGGGCCCCGTGGGGACTCTTGTCCCCGTGCCACTCAGAACCCGCCCAGCTCCTGCTGGGACACAGACGAGCTCACAGAGGGCGGGGGGCGTTCCACCGAGCATCCCACCCTGAACCTCACCCGCCGCAGCCAAAGGCGGCTCTACACAGAGCTCACCAGCTTCGTACCCTCCCAGGGCTGGGGAGCAGCGTTTGTGGGAGCCGCAGGCCCCAGGACAAGAGCCAGCATCTGGTGCTGGGATGCCAGCCAAGGCAGCGAAGCAAATGGGAGATGCTGGGCTCACCCAGGAAGGTGGAATGTCCTTTGAGTAGCCCTGAACAACGACAACAACATATAATGATGATGCTTATTATTGTTACTAAAACTTGTGGGCACTCTGTAGGCACCAGGTTCTGTCCTGAGCGTGTAACACGCCTGAGCTCCTGCAAC
Source organism: Mesoplodon mirus (assembly GCF_964341445.2). NCBI lineage: Eukaryota > Metazoa > Chordata > Mammalia > Artiodactyla > Ziphiidae > Mesoplodon > Mesoplodon mirus. The sequence continues at coordinate 101,566,139 of NC_138987.1, read as the reverse complement.
GCTCACAGCCACCCTCTGAGGTGGGGACCGTGATCACCACCAAGCTGCCCGAGGTCACACGACTGAGCCGTGGCAGGCTGGCTGCCCCCAGGACCCAGGCCCTCCCTGGGCCTCTCATCCGTGTCCACCTTTGCCGTCGCCTCCTGAGCTCAGCCAGGAAGGCGTCCTCGCCCTCCTCTGCAGGTGCACCCTCGGTGCCGTCGGGTCGGCAAGTGTCTCCCTCGGCCACATCTTGGGGAGCTCCACGCACAGCCCTCTGTTGGTCTGGGCTTCCTCTGCTGAGTGACTCCAAGGGGCCTACATTCTTCTTCTGGTTTCACTTCGATTTGACTCCCAGAAAAAAGCAAGACCCTCTCCCCAGTTCTGAAGGAACCAGAGTGTGTCCGGGGTCCCAGCTGCCCAGTGGTCCTGCCCCAGCCCCAGAGGAGCTGCCCGGCTGCGGACAGAGCAGCCTTCAGGGCCCAGCGCCTTCCCTACCACTTCTATTTCTTCCCTTAAGGTCATCCTGGGCTCCTGGGTCTTCACTCTGGGCTACTGATGTTTAGATTGGAGATAATCAAAAAGTCATCTGGGTAAATAACCCTTAGCCTTTAAGCTTCACGTTAACAAGCCAAGGTACCATTGAGACACTCCGCTTCCAACAGAGACAGGATCAGTGTCTACATAATACAGTTTCTTTTGAAGGGCCGATGTCAGAGTCTTATTTGCCTGTAAATCAACTTCTCTTAGCTGTGGACTTATTTGATTCAGGTCCTGGGTCCAATACAACAGATAAATACTTCATCACACTGGTCGTGCCTCTGTTTCCGGAAAAGACAGAGGCAGAGGCAGAGGCAGAAGACGCAGCCCCGGCCCTGCCATCTCTCAGCATCTGGAACGTGTTATAATAACAATGTATTGGGAGAAAGGAGAAGTCAACCCCTTGGAGCCGATACTCCCTTCAAATCCAACTGTGCAAATCTCTGTGGCTCCTTTCTCCATGTTCTTAAGAAAGTGTTACAAACACAGATGCCAACCCAGATCTAAAAGCAAGCGTGTGGTGTCAGGGACTGCAGATTTCCTCAGTGAGGTCAAGGGTCCGCAGCAAGGAGCAGGTCAGGCTGAGAGCCGGATGTGGGGAGGACCAGCCCGCGCCCCAGGCAGGCAGATCCACTGGAGGTTTCTTTCTTTTTTTTTTTTTTTTGCGGTATGCGGGCCTCTCACTGCCGTGGCCTCTCCCATTGCGGAGCACAGGCTCCGGACGCGCAGGCTCAGTGGCCATGGCTCACAGGCCCAGCCGCTCCGCAGCATGTGGGATCTTCCCGGACCGGGGCACGAACCCATGTCCTCTGCATCGGCAGGCGGACTCTCAACCACTGCACCACCAGGGAAGCCCCCACTGGAGGTTTCTTGATGAAAGAGATGTCCAGGGGATGCTGGCCCCTTGGTGGCTTCATGGACCCCAGAGCCCTAGAGCCCCAGGCGGAGGCCCTGCCCAGAGCACTGCCTTGGGAGAACGAACCGATTGTTCACTTGCTCCTCTGGGAGCTGGGCAGTGCCCTGCACACGCTCTAACCCCCCGTCCTCATACCAGTGTCCCCAGGGTGGACACGACGACTGTACCCATCTTGCAGATCAGGACACCGGGGAACTGTGATGTGAGGTAACCGGCACCCAGTGAGAGGGCAACACCAACAGACTTGAACTCAGGGCCCGGCTTGAGGTCCGAAGCGTCACTGCCTCGTTGGGGGGAGTCTCTCTGGGGCCCCTCCCGAGGCCTGGGCAGCCTCCATTTCTGTTTTGTGCCAAAAGGGAAAATACTGGCTCCAGGTTGCGCCTTGGACTTCAATCCACAGACATTTTTTCCATTCGGGATACAACTGGGAAAGAGAAACAAGAGCGGAGGGAAATCTGCATTTCACCCAAACTGGCACTGGAAGCATGAAGTGGGTTCCACATACCACCTGCCCGGGCCCTTCTGGCCACCCCCATGAGGTCGTGGGTGACAGAGCCCGCTGGGCCCAGGACTCCAGGGATGAACGGCATCTCCAGTGAGATGCTGTGTCCCCACGGGTCCTTTTCATCCTGGAGAGCAGGCCCCAGGCCACCAGCCCTTGGCAATAGGTGCCTGGAGCCCATCCTGCCTTGTCATCCTCACCCAGCCAGGGCCTGGCCCGGCAGGGATGACCGTCTGGTCCCAGCAGAGGTGCTAATGATTCCACACGCCACCCCCTGACCAGCGCCAGGAGGACCTCACGGGCTCAGGAGGGTGGACGTGGTTGGCCTTCAGCCAGAAGGACACGGCTGACTCCCCAGGTCCTGCTGGGCTGCAGGGCTGGTCCTTCAGCCGGGATGGTGTATTGTCACTTGTAGAGAGCCTGTGGCCTCGTGGAGCCAGGCCTGCCCACTTTCTCTCGCTGGAGGACTCAGGCCATCTCATCAGCCCCGAAGTGTTAGGAGGGTTCCCTGAGCCAGCGGGTTCTATGAAGTGTAGGGCACACGGGGCTGTCCCGTCCCTGCCCTCAGAAAGCGGACATTTCAGAGAAGGGAGGTGGGGGACGCCTTTCAGAGTTCCATTATGGTTCGTTCAACCAGTTGTGCTACGCGGGCAGGCAGCCTGCCTTGGGGACAGCATAACCTGAGGGTGGGTGACCGCTATGAGCTCCCTGCTTAGGGAGAGCTGTCCAGAGGCGGCTAAACTGGGCAATGGGACAAACAGGCTCTCGCTCCCCGCGGGCCCCTCCCACTCTGCGCCTGGACTGAGGCCTGCGGATGTGGCTCCCCGGCTTCTGGTTGGTGTGGCCGGTGAGGAAAGAAAGAAGCCACGACCCATCTTTCCACGCTCACCTGACGTGGCCCTGGTCCTGAGGGTGGCCGCGTCCCTGCACGGCCAGTTTCCGGCCCACGGCTGCAACGTGACTTCCTCCCTTGGGCCTGGGGGGTAACAGCCTCCTTTGTCACCAGCCGGAGGCGCTGCCCCACACCCTTGCTGTCCCCCTCATCCCTGTGCAGACAAGCCCTGAGATGAGGCCTTTTCAGCAGAGCATCCCCCTGTGTGGAGCTCCACCTCCCGCGGGGATGCTCGAGGAAGGGTTACAGACGGAGCAGCGCTTCAGGGCTAGGAGTCGAGTCCCGCCTCCAGGGAAGGTTGGGTCCAAAGCTGTCCTGAATAGGCAACTGCCTTCCTCTCGTTTCAAATTCCCAAAAGTCAGCCTGTCTGCACTGTCTGCAGGATTGTGGGTGACTCTGAATCCAGGACCCAGGGCCCCTGATTCCTGTGCCCCTGACCTTGGTGGTGGGCTTTACTCTCCATTAAGAGAGTAGAAGCTTTTGCAACCCCACCGGGCCCAGCTCCTTGAGCACACACATGGAGAGCAGACCTCAGGCGGGCTCTGAGTCCTTCAGGCAGCCTATAAATCAAGTGCTGAGCCCTGTTCCCGCTCCTGGCTCCGGATCCATATTCCCCCCCGGCCTCCGAGGACCATCTTCTACACGTTCAAGTCCCCGCTCACAGATCGCCCTCCCGAGCAGATCGCCCTCCCTCCTTGTAACTGTCAGTGTTTTGACAGAGTACAAGTATTGAATCCTCTGCCCATGACGCCCCCTCCCCGCAAGGCCAGGGTGGGACAGGGGGAGCCCCGACCCTGCGAGGAGGTGGCCGCCTCCTACCGGACGCCCAGCTCGCCCAGAGCCTAGGGTGCCTTCTCGTCCACTCGGGGGAGGAACGCTGGCCCGAGGGAGGGAACCAAGGTTAACTGGGACAGCAAGGACCGTCTCGTTCCTCCCCCGCCTCTTCCGGGACTCGCGCATCCTTGGCAGATGGTGTTTCTAGCCACGTCTCCCTGGGAAACCTACCCCAGCTCCTAGCAACCTCCAGCCAGCGAGGGCTCGCTGGGCTCCAGCCTGACGCCCAGATGCTCCCGCCCCAGGCGCCCAAGGCCCCCCCTCCAGACGCAGCACTTACTGGAGGAGGCCCTGCAGGGACCCACTCAAGAGCGTGGGCACCAGAGGCCGCATCATCCCTCCTGGGAGCCCCCGCCCCGTGGACACACAGCCCTCGGCCTGCCGGGAGCACTTCCTTTCGATCATCCCCAAACTTCCCTTTCTTAAAAAGAAACAACTGCCCAAAGCCCCGGGAGTTAATCCATGAAGTCCTCCAGAACAAAGGCAGCTGACCCGGCCCTGGACAGTCGATCAACAAACACGGCAGAGCCGGGCCCCCTCGGCCCCCAGCGCTCTTCGTTCCGGCCCCAAGCAGGGACCTGGCAGATCCTGCCCGTGACCTTGGCCTCCCGGGCTCCCTGCCCGCTCCCGCCAGACCCTGCGAGCTGGGCACTCCTCAGAGGGACCCAGTGGTCACCCCACGGTCTCTCCCTCTTTCAGGACCACCTGATTCAAAGTTTCTGGAGCAAGTCAGGTCCTAAGTCGAATGAAAGCAAAGTGACCTCTTGTAAAAGCCACGGGCTGTCCAGAGTGATTCTGGGAGAGAATCAAAGCCCTAAAAACCTGTCTTAGACAACAACGGGGGAAAAAAACCCTGTTTTCCCCACTCTTCATTTTACGTGCAATCAATCCTGAGCGGAGTCAGATGTTTGGCGTGCGCTCCGGGAACAAAAGAACAGTCAGAGAGACAGGCTGGAGGCCGGCCAGGCGTCAAGATTTCTCAAGAACCTCGCAGGGGCCCCTCCCGCTGTGCAGGGAAGGAATTCAGCCTGGCCCTCCCCTGCTGGCCTGCACGGCTCTACCAGCCCCTCCTCGGGGCAGATCCCCTCGGAGATGAAAGAACGTGGGAAATTCACTTCCTTCTCTTGGGCTCCGTCAAGTCGGGACTGGGCAGCCCTCAGGTCCTTTCTCAGAGCCTCAGTTTCTCATCTGTGAAGAGGGCGTTAAACTACCTCTCTTGCGGGCTGTCGTGAGGGGTACAGGTCACATTATTTTCTTGCGGTGGCGGATGGTGGTGCATCCAGTGGGGGCCCACTTGCTTCCTCCTCACCCAGCCCTGCCCACACCCTAGTCCTGAACATCCAAGGAAGCTCCCACAGGCACTGAAAACAGGGCTGACTCCCCCAGCTCCTTGCTGTGTGACCCTGGGCCCATCACTTGGCCTCTCTGGGCCTCATTCTGCTCGTATTTAAAATGGGGATAAGAACTGTGTGCAACCGACAGATGTGTTGTAGGGATGAAAGGAGAGTCTCCCCTCCTGGATGAGCATCGCTTGAGCACCTGCTGGGGGCCGGGCGCTGCGCTGGCTTAGGGACCCCAACGGTACACAGACGGGCGGAGCCCTGTCCCCACCCTGCTTATCTTCTCCGGAGACGTCACACAAACCCATAAAAATCCACCATGAAGTCGCAGCATGTGATAACATTCAATAAACAACAGATGCTCTTGTTCTGTTGTCAGAAATCAGGCAGTGGAGTTTATCACCCTTCCGTTTACAGGTGAGTAAAGAGAAACCCAGAACAGCTGAGCACGTGAGCCCAGGTCGTGCGGGACTCGGACCCAGGCCTGCCGGCCCCAGAGCCCTCGCGCTTCCCTCCGAATCCACAGCCCACACACGTGACACTGAGGGTGACCTCCCCGCGTGCCTTCCCGCCCTCACCAGACCCTCACAGCCTCCCCAGGGGCCCTTATATCACCTCCTTGCTGCGCTCGGGGAGACGGAGGCCAAGGTCACCCGCTCGGCAGGCCGGGGCTGTTTTCACCACACTGGCTTCTCTTGGAAGCTTTCCTGGCTCCCGGGTCCATAAAGGGAGAAGCAACTCAAACACAACACGCCAGCCCCAGCCCGCCAACCCCTCAGGTCGCACGGCCCATCTTTCAGGTGAGCTCCAGGCACGGGAGAGACACGAGAAGGGGCAGGAGAGCTGGTGCCTCCGGCCCCCGGCCACCCTGAACCCAAGGGCACAGCCTCATGACTTTCAGGGCCTGGCCAGGTGCTCAGGCATCCAACTTGGAGCCCCACGCGGGTACCGAGGCCACACGTGCCCGACGTCTGTCTTCCCAGCACAGCCTCAAAAGCCAGCAGGCACAGGCAGCATTCTGGAGGTAGAGGGAGGGAAAAAGCGAGGCAGCTTCGGGGAAAACCAGGGCTTGGGGGCCGGGAGAACGTGCTTTGCCTAATGACACGCACGTGGCCCTCCGCGTGCCTGCCCGTCCCTCCCCGGCAGCCCGTGTTCCCCGATATCTTTGATGGCGCGAAGGAGGACGCTCCTCTGTGTCCACAGAGCCCAGGGACGAGGCGTTTGTCTCAACAGGCGGTGGAGCCACGGTGTGGGTGTTCTGATGTCATTACTGCGTGGAGGGCAGCAGGGATGCCAAGATAAATAACACAGGATCCTCCAAAGACCCACAGGGAACAAGAGGACCACCGGGAAAGGCAGAACGCCCGAGCCAGAGGCCCGCCCAGCACCCCCTTCAGTAGGAGACAGAGGCCCAGGTGAGCGGGAACCTGTCAGGTGAGGCCGCGAGGGAGGGTCCGAGGGTGCCCCAGCATCTCCTCATCTCAGGCCCATCTGCTGCCCCGCAGGTTGGAGCAGAGAAAGGATTGTTGGTGGAAGCACGACCTCACCCGGCGTCTGCAGGAAGAGGGTCCCTGGGGTGCCACTCAGCAACCACGGAAGAAATAGGTTAGCGTCCCTGTCAAGACGGGACACAGGAGTCCCCACCCTTTCTGACATCCACCTCCCCGACGGGCAGCAAGGGAGCCACGGAGAACACAGAATAAGACAGAGGGGGTGCTTCCCTCTTTTCCTGGGATGGACACCAAGCACCTGTGGGCTCAGAGAGCCCCAGGCCTGGGTTTTGACATGAAACAGGAGTGGAGAGGCACCTGCAAGTTCTGAACCGCTGGCCGGGGAGCGGGCCGGAGCACCTCACCTGGAGAGACAGGTGGCCACTGCCAGCAGTTCCCAGGGCCCAGGTGAAGGTCAGCTTCCCTCTGCCCACGTCCAGCAGGGCCGAGGGCCTCCAGTAGGCCAGCGAGGATGCTGATCCTCAAACACACTGTCCCAGAATCCCTGTTGCTTAATCCACAGGTCACTTGAGGGTAGGAATGACCTCAGCTCATCAGGCAGACGTCCTGGAGCTGAGCTTTAAGGAGAAATCCAGAGGCTTAGTCAAGAAAAAGGCAGCTCAGAGAGCTGGAAGGGCAGAGGGATTTGCAGAGAGCAGAAGGGACGAACGTGAGCCTGGGCAGACCAGGGGAGACGGCCCGCGACGGGGCAGGGACCAGGGGAGACGGCCCGCGACGGGGCAGGGGGCCAGGGGAGATGGGCCGCGACGGGGCAGGGGGCCAGGGGAGACGGAGAACACGGTACGGAGCAAAGCCAAAGAGGCACCCTCAATTTTAAGCGAGTTATTTCTTGAGGACGTACTGGCTGCAGAGGAATCCACGTCTCATCCGATGGGGCAGCCAGGTTGCCAAACAGGGCTGGGTGACCTCGGGCTGTCGATCACCCTCTAGATCGCTCTGGTAGCGAAAGCCCCTGTGGAGGGGGGTTGGGAAAAGGAAGAACCCAGCACACACGGCGGTCTCCAAGCCGGCACGTTTGGGAAGACGCTCTGCTTGGCACGGTGGTGGGGAGGGTCAAGTGATTCGCCCCAGGTCACGTGACCCCCTGGAGCTCAGCTCCCGCATCTGTAAGAAGAGAGGGCTGGACAGGACACTCTCCCTGTCAGCCCCGACCCGCCTCAGGTCTAATCAGAGCAGGGGCTCTGGCCTGCCAATCCCATCTCCCTGGATAACCGCAGTCATCTGAAGTGAGGCCCAGGGGAGCAGCAGTGCCAGAGGTCGGATCTGGGGAAATCAGAGTCTGGATCCTCCCCAGAAGGCCCCCAGGACCCTGCAGGGAAAGCCCACGGCTTCGGAGACACCAGATCCCCGGCTCTGACATCCAGTCCTAGCAGGGCCTCAGCCTCCTGCCCACTCCCTGCTGGAAGGGAGGCTTTGAGCACCGCCCTCCCTTGGTGCTGCCTGAGAGGGAGCACCAGGAGGGGGGTGTGGACGCCCGCAGCTCTCGGGGTTTAAGCCAGGGCTTGAGGCCGGCCTGAGATGCACTCTGGTCTAACGTCTTGATCCAGGGGCAGGACACAGGCTGCTGTGTCCCCTCCCCCTTTGCCCTCCTCAGTCGTGTCCTGCTCCCCTGCTCCAGCCTGGACCCCTCCATCACCTCGACGTCTCCGCTTGGATGCCTCCACCCGCACCTGTCCAAACCCACGCTCGGACTCCCCCCACTCCCAGCCCTCTCCTGCCCACACAGGCACCTGCTCTCTCCAGCCTCCTGGCTGCTCAGAGCCCCCCCCAGACCTGACGTCCACCATGTCAGTACGTGGCTTCTGCTGAGTTTTGACAACCCAGCCACGTCTCGCACCTCCGCCGCGGCCACCCTGGTCCAAGCTACTGACATCCTCCTCTTGATGGGACCTCCTGACTCCTGCTTCTACACCCAGCGCCCGCCCCTTCTATCCTTTATAAAATCGTCAGAGCACGTCCCTCTTTTGCCTAAAAGCCTCATTAGCATCACACTTCAACCATTAGCATCACATTGGAGGAAAGCCTCGGCCCTCACGACAATCTACGAGGCTCTCCGTGGTACGTCCTTGTCCGCACTGGCCTGGTCTCGAAGGCTGCGGCACGCCCGCCCTGTGCCTCGTACACACGCCCACCTCCGGGCCTTTGTACCTGCTGCTCGCTCTGCCCCGAGTGCCCCTCCCCGACACCCCAGACGCCCATCCTCACCTCCTACAGGTCTCTGCTCAAATGCCATCTTGTCAGTGACCCCTCTGTTTAAGCTAAACCCCCTTCCTGAAGCACCCTGCCCCCTTCCCTGCATTTATTCCCCCTCTGGACCTAATATTACATATTTTACCACTTTTTCCTTTCTTTTCTTCCCCTCAAGAAAGTGTAAGCTCCTTGAGGGCAGGGCCGTTCATCTGTTTTGTCCGTCAGTGTAACACTGGTACGGCGACAATGGTGCCTGGAGCGTACAGGCTCTCAGTAAATCTTTATTGAGTGAACGCAGCCCCCTTCCAGCAGGCACCCCGAGAACACCACAAAAGCAGGGCCAGAAGCCACTTCCCAGATCCGCCGGGTGCCTGACCTTCTACTTGCTGTCACTCTTTCCCTCCCCCTCTAACTTTTTGGCTTCCTACCACTGGTCCCACACTTCAGACTCCCACCCGAAGCTGTCCTGTGAGGCCCCTGGGCCTCCTCCACCACCAGACAGACGCGCGCTGACCACACCGCGGATGCTGATCTGCTGGGATGGGCACTGGCGCAGGTGGGGTTCTCAGTCCCGGCCCCCGGCCCTCGCGCTCAACCTACGTGTGCACACGCCCACCACGGGGGCTGGAGAGGCAGGTGTTGCTATTCCAACTGCAGGTCCGAGCCCTCACCCCGGCGGGTCACTGTCCTGTGCTCCTGCCCTTGGTGGGAGACACAGAGCGGGGATTGAAAGCACAGCAGGTGTTTAATAGACGGCGAAGTGGAAGGGCTTCCGAGCTCCGTGCCAACACAGCAGCTGGCGGCAGCGCTGAGCCCACTGCCCACATTATGGCTCTTGGACTCAAAGAAAGGCCAGGGGAAGTCGTTGGGGGGCCCAGCTGATGGTCACGTGCGCGGAGCCTCCCGACGGAGGACGGGGGCAGGGGCTCCGCCCGGGTCTAGGGGTGACTGACCACCAGTTGAATATCCACGCTCTTGACTGCTAAGCTGCACTGACTCCAGGACTGGCCGGTGGCCTCAGGTAGAATCAGGTCCTGCCCTCTGGGGGGCTGGGCCATCCACTTCCTCAGACTGTGCCAGCCAAGTGCCCCATCAGGCACGTGTGGCCAGCATGGCGGGGTCAGCGATCTCACGGAGGAGCAGGCCGTCTGCTTCCCTCCGGGCAGGGTAAAGCTGCTGGACCAGTGCGTCCGAGGATGCTCTCTGTCCTGGGCACAGCGTGCAATCTGGGGATGCCAGCAGGAGGAGGATTCTCTGAGTGTGACCGTGAGAACACCCAAGAAAGCCGGAATTTAACGTACACTGCCGTTACTTATGATTTGTCTATCAATTTTTTTAAAAAACATAAATTGATTAATTGCTTATGATAAAACTTTTCATGAGTACCACTCTTGCTCTAAATTACATAAAGTTACACACCTAGATCTGATATAACTCTTAACCCAGCACTGCCAGGCTCCCAACCACTTCCTCTCACCCGGAGACCCTGGAAATTCTGTCCTGCTCTCAACCGACACTTCAGAGCAACTTCTGGGCTTTAACCACCAACTCCTAAGTTTTGGGTTTTTTTTTTTTTAGGACAAAGTTATTAATTTTCCTCATTAACATTTTTCATTCACTCGGAGTCATCTTAAGGACCCAGTTCATATCCGAATGAAGAAGTGGCCTCCAACTGATCTAAGAGTTTAGCTTAAGCCAAATGGTCACAAACTCTAGCGTGCAGGAGAAAAACCTGGTGGGCTCCTTAGAGCGAATGATTGGGTCCCATCTGGGGGGTTTGGTCTGCCGTCTGGGGCAGGGCCCCAGAACCTGCAGTTCTAATAGGTTCCCAGGTGATTTTCGATGTTGCTCGTTCAAGACGACATGTCTGAGAACAGCTGCTTGGATCTACCTTTCCTGGCATCTTTGTGGCCCCTGAAATTTTTTTTCCTCCAGATGGAAAAGAAAAAACAAGAAAGTAAAGGAGATACTGAGCTATCTGATTCCCCCCAGGCCCATGTAAAACACTTCCAGGCAGGAGAAGCCATCGCTGGAAATCATGCTCAGTCACTAGTGTAATTTCATCTCCCCCACTGATTTCTGGAATTTAAAAGCACATGCAAGTTAATGTATCCTGAATTCATAACCTTGCTTTATTAATCCATCTCCCAAATCTACTTTTTAAAAAGGGTTTTGCCTCTTTTCCTCTCTTCTGAAAATTTAAAAATTCATTTTAATGAAACAAAACTCACCAGAATTTGATTGAAAAAAATATATACAGTGACTTCCTTTTAATTAGATGGTGCTCATGAATCTATAATAATAAATAAGATAGAAAATATTCAAGTCTCTTAAAATATGTGAAATTGAGAGGGAGGAGATTAAAGTGATACAGGGCCGTCTGGAAAGGGCAGCCGGTGGAGAGGAGGAAGCACCAAGGCTGGATCTGGTCCCGTGCCCGGTCCCAGCTACCACGCCAAGCAGCTTGGCGGGCTCAGAAAACATCTTTTAATTTTTATGACCCTCAGGTTCCACATATGTAAGATGAAGGCAATAACGTCTTCCTCAAAAGGTTGTTATGATAGAATTAAAATTGTTTCATCCCACATCATTTTTAAAAAGGACTTGAGAATTTTTAAATTTCACATCTTAAAAAAAAACACTTGAGACAAAAATAACTATCAAAAATTACTATGTAAAATATATATTTTTAAATATATCAACCAAAAGTATAGTACAATTATTCTGACTAATCCTCAAGGCCTGCTTAAGTTTCCTGGCAGTTAAGCTAAATAAGGAAATTATTATCTAACTTTCATTATCTCATTAATTGAGAGGCGGAAACAAACCGATTCCTCAGAACAATTAAATGAGATAATGTACATGAAAGCTTTTAGCAGATAACCAGAAAGAAGATGTCATCATTAAGGTTCAAGGCAGAAGTGAGACGTCCCTCACTTATGTGTGGGACAGAGTGGACCCCAGACTCATCAGGGGATGGGATTTCATTCAGAGAAGCCCGGCTCCAGCTTCCCTCTCTTCCCTTCGGTCTGATTCTCAGAGGAGTCCGCCTGCCATGGACCAGGAGTGCACTTCCAGGAGAAAGTTCAGAGTATAATGTTCCATTGAACCCCATGAAAATGCCAGGTTTGTAGGTCAAATTTCAATGGTTTAGCCTGAGAGGAAGCCCAAATGCAGCAGAGGAAGAGGAGAGATGAGGGCAGGTGTGGAGGACACACAAGTTCAAGGCCCTCTGTGCAGTTCTGACACATAGGAAAGTCTGAAGGCTACAGAGCCTTAGCCAGCTGTGACCCTCACTGCTCAAGCATCTGGGAGAGGCTGCAGGAGGAGGGGCGTGCTGGGGGGCGGTCACCACACAGGCCCTTCCCCCCAGGTCCCAGGGCGCCTACAGACAGTGTGGCCACAGGCTGACCCCTGGCCACTTCCAGGTCTGGCCCTGAAAAGCCACCACCAGCCTCCCTGCTCACCCTCTGCCAGGCTGGCCCTGAGTGCCAACTCCCAGGCAATGTGGAAGCAAAGCCTCGGCCCCTAAATAACAAGGACCAGAGCCACCGAGCGCCTGAGTGCACTTCCCTGAGTGACCGAAGAACTCACTGCAGTTCCAGGGTTTGGTTCTCAACACGGCGCACGTAATACAGGTACAGACGGAGGAGCTGAGGTCCTGTGCCCAGAGGAGAGCTGGACTCAGGGAAAGAGCACTGCCCCCTATTGAAACAGATAGGGTTCTGGGCCCCAAACTGGGTAAAACACCTCACAGCCACCGGAGGAGCTTTTCAATCAGGACAGATTCCCCTGCGCCCCACTCCGAACTCTTGACTTTTCCCAGGACGTTCTTTACCTCCTCTGTTAGGTGAAGACATTGGTCATCAGGTTGCAATCAAGGGATGGCCGGACAGAATGCGGCTGTGACCCTGCCCCCACCAACATCTCCATCACTAGATGCCCGGGAGGGACCCTCCTCTGTTCGACGTCTCAGCCCTAATCCTACACTGCCATCTCCTCATCTCTAGTTGGATAACTGGTGTATCTTATCAACCCAAGAATCCTGCAAGCTCATCAGGGGCCGAGATGATAGCTTTTACATTGCTTTTCTGGACAGCACGCAGCAAGGCAGGTAATAAAAGCTCAAGCAACACTTTAGCCCATCTGATTTGAGTAGTTATTTTCCATACAACCAGGAGAAGTGGGGAAAGGGCTTCTCTGGCAAACTAGACCCAGGAGGCTGGACTTGGCAAAACCGCTGCAAGTGTACACGGAATTCACATTTAAAGCCAGTGGTGGAGGAAGCGGCTGGTCACTCTCCTCTTCAGTGGAGAGGTGGCTGGTTCTCAAACTTTAATGCACAGGAATCAGCGGTGGAGCTTATTAAAAATGTAGGTTCCTGGGCTTACCCCACACCCGATATTCTGATGCAGTGGTTTGCGGGTGGGACCCAGGAATCTGCATTTGTGACGGTCCTCCTGCCCCTGCCCCAACTCCTATGCAAGAAACCGTGGGTGTGAGGTGAGGCCAGGCCCAGGTCCATCCTGTTTAATGTTACATCACAGGCCTCCCGGGCTGCCCAGCCCACAGGAAAGCCGGATGTGCTGAAGGGGGTGCTCACCTGTCAGACTTGCCCTAGACGCTGCGCTTCCTCCAAGAAGCGAGATCAACCAGGTGACCTCTCTGTTCTCTGAAGGCCACCAGCTCACCGTCACACCCAGGAAAACTGGAAGGGTCCCCCTGGCTGCCTCAGACCCACTGGCCCCAAGTCCTAACTGAGGAGTCCAGCCACGTCTGCTCGCCCTGCCAGGGACCACCTGTACCCAGACCTCCCTTCTCTCTGCAGAGCAGAAGGCCGCGGCAGCAGCAAGCAGACGGGCCTTGACTGGGAGCCTGCCTTCGCCCCGGGATGGCCCCGCACCCGGGGGGACATGCCCCTGAGAACCAGGCGCCACTCCGAGCCTCCATTCCATGACCTCACCTGCTCTCTCAGTGCCTCGGGGAGAGCAGTGGGGGGCTGGTGTCTTATCCACGTCTGCAGATGGCAAACAGAGAGGATATGTGACTTGCCCAAGGTCACACAGCAGGTCAGCTGTGAAGCCAGGGAGGGCAGCCAGGCTCTGCATCCGAGCGCCTCAGGAGGACGCAGAGTCACGGCTGCTCTGATTCGGGCTGTGGCCCCACTGGACAGAAACACTGAGTTGGGCTCTGTCTGTTGAAAGGTCTTCGGGTGGGTCCTTTCAGAGGGACCACTCCTCAGTCGCCATTCACAGTGAAGAGAAGAGAGGGGAAAGGGTAAGACCTTTCTCCTGACAGTGGAGCGGACCCGCAGGCCTCAGGGTGCGGCAGGCAGTGGGGCTCAGACCATCGGACGGGCCGCTCCTGCATTGCTCTCCTCCCCGTCCCAGAGCTCTGCGGAGTCGACCAGGCCGACGTCCACCCCGGCTCCACAGTGAGGAACGTGTGGGCCCATCTGATCACACCTTCCAGTCCCCTCCTCCCCCGGGGGGACCGAGGTGAGCAGGAGAAGCCCTGACCGGGGAATCGACAGCGGCGGATGGAGCCGTGTGCCCTGAGCCAGGTCCCTGCAGCACAGGTGGAAAGACGGGAGCAGGGGGTCACCCGGACCCCACATCTCTGTTCCTGCACTAAGAGAAACCAGAAAAGCAGAGTCTCAGAGCTCACACCCAGAGCTGGAAGGAAGGAGGGAGGGAGGACGAAGGACAGGGTAGGGAAGGGAAGGGAAGGAACAAGTGGACAGGCTGCCCTGGACGCTGGGGCACAGAGACAGATGAGACTCAAGCCACACCCTCCAGACGCTTACTGCTGCCGGGCGTCCGTGCTGCTCTAAGATACTGGCTGTGCTGACCTGCTCCTCCCTAGGACCTGAGGGCCCCAGGCTCAGGGGCGTCTGCCTGGAGGCTCCACAGCTGACTCTGTGCTGGACACACGCGGTGAAGCTCCAGGACAATGAGTGGGTCCTGCATTCCAAGTTGGTGACAGAAAACTACGTTAACACAAGACCCCTTTTTCTGGACCGACTTGATCCTTGCTCTCAGTAAGACACGGGCAAACTCAGGACCGCCCAGGGGAGGCAGACCAGCTGACACCCCACGGCTCATCACAGCGTGTTCACTGATACGAGAAACCCAGCCCCTTGGACCCACGCCGCCCTCTCTGGAGGTCCTCCCACTGAGCCCACGCCCCTCGCCTCTCTCTACTGGTTTGGAATTTTCTCTCTCCGATGGTCCTAAAAATCAGGTCTATGGCACATGAGGTTTTCCCATGATGTTTTAAGCTTATAATCTGCTCTCAGTGAGATCCAAGAAATGGCCTCAATTTCAGCAAGAGAGGCACGTCTTAGACAGAAGCACCATTTAGCAAGGACACAGGCAACCAAGGGGTGGGAGAGGCCGGCATTTAGTAATGACCTACTACGTGCAAATGTGTTATTTCATTGAATCTTCAGTGGCCTCCTGTCAGGCAAGCATCATCGTTTCGGAGATGAAGAAAGAGGGAAATAATACCATTTCTGTAGCAAGTGTTCTTAAAAAACAGAAGCCACAGACTTAGGTTCTGGTGAATTCTAAGTAGCGCTCTGGGGGGAGGAGAGGGTCCGCAGATGTCCCATGGCCCCCTTTATGCCCAGAGCCCCTCAGGGGGCCTCTACGAGCACAAGTCAACGATCCAGGAGCAGTCCTGGGGCTCCGGGTGGTCCCCAAAGATAACAGTCCTTTCTTCCCCTTAAAGTTCAGAACCAATTAAGAAGGAATATTCAGGAGGCACACAGACTGTGTGCACAAATCAAGTGCACAAGTTCTAAACAGAAGGACACGGCCTAGGCATGTGGTTATGAAGGGCTGCCTAATAGTTCACCCAGGATTAACCTACTCACCCGACCAACACGTGGGACTGTTCTGGGCTCTCCCCACAGGCCACAGGCAGCCCCAGGACCTGGGGAACCCTTCTTTGGGGACAAGTAGATTCAAGAGAGTCCCAGGAGGGGCCACGCCAAACTCCTGAGTCAGATAACTCGCTTCTCGGCTGGGGTCAAGGGCAGACCCTCCAGGGGTGTGGGGCAGACTCCTCCCCCATCCATACGACACAAGGAGCACAAGTGTCCCCCTCTACGGGGGGGGGGTGTTATCAGGGTCTTCACACCGCTTGAGTGAATGGGGCATAACAGTAGTGTCACCCACGGACCACGTACAGGGACATGCTCTCAGTGATGACACGGGAGGCCCTGGAAGGACCCAGGAAGGTCTTGGGGAGGAAAAAATAAATGGGGAGGAATAGAAGCTTAGAAAGAAGAGAGAAGAGAGAGGGGGACTGACTCAACAGGCCTGTAACACGGCACGCGGCCACCCTGTGCAAACACCTGGATCCCACCCGGCCTTTGCTCGGGGAAGAAGCTGAATCACCTGCAGGACAAGGCGGGCCTCAGCCACCCCCAGAGACAGACTGGATACTCGGGGCCATCTCTCTCTTGTACCCCACTCTCCATACGCAGTGAAGCCCACGTGAGGACAGGCCACGGGCCACGCAGAAGCCCACACTGCCTGTGGCTCTCGGCCAGGCTTCCTCCACCCCCGCACCCCGTCCGGCCCCCCTACGCCCACTGTCCAGCCCCTCCCGGGGACCAGAGCGCTTGTACACAGAGTCAGCACTGAGGACCGCGGCCAGATGGCAGAGGCCACGCAGAGTAAACCAGCCCTTTTTTGGACTTTCTTTCGTGGGCGGCCCGAGTGTTTACACTCCGGGAGCAGGCCCTGCACGGGCTCCCGGCAGAGGAGAGGTTCTTGAGAGCAGCCGCCTCTGGTGGAGAAGTCACCACTAAAGGGGGCACACGGCGCCCGTCTGCCCAGGAGTCTCAGGACTTACTGAACGGCAGCAGTTCCCTCACCGGTGACAACACAACTCCTAAAGGGGGGCAGTCGTGGCGTGGGCTGCACGGCCCCCTCACGAGACCACCTCCACGCTGCCCCCCAGGGCTGCGCTGTGGCCCGCGGGGGGCAGGGCTCCGCGTGTGGTGCTGCGGCCAGATGGCTTCTTCAGTCTGTTCCACAGACACAGAAGTAGGAGGCCAGACAGAGGGCAGGGTTGGGGGGTCAAAGGGAGGGGCTGCCCTGCGTCCGTCCGGAGCCCACCCCTCCCCCCAGCCCTGATTCCGTCTATTTCCAAAGTGTCTGTGCTTCATGGAGACCGGGAGGACCCCAGCCTCTGGAGCAGGGCAGGGCAGCTGCTTCTGATTATCTGTGCCGGGCAGACACACAGCCCGAGGAGCACTCTGGTTACAAAGCCGTTTCTCGTCCTTCCCATCGGACGTTAGCTGCACTCACTCACGTGGCCGGGCTGCGTCTGGTCCCACCGACGGGCTCTGGGAATCAGGAAGGTCAGTGACGGGGGCTCAGGGCCTCAGCCGGGCCACGTGGGCCAACGTCGGCCTCCAGCTGCTTCTGGGGACCTCCGCCTCCCTGCTAGGGAGCCTCTGCTGGGAGCCCCCCAGGGCCGAGAGCCCCCTTAGCTCGCCTGCTTCTCCTCATGAAGGGCCTCCCCTTGGCCTGGCCGCGTCCTTCCCTGTCGCCGAAGCCGCGGTGGCTCTGGCTCGCCTTCCACCCTCCTCCGCGTGCTGGACAGCAGTTGCCATGGACGATCCGATGAGCCACGCTCTCCCCCAAAGCTCGACTTCCCTTTGCCCTTCACCCCCGTGACCTGGTGATGCTGTAGACTGCTCCATTCTCTCCTCTGCGCTCCAGAAACTTCAGGGCTGATTTTCAATCCCCCCACCCCCGGACATGGATGAGGTGGAATTAAGTGACTGAGGGTGTTGACACACTCAGGGACACACAATCACACTCACACACCCAGACGCAGAGCTTTGCAGGGCGACACGACTGTAGACAGAGGCTCCAGCTGGCTCAGCACAGACGCCCCCGCCTCACACTGGCAGGGGACACGGCAGGCGCTGCACAGTCCCCGAGGTGGTGGGAAACCCCCGAGGACGGAAATACCAGCCTGGACGGGTTGGGTGGGGCAGCTTCACGGCTGGAGACTTTTCTAGCCTTTCCTCTGCGCCCGGCCCACGACCGACCAGGGCAAACGTGTCCTGTGAAGCGTGGGGGACAGACCTCAGATGGTCTCCGTCACAGGCACAGACGGCATGTGATGAACGGGCGTGGCCGTGTGCCAATAAAGCCTTCTTTAAACACAGCGGGGGTGCCGCTGGCCTGCTGGTCTGTCAGCTTCCACTTCACATACATTCACGCACCAGAGCGCCACGAGGACTCGTTTCACAGACGCGAAGAGCGAGGCCCAGAGGTGCCCGTGAACTTGCTCAGGGAGGCTCCGCTGGCGAGCTGGTGAGTGTCAGAGCTGGAATCCAGACAGAGGCAGACTGGGTCCAGAACTTGTGCTCTTGGCCTCTCTGCCGACGCCCGCCTCCCCCCGGGCACACTCGTAAGGACGTGTAATGACTGCTAAATAAAGCAAGAGGCCAATCAAATGTGACATAAAACAGCACAAGCTTACTGAGGGCCCAGCTCTATGCCCCGAGCTCCTGTTACCTCCTATTACAGACGGAGAAACTGAGGTCGGGAGTTGGAGTAACTTGCTCAGGGTCCCAGGGCGGGTGACTCTCAGGGCTGTCACGGAGCCTGCCTGCCAGCCCAGGGCCGGCCCGGTCCCTCCCCTCCACCCCATCGGGCCCACGGCCTGAAGCCGTGTCTCTCCCTTCCTTGGTCCACTCTTCCCCGAGCTCCTCTCCACAGTGGAGGTGGACGTTGCTGTCCCCAGGAGCTCACACCCACCGAGGCTGTGGCCCCGTGAGCACCTGCCCGCCCCCAGAAAGGAGGGACCACTCTGTTCCCGTGGCAGCCGGCCCCTCTCCGCAGCATCTCCCGGACGTCACTAAGCAACGAGCACCACCTGTCAGTTTCTATGGCACCACGGTCTCAACGTCTCACTCCAGCCTCCTAACGAGAGATACGAGGAACGGGCCCTGCTCCTTCCCAGAGGAAGGAGGTGCCCCTGGGGCCTCAGCTCAGCTGGGGAGGGACGTTCCTGGGAGGGGCAGCACGGAGAGCCCCAGCACGCCCGCCAGGGCCGCGGCTCTTCTGATCCTCTCCTCGGCTGGTCAGGAGTTGGGTGGGGAGACACTCGGCCCCCCCAGCTGTGTCTGTGAACAAGGTCCCTCAGCCGGGACGTGGGCATCAGGGGCCGTGTGCCCCCAAGTCCTCAACGTGATGGTTCCTGTAGGAGGTGATTAGGTCTGGATGAGATCATGGCTGGGGGGGCGCCCACTGGGGGGATTAGTGACCTTATAAGCTGAGGACGAGACAGCGCAGCTTCCCCTCTCCTCCCACGCGCACCAGGAGAGGGCGTGGGTGCACGGCGGTAGCGGGGGGCATCCACAGGTCAGGAAGTGGGTCCTCACCAGGAACCAAGTCTGGCGGCACCTGGAGCTTGGACGTCCAGCCTCCAGAAGCGCGAGAAATGAAGGTGTGCTGTTCACCCCCCTACCCCCCATCTGCAGTACTTCGTTATAGCAGCCTGTACAGTACAGTGTACAGTGTGAACAGAACAGGAGGGTTGCTGCCTAACGACTTTACACTGGACATTTCAGCTATGCCTTCCCAGGAGACCTGTGTGGAGTTATTTCCACTCAATAAAAGAAACACACACACTTAAACACACACACATGCATAGAGCTTTTAAGTTAAAAAAGTCTCAGTGGACAAAGATACCCAATAACCCAGCTCAATTTTAGAAATAACGCTTTTTTTTGAAAATGGAGAGAAAAGAAGCGTTTTTTCCTGGCCTACAAAGGTCCTCAACCATCCGTCCGCTTTCTGCTGGGGTCATGGCGCTTCTGCCTTCCCCATGAGGTTTTTCGCTTTGTTCCTAAAATCCAAGTTGTCTTCCCCTCCCTTGGGGACAAACAGAAACAGCAGCAGGTAAGACAAGGGTACGTGAAGGTGACAGAGAATTAAAGGAAGATGGACAAAGAGGCTCGGAATCTAAGAAAAAAAGAGAACAAGAGATTAAAGACCTAAAAATCTCAGCAAAGATTTCCTCTGTCCCTTTGCAAAATCATATCCTACAGGGAACTGAGGAAGACCCGGGAAGCCTGGAGCCTGGCCTCGGGACAAAGTGCCCACCAGGGGGAAGAGGCCTGAGGTCACGTCCTGTTACCGGGGACGGTCCATCAAATGGGGCGCCTTTGTGTTCCCCCCAACCCGGAAATCCCCGAGAGTTTCCCAGCAAAGGTTATACCCTCATTACGGCACATGCTGTTTGAACTAATTAAACCCACCCGGAAAATGGAGTCCAAGGACAAGCAGCCTCAGACTTCCTGGGGAAAGGGCCCCGCGGGGCTCACGGGACAGAGGGGCTGCAGGGGCCACATGCATGGGGGCCCCCGGGACGCAGAGGGGCTCCCACGTCCACGGAACACAGGCTAGGGCACAGAAGGCCACCCCACAGCCAGCACAGTTCCAAGAAAAGAATACGACTTGTTCCTGGAACAATGAGGGTGCAAACTGCAAAAGACAAACTCAGAATGAATTAAAGGAAGCCACCGATTTTTAGGAGTGGAAGACTGAAGTTAGGAAATTGATGCAGCCTTTCTTACTTACAGCTCTGGCTTTTCTTAAGTTTGGAAGAGCGTTAGTTCTACCTGCCAGGGAGTTATTCCAGGGCGCCTAGTACATAAGACGTGAGCGTGGGAGCAGACAGGAAGCTGGGAGCACGGGTGCAGCATCCATGCAGGGAGCTGTCGGCCAGGAGGACGGGTCCCCTTGGAGGTATCTGATCACATTCCCTAGCGATCGGGTGGTAAACTTCAGGACACCACCCCACCCCCTGCTACTGGATGTGCCTCGGTCTCCCCTTCCTCCACCATAGCATTTTCCAGGGGAAGAATGGTGTGCTCAAGGGGTCCCCCGTGCCCAGGATGCAGCCGTTTGTGGGGGTTGTGGGGTTTGTGGGAGGACGGGGTGAGGCCGGGCAGCAGGGAAAGTACAGAAGCGGCAGCCACGCGGCTGGGTTCTCATCACAGACCCTCCCCTCCCTACACGTGGGACCCAGGGCAGCCGACCCAACCACCTAAGCCCCTCGCCTTGGCTTCCTCCCCTTAGAATGGGGATAAGCACGGCATCTCACGGAGCTGGCGTGGGCAGCAAAGCCGCAGCAGCAGGAGCAGTGCCGAGCCCACAGGAGGGCCTGTGTAAGCGCCAGCTCTCCCGCGCCGGCCTGTCCTGCACAAACAGGGAGGAGGAAGCAGCAGGAACGGAGCCGGCCCCTGTAAAGCCCACAGGACGGCGAGCGGCGGTGCCCACGCCTCCGATACCACACGTGGCGTGGCCTCTGCGCTCGGCTGGGCCACCTGTGCTCCCTTTCAACACTTCTGTTCCCAAAGGTGTCCAACACACAAACACAACTGGGCCACCATCTTGGCGGTGGGACCCAGTTTACAGCCACGAGAGGAATCCAGCACGAACGCCAGGGTCGGAACCAGACAGAGGCCTCGGATGCAATGAGTCTGGGTTTACGGTTTACTCTGTTTGTTTTTGTTGATAAAAGTAAAGTCTTGCCCCACTGTCCGCTGCGAGGAGAGCTCCTTTTTGCATAAATGAGCTGAATCTCCTGTTTATTAACATTAAACTTGACATTTATAGCCTAAGTGCTTTCCTGGCATTAACCGATAATCCTCAGCGCGTTCCTGGGGGGGGCGCCCCGAGGGGCCCTGAGCCCGCCCTGCAGCGGGCAGCACCCCCCGGCTTTCTGCACCCCTTCTGCCGACCCCAGACAGAGGGGGAGAGGGGGCGACTAAACGAGGGTGGGCACAGGTGGTGGACAGGACGAGCCTGACCCACAGCTGGGCCCAGGTGGTGTGGGGGGCTGGCTGGTCTCCGCGGTGCACGGGAGCGGCCCCGCCCAAGAGTGAGGGATGGACCCCCGGGGAGCATCCCTTCCCCGCCTGGTGAAGGAAACGGGCCCTAAGTGCTTCCATCGGCATCCACACCACATCCTGGGCCGGTGGTGACGGGAAGAGGGCAGGACTCACCTTCTGCAAGGCAGCCTGGGCGCCGAGGCCCCCTCACGATGTGATTGATGAGGCCGCGTGAAAGGCATCTGGGAGCAAAAGCCCAGCTGTGATGGGAGACGGGCAGCCGGGCTCCGAAATAGGAAAGGGGACCCTGGCAAAGAGCAGCCGGCAGGTCAGGGCTGGGCTGCCCCTCTCAGAGCTCCAGAGACCACCCTCCTCCTCGCCGGGCTGCTCCTTAGTCAAGAGGCTCTGGGACTTCACCAGGACTCAGGCCCACAGTCCTGGACGGTTTGGGCCTTAAATGTAAGTAAACTGAAAATTACTCTCTCTCTCCATTACGTAGACCTAGTCATTTTCTGCTTATTTTTACTGTCTTCATAAAATCTCAACTTGAAAGGCTCCTCCAGGTCCTGTTATAAAGGAAAGTCTGGATGGAGTGAAACCCACTGACCATGGCAGTGAGGGGCTCAGCGCCCACCTGGCAAACCTGACACACGGTGCCCACGTGAGCGTGGCTCGAGCAGAAGTTCTGACCACGCCGGGCACGGCATCGGGGCCCCTGGTCTGCGCCAGGCGCCAGGTGGCCGTACTCATGTCTGGTCCTTCATTCAGCCTCCGCCCAATCACACGAGGCCACCTTGCTATCCCCACGTTTCCGGCTGTGGTTCTCACCCAGGGGGCATCACCTCTTTCCTCCGTTCAGTTTCTCAGTAACTTCCTCCCAAAGCCTCTGCAGGCATCTCTGTCCTGGATCCCATCCCTGTTCCAGGGTCAGTCTGGTCAGAGAAGCAAGGTCACCGCACAACAAAGAGCCCAAAGCCAATGACCAAGGGCCAAGTAAACTACGCGGAAACGTATGGCACCTGCCTTGTCAGCAAGCACTCACGCAGCGACGCGCTCCCTCATCCTTCTTAGGTGCCCACACAGCACCTACCAAGACAGAGGGCCTCACCTACCCGAAGGTGCAAAAAACAAAACACCAAACCACTGAGGAGACCAAAGACCCAAACACTGGGGCCACCTCTCCCACAACAAGCTCTGTGATCCTGGATGAGACATGTACCCTCCGAGCTTCAGTTCTTTTCTACTGAATTAAGAATAATAGTTTTAAAAATTAAGAAGAATAGAATGATAGCACTTTCCAAGCTTTCTGCACAGGGTTGTTTTGAAGGTCAAATGAAAGCATGCACATGAAAGCACTCTGGAATTATGTCAAGCAACTGGACGGGTCAAATGTTCCGGCCCCCATTTACAGATGAGGACACTGAGGCAGCCGAAGGACTGGGACCAAAGCACAGGTCTCTCCACCACGTGGTGCTGCTTCTCTAGGCACCAGGAGCCCTTAGGAAGGGGAAGTCCAGTTGGGCCTCAGTGATCCGGGAAGGTTCTGGTGCAGCGGTCACACCCCAGAGGCCAGCGGGCCAGTGCAATCCACAGATGTGTTTTATTTGGCTGACATAGTTTAAAAAAATTTTTGAGCCAACATTTAAGAAGCAGCAGGTTTTACTTAAAATCCAGATTTCCTGGCTTAAAAGATCAGAAGGGCTCATAACGCTAGGTAGACACCCCTCGCGGTGACAATCTGTTGTCGCTGCCCCTTTGGGGACATGTGCTCTTGAGTCTGTCACAGACCCCGGCCCCTCTGCTTCTCCCACACGGAGGCCAGGTGTCAGCAGCTGTTAAGCCTATTCCTGCATCGCCGCTCTCACACGAGGACGGGAATGAGCTCATTGCTGCGGGCAAGGGACCCCACCCCTCCTGCACATGCCCGCTTCACCTGTGCACCTTTTCTTGTCTAGCTCCTGGAGGCACTTGATTTTGTGACCTCTGAGCTGCGAACAAAGAGACTCCCAGGAGGTCGGGCGTCAGGACTGCAGCAAGAGCTAAGTGGGGCTGGGGAACCCGCCGGGGAGTCACTAGAGGGAGGGGTGTGCGACGAGGGCAGGCAGCTGCCTGACGGGGGAGAAGCTGGGCTCCAGGATGAGGCTGCGGGATGGAGGCAGGACCTCGAGTGAGGGGGGGGACTCGGGGACAGGGGGCCGGGCACGGTGACAACCCCTCAGGGTCGAGAGAAACGGAGGTGCTGATGGCTGAGGACCAAACTCATGCATCCAGTAACGTTTTATTGAGCACCACTGTGTCCCAGGCACGGAGACACAACAGGGATAAACCAAGACGCGATGTCCCTGCTTACACAGCGCCCACAGCCGGGCGGGGAGGGACCGCACCTCAACCCCGTAATGTTTCTGCCCATTAGCCCAGAGCCCTGGATCAGTGTTTCCCAGCAAGGGCAGACAGACAAATGGCCCAGTCGGTGGGTTTCCCCCCCGAGGGCTGCTGAGCAGCAAGGGGGGAGGTAAGGGTTAGGGTTAAAAACTATTCACCTGACACCGCTCAGCCCCTGAAAGCACAGAGCAACTCAAAACCCCACTCATTAATCTTCCCAGACATTGGACGAACTTGAGAATTACAGCTCAGACAGCGGTCCTGTCGTGCCTTTAACCTGTCTTTCCAGGTTTCTCACGCTGTGTGACTGATCACACGTACATTCCCCCCACACGAGCTCTATTCTGCCCTCACACGCACACACCACACGCAGGCACACACATGTGCACAAACAACACATAGAGATGTGCACACACGTGCACACACACAGAGATGGGCACACTTTCACGCACACACACTCAGACACCCCTCCCTACCGTTTAGCTTTTCCAGAGGGTCACCTTGCCAGCAAGACATCTTAGGTATGGGAGGCTCCACGTTTGGGAAAAGGGGGAAACACACAAGCACACTCATGGCCCTCGTGGCAATTCTCTCTGCTCTACTGACGGAGGAGACAGAAAAAGTGATTACTGGGGCTCAGGAGGCAACATGCCGGAGTGTTTCCAGGTAACGGCGGAGGCGTGATGACAGCCCTCTTCCCCTGGACGGGGGCCAAGGACCCGCAGAGAGGAGGGACGTTCGTGGGATCTCTGCCCGTAAGTACGAACCACTCGTGGTGTTCTCGTGGGTTCTTTTCTGGCCCAACACTCCGCACCTGTTTCGCTCACCAGCCCCTGGCAACCACTGCAGAGCTGGAAGGGCCAGTGGGGAAGGGTCAGTGGGTGCAAGCTGAGGGCTGGGGGAAGGGACACGGGCAGGGGCAGCGAGGGCATCACACGCTAGCACTCGCCATGAATCTCCACCAGGTACCTGGCACTGGGCTGGCCACCAGGGCCCCAGGGGTGCCACATGGCGGGCAGGGCAGAACAGCTCAGGGGGCAGCCTGATGGAGGAGGGGCAGGGGGGACACGGCCTGGAGGGGGAGGGGGTGGACGGAAGATGAGGAGGGGGACGTCCTGCAGACGAAGGAAGTGACGTGGAGGAAAGGCTGGAGCGGCACACACCGGAGCGCTGCTCCCAGTGGGAGGAGTTGCATGTGCACGTGCGCGCGCACGCGCATGTGTGTGTGTGTGTGTGTGCACTGGGGTGATGATGGGCAAGGAAGACACAAAGGAACCGTGTGGCACAATGGAAAGATCTGGGATCACGTGGATTTGGACTCCAGCTCCCTCATGACCCTGGCAAGTTACTGCTTCCAGGCTTCCGTGTTCTCGTTAAAAAGGAGGGTCAGGAGATCCACGCCAGCCAGGCCTGTGCCCTCGGCCGCTGCACCTGGCAGGTGAGGCTGCTCGACCCACTTGCAAGTCCGAGACAAAGCTGCTGGGAATCTTCGGGGAAACGCCGCTCCCCGTCCCGCCCGCCACCTCCTCTGTGCGGACGGACTCCACAGAGGCTGGCGTGTGGTCTCCGTCTAGCATCATCGAAGGAACACTGGACATGCCCTCAAGGGTACGTCCATTTGGCTCAGGACACACCCTTCCCACAACCTTGCTGAAACCAAACATAATCCCCGGGGGGGACCCCCCATTGGCCAAAATGCCCACTAAGATGCTGGGATGAGGGGACGCTCACCATGGAAACGGGCATTCTCACCATGGGCAGCAGCCGGGAGGGGAATTTCAGGGCAGGAGCCGCTGACCGAGGCAGGCAGCCCGGTAAGCAGTACAGAGCGGGCGGCTCTGGGCTGTCAGGGGCCGGGGCTGGCGGGGGCGGTGGTTAGGAATATGGCCAGAAGGGGGTGGAAGGGGAGGACGGGGGGCCAGCATGGCCCACTTGACCATCCGCGAAGGACCAGACGTGGGCGGGGAAGGCCTCGCATTCCTCCAACCAACATCTATCAGCATCACCACGAGGAAGGTCAGTTCCACGTGCTGGGGGTCGGGGGAGGGAGACGGTCCCCGCTGACGCCAGCTCCAAGGCCTCACAAACGCCGTGCCCTTCAGGAGTCACCCCAGCCCACTAGGGCCACACCTGAGTGTCCAGGATGCATGCGCCAGCCCTGCCTTGTGTTCCCAGCCCAGGTCAATAGTTTTTGATGGATTTTGCCTGTTTCAGTAAAGCTGCAGATATATCCTCACACAGGATGGACCCCACCCGAAGATTTCCAAAATTCAGTGCAAATTTTTCTCTAACTTCTTACAACAGCACGGATTTCAAGACTTTTTTTTTCAGTGGAAGAAAATCTCCACCCCACCCACCTTTGACTCCAGGGAGGGGCCCCAGCAGCAGCAGCCTCACTGCTCCTTTGAGGAGCAGACCCAGCAGGGGCCAGGAGTTAGCATCCCAGGCTGTTTGCACTGGGGTGACAATGCTTTAACAATTCAGCGGCAACAGTACTTCCCAACGGATCCAGCAATTTAGCGCTCTCCGTGGATGCATACAGGTCTGTGAGTAATAGAGCGGTTCGAAAGAAACGTGTCCAATTCTTCACAGATCACTTTTCAAAACATTTTAATTTTAACTTGATCTCACTTTCCACTTTTCCGAGGACCCTCTGGTGCGAGTCTTCTACTTGGTGCAGTCATTGCGCAGCCGGGTCCCCCGTCCCCCGTCTGGACGCTGTCAGGCTCACCGCCCCCCAAGGATGCCCGGTGGCTGCATCCAGAGCAACAGATGGGGCACAGGGCTGAGGCTCGGCCAGCGGTGGAGACGGCCCCGGAGGGAGTGAACCAGGCTTTCTGAGAACCTGTCCTGGTGGCTCCACTACGATGGGAAACGAGGTGGGGTGTGCCGGAGGCAGAGTGGGCAGCCGGCGGGAGAGAAGGCGGGCGGTCAGAGACAGAGAGGGGAACTCAGACAGACAACGGGGCGACGTCTCCCACCTGTTAGGGACAGGGCTTCCCAGGGAGGAGGTGAGAGCGACCCTGGGACAGACGCGGCCTCTGTGACCTCAGAGAACGGGCAGCCGGCCCCCGAGGGCCACGTGGGACCTCTGCCCGACGGATCCCCCCTCCCCGCACCCAGCTGTGGTCTCCCCAATCGGGAGCCCCTCCAGGATGAATGGGGTATGGGGCATGCATGTGCAGTGTCACCCTGGAGATGGGTCTCCCCCACCCCAGAGGCCAGAGGTCCCTGGCGGATGGAACCAAGCTGGGCACTCTGGAGGCAACTCCCCCAGACAGCGCTACCCTTTCCTGTTCTCACCGCGCCATGTCCATCCTGCCTGGCTCGGCCGCCCCTGCTCCCGCCCCGCTGACTTTTCCCACCAGGCGCTGTAACACAACTGGAAGCAGCAACAGTAACCTGTAGACTATACTGAGCACTCTGGGACGCGTCACTCCATGCTGGCCTCCTAGCACAAGCATCCTCACCGTCAGGTCCAGGGGGTTCTGCACTTGATCAAAGATGCTGAGAGAGCTGAGGTCCCAAGCTGGTCAAAACAAGAGACTCTGCCCCCAAAGCAGGGTTAGAGCCTCACAGCCGCTGTGGATCATCAAATCCCGCACTGCAGCCACTGCCAGGGAGACTTCCCCTAACGTCACCTCTTCTCTGCGTCCTACAAGTACAGCCTCCATACTCTGCTTCTCAAGGACGATGAGGCCGGGCAAGGACGCCCTTTGGACACAGTGACCTTCCGCCCAAAGGACCAAGTAACCCAGACCCCGCCTCTCTCTGAGATCAGCCAATCCTCCTTCTCCTCCAGAGCACATCCTGGATCCACTCCAAGGTTGCTCGGCATTCACTTGACCTTCAAGGTCCCATCAGAGCTACCCGTTGAATCTGACTCACAAAGGACTCAGACTGACGGATCCTCTTCCAATTTTCCTATGACCTTCAGTGTGATTTGGGTGCAACCCCTCCCCATTTCCCAAACTTTCACCCTTCACCACTTGACAGCCAGAGAACGGATTATGAGAAACTTCTGGGTCTGCAGCCCCAAATCCCATTCAAGGCAAGGGCGGGGAGACACACTGTTTGGCCATTCTCTGCTGCTTTCTAAATTCAGGAAAGGTTTATCTTTGGTCCAGCACCCTTATTTCTGTGGGAAGGTCATGTCAAAATCCACCAGTTACCTGGTTACTCCTTCGCAGGAACTACTTTTTGGTGTATCTACTCATCATGCTTACTGTCTATACTGGGGACCCTGGGGGGAAAATGCTTCTCTGACATCAGAGTTTCCCAGTGTCACGTGCAGGAGCCTTGCTCCCAAACCTGGTTCTGTCAGCTTTCAGGATGAGGATTGAACAAAGAGCCTCTGGAAGCAGCAGCATCGTCTGGCTTCTGAATAAACCTCCATGAAATAACACGAGGATAGGAGCAGACGTCAAAACTGCGTTTATTAATGTGAGGTTTTCAGTATTAAAACCAGCCATTGTCACTTTTTTTTTTTTTTTTTTTTTTTTTTGGCGGTACGCGGGCCTCTCACTGTTGTGGCCTCTCCCGTTGCGGAGCACAGGCTCCGGACGCGCAGGCTCAGCGGCCATGGCTCACGGGCCCAGCCGCTCCACGGCATGTGGGATCTTCCCGGACCGGGGCACGAACCCGCGTCCCCTGCATCGGCAGGCGGACTCTCAACCACTGTGCCACCAGGGAAGCCCCACTGTCACTTTTATACCAGTGCAAGTGATTCTGGCGTCAGTGCGTCTGAGCAGAGTTTGGGAGGGCAGAGGGAAGAGTGTAGGTCTTAATTCAGACTGACAGCAAACTTGTTCATGAACGTTCTCTCCAAGATGCTCTTTCCTGAAGCTTTGCATAGTGGTAAGAACAGTGCTGTTAGCTAACGCTGGCTTCTCGAAGCTTAGGCATAAAATGAAGAGCAAGGTGAGTGAGATTAAAATCATCGTCTGTACCCAGTTCTTCCTCAGGTCACACCTTGGTCAAGCAGCATCACTGAAAATGAGATTCCACAGGAGACAACAAGGCCCATCTTTCCTTCCCAGTTGGAAATGTCTCAGAAGAGGTCAGCCAGTGACCACTGGGCACCACCTGCTGAAGCGTGTCCGTACCTGAGAGGAGTCTTGTGGCCAAGCTGGGGCTGCTGAGTCCACTGCCTTCTTCCTACCCAACAATGATCACCAGAACCAGCACTTAGGATCCACTGGGCCATTTCGGTTTCTTTTATCTCAGCCCTATCCAACTTTAGGTCATCTCCTGGGTCTCGGTGGGGGGGGGGACAGGACAGAGTGCTTCTCCGATGACGTCATCCAAACGGGAAGGACAAAGTGGACCCACACCATCGTCCCCTGAGTGGTGGGGGTGTGGGGAGGGCAGGACGGGCAAAGGGGAAGGGGACACTGCTCCGAGTGACAGAAGGTAGCTTTGGGCCTTAACTTATAAAATAAACCCCTGATCCAGAAAGCCACGCTTTCACCGGTTCCACACACTGGGATCAAGATTCCCCTCGAGGCCACCATATGGGGGGCTGGTCTGCCGGCCCCTCACTACTGGATCTGCCATACGCCCCACACCACCAGCAAGCAGACAAACCAAAATATGGACACGTTAAAACAGCAAGACTCGGAGGTGGGGATCCACCAAAACTCAAACCAGAAGAACAAGAGTACCGCAAAGCATTGCAGCGTTCTCATGGCGCTGGACATTTAGGAAACACATGGAAGCTAATGTCAAGATTCCAGGGAGGGGAGCAGCTTCTGAGTGTCTGCCGTCTTCAGAGTGACGGGGAGGCCCCTTCTGTAGGGGCGAAGATCCCGCCGCCCAGCGTGGGCAGGGCGCCATGTCCCCCCATCTCCCAGGAGAGCAGCCTGGGTCACCTCAACGATCAGCTCTGCTCAGGCTGCTGCTGGGCACACTCGCAAAGCCAAGGATGTGGTTGCCATGGTGACTCTGCTTTTGTGATGGAATCCGGCTGAGTGTGTGATTCCCTTGTACACTGCTAGGGTGTGGCTGGGAGAACTGCACATGAAGGTGACTCAGAAAAAAATGAGGACTGAAACTAGCCCAGAAGTGCTGGGTTGAGCCCAAGAACAAGAGAAAGACCCTGGGCTGAGACACGGAAAAGGAGGATACACTCTATTTTCCATTAAGGGCTAAGAAAACTAGTTTTTAAATAAAACTTGATTACTCCCTATACTTCGGTCCTTTGCTTTTCCAGTAGATCACTTGTTAAATTAGGGTTGGTGCTACCCTATTGCTGAAAGCGCCTCTACTTAAACGCCAGGTTTCTACCACAGCTACCTAAGTACAACCTGACGGCGAGTGCCAGACGCGATGGTCTAGGCCTCACCTCCTCCACGTGTGGACCACGGGTCAGCCCACACGGACAGGTGTCCCCTGGGAACTTGCCAGAAATGAGAGTCTCAGGGCCCACCCCTGACCCACTGCACCAGAATCGACCTTTTACCAAGATCCTCGATGATGCACATGCAAATTCAGGTTTGAGAGGCGCCGTCCTGAGGGACAAGGAATTTGCCTTCCCTGAAAACCGTGGGGCTGGGATAGAAGGGGGCCCACACGGCCGGCAAGCGCCTTTGCTCAGCAGACCAAGTGCCTGGGCTCGAACCCGCGCTGCAGGAGCAGATTTACGAACCTCTCAATACCTCCGAGTTCTCATCTGTAAGACGGGATAACAGCAATGCCAACCTCGTGGGTCCTGTGAGCCCCGAGTGAGTAAATATATGTAAGGCACTCAGCATCGTGCCAGTCCCGTAGTGAGCCCAGCACACGGTCAGTGAGCAGACAGACAGGAGGATGCACGTGAACCAGACCTGCAGAACAGAGCCGGAAGTGGCTTCTGCATGTGCTGTGCACCCGACCACCACCCTCCAGCCTGACAGAGACACAGTCCTGTGTTCACAGCTCCTTCCTCTGCCCTCACCTCCACCTGACGTGACCCTGCTTTGTACCCTACGCCCAAGGAGCCGTGCAGATAGCCTCAGAAGAGTTGGGTGCTTCAGCAGGTCACAGCCCTAAGTAAGCCCCAGTCACCATGCAGGAGCATCGTATAGACAGCACAGGGAGACCCCAGTGACTGCACCATCTCCTATTCTCCCACCAGAAAAGAAAGTTTCAAAATAAGCCAGCAATCTACAAATATCTAACCCATGATTTTCTGGGTGAAACAGTTAGTCCTGAGTTGCCCCAGCCCCTGGCATCCTCCCCCTGCAGTGTCAGGTTGGTGCAGTGCCTGGCCGCCAAGCTGGGTGCAAAGGGGAGAAACCCCGCTGGATGCAGGCCAAGTGGCTTTCCTGCCTCGGTAGCTCCAGACGTGAGCTCGTCGTCCTGGTAGAGCAACTGAGTTAATTAGGAATTTCTGCGGAATCAGTAGGGAAAAGCGGAAAATAAGAACACGAGAACGGCTGCCCTGTGCCGCGAACGGCAACTCTTCTTCCTGTCTTCCCTCGGGACCCGGCTGGAGGGGGCAAGCACCCAGGTCCAGTGTGGAGATGCAGGAACGATGCTGCCATGATCCTCCCCCAGGAGAGAGGGGAGCCGGCCCCAATCCCACGAGGACGATGGGTCCACGGCGAGGGCCACCAAGAAGCCACCTGCACAAGGACTTCAGCCCCGGCGGGGTGTCGGGGCGTCCAGGCTTCCCGCCCACAATCTCCCGTCCCTGCCTCCTGGGAGGGATCTTCCTCCGGCTCTCGCCAAGCTACACTCTCTGTCACTTTTAATTGAAAGAGTTAAGCTATGTAGGTCAGCTCATTTAAAATTCTCAAGGGCAGACCACTGCACCCACACGGGATGGGGCATACAAAGCTGTTCTCCAAACTGGATTTTGTGCATTAAAAAACGCACACACACACGGAGAACATTTCTGGGAAAAGCACCAAACAAAAACGGAGATGGGCCCTAAGATGCACCAGGCCCTGGTCACCTGCCAGGCTGGAGGCTGGAGGATGGGCCTGGTGGACGGCTCCAGGGCTGAGGAGCGTCTACCTGGCTGTCCGTCTTTGGCACGCCTGGCAGATGTTCTCAGATGCCTGGATCCCACGTTACTTCCCGAGGCAGACGCAGGTGACCCCTGGTGCCTTCCCGCTTCCAACCTGAGTGCGCAGCAATCAACCTGCCACAGCCCGAGGCGCCCCTCCTCCCGAGGACAGGCAGCAAGCCGGCCGTCGCGTGTACACTTTGCATTTGTTCAGGGACACGTTAGACTTGTAATCAGTAGGTGCCAGCGGGGATCAACGGGAAGGGGGACAGGCCTCAGTGTGAGTTGTCAGCATCCCCCAGCTCTCCCCAAAGTAAAGAGACCCACAGACGCTTCCAGACAACTGACTTGTTGGAAAGGGTTGCGTTGTCCAACCAGCAGAATCCTAGCTGTGAGGACACGTTTCTGGGCTGTGACAGGGATTCTTGGTCCACTTAGGTTCAAAAAGTTCGAGGAAATAGTAATAGTGACCAGTCAACATAGGAAGCACCGGAAGAAGGCCAGACTGTATGAAACCAGACGGGAAATTTAAGAGGTGGGAGTGAGGATAACACACATCCAAGTGACCCAACCCTGATCACTGATCGTCAGTCTCCCTCAGTCTGAACGCAGATCCAACCCTGATCACTGATCGTCAGTCTCCCTCAATCTGAATCCAGATCCAACTTGATGTGTGGGTGGATTAGGGTGAAGTCAAGCAGCAGAACCTTTGAAAACACACTTCTTCTGGAAGGATCCTTCTGAGGTGTGAGAGCAGTTTCAAGAGGATGCTCCCCCAGCCCAGCCCCGTGGGAGGGAGCCCTGGAGATGAAGCCCTACTCTTGCAGTGAGCTCCGCTCCCTTCCTGTCAGCAGATGCCCTCTCACACGAGGCTTAGAGGGAGCAGTTAGACTCCAAAGGTCTTTTCGGGTCAGAGAATACACCTCCAGCTTCCTTGCATGGGGCCTAAAGGAGTCAGCCACCTACATGTCAGAACCGAGTTGCCGGCAAAGGTCTTCCCGGCGCCCGGAGGCCCTGGGCTGGGGAGCGGGCTCTGCATAGTCTCACAGCCTCTGAATCTACAATCAAAATTAACCCCACGCCCAGGCTGAATTTGCAAAGCTTTAGAATGCTGAAGAATCTGAAATGAGTTCTCCTAATTTGCAGTGACCGAAAAAGGAGTCCCGTCTTCTGGATTGAATGGAAGATACCGCGTGACAAGCTCCTCGGGTGCAGAACTTTCCCAGCACTGTAAACCCAGCACCTAACACAAGGGCTGGCACATCGTGAAAGCATACCACTGACTCATGACTTTAATTCAATAGAATTTTAAATTGCCGCCAGAGGGGTCACATAGACATAGTGATAGCTTCTTAAGGCTCCAGGGGGCAGGGTCACACAGTGTTCCTGGTCCATGACAGGAGAAGGAGCTGGCTGATTCCCCTTCACAATGCAAATGGACACACTGCTTCCTTCACGATGGATGTACGGACGTGAAAAAGCCCTGGGACAGCCATGAGCATACCTGCTACCCAGATCTTGGTTTTAAAACACCCTTCTCCAAAAAGAGGAACCAGAGCCCCTTGGAGAGGTGTTTGACTCCAGGGCTCGGGCAGGGAAACTTCAAGATGATCCTGGAGCATCTCGTGGTTCAAAAGCAAGAAAATGCTTGAAAAAGGCAGAGGCGGGGTGCTGTGGGGAGGGTAGGAGCCAATCTTGAAAGACCTCCTGACAGCCAAAGCTGGAACAACGTGGGCAAAGGAGACAAGTAACAGAGGTACTGGGTCATAACCCACAGAGCAAAATAAGCAGGATCGTGATGAAAACTGAGAGTTGAGTAAAGACAGAATTGGGGAGGAAGGGCGAGCCCCCCCAAAAAGCACCCCAGTTAACAGATGTAGAGGGAAAGGGGCCCAGAGGATGGCCATCGTGAGGTAACACCACGGTGAGAGCTGTTGCAGGTGAGACCCACAACGTGGGCTAAGTTGTGAGCAAAAATGGAGACGAACTTACAGGATGTTTGCATCATCTCAAAATACCTCCCCTAGATGATTTGTTCATTAGAAATGGGGAAATCGCAGCTTTACAGTACAGAAACAACAGACACCACCTTCACTGAGGCATGAAGGTTCACAGCACCAGTAAAAAGACACAGCGACATCATCTGTCCCAATGTAACAGGTCGTGAAGGCCAGGTGGCTTCTGGGATATTCAGAAACGATGCGTGTATCCAGGAAGCAAAAATGCATGACCGCCACCGAATCACGAGGAACAACAGACAATCCCATACCCAGGGCCATGCAGCAAGATAACGGCCAGTCCTGTTCAAGTGTCCAAGTCAGGAAAAGCAGGAAGACGGGGGGACAGGGTGCCCAGAGGCCATGCGGGGTCCCCATTAGATCCTGGGCCATAAAAAGGAGGTAGGTGGGAAAACTGGCGAAATCAAAATGAAGTCGGAGTTTAATTGTAAGAATTGTACCAACGGTTCATTTCTTAGTTTGAATCCTCGTATTACCGTGTGAGTTGCTAACCTTAGAGGGAACTGGGGGAAGGGTCTGTGGGAACTTTCTGTAGCGTTTTTCAACTTTTATGGAAGCCTAAGATTATTCTGACATAACTGTAAAAAGGAAAAAAAATCAGGCAAACTAAGCAGCGTTCACAGACATAGTTGATGTGCATTCTGTTGCGAGCTTTGATCTCGCCACGGATTGGTACCTGGTCTCCTGGCTGGGGACTGCATTTTGAGGAGCGCCGTGCTAAACGGTTTGCCATTTACCAAAGAGAGAGGAATCAAAACACCTGCAGCTCAAGCCTAGTACACGTCATTAGGTCCTGCGTCCCAGCTTCGAACCCAGCAGGTGTGTGGACGGACACTGCTCACGAAACAGGAAACCAGGAGACAGTGGTTCTGATCTCTGCTCTGATTTTAGAAACAAAATAAAAAAAGAACCCCCCAAAAACGTGTTTGTGACCTTGGGCAGATCGCCTGTCTCCGATGTCGGGTTTCTCGTAATTAACTTGGGAAAACAACATGTCCTGCCACCGCACAGGGCTGGCAGGAAGGCGAGATGTGATCAAGTGCGTGGAAGGAAAATCATCAAAGCCTGATTCAGCTGTAACCCTGGCTTAGGATTCACATATTTAAATGTTCTCCTCTTCATTGTTTTTAGAAATGAATAGCTTCAGTGAGAACTGGTTAGCAAATGCATCCATCAACTTTAGAAATGACTTCATATTTTTATGAAAACATGAAATTAAGAGCACCTACTGTGTTTAAGGATTGGCTTAGATACTATAGTGAATATAAAAATGAATTCCACACAGGTCTCAGCCTGAATGCCGGTGCAGCCTTGGGAGGGGGTGACATCCATGCCAGTAAATCACCCACATGGACACAGAAGAGAAAAAGGACGCAAGCCAGCTCCCTCCTCCCCTCGTGAGCACACAGCTCCTCTGTGCATGTGTATTTGCACCAAGTGATTTCCAAAAACACCCTCACAGAATTCCACATGATGAAGAACAAATGATTGCCAGATTGATAAAGGGGAAAGCAAGAAGGTTCCGGAGTCAGAAGCAGGTGGTAGACTAACAGCCCAGCACCTCTGAGCTATGGGTTTTGGCTGAGGTCCTTAACCTCGGTTTATTCCTCTGCAAAATGGGGATAATAACCTAACTTCCTGGCAGGATTGTCCTGAAGATTAAAGGAGTTAATACAAATCAAGTACTCAGTACTTAGCACAAAATACGTATGCACCACGTACGAGTTTGTTGTTACTTTCTTCTTGTTGTGGGGAAACGTATTCATGGCTTTGTGACTAACAGTAGGGAAAAAAAACCCCACAAATCAAAAGAGAAAATTCTGGTTTCAAAGCCCTCTTTGTTCCAGAAAAGTGTAGATCCCCTCAAGCGATCAGGAGAGAAAGAGGACAGGCCAGGTGTGTGTGGACAGGCCGGGCCGGAGGCTGCCCATGGTCGGGCGGGTGTAACGGCCTCCCCCGACCTCGTCCCCCTCAAAGCCTTCTGGACACTCAGGTGGGACTCTCAGCACCAGGTCCGCAGATCCTTCTCGGGGGATGGGTTGACGCTTGGACACGCGCCTGTCCTTTCTCTCTTCTTGGGCTCTCAGCACCCCCCACTTCGGGCACAGCCCAGGCATAATGCCACAGCGCCCGCCTGCCCTCGGCACGTCCCGTTCCCCACGCTTCTGCTGTGGCTGCACCAGTGCACGTGCATCCTGGCCCAGACCGTAACCTGGACCACAGTCTGGGCCGCAGTCTGGGCCACTCGGGCCGACCTGGCCTGGCGGAGAGGCCAGCAGCCCAGCCTCTGTGCCACCCGGGGCCGTGCTGACGTGGGACAGGGTGGAGAGATGGGACGGGGTGGCCAGAGGAGGGGACTGAAGCCACTTGCAAAGGCTCCAAGTCTGGCCTGAGCTTCCCCTTCCAGCCCCGACCCCCAGGATCCACCCCCAGGACCCGCCTCCGTCCTCAGCACGTGGCGGGTCAACGGGCTTCTCAGCGAACCCAAACGCAGACGTCACTGTGATGCTGTTTTATCAAGACGCTGGCTAAGGCAGAGCGGGGGGAGGGCCAGGACCACGTTGCTGGCTGAGGCAGGGAGAGAGGGCAGGGCAGGGGATCCGTACTGTGGATTCAGAGCTGGAGAGACCTGAGTTCAAGACCTGGGCGAGGGAGTTACCTCCTAAGCCTGTTTCCTCACCCGCAAGATCCAGATAGCGCAGCGTCTACTTTTAGAGTTATTATATGAATTCATATGTTATTAATTAATTATAATAAGTTGATAAATGCTAGTGCTTGACGCTGTGCCTGATACACAGTCGTGCTCACTAAGTGTGAGAAAGCCCGGCCTGGATATGACATGGTGGAGGGTCTCCCTTTGGAAGATGTTGGAAAGGCATCGTGGGGCCAAACAGACACAGAGCTGCTGCAGCCACCTGGGCTCTGACACCAAACGCAACCCCGGGGGTCACTTACACCTAGCCGCCGTGTCCCCGACGCCCAGAAACCCTTCCTCTGCTGCTCCCTTACCCGGACAGCAACCTGCCTCCTGGGGACACTGGACATATGACCAGAACCAGGAGCCTGGGAAGCGCCTGCATTGAGAATCACCAGATCCAAGCAGCTGTTCGACACCTGAGTTGAAAGGACTTAAACTCAGATTTTAAAAACTTACTACTGTATTTCATCAAGTTAAAGAAGTCACAGATTGAAACACATACCCATCATCTTACGAACCAGTAAGAGAGGAGAAATCGCTGCTACCCGTTCTGCAACACACCCTCTGGTGTAAAATGCATCCTGATTTTAGAGACATGAAAGTTTAGGCGGAAATGTGTGTCTCAAATCAACTAGTCAATAAAATACAGTGAATCAACCCCAAACACGAGAGGTTCCCTCTTGGGCACCTGACGGTACAAGGACCTCGGTTTCTCCTGCCTGGTCATCACTCTGTCTGTCCAAGGGCCTCGAACAGGAGAGGCCTCATGGGGTCCTCAGGAGGGAGAGACCGAGCCAGGATGGGGGGCGTCCAGGAGCACGCGTGTGACCACGTGCGAGCCCGACAGCAGGCCAGCATCACGAGCTCTGCTCTGTAGCCTCAGAAAGGTTCGCTGCCAAAAGGTGGTAAAAAGTGGAGCTGGGATTCAGATTCAGGCCGTCTGACCACAGATCCCAAGGGGTGAGTCACTGGGCTACACCGCCCACCTGGGAAACCCCTTTAGCCCCAGAGATTCCACAATCAGCACTAAAGTCTTGAAATGCTACCGTCCTTGGGAAAAACTGACACTGAAGGGCGAGAACTGTCTCTCTGGGAAGCTGGTCTTGGGGCGGGGGAGGGGAGCTGGAAGGACGTCATGGCAACCACGAAGGAGGGGAGGGAAGGGGGGGCAGTGGCTGGCTCATCACCTCCCTGCACGCACGGG
Source organism: Mesoplodon mirus (assembly GCF_964341445.2). NCBI lineage: Eukaryota > Metazoa > Chordata > Mammalia > Artiodactyla > Ziphiidae > Mesoplodon > Mesoplodon mirus. The sequence goes on along the minus strand of NC_138987.1, from coordinate 101,528,272 downwards.
CCGCGTCGGCAGGAAGTATGGCAGCGCCGTCATCAACCTCACCAATCCTCGGTCATGAGTCTTGGGTGCATTTTCAGGCCTTGGGCACGTTTAGCATCTTCCACCTGGACAGAGATCCAGATGCAGCCCAGAGACCCCCGGCTCACACAGTGTGCTCATTAGACAGGAATCTGAGCTACGCCGGTCGGTCGTTTTCAAGAGCCTTCCTAATGGCAAAAGCACACTTGAAACGCTTGCTGGAAAACATCGGGGAGGGAGTTGAGAACAGCAGGGAGATGGGAGTCAAGCTCCAGGCGTCTAATAGCTGCTCGGGACCCAAGCACGGTGAGGGGCAACCCGGGCTCCCGGCTTCAGCCGGAGTCTCCTTGGAGGAAACGATGACATTCTGTAATTATTAGCAGCAGCGGGTCAGGTTTTAACCACACTGTGCACCATGGTGACAAATAATAATACTTTAAACGTGCGACGTTGAGAGGAAATCCAGATATCTAGATGGGGCTTGAAATCTTCCTTGGAAAAGTCGTCACCGGCAGGTGTCCTCAGATACAGGTGGCTGTAGAATGCTGAAGCTCTTCCAGAGAGAAAGGCAAGTGCAGCCTAGAGACCTGGTCCCCGTGTTCAGTTTACAGTGGCCGCACGACCTTGGCCAGGTCTCCTAACCTCCGAGTCCCAGCTTCCCCACCTGTGCAAAGATGAGCGTCAGTCTCGATCATCCATCACCAGTCTCACCAATCATCAATCATCGGTCTCACCTACCTGTGAGCTAGTTTGTGGTGTCAAATGAGATCAAACCAGTGAAAGGATGCTGTAAACTGCGCAGAGAAGCACAAATAATAACTAAGTTAATTCCTTTCCTGGCAGGTTTACTATCCCTCTGAAGAAAACTCTGTGTGTGTGTGTGTGTGCATGTGCATCATCTGTTGGGGGGTGTAGCTTCCCTAAGAAGAAGCAGGGAACAAATCTGTAAGTAGCCTAGAGATCGTCACCTCCTTCTCCCAGCACTGGGGGAATGAATGGCACTCTTCTTCCTGGGGCTGACCATTCAGAGCGTTTAATTGCCAGGGAATCAGATGGACACACACTTGTGAGAGTCCCTCAGGATGATTCATACACAGATGGACCAGCAGTGGCTTCTATACAGTGGCCTTGCTCCCCGGGACTCCATCCACACCCAGCTTGGCTTCCATCTCATTCTCACGAAGGCCCACGATGCACTGTGCTCAGGACGGGGTGGCGGCCGCCTGCTCCCCGGAGCACCCCGTACACGGCGGGCGTGCCTCCTTTCAGGGTCAGGGACTTCGTGTGTGTCTGAGTTGCAGTGGGAGAGAAGAGACACTGACAGGAGCCTAAATACCAGAATCCCAAGCAAAGCTCCCCAGAAGCCCGTGCCCCCCACTCCGGGGCCTCCTCCCTGCGTGGGTCCCAGATGCTTGGCAATTTCATTTACAGAAAACAAGGTTCCTGTAGGACTTAGTCCCAGATAGGTGAGAACGACCCAATCATTTATCTGTATTTTTGACACACGCTCCATCTTGATGACCAGACTTCTTTCCATGTCAGTTCTTGTTGATTATTTTTGCTGCTGTTCCGTGTGTCACATAACAGGAGATAACTTCTGAGCAGCTGCTCCCCTTAGCTGCTGAGTTTCTGCCTCTTTGAGAAGATGTTAGAATATCATCTCGCAGGCAGGGCAGGGCTCTAGTCTTTGTAATTCTCTTTGTGCCACCACACTACGTAAGTGCTGAATAAATGCTTTTTTAATGGTGCAGCAGCTGAAAGGGCTCCACACGTTATCGTATTCAGACTGCAGATATCTTGGCAAAGTGAGCAGTGGCTCCCAGATGGAGAAACAGAAAAGCAGAGAGGTGAGGGGACTTGCACGCGAACAGAAAGCAAATCGGAGACGGAGGCTCGACAGCCCTCTCCGTCCTCAGTTTGGAGAGATACTACTTATTCACTCGTTCTAAAAAGCCACAACCTTCAACACCCACGTTCTCTGGGCCTGCACATCTTGGGTGTGACAAACAGCACCTTGCCATTGTGTTGGAAAGAAAACAGCCCTCGGGCTGCTTCACGTACGTATTGTCTCTTCCGGCCAAACATCAGAAAGCCAGCTTGTAAGCAAATATTACCTTTTCATCCCCCCGAGACAGCACGGCTGCACAGCGGTGCTTACAGAAGACCACCCTCTCTGAGGCCCAAGGTCTTTGTGATTGAATCATCTCCAACACTGACCTGCTCGCTCAGGGGAGCCAAGCTGTCTTTCCTTCTTCAGGAGATGATGGCAAACTGTGTTACTAGCCAAGGTCCCACAGGGAGCCAACGAAAGATCCTGAGCTACAAACCACCTTTCACACCAGACTGCGGACCAGCTGCTCACCTTTCCTTAATATTAAAATACGGTGTAGCTGACCATCCTCGTTCCCGGCAGGAGGAGTCAGGCACAGCAGGTGGCTGGGGAGTTAGGGCTCCTGTGGGCGGGAGGATGGGGACGGTAGCACATCCTGCTTTACACTGGAGCCCGAGAGTGCTTGGATGCCCAGCCAGGTTGGTCAGAGGTGCCGCAGAGAGTTCTAATATAAAGACTGTGACCCCAAAATAGGGCTGCCATATGACCCAGCAATCCCACTCCTGGGCATACATCCTGAGGAGACCATAATTCGAAAAGGTACATGCAGCCCAATATTCACTGCAGCACTATTTACAATAGCCAAGACATGGAAGCAACCTAAACGTTCATCGACAGAGAAATGGATAAAGAAGATGTGGTGTATATATAATGGACTAGTACTGAGTATGGCTAGTACTCAGCCATAAAAAAGAAGAAAATAATGCCATTTGCAGCAACATGGATGGAAGTAGAGATTGTCACACTCTCTACTGTGAAGTAAGTCAGACAAAGACTAATATCATATGATATCACTTACATGTAGAATCTAAAAAAAAAAAAAAAGGTACAAAACAGAAAAACACTCACAGATGTAGAAAACAAACTTATGGTTACCAAGGGGGAAAGGGGGGGGATAAATTTGGAGATTGGGATGGACACATACACGCTACTATACATAAAATAGGTAACTAATAAGGACCTACTGTCCAGCACAGGGAACTCTACTCAATAGTCTGTAATGGCCTAAATGGGAAAAGAATCTAAAAAAGAGTGGATATATGTACATGTATAACTGATTCACTTTGCTGTACACCTGAAACTAACACAACATTTTAAATCAACTAGACTCCAACAACAAAAAAATTTTTAAGTGTATCCTTATAAAAAACAAACAAACGACTGTGACCCGTTCATGTACAGGTGATCAGAGGGGACGTCAGGGATCACACGTGCTCATCGTGGTCTCCTGAGACCAGCCACGTTCATTACAGTAAAAACCCCATTTCCGAGTTCTCAGTGGTGAACGTCTTTGAGAAGTGGAATTACGAAAAGAAACAAACCAGGGCCACAGGGTCCAGGGCCAGAATCAGCCTGCAGCAGTGGGTTCGGTGTACCATCCAAAGGGCAGCGTCAGCTGGGAGCGAATCCTCACCATCTCTGTGTGTCACATCCCCACCCTTCTTTAAGGCCCACTTCGAGTGTTCCATTCAACTTGCTCTTCTCTTGATTTCTCCACACAGAGGTCTTCTCTCCCTTCTTTAAACTCCCAAAGGATGTGATGTGTCCATGTATTACGAGATGCATCATAACCCAGCCAGGGTTGTACTTACATATTGTTGTTTAGTTGATAATTATTTATTGAGTTCTTGCTATAGACTGTAAACTCTTTTTTTCTTTTTTCAGTACGTGGGCCTCTCACTGCTGTGGCCTCTCCCGTTGCGGAGCATAGGCTCCGGACGCGCAGGTTCAGCAGCCATGGCTCATGGGCCCAGCCGCTCCGCGGCATGTGGGATCTTCCCGGACCGGGACACGAACCCGCGTCCCCTGCATCGGCAGGCAGACTCTCAACCACTGCGCCACCAGGGAAGCCCCCTTTTTTTTTTTGCTGTAAACTCTTAAAAGTAATAATACATGTACGTTTCTTGAGGCGTGGAACCACAGTTTATTCATTTTTGTCCCTGAGCCGCCCCTAGTACAGAACAGGCCTGTGTTAATGTATATGTGGGGTAGAACTGACTTCAAAACCATCACTAGTGCTGGAAAAACAACTCAGGAAGAGGTGTTCAGAGCATAAAACTTAGAGCAGAGAGACCTGGGTTCAAGCCCCAGGTTAGTAATTCTGCAGGTTTGTGACCTTGGGCAGGTTACGTGGCCTCAGCTTCCTTCTCTATGAAATGGGGGCAGCGACACTTACCTCCGGGGTCAACGCGAGATCAAGGGAGACGATGCCTGTGGAACGCTTGCAGGGCTCATAGGGCCGAGTAAATGCCCATTAACAGCAGCTGTGGTCACTGTCCTGATCCTTCCTGTGCATCCTACCCACAGGCGGAAGGGGCATCGGCGACCGTTACCCCAGAAGGCACTGCTCTACCACGCACAAGCCAGCAGCCCCTGGCACTCGTTCACACGGCAAGGTCGGGGTCTCCTTGCAGGGTCGGAAGGCACTGCTGGGCAGCCCCTCTCGCTAGCAGTTACCCTGTGGTCCCTGGTGTGAGCTGTATTTTCACACCTCGGTGGGGCTGGGAGTCCCCAGAAACACACCTCAGGAGAGATGACTGGTCAGGCTTGGACGCCTCACCTCCCTTTTCCCAGAAATGCCAGCTTAAAGCAGGGGCTTCAATCCTTACGCTCTAGCCCCGGACCTGTTCTCTAATGCACTTCTCTTTGGAGGGTAACTCTTCATTAAGAAGTCCTGACATGGACACCACCTGCCAGGACACCCTGGCGCCTGAATAGCCAGGCAGGGTGTGTCCCTGGCCTGAGTCACCTGAGACTTTAAAAATCAAGGGCCTGTTAGCTGATTACCCAGGTTCCTGTGCATGTCCATCCTGGGACTAAGGATGTGACATTTCACATCCCAGCGTCCGGGGCCCATAAAAAGCAAGTGCTTCCTGTAAGTGGACAGGCAGTGCATGTCTCCTTCACCCTGGTTCTGGCTGGGACCTCCCTCCACTCAACCCCATGCAGGTTCACTTCCAACAGGTTCATGTGACAGATCAGCTGAGCGATGTGTCAAAGGGTCTGGCGCGGCTGCTGTGGGGCTGGCATCTCATACAGCCTCCCAGGGACCAGGGAGCGGTCCTCGCGTGACAGCCACTCAGGACCAGCTGGTGGTACCCACGTTCAGGTTGTTCGTTTTTCTCTGAGTTTGGGCTCAAAATTGGGCTGACCCAACTCGTGGTCAGAGTGTGGTCCCTGTTGGGTGAGATGCACGCCCCACGAGCGACCCGCCCAGATACACCTGTGCCCGTGGCTGAGTCTGTGTGTGAGGACCCCAGCCCCAGAATATCAATCCTCACGTTGCGTTTTGCTCCTGTACAGTATTTCCTCATTCCCCATCATTCAATCCTCAGGACTCCATGAAAAGGTTACTACTGTTTCCATTATCCCCATCCTTCACTCCCATCTCAGAACTGAAGAAGCCCAGGATCCGTGTAGCAGAGCCTGAGTGTAAGGTCCGAGACCCAAAGCCAGGAAACGGCGGAGTGAGGACTCTAACTCCAGTCCCCCCGACTCAAATCCAAGGCTTTTCTCAGCATTTCTGAACACAAATGCTGCCTTGTGTAAGGCTGGTATGTAGAAGGGCCATTAGCTCAACGATTTATTCTCTGTTCCAATTTGCACTCAGCACAGGGAAACCACCCATCACTAGGTTTTAAAAATAACACTTTTTTTGTACTTTTGGTTTCAAAATGTTTATCGCAAAAATTTTGGAAGAATCACAAATATTGGGAGAATGTAATAAATAATTAGTCTTTCATTCCCTAAAATGGCTCATTTTTACCACTTTAACATATGCCCTTACCAGCACAGAGTATATTCTGTCTAGACCTACATGAGATGTACATCGAGCTTATGTTTTGTGAAATTGGGATCGTATTAGATAACCTTCCACAATCTATTCTTCCCTTAGCTATGCCATTCCCATCTCTCCGTGCTGTCAACTGTCCTCCCAGGCCATCGCCTGAAGGATGCTCTCTCACGTGGGCACCTCCCACCTGATTCCACCAGCCAGGCCCCCAGAGACTGAAGAAGAGAGCAGGGAATTATATCAACTTTGACTCTATTATGAGTAAAATTACAACGAGATACTTGTAAATAGTCTTCGTGTGTATTTCTGAGTATTTCCATAGGATGGATTCTTGGACCAAAAGGAATGAACATTAAGGCTCTTGAACACCTTCCCAAACCACCCTCCAAAGTGAGTGACCATTCACATGGCCTGGGGCTCGGTCGGCCTTGTCCATCTGTCTCACCTCCACTGTGGTCCCTGGTCCCAGCCTCCATCTCCCCTATCTGACTGGCCTCCCCACTGGTCCCCCACCCCCACCCAAGTCCATTTTCTAATCCACAGGCAGAATGATCTTTCCAAATAAAACCATGTCACCCTCCTACAAGTCCTGATCTGGCCCCTGCCCACCCTCTAACCTCCTCACCGGCCCCCCTCCCGGCACTCGCTGTGTGCCCGCCCTGCTCCTCTGTCTCTGACACACACCAAGCTTGGCCTGCCTCAGGGCCTTTGTACATGCCGTTCCCGCCCCCCACTCCCAAGGCTCTTACTCTCTCTTTGCAAGCCCAGCTCCTTCCTGCTATCCAGGTCCCAGAGGGGTCCTCCCTGGCCACCAGCTTAACGTAGCTCCCCACCTGCGGTCATGCTGCCCCATTGCTTTGCTTCTCTTAGATTCCTTTCCATGGCACAGACCATAATGTGATGATCTCTTATCTACTGACTTGCCTGCTTGTACATTTTCTGCCTCCCCCCTCCCCCCACACACAGAGGACATAAACTCCTGCTCACACTGCACCCCTGGTGCCCATCAGAGGCGAGGCCTGGCACGGGGCTGTCCTCAGTCAACACTTGAGTCCATGAACGCCCAGAAAGGAACTGCAGTGCTGCCGTGACCAAGCATGAGACGTGTAGCATGAGCTACATCTCATGTCAAATATCACCCGCTGCCTTCCAGAAACCAGGGAAAAGACAAGAGGCACCTCAACCACAGCCAGTCAAGACCAGCGGGAACAGCAGACCCAGGGCTCAGGCTGCGAGCCTGCCTGCCTCGGACGGATCCTTTCATGCTGCGAAACACAAAAGCTGGTCCATTAGAAAGTCACTTCAACACAAAAAGAGAACTTTACCCTCAGAAGTTACCACGTAGAGGAAAACGCCTGAGCGTGTGTCATCATGTGCTTCCATGTTAGAGGGGTTTAAATTGTCTAGTCCAGTAAGACCTGGATGGGGCAGTACAGCTGTTTTTCAGAAGTTCAAGACTCAACATACGAATAAAAGCAAAGACATGAAATACATACATCAGGCCTCTGGATCACGAGCAAACTGCACGCAGCACTCAGCCACATCAGCCCCTGGCCCTCGCGGGTTGCCGGCCACTGAGCCCTTGGTAGGCAGCCAGCACTCCACCCGGCCTCTGACCTGCACGAACCCATAAAGACAACTCTCTGGGCATCTCCAGCCCCACTCCTGCAGATCAGGAAACCAGGGTTCACAAAGGCCAAGGGGTCCACTGAGAACCCAGAGCAGACAAGCCCCAGCAGGGTCCCGATGCGTACCCACCTGACTCCTAATGCGTGGACCCCAACGCTGGCCCAGGGGGCCCACGATGCAGTGTGAGGGCTGGGCGCCCGGACCCTGGTGCCACAGACCCCAGTGCCTGGCCTCTTCCAACCTCTCCTGCTGGGCCTGGATGCAAGGGACAAAGAACCACTTCCCTCCACCTCCGAAGAGCAGGAAATCCCTTCTACGGTGGAGAACCGTTTCCCTGGAGGAGCCTCCCGTCGGTGACAATGGCTAGAGTTTGCCTAGCGTCCAGGGCAGCTGCTTTCCTGGGTCCCCTTGGCCCCAGGGCCAGCAGCCCAGATAGCTGTGTGTCCTCACCCACCCTGAGCAGAGCCGCTGAGCGTCCATGTGGATACAGTGTGTGTGGGAGAGAACAGCCGGGAGACCCAGAGAGGGGCCGTCACAGCTTCTCTGTGGAACCTGCATCACCGTAAAGGGACAAAGCTATGCTGGCTCTGGAGAAGGATGGAGGCCCCCCCGGAAGGCGGACGGGAAATGCTGGACGCGAGACATGGCCAACCACCTCCATGTGCGACCTGAGAGGGCGGCAGGTCCTCAAAAACCCCAGATTCTGTTCTTTTTCAAATAAATGAACAACAGCAAACACACTCATGCTTGGTTTCTCGCCATCCAGGGAGAGGGTAAGAGAGCTTCCCGAGCAGAGCAGGCGGCCTTGCCTGTGGGTCCTGCTGCAGTGAGGCCGTCCGGGCGGCAGGGAGATGTGCGCGGTGGGGAGCGGGGCCTCCTGACCTCACACGGACCCACAGCAGAGGCAGGACGCGGGCACATGAGCCTGGGGGACGCCGGGCGGGTCGGAGGGCTCCGACCCAGGGCTGCAACTCGGACTCCAAACTCAACGGTACCACGTGACCCAGCTAACAAGTGGTTCACTTCTCCTCGCCCGAGAGGGCTTCGCTGAGAAACAGCGTGAAACCACCGCAAGTCCAAAGGAAACCTGGGTAGAGTGAGATCCCGTGTGTGCGCATGTGAGTGTGTGTGTGAGCGCGAGTGTGCACGTGCGTGTATGCGCGCCACGTGTCTGTGTGCACACGTGCGTTGCATGAGTGTGTGTGTGTGTGTGTGCGCACGTCTACACACACACTGAGAAAAGAACACGTCTAAATACCAAGTGGTGATTTTTAAACTTTCTTCTTTATAAATTTGTTTTTCCAAGATATGAAAACAAACAGATGATTCTTATTAATCCGAAATTAAATGTTTTAAATTACGGTAAAATACACTCACTGTAACCGTTCCCATCTTAACCGTTCCTGAGTGCATGGAGGCATTACGTGCGTTCCCATCGCTGTGCAGCCACCACCACCGCCATCTCCGGAACTCTCCTCAACTTGCCAGACAAGAACTCTGTCCCCATCAGACGACCCCTCCCCCCTCCCCCAGCCCCGTAAGCGCCCCTCCACTCTCTGCGTCTGGAGACCCCTCCCCCCTCCCCAGCCCCTGTAAGCGCCCCTCCACTCTCTGCGTCTGGAGACCCCTCCCCCCTCATCCAGCCCCTGTAAGCGCCCCTCCACTCCCTGCGTCTGGACGTGACACCTCTAAGGACCTCACACACGTGGAGTCACACAGTAGCTGTCTCTGTGTCTGGCTTATCTCACTGAGCACAATGTCTTCAAGGTCCCTCCGTGGTGCAGCAGGGGTCAGAACCTCCTTCCTCTTTCAGGCCGAGTCATATTCTCGTGCACGTATAGACCACATTGTGTTTGTCCGTCGTCTGTTGGTGGACGCTTGGTTTGCTTCCACGTGGGGCTGTTGTGACTACTGCTGCTGCGAACGTGGGTGTACAAATAGTTTGTTCAAAAAGCACCTAAAGGGCTTCCCTGGTGGCGCAGTGGTTGGGAGTCCGCCTGCCAATGCAGGGGACACAGGTTCGTGCCCCGGTCCGGGAGGATCCCACATGCCGCGCAGCGGCTGGGCCCGTGAGCCATGGCCGCTGAGCCTGCGCGTCCGGAGCCTGTGCTCCGCAACGGGAGAGGCCACAGCAGTGAGAGGCCCGCGTACCGAGAAAAAAAAAAAAAAAAAAAGCACCTAAACTTCTTAATTCCTGAAGTACATTTCAGAAGGTGCCACTGCAGACTAAAATCAGAAAAAGTCTTCTGTCGGTCCTGGCCTGGAAAACAGCGAACTCTACACTGGGGTCTGCAAGTTTGCTTCTGTCGTTAAACCAGTGGTTCAACCTGGCCGTGCACTGCGATCACCTAGAGGTGCTTGTAAAAAACACTGTGTCCAGGCCCCACTGGCGATCTCTGAATTCCAACCTCTGGGCTGAGGCAGGGGAAGCAGATACGTTTCAAAAGCCCCTCCCTGGATCATTCTGCAGTAGTGAGGCTCACGGCTCAAGCTCTCCTTCTTTGGGGGCCCTTCTCTTTATTTACCAATAACTTCTCTCCTGCGAATAACGTCTCTCTTTTTCTCCCATCAAAAGCAAAAAGCGTTTGATAACTAGTCAATTACCCTAGTTGTTGGACTGATTATATTTCAACTGAGAAACACCCACTCCAAGCATCACCTCCTCCGGTTTCAGCCTTTTATCTCTAACTGTGCTTTAAGAGCCTGCTTCTTTCTTGGAAGGAACGTTGATATGAGTAAGCAGGTAGCGGAGCATTTCCAGGCCTGCTCCGTCTTTAAGGGAATCATAACCTAGTACTTCAAGGCAGCAGCGACAGGGAACAGGTACCAAAGATGTGGTCGCGGCCCATTTCTAGGACTCGCTAGAGGAGACACAGGACGGGTCCTCCCCCCACCGACCCCCAGGCCCTGAGCTCCCACCTCCCTCACCCTCACCCGCCACCTCCTGTGACCAGGACAGCTGCTCGGTGCCTCAGTTTACTTCTCTGTAATTAAGGAAGAACAGTGGTACTTATCTCACAAGATCAGCATGGAGATTAAATAATGACCCGACGGAAGGATAGCTGATATGCACTGATCCGTCATTTTATGCCAGACACTGCTCTAACCTCCTGACACATAGACATGTGATTATTATCCTTCATTTATAGGTGAGGAAACAGAGGCCTGGGGGGGTGTGGTCAGGAAGCCACCTGCATGACAGACTTGGGGAGCGGAGCCCGGGGGCCTCACCCACATCTCTCAGTCGGCTGACGGGAGGGCTCAGGGTCCCAGCCTCGAGCAGCCTTCGGGATGGGAAGGCTGAGACCCCAGGAAGCGGCAGGGACCCCGCCTGCCCTTGCCCTGGGATGGTGGCCTCTAGCACACATGTTGGTGGGGTCACTGCCAAACCTCCCCTGCCTTCAGGACTCAGGATTCGGGGCCCTGCTGACCAGCCGCAGGAAAGCTGCCTTAAACCGGCACATCCAGATGTGCCTGGGCCACCTGCAAACCGAGAAGAAGTCAGGACCGTGTGAGCAAAAACATCACTCCCTCCAGCCCTCTCCTGGGAGGCCAGAGCCTGGCGTCCGGCGCACAGCCTCTGGGGGCCGGACAGCTCCACTCAGAGCCGCTGTCCCGGCCCGGGTGGAACAGACACGCCGAGAGCCTCACGCATTAACATGGGCGTTGCCATGACAACAAGCTGTTGCCAGGGAGCCGCGAACTAGGAGAAGAGCAAGAATTAGCGAAGCCTAAAAATAAAGCCGCGATGTCTCCGCGTCCGCGTCCGTGCGTAACAGGAAGCGCTCTCGCCACCTCCTCCCCAGGCAGCCCCCATGGCTGTTCCCACCCCCTGCGCGGAGAGCCAGGAGGGGCACCCGGCCTGTGGGGCAAGTGACACCTAGACGCTGCCTCGCAAAGCCTGCGGGGTGCTTCCTCCCCTCAACCTCAGCTCCCCCCGAAGCAGGGCCGACCCCGGCAGTCGGGATTCACCCAGCCCCTCCCTCGGCTCTCAGCGCACGGGAGGCCACGGGTGCCCCCTTCCAAGGACCACTTTCCTCCCAGAAAACACCTAAGGAGGCCCCGGCCCCAGAGGGGTTCCTGGGAGTCAGGAGACCGGATCGGGCAGCTTGGGTGGGTCCACAGCTCCTCTTATGGCTGTGAGACCAGTAGAGCCATCACGACGCTAATTGCGAAAAGCAAGGTATCGTAACACTAAAAGTCACGGAGGGATTGTAAACAGCTCCAAGGGGCGGCAACGGGGTCTTTTCCAGGGTCCTCCAGGTCGGTTCTGACATCAGAGCATCGGAGGAGAATGTGCAAGGTGCCCTCCTCCCATCTCCGCCGCCAGCCTCTGGGCTCCGCGAAAGCAGGAATCACGTCTCACCATTCACCCTCCGAACCCCGGCATCCGCGCCACCGCAGACACAGCACACGATAAACTCCCTGAACAAAAGGAGGGGGGCGGCCACTGACTCAAATACAGCAGAGGCCACAGTCCGGGCGAGCAGCAAGATATTAACAGTAACAATACCTAAGCAGGACAAAACGCCCCTCCCTCTAACACGCTAAGCTCTGCATTCCAAGAACTAAGTCCTACTCCCGATCCAGGTCTCTATTCTCAAAGAAACGATTTATCGAGTGTACAGGTGCACCATGCTTTAAGGCAATCAGATCGATTAAAGTCCAGAACTTTGTTGGGAACACTTTCCTCTACAAGCATCAATGACAGGATTTTGTCACATGTAGACCCGCCGAATCTCTTCTAAGCGTGCCTTGTTTAATTCAGAGAGTTTGCGGTCATTAGAATCTGTGCTGCGAGTGAAGCCGCAGCAGCACCTCAATCCCCGGGTTCTCCCCTCGCTGCCACACTCACGCTGCAGGTCTCTCCCCGCCGCGACTGATGTGCCCTCAGCCAATGCAAACAGGAGCTGATTTCCATATCGGTGCAAGAAGTACATACTTGAGACACTCACGTCGTTTTTTCTCTCACCAGCACCCCACCAAAATAAATAACCCAGAACAAAACATAAATTATTTCCCGGTTCTTCGACTGCTCTGGATTATCCAGCCATTAATCCAAATGCCAGTTCCTGCCTCCGATCCCCCGAGCTGGTGCAAATAACCAGCAGGAGCACAGAGAGAAAAGGAAAAAGTCAAGGAACGACCGGGGGTTTGAGAGCAAACCCGTCTGATCATCCCCTGCATCCCAACCTCCGAGCAAGACCAAAGCCCTTTGCATTGATTTACGCCCTTGAGAGGCAGTGGGTGGGGTCCTCCTGAGTTACAGAGATGCACGCGCTGGGGTATTCCAACAAGACTCCACACAATAGCCATCAAGGCTGCTTTTAGCATCCTCTGGAGAGAAGTTCAAGGTCATGGATGCAAAGGCAGGTCCCCAGACCTACTGCAGGGGCCGTGTGTTTGCAGCACGAGATGCTCCCAGAGCCAGGACACCAGGACCAACCCGGTGATGCTACTGAACAGCGGTTACTACGAGCCTTAGGAAGGGGGGTGGTAGCGCCCTGGGAACTACAGAACCCCAAATTACGCTCGTCCCTGAGCAACAGCCATAGGAGGGCTCCTGATTCGGCTAGAGCCGCCTGATTACCGCTCTCGGCACTGAAGCTGGGCGCCTGCACGCCAACCCCCTCCCCCCGGACCCCTGGGTTTCCAGCAGTGCCCTCACTTGACCACAAACCGAATGGAAAAGTCAGGCCTGGCACTGGCGGCACACAGGGCTCTTCTGAAAGCATCGCACTCCTTCCTGCTGACATGGGCCCCAAGAGACGGCTCATGCCGTCACCACGCAGCCGTCGTGAGACTTAAACTCCCAGCCTGTTCTCACTGCCTCTCTGCAGACTTCCCTCCTTCTCTGTGGTGCAAAGAGCCAGTTACAGCTGCAGACCCCAGTGAAAGGAGTTACTCCAGAGGAGAGCCCACTGCCGGCTCCAACCTGCCCCGGGAAAGTCTCCGGTGCCCCTCGGGAGGTCCACTCATGCGTGTGGATGACTGAATGAACTGACTGCTCTTTCCTGCTTCCACACCTAGAAACCTGGGCCACTTTCCAGAGATGCCACCGGCCTAAAGGTGGTCACGTCTGCCTTGCCACCGACTCTGAGATCAGGACCCTGAGATCACACACGAGCGCCGTGGGGACTGGGATGAAATGCACCTCTGCCCTGGGGTCACCCTATTTCCCAGACTGCAGAATGGAGGCACCTCCACCAGGCCCAGGCTTCCTCGCGGGAAAGGGAAGGAGGCTGCCTGCAGGCCTGGAAGGGAGATGCACGAACCCCAAAGCTGCCGTCAGCACCACCGTCACCATCCCCCGGAACCCCCCCGCTGCCCGTCACCCCTCCGTCCCACCCCATTCTTAACTCCCAGCTTCCCAGAGTTCATGTTTCCCTTCCTGGTTCTGGTGAAATCAGTCTCTAACTATGACCCCGATGAAGCTGTTGAAACCCAGGCAGACCCAGCTCTGCACTAGCCCCCAGATGTTCTGTTGCAAAAGCGAAAGATAAAAATAAAATCACACCAAGCTGAAGATCAGACTCCTCTCCCCCCCGCCCCCCATCTTCCTTCCTGCAATGGATAAACTTGTTTTCTTACGTTGCATTTGCCATTTTTAGAAACGGGTTGAAAGTAGAACGCACAAGTCTCTCCTGGAGAGAAGGCTAGGTTATCCGTCTCTCCCCCTTCTCCTGTCTGGCTCGGCACTGAATTATATACAGCCCGACTTGCTGCGTCTGTAACCAGCTGCTTGTACACAGCAGAACTAGACACACACTCAAGCGGACACAGCACTTAGAGCACTGGCTTTTCAACCTTCTGATTTCCTTTGAGAATCTGCCTGGGGGACTGGATGGCCTTGGCTCTTCAGAAGCAAAGCAATCGCTGCTCTGAAGAAACGCACGAGGAACCTTCCAGGAGGCCACTTGTCTGAAATGCAGAAAAATCTGACTTGCCTTTTGCCCTGTGAGACCCTCTCAGGATACAAATATCCTTCCATGGATGGTTTCCAGACATGAGTTTTCTGAAGCTCCAGACAGCTATTTTAAACTCCAGCTCCTTAAATTTTATTTCCAAAATATAATTAGGGATTTTTTTATTCTTAGCCAAACTTAGACTGCTCATAGGACCCTTTGTACACGGTGGGGCAAGTCAGTTAAAATCCTACGAAACAACACCCACACCACACAGCAGCACAGACACACCTCCCCCTGTCTCTCTCTCTGCCTCTGTCTCTCTGTCTCTGTCTCTATCTCCCCACACACGGATGCACACAGATGGGACACCATTTGTCTCGAGAGCCATCACATTTCAGGCACATGATGACCTCCCAGTGAATTTCTTATTATTACAACCACCAGACGACCACTTCTGACTGTTCTGTTCATCTGTTTGTTCATGAGGGTCATTGGTGTCTGTTTCCTGTTGGTTTTCTTTTGAACTGTACTGATACACAGAGTGATGCTTAAAATTTTTTTAAAGGTGTTCGAGCCTTATTTTTATGAAAGCAAGTCCACTAATAACACACCTCCTCCAAAACCAAGACCACAGTGGGGCCCCGGGTGGCACTCAGGACCACGCACCGTCAGGACGGGCGCCGCCAGCCGGGAGAGCCACCCAGGTCCTGAGCCCTGTGCCCTGCTCCACACGGACCTTCTGATGATGGGATGCGGGGGCCAGGAGGCAGGGGCTGGGGAGGCACGTGGATTGGAGTAACTCTATTGCCCAAGTGGCTGCAGAGGCACCGGGGTCTCCACCGTTCCTAGGTGGGCTTCGCCAGCCACAGTGAGACCCTAGGCGGTGCTGGATGGAACAACCCCAGAGAAAAACCAGGCCCTTGTTGTGGGGTAAATCACCTTTTCTGGGCTGGGGTGATGGAGGGTGGATGACCTGCACCCCTGGCTTCACCATTCACCCTCCCAGGGGTCCTAGTTTACACCGACCTCCAGCTGCTGGGAATGAAAGTACAACTGATCATTAAACATGAAGACACGTCTCTACCGGTCGGTAAACAACCACTGCCCCTCGTTTCCCACAAGCCCCTTCCTCAGGCCCCTGGATCGTGCCTGGAATCAGCAGAGCGTCCCAGCCGGGCAGGGCAGAGGCTCTCCTGGCGGCTGTCGTCGACACGGGAAGCCCTGGTCGAGGTCTCGCCTGAGACCGTCAGCTCACAGCACAGCCCCCCCGAGCGTGGCCGCCCCGGGGCCACACGCCACCCCCTACCCACTCGGTCCGGCCGCTACCTCTCAGCACCTCGAAGCTCTTCTGCCGTAACCATGCTGTGTGCTCGACGTTTCAAGGCGTGTCTGTCATTCCTCTTAGACAGAAAGCATCTCATGACGTTTTATGCTTCTTCGATTATTGCTTTATACTGAACACGGCCCCCGGGCGCTGGAGGTACTGGAGGAACGTTCTACAACCTGAAACCCTAACGCTGACTTGCCCCCGATCCTCTCCAGGCCCCGCAGGGTCTGGCGCCTCCGTGAAACCTCTCTGGACTCACCTCCCCCCGGGGACTCAGCTTTTCCTCATCTCCTTGGAATCAAGACACGCAGGCACTGCACGTCCCGCACCCCATCTACGTTCCTTACGTGCAAGTTCGACTCTGACTGCTCATCTAATCACCCCAATGAGACGATATATTCCCTGAAGACAGGGACCACATGAGAAAAACACGTCAGGACCCCGTGCCCGAAAGTCGTATGTCCAGTGGGAGATGCTAACCCATTTCCCGCTATTTTCAATGGGAAGAATCAGAATTGTCCAACTCCCCCGCCTGCTTTCCTAAACACCCCCCAATTAAGGGTGATCCCAAGGGGGTCCTCGGCCTCACCCAGCGGACACCCCGCTGGGCTGACAGCCACCGGTGCAAACACGTGGTTACAGACTGTTTTAGCTTCTATAAGAGACAGGAGTGTAAGGGCAACACAGAAGGTTATAACAGGGAAGAGGATTTGGAAGTGGGGGCCTGGGGACGTTCAGCAAGGCTGGAAGAGAAGGAAAAGGAGGGGAAAGCAACTGAAAGTGCCGCCTCTGGCCTCCGCCTCTCCCAGGCCCCCGCCAGCCTGTCTCCAGACTGGAGGCGTGCGGCCCACCTCTCTGAACTCCTGGACACACAGCCGTCCCAGCCTCGCGGCAGGGCCTGTCGCCTGCCGTCACCCAGCCCTGTAAAGGGCCCTGATGGGCGACCTTCCTTCTAGGAGAGGAAAGGGACAGGAGAGCTCAGGTGCGTCCTGTGGGCAAGAAGCTCGCTGGCTTCACCAGCCCCCTGCACACGTGGCCGAGCCCCCGTCCCCGGGGAGGGGGAGTGTTCCTGGCGTGGGTGTGTGTACGAGGTTTTCAGCAGGCAGAGATTCGGGGGGAAATGTGAGCCGTCTGGTCCTGATTCATCCCTAACTCACCAATTGTTTTGCAAGCGCTGCCTGATGTCCAAGAAACAGCCAGGCCTCCGCAGCCCCACGTCCCATGTGAAGTGCGTGGTGCGGAGCGGAGCTTGGAGAAGGGAGCCTGGGCCCGGGCCTGGGGGCGTGACGAGCAGGCCTGCCGTGGAGGCCCTACAGCCCTGCGCCGCCCTGGCTCTGTGTGGCGGTCCCTCTGCGGTCAGGACACGGGGTCCATGGGAGCGGGGCAGGTGAGTTAGGGGCTAATTTTCACTCACCCCGTCGGCTGCTGATGGAACCCTGTGTGTTGGCCCAGGTGGATATAAAGGAGATTCGGAAAATGGCCCTAAAAACGGAGGAAGTCAAGGTCAGGCTCAGACGTAGGACTAGGTCAGGCGCCAGCGTCCTGACCCTTAACTGGCGCTGCATCTGATGATGATCCCACAGGGGCAGGACGTCCCCCAGCAGCCGGCAGCAGGGAGGGGGCACCTGCCTGTCATCAGCCTGGCAGGGGAACTGACTTGGGGGAAGGCCGGGGGTCCAGACCCCCCAGAAGGGGGGGAACGGCCCCAGCGAAGAATAGGCCCAGCCCGAATGCCAACAGCACCGGAACAAGAGCCCCCGGAGAGGGAACCGCGTCTGTGACGCCTCATCCGGTGGGTGACACTAGGGGGAGGGCACACAGAAGCAGGCCGGCGGATGTGACGCCCAATCCCCACCCCAGCACGGCTCCTCTAGCTGACGGTTCCGAGGCTCGTCCCACACTTCAAACAACCCTCACTGTGGAGATCAAGTCACTCCCTAAACACTCCAGGGGCCTGTAATGGGATGATTCGACGTGCAGAGGAAGGAAAACTTGCGGAGTACAAGCAGCCGCTCGCCAGGTCTCTGTGATCACGCGCTCGATTTCTCTGCATGGAGAAGAGAAGGGTGTCCCGGGCAGGGCACGAGGGGACTTGTCCCCGATGCGTCACCTGGGGGCTTGGCACCTTCCGAGGGGCTGCGGCCCTTCAGGCACCAGCCTCCTCTCACCCTCCACGCGGGGGAGAGAGCAGAGCTCTGAGTTCACGCACGAGACACGACGAGGAGGGGGAGCGTCCACGTGGTGTCGAGCGGGACGCTCCTCCCCGGGAAGCGGGCTCTCTCTCCTCTGAGCGGCTGTGGAGCCGCTGCGGGGGGGGATCTGCCCTCCCCCCGAGACAGAGTGCAGAAGAGACGCCCCCCAGACTGTGAGATTCTGCGGGAGCCACAGGAGAATGCGGGGTCTCCTACCTACCCCCCAAAATAATCCCCACGCCTGTTAACGAAGCTTGAAATGTCTTACAATGATTCAAGAGAAGACAAACGATGAAATAGCCCATGTTTGTGCTGGGCTATGAAGGACTGTTATCTAGCTCTTGCGCAGGTTGTAACAGAGAGAGCAACTGAAAAGTGCACAATGCATTGATTGCCTGGAGGGGAGGGGGGACCAGGCATCACCAGAGTGGGAAAAAGCCACAAAACGAGAGACTTGAGGCACCGAAGGCTTCAGCTAAACGAGCTACGAGGTCCTGGATGCCCCTGTCCCACCGCTCCAGCAGCTTGAGCCTCAGTTTCTCTATTTGTAAAATGAAAAGATGGAGCTTTAGGGCCTTCCAACTCTAAGACCCTGTAAGTCAACCCAATTCATCAAAAGCCACGTCTGTGCATTGCCCGGGTCCAGCGCAGAAGAGGTGAAACAGAGACCCGAGGTCATCAAATGATCATTTCCCTAGTCATTATAACATATAAAGAAAAACACACATATTTTTTTGCATGTGACGAAAGACTAAAAACACATAAACATTCAGGGTTCTCTGAGTCCTTGTCAGGAAGACGAAGGA
Source organism: Mesoplodon mirus (assembly GCF_964341445.2). NCBI lineage: Eukaryota > Metazoa > Chordata > Mammalia > Artiodactyla > Ziphiidae > Mesoplodon > Mesoplodon mirus. Next base: position 101,509,489 of record NC_138987.1, on the reverse strand, counting down.
CACAATCAGAATTGCTGCCCCGCTGAAGCAACGGCTCCCTCTCCCCTGCTGGAAGGCCTGGGTCCCATTGGGTGTGCACCCCTCTCTCCCAATGATCAAGTTAAAACCTGATTCATCTAAACTGCTCAGGACGATCCCATTCTCTTCGCTAAAGGGACATTCGACCAACTCATGGCCAAGGAGACGCGGTGGGCGTCAGCTGGACGCTTCTGGGAAAGGTCAGGTCTCCTCACTCCTGACAGACACTCAGGACATTCCCCGGACACTGCCGCTCCCCCTGCGATGTCCGGACCGGCCACGGCTGTCCAGTGATTTCCAGGAAGCTCTCTGAGCACAGCGCTGCCACCCTGAAGATAGCAGAGCACAGAGACCAGGAGGACCAGGCCTCAAGATCCATCGGGACGTGATGGGCATGACACAGAACAACTTGGAACCACACCAGAGGGACAAACTGGCCACAACGTCGGGATCCAATGAGCTCAGGCAGCCGGTACCTAACATACAAAGGCTTCAGGGAAAGTCAGAAGAGATTTGTGGATAAGAGAGACAATATGTGATTCAGAACAACTAAGATGCATCAAAATGCATCCCTCACGGAGAACTAAAATCACGTAAAATCAATGCAGCACTCTGGGCGTGGCCTCTGAGGGGCCCGAGCAGCCGTGCTCCACTCCGGCTGCTCGCCCGACCCCCGACATCAGGACTCTCCCGCGTCTGACTCTTCCACCAGCATGGGCTTCACCTGGTACAGCCTGAGAGCCGCAGGGTAGGACAGGAAGACGTTCTCTATCAAGGACACTGTAGGAATTTGCCTTTTCCTCAAATGTGGTTCAATTTCTGTTTTTGAAACTGAAGTCCCCATGCCCTGGTGACGTGGAGAAACTCACAGGCCCCTATGCACCGCATCTCAGGAGCTGCAGTGAATGGCTGAAGGTCGGGCATCCTTGTGTCCAGGACTCATCTAAGAGCCCCCCGAGCCGGGAGAGGCCGAGGTGGGAGGCCTGGAGCCCTGGCCTGGGCTCCAGTTCCAAGGCCACCTCGCCCTCTAGGGCAGGCGACCACACAGTGACAGAGGGTCATTTCCATAGACGGGCCTTCCGGTAGTGAAAACTCATTTAGGAGGAAATAAATTGGAATTGAATTTACTAAACCCAGAAAATGTAAATCAGGCACATTCCCAGTGAACCCACAGCTTGGTTTGAAAATGATCTTGATGTTGCCTTTCAAGACAGGGTTCATGTCTGCACTGAACCGACTCCCTGGGAGGTTATTTACAGAAGCCCTGGTCCTATTAAAGGGCTTTCAAAACGTCAGATTTTGAAATTAATAAAATTCGTTTCAGTTTGCTGCTTTTGGTTCAAAAACCAATCATCCTCCAGTTTGGTTCTGGTCAATCACTGATTTAAATGTAGGAAAACCTCACTTATCTGAATGTTTCTGGAGGAAGAGGGAGGAGGGGGTCTCCTCTAAATTGCTGCAAAAATTCCAACGGGTTGATTTTTAAAGAAAAATGTTTTAGTCCTTGTAGTATTGAACACACAATGGGCTAAGATTTAAATGAACACTAATAAGAAAAATTAAGTTAGTGACTGCAAAATTACAATCCATCATAGGCTTTTATTACATAATACTGAATTACATTATATCACTGAGTCTTAACTTTTTTTAATCAATGGGAAACACAGACTGGGGCCGATTTGCTGGGTTACAGTTTGAATTTAGGTCTCACAGCACTCCGGATTTAACGGGGCACTTTCAGTGGTCAGTAAGTGGCTTCAGTGGATACAAGATGCAGGGAAGCAGGAGAGGGGGTCCACCCAAGGAAGAACAAATACATTCCTAAGTCTGGAATCTCCATTTACAAGCAGCCAAAGGGGTGCTGGGATTTACACATCCACCTCCCTGTTCCGACAGCTTCAGCCCCGACCTTAGAGGAACAGGATGGGGCGCCCAGAGGAAGATGCTTTGGACCGGCAGGTACCTGGCAGGAAGGCGGCTCGGGACCCAGCGCTGTGCAGGCGCTGCTGACCTAGAAAGGGCCAGACTGAGTTCTGCTGGGCAGCTCCAGCCCATCCATCCTGAGCTAGCTGCCAACAGGTCCGCCCTGCCCAAATCTCTAGCCGCCGGGCGTCTTCCCTTCCCCCTCCCCACCTCGTTCCTATCCGCTCTGGACAGGCTGGTCCATGTGATATTTGAAATACTCAGGAAGAAATGTTCACAGGGACCATCAGGGCTGCAAATAAACCTGGCCGCTGGTTTGTTGCTTCCCCGGAGACCCCAGGAGCCTCCTGCTCCTTCCCCATTTCCCTCTTATCTGAGGAAAGAGCCTTCTCTTACACTTCAGTGTAAACGCATTTACGTTCTGGCCGGAACTGCTGAAGGCCCTCCTTCCAAAAGTGGTTCAAGGCAGAGGGGGTCTGTAACAGTGGGCTCCAACAGTTCAAAAGTTGGAGATGGTCTAGAAATTAATTTTTTGTGAAAAAACGCAAAACATCTTACCAACGGGACCTCATTCAGGCTCTCTCTGTCCCTAGGAAGTCTTGCCAGGACGTCGTGATTGTACTTTATCACAATTTATCACCTGAGAACTAACAAGAGTCCTGGATTCCTTAATTCCCACTAAGAAGGGGGTTAACTGGCAAATCACAGGCATTCAGCCTGGATGGCCAAGAGGGGCTTCCCAAACCAGCGGGAGGGCTCCGGACCCCTCGTCCCAGGAACACTGCATTAAACTGGCCTGGCGACCAGCTCCTGCCCCACCATCGTCAGCACAGAAATAAGTCAGTCTCAGGAGTTTTCAGCAGTTAGCTCACCGCCTCTAAAGCAGAAGCCACTGGAAGCTCCACATTCCTGGAGAAAGCCCTGCTCTACCTACCAAGGTCCGCTCTGGAAGGTACACTTATCGGGGAGAGCACACTGGGGGGGCACGGACTGGGAGCCCGCCGGATCTAAAGTCTCCTCCCAGAGGTCCTCTGGGAGCTTGAGCCAACGGCCTCAGAGGTCTCTTTTCTTCAAGTGCTGGGAGTTCCACGGATGCCGAACTGAATGGACTGAATGGTCACTGGGGTCCTTCTGGGGATCTAACATAAAGGTCTGAGTTGGGGCTGAGACGGAGACCCTTACTGGTTAGACATTCGTCAGCTCCAGCCAGCTCCAAGTGCTGGGCAGGGTCAGGACGTGTGGCCCTATTCACCTTAGGCTGCTGGCCCACCTGACCCCTCACACCCAGCCCTGCCTGCTGTGGAACCGCCGCCTACCTCTGGCACTGACCTCAGTCACTCTGTCCGAGACCAGAAGACATTCTGATAGAAAGCAATTTGTTTTTCTTCTGACAACGATGTTTTCCAAAGGAACGTGTCTCTGAAATAACTGCTCCCGTGGAGGTGGAGGGGCAGGTCCTGGGGTCTAACCCACTCTCTGGTCTGCAGCCGAGTGGTCAGGGCGGGCCTGAGACCCCCCGAAGCTTCGGGACATGAGCACCTCCACCCTGTGACTGGCCACATGGACCCACCGTCAGGATGGGCAAGGCGGAGGTGGTGCGGGCACAGAACCACGTCCCCGCCATCGCTGCCATGGCCACCAGTGACGTACAAAGAGACATGTCTCTCCCTCCACGAAGAGAGATGTCCCTGGGCATTCGCAGGACAGCAGCTCAACAGACTCTCTATTTTGGTGAAACTTCTCTACCGGATCCCATCACAGCTGGAGAGACGTCCTGGTCGGTGTTTGCCGTGGGAACAAAGGGTCCCCACTGTCCTCACAGGACCCTCGTTTGGAAAGCTTTCCCACTTTCTACGCTGATGGCTTTTCAAACGTTCCAGTGCGAGATGCGGGGTAGACTCTGATGGATGCTCAGCCCCTGGGGGGCAGGAAACCCAGGGACGCCTCCCCCAGCTGTGATGCCTGCCCCAGGTGATCAACTGCACGGTCATGACTTAGGGGTCAGACGTCCCCGCGTGGGAAAATGGGCGGACACAGAGGGAACAAGGGTTCTCAGGGAAAGAAGCTCATCAAGGAGATGAGGACCAAACCCCTCCAATTGTGGAAATTCTATGTCCACAGCGGGAAGTAAACAAGAGCATCACAGAGCAGGAAGTGGGGAGAGGCAGGCAAGGGACCCAAACTGGGACAGCGTGAGTCAATGGGAAACACTAGGCAGGAAACCTCTGAGAGAAGGACCATCGCACACGGGGGAAAGGACAGAGAAGTTCCAGCTTCCTGAAGGCTCCAGAGGAGTAAACGGCGAGGCGTGGAGGGAGAGCGGGGAGGAGGGGAGGGAACCGCCCCTGACAGGGCAGCAGCCGCCAGTGCCGGGGCCGGGGCGCTGGGGACCGTGAGTCGGAGGGCAGACGGCAGAGTCCAGAAGCGGGGCGGCACGGGGGTGGGAGCAGAGAAGGGGTGGCCGCCCTAAGGAGGACGACCGAGGGCCACCTGAGCGCTGACTTCATCGTGAGGCAGAGAGGACGCCTCCTTCCCTGCAGGTGGCAGCGTAATGAGCCGCGGAGCAGAGGAAGGCGGCAGCTCCAAGGACGCCCCTCCTGCGACTACAGACCCCCTCCCCGAGGGGACTCCAGGCCCGGAGGTATCGGGCAGAGGCGGAAGGAAGCCCCGGCCTGTCTTGTCCAGGACCCGGCAGGAGAAGCCCCCTCTCCGGGTGGGCCCCGGGACCCTCCTTGCTCGGCGAGACCATGAAATGCAGGAGAGAGGAGGTCTCGGGCCAGCGCCCAGCTAGGCTGGGACCCTCTCCCTCAGCCTCATAAAGAGAAGTCAGGGTGGATACCCCCGCACCAGCCGCCTAGGGACCCCCCAGTCTCTCCCCTGGGGTCCCTCGCGCACAGCAGCTCCGCGGGCGAGCTCAGGCCAGGTCTCCCAGGTAGGGTCGGCTAGCCTGGGGGAGCAGTGTGCTACCCCAAACCCCCAGCTTCTTGGGGGTGCCCTGCACACTCAAAGCTCCCAGAAGCCACATCTGGAATCTTAGGAAAATACTTGTGCTGTAACAGACCACAGTTTTCAAAGGCTCTCCTCCCGTGTCTAACTGATGTGCTGTGCCCTGACTTCGGAAGCTGGTGGGGTCCATGCTCTGTCTGCAGCTCCACTGTGGGGAAGCATGACCCTGAGGGCCGGGGTAGACGGTCGGGGGGCTGCCTCTTCCCCAAGGGTCCATCTACACAGTTTCATAGATTATTTTATGTGATCCTCACAGCAACCCTGCAGTTCTGGTGGAAACACTCCCATTTGAACCTTAGTGAAATTAAATATAAGAGAAGGAAAAAGTTACTTAACACAGAAGTTGAGTGGCTTCCCTGGTGGCGCAGTGGTTAAGAATCCACCTGCCAATGCAGGGCACACGGGTTCGAGCCCTAGTCCAGGAAGATCCCACATGCCACAGAGCAGCTAAGCCCATGTGCCACAACTACTGAGCCCACAAGCCACAGCTACTGAAGCCTGTGCGCCTAGTGCCCATGCTCCACAAAAAGAGAAACCACCTCAATGAGAAGCCTGTGCACCGCAACGAGGAATAGTCCCCGCTCACCCCAACTAGAGAAAGCCCGCGTGCAGCAATGAAGACCCAACACAGCCAAAAATAAATAAATAAGTTAATTAAAAAAACAAAAACAAAAGTTGACCCAATTTATGTCTGCCTTCCAAGCAATGGGGACACGAATCTCTCAGTCTCCCCCACGGAAAGGGTCCCTCATGGGGGGAGGCACGTAGGGGATACACAGAGAGGGGGGCTCTGAGCTGAGGCTGGGGGTGGGGCCAGTAGCAGCTAAACTGCTCTGCATAATGACAGCAGGGAAGGGTGTCTGTTCAGAGCAGCAAAGGCAGAGACGGTGAGAACGTAAGAAATACATCAAAACGCTGGAGTCCAGGCCAGAAAAATGCCAGAGGGACTCTTCAGGCACAGAAATTTCAAACATTCAATATTCATTACCATGATGTGATCTCCCTCCATCTTCCCAAAACTTGGGTACAGACTGATACACCCACAAAAACCCCCATGTGTGAATCAGCGGAAGGGTCCGTGTCAGGGTTTGTCCAGAGCAGAGAGAAGGGGTCAGTCAGAAAAAGCGGTTCTCGGTGATTCAAGCCAGTGGTGACAGAAGAGAGTGAGACTCCAGGTAACGCTCACATCTTGGAGATGACCTGGGGTGAGGGCTGGAGGTGACACCTGGGACACGTAAGATGCACCAGGCCCAAGGTCATGCCACCGGTGGTTGTGGGCCAAGCTTTCAATCCAGTTCTATCTGAAGACACACCCAAACTATGTCCACTTCCTTTGCTCAGAATGTCTCCTCACACCCTGCTGACCCCCCACTGGCACCCAGCACCCGTCTTCACTCATAAACTCTACCCGCCCCCACACTCCCTCTGATGGGGTGGCTCCTGCCTGCCCCTGGGCGGGAGACACCTGCTTCTCTGCCACCTGTGCACACAGCGAGCCTGCAGTTCCCAGTCTCCCCTGCAGGAGGCAGCACTGTGCACTGTACTCTAGAGAGTGGGACAGGCAAGAAACGGGGGGCACCACTTCTAGGTGGGACCCTAAAACGTGGGGTGCACCCCTCCATGCCCTATTTCTTATCACAGATCTGTCAGCTAGATTCAGGGGATCGAGAGGAAAATCTCCAGGCCCAAGGGGATGGCACCGCCTCTAAACAGAAGAAGCCTGGGTCCCTGAGTAACCCCTATGGCCACCCTGCCAACCCAGATTGGGCTGCGATGTGAGCAAGAAATAAACCTTCATCCCGTTAAGCCACTGGGAACTGGGGGATATTTGTTACACCAGATAGGCTACTCTGACTAATGCACTTTCTCAAGGCTGACGTGAAAATGTGCTCACCTCTCTACCGCCCTCCTCGCCTACCACCGTGTATTTTGATTTCCCACAAAACCCCTGTTTCCCCTCCGGGCTGACCTCCACGAGGAAAGGAGCTGCATTATACTCATTCTGTGCCCTTAGCGCCTAGAACACAGTTTATATGTGTCTTGTTAAGCGTGTAATGAATGAATGAATGACAGAGCCCACCTGAGCCCAACGTATGACTACAATACCCTAAAAATTAATTAAAAACAACAGTCCCAGGACCAGCTAAGCCCTGGGTGAAGGGAACGGAGGCCAGAAAACACGGCAGGATGGGGATGTCCTTCCCTCCTCTGCTAGGTCCCCACTGAGCAGGCACCCCAGGTGGTGACAAAACGTACCCTCGGAGATGCTGGCTGACAGCAAATTTTCACAGTGCTCCTTCCTACAGTATTTTGAAATCCTTTGTTTAAATCGATTGGCAATGTTTAAACGTACCATTTCACACTGAAGTACAACATTACTAATTAGGCAATAAGGAATAAGACAGTGTCATTTTATGGTAATGCATCCCGCTCAAAAAGCCCTCCCTTTTTCAAATACATTTTCAAGGGTTTCACATAATCTCATTTTTAGTGTAGAAAGGGGATCCTATTCCACGAACAAAGAGCCAGTTCTGGGTGAGAGCGCCACTCCCTTAATGGAGAAACGCCAGGCATGACCCAAAAGATGCTCCTCCTGGGTTTCAAAGCGCCAGTGCCCGACCTTGAAGACTCCAGCTCTGACCTTGATCAAGGCAGCCACTCCTAGACCGCCTTTGCTCTCTTAGATCACGGATCCGAAAGGATCTGTGTTTCCTTTTCCTGCAGGAGAGCTCCAGGGTCATTTTGTGAGTGTTTTCTTTCTTCTTCTTTAATGATCACTAGTTACCTGAGCTCTTAATGGTCCCAGTTTCCTTCAGTCTTCCTCGGGCATTCTTATGTCAGGTAAGTCACCATGGTCGAGGACAGCCAGGTGTCCCTTTCTTTGATCTCCCCACAGGCTCTCCTAAACTTGCTGATAGCTGGTCAGCATCCCTCTTTTTGAAGTCACCCTTTGGAAGCCAGACCTAGCCCCTCATCTTGGGCAGCACAGCCAGAGCCCAGCTCGGTCCCTGCATGGCAGAGCGTCCTCCTGTTTCCATGGACTGGACCCTCCGGCCGTCCTCTCCTTGTACGGACTTAGTTCTCTCTCTCCTTCGTAGACCCCCGGTGTTCAATATTTGCACACACAGCCCTGGAGGCGCCTCTGTCATGGCTGTACCAGCGCAAGGTTCTTTGTGGAGCCGGGGAGAAATCCAGGGTCCACATGAAGCCAGAGCCACACACAGGTGCCCATTGGAGGCTCCGGAGGAGCCAACCCTCCCCATGCCCTCACCTGAGCTGGCAGAGACCCTCACGGTCAGAATCTACATCCCTCCCTCCACCACAGGGTTTCAGGGAACTGGCGACGTGTCACCTGCTTGGGATACTTAGAAAGATTCTGCGTTTCCCAGGGAACACTTCTTACATTTCATTGTCATAAAAATAAGACCAAAGAGAAGACAGGGCAACTAGAGGCTGAACATCAGTTCGCTAAAGCCGTCTCTGTATCTCTTCCTCTCTCTGGGGGTGGGGATGGAGGTCGGAGGGACAGAGAGCTTTTATCCATCAGGCCCAAGAGGCTCAATGTCTACACCCCCACTAGCTTTCCACTGACCCAGAAAAACACTTGAAATGTAAAAGCAAAACAAAGCCAGATTGGGTCCAAAATATAAAAGAAAACTGCAAAATCAAAATGCATATTTAACTCCAAGTCTACAAAACCTAACAATGTGTCAACTAGTGAAATGCAGCTCAATGCATAGTTATCCATCAGAAAATAGGGTTTATGACACAAGACCAAAATGAATAATTTATCCTTAATAAAACTCAACAGTATAAAAAATACAATCATTCTCTCTCATTTCGTTACAGTAAAAATATTCAATTCGATGTGGTTTATGGATACATTTTAAGATGGTTGAGATGCTGAAGGGTAGAATGACCAGAATCGGGGGCCTCGGGCCCAGGGAGGACGGCCCCTGGGTATTCTGTTGATAATAACTTTCTCCGTTTTTGTCTTTTCTTCTAATTCTGAGTGTGATGATGCTTTTGAAAGCTGCCTGCTCTGATTGGTGTTTGTGTCTCTGAGGCCCAAGCAGGGCTCCTGGAGAAGCAGCCCCGGGTTAGCTGCTGCTGCTTCTACCAAGCCCAGGTGCCTCCCGGGCACCCTCTGGCTGCAGTGCAGGTGGGACAGCTTGGTGCCTCTGGGGCTCAACAGACCCCCTCAGAGATCAGGACGCACGTCTTGGGTGGAGAGGAGGCCTTTAGCTGCACCGTGAGGAATGTAACCCCCCCAGGACGGGCCACCACGGGGCATCTGCTTTGGTTTTCTTAGTCATTCCTCTTTAAAGGAGGGGAACGAGCAGAACAGGGAGGCATCCTGTCCCTGAGGACGTCACTCCTGGGCCTCCGTCCCCGCTGCCCTGTCCCCTGGCCTGTCCATCACCAACGCACACCCTCCGAGGGGAGGTTATCTCCCAATTACCTGAAGAACCATCACTGTGCTTTGTTAGTGGGGAGACTCCTCAGGACCCCAGGAATGAATTCGGCCATCACCCAGACGCTGCTCTTGGGAAGAGGCTCCAGCTCGCAGAGGGAAGGTGCTGTGTCCCTGCTCTGTCCCTCGAGGCCGCCACGGCCCCCTGCTCCCCTGTCCCATCTCAGTCCCCAGGCGAAGCAGTTCCTGAGATGGAGCAGCTGCCGTGGAGGAGACGGCCCCTCAGAGGGGTGGCCAGCCAGGGAGGGCTGCCAGGCAGGACCCGCCCACCCTCGCGGGGCCTCAGCGTCCCTCCTGCAGGACGCAGACCCCACCGTCCACTCACAGAGCGACGGCCGGGGGAGGCTCTGAACGCGTAGAAACGTGGGACACGTTGTCACAGGGAGTCTGTGACGCAGAGGAGGGGACGGGGCCGCCGGGGCGGAGGACGTGGGGTCACGCGTGTCAGGGTCCATCTCTTCTCGCCGCACGCGCGCTGCACCGACGGGGCCGTGACAGACCCCACCCGGACTGCCCCGAGGACTGAGGGAGGTCGCGTTTGCAGGGCCAGTGTCACCACCGAGGAGCCCTCTCACTGTCACAGAGACGTCCTTCCTCACAAGGAAGCCCCTGCAGGCCTGGTGAGCACCAGACCGCACCCAGGCCCGAGTCAGGGGTCCATCATCACGGCAACGTCACTGCTGCCCCTTCCAGAGCCCCCCCCCCACTGGCATCTCCTGTCCCCTTGCTGCCCTGCCTCCCTGTCTGTCTGTCTGTCTGTCGGTGTTTCTGCTCTGAGTTTGTCTCCATCTCGGTCTCTCCCAGAGCCTGACCGCTAGGGCCTTCGTCTCTTTTCCTTTCTTCCTTCCTTAAACACAAGCTGGTCAGTCAGTCCAGGTCCTGTTAGGGCAGAAGAAGCCCCACTGCCTGAGGGCCGTCCCAGGGGCGGGGTGGGTGCCACTGCCCCGCCCGGCTCCCGGCCGCCCGGCAGGAGCCTGACTCCAGTTCCCCCACGTGGGCCATTGAAGCCAGGAAGCCCCGCCACGACCAGGAGGCCACGTGGGTCAACGCCAGCCACACGAGGCCTGCGCGCTGCAAGGAAGAGTGGCCCCCGCTCGCCGCAACTAGAAAAAAGAAAGCCCGTGTGCAGCAACAAAGACCCAACGCAGCCAAAAATAACTAAATTAATTAATTAATTTAAAAAAAAAAAGTCGGGAAGGGAAGAGAATGTTCTTCTACTGAGCCAGGCGCTAAGACAAGTGCTTTCCCCAAATGACCTCATTTACCTTGACTTTCACAGGAGTCCCATGAAGGAAGTAATATCAGCCCACTTAAGAGGCAGAGCGCCAGAGGCCCCAGAAGACTGAGGCACCGGCCCGCCTATACAGCATGCGGCGGGTTGAGGACCCGTCCAAGGTCCTCTCTTCCCGAGGACGCCACCAGGGAAACCCACCAGTGACCCCCCAAGGGGAGTCCCCCCGACACTGCCCAGTCCCCCGCCATCCCCCCACCCACTCCCCAACCCCTGCTCCAAGGGACCCACAGGGACTCACCCCAGGCGTCGTGAATCTCTGGCTCAGCTCGGTTCTGTCCATCGTGGGCACCAGACAAATGGTTCCCAGATAAAGGAGACCGAGGGAGGGGGGCGCCAGGGCAGCGGAGCACCCCTCCCTACAAACGCTGCATGGGGGCTCCACTTCCCAGGACGTCGCCAGTGTGCGGCCTCACAGGACAAGTTAGTAGTGGCCTGGCCCGGCGGCCACACAGACTGAGGAGCCCTCACTGGTGCGAGTGGACTCGAGGTGGCGTCGGAGGAAGGCAAGTAGGTCCTGGGGGACAAAAGACCTGGGGGCCTTGGAGAGGGGAGGGTGGAAGCAAAGGAGCCCTGAGAGCCGCCCCCGCCCGGGGTCACGGGCCCTGTCGCCCCGCTGCCTACACGCCCACCACGGCCCACCGGGGTCACTTTGCCGCCGCTCTCAGTGGCGTGTCATTAGGGCGATGGCATGGGCTCAGGGTAGGCACCACCGCTACCTGTCTGTGGACAGAAACTGGCAGGTCATCCGGCTGGTGGCCTCCCGGCACCTGACAGTCACCCGGCTCCACTTTCAGGGGCGGAGAGCCTCGGCCTCCCAACGGGTTCTGTCCCCAAGGAGCTCCTTCCACAGCGCCCACCACCGTCTGAGTCCCCTGCTACCACCCCACGCTCAGCCTACCCTCCCTCCTGACCCCCTAAAGACGCACCTGCTCGGCGCCTCCCGCGGCTGTTTAGGTCCGCGGACAGCATCCCTCTCAACCCACCTCTTCACCTAAGCTTCTGCGCTCTCGCCCACAACACGGTCACAGTAACGATAATATAGTACCAGCCCCATGTGCTTACTGTGGGGTAAGTGATATGCTGTAATTAAGTGACATCCTGTGTGTCAGTCTCCAGGTCTACAGCCACTCCAGAACGCAAGCCACCATCCCCTGGCCGGACACACCTCCCTCCTCGCTGTGGAGGCAGCCCAGGGTCATGACCCGTTTCTAGAAGCTCCAGTCACACACAAGAACAAAACACCTGGGTGTTTTTCATGTGAACCACCCTCGGGTCTGGCCTCCCCCATCACCTGTTTGGGCAACCGAGTCTGGGAATCTAAGTCTCTGACTTGGTGTGTGGTGACCTGCTGGCCCATCTGTCCCCGCTTGAAGGCCTGGGCTGTCCCCCCAGCTGTCTCTCCGCTTGTGTCTAGAGCTTCTCTAAGTAACACACGTGTGAGCTCAGAACTGTCAGCCCCAGACTAGAGGCGCGGGGACTCCCCTTAGCGATGACCTTGACTCAGCTCCACATTTTACAGGTGGGGACACTGGGGTGCAAGAGACGAGGCGGCTTGGGGGGAACCACGGAGGCGATGACCGCAGAGGTGGTGGTGACTTGTCACCGCCGCCATCATGCCCGCGGGCACCGCGTGCCCACCGTGACCTCGTCACTCCCACGCACTCGGCACCCAGCACGGGGCCAGACAACAGTCGGTCCTCGAAAAATCTCATACAACAGATGAACACGTGGCTTCTCTGGACACTCACGACAACCCTCATTTTGAAATGACAAAGCCAGGCCACCCTCGGGAGGTGCCCGGCTCCTGAGCCTCTCAGCCCCTCACCTTACCGCCTGCCTCTTGGGAGAAGGCGGTGCTCAGGGCCGTCAGGGGAGAGCACCGGCGTCACACCTGGGCACTCAGCCACAGCAGCCACGGCCCCAGGCCTACGTCCACGCAAGAAACGTGGGCCACGTACGGGACCCGCGACACCTTTGGCCAGGGGCATTCCTCCCGCCCCTCCTCCCCGTGACTCACTGGCTCCCGTGACCCCTGCCGAGGGAGAGGCTCCGTGTCAGGCCTGCGCTCGGCCACCAGGCATCTGGCCGAGGCAGCTCCAGGGGGCCTCCGCATCTCTGCGTCCTCCCGGCCCGGTCCCTTCTCCAGCTCTCTGTCCTTCGCCAGGAGGAGGGGGACTCTCTCCCTGCACCCATGCTGGGGCGTGGGGCGTGTCCGTGTGCATGCACATGCATGTGCACTTTGCACTCAGAACATGGGCTGCGCTCGTGCATTCATTTACCCCATGCTCGACGTGTGACAGATTTTACCGGAGGTGACAGGGCCTGGGAAACACACCCCTGTCCCAGAGGACAGGCACGCAGACCCCTGCTCCCAAAGCCCATACAACCGGCCAGAGGAAGGGGGCCCTGAGACGGGGCGTGCGTGGCTCTCGTGCCCCCAGCCAATCAGGCCCAGAGGCTCGGGGAGAAGCCGCCTCCCAGGAGATCAGTCCAGCCCGGGGTGCACACCGTTTGGGGGTGAAGAAACCACGGGCAGAAGGGCGAGAGCTCCCCCAAAAGACTCGCACTTCGTGCCTGGGAGGCACGGACGCTCTGCATCGCCCGCTGACGCTCATGGTGACCGTGACCGTGAGGCTCTGCTTCCCTGGACCCCACCGACCCGCTCACCCGCTCACTGACCGCCACGTGGGCGTCCTCACTCCACCAGAGTCTGCTGCTGCCTTGGGACGGCCTTGTTCCTCAATCTCTTCTGGTTTCCGGGTTCAGCTCTGGAGCTCACACGCTAGTGCGCGGTCCTAACCGCGGTACTATATTCTATGCAAATACCTCGGGCCTGGGTCAACGCTGGTGCACAGCCCAGGGTCCCTGCACCAACTACTAACCAAGCACCTGGCGTGGGGGCGATGGGCTGGATGAAGGACCTCAGAAGTCCTTCCGACATTCACGAGTCTATGAGTCTAAAGTGCTGACCTCCCTGATAGGTTTTATTTTTTCCCTTCATCACACAACTCACTTGATTAAGAATCTGGCCAAAACCATCAGTTCACTAGCCAATCACCAGCAGGCCCAGGGGATGCTTTCTGAGTCCTTGGTAACGCACCACCCCCTTAGTTCTGTACCGTACCCCAGCTCCACCTGGCAGGACACCTGGAACGGTCACGGGTGTTTGGAGAGACAAGAGAATGCTCAGATTGTCATAAAAGACTGAATTCCAAATCCTCAAACATTCATTCTAATGCTTGTTTAATCCATTAAACAAGTGCTAGGTTGTTCCAGCCAAGAAAAGACCCCCATTGCGTCCATGTTTTCATTTTCCTCTCGGAACCCAGGGAATTCATCTGAAAAAAGAGCACACCCACAGGCCCTTCTAAGAATGGTACTTGGTACAAGTACTTGGTACTTGGTACTGCTTGGTACAAGCAGCCCGAAAGGCTCCCTGGGGGGAACCACGTCATGAAGTAGCTGGGTCCTCCCAGGGGCCAGGGGAAAAAAAGGCATTTCCAGGAGCTGAGAGATGTTTTCAGCCTTTTGTGACAACCTGGAGGGGCCCAAACTCCGGGTCTGAGCGTCCAGCCCCCCAGACATGGATGCCCGGACACCACAAGTCAGCTGCCAAGTTAGATTCCAACTCAGACCTTCCATCAAGCCTCCATGGCCCTGAATCGTCTGCAGACATAGTTCACAAGCAGCACTGATTCAGTACCATGCCTTCCAAGTATTTTTAAGAAAAACTGTGACCCCGGGAGACACAGTAAACGCGGCAGCTCCCTCCTCCCTTCCCGCCAGCCCCGGCTCCTCTGGACGCCTCCTGGTTTGAGGTCTCTAGAGGTCTGTTCTGCTACATCCACGGTACTGGCAGCTGCCAAGGACCATCCATCTGAAATGCCTGCCCGTCCCGCGGCCAGCAGCCTTCCTCCTAAGGAGAGGCAGAGAGCCCCTCTCTAAGTCACGACGTCCCTTCTTTGGAGAACCTGCTTCCCTCATTACGTCCTTTTGTCTCTACAAACCCGCAGCTGGAGAAGAACCTTGCCATGTGGGGGCCTGGCCTCTCCCACCTCTTCTCTTCTCCTGGTGTGTCCCCCACTTCACACCAGGCCTGTGGGAAAGACCCCAGAAGGTGACAGAGGAGCATCCGGGGTAACGACAGGGGAGGATGGTAAGGGAGGCTTGCAAGCTTTCTTCGAGGCAAGATCTTCTTGCACTAGATTCAGTTTTAAGGTTTTTTTTAATGTAAAAAGTCACTATTTAAGTTGAGGTTCAGTCTCTCTCTGGCTGCTTTCACTGCAGATACAAACCCAGAGGAGAAGATGAGAGAAGGGAACAGCTACTTGACAGGCGTGCAGGCTGCTTGCATCCTCTCCTCTCCTGGTTGCTAAGCACCCAGAAATTCATAAGCAGCCTATAACGGGCAGGAGTCACAGGCAAAGACAGATGCTCATCCACAAAAAAGGCTCTCTTGATGCTGAGAAGGCAGCACGCGTGAAAAGGTGTGCTCCAAGCCGCCTGGGAAAGTCTGGATGGAAGCAAAAAGGTGTCCAGCCTACGTTGTTAAGCCTACCCTCGCTGTGGTTACAGTGGTGACCCTGGATGGATGGATGGATGGATGGATGGATGGATGGATGATGGACGGATGGGTGGATGGATGGATGGGTGGACGGATGGGTGGATGGATGGATGGGTGGATGGATGGATGGGTGGATGGATGGATGGGTGGATGGATGGGTGGGTGGATGGATGGTGGATGGGTGGATGGACGGATGGGTGGATGGATGGATGGTGGATGGGTGGATGGACGGATGGGTGGATGGACGGATGGATGATGGATGGATGGATGGGTGGTGGATGGATGGATGGATGGATGGATGGATGATGGACGGATGGGTGGATGGATGGATGGGTGGACGGATGGGTGGATGGATGGATGGGTGGACGGATGGGTGGATGGATGGATGGGTGGATGGACGGATGGGTGGATGGACGGATGGATGATGGATGGATGGATGGGTGGTGGATGGATGGATGGATGGATGGATGGATGATGGACGGATGGGTGGATGGATGATGGATGGATGGATGGACTGACAGATGGATGGGTGGATGGATGGATGGATGGATGGATGGATGGATGGGTGGATGGATGGATGGGTGGACGGATGGGTGGATGGATGGATGGGTGGACGGATGGGTGGATGGATGGGTGGGTGGATGGATGGTGGATGGGTGGATGGACGGATGGGTGGATGGACGGATGGACGGATGGATGGATGGACGGATGGATGGGTGGATTGGTGGATGGCCTGTGGCACCGCAAATGCTGGCCTAGTTCTGGACTCATCAGAAACCCTCACTGGGCATTCCTGGCTAGCCAACACCAGTCCTTCAGCAATGGTGAGGATGTTCTGACAGACTCAGAGCCAAGCAAGCAAGGAGATGGGTCAAGGAGAGGTGCTGCCCCATGGATTCCACCTTGGAGGGGATGGAATTCCATTTCTCTGGGATGATGGACAGATAGTTGTTCTGTCTAGAGCCTGAAGGAGGAAGGTTTCTGCCCTGGGATTTGATGGTATGAAGCACTCGAAGTGCCAAGGAGAATGCTACCCTTAGGAACATTTAAGGATGGGTTGAGAAGCATTTCCTATAGTCCACCTGGTAGCCCGAGGCACAGAGTCCCCTTCAAACAGATGAAGCCCCTTCGGCCCCTGTTACCAAGAAGGAAGGACACTTTCTGCTTTTCTGTCTAAACTCAGTTCCACCCTTACTACTCCGTCATAAGCCAGGTCCTACCACACCTCTGCCCACGTCCTCCAGGGGCTGCCCAGCTCACTCAGGGGGGAAACCAATGTTCTGAAATGGTCTGGAAGGCCCTACATGATCTGCCCCTCCCTGCGCCCACCCCTGACCTGCTCTCCTGCTAACTCCCAATCTCTCCAGGTCCACGCCGGCTACACCGGCGTCTGTCATTCCTCTGTTATTCCACCAGCCCCTCTGTCTGGAAGGCGCCTCTCCAGCATGCAGATGGCTCATTTGTCACCTTGGTCAGGTTTTGGCTTACGTGCGACCGACTCCTGAGCCTTCCTGACCCTAGTTAAAATTGCTAACCCAGGGCTTCCCTGGTGGCACAGTGGTTGAGAGTCCGCCTGCCAATGCAGGGGATGCGGGTTCGTGCCCCGGTCCGGGAGGATCCCACATGCCGTGGAGCGGCTGGGCCCGTGAGCCATGGCTGCTGAGCCTGCGCGTCCGGAGCCTGTGCTCCACAACAAGAGAGGCTGCGACAGTGAGAGGCCCGCACACCGCGATGAGGAGTGGCCCCTGCTTGCCGCAGCTGGAGAAAGGCCTTGCACAGAAACGAAGACCCAACACAGACAAAAATAAATATGAAATAAATAAATAAATAAATAAAATTCTGAAAAAAAAAATCAACCAACTGTCAAAATGCATTTTGATAATAAGGGAAAATAAGGGAATTTAAATATAAACTGAATATTAGATGGTATTAAGGATTTACTGGGTTTTGTTATTGGTATTGTGATCTGGGTGGTACACATATTTGGTTACGTGTTTGTTTTTTTAAGTCCTCGTCTGTAAGAGATGCATCCCAAAGTACTTACGGGTGAACTGGAATTTGCTTTCAAACATCTCAGAGAAAAAAGTCTTGAGGGAAATAGGTAAAACAAAATTGGCAAGCATTTGATCGCTGCTGACACTGGAGCTGGGAGATGGGCACTCATTACACAAGGAAGTCTCTTTACTTTGATTATATTTCAAATATTATATTTCAAATTTTCCATTATAAAACCACTCTTTAAAAAATATATAACTTCCTATTTTGTAGATGAACTTAGTGAAGTAACAACAACCCCCACAAAAAAACCCCACCAAAGTACCTAGAATAGTTCTGTGCTCTTCTGGCTGGAACTGCGGCTGGAGGTCAAGTCCTGGGAGCAGATCTGGCCCTTTCCTGACTGAAGAGGCACCCGCGTGCCTGCCCCCCGGTTCAGAGAAAGGCCTTCTGGTTTTTGTCCTGAGATGAAGGCCAGACCGTCCTGTGCCTTGGAGAGTCTCTCCCTTGCCCGAGAGCTCGGGGCAGCCTGGCCACCCGTCCCTCTGGTCCCTGCTCACCTTTTCCATGTGAGGCCACGCGGCCACACTTCCCCTTGGGCACCCCTTCTGTCCCTTTGTGAGATGTTCTTGAACCACATCTAAATATATTATGTAATAAATCTGTGAACTTGTGTGGACAGTATTAAAACTCACCCTTTGATGTCTGCTGCAGGAGGAGGCGGGGTTGACGTGCCCTGAATTCCAGGCCCATAAAAGGCAGGTGCGCCCTCCCTGTTTCCCAGATGAGGAAGCCAAAGCGCACAGGGCCTGGGTGAGTTACCAGACCTCGCCAGGCTCCCCGTGATAAGAGCAGTTCATCCATGGCGCCTGGCCCTGTTCTCGGTAAACTGCATGGACGCACTCCATCCTCACCATGACCCCGCTAGGCAGGTACTGACCAGACACCGAGGCACAGGAAGGTTAAGTAACCTCCCAAGGTGACAAATGCAGTCAGTGGTTAGAGGGGTGCTGGAGTGGGTGATGGGGCTCGAGCGGGGGGCCCTGACGACAAAGAGGGAGGACCCAGGCAGGAAGGAGGGAGAAGGCGGACTCGGTGGGCGCACCCACTGCCCACTTGGCCCGTGTCTCCTGCGCTGGTCATGAAGGGGGTGGGGTTCCAAGGTGGGGTCACCATGCATCCTGGGTTGCCCAGGCCAGTCTCTGTGTGCACCTGTCCCCCCAGCATAACGATTAGCAGTGGTCCCCCCTTCTTTCTCAAATGTGCCCTAGTTTGGGTGATAAATGATATGGTCAACCTTAACTACAAGCTCTTCTGGGGTAAGAAAAGCACATAATAGCCAATTAATTAATACCTATTGAATAAAAGGTTAATGCATTTTTTTATGGCGACAGACCTTCCTGGAAATGGAGGAACGACCAAGAAATGGTCTCTGCGGTTTCCTTGGCTACTCCTGACTTCTGTGACTCAGCCCTCTCCTAACTACTCCCCTCACACGCCAACGCCCTGCCCGCCGATGGCCCTGGGTGATCCCAAGGCATCTCGGGGTTCCGTGAAGACGCCCCCATTTACCTCCCCGATACGGGCCAGTCTCTCCCGTCCTCAACGTCCCTGCCCCTCGGAACTCAGTCCCTCTCCCGCTCCTCTCCAGCTTCACAGTCACTGCCACTGCCAGGCCAGTGGGGCCCCTGTCACCACCCCACACCCTCCCTCTGCAGACAAGGTACGTCGGGCAAGTCTATCCTGGCATTTTGTAGCACCTAATGAACTCCAGTCCCTTATCTGTGTTTCGTTTCCTCACTGTGACATTAAAATAATCCCATTTCCCTAATTCTATCCCACTATTCCGGTTTACTGCTAGGGAAGATTAGCCATCCTTACAGGGTAAGGATGTGAGCCTGGTCTTCAAGAACGAAGCTGTCTTCCTCACTTCCCTTTCCTTCCTAAGACATAGCTGGTGCACTATGTTGGACACATTTTAACGCTTGCATTTTGAGCCCTTTAGGAGAAAAGCATGACATAAAACGGTGAGGTTTCATTTTCATCATTAATAATATTAATTTTTAAAGCTGAGATAATGTGGTCTTGACTCATCATAGCCATATGGCACTTATTGGACAAGCACATTACTGCTTAAGTTGGGGATCGGGTGACGTGACAAGCTGGCTCTGAGTTGGCATTAGAGAAGCACCGAGGCTCCGGCATGACTGTGAGGGGAGGGGGATGTGCATCGCCTCATCCCCCATCCTCCTAGCCCACACTGGCTGCTAAAGGGCTGCCCTTTCTGCGCCGAGGTCCTCGGGCTGCTGCCCACACGGCTACGCTGTGATAGCTGGGCTGGTGCTAACCCTGCAACAAATAAACAGCGGCACTTAGGTGGCTTAACGCAATCCAAGTTTGTTTCTTGCTCACAGCCCAAAGTGTAAACAAGTCCCGAGGAGTTTTCCTCCACACGGGGACGCACAGACCAGGCTCAGGGCCCCTTGGGGCATCGTGGCCGCATGCACACTGGCCGTCCCTACTCAGACCCAGGGCACCAGCTGCCCCTCCGCTTATAACGACCCTTCCCCAGACCTGCCATGAGGGGCTTGCAGCCTAGACACACGGCCCCAGCGAGGCCTCCCCACCACTGTGAAAACAGCCACGTCCCAGGCCCTGTCCACCTGGTCACCACGCTTCCCAGCATTTGAAATAACCTGACTTTTCTACCTGTTCACCCCATTTCTATCGCTCTCCTCCCACTAGAATGTCAGCTTGTCGATATAATTTTCCACTGCATTTTCAGCACTTCCAGCCCCTGAGAGGCACTCAAAAAATAGCTGGGGAGGCAAGGAGAGGGCGAGAGGACACGCCTCGGCACACACACCTCCGGCCAGGCGGCTACAGGATGCCTGGCCCTCACCAGCCACGGCTGGTGAGCCACGGCCCTCCTGCCCGGCTTCCAGGGACCACTTCCTTCCGCCTCCAGACCACGCACACCTCACCCATCCGGGGATGCTCCCGGGAAAAGACATGCTCGGAAACCCGGCCCGACCTTGAGAAGCCTCCACCGTGAGCTGGCACAGGGCAGCCTGAGCCACGCAGGCGGAGGGATGCAGGGACACCAGCCCCTCTCTGCCTCCCAAGGGGGTTGGTCCCACTCCTGCTGGGAAGCCAGGCCCACCAGTCACCCCAGAGCAGCCCCTGTGGCCTTGGAGCTCTGTGGGCCCAGCCTGCAGCCCAGGGCAGTGGAATTCCCTTCTGCCCCCAGTCCACCCCTTTCCACCCAGCTCAGCCTCATAGCCACGTCTCCCACATCCCTTCCCCGCTGACGGCGGGCGGGAGGGAACCAAAGCACAGGCTGCGGAAGTGGACCGAGGCCCCTCAGCTCCCCACGGCTCCTGTGTGTCCCCTGGGAACGGAGCCAGGCGCCTCCTGCCCCAGCTCCTAACTCCTAAGTTGGAACACAGTGTCTTGAAGAGGGTGACTCACTGTAGCAGTGAAAACTGACTAATTATTTTGATCTTCTTGAAGCCACTTGCTCATCAGTGGATCCTCTCCCTCTGGGGCCAAGACCCAGCCCTGCAGTCAAGGTCGGCCGAGTCGGCCGCATACCCAGAGGCAGGACAGCCTGGCCCCGCTCCTTTCCTTAAGCCATACTTGACCCCCTCTCTCTCCTGTTCTAAAATGGACTTTTCTCTCTAAACACGGGTGTCTGACCAAAACCACAGCAGGTACATCAGAACAGAGGGCTCATCCCCATATTGGGAAGGACCCCCCCTTCCTCAGAGTCCCGGTCATGCTGACGCCATATTAAAAAGAACGAGACTGAGCAAAAATGCCACTATCTGAAAATGCAAAGCATCCTCTAAAGACTCAGCCCTGTCCAGGCTTATCTCGGGGCTGAGATTCCCAGATCTAACGGTCCGACAAGGCTGGACCTGGGATTTCCATCTCCTGAGCATCTACTGTGGGCCAAACACTGCCAAACCCCCAGCGGGAGACGCCCTTCCCCCTCCTGTCCCCTGCCCGTCTGTAGCTCTTGCTCAACCCCTGAAACTCACCCTAGCCCCCTCGTCTGCTGTGCAGTTCCCAGACAGAACATGACAAACATGGAACATCAGCTCTTCCCCATACACCGGGCCTTCCTAGAGCGTCCCGTGTGTCCCCCGCAATCTGACACGAAGGAGCTCTTTGCTCCCAAGACGCTGAGAAGGAGCAGGGCACCCTGAGGCTCAGGGAAGCCTCACTCCCCTCTTGGTTCAGAACCAGGAAAGGAGGAAGTCAACAAGCCTATCGGCATCTCCTGCACCTCTCAGAGGACTATAACAATGTACCTTCCCACCCTTCCCAATGTGGGTACCCCTACTGCAATGGGTCCATATCACTGGCTTTCTACTAGACCCATCATCTCCTTCTCTTTGAGGACTGAAAACCTGAAAGCCAGATGAACAGTAGGCCCTTTAAGATCATATGGCATTAACCACACACCTGCCATGATACAGGAGGTCTGAAAGGAGAGCCAGGGACCTTGGAAGGCTGTTTCCTACCCGTCGTGCATTCATGTGTGTTGCCTTGTGCCCCTTTACCTTAAACTATGCGTATACCCTAGAACACCACCACGTTTACTTTCCTCTGATGGCATCCTCTACAGTCTGGGCGCAAAAGCTGTCTGCAGTGATCTGCAAAACACAGGCTTGCAGGAACTCCCGGCTCCAGGAGGCCAAGTGAGGGCATCAGTGGGAAGATCAGAATGTTAAAGCTACAAGAGACACCAAGAGTCAGTGAGTTCAACCCCTCATCTCACGGAGGAGAAACTGAGCTCATTTTACCCACGAACCTCCTAACTATCTTCCTACCCCTTCTGGCTCATCCCTCACACAGATGCCAAGAAATGTTTATGAGACACAATTCTGATCATTTTATGCTTCAGATTAAAGCTCTCCAACACAGTCTTTGGGATAAAGCTCAAATTCCTTAGTGTAACACACAAGGCTGTTGATGATCTGGGCTTGCCTTTCTCTAAGCTACACGTCCTTCCAGTTCCCTGCAACACACACACACACACATACACACACACACTCCCCTCCAACCACACTGAACTGCTTGGAATTCTTGAAATACCTACTGTGGACATAAATCCCTAGCTGTTGCATGGCACAGATTGCAAGCAACCCAGCTAAGATTAATAAAACTGATCAGAGATTTCCGTTTCTGCCCACAGGGGAGGTGGGGATTGGTGTTTGAGTTCAATAATATTCAGTGCCTGTTAAAATAAAAGATTAACGCTCTTCATAGGAACATAATAGAATCTACAGGCTCTACAAGAGACTATTGACAATGTCCAGAATATAATCCAAAATTTCTAGACACATGAAAATACGATCCATGCTTAAGAGAATAAGCAATCAGTGGAGACCAACTCTGAGATGACTAGATGTTGGAATTAGCAGACAGGGTTTGTCACACACAGTGCCCTGCCGTCCATGCGCAGCAGCCTCTACCTGAAAAACCCTCTCCCCTTGCTAGGTAGCTCTTAGTCATCTAATCCCAGGTGTCAGCTCCTCCAAGCAGCCTTCCCAATGTACCTCATTCCTCTTGATCACTCATGAACTTGTCCATTTATCTGGTTACTTGCTTGCCTCCTCCTTCATCTTTCTTAAGGGTAGGGAGTGGACGATCCTTGTCGATAGCATCAATGCACAGCACAGGTTGGACCACACATGTGGGTTGAATGAATAAAGCAATGAACAAAGTAACTGAGAATGGCAGTAAAAGCTTGAGTATCCTTGACTCATGGGCGGCCCCTCGGTACCACACTCACAGTCTTGAAACTGCACGGGTCCTTCTTCTCTTGCTGTGTGTGATGTAGGTCATTTCTGTGCAAGGAGGATGTGGATGCCTAAGAACAGAGATGTGCTCACATCCTGCACGTTCCCACATTCAGAGCCTGCTCACCAGTCTTCTTCCTGACCCCCACGTTTCCCAATATGGGTCTTATTCCTTCTTAGTATCGATTCCCAATATGCCTACTGACCCTTTCCCTTAAATTAGTTAATATCATCTTAGCTAATGTTCACAGAGTGCCTTCTACAATGCCAGGCGGGTATATTCACCGAATACCAACCCATTCAACTCTCCTAACCTAGGGGGGAGGCATTATTATTATTGCCATATGACAACACTGAGACTATGTGAAGGTTTTTTATAAGGTTAGCAACTGGCAAACTCCTTTGCCCATCATACTAAACAAAGAAAGACTTCGAGGGAAATCGTTTTTCCTCTCATTTTTGACGTGCCTTGGGTATATCACTTAGAATTTACAGAGGCATTTTGAACGGAAACAGCATGTCTACCCACCATGAAAATCCTAAATAGACACCAAAGTCAGATGAACAATTGGTCTGCTGACCTACAGGTAACGTGAGCAGATGCCACCTCCCATGCCATTTGGGTTTCGTCACCTTCCAAAGGGATGTGAGCGGGAGTCAGTCCCACAGATGAGAGCGGAGCCATTGCCCTGCTCCCGACGGGGCTGCTGAGAGGCGGACAAGCCCGAGGAATATGGGTAAACATGGTCCAAAAGCCCATTATCTCAAGAGTAGAGAATGTTTGCTGGGCTTAATGGGATTGGGACCACGGCTTGAAGGCTGATGTAACACAGCTCCCCAGAGATAATCCATCTCTGAGGGATGCTGGAGCGCTAATGGGATTAATGGGCAGAAGACACTTTGAAGCAGTTCCCTCACGAGCTACGTGCCCTCTGCCATGTACACCGTTTCCATTACTTCTTTTTGCTCGCTGAGCATTTACTGATGTTTGGCATTCTGGTTCTCCTTTATTTTCTGGAATTCTCTCTGACTCTGAGAGCCAATGTTGAAACTCAGCTAAACATAAATTTCAAGATAAAACATGAGCGATCTGGAAGCCCTAAGTCCAGCTCACCTATCACTGACAAAGAGACATTACTTTGATCAAATTCTTTTCTCTTTTTTTTGAATTTTATTTTATAATTTTTGATAGAGCAGGTTCTTATTAGTCATCTATTTTATACATATTAGTGTATATATGACAATCCCAATCTCCCAATTCATCCCACCACCACCCCCGCCCCCTGCTTTCCCCGTTTGGTGTCCATACGTTTGTTCTCTACGTCTCTGATCAAACTCTTCTCTCTGTTTCTGAAAGTCATTTTGTGCTGGAAACCTTTACAAAAACTTGAACTTCTGGCTAACACACACACACACACACACACACACACACACACTCTAGGGTTAAAAGGTAATACTCAACATAGATTTTTTTTCACTTAAACTGAAAAAGATCATCTAACTTTTTATTTCCTCAGTAATACTCTCTAAAGCCGGGTTACGTTCATCACGCCAATGCTGGAGTTGGTAAGATTGAGATATCCAAGGCTAATAAGTGACTTCCCTGGCATCTCAGGGCAAGGCAGTTAGAAAATTTTGATTTACACCCAAAGTATTTTTTTAGTCTCCATTGCTTGGATCACTGAGCCACCCTCCAACTTTAATATTTGAGAAGCTTCAGTTACTTAAACCCAGAACTGCTGGGGAAAAGAAAAGCACATATGATTGTGAGTCTATGGCTTTTGGTAGGTCAGTGGCAACCTGGAGAGTCTCCCTTTAGCAAATCACCTCAAGAATGAAGTGTCTCATTAGAACAGTTTCCTATCATTGGATGTGCTCCATTTTCCACAATTTGGTTGAAAAGTAAAGGTTTGCACTTGATTGATTTGTGCTGGCGGGAAGTAAGGGTAGTCTGTTTGAATCACTCACCAGAAAGCTAAGATTCCAGAGAGTCAATGTGTGTTTTTGTAAAGTCTCTCCAATTCCATGAATGACGGGACTCTATTCAAATGCCGTATCGTGCATCGTCAGGGCGGCTAGTGTTCTTATTAGAACCGAAACGATTCTCCCCAAATCATTACGCCGCTTACGAAGATGAGAAAGGCATTGTCCCAAACTACAACCAATAGTTTACAAGTGAGAAAGTGCTCACAGAGGATTAGAAGACACACCCTTTTGCTTCCCAACTACAGTATTATTCCCGCCCTTGTTTACTGAGCGTTGATACTGCGTGTGCACCGAACCTGCTTAACCACCCTTAGTCCTCCATCCCCTATGTGAGGCTCGTCTCATGAACTCTGTGCTTCTGATGAGAAGGCGGGTTTACTGAGGTAACAGGCTCGAGAGCACACTAGTAAATGATGGGACCAGCGTATTTTCAGGCCTCCCTCTGAGATATGAAGAGGGTTTCTTTTTTTTTTAAGTTCCATGCAGCCAAGTCACAGATGCTGTTGACAAGCCAAAGACAGCCCAACAGGCTGCAATACAGGGCATGCGTGCAGCCAAAGCAAGGAGGCCCTCTCGATGAATCCATCCTTAGTCCTAGAATTTTAGGTTTGGGGCTTGGAGATCATTCCTTCAACGCTTCCACTGCACAGGGAAGGACAGAAACCCAGAGAGGTGGGGGGTTGGTACTGGTAACAAAACCGTACCTCTCGGCTCCCAGATCTGCCCTTGGCCTACCACCTTCCACCACGTTCCATCAGATGAATTTGTCACCACTCTCTCTGCCCACACACCCAGGCACGTGGAGGCAGAGGAAGGACATGGCAGACCCAGCATCTGGCCCCAAGGAACGCAGTCAGGATAACCACGCACAAAGCCATCCAAAAACAGCATGTGGGGATTTAAGAAAGCAGCTCCATGAGTGACCACAGCAGGACCCTGTGCACCCGGGCGTGAGACTCCAGGGAGGAAGGAGGGATTAGACAGACAAAGAGACGGAAGACAGACCTTCCAGCTCCCAGGGCGGGAAGAAGAAACTGAGGGGCCTGGTTGTACACGGCAGGGTAGCTGAGGCCTTGGTTTTCCAACTGCTCAGGGAAACCTACAGGAAAAGATGTGACTGACAATCGCTACACGCAGTGATAGGAACATCTCCCTCCAGCTGCTTCCAGGCCCCAGAGCCTGAGAAGCCAGCCTCGCAAGCAGGTGGCTCCAGTTATGTTTTCCATCAGCCACAAATAGCCATGCTTGGTTCCAGGGCCATGACCCCGACAAGCCATCATCATCACTGGAATGCCTGTGAGGCCAAGGGCAATGCACAGGGCTGCCAGAGTCATTGCAACATCCATCCAAAGTCTGGGGTCTTGGGGGACGGGCTGAGTCAGCGTGGCCAACGCGCTTGCCAAACTCTTCTGGCACCTGGACCAGACTCCAAGACATTTCTGGATCCCATTTTTCTGTGAACCTTCACCAAAGCTGAAAGCCATTTTCCCTACCCCCTTGGAAGATACAGGAGGCTGCACAGGACACCTCCCATGCAGAGGCGATGAGAAAGTGGCCAGGCGCATTACAGGCCTGGGACGGCGGGGCGGAAGAAGCATCACGGTTACAGAAAGGAGCCCGGATGTGGAGGTGAAAGTCATGTCCCGCCTCACCGTGCACTTACTGTATGAGGATCCGTCTCCTCAGCTCCAGTGAAGACACTCAGACCACTGCTGGGTCACAGGCTCTGACGAGGCTCAAGTGACATATGAGGAAATTCACTATAAATTTTAAAGCACTGCACAAATTTCGAAGGTCATATTTTTAAATGCCGATGGCACATCCATGGGTTTTCCAGACACACGGGCAACTGAAGGACAGAAATTTTTCTAGTTTTAATGAAGTTGCTCAGGAAGGCCATTGGCTTTGTGCTGGTTCTCAGGAAAGTGGTCCACAAGAGCCCACTAACTGGGACATTTCATCTCAGCTTGTACATCCAATCTGGGCATGGCAAAGCCCTACGAAAAGCAACAGACCCCCTTTGGGAAGCCCCTCCCCCAGGCCCACCAGCGTGCTAGCGGTTCCAGATTTGTCATCTCTACCTCTCCTCCCCAGGAAGGCCGTCCCTCTCCCTCCGGCCTTCTTTTGTCCTCCTCTGCTATCACTGCAGGGCACTTCCGTCCCACTTCCCATCCCATTTCTGGGCTCCCTACAGACAGGTAGCTGGGCTAGTTAGTTGCACTCAGGGACATTCAACAGGCAGGGTTAAAGGACGGCAAAGGCAGGCCCTCTTCTTTCACGTTTTGGTTTGTGATGATAAGAGAGGAAGGACCCCATCCCTCTGTGAACTTCCCTTGTTCATTTCCTCCAACTTTCTCTTGCGCTCCCAGCCTCCACGAGGAGCGCACCAGGTGGGGCTCGTCTGGCTCTGGAGGTGAGATCAGCATCGTCATCCCGGCTGCACGAACAGGCTCTCGGGCTGCCCGAGAGCCTGCTCTGGACTCGGTGGGAGGAAACAAGGGGTCCTCAGGGGGAGGGGCTTATCAGGGGCTTGTTGGGCTTTAGAAGGAAGAGGTCACCCTCTCCTCCAGATCTCACTCTTTGGAAGTAAGATCCTTTCCGAGACAGCCCAGGAAGGGGGAAGGGTGGGTGGGAGGGTTTGCAACCAAACCTGGACCCCGAACCCCTAACACTCACGGCAAACCTGCAAGAAGGCATGAGTAGCCCCATTTTACAGATGAGAGACTGAGGTTTACTGGTAAATGCACAGAGATCAGCCACCTCACAATCTGGCTGGAGACACACAATCAGAGCACGCCAAAGGGGATGGAGGGCCTTACAGCCCCAGAGCCTGAGCGTGTTTACGCAGCGCCTGATTCCAAAGAAAACAAAACAAGAACAAAAATCTCCAAACCATTTCCACCCCTGAGTCACCAACCAGGAAACCGACCAGCCAAGCTTCACGCAGTCTCCAGAGGGGCTTTCTCTAGTCTGGCCTCAGAAGCCAGAACTGCAGGAGGCCCCAGCACGGCCTTCACTTGCCAACAGCATCCTTGTCCACCCCCCGCCCCGCCCAGCACCTGGCTGAGCACAGAAGGTGCCAGGACTCGTACTGGGCGAGAAGTAGGCCACCGTCTCCATCATTTTTCACGTCGCGAGGCTCCTGTCCTCTCTGGCCTCGGTCGCCTCCTTGGAGCATGTATCTCTGCTGCCACGAGGCCACGTGACGGGGTCTGAATGGCAGGGTGAGATGACACTCGGGCCCCTCAGGCCGCCCCCAGCCAGTGGCGAGGCAGATCTGCGGGGCCCTTGCCCCCGTGCCCCTCCTCTGCCCTCAGTCCCACCAGCCACAAATCCCGGGCGGGAGGGAGCACACAGTGCCCCCAGCTCTTCTCTCCCAAAGACCCCTCTCATATCCCACCACCCCGCAATGCCTTTGCCAAGGTTTTGTCAACCAAATACGTGGCGCTGATAACTCTGATCTCCCCTCCCAGAGTCCTGAACTGATCAGAGACAGACGGCCACGAACCCGGGAGTCTCATCAGCATGGAATAGCTGCATCTCATCAGCATGGAATAGCTGCACCAAGTCGGCACAGGCTCTGGCCGCTGAGAGCACAGAACCCTGACATTTTAGTGACTCTTTATAGCCTTATCTGGAAAAATGGGCATTTTCCATTAGGTGTTTTGAAATATTAACAAGAGCCATCATTATGTCCTTTATGAGACGTGAGAGAGTGAGGGTGCCAGGCTGGAGATGACCAAGAGAATAGCTCAGGGTACTTTTCCTCTTAGAGGCATTTGTGCTTTCCTTAAATTCCAGACTCAAAGAATTGAGTCCAAACTAATTAGATTCCAGGTAGCAAACGTGAAAATATCGGGGCCATGAGGGCTGCAGCGGGCCTTCCCTAATGGCCCTGCCCTGCCTGAGCTAAGGGGCATTCTGGGGAGACAGGAAGCTAAATATTGCGCAGCAAATATACCGCAGACGGGGCGCCCAGGAGTCTGTGGCTGGGGCCTGCTTCTTCCCTTTGGAAGAAAAAGCAAAACGCATCACCCCGCCAACCCGCCGTTCCAGAGCATGAAGGAGGCATGCCTGACCCTCCCGACACCACGTCGGAGCCCAGCCTCACCCTGCAGAGATCCAGGGGGAGAGGGGATGGGACGGGCCACCTGCAGGAGGGTCCAGACGGGAGCAGTGAAAAAGAGGGACAAACTCTGAAAGAAGAAATGTCCCCATGCCTGGCATGTGACAGAGGATCAAGAAGAGATGTGCTGAGTAAATGAATGAAACATACAGGACTCTCGTTTTATGTGAAATGATTCCAAAGGAGATTGCCACCTCTCAGCAATAAGCTGGTACATTCTTCCAGTTTTCATTTTTATCTCTTATACATCCACATAGTTTAAAGCCAAATAGTTCTCAAAGGCTCACTGCAAAACAAAGGCAAACAAATCCACAAATTCTCCTCCTGACCACCCCATTTCCTCCTCCCTAACAAATACTTTCAGTTCTTTAGCTGTATATTGGGTGGTTAATTCCATATTTTTAAATCATATGCTAATATATAACTTCTTACCAAGTTTTACCTTCTTTCCCACCACGGGAAGTGAGGATTTATCTCTCTCACCCTCCCCCAGCCTCCTCAATAGCATCGTAATTTAACTGGGATCAGCGTCGTATTCTGCATCATGATGACTAGAAAGGGTCCCCTTTCATAGATGCTCTTTGCCTTTCTCCTGTGCTGGATCCTGTGTTTCCTAAATCCCACGTTTCCCTGGGTTTGCTCCCGCCTCATGGTGGAGAACTTCTTCTGGTAGCTTCCCTGCATGGGAGCTAAATTGGTTTTGGTTTGGGGTTTTTCTTTTAGTTGTTTTTGTTATTGTTCAGATTTTTTTACTCATCTGAAAATGTCTTTGTTCTACTTGTTGCTTGAGTGATAGTTTAGCTGGGTATAAAATTCCCAACTGGAAATCCTGTTCCTTCAGAATTTTGAGGGCACTGCTCCAGCCTTCTTGCTTCTCATGTTAAAATACCTGAAGCCAGGCTGATTCCTGATCCTTTGTAATATATTTTTTTCTCTCTAGAAACTTGTAAGATTGTCCAACTGTCCCCACTTTTCTGAAATGTTCGCAATGTTGTGCCCGTTCATGTGGGCACTCCGTGAGCCCTGCAGCCTGGAAACTACTGCCCTTTAGTTGTAGGAAGGGTCCTGGAACTGCCTCCATGAGGGTTACCTGCCGCTGTTTATTCACTTATCTCTCTCTGGAACCCCCAGCATCTAGATGCTGGACTTCCTGGACTGGTCATCTCATTGTCATATTTTTTTTCCTCCTAATTTCCAGCTCTGATTTTTTGCCCTGCTTTCCTGGAGATTCATTACTTTTGTTTTCCAATGATTCATAGCCCTCAGCTACAACATCTTTAATTTCCAAGAATTCCTTTTTGTTTCTTGAATGTTCCTTTTTCACAGAAATCAGTTTCCGTTTCAGGGAATTACCATCTTCTCTCATCTCATTAAAGACAGAAAAGAATGTTGGTGGTGGTGGTTTGAGGTTTTCTTTAAGGTTTCTTCTTTCATATTCTGTTTTAAATACGCATCCTTGTTTGGGTTTCTATTTTCATTTTAGGGGACTTCCTCAAATAGTTGGGTGTCCTTCATTGACTGATCATATTTAAGAGTGAAACAACAGAAAACTGATAGGAGTGCTGAGTGGGACTTGTCAGCTAGAGGGGCTGCAGCTGAGTTGCTGGGTGGACTCTGACACATCCTCAGCACTTTCTTCTCCAGGCTAGTCTGCTCTGCCAGCCTGAAGGATGCTGGGGGGTGTTCAGATCTCCAGCCTAGAGAGTACAGGCCTAGGGGCTGTGCTGTGAGAACAAGTGGGAAGACAGCTGGGGCGTCTCAGCCCCGTTGTCCCCCCGCCATCCTGCTCTGGGTTGTGCCAGCCATGCCCCCATCCAGAGAGCATCCTCTTGGTCTTCAACAGAGGACAACCCTCCACCCATCTGTGCCTGGTGCCGCTGGGTTGCACAGAGGCAGGGTCTCTCCGGTGAGCTCTGGATTCAGCTCCAACCTTAACCCACCACCATGATCCAGGAAGGCTTTGGTTCTAGGGTGCTGTCGACATTAACACTGCTTTAAAAGAGGTACTGAAGATGCCCTCACCTTCCAGAGCCAAGCTTAGACAATGCGTGTGTGCTCACATCCAACTGTGATGCGTCTATGGAGAAAGACCTGGTCAGGGGTCTGTGTGTTGATCACCATCCACTTCACTGGGGCTGGAAAACATAACGGAAACTAGAGGACCAGGGAAGCCTCTGCAAAATCTTCCAAGAGGCAAAGCCCCATAACATGCATGGTTGGGTGCAGCCGTTATGGTTGTTAAGGACCATGGCAAAGACTCCCAGGCCCAATATGTCATCAAAGAATATTTCAAACACGAAAAGTGAACAAACGAGAACCTAGCCCTCAAATATACACGTGTATATATACACACACATATGTGGTTGCTGTTGTCTTCTTTTCCATTCATTTTATCTCTGTGGTTTATGCATTTTTTAAAGATTCCTCCACCGTAATTTTAGCGTGGTTTGGGAAGAGAGCATTCAATCACAATTTCTAAACTACTGTGTTTTTTTCTCTCATTACCATATCACTTTATTCTATTTTTATAAAACATCACATCTACTCAGGAGAGTGCATAAAACATATTTTTACAGATTAATGAATAATTGCAAAGCAAACTCTCCCGCGAGGAAAGAGCACAGACTGAACTAGACTCTGGATGAGCCACCACGGCCTCGGGGTGAGGGGGACGGAGGCCTCAGAGAGCGGGGTCTGCCGGCTTCCACTTTTCCTGCCTGTGACCCCAGGGGACCCTCTGTGACCCCCGCCCACGGTCCCCTGTGCCTGGCGGATCCCAGGGCATTGCAGCTGTAATAGGAAATGCCAACTCCAGACCCAAACCTGGGCTCCCGCCTGGGAAATTGTGTCCTTCCCGGAGTCTGTCACGGCCATGCTGACCCCCCCACCAACTCCTCGCTGCCTCGATGTGGCCGGTGTCCCCGAGACATGTCCTGCACCCCCTGCCCCGTCCACCCCACGTCTCCGGCCCTCAGTCGCAGCCTGCCAGGAGGACTGCTTGGCTGTTCTGTCTGTTCAGTCGGGCCTGTCACAGCTAAGCCTCCAATTATAAGGAAGATCCAAGATTCCCAAACGGAGAACCTATAGGAAAGCCCTCTGGGGAGGCCTGTTGTGGGGTTTTACATGGGAAACGTCCCTGGCCGGAGAAGAGACCTCAGGAGCATCCCTGGGGGAAAGGCAGAGTCTTCCTTTTCTCTTGAATTTAAAAGAACTTCCACCCAGCATTTTGGGAGGTGGGGACTGTCCAGGATGCTAAGAGGGCGGCTGAGGTTGTGGACCTTGGAGGGACCCCGTGATTAGTCAGCTCTTCTCAGATAGTGAATAGCTCGTATTTTGCCAAGTACGTTCCAACTGTCTTACTCATGGACCACGCCTGCACGCAAAGAAGGCGGGCACCAGGCCCTTCCCCCACCCCGTCCCGGAAGGGAAATGGGAGGATGAGATGGGGGAGAGGCCACTCCAGCACACGGTTGCCACCCCGCCCCGGAGGGAGGAGCAGAATCACAGCTTGGAGTCTTCACATCCCCCAAGAACGCAGTCCCTGGTCCTTCCTGGCACGGAGCCCACCCACCTTCCCCCGCTTTAGGTGAGGGGCCTCCAGCCACAGGAGGACAAGCACTGTGCGATTCCATTCGAAGGGACCAGAGGAGCCAGAGTCAGAGACGGACAGCAGGAGGGTGGGGGCCAGGCCTAAGGGGAGGTGGGGGCAACGCGTGCTCACGGGGGGCAGAGTCTGCTTCTGGGAAGGTGACAAAGGCCTGGGGATGACGGTGGTGAGCGTTACACAACAGTGTGGGTGTGCTTACAGCCCCCAAACCGTACGTACGCTTCAAAAGGGGTAAAACGGTAAATTTTACGTTAGGTATGTTTCACCACAACTTCTTTAAAAGGAGCCTCCAAGCTGCAATGGAGACTAGTGCAAGCAGGGTGCTTCTCCACCACGATGTCAGTGTTCATGACTTGCAGGACAAAGGGCCCGTCCGTCAGGCAAACGGCCAAAGGCTGTCTCAGGACCAACAGACACAGGCTGGGTGAAAGGGGCCGAGGGCTCCATTGACCCACCAGACGTGAGAATTTATGACGAAAGTTAGATGAGGAACGAGGCTGCTCCTGCCCTTGGCTCTGCTGGTCTGGGCCACGTTGACCAGGCTAGGCGGCCGGACCCCCAAACTGTTTTTTCCAGAACTGACTCCTTGCGCCTTCATCTTCCTCCTGGGGTTAATCGGTCACACTTCCCAGCGCTGGGAGAATCCGGGTGGCTGACAGCCCTCAAATCACCCAACACGAAGGGCCATGGGACCCAGTGCCAGCCGGACTGACCGCCCTCCCCTAGAGGCACACGGGTCCCACATGGGAGCTGGGACGCAAGAGAAGGGAGAAACTTCGTGCATCCTCCGCTCCCGGGTTCTGGCGACCAGCTTTTCATGTCACCTGACCTTGGCCTTCTTATCCAACTGCTATCTTTTGTTTTATTTAGAACCAAAGTTCCCAAGAAGCAAGGAATAACCTGAGTTATAAATCGCACTGTAGTGACAGAGACCAAAATAACCTCGTGAGTGGTTTATCAGCTCCCGGGGTAGAGGGGGGAGGTTGGGGGAGGTTGGAGTGACAGCCCTGCACCGACCAGCGCCGGCGCCCAGGTGCCTCTCATGGTCACCCCACCCTCAAGGCGATGCTTTGGTCAGCAGTACCCAAAGTGTCTCATCGCCAGGGCTGTGTTCACCTCTGAAGGAAGGTGGGCAGGGAGGGGCGGGCACACCCACTTCCGCTGGCATCCCGGTTGCCAGAACTTAGCCACCACTGCCCCCCACTAACCACAAGGGAGGCTGGGCCCTGGACTCCCGGCCGTCCTGAGCCAGCAGAAAACGCCGGCAATGAAACATGGGAGAACAGATACCGGGTGACAGCCGTCGTTTCTGTCATCAGGCACGCCCTCTCTTGTACGAACAGCCCTCACCATATGCACACATGGTCGATGGGAGGTGGATGTAAGGGGACAAAGCCTCTGATGATGTTCTCAAGCTCAGGGACCATCACTCAATTTGAGACAAGATACTGAGCTCCAACTAGAAACATGAGGGTTTAGGAGCCGCCCAGAGAGGCTGGTGGTCCATGGTCCACTGGGCGGTTCGGGCCCCCAAGGAGACACGAGTGCGGGACACATGGAGGTAACGAGCTGCTGAAACGGCCTCTGCCTGTGCCCTGGCTCAGCCACCGCGAGTGAGGATGGATGCCCGGGGGTCCCCGGCCGACGTATGTGGGGTGGAGGGAACGAGCCTAATGTGTCCCCCTCAGTGGGCTGGTGTCACCCCCACCTTCCTGCGGCCCCCTCACCGTGACGGAGGCCAAGACAAGGTATACATCTCCCGTCTTCACTGAGACGTCTCTGCAAACTGGCTCTGAGCCCGGCCCACCTGTCACCCTGATGAGAGCTGGGATGTACGGGCCTCCCGGCCAGACCCCGACCTGGACCCCGAAAGGGATGTGGTGGGAGCAGAGTCCAAGGCCGGGGACTCTTCTACCCAGAGTTGCTTCTGAACAGGGAGAGTCTGGCGTTGCTGCTGCTACGCAGACCTGCGTGACCGCCCGTGAGGGCCGAGCACAGCTCAGTCTGCAGACACGGCCTTGCGGCCGGCCCCTGTCCTGGCCACCCCCAAACCTGCTTCCTGGCTACCACTGGCCAGCCAGGAGTGTGCACACAGAACGCTGGCTATACACAGGTGACTTCAATGTTACTTAGACCTGAGCAAAATCTTACTTAGCCTCAGTTTCCTTACAAAGCCAGGGAATTCAAGTTGATGATCTTCCAGTTTTCTTTTAGCTCCAGTGATCCATAAACCTCTATTCCTCCCACACGACCGGTAGAGTCTGCTCTGAACAAAGCGCACGAGCCCAATGGAACCCAGTGAAATCTGTGACGGTTACTCACCCCTCCACACAGCCATCCAAGACAGACCAACAGTGCACTCAAGCGTGAGAGGCACACCAACACAAAGGATGCTCGCAGGACCCCAAGGCGCGGCGGCCTCAGGCCCTCGGCACCTGCCAGGGGGAACATTTACCAGTGCAGCTCCCACGTCACCCTCCCAAGAGGCGAACTCAAAGTACACCGTCGGCAATGAAAGTCATCGTGAAGAGGTCAAGGAAACAGGAGCATAGAGGCAGTTCCCCGTGAGAAGGAGAGAAGCAGAAGGAAACTGAAAACCCAAACTTGCCAGTGAAACTTTGACACTGTGTCACTGTCTTTTTTTTTTTGGCCGGGCCTCTCACTGTTGTGGCCTCTCCCGTTGCGGAGCACAGGCTCCGGACGCGCAGGCTCAGCGGCCATGGCTCACGGGCCCAGCCACTCCGCGGCATGTGGGATCCTCCCGGACCGGGGCACGAACCCGCATCCCCTGCATCGGCAGGCGGACTCTCAACCACTGCGCCATCAGGGAAGCCCTGTGTCACTGTTTTTAAAACACCAACATAAATAAGCATTCATGGTACACGGGCCCACACACGTCCTCCACCAAACGCCTTTCTGTCAGAACCCACAGAGACAATGACACGAGCCTTACCTATTTTAAAGCCACCTAACTTTCTAGAGGAGGGGAATGCGTGACTGTCACCACTGCTGCCCTGTGGCCTGGGAGCCCAGCGTGGACGTCCCCACGGGCAGGACGTCCCCGCGGGAACAGGCTCTTCCTCCTCAGGGGTGGGCATTCCTCATCCTCTCTCCATCCCCAGGGGGCTGGGGGGTTGGGGGAGGAGGGGCACTCTCACTCCTTGAGTCCTGTGGTCAACGCGTCTGCTTCCCAGCAGGGGCGCTCCTCTGGAGACCCGGGTCAAGACCCCCGACCTACTCTGCTTCACTCTTACACAGCACCCGGTCTCTGACTCAACCTGCAAGCTGCAGGCAGCCACACCCAGGGCTGACCACCAGCCCCCCTGCCACATGGGGGCCCC
The DNA here is from genome assembly GCF_964341445.2 of Mesoplodon mirus. NCBI lineage: Eukaryota > Metazoa > Chordata > Mammalia > Artiodactyla > Ziphiidae > Mesoplodon > Mesoplodon mirus. Next base: position 101,473,345 of record NC_138987.1, on the reverse strand, counting down.
CCCGGCTGACGCAGAGGCTGCTGGCCTGTTTCCCTCCGGCCAGATTCCGTCACCACAGCGCTCTGCAGCCCATCCTCCTTGCTGGGTCCCTGCTCCTGCTACGTGGTCTCTGTGGCCCAGATGCCCCCACAGCCTGGATCCTCCCCCTGGCCTCTGTGACGCGTAAGGCTGGGCTGGTTCCTTCAACGCTGCCTGCTCTCGGGATCCCTGAGCCGCTGGCAGTGTTCACGTGCCCCTGTTCTGGGGTCTGTCCCAGCCTGGACCCACACACACCCTGCGGGGCTGCGCTCCCACGTCTAGGCCCCGCCTGCTGCCCTCGGCTGATGCCAGCCTCTCCCCGGGCATCTCAGGCCGCTGTCTCTTCCCCCAGAGCAGTCCTGATCCCAGAAACTTTTTGCTGTGGTGGACAGTTCATAAACGGTCAGGAAAATTAAGGGATTGTTGAAAACCAGAAAAGGCAGCAGTCTACTCTCTGCTCCTAGAAGATTCCTACAGCTGGGCTTTTCCTAGACGCCTGCTTTCCAAACACCATCAGCAGAGGTAACTCTTGCAGTGGAAACGTTAAATGGGTCGCGGGCTTTTTAAGTGCATCCAGGAGAAAGGACTGTGATGTTCCGTGCTGCTCGCCAGGGCTGTCTCTCCTCTCTTCGGCTGGGAGCCTGGAACGGATGCATACCGGCCCAGCAGGCGTCTGAACACGTGCGTTTATCCGAGCATTTCCAAAGTGTCGGAGAACAAAGCACACGGTACCAAGACGGGTCAGAGCTGCCTTTTCTTCCTCGGTCTCAGACATTCAAACACCCTTTGGGAGCTGTCAGGTCCAGCAGACTCATCAGTTTCCAAGTTTATTCCACATAAGGCCCAAATGACACCTGGCAAGGTTTCTGCCGCTGCTCAGGTGGCCGCCAAGACCACATCTGCCCAGATGCAAGACATCATTGCCCAGAGAACCCTGGGAAAAAGCCAGCCCCCTGTGGCATCTCCCCTGGAAAGGCCAAGAGCAAATTTCAGGGCTGGTCCAGATGGGGGGGCCCCCAAGGGCCGAGGGAGGGAGCCTCACTCCTGGGCTCAGAAACACACGCCCTGCCCTCCTCGGGCCCCTTTGGGGACATACCTGGGGTGGACATGGGGGCAATCACTCCGTACACTGGAAAGAATGAGCACTCAGAGTCACACGGAGCGTGGTTCAAACCCCCGCCTCCTCCCTGTGTGGCCCTGGCTAGGTCACCTCGCCTCTAAACCTGCTTCCCTGTTTGCAAACTAGAGCTGGAAACTGCAGAGTTGTGGACTCGCTGTCACGGTTAGGGTTCCTGGCATGGGTCACCTGCTCCAGAATTATGAGAGTGGTGGCCGCTATTCGTCTGATTAAAGGAAGATGTGACTCAGGATGCAGGGACAGTAATACCAGAGCCCCGGCCTGGCAGCGGAGAGTCTGGTTAAACACGCCAGTGGGAACGGCAGGGTCAACACGTGAGCAGCGGCTGGAAGACACTCGCGTCCCGGCGCTCCTTGCCCATAAGCAGGACCGGTGTCTCCATGGCAGGTCCTTTCAATGGAGTATTTTAATATGAAGGCAGAGCTGACGCTTCCAAAGAGGCTGTCAGGCAGGGGGGAGTTCATTTCACGAGAGATCGACCCGAGATTCCTCAGGTCGTGCAGATGACGGGTTTGCTGCAAAGTGATGTGTGTGGGCTGTGTCCCCGCTCCTTCTCTGCTCTAAAGGCCCTTCAGAGACTTCTTTATGATGTTACAATGCTAATTCCTTCAGAGAGTTTTGAAAGATTTGACAGGTTTTATGTAAGTGTGTGTGTGTGTGCGCACATGCACGTGTGAACACACAAACAATAAAAAAGCCCCAGAAGTTGCACAAATGTATCCCCACGTCCAGCATCCTCCTAACTGTTCCCAGATGTGCCGTCGGCACGTCGCTTTCCAAGGAGACCCCGCATGACCGACGCTGGTAATCCGAGGATTGGGAGTCAAGAACACAGAAACCCGTGTGTTCAGGGTGAATTTTTCAAAATGATTCTCCTGGGAGAAAACCTGCTGCCTGTTTAATTACCCAGAGACATCCCCCAAAGTCCTGGGAAGGCAGCCGAAGTCTCCCTTCACTTTATAATTCACATCTTGTCTCCTGCCAATCTGGCCATGGTGCTTGCATGATTTCCTTCTAGATTCCTCTGTCCTGAGACATGCTTTCTCTCCTCTCTCTGCCCCCCGGCCCTGCTCCTCCAGGGAATCCTAAGCCTCATTGCACTTTTCCCTCCACCATCTCACCTTCCTGCCTTTTCTCCATGATGAGTCAATGGAAATAATCTAACACTCGCCACAAAGAAGCAACCATCCCCAGGAAGCGTTTAATAGCACATAACTTTGGTGAGGCCCCAACACCAATACAATAAAGCCAAGGGTCTGCTGTGCCGGATTTGGCATTTCACGCCCCAAGGTTACCCGAGGAAGCTGTCAGTAAGCCTCACGTCAGATGCACATCACGCAGGGCGAAGGCACCATCTGGAAGGAGCCAGGCAGCGGCAGGTTTACCTTCACCTTCTCCCCCGCTGCGCCCCGCTGCCAACTGCCCCTCCTCTCTGGTCGGCCCCCTCTTTTGAAATTTAGCCTAAACGGCTCAATTCCTTTGGAGCTTCTGAAACACTAAGCAAGAGAATCTCAGTGTCTTTGCGGCCACCCTGTCTCCATGACCTGTGCTCGTTTCCCCGGATGCCATCCTGGTTCTTAAGCCTGAATCGTGTCGACGTAGAGACGGGAAGACGGGGTGGGTGTGCTGATGGGACTTCCAGTGATGTCAATGTGCCTTGGTCCCAGGGGACCCGTCTGCCCTCTGCCCACATCTGGGTGGACTCTGGTCGCCCTCCCCCCACCCCCCGCGTCCCCCAACACCTGGCCCTACGTGGGTCCCATGAACCCTTAGACCTTTACCGTGAAAGATTCAGGGCCTGAAAAGTCACATGCAAATCACCACAAAACGCCTCTGAAAAAGGAGGAAACGGGGACGAGGAGGACAGGATGGGGTCTCGTGATGCTCTCCCCACCAGCAGGTAAACAAGACGTGGGGTTGAGAGCAGAAAGCCATCTCTTCAAGCTTAATGGGACAATGGATAATTACATGCCATCAGTGAGCAGAAACGTGGACGGGCTTTCCAGATGGTTCTGCGTCTGTCTGGACCCTGCCCTTCCCAACGACCTCCACCCTGGGTAAGGAATCCTGTGCCCTTGGTCATCTTTTCACACGAAATCCTGACTCCCCACCAGCCCCCCGCCCCTTGCCTGACACAGCTACTTAGCAAACACTTATTTTACTAATGATGATCGCGAGAAGGTGATTCTGATTCGGATGATTCTGACGATTCCTGACAATGACTAGAATTTTGGAGCAAGAAAGCCCTGGAGAGGCTCTGAAGCATCCCGACCCCCATCTCTCATGGCTTTATGTGATGCTCTTGTGGGGTCCCCTCACCTGAATCAGATCCTAAACCCCTCGAGGGCGGGGGCCCTGCTCCGCCTGGCCCCCGGTCCGCACACCCATGGTACCCGAGCGGTGACAGAGCCTCGGGGTGACTGCACACCCTCTCTCCTTTGTCACCAGCCGACGGCAGAATTCAGAGGCACTGGGTAATCAAAACAACGACACTTTCCATCTGAATAATGCCTCACGGTTTTCAAAGTGCTTCTAGAAGCATCCTCTCTGGTGAGACGATGCTCCTCTCGGGAAGCCCACCCATAAGTTCAGCACAGTCCTCGCCGAGTAGCAAGTGGAAACCATGGCTCAGGAGGCTGGGAAGCCGCAAGGGCAGCGCATCTGGTCCCCGGTGGCAGCTGCTCCAGGCACAGGGCCACCGGGCAGGGCCCACTGGGAAAATCCAGGCAAGAAACACAATCGCAGGGAAACCCACAGCTGCGTCCAAACCCCATGCTCTGCAACACTGGGTGTTTATAGCCACGAAGCCCACCCAGCGACTCCCCACGACGGCTCCGTGACCCGAGGCCCCTGCCCGCTGCCTGGCGTGTCCACAGATGGTAGTTGAGTGAGCAAAGGATAAAACAATAAATGAACATGCAAAAAAGTGAATAAACCGACAGTACAAGGTGCGTTGTCACTGGAAATGTAACCAAGAGATGTCGGCCGAATCTAAGAGATCCGCACATTTAAGAAAAGCTGATTTGATTTATAGAATCACAAATGTCTGAGATAAAACAGCTCTAACGTAAGCAAAGGCCACCAGAGTAAACAAAGAATTTTATTATTTCTCTCCAAGAGGCCAAACCCAAGATGCCTACGTTGGAGAAAAGGAGAAGGAAAAAAACATTATTCACGCAGAAAACCCTTCTGATTCAGAAGGATAAAAATGACTATAAAAAAAATTTTTTTTACAAAAATGAACAAGCTTTACTAAAAATGGGGGCTACAGGGAGAAAAAGAGGACTTTGGCAACTGAGGATTTCAAATTGTCCTGAGAGGTAAGAAATGACATCAGGCTGCATCCTCCCGACAGGAAAACACACTTTAAATGCAGGAACCTTTGTGTATAATTGAGTTTCTTGCTGAACAGACCTCACAAAGTGGCAGAGAGGTGAGCACTCTGCCCCGTCCTGTCCTCCCAGAATCCTCTCCTTGTACCTGAGGACCGGTGTGACCTTCCTTCAAGCGGCCACATCTAACCCCTCCTCCTCACTCTTAAGCCCTTTGATTCAGCAAGCCTCAAGCTTCATCATCTAGGGGCCGCTTCGGCAGGATTACCAATCCCACCATCGACCCTAAAACATTTTTTCATCACAATTTAAGAGACTCTATGATACAGCTCCCCCCTTCCATGCAATCGAGCGATCCTAAGTTTGGGTTTTGTTCTTTCAGTAGCGTTAGCAAAATATTTACTTAAAACAAACGTAGTCACACCCAAACATGAATATTTTAGAGGCCAATTATAACCGAACAATTCATTTTTTAATTAGATGCCTGCCGGGACCTCTCGCCCTTAGAATGAGGCCTCTCGAGGGCGTCTGTCTTAAGCACAGCTGCGTCTTACACGTAGCAGGTGCCCAGTAAGGAACTGCTGGGGAACGAATGCTGATCACGCCAAGGATGGTCTTAGACTGACCTTTGGGAACCCACGTTTATATGTCAAAGCCGCACCTTCTGCAAGGAATCCTACTGCTGCTGTTCCGACCCGGGATCTCGTTACTCCGACCACAGGTCTAGCCAATTCCCCCACAGGCTTTGGGCTTCACTCGAGGGCGACTTCTCCCAGGAAAACCTTTTCTCTCACTTTTCCACCCTGCAGTTCACACGAATCACTGCCTCTAGGCCTTCACCAATCACACTAGAATCTCAGAATCCTGCATTTAGCTCCTCACTTTCCTGATGTCTTAGCTCCACTTTCCCCACACTTGTGCACGAACGCTTCTGCCTTGTGAGCCCAGCCGGCGCTGACCACCCGGCACTGACCACGGGCGACTGCAGGCCTCAGCTCATCTGCGTTTGGGTGGACCGGCCCACCAGCTCACCACAGTCAGCATCCTCAAACGCGGCCACACCCGTGATTACAGATTTACAGTCAGATGTCTTCAGGCCACTTTAAAGTGAAGACACACTTGCAACATATAAGTTGCACGTCCTGCTGGAGGAGGGGCAGGGGAAATGGGAAGTCAGAGTAAGTTTGGGACAAGCATCCCCTCGGGCATAACTAGTCGGCCTCACACCCGCAAAAGCCAGAAACCCCACATTAAACTCTTCTCCCCTGGGCTTCCCTGGTGGCGCAGTGGTTGGGAATCCTCCTGCCGATGCAGGGGACACGGGTCCGGGAGGATCCCACACGCCGTGGAGCGGCTGGGCCCGTGAGCCATGGCCGCTGAGCCTGCGCGTCCAGAGCCTGTGCTCCGCAACGGGAGAGGCCACAACAGTGAGAGGCCCGCGTACCGCAAAAAAAAAAAAAAAAAAAAAGAACTCTTCTCCCCAAAACCCTCTGAAGTCCCCCAAAGTTTGCCGTCTAAGAGGAGCAAGGGGGACACCAAGGGTTTCACTGATTTTCCTTCTTTGTGGTGGATTCCTAGCAATAATTTTGTGCACTGATTATCCCCCGCCCCCGCCAGTCTGTGCGGGCCTCTCATTCACATGCCTTGGGTGGCCTGACAGGGGACGGGGGTGGACCGGGAGCCACCTCTGGCCCCCTCGCCTTTCTCCGTAAGGCCCGCCTGTCCCACCAGCGCCCGCAGGGCCTGACCGGGGTGAGTCCAGCCCCTGGAAGGAACTGCAGAAGCCCGTGCAGCCCCTCCAGCCCCTCTGGCCAGGCCTAACCCTAACCCTTACTCTCCAGGCCTCACCCTGCTCCCAAGGACTCAGAGACGGGCCCGTTCTGACCCTGCCCACGGGCCCAGAGCGTGGACGGACAAGCCCGCGTTCGCGACGGTTCCGTGTGTTTGAGGAGGCCGGGCGGGAGGCAGGGCCAGGCACAGGGATCCTTGCAGCCGCCCCTGCTGTGCCGGGGACCCGGACCGGTGGCCCACAAGGGGTCCCACGCGTGGGGAGGGTCCCCGCCTCCTGCCACTCTCGGCTCCGCAGGCCGTGGCCGCCCTGCTGCATCCAGCCTGGAAAGGGCAGGAACTAAATCCGGAGCGTGGCGCTGAGCTCGCTAGCATCCCTGCGCCACCTTGAGAGGAGGCCGAGGGAAAGTTCACAGGAGAAGATGCCAGGAAAGGGGCCAATGTGCCAGGCAGAGCGTATCTGTCTGTTCCCATGACAACAGGGGCGACCGTCATCGTGAGGACTCAGCTCCACACGTGGCCGCTGGCATTTCCATCTTCTCCTCTGGGCCCAGCCTCGACTGCACTGTGAGAGGTACCGCCTTTGGTTCACAGCCGAGAAGCCTTGAGGCCGGGACGCAGAGCGACAAGCCCGCTTGCGATGGAGACGGAACGCGGGTCGGTGACGCCAACTCAGCCCCGTCACACCTGCTGGTGCTGCGGGCATCGCAGCCCCTGCTCCCCGCCTCCCGCGCCTCCTGGACGGCACCGGTGAGGGGCTCCAGTGCTGCCCCCCTGACCCACAGACACAACACCCCTGGGGTCACTGGTGAAGAGACCCCCACGTCTGTCACACACACGCTGGGTGTAGGCCTTGGGGGGCCGCGGGGCCTTAAGGCTCGGGAGCTGCACACCTGGGCTGGAACCCCAGCTCCACCGCCTCGTAGCTGTGCGGCCTGGGGCTAGTTAATTCACGTCTCTGGGCCTCATTCTCCTCCTCTCTAAGACGGAGCGGCTCTGACAGTCCCGTGGTCTCCGGGGGGGCACTGAGAGGACCAGGCGAGTTAACACAGACTCCGAACGCTGTCTGCAGTACAGAGGGGACGTTACTGTTATTTCTAGTTGGACGGCAGACCTAACACCTTCAGTCACACAGAAACCAGGAAGAACAAAGGGAGTAGACAGGGGAAAGGCTCCCGAGAAGCGAGATCTATGTCCTCAGATGCAGAAATCACCGCGAACGCGCCTTGTTTGCAGTGACCTGCTCAGTCCACTCTCTCCTCCCTCTGCACACGCCGGAAGGGTCTGCTGACCCAGCACCAGGCCCACGGGAGCGGGCACTGCACATCCCGAGGGCCGGGGCCCAGCCGGCAAGCACCCGCAGCAGTTGGGGTCCCTGGGAATCACGCAGGGCCCCTCCAGACCCCAGCTCTGGGACCCAGAGCATCCTCCACCCTCCCGAAGGCTTCACAGCAGGCTCAACACTTGGGGTGTCTAAGGGTGGCACAGTCCCGAGAAAGGATGCAACATGCTCGGAATTTCCTTTAAAGGATCCAGGGGTTTGGACTTGATATTCGAGAAAGGCTTTCCTCCAATATACTTAAATTAAAAGGAGCTCGGTGCAGGAAAGGGGTTCCATGACATAGAGCGTGAACATGTATATGTTGTGTATATGGAACGTTTCCCCCCAAATGAAAACAAACGGTTAAAATGGAACAAGAGGCGCCACATACTTAGACTTCAAAGCCCTGTCCGGGGGCAAGTGCGGAGCAGGCGGTGCCTCTCCCTCTGAGTCCTTTCGGGAGGGGGAGTCCCCACCCGTCAGAGATGCCTAGTCCCTGGTGCGGCCACCCTGCTGCACTGGCCTCCCCACGCTGCCCGTCCTCTCTTCTGAGGACGCCGGTCCTCGGGGCAAATCTTCTCTGCTGTGGGTGGTTCTAAGCAGGCGCCGTCTGTGATGGGGCAGGGAAGGTGGCACCCCGCTGCCCGGTCCAGGGAGCCCTGGTACCTGAGCACACCGCGAGGCAGTGGTCGCCTGACGGCTAAGGACACACGCCTGCATCCACACCGCAGCGTCTGCGTTTCCAGGCACATCGTCTCCCTTCTCTGAGCATCAGTATCCTCATCTGTGAAATGGGACGACAGGAAGGTCTCGTAGGGTCCTCGTGACGCTCAGGTAACTAAGACACACACAGCACTGGGGTGTCTGCACGAGCAGCAAAGGCATAAACAGGGCCCATTATCTCTGAGTTAGAGACTCCAAGTTCCACAGCACAGTCATCCATGTAACCCTGGTTACCCAGCATGTACCAAACTTATTGTGCAACAGAACCAAGTTGCTTTTTAAAAAAAATACCAGTTAATGTCGACCCAGGCAGGGTGTTTAATCTTCGAAGTGTCTTCCCATCCCCATCCCATGCTCACAGCAGCCCCGCACGACGCTCTAGGGAACAGGGCAGGGGCCACCACCCCCTCACACGTGAGTCCACGTGACACTTGGCCCTCACGCCCCAGCCACTTTGCTCCTCTGAACTAAAGGGACACCATCGGGCTGCGTCTGTCCACCCCCCCGTCCACTCACTCAACAAATATTTATCAAGAGCCTGGCATGTGCCTGGCCAAAGTCACCGGGGCCAGGGCAGCATCCGGGGGGGTGGTGGTGATGAATGCTCCACCCTCAAGAAAACAAGTAAGTAGATATGATCATTTACTCTTGTGGGAATTAGAAACCGTGTTTGCAAAGCACTGGCTCCTGGTGGCCGCCCGGCAAAGGTAATTATTACGACTGGGCAGGTTTCCAGGCCCCACCTGCCGGAAGAGCGACAAACAGAAAGGTTCAGGGGCCGGTGGGAGGCCCCCAGTCCAGGCCCCTCTTCCCAGGCCAGCGCCCGCAAGCCCGGCCCCAGAATGGCTTACAGGTCACATCTTACGCTCACGTCCCACCCAGAGCCGCTCCGTGGACCCTCGGGGGGCGGGGGGGTCCCTGAGTGAAGCACCTTCCCAAGGCCCGCGCGCGGCACTGCCGGGACTGGCTGTGCCGCGGGGCCCAGCTGGCTCACTATCCGCCACCACCTGTGCGTGCGCTTCACGCGCCTGGTGTGTGCAGAGTGAGCGTCTGGTGCCTGGGGACCACACCTGCGTGAGAGCGGCCCCGACTCTCGTCTGCCGTGAGTGTGGCTTGTCTCGCCCTCGAGCAAACCCCACGATGAAGGAACGCCCGGCTCACGGCAGGAGGACGAGGGCCGGAGCCCGCATCCCTGCTCGCTCCCCAAGCACGCAGCCCAACCCATCCCGGGGGTTCGGGCGCCCTAAATGCGGACCCTCGGGGCGTCCTCAGCCCAGCACGGCCTGGAAGGGGACCCCACGGGGACCCCAGAGGCTCAGGCGTGGCTGGCCCCTGAGCTGACCGGGAGGGACACAGGGTTGTTCCAGACGTAGTCACTGTGTGTGTGTGTGTGTGTGTATGCGCGAGGGGGGGGTTGGCCCCTCAGGCCACCAGGGCTGTCCCTCGGGGCCCCTTCTCTAGCCACGAGGCCTCTCTGCTTCCCCACCGTGCAGTGAGACCACGGGGCTGGGCAGCCCAGGTGCCCATCTCCCAGGCGAGGTGTCCAGAAACAACAGCCTCTGGGTCTCCTTGCCCACAAAAGCTCTCCCGAAGGGCCCGGGGTGACCTCCCCAGGACAGGACGGAGGCCCCCAGTTTCCGGCTGCAAGCTCTCCAGGCGGGTGGTGCACGCAGCCTGTGCGGGCACTGCTCTAAGGGCCCACGGGCCTTGACTCATGACCCGCCCACCCAGCCTCGGCTGTCCCCGACACCCCAGCCTTCTCCCTGGCACTTGGGGGGCTCCTCTGACGAGCCCCCTGCAGCGCCCCGCCCCTGGCACCCCATGACTCCTTCTCTGGCCTCTCCTCCTCCCCCCACCTCCGGGTACGGCCTGGCTCTGGCTCCAGAAGGTACACAGCCCTGTTCTCTGCACAAGGTCAAATGCCAAATATGTTCTCTTAATATTCCAGCCCAAGCCAAGTCTGCCCGGACTTCAGGGTTTGCAGGGAGCTGGGAGTTTTCCATAGGCGATGAGTCTGCCCTGCTGGCACCAGAGCTCAAGACACATCATCCGATTTACCTGCAGGGCAGCGACTACCAGAGGGAGGGGTTCACGGCGCCACTTACCCCGGATGCTCTGCGTGCCAGGTGGGCCCTGCCAGTAACAAGACCGTGGACAATGCAGAGAGAGCCGTCGTGTCATGGGCCAGTTCACGTCTCCCTTGGCTCCAGTAGCACCAGGAAAAGACACCAAAGTTGACGGATTTGGGTGCAACGGTGTATGTTAGATGGAGCAGAAAACAACCAGACTTTTACTTAAATCATGAGAAAAAGACTTTAAAAAATTCCATACTGGAACACTTTTCATCTCCTGGAAAGAGGAGAAAGTAAAGTGCTAGGAAAACAATGGCTTTTGTCCTCAGCCGGTGGAGGAGGAACGGGATGGAGAGAAGGGAGCCGCGAGCCAGCGGGAGGCGGCTGTGGCCCCGCGGGCTGTAAGGGGACCTTCTCCTCCTTGACTGCAAGTGTCTTTGCTAAACAGGTTATTCTTGAACCCCACGGAGGGGAAACCTCCGGGGAGCCGATGTGTTCCCTCTCTCTGTCTGGATCTAGAGAGATCCAGGGGAGGGGACTGACGGGGACCCACTCACAGGACAGCCAACACGCTGGTCGCTTTTCCCGAAGAGCAGCCCGCGATCCTGGCAGCAGGTGCACCAGGGGGGCGCATTAAACACACCAACTCCTGGGCGCCCACCCCGCCGGGCTCCCGGCCCGGGCTCCGCAGGCGGGGCCTGGGACTCTGCATCGTGGCCCCACCCAGGTGATCCGGAGGCACCGAGGTCCTAGGGTCTCTGCTGTAGGCGCAGCGTCGTCCCCTCCTCAGAGCAGGATGCTGGAGCTGCCATTTCTTGTTTTAGAAAAGCCATGAGGGAGGGCGGGAGGGAGGGAGACGCAAGAGGGAAGGGATACGGGAACAGATGTATATGTATAACTGATTCACTTTGTTATACAGCAGAAACTAATAAAAATAATAAAATAACATAAAATAAAATAAAAGCCATGAGAGTCACAGGAGAATCCTCAAGCTTCACTGCAGGGGCCCTTACGTGATTCGGGGGCCACGTTCTGGCACAACAAGAACATTTTGGCGGGAGTGTCTCAGTCCTCAAAGCTCAACAAAGAGCCGCCTGCACCCCCTGCTTCAGGGCCCCCGAGGCTGCAGACAGCGCCGGCGGCCCCTCCTCCCCCCAGAGCCCGGAGCCCTGCTCTCTGCACAGTGGGCCTTGAGCTGCCAGAAAGGCAAGGATGAACCACCGCCCAGCCCCGCCCTATGTGTCTAGATCTCTGTTCCTTGAGCTTCAAAGACTCTGTCTCCTCAGTTTCTCTCCCACCCTCGCCCCTCCTCGTCCACCCACCCCACACAGGCCCCGCCTCTCCCTCCGCACCTGCCACACGTGCAGAGCCAGGCCCGGGGCTCCTCCTGCCCATCTCCCCTCCCCCTCCCTCCAGCGCAAACTGTCTCTGGAGTCCTGACCCGCACCTGTCCTGTCCAGTGTCTCCTCCTGCATCTTCCACGGGCTCCTCACGTTACCCCAAACTGTCCCCCTCATTCCCTTCCCCTTAAGTGTGACCTTTCCCCTGAAGTCCTCCTCCTGGCTGACGGTGCCCTGTGACCCCCATCACCCCCACCACAAGGAATTTTAAAAATGCATATTCCTGGGCCTGCCGCAGAACTACTAAATCTGAGTCAGATCTTCCAAAACATTGCAGTCAGTGTATTTCAAGCTCTCCAGGCTTTTATAATAACCAAGCAGGGTCAGGAGTCACTGGTCCACGGGCCTCGCTCGTGTAGGAGATGCTGATCCAAGCCTTTGGAAACAGCTTGGAGCTGAAGCCATAAGTCTAGGAACGATTTACGTAGAAAGTGAATGAAAAGCTGCAGGAGTAACTGAGCTCACCGAGGGAGAGAGCAGAAAGTGAGGTGGGCAGGACACAGCCCTGGTGAAAAGTTCCCACAGATGCAGGAAAAGAAGCTAGAAGACACAGGGGAAATGGGAGGAGAGGTAGCAGCAGACTAAATAATAGCTGGGTCCCAAAGCCACAGTTTTGGTGAAAGTTTTGCAAAGGGGCCTCTGACCACAGAAAACGCCGCCATGAGAAGGAGGAACGGGCGGGTCCAGATCGCGACGCTCATACTGGGTGATCCTGACCCATCAGCCAACGTGGGGTTTGCTCGGTTGTTTGTGTGAGGGGTTTTCTAACACCCTCGGCCGTCCAGTCGGTGGCCCGCTGTGTCCCAGGGAAGCTATGACTTCGTGGGATGTACAGAACGGGAGTTGGACTGTGGCTCCTGAGGTCCAGGGGCGAAGGTCAGGGCACAGTCAAGTCTGGAAGACCCCAGAGGAGTCTTCTGGGTGGGGCTGTTCCAAAGATCCCAAGATGAGGAAACAAGAACCAGTGAGACCGGGGGCACCCTCGCGAAGGGCCCTGAGATCTTCAGGGTGTCCCCAAACCCACAGCTCCAGGAGCCACCAGGGAGGCCTGTACCTGGGTACCTCACGTGCTGGGCTACATGCTGCCTGCATGACCCAAGTCCAAGGCCCTCCTGGGAGGAAGGGGCGTGGCTATTGGATGCACCACGCCAAGGGCAGTCTGTCCCCTTGGCCCCATAACACAGTGGCCCTAGAGAGGCACCGGGACGAAGCCACAAGCCCAGAGAAGGGGAGCAAGGTGCTGAGGAGAGGGCGGAGAGGACCCAGCAGAGGCCATGCAGACCCTTCCTCAGAAAGATCATGTACACACGCACCCACCAAAGGAAGTTCAGGGTCAGGGCTGGCAGAACGCAGCAAGTGCATCTGTGTGTGTGTCTGTGTATCTGTGGGTGTGTCTGTATATGTTTTTGTGTGCGTGTCTGTGTCTATGTGTGTGTCTGTGTACATGTGTGTGTCTCTGTGCCTGTGTATGTGTGTGCCTGTGTGTCTGTATCTGTGTATATATGTGTGTCGTGTGTGTCTGTGTCTATGTGTGAGTGTGTCTGTGTGTATGTGTCTATGTGTGTATGTGTCTGTCTGTGTACGTGTGTGTATGTGTCTCTGTGTATGTGTGTCTCTGTGTATGTGTGTCTCTGTATACATACGTGTGTGTTTCTGTCTCTGTGTATATGTGCGTGCCTGTGTGTGTCTGTGTACATGTATGTGTGTCTCTGTGTCTGTGTATATGTGCGTGCCTGTGTGTGTGTCTGTGTACATGTACGTGTGTCTCTGTGTCTGTGTATATGTGTGTGCCTGTGTGTGTCTGTGTACATGTACGTGTGTCTCTGTGTCTGTGTATATGTGCGTGCCTGTGTGTGTCTGTGTACATGTATGTGCGTGTCTGTGTCTATGTGTGTGTCTGTGTACATGTGTGTGTCTCTGTGCCTGTGTATGTGTGTGCCTGTGTGTCTGTATCTGTGTATATATGTGTGTCGTGTGTGTCTGTGTCTGTCTATGTGTGAGTGTGTCTGTGTGTATGTGTCTATGTGTGTATGTGTCTCTGTGTGTGTCTGTGTACGTGTGTGTATGTGTCTCTGTGTATGTGTGTCTCTGTGTATGTGTGTCTCTGTATACATACGTGTGTGTTTCTGTCTCTGTGTATATGCGGGTGCCTGTGTGTGTGTGTACGTGTGTATGTGTCTGTGTATGTGTCTCTGTGTATGTGTCTCTGTATACATAGGTGTGTGTTTCTGTCTCTGTGTATATGTGTGTGCCTGTGTGTGTCTGTGTACATGTACGTGTGTCTCTGTGTCTGTGTATATGTGCGTGCCTGTGTGTGTGTCTGTGTACATGTACGTGTGTCTCTGTGTCTGTGTATATGTGTGTGTAGGTGTGTGTGTGTGTGTCTGTGTGTGTTTAGGATGGAGGAAACCCTCCATCTTCCGAGCACGCTTCCTTAATTTACTGTTACTGCCCAACCCGTGGCTTGAGAGAGGCGGCAGCTGCCTTAGCGACCGGAACCCCCTTCAGGCCCCCATGCTCTCCTGTGCACCCCGAACTCCTAGTACGAGGTCCCCCAAGTCCTGACTGCCCCGCACCGCCCTCCCTCCACCGTGTGGCCCCGCCCTCATTGGGGAGGACGGAGGAGCGGCCAGCGGGGCAGCCTGGACGGGCCTGGGCTGCTGCTTCCAGTACTGTACCCTTTATTCAGAGCAGCTTTATTGGTACAATCTACACACCAGGAAATCCGCCCGTTGTGAGCGTATGACTTGCGATCTTCAGTAAAAGTCCACAGTTGTGCAACCATCACGCCCGCCTAGTGTCACAGCTCATCCATCACTCTGTGGAGTGTTTTAAAGACCATGGCCCCTCGCCTCCAGCCCGGAGGGCGTCCAGGGACACCCTGCTCTCCAGCCCGGAGGGGTGGGACCAGCGGCCCTCGGTCACCCAGCGTGCCCACCTGTACAGCCCCCTGTGGCCCTGCTCATCCTCCCGGACTCGGGGTGAGGGGCCGTCTCTGGGGCTAAGATGACAGCCTCCTCCCTGGTGCCTTGGCCCAGAGCTGACCCAGAGCATCACTGGCTTCCAAAGGCCCCGGATTCTTTTTCTAAGTGTGCAGCCACAGGGTTCTGGGGAGGACGGGTGGGAGGGGGGAGGTGACACTCGGAGCAGAAGTAGCACCGCTGGAAGAGGCTCCTGCTTTGCTGGGGCCCTTTGGGACACTCCTCTTGTATTTCTTTTGACACAGCAAAGATGTCCTGCCTGTTAAGAGACAAGGTCACGCCTCAGCAGGCCGCGTGGACTGGGCCGGTGCTCTGGTTGCCGTGTCATCACTAGGCTTGAGGACTGGCTCTGGAGCCTGACCCCACGTGCAACCCAGGCTCACCGTAACAACCGGGCGACGGCCGTGCGGGCATTGGACGGACTGCCTGACGGGGCCAAAAAAAATGTCAAAGGCTACAAAGCAGAAGAACTGACTCTCCCGTGACATCACAAGAAGCCGGCGACAGCAGAAGGAGGCCCGGTTCCCTCCTGATTCTTCCAGAAACTATCACCAGACAGTCCCCTGTCACCAGAGGAAGCAGCCAACGACGGCGGAAGATGTGCTTTTGGGGGTTCATGTGAGAAGCTTTGGTGTCCCGGCAGGGGAGAGGAGAGGGGCAGGACCTCCCCCCAAGCCTGCAGCTGAGGCTTCCCGGGGCGTCCGGCTCTGCCAGCTGCATTCCAAGGCTCTCCTCCCATGCCCAGACGGCGCAAAGGCCTTTGTGATGACTTCACACTCAGCCCAAAGTAAACACCCTCCACACTTTTTCCATGGACACATTCTAACCCCAAACTGCCAGCACCGGCCTCCCAACCAACCAGATGGAAAGCCGCCTTTCCCAAGAACAGAAAACCTTTTTAACTAAATAGTACCTCTTGGCTGCAAGAGCAAACTTTCCTAAAAGCTTCCTAGAAATTACTTCTCGTGCACCGATCCGACAGGTCACCTGAGCGAGCCTCACCAGCGGAACGAAGGCCCTGGAAACAAACACGATGGAGGATCCGGAAGGCACGCTCGCTCCCGCAAACACCTGCCCTTCCAGGCTGCAGGTGTGCTGAGCACCCCCAGGCCGCCGCCCAGAACTCACACTCACGTGCGCCCTGCTCACAACCACCTGACTGCAACAGTATCTCTCAAAACAGGCTGAGATAGGACAGGTGCCCATTTGAATAAAGAGCTAGAGCCCTCGGGATCCGAGCTCGGCTGGCTTTTGTACCATCAAACACGTTCCAGCTTGAATCCGCGTGATCCAAGCTCAGGCCTCCGCCGACTCAGAAATGCAGACGCAACGGTGCACTTACCAGGTTGGAGTTGGTGGCATTGGAGTCGTCCTCTGGAAAGGGAATATAGATCGCTAAGGCCACACAGTTGGCAAAAATAGTCAGTAAAATAATGATTTCAAATGGCCTGGGAAGGGAGTTAAGGAAGTTAATGCCACGGAAGCACCAGTGAGACAAACATACACAGATAGATGTTTCAAAACCGAATCAAAGATTCGTCGAATCTTGTTTAAACAATACATTCCAAGCCCCTTGTATTCTGAAAAGAAACATATGCCTTGTTAAGTGCTTCTAATGGGCCCCGCCAAAATTTTCCCTAATATGTCAAACGCAGTGGAGGCCAGGCGCGTGCCAGAGTAAACACAGGTTTCTAAAACTTTTTTCCCTTCTTTTATTTATTTAGATTTTCCCTGGACTTCATTTTCCCTCATGTGTGCTCAGGGTTGCTTTGAAAGATTGAGGCCTGCTCCAGCCAGGGCTCGCCATCCCCAGCGGCCCGCACCGGGGCCCGACAGAGCTTGGCGGGGGAGAGGCGGGCCCCTTGGGATTCAAGGCAGAGACGACTTGAAGGCGTTTCAATGAAATTTGGAGATAGGATTTTCAATCTTTTAACTTTAAATTTCGAGTCTCTTTTTTCTTCCTCCTTATTCTCTGCTTGCAAAGAGCCTGAAGGTGGCCAGGGGCTCTGGACACCCAGGAGCGCAGCAGCGTGTGCCGTGCATGCAGGGGACGGCAGCTCTGTGCAGGGGCCCAGAGCCTGTTCAATCTGCGGAGGCCCTGCCTGTGATGAGGTGGCCTGTGTCCCAGGGCCTCTTGACTTGCCCGCGGGTTGTGCCAGGCGCTGGAGGGGATAAGCCAAGGTTCGCCCCCCCCCCCAGAAATCAGGGAGGTCCTTGTGCCCAGATTTTCTGCACCAAAATATCAGGGCAGACACATTCTCGAGAGAAAAATGAGCAACTGTGATAACAGCCCTTCCACCCTGCACCCTCAATTGAAGGCCAGAGAAGGGGGCTTCAGAGGAAGGGCCCGGTTCATGCTCTTCCAGCCCCATCTCCCCACCTCCCAACACGGCCAAGTTTCCAACCTAGTCTGTGGAGCCTCATAGGAGGAGGAAGAGAACGAGGATGGCCATTCCTGGAGAAAGGGACTACCTCCATCTCCAGGGAAACCTGCACTCACAAAGCTAACGAATCCTAAAGCAGGAAGAGACCTTGGAGATGGTCTGGTCCAAACTCCTGAGGCCCAGAAAGCCTGAGAAACATTCCCGAGTCCCACATCAGGCACTGACCAGCCAGGACCAGAACCCAGACCTGTGCCCACCGAGTCCACTGTCCCCTCCTCTGCCATGGACGGCCCCAGATCTGTGTCATCAGGGCAGCTCGGGGCCTGGAAGGAAGCGGTGATTCTCTAGTCCAGGGCCTCCTGGCTACAGGTCCCCTCGGCCCCAAGGGCAGAGCTGGGAGTCCATTCACCCAGCATGCCCCACAGACACTGCCGTCTGCGTGTGCCTTGATGTCCAGAAGATGGCCTGCAGTGCACTGCTCAGCTCCCCAGCTGGATAGACACAGAAAATAAAACCACCTGTCTCAGACCCAAGCTGGCCAACAGCAGAGCCAGGTCCGAACCAGAGCTTCTGACTCAACTTTTCCAACAGGCCATGCTGCCCCTTGAGCTGGCCGAGGATGCGTGGTGAAGATGGGATGCTGACCGGGATGAAGGCCAGGAGCTGACACTGACCGCGAGCTCGCCCCGTGCCAGGCCCTGCTCTGACCACACGACCCGAACTCCAGAGGGGCGGACAGTTATCACCCCGATTCTACACAGGGAAGCTGAGGCACAGAAGGTGAGATGTCACCTTGCCCAGAGTCACATGGCTTGGGGTAGGATGGGGTCAGGCCAGAGAGTCTGGCTCCAGAGTCTGAGTTTGTCAGGAACATTCTACGCTGATCCACTCCGAAGTCAACCTAAGCGTTTTTAGGAAGCTGGTTCTTTTAGATCTCCTCCCACACAGCCTCTTCCCTCCCACCCTGTCCCCACCTGCTCAGAAAAGCGACACTCAGCCCCAGGCTGGCAGCTTCGTTCCCATCATCTGGCCCCTGTGGTCCACCCCCCGCAGGGCAAGAGCACCTCAGCTCAACTGAGCCAGACCTCAAAGTCAGCTTGTCACCCTCCCAGGTTGGTGACGGCTAAGCCCAGGGTGTCTCCGGCTCTGTTGCTCACCCCCAATTTCAGGCTCTCCATCCATATCACCTTATGGTAAATTTTGGGGCCACTGCTGGGGAAGAGAAGGTGAGAAGAAACCACTCAGGCATGAAAGAAACTCTGCAACGTGGAGAAGCCCACTGTGGGCTGGCTGTTCAGGCCCAGGTCAGGTCCCCGTGTGTCCCAGCCAGGTTGGGTGGCATCCTCTAAACATCCTCCAGCACGTTCTCTTCTACACTCTGGGCTCACGGGGAGCAGGTTGCGTGGACCATGGATTTGGATTCGGGGCACCTGGATCTGAGTCCCAGCTCCGCCGGTTGCCAGCGGCGTGGTGTGGGCGAGTTCAGCTCCCCCAGGCCCCCCGCCCCCTGGCCCCTCAGCCCTGACTGAGCGTCTGTGACGGCAGCCCAGTGGGGCCGCCCAAGCCCAGCCTCTCACCCGGTCACCCGGAAAGCAGACACCTCGGCCTTGGGCGCCCTGCCTGGCTCTGCAGCTGCACTGGGCTCGGGCGCCTCCTCTCAAGTGCCCTTGGACTTAAGGGCTCAGGCACTGACAGAATTAACATCTCCTTTTACCTTTCATCCATTCCCAAGACTTTCCATGGAAAGTCATAACTGAAACCCAGCCCTCCATCCTGAACCCCAGAGACGTGGCAGCCCTGCCCCAGTGGATTCTTACTAGAAAGACACCCGGCACTAAGTCCCAGGCCTTAGTCCTGCCCGTGTGACCTAAGGGCACTGTGTCATCACGGGGAAGCCAGGGGCGCACCCACTGATGGCTGGGAGCCTTTCCATCTCCCCCTCCCCACTATTCCCGGGCGGAAAGGGGCCGGCAATTGCACCCTGAGAGCCTAGGCCTTCCAAGCCACTTCCTCTGCAGGCCCTGCTCACTGGGTTCCGCAGACAGGGGGTCTGCGTTACACCCTCAGGCCGGCGCTCTCCACTTCAGCTTCACCTGGAGAGTTTAGCCTGGGCAGAGCTCAGACACCTGTGCTTTGTCCCAGCTCCCCAGGTGATGCCAGTGTGCCCCAAGGCTGAGAAACACTGAGCCACGGCCCCGAGCGCTGACCCTCTCGCCTCTCCTGGGTCCTGCACCCTCGAGCAGGAGGTCCCACATCTGCGCCAGTCCCACAGCTCGGGAGGAGGAGGGGGGTCTGGGGTGCAACGCCGTCAACCCCACACATCAGTGGGTCCTGGGCAAGCTCAGCCCGGAGGGGGATACTTCCCTACCCCTTAGGCTTGTTTTCTCAAATGCTGCTTATTATATAAAAAAACAACCCCCAGGGAGCTGGTTATACAAGCAGATTCCTGGGCCCATCCCCAGATACTCTGACTCGAGGCTGGGTAGGGCCTAGAACTCTGCATTCAGACGGCGCCCTGGTGACAGGTGCAGCAGGTCTGAGAACCATCTGCTGGCCCCGAGCACAAAGGATATTTCCACTCGACGACGCTGATGCACGCCCTCCGGATGGGGTTCTTGAGGGTCAGGCAGAGCAGGGCACGGGGCGGGCGGGTGGCCATCGTGCTGCCCTGCTTCTTGGGCTTCCCATACTGCTGCCGTTTCCGCTGCGTGGAGCTGACCGTGGAGATGGTGGCGTTGCCGGCGCTGCCCATCAGCTTGGCCTGCCGGGCCGCGTCAATGGCTGCCTGCCAGGACAGGGCGGCCCCCGGTGTGGGGATGTGCTCAGGTGCCAGCCCCGCAGCCGCATTGGCATTCATGTTGGCGTGAGCCGGGCGCGGGCTCCCATAGCTGGGACCTGCAGGAGAGAACAGGGGACAGCGGTCACTGGCAGGAAAACAGGAGAGCTTGTGATGTGCTCTGGATCCCAGACTCACAATTTTTTTTTTGAAGTCTCATTTCAACCACAATTCAAAAAGAGTCATGTACCACAATGTTCATTACAGCTCTATTTACAATAGCCAGGACATGGAAGCAACCTAAGTGTCCGTCGACAGACGAATGGATAAAGAAGTGTGGCACATATATACAATGGAATATGACTCAGCCATAAAAAAAAACGAAATTGAGTTATCTGTAGTGAGGTGGATGGACCTAAAGACTGTCATACAGAGTGAAGTCAAGTCAGAAAGAGAAAAACAAATACAGTATGCTAACACGTATATATGGAATCTAAAAAAAAAAAGGTTCTGAAGAACCTAGGGACAGGACAGGAATAAAGACACAGACGTAGAGAATGGACTTGAGGACACAGGGAGGGGGAAGGGTAAGCTGGGATGAAGTGAGAGAGTGGCATGGACTTATATACACTACCAAATGTAAAACAGATAGCTAGTGGGAAGCAGCCACATAGCACAGGGACATCAGCTCGGTGCTTTGTGACCACCTAGAGGGGTGGGATAGGGAGGGTGGGAGGGAGGCTCAAGAGGGAGGGGAGATGGGGACATATGTATGCATATGGCTGATTCACTTTGCTGTGCAACAGAAACTAACACAGTATTGTGAAGCAATTATACTCCAATAGATCTATTTTTTTTTTAAATGTCCTATTTCAAACCATTGCAGGAGTCAGGGAGGTGTCACATGGAAACATCAGTGTGTGATGCTGGGAATCTGCTCTAGTCCTAGTTCAGTCTAGGTCAGCTGTGTGACCCTGGATACATCACACCCCTCATTTTAGGTGAGCAAGACACGAGATGTATTGCATTACAACATTTATGGACCTCAGAAACACAGTGAGAGGAGGAGGATGTCGAAAAAGACAAATATGCAATGCAACACATGTCAATTAAAATACATACTTGTAAGAACATATACAAATAAAGTAGAATAGAATGGTTGTTTATGGAAGGTGAGGCGGAAAATGAGAATAGGCGTGTGGGGACAGAAAAGAAGAATGAATGAATGAATGAGTGAATGAGAGCCACTGCATGAATCAACGCTGACAAATGTACAATGAATTGAAGGGTACAATTCACTCAAATCTCTGCACCTAAGTTCCAAAAGATAAAAGTAAGTCTGATAAATGAAGGGGATGGACCCAAGCAAGGTCACATCCAGGTACCTCAAACCCATGTGGCGATGGGAGTTGTTGGATAGGAGGGCAGGGCTGTGATGGTTTTGGATCAGGAGCTCCTCTGACATGCTCCCACTGAGAAACAGGATCTACATGCCCTCCTTCTGACAAGGGGTTGGCCTCTTGTGACCGTTTTGACTGGTAAAGTTCAGCGGAGGTAACAGCAGAGATTACTTCCAAGGCTAGGTCGAAAACTCGCAACAGCAGCCCTGGGCCGCCATGCTGTGAGGAAGCCCAGCCAGCCAACGTGGGGTTGGGGGGTGGGTGTCCCAGCCAGCCCCCAGCTGCTCCAGCCACCACCTGACTGCAACCGCACGACACACCCCAAGCTAGAACAGCCCAGCGAGACCTTCCTGAACTCCTGACCCGCAGAAACTGGGAGACAGCACGGTGTTTGCTGCGGAAAGCCACTTGTCTTCGGTGACTCATTACGCAGCGTTTGGTATCTGGCAAAGGGCGCTGTGTGTAGTGGGGGTGACCAGAAGGAAACCTGGGTAGGAACCAGTGAAATCCAGCATAGAAGCATCTGCATGGCTCTGGTCTGAAGGCAACAGAAGCCTCCAAGACTGTCCCTATGACACGGCGCGTGTCTGGTGGGTTCTCCCCCATCTGCTCGGTGGGCACCTCACCCCAGAATCCTACAAGGCTTACCAAGGGATCAGCTCAGGCTGAGCCCCAGATCAGACACGTGACCTTGAGACTAGCCGGCTGGGCAGGTGCCACAGGATCAGGTGATGCCACAGAGAGTGGGGTGATTACTCTGGGCAGACAGCCTGGCATCTGGAGGCCACTTCAGTCTCCTGGGAGACTGTGGCTGGAGCCCAACCAGTGACACGAATGTCACCTGCAAGCCCCCCCCCACCACAATGACCCTCTTCTCTGCTTCGTGTACACAAGGCTCCTCCAGGGAAGCTGCTGGCCCAGGACACACTGCCTCATGGGGCCCTTCCCTCTCCTCCCTGACACGCGCTGGGTCCAGATGAACACTTGGTGCCTCGCCCAGCCCCCTCCCCCGCAGCGCACATCCTGGGCTCGTCCTTCTAGGTTAGACCTTCAAGGCAACTTTTGCTCCCGGTGTGACCCTCTCAGCCCCACCGTCGGCCCTGTCCACGACGGGGGCCAGTGCAGAGATGAGCACATGACCCAGCTTAGCCTCAGAACCCAGACATTCCATCCTAGAGACAGACTCTGACAACCACCGGGCGCCTGCATCCAGCCACACCTGATGCCCGCCTCACCCTGAGCTTTCCAGTTTCATTCCTTAGGTAACTTTGCTTAAGCTAGTTTGAACTGGATTTCTGTCCCTTGCAACCAAAAGAGAACGAATACGCTTGCTCGTACCTGCCTGGGCTGTCATTCCTGGCAGCTTCCAAAGTCTATGTCCCATCATCACACCAGTGACACATGGTAAGTTTCCAGTTTTGTGCCAACTGACTGACGTGACCACCAAAACGCTGTAACCCAAGGATTCTGGGACTTTTCTGAGCACGAGAGAAAGGTGACAGATGCGTGATGTCTGCTGGGGGCACGAGAGGGAGGGGGACGGCATCACAGGTGTGCACTTCCCACCCCGTAGGACCCCAAGAGGAGCACTTCGGGTCCACGTATGTACCAGCTGCTGCCACTTCCCTGTCCCCTGACGGCCGCCTCCTGCACTGTCGCCATGTGGTCCCCGTGGCACTGGAGCCCCACCCCCCGCTCCTGGGCCTGGGCCTCAGTTCACGGCCTGTCCCCAACCCAACACCAGCTCCATGTCACCATCTAGGACGTCGGAAGCCAGAGGTCCCAACCCTTCCCACCGGGGGGTCTCATCTGTCACACACCTGTCGCCGTCCTCCCTGTATGTGTCTGAAGCTTAAAGCAAGTGGGACCCCACGAGGCCGGGCCTTCACCCTTCTTATGGGAGCCCCAAGGAAAGGAGGCGACGCCTCCAGGCGCCTGCAGCACGAGCGGCGCCGTGACAGCCAGCCAGGTGGGCGTTCCCCCCCCACACGAGGGCGAGGGTGCCGTACTCGCTGGAGGACGAGCTCCTCCTGGGGTTCACGGCCTGAGGGTGCAGGGGCTGTACTTCTGACCCCAAGAACACCCTCCGTGTCTGAGGCGATCTTCACGGGGCAGCGCCCACCACACCACACGCCCCGGGGCCTCCGGGATGGAGGCGGGTGGACAGGCGTGCTGCCCTGGACCGAGCGGGTCCGGCGTGGCCGGATCGCGTGTCTCACCGGCTTCACCGGCGAGGGCTGCAACCCTAAGCTTGCCCGTTTGGTCTGTGGGAAACCACCTTCATTCCTAGACCCCCGGTCTGGCCGTGACCGTGCTGAACAGCATCTGCTGGAGCTCCTGGGCCGACCATCCTCTTCCCTCGCGTCCGTGAAAGCGGCCCTGGCTCCGCCCCGCCAGACTGTCCAGTTCTCCGCGGTTCTCCCCGGACACGAGGCCTCGACACCACCCCCTCCCGCAGGCCCTGACGGCCACACCCCAGCGCTCCCGGAGCGCCTGGACAAAGTCTGAGAAGAAGGCAGGAAGCGGCAGGCAGGAGCAGATTCCATCACCCGCGAAGGCCGGGCCGGGGGCACCCCGGGGCCCCGAGGCATCGAGACCAGGGCCCCACAGAGCTGAGAGCGGCTCGGAAAGCCTGGTCTTGGTGGGGGGGGGTGACTTCAGAGCCACCCGAGCCTTGGGTGATGACCTTATTTTTACTGTGAGCCGTTCCCAGAGCAGTGGGACCTCTCGGGAGAGGACCATCTGGAGAAGCACATACGAACAAGCCCGTGGGGAAAAGCGGAATGTCAACCTCTCCCCAGCCAGAGGGCAAGAAAACAACCTTCAGTATTTCGGTCCTGGCAGCCCAAGTACTGCTGCAGCCTGTGACATAACGAAGGGCACAGTAAACACAGACACACACACACACACACACACACACACACACGAGAGAGACAGGTGGGGCCCCTCGGGCTGGCCTCCATCCAGGCTGTACCTCAAGGCCCAGCTCAGCCTCCCCTACCACAAGTGACTGTCCCCCACGCCCTGGGACGACTCCCACCCAGGCATGAGGCTCTATCAGGACCCCTAGGACCCCCCATGATAAGAGGACACAGTGATCCAAGAATGCCAGGAATGGCAAAGCTCCATCTCAGGCCCCGCACCGGTGGATCCGGAGCAGGGCTAGGAAGACGGGAGCAGCGCTGTGTCTCTGACGGCTCTGACGGCTTCGGTTAGCAGGAAATAACCACCCGACGCAAAGAGACCAATTTTCCAATTATAAAGCTGAGTCAAAGCTCGGTCCCCTGGCTGCCAGCTGAAAAGATGCCACCGTCTAAGTCGGCTCTGGCTCCTGCCTTCCTGGACGATCTGCACAAGCCCAGGGCGGTGGCT
Organism: Mesoplodon mirus; assembly: GCF_964341445.2. Taxonomy (NCBI): domain Eukaryota; kingdom Metazoa; phylum Chordata; class Mammalia; order Artiodactyla; family Ziphiidae; genus Mesoplodon; species Mesoplodon mirus. The sequence goes on along the minus strand of NC_138987.1, from coordinate 101,448,640 downwards.
CAGCAGACCAGGCCGCACACACAGGTGGGCGCCCACCGCGGACGCCTTCCTTGTATGGGAGAAAGTGACTCCCACTCGTAAAATGGCTCCGCTCCCCTGGGCAGCTCCCCAGTCTGCACACACGGGCTGCTGCTCCAAGGGACCAGGACGAGGCACCGGTCGGCCTTAGCACAGGCTGCTCTGCCAGGGTCCAAGCCAGGAGATGAACTCAGGACTTGGGTTCCCCAGGGGCCCCTGCGAGGGAGGCATGGTGTTGGGACCTGGAGCTGCTCAGGGATGAAATCGAGTTACTTTCTTTAATCTGCGTCCATCCATGCACCTGCCCCAGGGCCACATCCCAGAAGATGCCCAGTATCTGCTTGCTAAGGCCCGTGATGATGATGATGTCATGATGAGGGTGACCTGGGAAAGCGCGTGGATCAGCCCGTCGGCGCCCGAGAGGACGAGCTTTCCCAGGCTCCCTGCTGACTTCTCTGCTGTGACCTCAAGGGAGCATTCTGGAGGAAGAGGCTGTGAGAAATGATGTCTATCTCCGGTGCCACTGGCCTGGTCCAGGCCACCACCCATGTCTTGCCCAGGATGCTGCAGAAGCCCTGACATTTCCCCCACTTCTCCTGCCCGTCCCCAATCCAATCTCCATGCAGCAGCCAGAGTGACCTTTAAGAAATACAGATGATGAATCAGGCCCTGTCGTCCTCCCAGTCAAATCTCTTCACAGTCCAGACTCTGCCATGGGCTGTGAGCCTGCAGGGGCGGCCCTGCCTGCTGCTCGGAACTTCCTCTCTCTCAGCCTGGTCCAAGCACGCCGGCCGTCCTGGCCCCGTTTCATTCAGACAAGCTCAGTCCTTGTCCGCCCCAGGACCTTTGCATGTACTCAGCATGCGGTTCCCCCTGCTCCCAGCTTGGGAATTCCTTCACCAATCCCTTCCCGACCCCACAGTGTAAATGGGCAGACCTCCAACCCCGGCGGCCAGCGTGACCCTCACCATCTCCCTTCCACATTATACCTTAGTAGAGAAGCCCAACCGCCTGGCACCAGAAAGGGACCCCCAGTTAGGCTTCGTGAGCACGACCTCCCCCTTTGGCCTCAGTACATTCAGCCGTGCACAGAGGGGTTGTCCCCCAGTGGCCAGGCTTTGTACACACGGCACAACCTCAGCTCATTTATGGAGACGAGAAGCAATCGTGTAGCACAAATGACATGCTTTCTCTCGGGCCGGGTGCATCCTGAGGGCTCTGCAGAAGCTCGCAGTGACCAGGGGCCTCCGTTCCCTTTAAGAGCAAAGCAGCCGACCTGAAACAGAAAGCGAGCTTTCTCTGCCCATGAAAGGCCAAGTGAGCAGCGAGCAGGAGGCCATTAATCTTCTCTATCTAGTGCGTTACTGAGATAGCCGGGCGCTCACACAGGGAGGATGTCGTCTGGGCTCAGATGGTAGCTGAGGCCCGGGCCATCACAGCCGGGGGTGCTCCCCCAGGGTAGGCTGGGGTCCCGCTCGGCCCCGGGCGGACTGCCGGACTGACTAACTCAGAAGCCGTCCCCCCTCCTCCTCTGCACGCTCCTGTCCCGCAGAGGCTGGACACACTTTCCAACCTCCCCGTGGCCAGAATGACACGGCTGTGAGGTCGGCCGAGTCAAAGCCTGAAATGAAACTACGTCCGGTGTGGAGGGTGTCCGTGCCACTACTCTCGTCCTGTAGAGACAGAAAGCCTCTGGCGATGGCTTCCTGGTCCCCGGACCTCAGATAAGGTGCTGTGATCCTCAGCACAGTGGCATCCAGATCCACTTCCTAAAGATCCCAGAGTCCGAGTGCTCTTAGCAATCCAGCTCCGCCGTGTGGTCCTGGGATCAGTCCCGGGCCCTCGCCTGCCGCCTGCTCTCCCAAACCTTCCAGTTGCTTTGTAAACCTTTAAATTCCTGTATTAAGTATTCATCCTCGTAAAACGGCTATGGCAGCGTCTGTTGTAGGTCTGAACCTTGACCGACACAGGCAGGCTACAGCAGCGTTGTCCTAAGGAACTTCTACAATGATGGAGACGCTCCATAATTCTGGGGTGTCCAATGTGGTACCCACTAGGCACTGGCTTTAAGCACTGGACAGGAGCTAGTGCAACTGAGGAACTACACTTTGAATTGTATTAATATTTAATTTCAGGTAATTTACATCTAAGTACCCTCACGTGGCTAGTAGCCACACTGTGGACGGCACACGTCTATATTTAAAGAGGAGTCCTGGGCTTCCTTGGTGGCGCAGTGGTTGGGAGTCCGCCTGCCGATGCAGGGGACACGGGTTCGTGCCCCGGTCCGGGAAGATCCCACATGCTGTGGAGCGGCTGGGCCCGTGAGCCATGGCCCCTGAGCCTGCGCGTCCGGAGCCTGTGCTCCGCAATGGGAGAGGCCACAGCAGTAAGAGGGTCACGTACCGCAAAAAAAATAAATAAATAAAATAAAAAAGAGGAGTCGTGATGGGAAGAGCAGGGTGTGAGGAGGAGCAGGTGTGAGATACAGGACAGAGCCCTAGTCCTCGCAAAGCACTGAATCCAAACTTGTGAAGGAACTTCAAAAAAAGCAATCAAGGGCCTCCCTGGTGGCGCAGTGGTTGAGAGTCCGCCTGCCGATGCAGGGGATACGGGTTCGTGCCCCGGTTTGGGAGGATCCCATATGCCGCGGAGCGGCTGGGCCCGTGAGCCATGGCCGCTGGGCCTGTGCGTCCGGAGCCTGTGCTCCGCAACGGGAGAGGCCACGACAGTGAGAGGCCCGCGTACAGCAAAAAAAAAAAAAAAAAAAAAAAAAAAGCAATCAAGACCTGATTCAGAGGCTGCTGGGTGGGTGGATTTTCTGATCAGGAAACAACCACCCTATGCAGAAAGACATATTTTCAAAGCATACAAGATCCTAAGATCCAACAAACAACACAGAAACAAAAAGTCATGTTTCAGTGGTTAATACTCTCGACAGACGAATAAGTAACTGGGTTTCCCAATGGGCAGATGGGGAAGCTGACGTTTCCCCCAACCCAAGCTGGGCCCACGAGAGCCTGGGGACATCCCAGCCGAGATGCAAGCCCTCTCCCCAGACCAAGCCCCCAGAGGGTCTCCTGAGCGTGTCAGCCGTGCACTGTACATCTGCCTCCTTCTCTTAGCTGGGCTATTACTGCACTATTTCCAAGTCTCCTGTCGGTCCCTCCGCCCTCCTCTCCCCGCATCCTGCTACACACACAGTTCATGAGAGACAACGATGCTCAGAATGAGCCCCAGACCACAGGAGTCAAATCTGCTCTGAGACAAAGAGACAGCGAGGGACCAGGGACATCTGTGGCCGTCTCCTCAACTCAACCCATCAGGCGCTCTTTTCTGGGCTCAATCACACCTCCACCTGATGACGGGGCAAAGGCAGAGAATCTGGAGCACTTTGGAAGCCCAAGCCAATGGGAAGAGCATAAGGGGACCAGCATCCTCACCTTCCAGCGATCCCGCAAACAAAACCTGCTCTCTGCTCTTCACGGGGCAGCAAGTCCAAAGGAAAGACAAGGAAAAAGAATCCGGGGAGGGACTCCCATGGAAGCAAACTAGCCTCCATCTGCAGAGGACCCTAACCAGAAAGCCATGCCCCCATGGTACTCAAGGTCACACTGACCTCAGAGAACAGAAGGAAGAAGAACAGCCAGAAAGCAAACTGACAGATTCGCACGCTGAACCATGCCCCGCAGCCAAAGGTCGTCAACTGCAAGAGTGAGAAAATACTTCTCCTGCTTATATCCAAGCAGGGGGAGGGGGCACATTGCACCCTCCTGCTATTTGAACGAAGGCACCTGTCACCACCTGGTGATGGCAAACCTAAATTACAGGACCTAGTTGAGAATTCCCTCAAGTTTACTGAAAGTCAGCTTTTCAGCTTTTTAAGTGTCACCGCAAAGTAGCCTTTGTAGTAAAAAACAAGTAGATCCAGCCCTGGCTGAGGTCAGGTACAAGCTAGAAAAATGGGAAATCCTCCAGGTCGCCAATGTCTGGGGACGGGAAGGGTGCAGAAAACGGGATGAGGGCCACAGTGGCCTGGCAAAGCACCCGTGGGACCCAAACACCGACTCCCCCTCCTGTGCTTTGGCCGATGAAAGCCTGAGGAGTTCAGGGTCCCCTCTCTGATTCTCCCAACGAGCTGTAAGCCCCCTGCGAGCAGGAACCAGCTCTGTGGCTTCAGAAATCCTAGCACAGCAGTCACCCAGGAGGTGCTCAAAGCACAGTGCCTGCACGGAAGTTCTTTGCAGAATTTCTGCTTAGGCTTCACAGATTTCTATGCAGAAGTCCACAGAGACAATGCTATTCGATTATTTAGATCAGTATGTTTGCCATATGGTAAATGTGGTTATGTCCTTGTTAAGTGGAGGTTTGTTTCCTGTCCCACACCAGAAGGGAAACCCCAGAAGCAGGGCCCTCATCCACCCTACTCACCACTGCTCCCCCGAGCCCAGAGATGCCTGGATGTGACGCATGCTCATTGAAAGTGTGCTGAATGAATCAATAAGTGGATATTGGCAGAATGTAATTGTCTCACGATCTTTTCTCCCTTAACATTCACTTAGACTCTGGCCCCATGATATTGAGGGGTTTGCTGCTTTGGCCCCATTTTATTGGAAGGAAAACAGAGACACAGAGAGACCACACCTTTCCCAATCACCAGAACTAGAACATGGGAGGCAGTGCTACCTTGCGAGGACAGTTTTTAGTAGATTCAGTGGCCCCAACCTAGTTCCTTCTCACCATCCGGGAGGGTGGGGGGCAGAAAGGCTCACTTCCCTCACTGATGCTCACCTGCCCACTTATTTCACCCACTGAGTGGGGCCGGGCACCTCTGGGAACTAGCAGTAACCAGCTCTGACTCAGAGGACCGGCGGGAGAGCCCTGCGGAGGCTCGGATCCCAGAGCTCAGACTCAGACCCTCGTGACCGAGAGCACGCCCGTTCCTCAGGAGAAAAGGTCTGCTGAGCCCAGAGTGCCGCCAGCCCCACTGGGGACCCTGCCCAGGCCCCTTTCGCTGCACCAGAGGGGAGCAGGAACGGCCAAACCCTGTCAGGAGAGTCTAGGAAATGCAGACATTCACTACCCTTCGCAGAAGCTGTCCTAAGGAACCAGACGGAGACTCGAGCAAGCCATGAACCCAGGTAAGTATCCACCACGGTGTGAATTATACCAACACCAAACTGGAGATCCCCCAAAGCCCACCACTGGGGCACTGGTTAGATAAACCAATGCAGATCCACATGATAGAATTTTAGGAAGCCATAAGAATTGTGTTTTTGAAAAATAATGTACAGAAGGAAATCCAGAAAGGGGGGGATATATGTGTACATGTAGCTGATTCATTTTGCTGCACAGCAGAAACTAACACAATATTGTAAAGCAACTGTACTTCCATAAAAATTAATTAAAAAAAGAAAAATAATATCGGGGACATATGTATATGTATAACTGATTCACTTTGTTATAAAGCAGAAACTAGCACACCATTGTAAAGCAATTATACTCCAATAAAGATGTAAAAAAAAAAAAAAACCAAGGAGCTCCAAATAAAAAAAAAAGAAAAATAATATAGAAAAAAATTTTACAACATAATATTAAGCAACAGGGTCCAAAAAAGTATATACCGTAGGAACTCAATTTTATAAAAAACTTTTTTTATAGGAGAAAGGCTAAAAGGAAACTAAATATAAATAAATCATAAAATAATTTATTATTTTTAAAAAACAGAAATGTTATTAGTGGTTATCTTCAGGTGACGAGTGACATTCATTTGCGCGGAGGCAGGTCAGCCTGGCACACAGGGCCCTGGACTCAGAAACCAGCGGGCTGGATTCCAGCCCTGTCAGTTACAGTCCTGTGACTGGCCCAGTCACCTGACCTCTTGGTACCTGAGATTCCTCACTTGTGAAACGGAGATAGTAACAGAGGCTACCGCGCCTGAGTTAATAAGGGACAACTCTCAGAATAGTGCTCAAAATCAGGACCCTTGTAAGTACCAGCTATTGTTTTCATTCGTGTATTTTCCAAATTCTGTACACTAAATAATTCTTTGGTAATCAGAAAGAAAACTGTTGTGATTTTGTTTGATTGTTTAAGTACAGTTCCAAAATGACTGTGGCCAAACCAGCATCAGATTCTTGTCCAGCTGCTGACCACCCACGGGGGGGAGTGCGCAGACCCCACCTGGTGAACTGGCCACCCTGCGGCCTCTTCCTCCCAAACTCCAGCACCTCAGGAAGACACAGCACCTGCCCACAGGCACAGAGGAGCGAGAAGCCCCGGGATGGCTCTGCAGCCCCTCTGTGCACCCCCCCGCCGACCACAGCCTGCGCTCAGGACTGAGGGCCGTTTGCACCCGTGTCTCCATCTGCAACAAAAGGATCCAGGTTTGGGATAAAGTGAAACAGTCGATTTGGAAATTAGCCGAGAAACATAGGCAAGATCCTTTCCTTTTCCTTGTCTTCTTGATCCTTAAAAACAATTTCGTGTAATATCAGCTGGGCTCCGTGAGGTCTGAACAGGTATGTGCACACGTCGGGAGAGGACTCCTGGATCCCATCCCCGGGCTTGAGACGTGCCATCATACAAACGCAAGCCCTCTGGAGAAGTTCTAGCAGAACCAGACATCAGAGGGAGGAAGTGGCTTTCCTCCAGCCTCACGGTGTCAGAACCCAGGCCCCCGACCACTCACACCACCAGCCACCCTGCCGAGTGCCCAGTGATGTACTCTGCTCTGGGCCTCAGCTTACTGATCTGTAAAACAGATAATAATGCATTCCTTACACGACAGTCGTAAGGACTAAATGAGATTCTACCCAAATATGAAGTATTGCTTAATAAGAATCACTCCACACGTGCCCACATATAAAGCCTCAGGGCACCAAAGGAGAGGAACGCATCTTCAGTGATGTGAAATAAAACACAACAGCTGCTTTATAAAAAAAAAAAAAAGAAGTATCCCCTCCTTGTTAAGAAACCACCTCTTAAAAAGTGCTGTATCTCACACACAAATATTGATAGTGTCAATTTGTGAAAAAGTGAATCCATCCAGAGAATTCAGAATACAGAGAATTCCACAGATCCTTGAAAACCATGCTCCATTTTCCAAGGACCCTCCATCAGGGGAAGGCTCTGAAATTTCTGCATCGTCCGTGGGATTGCACCGTGTGGGGGGAGGGGTCCCGCACCTATTTACACACAACACACACAAATACACGCACGCTCGGCACTGTCCTCCTCCTGGACGTCGCCAATTCTCATCCAGGTGGGACAAAAGCAGCACGTGACTCGATTCCTCTACACTCACAGGCCACTTCACAGCCATGCTCTGTATAAAGCATGACACTTCTCTCATTTAGCCAAGTCAATGCCATTTATCTCACTCATCCCCACGACACCTCTGCCAGACAGCAGGCAGGCGAGAAGGTGGAAAGGCAACGAAAAAATGAGCAAGTGGCCCTGAGGCTGTCTCCCCTTGGTAAACATTAAGCTGCAAACAGACATGAAACCACCTTGACGCTTCCCCGAGTTTGCGGGCAAGGGCCAAGCCAGAAGCCAAGAGAGCTGAATTCCAGGCCCTGCTCCATCGCCATTTGTTCTGGGCACTTGGGCGAATCACTTCTCTCTTTGGCTCTTGACTTCCTCTTCTTCAGAGGGAGAGGCTCAGCCAGTGACCATAAAAGTCCTTCCGGCTCAGATACTCAGCTCCCAGAGCCCCAGGGTCCCAGCCGTCACGCCTCCCCGGCCGGCCCAACTCCCACGAAGTTCCACGGTGCCTGGGCCTCCTCCCTACTGGCCTCAGGACAAGGGCCGAGAGGGTGCAGCCCACCACTCACTGCCCTCTGCTCACTGGCTGGTGGCCTGGGAGAGGGTGCTGAGCCGTCCTCAGTGGCTGCCCCCAGCTGGCCTGGGCTTACAGGGTAAGTTCAACCTCAGGGCCATGCAGCCCAGAAGGGCAACACAGAGAACACGGCCCTCCAGCCCTCGTTTCTTTTGTAGTTTATCATCCCAGGATACCCCAGGACTTCGGGGTCTCAACAGGGTCTACACGGAAATCCTCAAAGCCAGAGAGAGCACTTCACACCCATTAGGATGATGTCATCAAAACACCAGAGAAAACAAGTGCTGGCCAGGGCATGGAGAAAGCAGAACCCTGTGCACCGTTGGCGGGAAGGTAAAATGGTGCAAATTTGATGGAACATAGCACGGTGGTTCTTCAAAAAATTAAACATAGACTCACCATACAATCCAGCAATTCCACTTATGGGTATTTATCCAAAAGAAGAAAGCGGGGACACCCATGTTCACAGCAGCATTATACAGGATAGCCAAACGGGAGAACCGGCCCCAGTGTCCATGAACAGATGAATGGATCAACAAAATGTTCTATGTACAATGGACTGTTATTCAATCTTAAAAAGGAAAGAAATTCTGACGCTATGTGTCAGACGCTTCAACTTGAAACCTTGAGGACAAAACGTTCAGTGAGATAAGCCACAAAAAGACAAGTACCGTATGATCTACTCATAGGCGGTCCTTAGAGCAGTCAGATTCACAGACACAGAAAGTACCATGGGGGCTGCCAGGGGCTGGGGGAGGGGGTGGGGAGCCAGTGTTTAACGGGGACAGAGTTTCATCTGGAAGACGAAAAAGTTCTGGAGATGATGGTGGCGATGGTATCACGACAACGTGAACGCACTTAATGCGATTAAAGTATATACTTTAAAAAGGTTACGATGGTAAATGTTGTGTTGTGTCGATTTTATGTCATATTAAAAAAATAAAAAATTTAATTTAATTCAGTTTCATTTTAAAAGCCAAAGAGGAATGAGTGTTGGACTCAGAGAACTTGGAAGAACAGTCCAAGAGGAAGGACACCTGGGCAGGCGGGGCCGCCTTCTCTGGGGAAGAAAGCTCAGGTCTGGGGATCCCACAAGCCCCAGTCTGTCCCCGGCTCCGCCCGGGCGCAGGGGCATCCCTGAGCATCCGCGGTGGGTCCTCTCTGCAGCCCACGCCCAGCCTGCGCCCGGCACAGCAGGTATAAAAAGACGTGTCTGTTGAGGGAATCCACTTTCTCCCCCATGTCCTGAGACTTCCCGTTGCCAATGGCAGCACCACATGGGACTCGGGCTGGGAGTGACTTACCCACCGAGCCCTCCAGGTCTTCTGGATCTCAAGTCCAAGCTCTGTCCCTCCTGAGTCCCTCCCTCTGCACGCACCGTCTCCTGTCCCTCTTGAGCCCCGCTGGGCCTTTGCCCTTCCTTCTCCTTGGGCTTTTCTGACACCTTCCAGCCCAGGAGCCTCTGAGTCCTCTCGGTCTTCACTCCATCCTTTCCCCGGGGAGGACAGAGGAGACACTGGGTCCTGGTGTGGGGCAGCGGCCCAGGCAGTGGCTGCCACCCGGGGGGCGTCCTCGGGGCTGCCCGGATGCCTCAAGTGCATCCACAGGCCAGAGGGAGCTGGGGAGTTGGGAGCTTTAGGAACCCAAGGGAAAGGCAGAGGTCAAGGCACTTTCAGTTTTCATCCCAGATCGGAGCGATGATTCATGGAGCAGAAACCGGGGCTGTAGAAATGCTGTGAAACCACAGGTCTGCAGCACTGGCCCCGTTTAGGTGACTGTCCTCCAAACAGGTCCACACGTAATTAGGAGGCTGACAGCCTTTGCGACAAGTCGGATCTGGGGCTGGTCCATGGAGCCAGCGGGGCAGTGGGAGAGTGGAGGGGGTGTGGAAACCCTGGGTGTTGGGGACAAACCAAGACGGAGTGGAGGGAATAAGGGAGCCGGAGAGGAAGCAGGAGAGCCTAGTGGTGAGAGCGCCGAGCAGGAACCACTCGGGACCGAAGCTCGTGTCCCCTCCGACCCCAGCGCACGGGCAGGTGGGCGACACGCCTGAGGCCTGGGAAGCTTCGAGCTGTTGCAAGGGTTTTAAAACCTTTGCAAGCCCTTAGCGGGTGCAGCCATTCATGAAGCTGCAGTGAACAGCAGCCATTCACCGGGGTCCTTTCACTGTTGACCTTGTTGTCAAGTGAGCTGAACCCCGGGCCTGAGCCACGAAGGGGAGGCCACCGGGCAGGATGCCAGCTCTCCGCCCTCGACCCCCCACCCCTGGCAGCTCTCCTCCTCGGCAAGGAGACGGAGGACCAGGTGCGCTGGGCCTGGGTGCACGTCGTCTCCTCCCCTCCACCAGAGGCTGTGTGACTCTGGACCGGCTCAGCCCCCTCTGTGCTTCGGTCAAGTTGACCAATGGACCTCGAAGGCCCTGTACACAGGTCTGCATTCCCTGATCCCAGAACGGGCATGTGGGTGGCAGAAGAGTTTATTGTTTGGAACGTGCTGGCGAAAGGAACGGGCTTTCCAGACGGTGCCCCCCTACCCACCCATGAGTCCCCCCTTTAATGCTAATCAACGCTTGCCTCTGAAAAGCACCACAGGTACAGCTGATGGACAAGGACGGCCACGACTCCGAGGGCGGGGTGTGCGATGCCTGCTCACCACGGCGCTCCAGGCCCCCGTCGCCTCTCCAAGCTGTTCTTCCTGGCCCGGCTGATGCCCTGGAGCCACAACCCCCGGAGCGTCAGCCCCCCTTGGACGTCTGACTCAGTGGGAACCTGTCCACATTTGACTTTCCCGATCTGTGAAATGGGGACATGACAACTGGCCAATGGGGGCAGAGCAGACGTGGGACCTGGATGGTGAAGTCACCTGTCTCCATATACGTCCAGGAGGGGACGGGGCCTGTGGGCCACTTGCCTGGCTCTGCTCTCTGCATGCAGCATCCCACCAAGAAAAGCGTCCTTTCCATAGAAAACAGACTGGACCACACACAGCTTTGTGACGGGTGGTGCCCTGGCCGCCGGCATCTGAGACCCTGTGTGCTGACCCCAGGGATGAAAGGCAGTTTTCCTTATAAAACTATGGGATTGGGGCTCCCACTCAGGGTGGTCGGTGCCCGGTCCAACCTCCTGGTTGCGCCAAGCAGTTACGAAACCCTACCCACTGACCCCAAGTCACCGGAGATCAAACAAGTGTGGAAAGGGGTCACGACGCGGGGAGGGAGAGCTGCCTGCCTGGGATACAGGATCGGGACAGCAAGTGCCCTCCCATGACCGGGCACCTTGGGCACGCACACACACACGCACATATGTCGAAGGAGTGCGTGCAAACATGCGTGTCCCCAGCGTGCAACGTGGAGGCGTAGCTAGTGTGCACGCTGGCCCTATGAGTGGAGGACAGGGTCTCTAAAAGCTGGAAAAGGCAAAGAAGCAGGTTTTTCCCCAAGAGCCTCCAGAAGGGGCGGAGCCCATCTGAGACCTCTGACCTCCAGAAGGAGGCTTTTTTTTTTTTTTTTTTTTTTGCGGTACACGGGCCTCTCACTGCTGTGGCCTCTCCCGTTGCGGAGCACAGGCTCCGGACGCACAGGCTCAGCGGCCATGGCTCACGGGCCCAGCCGCTCCGCGGCACGTGGGATCTTCCCGGACCGGGGCACGAACCCGTGTCCCCTGCATCGGCAGGCGGACTCTCAACCACTGCGCCACCAGGGAAGCCCAGAATGATGCTTTTTTAAGCCACTAAGTTTGGGATGATTTGTTACAGCAGGAACGGAAAATGAATACACCCAGCATCTCACCTGTGTAAAATCACTGCAAACTGAAAGAGCAGGAAGAGGGCAGAGTTCAGTGGTCTTGGTTATTCGGCCGACGGCCGCGAGCAAGCCCCACTTCTGGGACTTCCTGAGGGAGGCCCTGCTGCTCTCGGCCTCTGCTGGGGCTGAACGGGTCTGGCCATCTCTGCCGACGCCAGATGTCTGGGGAGATGGGCAGAACAGAAACAAAAGCCTCCAGGTATTGATTTAAAAATGGACAAATGACTGGAATAGATATTTCTCCAAAGATGATATAGAAATGGGCAAGAAGCACATGAAAATATGCTCAACAGCACTAATCATCAGAGAAATGCAAATCAAAACCACAGTGAGATACCAACTCATCCCTGTTAGGACGGCTACCGTCAAAAACCCAAAAACAACAAGTGGGGGTGAAGATGTGGAGAAACTGGAACTCTTGTGCTGATGTTAATGTAAAACAGTGCAACTATCCTGGAAAACAGTATGGAGGGTCCTCAAAAAATTAAAAGTAGAACTACCATATGATCCAGCAACCCCACTTCTGGGCATTCACCTAAAAGAGTTGAAAGCAGTATCTGGAAGAGATATAGGTATGTTCATGGCAGCATGAGTAACAAAAGCCAACAGGTGGGGCTTCCCTGGTGGCGCAGTGGTTGGGAGTCCGCCTGCCGATGCAGGGGACGCGGGTTCGTGCCCTGGTCCGGGAGGATCCCACATGCCGCGGAGCGGCCGGGCCCGTGAGCCGTGGCCGCTGGGCTTGCACGTCCGGAGCCTGTGCTCCGCAACGGGAGAGGCCACAAGAGTGAGAGGCCCGTGTACCACAAAAATAAATAAATAAATAAAAAGCCAACAGGTGGAGGCAACCCAAGGGTCCACAGACACACAGACGGACGGATGGATAAGCAAAATGCAGTCCATCCATACAATGGAACATTATCCGGCCTTAAAAAGGAAGGAAGTTCTGTGGCAGGCTACAACATGGATGAGCCTTGAGGATCCCACTGAGTGAAATAAGCCAGACACAAAAAGACAACGACTGTGTGACCACTTACATGAGGTCCCCGGAGGAGTCAAGTTCATAGACACAGAAAGTAGAAGAGTGGTTTCCAGGGGCGGGGGGAGGGCGGTGAGGAGTCGTCATTCAATGGGGACAGAGTTTCCGTTTTTCAAGATGAAAAAGTTCTGGAGATCCATCTCACAGCAGTGTGAGTATACTTAACGCTACTGGACCGTGCGCTTAAGACTGGTTACGACAGTTAAACTTCATGTTTCGTGTTTTTCACCAAAATAAAACAAATGCAAAAATCATTCCAGGGGCTTCCCTGGTGGCGCAGTGGTTGAGAGTCCGCCTGCCGATGCAGGGGACACGGGTTCGTGCCCCGGTCCGGGAAGATCCCACGTGCCGCGGAGCGGCTGGGCCCGTGAGCCATGGCCGCTGAGCCTGCGCGTCCGGAGCCTGTGCTCTGCAACGGGAGAGGCCACGACAGTGAGAGGCCCTCATACCGCAAAAACAAACAAAAACAACAACAAGAAAAACAAAACTCACTCCAGTCTCCAAGTGTATAACGTGCACCCAGTGAGCCCGGCACAGCCTGTGTGACGGTTCCCAGCCCTGCCTTCAGCTGGCTCCGCAGGCCTGTCCTGTTTACGCGTGTGCCCCCCAGGGGACCGTGAGCTCTCCAAGGACAGGAGTCATGTCCAGCCGCCCCAGGGTCTCCCTCGGCCCCCGGGGGGTGCCATACACGCGGGAGGGGCCCCACGGACAGTTGGTGGCTTTGCTCTTTCACAAGGGTGTGGCCTTAGCTTCCTGCAAATTAATCCCATTCTTTGCAAGTGGTCCTTATGCTAGTGCCACCCCCATCTCCTCCACCTCGTCCCCGGCCCACCGCAGGGTCCGGGGCCTCCGCCGAGGGGACGGCAGCGCAGGGCAGGGAGCGGTGGGCCGGGGCTCGCTGAAGAGGTCCCAGCTGTCGGTGAACACGACACAGCTGTCCTGCACGCACCCAGAGGACACCCCGTCTCCACCCCGCCCGGCCTTCCCCACGCGGCATCGAACAGGTGAAATCGCTGGGGAACCCAGAATCAGAGGCAGAGAGGAAGGGTCGCCGCGAGCGGGGAAGCGCTTCCGTTTGGTTAGACTCTGAAGCACAGAGTCTCGGAGCCCCACGCCCCAGCCCCCGAAGCGCCCTGCTTGAAATACAGCATCTCCTGGACTCATCTGAGAACATCGACAGAGGGCGAGCTCCCAGATCGGCCTCTCGCAGGGGAATCTGAGCCTCCCCGGATTCTGCGACCACGTGTAACCACCATTTCAACAAGCGCCAGAAGCTGAAACACAGCTCCCCCGGGGTGCTGAGAGCCACCCCGACATAACTTGGGCAGCAGGAGGACAGTGAGGGTCCTTCTCCTCCTGTCTGCAGGCCCAGGCCAGCCCTCAACATGGACAAGTCACAGGACAGAAAGCCAGCCGGGGGCACCTTCTGAAATTCTTGCTTAAAAACAAGAGTTACTACCTACAGACTGTGTGCCAGACCCCATTCTCAGGACTTTACCCGGGTTCAGGTACGTAATCATCTCAGCATCCCCACCGGCGAGCACTATTATGATGCCCACTTCCCAGATGAGAAGGCTGAGGCATGGAGGAACCAACTCCTGTGAAGCCTCCAGTCCTGACCAAGCAACCAGGCTGCTGACTACCTCGCTCATGGCCTCCATGGCAGGTCGCTGGCCTGAAGGTGTTAGCATCTGGCTTCCTGCCCACCCCCAGCCTCCCGACCCATCGGAGGGCACCCTGCAGGTCTCACTGGGAGGGGCACACAGATTTAGGGGGCCATTTCTGAGAAGCAATGTTTGCAAAGAGCCACACGTCTCGAGGCAAGAACCGAAGGACCAAGGTGCAGAGAAACACACCTCACAAGTGTATATGGTCCAGGATGTTTGCCTTACGTATCCTAAAGCATGTTGGAAACGTGAAGGAACTCTCAGCCACACCTCCTGCAAATCCATCCCCACTTAACGGGTAAGCAGCCTATCCAAAGACGGGAGAGTGACCTGCCGAGCGGGTGACGTGCAGAGTGAGTGGGTGATAAAATAGGTCATGGAATTCAGGCATCGTAGTTCCAAATCTACAAGACGATACCCCTTCCCCTTATGAAATCACTGGGAAATATCAACCAGAGACAAATACCTGAACTACGAGCGTCTCTCAGAAGAGCTCTGGGCCAAAAGCACAGCAGCAGCTTTTTTCTTTTAAAGAATCGCAGGGGCGGAGGGAGACTTTGAGCTGCCCCTCCACCCTCCTGCACCAACAGGTCACGGCTACGAGACGCGCTCTCCCACTCACGGCCTTTTCCAAGAAAGCACATGACTTGACCTCTCTCAGGAACCCACCCCCAGATCCCCCAATGCTGGAGTTCATGAATTCTGTGTTCGTCTCTTACCTAAAAATCCCACACTAAAATGTGAGACACTTTCTTTTCTAGAGTAACAAAAGAACCTCTACCCTAGCACCGTCACCTTTAAAACAATTTTTAAACCAACTTTTTACTTATATATAAAGACTGGTGCCTCCCTTCGGGCTCGCCTCCTTCCAGATGCACAGCCCCGGCTCCGTCGGCTTCCCGAAGCCACGTTTTCCACTGTCTTATTTTATGCGTCTCATTGCTAGTCTTTACATTCTCTCATTGTCTCTAAAAATAGCCTCAATCCACACCCAGCATCACAGGAAGGACTTCAAAGCGCCAGACATTTGAAAGGACTCTCCCCTGTCCTGTTGGGACTTGGACTCAGGCGGGCCCCCATCCAAGGCACACACATGGCGATGGCACAGGTACCAAGGATCAGATGGTCTAGGCCCAGACACGTGAGCAAGGCAAGGAGGGTTGCTAGGAGACTGGAGAGATGAGGAGTCAAGTCCAGCCCAATCAGCGAGCAGAGAGGACCAAGGTCCCACGGACTGCAGGGTTTAGAGGATGCGAAGGCAGAAAGCAACCAGCAAGGCCCAGGCCGGGCGATGGGAGAGCTGTGTGCTCAGAGCACGGAAAAGAGCCGGGGCAAGAAGGGTTCCGGGGTGTAGCCTGGGACACGAGGGGATGAAAGCTGAGCCTGAGGGTGTGGCAGGAACTGGGATTGCACCAGTATCTGTGTCCCTTTTCCTCCTGGGCCACAGCGAGCCCACAGTTGCCAGGCTCCGTGGCAGCTGGACACGGCCTGTGACTAAGTTCTGGCCAGTGAAGCGTGAACAGCAGTGATGATGCTGCAGCCAGTCCCGGCCGGGAGAACCTCCCACACACGATCCCCGCTTTCCCATCTGCAGCCCTCTCTTCCCCACCGCCCCCCCCCCACCACAAATCAGCTGGATGGAGAGGACTCTGATGACCTGAACGAGGGCCGAGCACAGGACGAAAAGGGCCTGGGTGACTGAAGCCCTTGTGGAAGGCCACCTGGCAGGGAGTGCCTGCATCATGACGTCACCGAAAAGTACATATTGCGTCCAGCCAGTGAGCTGCGGGGCTGCTGCCCTCACTCACACGGGGGCGGGGAAAGAAACCTGCAACCAAGCAGGAAAAATGGGCTTGAACTTGCTGAGAGTGGACAAGAAATAGGGTGATTTGGAGAAAAACCTAATCGATGTCAAAGTACCTCTTTTACTTTTTTTAATAGGATCCCAAGGCCAGTGAATCAAAGGGATGCCACCGACACAGACTCTGGGAGGGCTGATGAGCAGGGAAATTAATAGGAAATATGTGTCGGGCTACCCACGCCCCCATGTGTTCCGCAAACCCTGAGCACCTGTCACTGGGTCCCTGCGCTGGTCGTGGCGACCACGTTAAAGAGAACTCAGTCACGGTCCGAAAGGGCCCCAACCAAGTGGGGGAGGCAGATATCCGCCACGTGACTGGGTATCTCAAGGGTCTGCTGGAGTGTGAGCGCAGCTTGGAAAAGGGACTCCTAACCCCGCCTGGAACGGTCAGGGAAGGAGCCCCAGAGGAGGGGAAGCTTGACTAGGAAGTGTGAAAGGAATGGCACATGCAAAGTACCAGTGGGTATCCTGCATCAGGGAACCAGCAGCAGGCGGTACGTCTGGCGCCTGGGGCTGATGGAAGCCATCAGACTGATGAGATGAGTAAAGGCCAGACTGTGAAGGCCCAACCCCGTTTACCATCCACAGGGAGCCGGCCGAGGGTGGAAGCTGCGTAACGACAGAAAGCCATCTGCTCTGCTTCCTGGGGACATAGTCAGGGTGAACCAGGACGGAACATCTACTCAGAAGGCTCTTACAGCCACCGAGGCAGGCAGATCAGAGTCCGAGGCTGGGGGATGAAATACCAAGGAAGGGAAACCTCCAAGACCGGGTGACTGAATTCGCTTTGGAGCGAGAAGAAAACTAAGATGTGGGGGGACAGGACTCTGTGTCCGGCTGAACCAACGTGGTGACACCATCACTGAAACAGTGACCACAGGAAGGGAGAAAGGCTTTCGGGGGCAGCGAGAGACTGAATTGATTTTGAGGGACTTGAAACATTCTAGGCATGTCCAGTAGCAAATTAAAAATGTGAACTTGAGACAGACATGTGGGCTGCAAAGGTAAATTTGGAAGTCGTCGTCCTAGTAGTGACGGGTTCAGGAACGGGTCGGACACAGAACTCACATCCTCAGTGTCGACACACACTCTGGCGGGTCCGCAGTCAGCTGACACATAGATGTACCGCCTCCATACACGGATGTCTGGAGTACTGACTCACAGATGCGTCTAAGCTTGGAAGGTCTCTACTGATGGGACCCACGGCTCTGTCCTTGGCTCTCGCTTTTTAAACATGGAATTAAAAAATTTGGATGAAGGCAAATTTGTCAGTTGTGCTGCTGACACAAATCTGGGAGGAATCGCTGGTAAGTTGGAAGGTTGAACCAAGAGTCGAGTGACCTCAATCCACTGAAACCATGGAAACTTGTTTGCAACCTTGTCCAAACTGACAAGATGAAATATAAGAGGCACAAATACAAAGTCCTGCACTCCCATGAAAAAACGTCACTGCCCAAACAGAAGGCGGGCGGCCCCCTGGCTCATCAGCGATATAGACAGCAGAGACCCTCGGGGTTGAGCAGACTGTAACTCACTGTCAACAGTAAGTGTGCAGCCAAAAGCGAAAGCAATCTTTTCCTCCTTAATCTGCACTCAGCACCCAGCACGAGGGAATCAGCCCAAGCCAGCCCACAGCCGGGCTGGTGTCCCCCTGGGCAACAGACTCCACGAGGGACCCCAGCAGAGCGCAGGTGACCCGAGGAAGGTGGAGGGTGAGAACGAAGCCCTGGAGAACTGGGTGAAGAAAGCAGGACAAGTACCCTGGAAAACAAGTTAGAAGGAACGCAGTCACAAATCCGGAGGGTAAATGCATTTTGTTTGCTCCGCATGGAAGGGGTCAGACACGCATGGGCAAAAGTCACAGGACGGCAGATTTTCACTTTATCTGATTTCAAAACATAAAGGCTCGACCAAACCAGAATGGCTGCTTTGCGAGTTCGTGAGCCCCCCTTTTCCAGAATCATCCGAGTAGAAGCCAGATGACCACTTGTTAGGAATGGAGAGAGCCGTCTGCGGTGGGCAGGAGGTTGGGCTAGACCAGTGGTTCCTAAGCTTTTGGATTTCAAGCACCGGTAATGCCTTTGTAAAATGTGCTGTCTGCGCAGTTTTTCAAAACTCAACTACAATCTACTATCACCACCATTTCATAAAAGAAAAGATATTTATCACCGAAGGGCAGGAGAGAGAGATTATCAGCAGAAAGGACAATCCTTTATATTGAATACACTTAAGTTTCTGAAAAATGCACCTTATTTTTCTGACTTTGGGAGGGCCGGAGGGAACATTACTCATGACTTCACCGGCCCGTTCCCTTGTAGTCCCGGCGGCCAGCGTTTAGCAGGTGCTCGATAAACACCTGCTCGGTGAGTAATTGCGTAATTGCGGGCATTTATACAAGGAAAGGCCCGGCCTCCACACCAGGCCCACCAGCTTCTTCACTTCATCATTAGTCAGCATATACTGACAGCTCTCATGGTTGCTGGCACTGAAATATGGGACAGCAAGGGCCATTAACCTCCCCAATCTGAGAGGAACGGTGCCTTATATGAGTGCTGTATTTTAGGGTTTACAAAGCATTTTCTCATGTTATCATCGCACTCCATTTCCTTGACAATGTGGAGATTGATGCCCTGAGTTTACAGCTGGAGAAACTGAGGATTCAGGCTTTCCCAAGGCTGCCTCTGAGACGGGGGGCAGAATGCGAGCCCAGGTCCCCACGCTGCTGGGTGGACGCCGCTCCCACCTGCCTTGAGCCATCGCCCCCGGGAAGGGGTAACCTGACCCTCCAGTCGCTCTGGTGAAAGCAAAATGCTGTCTCAGCCACAAGAGCACAAGACATGGCTCAACGCCACGGCTGCCCCTGAACCCACGGCCAGGGCCTCTCGGGGGGAAAGCAGGGACATGGGGGAGCCCGCGGCTTCCATCAGCAGCAAGCACGAGCCTTTGGTCTGCCTCCAAGACATGGCCTGCCCACCAGGCCTGCTGGCCCAGCAGCATAAGCCACGTGGAGATGGATGGATCTCAGGTCCACCCAGATGCACCGAAACCACGAAACCCTCCTGAGGATGACGGCAGCGTGTGAGGAGCCAGAAATGGGCACCTAACATATGTTATACACATAGTAACCTAAGGAAACGCAGAGCTCCTCTCCCTTCTATGTGCGAGCCAGGTGGTGTGGACCAGCTGAGGAGCTGCTGTACCCTGAAGGCAACCGGCGATTCGGGCACCAAACAGCAAGTCCACGATTAAACACATCAAACCACCACCACAACAATTTATTTTCACAGACTTAACCAGTTAATTTGGCATGTTATATACATACATACATAATATACAGAGAGAGAGACAGAGACAGAGATAGAGACAGAGAGAGATACAGAAAGAGACAGAGAGACAGAGAGAGAGACAGAGAAACAGAGACAGAGACAGACAGAGACATAGAGAGAAACAGAGAGAGACAGAGAGAGATAAAGAGACAGAGACACAGAGACAGAGACACAGAGACAGAGATAGAGACAGAGAGGCAGAGAGACAGACAGAGACAGGGAGACAGAGAGACAGACAGAGAGACAGAGTCAAAGAGACAGAGACAGAGAGATACAGAGAGAGACAGAGACAGAGAAAGAGAGAGAGAGTCAGACAGAGACAGACAGAGACAGAGAGACAGAGATAGAGACAGACAGAGGCAGAGAGATAGAGACAGAGAGACAGAGAAAGAGAGACAGAGACAGAGACAGAGACAGACAGAGACATAGAGAGAAACAGAGAGAGACAGAGAGAGATAAAGAGACAGAGACAGAGAGATACAGAGAGAGACAGAGAGACAGAGAGAGAGACAGACTCTCAAGCACACCTGAGAAGACAGAGCCTTCCTACTCAAAGCGGAGACGCTGACTGAGCCTCCCTGAAGGAGGACATCTGGGCGCCCCCTCTAGTGTGTGACTGAACAGGGTCCCGTGTAGCCTACCAGGCGCTGGCTTCCTTGCTGATAATTCCTTGGGTAAAGAAATCCGAGCTCTGAGGCCACAGGGAGCCGGCGGGGCGGCTGGGTGGGGTGGGCGGCCTGCACAGGTGGCCAGGCAGGTGTGCGGGGGCAGGGGCTCAGATGCTTCATCCTCACTGCGCTCCTGGCAACAAGGGGCCGGGACGGCGTCCAGGCACCTCGCAGACACTGGCCCCGGCTTGAGAAACCACAACAGAGATCCAGGAGGCTCCACTGGCCTGTGATCTATGGTGAAAGTACAGCCAGGGCTAAAGGGCTGAAGGGCACCCATCACCGGGGAGACCAGAGACCGTGTAAGATGGGAGCGCGGGCATCTATTTACAGATGTGCAGAAGGTCACTTGCCCAGGCAGGTAAACGATGGGGGCAGGGCCCTGCAGAGGGCAGGGGCTGTAGCTGGATGGTCCAGATAGCACTTTTCTGATGCCGTGACCGCACACTGACCTCGGCTGGGTTGCCAGGTCCCATTTACTGAGCACACCTATGGCCGTGCGGTACTTTGAGGGACAGGGGTTCAGAGGTCAACACACCCTGTTCGCTCAGCTTGCTTTTAAGATGTTTTCATTGTCTTTGGCTCTTCAGCAGTTTTCTGTGCTGACTGTCTAGATGTCAATGTATTTTTAATTACCCTACCCAATCCTCAGTGTGCTACTGCAACCTACAAAATCAACAGCCTTCTTCAAGTTTGGAATGTCCTTGGCATCAGCTTCTAAAATGATGTCTTTGCACCGTTCTCTTGTCTCGCAGAACTCCATTGAGACACACACTGGACCTTTTGGTTCTCTTCCCTGATTCTTTCAACTGCTTTTCCATAGATTCAGTAGTGTATCTCTCAGTGCTGAATTCTGGGCAGTTTCCTCAGGTCTAACTTCCACTCACAGATTCTATCTTCTGCTGTGTTTACCCTGATGTTTCATCCATCCCATTAACTTATTTACCTCAACAACTGTTTTTTCAGTTCCAAAAGCACTACTGGGCCCTTTTTTCAAACCTTCTCTTTTTTCATAGAGAACTGTTCTTTTATTAGGTTTTCTATTTCTTCTTTTATCTCTTCAACTGTCTCAAACAAATTTATTTTATGGTCCCTTCAAACCGTCCCATTACTTTAGCTGTTGGAGCACTAACTCTCCTGCTTCTTGTATCAGCCAGCTCTTCCTCGTGGAGGTGTATTTTGTTACGAGGTTTGTGTTTTTTATTGTTAGCACAGCCTCAGCCAGGATTGCTTATTTTTTGAGAGCATTGAGGGCCCTGAGGTGTAGAAGTTTCTTCAGAGTTGGTTGTGCTTATTTTTGAAGGACTATTTGGGTATCAATTATCCTAGACCTAGTTTTTGTATGTGGTACAAAATGGTACAAAATGTACCAGCTTAACCATTTTTCTTTTTCTTTTCTTTTTTTTTTTTTTTTTGGTGCTACGCGGGCCTCTCACTATTGTGGCCTCTCCTGTTGTGGAGCACAGGCTCCGGACACACAGGCTCAGCGGCCATGGCTCACGGGCCTAGCCGCTCCGCGGCATGTGGGATCTTCCAGGACCGGGGCACGAACCCATGTCCGCTGCATCGGCAGGCAGACTCTCAACCACTGCGCCACCAGGGAAGCCCTGACGTCCATGTTTTAATCCTAAAGTTCCTGTAACAAGTGAGTAGCATAAACCCAGACTCCATCCTGTGAGTGGTACAGCGCAGGGGGCAGAGGAAGCCCCAGGACACACAGTGAGCCTCCTTCTTGTTCACTCCAAAGCAGTAAACAGAGTTTTCTTCATCTCCTTTTCTTGAACAGGAAGTTCTTTTAGGTTCTGGGCTTCACAAAAGGGCT
Organism: Mesoplodon mirus; assembly: GCF_964341445.2. Lineage (NCBI taxonomy): Eukaryota > Metazoa > Chordata > Mammalia > Artiodactyla > Ziphiidae > Mesoplodon > Mesoplodon mirus. The sequence continues at coordinate 101,426,603 of NC_138987.1, read as the reverse complement.
CCTTTCCTGCTCCCCCAAATCTCATAGGCCTGAGGGCACAAGTCTCACCCTCTACCCTCCGACACTATGCTCTACCTCCAGATCCAGATCCCAACTTGTATGGAACACCATGGCATGAGCTATGGTGAACCTACTCCTTCCTTGGTACAGTTAAAATATGCATATCTACAACACACGACTGTTTTGAAACTTAAATTATACAATTCACATGTAGTTCCTGATATAAAGCTTAGCATACACTAGATACTCAATGAATCGTGGCTATTTTTATTTCTAAACTCAACTCAGCCCAGTCAAGCCCAAACCACTAACCTTTCTCTTTAAAAAAGTAATAAAAATTTAAAAGCTGTAATCTATAACATTATGGACCTTGCATTACCCATATATAAATATCTCTCCGCTCTCTTGAAAAAGATAGGAGAAGAAAGAGTGGAATAAAAGAGATATCTACAATCAACTGCAAAGTCTGAACCCCAATATCACATTGTATATGAGACATCCCCAACATGAAACAGTGCCTACAAGATTAGCTAATGTTCAAATTCAAACAAAATGCACGAAACTCTCACCAACCCACCACACACACACACACAGCTATTAGCTGTGCCTAAATTAAGTTCCCTATCGACCATCACAAAAACAAATGTCCATTCACCCCTTGAGTGGGCAGCATGTGGGTGGTACGTGGAACGCTGTTCAGCCTCGTGGCTGAACATGAAGCTTCAGCTGGTCCCCGTAACACCCACACCTGGCTCAGCGTCTGCTCCAGATCCTGGCAGGGAGCCTCGCCTGGCCAGTGCTTCTGCCCTGCCCTGGGTTCCATGCTAGGCAGTCCGCGTTCATTTCTCAATTTCCCTTTCAGTGGAAAGCACTGCAGAGCAGAACCCATGTCCTTCAAACACAGCCTCCTGCACCAAGAACAGGAGCTTCCCGGACCTTCCCGACAGGCGGCCCACTTAAGAAGTCCCATTACATAAAGCAGGAGTTTGTTCAAACTGAGTCATCTTATAGAATTCAGCAACGGCCCAATACTGGTGTGTTTGATTCCAGAATAAATGCGAATCAAACTGGGAAGAAAAGCCAGAGGCAAATAATTTTATGACTACAAAATATCTGGTGCTAGAGAGGTAATCGCTGTGCCCTTTCCTACCCTGTGGAAGATTGTTTTGTCTAATGAATGAAAGATATATTTGAAGGAAGGGAAGGGAGATGGGGAGGGAAAAAGAAATGTGGTTTATCCCCCAAAGCAGCTGGCTCCACGTGAGGACCGCTGCCGCCGAGATAGATGTGTGCGCGGCTTTATTTATTATGTTCTCTTGGAGTGCATTCAAAGCAAGAACATTAAGCATGTGTAAAATCCAGAAGTGAAAACAGCCCCTCTTGACATTGCTCTGCAAGTTTCTGCCCTAAATTAGACAGTGAATCAGGAGGTTACATCTGCGGGCGGGCTGCAGAGAAAAAGGAGGGCCCAGACACGTGAGCCTGCTGGGAAAGACGGCCCGGAAGGCGAGCCTGTGTGGTGGTGCTTTTTCAAGTCAGGAAAGGCAGATCCAGGCTAGTCCTGTTTGACTGCAGTGCAGACAGTGACAATTCCAAACCGATAAAGAAAGACCCTAAAATAGGCCTCACATATCAGGCTGCCCTGAATCCCTGGGAAAGAGCCACTGTGTCAAGTGGATGTCAACCCAACCATTTCTTACTGACCCACCTTCCTGACTTTGATCTCTGAGCCTGCAGATAAACACATACGACGGTCCCTAGAGATTAGTTCTAAATATACCAACCACTGTTTATACCAGGATGGACTCCCTGCCTGGTAGTGCTCCATGGGTGCAGGCAGACTCCCCAGCGCAGGCTGGGCACACCCACTCCCTGGAGGACCCCGGGGCGGAGCACAAACCAGACTCTCACACCCAGGGTCCTCCTGCCCTGAATCTGAGGTCTGGACCAGGTCATCGTGCTGACGCCACTGCCATGATGACGTGCATTCCTAACCCCAACTTTCCTCCCACTGGGGGAGGTCTGAGCAGATCCACAGGCTGGTGCTGCCAGCGAACGGGCTGCTGTTTAAGCTACCAAGAAAAATCTCAAAAGCCCAACAACAGACTATCCAGATTGGAAGAGAAACCACATAATCACAGCAGGGCTTTTCCAGAGCAAGGACTCAGAAAACAGTTGCTGGGGTCAAATTCCAGCTCCACCATTTATTAGCTATGTGACCTCAGGCAAACTCCTTAAGCTCTCTGAGCCTCAGTCTTCTTTTCTGTGAAATGGGGATAAGAGGAGTTCCTACCTCAATGAGACAGTGGATGAGACACACTTAGCAGCGCCCACTGGGAGCAAAGCATCAGGGATGGGGAGGCATGGACACATGGGAGGAAGGGGGGGAACCCCTTGCAATCCTCAAGGTCCCTGGTTGTAGAAATAAGTCCAATGGAGGTCTGTGCTGGGGAGAGTAGGGGAGAGAAGACACTAGCTGCCATGACCCTAAACTGTTTACAACCAAAGGAATGCACAGCTGAGAACTAATTTATGTTAAGTAAACGGCCCCGCATCCCTGGATGTCTCCACCACCTGCCATCTAAATGCATGGCTGGATCTGGGTCCCCACTCGGGTGCTGGCACATTGAAAGACATGTCCAAAGCCAACCAGCTCGAGAAAACCAAATATGGCCAAGCTCAGACCACTGTAGGTGGACCAGGAGGCCCTCGGGTGCCAGGAGATGGGGAGGGGTGACTCAGACACATCAGCTGACAACTCCAGGGTATGAATGACTATGGGCTGTGCTCATTTCCAAACAAAATCTTCCATCCTATAAACCCCGAAGTATTTTATCAGAGTGGTGGGGTCTCAGGCATCGGACTGCTAGGGAAAGGAGCCTCTGAAGCCGGCATGGATGCTATTCTGAGTCCCTGCACCGGCCTACAGACTCCGGCCCCCCCCGAGAGCAAAGCAACAGTAATCAACCGGGTGGAAATCTCCTCCAGACCCCAGAGGAGATGCAGAAAGTTCACGGAACAAAGGAAGGGGCCAGGGATCAGGGCCGACCCCTCACCTTCTCGTGACGACCCATCAGATCATCTCTGAGCATCACAGGGATCAAGTGAGAACAAAATGAGATACTAGGTGTGAAATGTTTTGAAAAATATTTAGAAAGACAGTGTAATAAAACCATAAAGTATCATCTAGCAACTCCTTCAGGAAAGTCAGACCAGAAGTTAGAAGCTCTTCGATTTAATTCACCTTTTAAAATATGTCTATGACTTACCAACCTAGCTGAATAAAAAGTGAAAGACAAAATTTATAAGATGGGTAAGTTTTTTTCCTTTTTTTCCTACATTATACCAAACATTTTTCAACTGATTTTTTTTTCACTGAATTGGTTGACAGAACTGATTGAATCACTCAGCTGTATAAAAAGAGCCTGAGCATCTGTCCAACTTTCCCAGGCATGGCCTAAACAGTAGGTGTGCTGGGCACCTTTTTCCCATCCTGAGTCTGGGGCAGACATCACTAATCAATCCCTGCACTCTTTGCCCTGAGCTTAGGCTGCAGCTCAGAATCCTTTCCACACGCAACACTTCAGGCCCCATGACCAGTCTCAGACCTGCAGGGGACCTGAAACCATTTGTCATCTTAGGTACATACTTCTCCTGATTTAAACTGAAGCCACAGGCTCAATGATTTTAGTCTTACTAATTCCTCCTGAAATTGCTTGCTGCTGCCTGGAATTCCTGGAAAAAAGACAAAGTCTTTCATCTCTCAATTAGACAAAAGGCTGACCGTGCAAATACGCCAGAGAGGATGCAAAATGACTTAACATTCGTACAAAACTGTAAATAGTTGATTCCAGCCTCCCTCTGAGCAGGGTCCAGGTGGCCCTGCTGGAGGAGGTCTTAAGTGCATCTCCCCACCCTCTCGAGGTTCTTGGCCTCTGGGGACAGCAGTGGCCACTCGAGTTACCCCAGGGCTGCCAGGAAGAGTGTGGACCAGGCTGCACGGCTCTGTGGGGTCGGAGCCCCTTCCTGGGGACGGAGGAGGAGAGCCCTGGATCCCTGAGGGTGCCGTGGACAGTCCCACAGCCCAGCAGGGGAGGGACTCAGGAGGGAAGAGAAGGCAGCAAGCAGAGACAAATGCCAGTGACACAGAGAGGGTCACTCAGTCCCACAAAGTCATCGTCCACCCCGGTTTACCCTCGTCCCCAGAGCCACTCTGCACCCAGCCTGGTTTGTGTTTCACGTGGTTCTGGATGGGTCAGTTCTATAAAGGCTGAGCGAGACTTCCAGAGTCTGGAGGACCCAGGCGCTTCTCACACAGGTGAGTTGCCACATTGCACCACGCGGCCACCACCGAGGCTGGACGCAGTGCAGCCAGAGGCCCCGCCGTGAGCACGGGGGGCGTGTCCATCTGTTCCACTCACCACTGCATCCTCACTGTGTCTCTGGGATCCAGTGAACACTTAATGCCCGGCTGTCCAAATTGGTTCTGCTTGCTTATGCCCACTGCCAAGAGGCTACTCCGGCGCCGGCTCACGGGAAACACTCACTAAACATGGACGGACGGACGGACAGATGGTTGACAGTCTGTCCTGCCTCTAGTCTGCCAAGTGAAGACAGAACAGTGGGCCACCCTGACACACCTGGTCTATCGCTGAAGGAGCGCCAGTCCCGGGAGCCACAACCCATGTCTCCCCGAGTCCGGGGCTGCACACACCAAGGGATGGTGCGTGCCCCCCACCTGCAGAATTCTCCAGGGGCACTGGCGCAGCTGCGCAGACAGGGCGGCGACGGGAAGCAGACTGCAGCCCCAACTGCTAACCAAACACGGTGGCCCCTGCTGCGCTGAGCAGATGACGTGCAGGTGGCTGGATGCCAGCCCCAGCAGAAAGAGGCTGAGATTCACAAGAGGTCTGGCAGAGACTGCGTCGCCCACTTCAAGGATCCCACAGGGACCTTCCAAGAACCCACAGAGGTGCCCCAAGAAAGTGTCGGCACTGGGATGGTTGCCATAGCAGAGAACATGACAGCAGCCAACGGCAGGCAGACCAGCACCGAGGAGAGAGCCGTGAGCCCTGCTTCCTCCAAGGCCTTCTCCTCTGCCCCAGTCCCAGGAGCCCAGCTTGGCGGGGAGGGAGGAGGACTGGACGAAGGGGAAGAAACAGGTCACGACCCTCTTCTCCCGCACAAATCTGAAAGCCACGGGTAAGGCCTGAAGGAGCCCGTGGGCTTTGGAATGTCTTTTGAGGCCTAAGTATTGAAATGAGACTGTTCAAGTAACTAAGCTAAGATGGGCCTCGATGATGGGGAAGAACAGGATGGGGGGTGAGCAGAGCAGGCCTGCCTGCAGCAGTGCTGGAAAGTAAAAGGCTGCCTGTTCATATGAGTCGGTCCATCCTGCATGCATGGCCCCTGCCTCTGACTGAGATTCTGGGTGTGAGACTTGTTTCTCATGGCAAATTAAAGCACCAGTATGCTCTGGGCCTTCCAAGTCCAAGAGTAAATACTAACAACTGTTTCTAGACCAGTGAAACCGCCAAGGTTACCCACTGGAGGCAAATGTAAAACCGCACTGTAGCATCACCTCCACAATTCAGGTGCTTAAGACACCACGGGAGAAAAAGTTCACAAAGGACGTGGGCTCACACTCAAAATTCATATGTCACAGAAGGAAGTGATCCAGCATCAGTGAAAGGCAGCAGATAGAAGAAACAGGATAGCCACTCCCCAAGGACTGAGATCAACAAAACAATCTGAAATAGGCTATAAATATTACATATATGTTTCAAATGATGAACAATCTAAAATATGGAATAGAAATCATAAAGGGACAAAATACAGTCCTAAAAAACAAAAGGTTTGAAGAAAAACAAAACAGAACTTTAAGAAATAAAATTGTCATTAAAAATGAGAATATATTTAAAGGTAAAACAGCTTATTAGATACAAATGAAAAAAACTGGTGAACTGGAAGACAGAGCTGAAGAAATCACTTAGAGTGTAGCAAAGAAAGATGATGAAATATAGAATATGAAAGAGCTTCTAAGAGAAAAGGTAAAATGAGAAAGATCAATACATGTTTTAATACCAGAGTTCCAGAAGAATAAAATAGAAAGGCTGGCAGAGAAGGAATAGTTGAAAATAACTGAGAATGTTCCAGAACTGGTAATGATACAAAGCCTTAGACTGAAGTATCTCACCAAGTCACAAGCAAGATTTAAGACTAAAGACAAAGTGAGTATCTTTTAAAAATCAGAATCGTGGCTTGGACTTACAGCAGACTTCTCATCAGCAACAATAGAGTCCAGAAGACAATGCAAGATCTTCCAATTGCTGAAAGAAGACAAGAGCTCACACAGAATTGTGTACCTGACGAAACCATCATTCATGAGTGAAGGAGAGAGAGAGAAAGAGAGAGGAAGGAAGGAAGGAGGGAGGGAGGGAGGGAGGATGGGAGGGAGGGAGGAAGGAAGGAGGGAGAGAGGGAGGGAGGGAGGGAGGGAGGGAGGGAGGGAGGAAGGAAGGAAGAGAGAAAGAAAAAGAAAAACAGCTTCAAACAAAGACTGAGGAAGTTTACCACTGTAGACCACTGCCCCAAAAACTACAAAACATGTGCTTCAGGGTTAAGGAGAGAAACCAGAAGGAAGGAAAAGAATGCAAGATGCAGTAAGGCTTCTTCAGAGAGACTTTCTTGGAAGCAGATGTCTTCTTAGTCACATCTACTGTGTGGTGTGTAAAGCACCCCAATTCAAGCCCCCCTCAGTCACTTCATACACAAGGCTAAGGAGACACAGGGACATCTCCACGCATTTAAAACCCAAAGCCTCTTTTTTATGCTACTATTTTCAAAACCATGGAGCAGGGCTATTCTGCACTCTTCCTGCCCCTCCCCCAAGACATTCTTTCTTAGAAACAACCTAGCTCAGAAATACTCCTTATGCCTTTGAGCCTACACTACCATTTCCCCCACCGCTGACAGTATGCATAGGACCACACTCACAAAGTTTGCTCCTGTTGTCTTTCACTTAATCCCTTTGCAATATTTAAGTCATAGTCATTTATAAGTGGGGTTAAAAGAATAAACAGATTCTCAGTTGGAGGGTTGGGGGGAGTGGATACAGATCCCCAGACACAGGGAAGGGAAGTGATGCAACAAAATGCCAAAGCAAGAGGCAGAGGTACCTCTACACGCGGGTCTCCTGGCTCCCAGACACACCTGCAGCTTGTGACACCCCATACCTGCACATACCACATGCAGATTCTTGCCAAGGAACTCGTAAGCGTGGCCCCCAAGTGCTCGAGGAACCTTTCCCTAAGAGTCTCTAGTTTAGAGTTTCTGTTCATTTACTTCTGGGCCTGTAAACATGAGTAGATGACCTTTATTGCCATTTCACCCCCTCTGCCTTTCAGACCATGACCTAATGGTAACCACTGGGGAGGCACTGGCCTGTGCCCATCCATGGCCAAGTGGGTGTGAACGAGACTTCATCCTGTGATGTCTCCGGGGGTCTCCCTCTCCAGGACACCAGGCCCATTCCGTCACTTCATCCACCTCAAGAGCATTTTTGTTTTGGTAATTTTCTCCTGGAGATTTTCTGCTCTCCTCCTCCATCCTACCAAAGCCAAGCCAAACTCCAAAGGTCCAGGCCTGGGACGCGTTGTCTGGAAAGTGACATGGCGGGCACTGAGGAGGTGTGTGCATCAGACTCGGAGCTCCTCCTGCAGCCGACACTCTGCCTCAGTTTCCCTGGAGTGGGAAAGGGGAACCAGAGCATTCTGTGGCCCAGACCCAGCAACAGCTCCGGGTGGGGTCAGCACCGCCCTTGAGGTTCATCAGAATATGGCCAAACTCTGCAGGTAGGTATCCAGATGGGGCCCCACAGGTTGACAGAGCACCAGGCCCCAGAAGGCCGCCATGGCACACTGCTTCCAGGCAGGCAGATGGCGGCTGGGCCACTTCCCGAGCCAAGAAAGGCAGCGAAAATGGCTTCCAGGTAAAGGTCTCCTCCCCAGGTATCCCACCCTGTGGTCAGGTCCATCTCACGTGGAGGAGGTGGAGGGTGGGTGCAGGGGCTGGAGAGCAGGGGCGGGACTTGGGGCCTGGGGCTGTCTGTACATTTCCCCTGCCGGGAGGGCTCCAGGGAGGTGCAGGGGCCCAGCCTCCCCAGCTCCGCAGCCACCGCCCCCACTGCCCCTGGGAGAGGCCCTCCAGTCCACCAGCTCTGCCCTCACAACCAGAGTCTCTGCTGGTGTCTCCTGGCATCAAGTCCTCCTGGACTGAGAGTAAACTCGATGCCACCAGCAGGGGACATCCCCAAGGCACCCAAAGATTGTTACTGCCCTTTCCTTAAACATTCAGGATATCTGTCTTGATTACAGGGAAATCCAGGCATTGCCAAGCTCAAATGGGGTCCAGTCTGAGATATCCCAGGGGTTTGTAACAGAAACGTGATATTCTGATATAATTATAAGGATACAAAGTCACAGAGTTGAACACTTCACGAAGGCTAGCCAGTTCTCCAGAGGGCTCACATCCTAGGCTGGGAAGCTCGGCTGGTGCAGACAGGGGTGGGGAGGTAGGGTGGGAACACCAGAGGCAGGTCTCTCTTCCCCCAGACCCCTAACACCTCCTCTTTCAGCCTCACGCCCACCCCCAACACCACTCTACAGCTTCTCGTGCTGTGCCAACCTGCTCAGGTCTGTTTCTGAGAACAGAATTCCGTCTCCTCAGCTGGGGCTAATCCTTCCACTCCTGTCCTTACCCCGCTGCCTACTGCCTTCGTCCACATCTGCTTCATCAACAGCCCCCGCCCATCCATTCCCACTCTCTCCTGTGCCAACAAATCCATCTCCTCTTTTCTCACTCACAGCCGAAACTCCTGGAAGAGTGGCCCTCACGTGCCCCCACTGCCCGCCACCCACTCTCGGCATCACACAGTCTGACTGCACGGCAGTCACCCCGAGCCGACTCTCAAGTCCCCTGAGAACCAGGTCGTCAAGTCCAGTGGGGCTGCTCTCGGTCCCCACCTCCCCCCCCCACCGCCCCATCTGACGCTGGCAGCAGTGGCCTCCCCTTGCCCTCCACGACCCCGCAGGAGCAAGGCTGTCCTCCACCTCCCGGGTCCCTCTGGCTCTGTCTCCTGTTTTACCTGCTCCTCCGTCCTCAGCCCTACATCATCCCCTCCCTCTGTTCTCTCTCCCTAATAATTTCACCCATTTCCACAGCTTCAAATATCACCTTTAAATGAACTCTAATCCTGCATGTATGTTGGGTATCTCTCCGTTAGCCCTCCAAATCCACCCTCTATCCTTCCCACCTGGAGAGCCCCTCCCACCTGGATAGCCCCTCCCACCTAGGTAACCCTCCCCACCTAGACAGCCTTTCCCATGTAGATAGCCCCACCCACACAGATATCCCCACCTACCTAGATAACCCTTCCCACCTAGATAGCCCCGCCCACCTAGAGAGCCCCACCCACCTAGATGGCTCTGCCCACCTAGAGAGCCGTTCCCATCTAGATAACCCTTCCTATGTAGACAGAGGGCTTTCTTGCCCTCCAGCTTTTGTGGAGAAAACCTCTTTTTCCCTCTCGCCTGGACGACGGCAACAGCCTGGGAACTGTCCGTCCATCTGTGGTCTCAGACCACCACTTCACCCGCTACCCTGCCACCTGACTAGACTTCTGGAAGAGCCGTTCTGGTCCACGTTGCCCTGGCTCGAACACTCCAGATGGCCTTGAGCAGCCCACCGAATGGGATGCAAACTCCAGCCTGCTGCCAGGGCTACCACACATTCCCCTTCCCTGCCGCTCCGGCCTTCTCTCCACTCCTCCCCACACACTGCCTGTGCGCTGAGCAAACTCAACTCCCCGTTCCTTTAAAGTCCTATGCATGAGGCTGTCACCACCACGCTTTCTGTTGGGAACGTGAGCCCTCCTCTTTACCCTGTTTCTGCCCACCCTTCAAGGCTCAGCTGTGTCACCCCCGTCATATGTGCTTTCTCCATTCACTCCATCTGAGTGTACCCCCTCCTTCTTTAAACCTGTGAGCCCTTCATCTTTATCTCCCTGTAACGTCAAGCATGTTCTGCCCGTTATTTCAACTGTGGGTATCTGTGCATCTTTCTTCCTACTGGACTACACACTCCCCAAAGGATGGGATAGCTGAGGGGCCATCACCCTGAAGGTCTCCTTGGATCCAGCGATCCTGTGAGCAGACTGCCTTACACAGAGCAGATGCCCAAAACATGGTCAGAATGACTAAATGCCCCAATTCTGGGAGGGGAAAAGCAACTTAGGATTGTTTTCACCAAAACTGGCATGAGATTCCCCATTTTCAGGGCATTTCACAGTCAGTTTATCCTGAGCAAAGGCTCCCCATCTCCTGGTCTTTCAGAGAGCTGGGCACAGGTCAGAAACTTTGCCTTTTAAATAACTGAAAACCAGAGGCACAGGATCTTCTCCACTGCAGACCAAATGTGACATCTGAGTCACTGTAATCCACTCGGATGTGCAGCTCGGAACCCCAGGACGCCTTGGGCAGCTAGACACGGTGACAGAGGCTTTGACCTTGGAGACACACTGTGCAACATTTCAGCTCTGGACAGAGGCCAGGACGCACCTGTGAGCAGGACCAGGGAGGGGACGGGAAGGCAGAGCCTACAAGAGGGGAATTTACTAAAAGTTGGATTAAGCTAAGTGTATGGGCCTGCAAAGGGCCTGACCTGCCTTCCGTCTTAGCATGCTCACCTCTGCTAACCTGAGAAAGAACACACACACGCCCCAGCAGAACCCGCCCATCAGGGAGCTGGGCATGCAGCTAGAGCAGCTCGGCAGCCACGAGGCGGGGGGTCTGGGCCTGGGTCAGGACACGGAGCCCTGACGCACGATACACTCAGGCCACAGGAGGAGCCCAGACCAGGGGACAGGGATGCTAGCTATTCTGGCTAGCATCAGTAGGGCTCACCTGTCTCACCTCAGTAGGGCTCCTGTAGGAATAAACGGCAGAACATATACGAGCCTCCCTAGGTAAACATAAGATAAAGTCTACCACCCAATATTCTGTCAAAAAACAAAACGGATTCATTTTTTTTCCTTCCCTAACCAGGGAAGTTGTTCAAATTTTCTAAGCCCAGGTTTCCTTATCTGAAAAAATGGAAATAATAAAACTCGTCCCATGACTTCAAAAAAAAAAAAAAACTGCTGATACAGTAGATATGAAGAGGATTTTAAAGGTATTTTAAAACAATCAGAAAGTAAAATGATGTTATTACTTTCAGACAAAACAATTATGGAAGAAGTAGCCATCCCCAGTTTGTTTCCTGAGTCACTAATTGGCCCTCCATCTCCCCAAGGGGCCACCAAGTGTTACTGTCGCCTTCCCCTCCTCCCGATTTCCTGACTCTCTCCCCAAGTGTTCCTTCTTCCTCACACGCCTTTCCCTCCCTCGCCTAGACTGCAGCTGTGTGAGGAGCAGGCGACAGCCTTGGGCCCGGCTTTCCCCCCAGGCAGCCCCCAGGCTGGAGACAGAGGCCCCTCACCAGCTACCTCCGCCAGCACAGACGCAGGGCCGTGGGGAGGCTCACCCGGCCACGCGGCATCCACCCTCTCCCAGGGTCCTTGCGGTTCCCAGGCCTGGGCACTCCTGGACTACGGACGGGCAGACGGGGACAGATAGACAGACCAAATAGCTCTGTCTTGCCAAATACCCGTTTCCTGCCGTTTCAAAGCCCAGGTGGCAGGAAGGTGAGGGCTGAACTGGATGTGGAGACCGTCATTATTTTGGGAAGGGGGGAAGCCTCAGTTACTCCTCCAGCAGCGCTGGATTGTTAAACACCTAGTTAAAGTAAAAATTCTGACACCGGCCCTGGGAGCCCAGGGGACAGACTGGACCCTCACCACTGCCACAGTGGAATTTCCTGATCCGATATCCTCGTCTACACAGGATTATACTGGGGTAGCCACACAAGGAAATGGGCTCTTCTAACCAAAAACCCGTAATTCAGACCCAGCAATTCCACTCCTAGGTCTATACCCTACAGAATTGAAAAGAGGAACTCAGATACTTGTATGCTGATGTTCACAGCAGCATTATTCACAGTAGCAAAAGGGGGAAACAGCCCAAGTGTCCATCAATGGACAAATGGATAAGCACGACGTGGTCAGTTCATACAGTGGAATATTACTCAGCCATGAAAAGGAATGAAGTTCTGACACCCACGATACAATGTGGATGAGCCTTGAGAACACCATGCAAAGTGAAATAAGCCAGACGCAAAAGGACAAACATTGTGTGATTCAACTTATATGAAATATCTAGAATAGGCAAATTCATAGAAACAGAAAGTAGACTAGATGCTACCAGAGGCTGAGGAGAGGGAGGAATGGGGAGTTATTACTTAGAGGTTACAGAGTTTCTGTTTGGATTGAAGAAAGAGTTTTAGAAATCGCCTGGCAATGGTTGTAGAACACTGTGAATGTAATTCATGCCACTGAATTGTGTACTTAAGAATGGTTATGGGGGCTTCCCTGGTGGCGCAGTGGTTGAGAGTCCGCCTGCCGATGCAGGGGACACGGGTTCGTGCCCTGGTCCGGGAAGATCCCACATGCTGCAGAGCAGCTGGGCCCGTGAGCCACGGCCCCTGAGCCTGCGCATCCGGAGCCTGTGCTCCGCAACGGGAGAGGCCACAACAGTGAGAGGCCCGTGTACCGCAAAAAAAAAAGAATGGTTAAAATTGAAAATTTTGTTTTATATATTTCATAATAAAAGATATTTTAAAGGTCATAATTCACATCTTCAACTACTAGTAGATGTGACCTATAGACTTAGCTTTGCTGAGATAGTTAAAAGAAATAAATCTTAAAATCACTTTTCATGTAACTGAAAGAAAGTGCTTGACCTCACCTCCAAATGACACCCAGGTCCCTAACTAACCTCACGTGCTTCCTTTTAACGGCATCATTTATCACGTGGATCATTTATCAGGTAGACTGTCACAAAAGACCTAGATCTGAATGCAGGGAATGTGCCGCCCTCAGTGAGACGACACAGGTGAGCCCCAGTGACCGAATTAACAACAATTCGGTCACTGTCAATAACGCACGGGAATCCACAGTCACACGGGGTTACAGCGGTCGGAGCGGGTATGGGGAGTGACTGCCAGTGGGTGCGGGGTTTCTCTTTGGGATGATGAAAATATGCACGAACTGGACAGTGGTGATGGTTGCACAGCCCTGTAAAAATACTACAATTCATTGGACTGTACACTTTAAAGGTATGTGAAATGTATCTTTTACAGTAAGTGAACTATATCTCCACCAAGATGTTCTTTAAAAATCAATAAATGCATAACGCATGCAGTCAGGGTGCTCAGCCTGCAAGGATGGGCCCCGAGCTCATCAGAACCTCGTTGGAGAATGGAGGGCCTTATTTCCAGGAGGGAATTACTGGGAAGACGTTCCAAGAACGTGGTAAAGCGAGGCCCCGCCACGAAGCGGTCATCTCAAAGCCAAGGTTGGACAAATGGAGGTCCCCACTGGGATCTGAGGACCAAGTAGGGTCGAGGCAGGAACCTTGGGAACAAACGCACAGCTAGAGGAGGAAGTGGGAGGGGAGGCGTGTGGAGTGACCACAGAGCAGAACGAGCGTTCGGCTGTTTGTCCACCACAGTGACCAGCGGAAGCTGGAGCTTTCACAGAGCAAATCCAAGCCAGGCTCCGCCAGGCTGGCTCAAGGTCACTTTTCCTCAGCCCCACGTGGAGAGAGAAGAGAGATAGCACATGCTTGGAAAGTCCAACAGACCTGAACTTAATTCCCAGCTCCAACAGCGTCTGGATGACCTTGGCCACGTTACTCAAGACCACTGGTCCTTGGTTTCCTCATCTGAAACATGTCATTAATACCCACCCATAGGACGGGCGTAAGGACACAATGGTACTAAGTGCGTCACCGGACACACTTACGTCCGGTACGTGGCAGCTACTGCTTCTGCCCGGTCTACAAATACAAAACAATGGATGCTGCACTGCACTACAGATTATTTTTAAAATAAAAATAAAAACGTGGACGGCCCCGTAGATCACAGGCCCAGAGGGTGGGAGGTGGGTGTCGAGGGGAGCAAGGCACAAACTGAAACGCACGTTTCCCAGCATGCTTTTTGATAATGAGATTGTTTTTGCTCCAGGAAGCTAAAGGTTAGTCTGTCATTTAAGATGTGAAATTAAAGCCCTTTCCTATTTTGATTGGTGTCTTAAGATGCCGGATGGAACTGCTCCCTCCCTTTACCTACAAACTGCCAGCACTTTTGCTATATATTTTTAAAAAGTAGTTTATTTTCCAAAGCCAAGGTTTACATTTGAAGCAAAGTTCTATTTGCCAGGCAGCCTGTCCTCCCGTACTGAGGAGTGACGTTTAGGTTTGGGGAATTCATGTTGGAAAGTGAGGACTGACTGAGTGGCCCACCAGGCTTGCCTCCTGCTCTCAATGGCCCTACCTTCGCACGTCTGGACCAGCAGAGGACTTCTGGCCAGTTCAGAAGGCAGAACCCGGGCCTCAGGCTGCAGGCGGGGACCACGTGCCAAGGCCGTGAGGAAGCCCGGCCTCCCAGGGTCCTGACCCTCAGGCTGGTCCCACAGTCCTGGGATCCCGCTGACTCAAGAAGAGCTAAGAAGAGCTGCCACCATGCAGTGATTTACACTCACCCTCCCATTCGGAGCCTCGCGGCTGCCCTGCAAAGCCAACTGGCTAAGGATTACTGTCTCCATTCTACAGATGAAAAATAGGAGACTTGATCCCTTCAAAACTCTCAGAGAAAAACATCAAGTCAAAGACTGTGACCCAAGTCATTTTCTAGGTGTAGCCTTATTTTTCTTTCTTTCTTTCTTTCTTTTTTTTTTTCTTTACTTTTGCTAACTAACACCTTTGAAAGGTTTTAGCCCAACATGGCTTATTTTGGAAAGAGAAAAATATATAAATGACTGAACATGACACAATGGTTACAAAGTAAGTAGAGCTTAATTGAGTAATCAAGTCAACATTTCTCAACATTTCTGCCCACAGGCAATACGGGGAAGAACATTCATTTACTGTCTGGATTTTGGCTTGCTTCTCTAAAAGACAGGAGACAAGATTATTTTATTTTCCCTTCAGCTAGTTTCCAGCGGGCAGCCCCACGCGTAGTCGAGTGTATTAAAAGAAACCCCTGTTGGCAAATGGGCAGCTTGAATATTTCATGAAATTATGGCAACACTGTGTTCTGCGATGGTGGCTTCCTCCAGGGATCTCAGAGGCTACACCTCTGAGAGTGAGTCGGGCTCGGGCCCTGTCTTAAAGCTAGAGACCAGGTCAGCCTCACAGGCCTTCCGGTCTCTGGGAGCATCAGGTCAGATGCCAAAGGCTTGGGGATGGTGGGAACGTCGGAAGGAGGCCCCAGATGATCCCTTTCCCATGCTGAATTTAGACGTCTCCTTACCTAAATATCTCCCGGGAAGAGGAGGGCTCCTAGGGGACCAGCCCAGACAAGGGAGCAGGGGAATCTTTGTTCCCACACCTTGGTAGACTCGGGGGCAGCCTGACCGCCTCGGGCTTTCTACCTGTTCTATCTGCAGTTCACCTGCACATCCACCCGTCCTGTGGTTTCTACGCACAGCAAAGCCGCTGGTCCACAAACAGCCCCCAACCCCTCACCACGGCAGCCCGACAGCCCAGCCTGGCCTCTCCCTCAGAGGCCGAAATGAGCCCTGACTGGGGCAGAAAGGAAGTGAGCAAATAAAAAGGCCTGGAGGCACGTCCGTTCGCAGACAGAACAGTGATCTGAGTTTTGCAGGGGTTTCCTGTGGACACGTATGAACCTTTACTCTGTTGTCTAAGATAACGCTTCAACCTTCCCAGTGAGAGGTAGCCCCCAGCTCTGTCCCCAAATCTAATACCTCAGAAATGACTTCAGCCAGAACAAAAGCGGCGTCGGCAGAGGGAGGCTGGGGGGGAGGGTAAGAGGGTTATCAGGCGAAGTCTAACCAGAAACACTGATCGATGCTTTCAGAGCATCAGCGTGCACCACGAAGGGTCAAGAGATCACAGGAGGGTAGAGAACCAAGGCCGGGTTCCAGTCCCACCCCTCCTGCAGGAGCCTGTCTTCTCAACTGGAAACGGAGTTTGTTCCTCAGGTTCCTTTGCCCATAAAACCTCCTGATCCTAGAGTAAATTCCCGAAGAGACGCATTTATTCTAGGTCTGCCTGACAACCTTTCAGAGAACATGAGTGTGGAACCGCCCCCTCCTTGCCCCGTCTCACTCACACACACACACACACACACACACGGCACAGCACCTGAGGACCACGGTGAAGCGGCCGTGCGGTGGCAGCCTGTCTGGGGCCTGGGGGAAGGGACCATGGGATATCGAGCTCTGGCCAGTTAGCCCCCTGTGCCTCACCTCTGCCCAACGCCAAATCCCCAGCGTCTCCGGGGAAGTGAGGGCCTATTTTCAACCTCTGTTTCCCTCCTGACCTGCAGGCCCAAACTGCCCTCCTCTGTCCCGTGGATCCCCACTTAGATTAACTCAGTTCCACAAGTAGCGGCTGTGCGCCCCACGCTCCCCCAGATACCCCAGGGAGCCGGGCCTCCTCCTGTGGCCCCTGAGGTCCGCTCACAGCTGTGCCTCCCGGGTCCCCTGCCCGCGGCAAGGAGGCAGCGAGGCCCCCGGGGCCCCAGGTCAAGGCCTGGCCTTAAGCAAAGGGCACCCCATCTGGGACCCGAGCCGCACACACAGGAGTCACGGCAGCCCCCATTCTGCTTCCCCCCCAGGGATGTGGGGTAGTCCCTGCGTCCCGGCTTTGAAACAGCGCTGAAGGCCCTCCGTTTTCCCAGGGGCGTCCTGTCATTTTTACTTGTTTTGTACAGTACCTAACCTTGAGGTTCATGTAAACAGGTGTTTACTAAATTATTTTAATAATGACAGCCATGGCTGGGAGTGTTGTTTCATTATCAGAACGTTTAACACTTATGTCATTAAATATTCAGCACCTGATATTTTGCACAACTCCCCGTGCCTTTTTTTTTTTTTCAATCAGTCTTCTGTTCTCTGCAGAGCCCACCGTCAACTTAGGCAACAGTGGGGACGGACCTAGGAGGAGGCTAAATCGGTGCGATTTCTTGATTACTTCGCTAAGTAGTGTAGTCGTTAAGTCTCCAGGAGTTTCCCAAACAATCCATCAGCTTTCTTTAGTCCACCCTGGAAAATAAAGTCGTCTACCGATTTCGAATGCAGACGCAGATTCCAGAGCCCCCACGGGGACCAGCGGGATGCTACTGGCTGACTGGTCACCACCATGTGGCAAACAGCCAGACCCCAGCAGGAGGTTCCCCGGGAAAGCAGGAGGGTGCTCCAGCCACGCCCTCACATTCTCAGCTCGGCGGCCAGGGCTCTGGGACCCAGGACCTCGCTACAACCACCGAGAAAGCTGAGCGAAGAAAGGGATGGAAAAGAAAACACCAGGAGCTGGAACACATCACTGAAAATTAGAACAAATCTCAGTTACTTCCTAACCCAGGTCTCGGGAGCTTTGCTGCCATTACCCAGCATGGGACCAGCCAGATTCATAAACAGCTGTGAAGTGTACCCAGTTGTTGTTGTGTTTTTCCCCTAATAAAATTAGGAAAATGTCTTCTTGCCTTTGAGCCGACAAGCTCTGCAACCCTACCGGCCAGGCTTTCCAGCTCCCACACTCCAGGTTGGCCCCAGGCTGGGCCTGGGACCCCCGGGCCCCTCTGGTTACCAAGCCCTGGTGAGAAAATTAATACGGGGAGGAAATTAATATAGGGCCGTAACAGGTTCAGGCGAGCAGGATGCTGCCCGTGCTAGAGATCAAGGCAAGGCTGGGGCAGGAGGGCGAAATCCAAAGTGGGTTCTTTACCGGAGAGAGGGTGAAAGGTCGGCGAGGGCGGGTCGTGCTGGAGGCCCCTGGCATGTGTGTGGCGGGCACTCTGGTCTTCGGAGGCCTCCACCCTGGGGCAGGCACGCGGACGAGGCACAGCAGCAAGAAGTGCCCTGCGGAGCCTCGGCCCCCTTGCCCAGCCCCGCAGGTGCCCCTCCTGACTCCCAAGCCCTGGGGCGCCACCTCCTGGAAGAGGCAGAAAGCACACCCCCTCTGGTCTGGGGGCTGCATCCATCGGTCAAGTGTCAAGGCCTGTGCTAGGAGGTGGGGATGCAAAGATCAGCAGGGCCTCAGACCCCCACCCAGGATGTCCCTGCGTCTCCTTCTGCATCTGTCTTACACCCAGAAGAACCCACCTCGGGCAGTTTTAAATCACAGAGAAAACAGAAGGAAGAGTCCCAAGTCATCCCCGAGACTCAGGGGCCAACGGCTCACCATCTACTGTACCTGTAGCATCTACCTGTAGAGAACCATTCACCCAAGGCGAGGCACCAATGTGCAACGGTGTCAGGGCTGCAGCACCAGTATTCCTGTCTGCTACGCACCAGGTCCCCAAAGGGCTCTAGGCTCGTGTGCAATCTATTTAAAATAGCTTTTCCTTATTCAGTGTGTGTGTGTGCACATTTAAATACCGTTAGCATGTGCTCCATGGACATAAGGAACAATTGACTCTTGTAATATTTTCTATTGTATAGTACTCTGATACACCCGAAAGTATGTGAGCAGCACTAGGAACAGGATCTGGAACCTCAAGAGCCCTTTTTCTCTGGGTTCCTCCATGCAGAATCCAAGAAGCAGCAGCTAATGTCATGCTTTCTTCAACCTGTGCAAGCTGAGGGGCAGGTAACAGTGCTCTCTGACCACGGATCATGATTATTATTACTTTGTTACGATGATAATAACTGTTCTGCTGCATCGCTAAGCAGTGCTCTGAAAAGAAAAGCACAAGGTGTCTTCCACTCCCAGAACGCGTTTCCCCCTCTGCCTTGTCTCCAGCAGATAAGGGACATTCTGATGTTTTATTTGTTAAATGGTTGACTATTAAGAAACTCATTTGCTAGCTGGAGGCTGCAATGGAAAATCAGCCCCGAAAAGTGGGAGGCTGGTGTGGGACCAGGGCAGATGGGGCGCTGGAGGTGAGGGGAGGCTCACGAGCCCCTCGCTGCCTCGAACCCAGGGTCGGGATCCAGCCCTCAGGGAACCTGCGGGCTGTTCCAACGTGCTGACCCCCGTGTCCACACCCCGACCCCCAACACACACACACACACACACACACACACACACACACTCACCCCACTGCAAAACTGGGGCAAAAGGCTTTGCATTGAGCTACTCGAGTTTGTTGGGGAGACGGGGATGTAACCCCCGCCCCGGGGCAGCTCCTCCCGTCCTCCACTCCGCCGTCACCGCCGGCGTAATGCTCCCTCTTCCCTCTCTGCTCCTGAAACCCTACCCCTGGGTATGTTTCAGCGCCCCGTTAGTTATGAAGCCACAGCAACCCCTTCCCGGCAGACGTCCCTGCTTCTCCAAGTCTGCGCACCCACCTCCGTCACCCTCCTCCCCTCCTGCCCCAGGAAGACCCCAGCCCTGCCAACGACAGGGCGGGGGGAGACGGAGGGGAGGCAGGGATCCTGGTGCTCTTACACCTGAGAACCGCATCCGGGAAAGGAGGCAAAACTGCTCTGTGAATTATATAATCACTGCGGCTTCAAGGGAGAGGACTGGGATCCAGGTTGCCATAGTGTTTGTGGCGTGTGGCTGGGAAGGCGGCGCCCGGCCACGCTCCCTGCTGCTGGCCCCTCCATCTTCCCCACAGACCTCGCGGGGCCGCGGCTCCTACTTTGAGTGTCTGCTCCCTGCACACGGGTGGGGAGGGCGCACTGGGGCACCACGGGGCAAAAGGAAGGAAGGAAAGGGCCAGAGAGGGTTTGTCCTGCGTGGAGAAGAGGCCTTGTGAACTGTTCAGGATTTGCTGAGGATTATCACCACGTGAATAATAATTATGACCACAGGCCACTGCCATTGTCAGTGACAGCGAGGACGTGGCCACTGGGCTCTCCCCTTCAAGGCCGCCTGGACTGAGCTGGGAGCCTGGAGGGGAGAAAGCCGTCCCCGCTCTTCACAAACATCACCTTTCTTTTGTGTCCCTCCTGGCCTCCCTCCGAATCCATCCACGACTCCATCAGGAAGGGGACAGGGGAACAGGTAGGGGTGGGGCATGGGGTAGAGAAATCCAGGGACCTTGTGACCCCAAAGCCCTGGCTCACCCTAGAACCCACGACCCTTGACACAATCCTTCCACCAAAAGAGGCCCAAATTCCCCCACTGCTGCCCAAGCTGGAGATCAGTTTCAGGTTGGACGGAGACCAGGGAAGCTGCCTGGCAGCCTCTGGCTCTAAAGGGTAGGGGCTCTGCCTGCTAGCGGTGGGGCTGGGGGCCTAAGGAGGGAGGAGGCTGGACAGGAGAGGGAGGGATGGAGACAGCCCCTCCACCAGGCTGTCCTCAGAGGAGCACTTGATGTGCCCAGGAAGTAGCAGGACCAACAGCGACAGGTATGGAGAAGGAAGCGATTGGAAGGAAGAGTGTAAACAGGGAGGCTTGGGAAACGGAGACACAAGGCAGAGCCTGCACCCAGAGGCAGAGGAAGCCACGGGGAAGGCAGAGACGGAGCTGGAGGCGGCCGCACTCCAGCAAGACCGTCCCTCTCCACTCCATCATAATCTTAATTGACGAGCAGTGCCAAAAAATAATAACTTGTTAATACGGGCGGTGGGGGAGGGGGTGAGGGAGAAAGTTTCCAGGAAGTGGGGAGCTGACTGAAAGCCTTTCCCCCTTTCAGGGGGAGCTGTTGACACTTGATGCCAAGGATGGAGATACTGGGAAAACACTGGGCGACAGTGGGCAGCCGCGTGAGCTCGGCACACCCTTTTATTACTGCCTTAAAACATGAAAAAGCAGAGCCCACACACCGCCCGAATTCTAAACGCTGACATCCTCAGGTGCTAGCCCACATGTGGGTGCGAATAAGAACACACGGGGCGTGGGCGCGCGGGGGTCAGTGGCCGCAAAGAGGTGGGTGGGTGTAGGTGAGCCGGAGAAGAGGGCCACAGGGAGAGAGAGAGGGAAAGAGAGAGATGGGGGGGCGGTCCACAGGGAGAGGGAGAGAGAGGGAGAGGGGAAGGGAGAGGCGCCAAGACTCGAAGCCGCCCCCTTGGAGCGCGCTGCCCGGGCGGGGGCGCCGGCCGGCCTGGTGCGGGGCGCGCGCGCGCGCTCCCAGCCGCGCCCGGGCGAGGCGAGGAGGACCCCGGCCCACCGGGCTGGGGCGTCGCCGGCCGGGTAGTCGGGCTCTCCCGGCGAGCGCGAGCCAGCGAGGCCGGAGTAGACACTTGGGAACTTTTCCCCTCGCCCGGAATTCTCCGGACGCGCGGTTCGGGGGTCGCGGGCGCGGGCGGGGGAGGGGCGGGGATTTTCCGCTCGGGCTCCGCGCGGTTCGCCCAGGGTCTCGCGGGCCCCCGGCCGCTGGGGGAGAAGGACGCGCGGCGGGGACCGGCCGGGGCCCCGGGGCGCGCGGGCGAGGCCGGCGGGCGCGGCGGCGGGGTCCAGCCTTACCTTGGTGGTTTTCCTCCGGAATGTACATCCTCGTGTTTTCATTGACCATGGACCAAGAATTGTTTGAAAAGGAGAAGCCACAAAGAGGAAGAAATGTCAAACACGCCCGAGCGGGTCTGCACTAATCCCTCCTCCGAGGCCGGCGGCTTTCGTGCAAAATTCGAGGAAGCCGTGGATCTGCAGTCGCTCTTCTTCCTTTCTGATGATTACCTGATTCCCATTATTGCATCAAACACCAAAAACTGATCCTTTCCACTACTGCCTCCTTCAGTGAAATTGTAATGCATCCTCAGCACATCCGGGCCCCTTCCAAGAATTCAGCGCCGCACCTCTGGCGGCCACAGCATTTGAAAAAATAAATGGGGAGGCAGAGCGAGAGGAGGCGGAAGGGGAGAGGGGAGCGCGGACCCCAGGGCGGGAGACGCCCGCCGGCCGCCGGCCTGAACCCTCTCCGCCCGCTCTCGGCGCGTCCTCCCCGGCCCTGCTCCGCTTTCCTCTGCCCGAAGGTCCGGCGAGTCCCGAGGGCGAGGAGGCAGGAAGGCGCCGCCGCTCCGGGCCGCGCCGCGCGCCGCTCTGGCAGGAGCTGTTTCTGCAGAGGCGGCGAGAGGGAGCCGCCGGCAGGAGCGCGGAGCGCGGCGCTCACCCCGCGGCCCGCCGCCCCGCCCGCCCGCCCGCCCGCCCGGCGCGCCCCAGGCGGACGCTCTGAACGTTTCCAGATGTGGCGGCGGCGCGCGGGGCCGGGCGCACGGCGCGGGGCGCACGGCGCGGGGCGCGCGGCGCTGACTCGAGCCGGGTCCGAGCCCCCGCTCGCCCCGCCGCCCGCGCCTCAGCTCGCGTGCCACCCGGACACACCCCTCGCGCCCCGCCCCGGCCCCCGCGTCCTCCGCGGCCCCCTAGGCGGCGAGGCCTCGGGCGCGCAACTCCAGGAGGGGGGGCCATCTGCCCACCTAGAGTCTCTGCGGATCGGGCCACTGCGCGAAACAGCAAAAGGAGCCGCGGTGCCACGGCTCTGTTTGGTGGATTACGACCAGGGCGGTTGCACGAGTGGCGTGGATGCGGAGAGACGGGGGCATTGAGAGAGGGCCTGAGAGGCGGAGCCTCCTGGCGAGGCAGCGGTGCCCAGATGTCTGAGCAGACTAGTAGACCCGGGTTTTCTTAAGTCCTCCGAGGCCGCCGAGCACGTGTGCTGCCAGAATATCCTCACCTTCTCCTCTTAATTATTTCTGCCTCTCGGCGGGAATCTGTTGAGCGCCTGTCCTTCCCGGAGCAGCAAACCTTTCTCCCAGTCACTCAGGCAGCCACTGAAGATCCATGGCACCCCCTGCAGGCCCGGGCTCCTGAGAGCGGGGCTGCCTGAGCCCTGGCAGGGGTGCCTGCAGCTCCCTCTTGGGAAAACGCCCCCCTTCCTACCCTCAGACCCCCCCCTCCCCATCCGCACTCCTCCTCGGGGGAGCCCATCCAGCTCGGTGTGTCCAGCCCAGACCTCTCTTCCTGAACGCCAGGCTGCCCAGCGCTCTCGGTCTCGGCTCGGAGGCGGACGGACATCTCAAACCTAACATTTCCAAACGCCGAACTCCTTATTCTCTGTGGAAAAACCTGCTCCTCAGCAGCCTCCCCATCTCAGCGGATAGGGCCGAAAACCTGGGGTCGTTCCTGACTCCTTTCGCTCTCATCCTCTCATCTGGTCCTTCGGGAAATCCCGAAAAATCGTGCATGTGACCACTTCTCAGTTCCCCCCGTTGCTTACCCTGAGGTCTGAGCCGACACCGTCCCTCACCTGAGTTCCCGCAGAGGCTGCTGCCCCGCGTCTACCCTCCCTCCCCTCCTTTGGTATCTTCTCAACATGGCATCTAAAGGGACCTGTCCCAGCACCGCACTGTGCAAACCCCCCCAGAGGTCCCCAGTTCACTTAGTAAAAGCCAGGTCCTCAGAGCAGCCTCCAGGGACCCACAGAAACAGCAGGTACAGATGCTCTTACGGCCTCCCCTACTGGTCTCCCACTGCTCCAGCCTCACTAGCTCCTAGCAGTACCCCAGACTCCCCAGGAACACCTCTCCCTCTCTCTCTCACACACACACACCCCTGGAGCCCTTTGCTCTAGCTGTCCCTACTGCCTGCAGCCCTCTCCTCAGCTACCCACCTGATGAACCCCTCACTTTCTTCAAGACTGCTCAAATCTCACTTTCACAGCGAGGTTCACCCTGACCACCGTACTTAGTACATTCAGACCTCAGTATCCGCGGGTTGCGAAGCCGCGGATACAGAACCGCGGATACAGAACCGCGAGTTGCGGGGTGGGGGGACTAAACGACACTATTTTGTAAAAGGGACTTGAGAGCCCACGGACTTTGATATACGCAGAGGGCCTGGAACCACTCCCCCAACCAGTCCCTCCAGCGCTCTCAATCTCCCCTTCTGCTACTTTTTAACTGGTATTTAGCCCCTGTCTCGCATGCTGTACTGTCTACTTATTCATTCATTGTGTTGTTTATTGTCTGTATTCCCCACTAAAATGTAAATCCCACGAGGGCAGGGATCTCTGTCCTTTTTTGTTCACCAGTTTATCTCAAGCGTATAGAACAATGTCTGACAGAGGGTAGTTAATGAATATGTGTGGAATGAGTGTGTGAGTACCTGAGATGCCACCATTGTTGCAGCAAAATGCCTCCATCGGCACCCTCGTGCATGTCTGAAACCTCACTGCTCCAGCCCCATTCCTTTGGCCCAGGGTTTGGGCCCGAGCTTAAAATGCAAAGGCCCCTGTGAGACGCATTAAGCTTTATCCATTATCTTCATCCTACTGTGAACAGTGGTCTAGAGAAATCTGGCCTCTTTACCATTCTGGTGTGTTCATCCTCAATTTTCAAGCTAAGAGAGAAAATCAGAAATGACACAAATCCAAATATCGCTTCCATTTAGCTTTAGGGTGCATTATAGGCCTGTGTCTCAGAGGCCCATGCACCTGTTTGTTTAAACTAATATTAAAATCAGTTTGCCCCCCTTTACACACTGCAGTACAGGAATAATAACAGTAGCTAACACTGCTGAGCGCGCTGGGCTGTGATAAGTGTTTTACCCCATTATCTCCCTTAATCCTCATTACAAGGATAAGGCTGGTATTACTGTTGTGATTACTATCCCCATTTTACAGATGTGGAAACTGAGACTTAGAAATTTTACGTGTCCAGAGTCATCCAGCTGGTAGACTGCGGAGCCTGGACTTAGCCCAGGAGGGTCTGACTCCGAACACGTGTTGGTACCATGATCCTATGCTCAAAGGGGTGACCGAGGGTCAGCTGGGGCAGGGCAGGGGACCGAGCAGTTTAAAGTGACAGTAAAATGATTGCAAAGTGTGACCCAGGGAATTCACAGGTAGCCCGGTAACTGAGAGCGGGTGCCCTGTGTCAGGGGCACAGATGGGATTTGCAGCCAGGCTTTTCTCAGGGTAGGCACCGTGTAAATCTAGCAAGTAAATATTACCTTCATGCCTCTCTAGCTTCGTTCTTCACTTCTCTTTCCAGCTGTGAAACGTGTTCTTTCCCTTCCAGAGAAAGGTACTTCCAAAATATTTGGTCTTGCAATGAGCACCCATATCTCAGCTTCTAACTTTGGAACACAGCCTTCAGTGCTCCCTTTCCAGGGAACAGATTCTCGATGTGACAAACAGAAACCATCGTGAATTCCGAGTGGGGGTTTGGGAGATGGTGGGAGCTGCGGAGGAGGATCTTTCTATCTTTCGTGGCGTGATTTGACTCTCTGGTGAAGGCGCTCTCCCCTCTGCCCTCCCTGGGTGCTGTGTGTGTGCACTCTTCCAGCGTGGTGGGTGGTGTAATGTCTGGATGCAGATGTGCCTTTTCTCCGCCCCCCTTCCCGCTACATCTTAAATGTCTTCAGAGAGAGAACTGTGTTCATTTTTCTTTGTGCAAAGCATAATGCTTGGTATATAGGGACACTCACTGTATGTTGAGTGCCTGATTCACTCTGGAAAAGATTCCTTAAATGACCACAAACATATCCTTTGGAAGCAATTAAGAGAGTAATGAATTTGTTAATTACAGTTCATTTGTAAGAGTGAAAAACTTGGAAACAATCTAAATATCCAACAAAAAAGGTTGGTTAAATGATAACATAAGAGATTATTACAGCAGCCACTATGGAAAACAGTATGGAGTTTCCTTAAAAAACTAAAAATAGAGATACCATATAATCCAGCAATCTGACTCCTGGGCATATATCCAGAAAACTTTAATTTGAAAAGATACATGCACCCCAGTGTTCATAGCAGCATTATTCACAATAGTCAAGACATGCAAGCAACCTAAATGTCCATTGACAGATGAATAGATAAAGAAGATGTGGTATATTTATACAATTTATACAATGGAATATTACTCAGCCATAAAAAAGAATGAAATAATGTCATTTGCAGCAACATGGATAGACCTAGAGATTATCATACTAAGTGAAGTAAGTCAGACAGAGAAGGACAAATATCATATGATATCACTCATATGTGGAATCTAAAATATGATACAAACTTGTTTATGAAACAGAAACAGACTCACAGACAAAGAAAACAAACTTATGCTTACCAAAGGAGAAGGGAGGGAAAGATAAGTTAGGAGTTTGGGATTAACATATACACACTACTATATATAAAATAGGTAAACAACAAGGACCTACTGTATAGCACAGGGAACGATACTCAACATCCTGTAATAAACCGTAATGGAAAAGAATCCAAAAAAGAGTAGATACATATATATGTATGTATAACCAAATTACTTTGCTGTACACTTGAAACTAACACAATATTGTAAATCAACTATATTTCAATTTAAAAAAAGATTATTACAGTCATTTGCTCCCCAGAACATCCCTAGGAGGGAAGTGTAATTATCCAGCCTTTACAGACACCCGTGGATATGGAGGGCCAACGCTACTGCCCCATGTTATAGAAGGGTCATTTCACAGAAGGGTCAACGAGCTGGCGGAAGTCTTCACAGCTGATGAATTTTGGAAAACCTGGGATTTGAACTCAGCCACCTGTCCTCAGACACCAAGGCAGCAGCCTCCATAGACTCGCCCCCTGGGAAAGGTCGAAGTCCTGCAATCAGCCGCCACTCGACGTGCTTCCTCCATCAGACCTAAGGACGCACCCGAGCGGTGCTCCCAACTTTTACTAGGCTACTTGCTTAGATGCTTTCATGAGTCAGTAGTTAGTGCCAGCACATAGGTGCCCTCAGCATATACCTGTTGAATTCACACTAATCACCATCACGGAATAACACCTGCAGTTCAGAGCCTGGTCTTTGGAGATGGGCCAGGCACAGGGCCAGACTCTCCCTGCTCTGAACTGTGGGAGCTTGGACGCCTGACTTCACTTCCTGATGCCCATTTTCTAGGAAATGGAGCTAACAGTGGTACCTCCCTCTCCGGGCGGGGGCGAGAAGTAAATCAAATAATCCAGGTGAAGCATGTGGAACGTGTGTGCTGGCTGTTACCATCCTTCACCCCCACAAGAAAACCATGTCAAGGGGCTACTCTGGGCCCCAACCTCTCCCCAGCCCGGCCAAAGAGCCTGACCAGCCCCATTCTGCAGGTGTGAAATGGCAGCTAAGAGGTTATCTTTCTTCCCCAAGATTGCTTGGTCAGTAAGTGATAGAATTGGAACTTGAGCCCAGGTCTATGCAGATCCCCTCTACACGAGACATTTCAGGCTCGGAACTAAAATGGAGGGGAGGGAGGGGAAAACTCTCCCAGCTCACGATTCAGAGAGCAGGGCTGACAAGGGTGCAGACTGACCCCGACATCAAACTGAATCTCTCCTCCTCGCCTACTTGTCCAGAGGCCACAGGACAGACCAGATCCCGGCAAACCCGCTGGGTTTTCTGTACGTGTTGCATTTAAGGAAAAGGCTCCTGGCAGCTTACCACACCTCAAGCCCAAGGGGAGGCCAGAGTGTTTGGAGGTGAGGGGGGCTCAGCCGAAGCGTCATCAGATCACAGGGGTGACAACAGGGGATCACGCCCACCTTTGTGATTTCCAGCAACTTAATCATCCAAGACAGGCAGTGGCAAGACGGTGGCCAGCCTGTCCCTGGCGATTGGCTCTCCCTGTGGGAGAATTCACATCGGACGTGTGGGTGCAAATTGTGGGTCTCTCTCTGGGTCAGCAAGACACCAGTCCAGGCCAAGTCATGCAGCTGGCCAGTACCCCTCCTCCACAAAACGGGGCCACGGGGTCCCATGTCCCACAGCTATTTGGAAAGAGAAACTGATGCAAGAAAAGAGCTGAATGGTTGAAATGATTTTCTTAGCATCTCATCAAGGCCCCAGGGAAGTTCGTTTCCTGTGGGTGACCTGCTGACCCCTTCAGACCCAGCTACCCACTTCTGAGGGGCTCAGAGGCCACCAAGGACACATGTTCCCACATGTCTTAGTGTCCCTAGGGCTGCCCAAACAATGACCACACACGGGGTGGTCTAAGACAACACACATATTTCATCTCTCAGTTTTGGAGGCTGAAAGTCTGAAATCCAGCAGGGTCCCACTACCTTCAGGGGCCCCAGGGGACCGTCCATTGGCCTCTTCCACCTTCTGGTGGCTGCAGACACCCCTTGGCTTTTTTTTTTTAATACAAATTAATTTATTTATTTATGTTTGGCCGTGTTGGGTCTTTGTTGCTGCGCGCAGGCTTTCTCTAGTTGTGGCGAGCAGGGGCTACTCTTCGTTGCAGTGCGCAGGCTTCTCATTGCGGTGGCTTCTCTTGTTGCGGAACATGGGCTCTAGACACGCGGGCTTCTGTAGTTGTGGCACTCGGGCTTTAGTAGTTGTGGCTCGCGGGCTCTAGAGCATAGGCTCAGTAGTTGTGGCACACGGTCTCAGTAGTTGTGGTGCACAGCCTCAGTAGTTGTGGCATGTGGGCTCAGTATTTGTGACACGCAGGCTCTAGAGCACAGGCTCAGTAGTTGTGGTGCACGGGCTTAGTTGCTCCGCGGCGTGTGGGATCTTCCCAGACCAGGGCTCAGACCTGTGTCCCCTGCATTGGCAGGCATATTCTCAGCCACCGGGAAGCCCCCCCGCTTGACCTTTGACCACATCCCTCCTGGCTCTGTCTCTTTGTCCCTTTGCCTCCTAGTGGCCTGTCAAGTCTCTCAAGGACACCTGTCATTGGATTTAGGGTTCCTGGATAAGCCAAGATGACATCTCCCTCTCAAGATCCTTAAGATAACTAAGTATGGTCACCGTCAAGGTTCTGGGCATCAGACATGGACGCACATGTTGAGGGGCCACCATTCAACCCACGACATGGCCTTAACACGCCCTAAGTCTCTTCACCACATCCTTTGAATCCCACGTCCAACCGTTACTAGTTACGGAAACTTTGGCTAACTCCCTCTGGCTCGTTCTCTCTCTCTGATTTATAAAATGAAAGTGACAGGTGTATGTCAAGACTTAGTGAAGTGAGTGGTAAATAAGTCCAGCATCGCCGCCTACGTTGAAGGCACCCCTTTCTCTCAGTGCTCGATCCCACACTTAAAACAACTCTGTGGGGAAACATTACCCCCCAGTTTCTAAAATAGAGAAACTGAACTCCTGGGAAGTTAAGTAACTTGGCCACACAGCTCAGCGGCTAGGAGTGGACCTGACTTTTTAAAAAGTTTATTTTATTGACGTATACTTGATCTACAATGTTGTGTTAATTTCTGCTGTCCAGCAAAGTGATTCAGTTACACGTATATGCACATACTTTTCTATATACTTTTCCAGTATGGTTTATCACAGGATATTGAATATAGTCCCCTGTGCTATCCAGCCGGACCTTGTGGTTTATCCATCCTATGTCTAATAGTTTGCATCTACCAACCCCAAACTCCCGGTCCTTCCCTCCCCCACCTCCTCCCCCTTGGCAGCCACAAGTCTGTTCTCTATGGGAGTGGACTCGACTTTAAACCCAGAGCTCATCCTGCTGTCCAGCCTCCCTACCCCTTTACCTTCCTCACTATTCCAGGCTGGGGAGAAACTGTTTTCTTAATGTAATCCAGAAGGTGCCCCCTTCAGTAGGCCTCCCAGAACCTTTCTCCTCTAACCAGCTTTTACAAACATTCTCTCCTCTCCTTCTATCCTTCTGGATGCATCCTGAGTTCTTGGTTATCTTCCAAACATGGTCATGAAAGTAAACACCTTTCTCTGGCCATCAGAAGTCAGCTGTTAACTCTTGTTCAATTCACAGCCTTCCTATTAATATAACTCTTAGTCATTTCACCTTTCCCTTGATATTTCAGCTGGCTTTCAATCTATAATGTCTTCTCTCTCTGACCCCGGTTTTTCTCCTTCTTGCCCATGGAAGAAGAAGAATTGATGGCTCAGTTCATATTTGTGCTCTGGATTATTCCTTCCTGAAGCGTCACTTTGCATGCATCTCTCTTAGAATTCCATGGCATTAATTTCCAGCTTGCTTTCCTACAATATCAGAAATTATGTTAGACTAGAAAATTTCTGCTTCCTGATCTGACATAGGTCAGGTAATGCTTTGCCTGACATCTGGGCAAGGGCACCTCATTAAACAAAAAAGTATATTTTTTCCCTAAGCCTCTTTTTTTTTTTTGTGGTATGTGGGCCTCTCACTGCTGTGGCCTCTCCCATTGCGGAGCACAGGCTCTGGACGCACAGGCCCAGCGGCCATGGCTCACGGGCCCAGCCGCTCCGCAGCATGTGGGATCCTCCCATACCGGGGCACAAACCCGTCTCCCCTGCATCGGCAGGCGGACTCTCAACCACTGCGCCACCAGGGAAGCCCTAAGCCTCTTTTTTAAAGAGATGTTCTGTTCTTTTTCTTTTTTTTTTTATACAGCAGGTTCTTATTAGTTATCTATTTTATACATATTAGTGTATATATGTCAATCCCAATCTCCCAATTCATCCCACCACCACCCCTCCCCCACTTTCCCCACTTGGATGTTCTGTTCTGATTGTAGATTCTACGGCTCTGTTTAGACGGATACCCTTGGGTCAACCTACAGCAGTCTCTTCTCCGTATCAAATCTACAGGAATTACTATTACAGGCCACGCAGACAGGAGTCATTCCAAATATTTACATTCTCAGGAAGAAAACCCAAATGCCCTCTGACTGATTCCACCTTGGTACCAGACCTGGCTTAGTCACTCTATCTTCTGGGCTGTTGAAAGGCAATTTTCCAAGACCCGGGGGCAGAGAAATTATCACTAATCATCACCACCCTCACAGTGAGTTCAGTGCCCCATAATACAACTGGATACCAACTCAGACAAAGCCAAGTCCAGGGGCTTACACAAAAAGGGTGCCTCCTGAGAGGTGGCCGTCATTAACTTGCCAAATGACTTCCGTTCAACAGCCAGGTGGAACCCAGTGCAACCAAGACCTTGGCAGCTTTCAAGCATGGCAGGACACTCCCAGCCATCTCTTCATACTACCCTGCAGAGCTAGCTCTGCCCCTGGAGAGGCCTTAGGTCAAGGTCATACTCGAAGACAAGTGTCATTCCTTCAAAGTTTACCCGTTTTGCCATATTCCGTTTCAGATTCAAATTTTCTGCCCTTCTCGTGTTCCGCCCTGTTTCTGTAATCGCTGTTCGCAATGAATATAACCTCATTATTTTATTATTAGTCACCAAACCTTGGGAATCACTTTTTTCCAAACTGACTAAGGCTGCTTATAAAGTGACCCCTAAATAAACCTCTACTACAGTTTAGTTCCAAGAACATCCTGTTTGGCCACACGGAAGCGTTCACGTCTCACCTGTATTTGGACACACTATTGGGCTGGTTCTGACCAGTGACACACGAGTAGAGTGATGTGTGTCACTTTCAGGTTGAGATAATGAGAGGCCTGTTGTGATGCTCCTTTCCTCTCTTCTGCCACCAAATCCAGATGGAGCAGCTACAAGATAAAGAAGGATCCATCGGCCGGGACCCCAGAGTGGCTTTTGTGAAGCGGAGCTTCTCCCACGGACCCCGTCCGGACATGTAGCACAAGCAAGAAATAAGCTTTTATTATACTAAGCCCCAAGAAGTTAGAAGTCATTGCCAACGTATACCATTGCGTATCCTGAATAACACACTGACATAAATCAGCAACTCCGTGTGTGCCCCACATGTGGTTAGAGATGCACCAAGTTCTGACTAGTTGAACTGGTTTCCAGTCCAATCATCATACAAATCAGTCAATGATTCTAATTCCTAAGAGGAAAGGTTGTAACCATAAAGATCTTGTGATGGAGGAATACTGAGAACATTTATAATTTATGTAGCATACCATTGTTTGTTCTAGATAGTATCCATTTCAACGGATTTTATAGACAAAATACCCCCAAACACATTTCCTTCTTTAAGTCTGCTGAAAGTACAGGTATATTTATGCCTATATTTTTTTATTCCTCTCTCAATATGTTTTCTTAAATTTATTTTTATTGGAGTACACTTGCTTTACAATGTTGTTAGTTTCTACTGTACAGCAAAGTGAATCAGCTATATGTATACATATATACATCCTATGCCTATATTTATATTGAATAACTTATGAAAACTATTCTTATGTGGGTGAATTAGCACAACGGTGACACTTTCCCAAATGGGCTCAGAAAGTGTTTGGAGTCATTTTGGGCATCTTCAAACTTGTACGAGGAACCCACGTGGTACCTGGAAGGGTTTTAATGAAATCAGTTTCCAGAGCCTCAAACTTCCTACGTACCCAATCTTAACACTGGTCTGAGGACAACCTGGGGTGGAAGTTGTCCATTCTCTTCTGACCCTTCACAGCCATCCGTCTACCATGCTACAGAGGAGAGACATACCTGTCACACACACACCCATCCTTCCACGTGCATCTCCCTGTGATGTGAGTCCCTCCAGGCACCAAAGACGGAGACATCTGAAACACTCGTGTCTAGAAAGCCTCCTTGAATCAGGACCCACCCCCTCCAACCATCTGTGTCTTTAAGAGATACACTTCTAACACCATTTAAATTTTATATTGATAATTACTTTTAAAGCTCATCATGTAATTGTGTTGCTTTGCTCAGTTGTACACTAATAATATTTTTCACGATAGTTGAACCCAGAAGAAATTGGTGGCACCGAGCCTTAGAGTCACAGGAATTTTATTTTTATTTAAATATCAATTGATATCTCTTTTGTGGCAGAGCAGTGTGATGGTGTGAACAATGAAACACTTTCAAGCATAAAAATATCTTGTATCGGGGTAAAACTTTATGGAGGGAATGGAATGGAACAGTGTTTCCAAGGAGAAAAAGAAATGATGCGAAATATTTGTTTTAAAAAAAAAGAGCTTTTATATATTTTTGAACAGATAATAGAAGGTTCCAAATAGCTCGGGTGTTTATATTTCATTGGAAACTTTTTAAAGAGTGATGCAACAATTTTATTTTACTTTAAACTGTCAAGATCTACAAAGCACCAGAAATTGCATCACTTACAACCATTTAAACTTATCATGAAAATTTGGGGATGTCACTTGAAATGTATGATGAGGCACGTACTTTTTCAAAACTCTTTTTGGGGGCTATGCAAGCAAAGCGGTGTGGAGACTCCCGACTGGGCACAGCCCGAGGCCCTGGGAGGCCCCAGCCGGCCTCTGAGCCTGTATTTCTATGGAAAAGAG
Source organism: Mesoplodon mirus (assembly GCF_964341445.2). Taxonomy (NCBI): domain Eukaryota; kingdom Metazoa; phylum Chordata; class Mammalia; order Artiodactyla; family Ziphiidae; genus Mesoplodon; species Mesoplodon mirus. The sequence goes on along the minus strand of NC_138987.1, from coordinate 101,393,407 downwards.
GCAGGCGACAGGCGACACGTGAACAGCCCTGGTTCCTGTTCTCACTCAGCCTTCCATCCCCAACACGGTCTTGAAGGATTTGCCTCCCTTCCCAAGGTTTTTACCCTGAGATCCTTGGAGAAAGAAATGCAGTGTCACGCGGTCACGTTATCCCAGAGGGTGTACGGCCCCGCAAACCCTCCCGAGGGGTCTTTTTGACCCCAGATTATTTGCATTTTACTCCATGACAGAATCGTTCCATTTGTAAGTATGGTTTTCACCAGTAAACGCCCAACAGAACAGGCCCTGGGACTTCACTGCTTGTATTTACGCTTTTAATGATATGAGACTGAATTCTGTCAGTCTCAGAAGCCATACTCTCCATTCCGGACTCCAGTCGGGATTCATCGTGTGGTTGTGACTCTGTTGTGTTTTCGGTCACCATCAAGGAGCCACAAGGGTTAGGTATTGGGATGAACTCTGGGTTCAAAGGCTGCTCCTGCCCAGCTGTGTGACGTTGGCCAAGCCTCTCATGGCCTGTGAGTATCATCTCTCTCAACCACCAACAGGGAAACCCCCCAGGAGAGGGGTCTGAGCGTAAGTTGACGAATTAGCATGAAAATGCGAGGTAAGTAGAAGTATAGACACGGCGGGGTATTTATTACCGGGAAGATGGGATTTTACAACATCTTTGACCATCGATAGCAGGACTCGGTGATCATGCCTGGTCCAACCTAAACATCATTAACCACAGTTCCAGCCCTTTTCTTTTTGTCTTTTTTCCCTCTTTGGAAAAAGAGAACAGTTGGCTTGCCTCCATCTCTTACATAAGAGCCTGTTGTCTATTTGAACCAATTCTTCAGAAAGTCAAGAGCACTTAGCATCTCCACATCATCCAGCCTACACTAGACCTTGATAACCAAATCCTACCAAATTTCTCAGGCAATAAAATTTCAATAATTTCATCTAAGTAAACATTTTCTGCTTGGAAATTTCCCTTCAAACTCTGAAAGCGAATCCTGGAGGGGTAGGAGTTGGATTAACTAAATTGTTTGCTGTCAAGTCTATGCATTTAGCTAAGGCCCCATCAAGATGGATTGTTCTTCAGAGGGCAGAGCAAGCTCCATTTCCAGGGGCTCATCAATGTTACTCCAGTTTGGTAAATGCGGGGCTAAAGCATTTCCCATCATACAAAGACCTGTGCCGTTGTCAATACTTTTTAAATGCCCAAATTATGAATGTTTTTTAAAAAAAAACAAAAAACAGATAGAGTTTTACTGTCCAACCTCAAAAATCTGCTGACTACCCTTCTCATGGCTGAGGTCATGGGTGAGCCTCCACTGGGCAGGAAAGCAGCACCTGGGTGGAGGGGCAAAAAGTTGAATGAAGAGGGGATGACTTGAAAGAAAAACGTGGTGCTGCCATGCTTTCAACAAAGTGGCCAAGCAGACAAATGGGTCTCTGCCATCCTCCATCTCTTTGCATAAGCCCTGCCCCCCATCTCCAGAAGCATCTCTCAACAGCTACAAGATGTTCCATGGAAACCCAAGGCCTGTAACCCTTGCCCTGACACAGGGATGCTCTCTGCTACCCTGAGGGCCCCATGGTCCAAGATCATCCCTCCTTTCTTCTCGCCTTCATCCTGGCTTCCAGCCCCCACCCTTGGCACCTGTCTGGCATCCTTTGCTTCCTGTGAGTCTCAGCTCCATCACGTCCCAAAGCCTGCTCAGGTGGGTGAGACTCCCCTTCCTCTGTCCCCCGTAGAGCCTCGTAGTCATCTGTCTCGAAGCACCAGTTATACTGCTTGTTATTTATTATTTGTTTATTTGGTCGTTTCTTTACCTCCTGTCTCTTCAACTAGACTTTGAGCATCTCAAGGGCAAGAACCATGTTCTACTTGCTTTGAAATTTCCTTTCCCAAGGATAGTGTTTGGATCCTAGTAAATGCTTAAGAAACATTTGATACATGAATGACATCCTATAATCCTGAATGTGGTGAGGGGTGAATCCACAGGAACCATCGCAGGCCTGTTGCAGGCTGGTAGAGGAGATATTTCGGGACCAGGAGACCTGCCCTCCTTCCCCCACACATTTCACAACAGCGTGTACATGAAAGGCTGGCTTTGGTAGCTCATGTTCCTGAAAGAGTTCCTCTCCAGTAGCTCCCCGGGGAGGTTATTTTAGAGAGAGGTTGCTTCCTTTGTTCTCACGTCGTTATGTAGTGGGCCACCTAGCTAACAAGACCCTCTTCTGGGGGCGGAGGCTCTTCGTGAGAGTTCTGGCTCTTATTTGCCTCTTAAGAGGCCTGTGTTATGTATAAGAGACTGATGCTGCCCACAGACCATCACTCACAGCGTCTGCCTTTTGCAATTTCCTACCTATACAAGCTGCGTTTACTTACCTAACCTGTGCAATCCCTGCATTTGCCAGTGTCCCATCTGTAACACCTGATTTATCCACTTCTTCTCCCCAGCATCTGTCTTACAAGCTCTTATGGACAAAAATTCATGTTTAGGGATTTCACCTCTGAAAATACCTGAGCCCAGGACAGGCAGGGATTGGATCTCTGGGAGGTGACCTGAATGAGAGAAAAAACACATCCAGCAAGAAAAAGGAGAAATTCCACCCAGGCCAGGTCTGTTCCCACAATGACTGGGAAGGAAAAGGACGCTTGAAGACCTGGGAGTGTTCCTCATGTGTCAGAACACCAGCCCCTTTGAGCATGGGTCCAGCTATCTCCAGGAATAGTTCCGGAATCACATCTCAGCAGTCCTCTTCTCAGGGCTTCCCTGGTGGCGCAGTGGTTAAGAATCCGCCTGCCAACGCAGGGGACACGGGTTCGAGCCCTGGTCTAGGAAGATCCCACATGCTGCGGAGCAACTAAGCCTGTGCGCCACAACTACTGAGCCTGCGCTCTAGAGCCTGCGAGCCACAACTACTGAAGCCCACGTGCCACAACTACTGAAGCCCGTGCACCTAGAGCCCGTGCTCTGCAACAAGAGAAGCCACCGTGATGAGAAGCCAGAGCACCGCAACGCAGAGTAGCCCCCACTCGCTGCAACTAGCAAAAGCCTGCACGCAGCAACGGAGACCAAACACAGCCAAACATAAATTAATTAATTAATTTTAAAAAAACCAATCCTCGTCTTTTATATTTCTTTGGCTTATGAAAAACCTTTCAAAACCCATTACTTATTTTTAAATCTGGACTCTGTGTCTTAAGTGGCCAAGAATTCCCAAATAACACAGATAAGAATAAAGTATCTGTGATGCAGCGCTAAGAACTCAGTAGTGTCTGTGAGCACTAATGAGGATTTAGGGGTCTGAGAAGCTTAGGGGTCACCCTTTCCAGAAGGGCCAGCCCGCGATGGCGTGAGGTTGTGTTCGCCCACAGAGTGTGAGATGAGTGCATAAGGAAGCCAGCCTGTCCCCCAGACACTGACAGTGTGTCCCCCAGGCTCCATCAAAATGCCACAGGGACTCGATCTCTATGAGCAGAAATGCAATCTTTGGGTTACACGGTGATTCATTAAGTTTCCTGTTTTAGAGAACAGTAGCCCTACAGGAAAGAACTCCTCCAGCTTCTAAGTCACTGACAAGTTAACAGGAATGATTTTTGGTTTTTTGTTTGTTTGTTTGTTTTTATTTTTTTAACGTCTTTATTGGAGTATAATTGCTTCACAATGGTGTGTTAGTTTCTGCTGTATAACAAAATGAATCAGCTATATGTATACATATATCCCCATATCCCCTCCCTCTTGAGTCTCCCTCCCTCCCACCCTACCTATCCCACCCCTCTAGGTGGTCACAAACCACCTAGCTGATCTCCCTGTGCTATGTGGCTACTTCCCACTAGCTGTCTATTTTACATTTGGTAGTGTATATATGTCCATGCCTCTCTCTCACTTTGTCACAGCTTACCCTTCCCCCCCCCCATATCCTCAAGTCCATGCTCTAGTAGGTCTGTGTCTTTATTCCTGTTTTACCCCTAGGTTCTTCATGACCTTTTTTTTTTTTCTTAGATTCCATATATATGTGTTAGCATACGGTATTTATTTCTCTCTTTCTGACTTACTTCACTCTGTATGACAGACTCTAGGTCCATCCACCTCACGACAAATAACTCAATTTCACTCTTGCACTGTTGGTGGGAATATAAATTGATACAGCCACTATGGAGAACAGTATGGAGGTTCCTTAAAAAACTACCAATAGAACTACCATACGACCCAGCAATCCCACTACTGGGCATTTACCCAGAGAAAACCATAATTCAAAAAGAGTCATGTTCCACCATGTTCACTGCAGCACTATCTACTATAGCCAGGACATGGAAGCAACCTAAGCGTCCATCGACAGATGAATGGATAAAGAAGATGTGGCTCATATATACAATGGAATATTACTCAGCCATAAAAAGGAATGATTTTCTCAGGTCTCTTTTCTCCTGCATGGAAAGGAGACTCCTTGGGGGCGTGGCATGCTCTGCCCTTTCTCTCCTCTTTGGGGGCCCAGGGCAATTTCTGGTGTACCCAACAACTGTCTTTTGTTGTTTTCTTTTGCTTTATTTTGTTTTTTTTTTTTTTTTTTTTTTTGCTGTACGCGGGCCTCTCACTGTTGTGGCCTCTCCCGTTGCGGAGCACAGGCTCCGGACGCACAGGCTCAGCGGCCATGGCTCACGGGCCCAGCCGCTCCGCGGCATATGGGATCCTCCCAGACCGGGGCACGAACCCGTATCCCCTGTATCGGCAGGCGGACTCTCAACCACTGCGCCACCAGGGAGGCCCTATTTTGGTTTTTTAAGGACTTTGTTTTTTAGGACAATTTTAGGTTTACAATAAAATGGAGAGGAAGGAGCAGAGATTTCCCACATGCCCCTCTCCCATTAGCAACATCTCCCACCTGAGCGGTACGTGTTTTAACAAGGGTGAACCTACTGACACATCATAATCACCCAGGGTCCAACGTCTGCCTAAGAGCTCCTTCTCAGTATTGTACTTTCAGTGGGTTTGGGAAAATGTGTGATGACTTTACCCACCATCACAGTATCATGGAGAGTGTTTTCACTGCCCTAAAAACCCTCTCCGTTCCACCCACCACCGTCCCCCCCTTGCCCGCAGTCAACCGCTGATCTTTGTACTGTCTCCGCAGTTTTGCCTTTTCCGGAATGCCATATAGTTGGAATCATATAGTGTGTAGCTTTCTCTGTACCCTACAACTTTTAACAAACAATTTCAAGAGTGATCTGGGTCCCGAATACACTTTAACTCCCAGCTACCTCGGACAGCTGTCAGCAGACAGCGAGCCCAGTGCAGTGTCTGATGATCCAAGTAATAAGAGCAAGAGAAATTCTACAATCTCACATTTACATGTACAGAAGATTAAAATGCCTCGCATGCCTGCCCAACAACGGATTCTTTATCTCTGTCTCCTTTTAAGAGCTTGAGGAGGTAAGAGTATCCAAGAGAAGGGCCGGTCAATCTGTCCCAGGATGGGATCCAGTCACTGGCTGAAGCTGTGTTCACAGGTGAGGCCGGATGCTGGGCGAGCTTGGCTGGTGGAACCCGGCCTCGGATGAGCTGCGTGGGCAACCGTCCTTGACAGCGAGGTGACTGATGCTGGCCTGGAGCGAGCTGGCTCCTGGGGACACGCATGCCAAAGGCAGCAGACAAGAACGTGTTTAAAAAACTGGGAAATAAGCCTACTTTGTCTTCAGCATGCTCTTGCTTCTTGTGTGGAGACTTTGTCTCTGTTCCTGGCAAACTGCCATCCTCAGGGTCCTGCGTCCTTCAGAGCAAGGGGCTACTGTGACGGCTCCCTTCTCGGGTCACTACCGAGTTCTGTGAAAATGCCTCGAGGTATTCCCCGCCCTGGGGCAACGTCCGGAGAGGTAGCGAAGGGTAGGGAGCCCCCCGCGCCAGGGCCCTCCTCTGGGTCGCCTTCTCGGCTGTCAGCAGCTGGATCCTGGGCCTGTCACTTCTCTGCAGTGACTCTGAAAAGTGCAGCTTTGAGTGACCGCAGCCCTCATCTGCTCTTCCTCCCCAGAAGGAGGGAAAGATGGTTTTCCAGGCTGGGTCTATGTGGCATCATTTCACATTTCGGCTACAAGCTTGCCATGTGACAAAGCATGATTATTTCCACGGGGTACTGAATTGCCTGGGATACCTAGGCAGCACTTTTTTAATTTGAGAAGTCACAGCTTTTAGAGCTGGAGGAGTCCTTGGGAATCATGCCTAGCTCAACCCCCATGTTTACCAATAAAGGAAATAAACTCCAAGAAGAAGGGTGTCCACATAGAGCAGATGATTCCCAAAGGCCGCGAAGTTAGGACCAGAGCCCTCCCCTCACCCAAAGCAGAAGACCCCAGCGTCTACCGTCAGGAACAAGACTCAGGTCACAACCAAAGGGATTTAGATGCGGCCTAAAGGAGACCTTGCTGGCGAGGAGGATGAGTAAATACTAGAACAGACAGCCACAGGGATTGTGAAATCGGCCTCTCTGGAGAGCTTTTAAAATAGGACAGTTAACCATCTGTCTGAAATGGTTTAAGTACACCCCTGCCTCGGAGGTAGGAAAATAACGGATGACCCTCCTCACCGTCGCATTTTGGGTTCTGTGATCACACCTGGACGAAGGTGCACCATGGGGACCCAGGTGGGTCTGAGTTGCCCCCCACTGGGATTCAGATGCCGGAGCTGCCGAGAGGGTGGGAGACGCAGTGCTCTGGGTGGATGAGGGGGGACTGGGGCTACACAGCGGAGGCTTGTGCTGGAGCTTCTGGGGGAAGAAGATGCTGCAAGAACCAGAGATGTCTATTTCCCGGGACCCTCCCTGGCCTCCGACCCCTCCTAAGCCCCCAGGCACTCCCTGCCACGTGAGTCCAGAGCTCTGCAGCCCACGCCAGCAGAACCAAGGGACCCCCGAGAAACGCAGGGATGCAGCAGCCTTGCTTTGTTTCCAAGTGGCAAAGCGTAATACCCCGGGGACAAAAGAGCAGTCTCCCCATTTCTATTTAAACGTCCAGAATTACTCTGGTCTCATGAAAATTCCACTGGAAATGGCTCCCAGTCAGGACTTCCCCCGGCGAAGCTTTTGCAGCAGCAGAAGCCTCCCGGCTGTGGGGGGCTCACCCTGCCAGCAGGGCCAGGGCCGAGGGGGGACTCCGCCCTGTAGGGGCGCCCGGTCCTCCTGGGCCAGCGGGCGGCCTGGAACCTGCGCTGCACAACGGGGCCGCTGGAGCCTCGGGTCTGGGCCCCCCAGGCTCCCCCACGGGCCGTCTCCTCTGTGCCTTCTCCTCGCCAGCCCCTGAGTCTTTCCCCCTTTCTGCAAAGCTGCGTTGGGCATCTCTTAGCGCCCTGCACCATCCTAATTATTCCCACCTGTTAACACATCTCAGCCCTGCTGGTCTACAGACTCCTGGAAGACAGGGACCGTGTCCCTCACCACTGTGTCTCCAAGGCCTGGCACATAGCGAGCACCCAGAAACATCCTTGTGGAATAAGTGAATGAATGAATGAATGAATGAGGAACCACGACCTCTAAGGCACTGGAGGGCACCATTCGCCCTCGAATGATTCCGAAGTGATCGGGTACCGGCCCCACGAGTTCCTTTGCCCCTCTCCCTGAGCTGTGTGCTGGGGTTACTTTGCATAGAGCAATGAAGCAGGAAGGCTCACTGGGGTCGTCTGGTGGCCCCGGTGACGGTAGACGACCCCACTGCATCCTCACCCTTAGCACCTCCGCCCCTGCCTGGAGACCTCGGGGGACAGGACACTCAGGCCCAGCTGTGTTGTTCCTTCCATCTCTGGACGCCTCTGGCAGGGAGCGAGTTCTCTGTTACGCTGAGTTCAGTCTCTTCCTTTGATGTCTTCCCTGTGGTTCTGACTCAGCTCCCAGCTTCACACGGAGGCCATGCACTCTCTTCCATGCTCCGGGGGACACGGGAGACGGAATGTGGCCTTTGGACCTCGAAGGACTTGGAGGTGAGCCTTACTTTGCCACTTGCTAAGTGTGAGTTTGGGCGAGTCACTGAACCTCTCCAGGCCTCAGTTTCGTCATCTGTATAATGGGAATAATGATCCCACCCCATGGGGGTGTTGTGGGGACTAAAGTGAGTTAGTATGTTCCAAATGTCTAAGACACAGCAGATATTCATGGTGTGATGCTTATTACTAAATAAATGTTCTAATAGAGATAATGTATTTCAATTCTCCCTCTCTGCTCCATGCATCTTTTCTTCTCCAGGCAGAAGCATGACCTACTGTCGCCTCCTCTGGCATCCTCTTCTCTTTGTCCATCAGCGTTCCCCGCAGAAGGATTGAGCTGTCTCCCAGGGGGTGTGACTAGCTCGGTACAGCCAACACCACCTTCGTTTTGGACGCCGTGCTTCTGTTAATGGAGCCTAAGGTGACTTTAGCTCCATTGTTGGCAGCTGCATCTGCTGTGGTTCCTGTTCCTCTTGTCTCCATAGTGAGATAGTTGCTAAAGATCTGAGACTTTGGGGGTGATGGGGTGAGGACGAGCTGGGGATTGTTGCTGGGTTTTTTTCTCATCTGTTTTAGTGTGAGATTGCCAGAGAATCTTTGCCCTCGGGATTATAGTAGGAGTCATATCCAAGGCCCTGAAGACAACGTCCTCAACCCCACGAGGACAGTGAAAGGCCCTGGGAGACATTTGGCACGGAAGAATGGAAGATTTTCCGGGAAAGAAGGTAGGGTTAGACTTTTGTGTTTTGAAGGTGTAAAAGCAGCCTGGGGGGGAGGGATAAATTGGGAGATTGGGATTGACATAGACCCACTACTATATATGAAATAGATGACTAATAAGAACCTACTGTACAGCACAGGGAACTCTATTCCGTACTCTGTAATGACCTATATGGGAAAAGAATCTTTAAAAGAGTGGATATTTGCATACGTATAATTGATTCACTTTACTATACAGAGGAAACTAACACAACATTGTAAATCAACTATAGTCCAATTAAAAAAAATTAATTAAAAAAATAAAAACAACAAAAATAAAAGCCCCTGGGTTTGGAGGAGAAAGAGGACCCCTGTTCCGGGTTCCTGAGCCCCGTGCACCACCCCAGGGTGGTCTGTGGCCCAGACAGAGCTGCACGTGTGAGGGGGCCAAGGACCACTGGGAACAGGCATCACGCGGCAGCTGCTCAGGAGCCAGAAGGAGGGGGTCAGCTGGACACAGCGATGGTGCTCCACGTGGTGGGGGCACTTCTGCCCACACTTCCCCTGGGGTTCCCTGTGAGTCCAGGAGCGGGGAGCCCACACCCCCTCCAGGCCAGCGGGACACCAGGGACGGTTCAGCTGAGCCTGTCACTGCATTTCCCTGCAGCCCGCCCATCTTTAGTTTAAAACCCTTTGGATCAGAAGGGCCAACCCTTAGTTTTTCACAAAGCAGGCCCTGCAGAAGCCAGCATTGTGGAGGTGTTTCTGGGGAGGAAGATTCTCTCTTTCCTGATGTGTGTTATTTCCAGCGCCAGGGCTTCAGCAACTGTTAAATCAGAACCTAGTTCTGTAAATACTCCTGATTTGAAAAGCCACGTTCCCTCTCTACTTCAAAATCCGAGCCCGAGATGGCAGGAGCAAGTCGTGGATATGGATGCACAGCAAACCCGGCTCCACGGTCGGCACATCTCCCGACGTCCCGCCCGTAATTCAGAGGATGAAGCAAGGTCGTTAATAAACACCACCGAACCGTGTCTCCTTTCACGCATTCTGCATGAAAATATTGCAGCCCCAGTGAACAGCAAACAAGTGTAAGGGGTTGGTCTGATTCACGTCTCAACGCCCGCAAACACCGCCCTGTAACATGGCTGTTTCCAGCAGCTTTCATCTGAAACATCAATTGTCCTGACTTTGACTTCAGCCAGAGTAAAGATGCATTGGGCAGGTTTAGTCAGTAAAGGAAGGAAGACCCAGATGCTAACTCCATTCTTTAAAAAATCCTTTTCAACAGCAGCAGAGCCTATTCTCAGCATGTGCCACCGGTGAGCACGGGCTGAGCCTCCTGGCTGGGGGCGACCCGAAATGAGGCGGGTGACAGGCTGGTGTTCTTGCTGGGAACTGTCGATGACACTGAGCCGGGCGGAGGTCATGATGATATAAACACTCAGATAAAACCTACAACCAGGAAGGACCTCCAGCAGAGATGGGTGAGGGGTGGGACCACAGGAATGCCCAAGCTGTGCCCCAGGCATGCCCTCCATCTCCAGGGGCCAGGCCTCCGGCGGGCACTTGTCCCCCCAACTCCCGTCGCGCCAACCTGCACACACCTCACCGCGTGGAGGGGTTCGGATGGGAGCGTGGGCCACCCCCTTCCTACGCGCCAGCACACACGCGGAAGGAGCAAACATCTGTCTCAGGATAGAGAAAGCGCAAACCTGAGGGTGACATGCTCACGGTCAGACTGACCGCAGGCCGTCCCCCTCGGGACTTCCGCTGTTCGGGGGGCGACACTCTCCGAGCATCCCAGGAAGGGCCAAGCAGGACTCAGAGAGCTCTTCGGGGAAACAGAAACAAAGGCACCAAAGAAAGCCCCTGAGCCCTTCTTGTGCTCTGAGAAGAACCCCAGAGATGTGAGAGCTGGCACCCCACACACACGGAATCAGCCTCCGCGCACCCCGGAGCCCGTGACACACGGGAGAGGGCAAAAGGTCAGCGGGCACCTTCATGGGGAAATGGACGCTAAGACAGAAGAGAAACCAGCTGAAGTTTATTCCAGCAAGGAGGCTGTGTGAAAACAAAGCATCCTGTAACAGGTAACAGGCCTCAGCCACCCTGCCGTGGGCAGCTTCTCCCTTAAATCTTTCCCACAATCGCTCGAGGGACCCCGTCACCTTCCCCACCTGCGGGTGTGGAAATGGGGCACAGGGAGGGGCAGAGTGACACTCCAGTGGTCACGGTCTCCTGACCGCCGTGCAGCCTCAAGTACACAGCTGACTCTGCACCGGAGCCTGTCCCGGTGACCCCAGCCAGGAAGGGAGGGCGGGAGCCCGGCTCAGCCCAGGCTGGCCCATTGCTGGTGAGTTTCACCAGGGTGGTCCTGACCGGGGCTGTGTGCGGGGGCAGCTTAAACACATACCTGGGCCCCGGCCCGGAGGTGCCCACTCAGCCAGCCGGGAGCACAGCCTGGCTTTGGGGTTTTAAGTCACCCCAGAACCTTTGCTGTAGAATAAGGGGGAAGCAGGAGAGGAGAAGAGACAGGGACCCAAGCAGACCAACTTTCCAACTTCACTTCCAGAGAAAATAAGGGTGGAAATAAAAACAGAACTTTCTTCAGGCCCTGACGCGGAACCAGGAAGCGGGGAAGAGACAAGGAAGCACTGTCTTCTGCGTGGTTGAGCCTGGAGGACTCACACCTGGCCCGGCTGGGAGCAGCCCAAACCCACGGGGATGGCAGGATGCTCAGGGAAGGGGAGAAGGAGAAGCCCTTGAGTTTCCTGCACGGAGACCACACTGATGAGAAAGACAGGATCCAGGCTGGACCCCTAGGAGAGTGAGGGTGTCTGACCCTTTGGATACTCCAGTTTTGAGGATGAGGAGAGGATCTGCCTGGTGGGGAGGACCAGGGTCACCACAGGCAGGTAAGCAGCGGGGCTCCAGATGCCCGTGTGACAACAGGACCAAGCCTGTGGCTGGTAACTCACGTTAGGTGACCTCTGAAAGGTCTATCAGGGCTGAGATGCACTGTGGGACCTGGCTTGCCTTCTGGCAGCCAACACACACCTGTAGGTCCTTGCCTGACACAGGGACCAAAAGGGAAGGTATAAGCACAAACCTCGCCTCTGCCTTTGGACCTAGTGTCACAGGGAGTGTCCCCATCCTGCTGTCCTCTTGCTGGTGGTCCAGCTGCTACCGACCTCCCGTCTGGTACAAAAGTCCACGTCGGATCCTTCCTGCCTCGGCTACTCTCATTCAAGCTCATGCTGCCTGGACGTCCAGCACTGCCTGTCCACAGTGCCAGCCCTGTGCACCATGGCCTCATGCCCGCCAGAGCCCCGCTCCCGTCAGACCCCCGGCTGTCTGCCCTGACCCCGTGCAGATGGCTCTGCCCTGCTATGGCCCGTGCCTGGGCTCTGGAAAGATCAGCACAAATAACCCCATCAACAGGACAGACACAGCTTCACAAGCACCTCAGGAACCAGGACTCAGGCCCCTGCATGCATGCAGACAAAATGCAGCCCCTGGGGACGGCCAGCACAGTACAACCAGGAGAGCGTGGGATCACCGCCCAAATAAAGACCGAACCCGTAAAATCCGGCTCTAAAAGTACGTTTTTGGCAAAATAATCTATGAAGTTCTTGGTTTGCAAGAATAAGGAAATTAAACCCCCCCCAAAAAAATAATCTATGTTGGGCAAGATTTTATCTTGACAATGTTCCTTTAACTGATGTAAAATGTGAAGAAATTGACTGTAATTGATTCCAAGGGACGGTGCCAGAGATTCCTCAGCATTAGATCCTAGCTTAAAATAGGGACTATTGGGCCTGATGAGTATGTGGATGTTATGTTTTTAAATCTCTCCTCTGCAGTTCAGACATCCTCACAGCCCAGGAACTCACCCATGGGCAAACAGATCACCGCAGCACAGGGCCGACTCAGGACCCCATAATCTGCTTTGTGCCCTTGTTGTCGAGACCCAGTGAGCCCACGAGCCGGTGAGGCTCCCCTTCCAGGCCGGGCGTGGGGTGGTGTTGACACAAGTGAGACTCTCCACTTCCCGGTGGGTCTGTACAAAACCCAGGGACCATCCACAGGCTGAACCGCCCCCTCCTTTCTTCCTGCCACAGCGGTCGGTTCACAAACACCTGGATGCCCGCACGGTCTGAGCGGCAGGCAGGGACTCCCTCTGTCCTTGGCCTCCTGCCCCGAGAGATGGGGACAGGTTTGTAGTAAGAAATGGAGCCACAGTGGGGCCCCTCATCACGACTGCAGTGGAAGGAGGGAGAAACGGTGAACAGAAAACTGTGGCGGTCAGCTCGCCCCACTTCATGGGGTGAAGGGAGACGGCGGGTGGGGGGAAGATGGAATCCTTTCACCAAGAGGCGACATAAAGAGCATGAAAAGGGGTGAGGTGCTGCCCCCAGCTACAGTTGGATGAACCTGCAAACGTCATGCTTAGTGAACAAGCTGGGTACAGAAGTCCACACACTGCATGATTCCACTGGTACGAAAAATCCAGAATAGGTAAATCTACAGAGACAGAAGGCAGTTTAGTGGATGACAGGGGCTGGGGCCCAGGGGGATGGAGAGTGGCTGCTAAAGGCACAGCGGTCCCTCTGGGAGGGACAAGAGCACCTTGGGTCTAGAGAGCAGTGGCGGCCATGCATCGTGAATGTCCTTAATGCCACCGAATCGGACACTGTAAACTCTCTAATTTTATATTCAGTGAATTTCACCTCAATCAAGTAATGGAATGTTTTAAATGCAACACGAACATATAGTCCAGTGAACAAGAAGTGGTTTCCGGACAGACTGTGCCCCGCTGCACTGTGTTTGGTGTCTCTCCTTCCTGCCCTGTGTTTGGAAAACTCCCTAAATCTGAGCAAGTCGTTTCCAACCTCGGGGCCTCAGTTCCATAATGAAAGACAACAGCCTGGGATCCTGTCCCTCCCGCCACACGACGACGGCTCTAAAGACACACGGGAACACATCGCAAACGTGCCCATCCTCAGCCCCAAACGTCATAGGATCGACAGGCGACGGTGCGTCCAAGGGCGGGTTACAGAAAGCTGGGGCTCAAGAGGCCTGACGTTCAAACTTTTACACGAAAGCGAATGCTCACTGGGTATTTACCTCCTGCCATTCTGTTGGCAGTGCTCGTGTTTGCCGTGATTTACTTCACCATCGTAACAACCCCTTTACGGATGGGGAAGCAGAGCTGTGGGAAGGCGGCGGGGCTCACACAAGGTCAAACGGCTGACGAGGCGGACCAGAGGCTGGAGCCCAGACCGGCCAAGTCCAGACCCTGCACCCCTCACCTCTGAGCTCCTCAGCCTTTCCAAAGACGGCATCCACTTTCTTTTAGGTCCTGTTGTACTTCTAAGGTTGGCGCTGATATAGGCCTGTGCTGGTCCTGGCCACACGGAGGGATCCAATGGTCACTGGGAAAAGTGAAGAGCACTGGACTGATAGACAAGAGGTCAGTGTTCTAGATCCATCTTGGTCATTGGTATCGTGACTCTGGGCAGATCATAAAACCTCACTGGCCCTTGGTATCCTCTTCTGTAAAAACGAGAAGTTGGACTAGATCAATGGTTTTCCAACTATTTAAGTAGCAGAATTCATTCTTTTTAAAAAATTTTTTAAATAAAAAAATTTATTTTATTATTTATTATTTTATATATTATATTATATTATATTATTTTATTATATATTATATATTATATTATAACGCTTCCCTGGTGGCATAGTGGTTGAGCGTCCGCCTGCCAATGCAGGGGACACGGGTTCGTGCCCCGGTCCGGGAAGATCCCACATGCCGTGGAGCAGCTAGGCCCGTGAGCAATGGCCACTGAGCCTGCGCGTCTGGAGCCTGTGCTCCGCAACAGGAGAGGCCACAACAGTGAGAGGCCCGCGTACCGCAAAAAAAAAAAAAAAAAAAAGGGAAGTATTATTATGCTATTTTATTTTATTATATTATATATTTATTATTTTTTATTATTATATATTTATTACATATTTATTATATATTAAATATATTATGTATTTATTATTATTATTATTATATTTATTATTTTATTTATGAGTAGAGTTGATTTACAATTTACAAGTTGATTTACAATGTTGTGTTAATTTCTACTGTACAGCAAAGTGATTCGGTTATACATATATATACATTTTTTTCTGTATTCTTCTCCAGGATGTTTTATCACCGGATATTGAATATAGTTTGCTGTGCTCTGCAGTAGGACCTTGTTGTTTATCCACTCTCTATATAATAGTTTGCATCTGCTCATCCCAGACTCCCAATCCATCCCTCCTGCACCCCCCTCCCCTTGGTAACCACAAGTCTGTTCTCTATGTCTGTGAGTCTGTTTCTGTTTGGTAGATAAGTTCATTTGTATCATTTTTTTAGGTTCCACATGTAAGTGATTTCATATGATATCTGTCTTTGTCTGACTTACTTCACTTAGTATGATAATCTCTATGTCTGTCCATGTTGCTGCAAATGGCATTATTTCAGTCTTTTCTATGGCTGAGTAATATTCCATTGCATACATGCATCACATCTTCTTTATCCATTCATCTGTTGATGGACATTTAGGTTGTCTCCATGTCATGGCTATTGTAACATGCTTAAAATTAAACTTGACTCAGAAGCCCAATCTATAAAACAGATGAAAGCATGGAGCAGTTCTGGCTTCAGGTGGAGGAGGGAGGATGCAAAACCTCTGTCCACGGCCCAGGCAGGTCCCTGGAACCCCTGTGACTCTGGGGAACACAGTTTGAAAACCGCTTGAACAGACATTCATACAGTCCTTTTTTTTTTTTTTTTTTTTGTGGTACGCGGGCCTCTCACTGCTGTGGCCTCTCCCGCTGCAGAGCACATGCTCCAGACGTGCAGGCTCAGCGGCCATGGCTCACGGGCCCAGCCGCTCCGTGGCATGTGGAGTCCTCCCGGACTGGGGCACAAACCCATGTCCCCTGCATCGGCAGGCAGACTCTCAACCACTGTGCTACCAGGGAAGCCCCATACAGTCCTTTTGAAATTGAAACCCGAAGGCCTTAATTTCAAGTGCTGCTCCTTAGGCATCCTTTAACACTGAGGGAAAACTTAGAACGTTCTAGTCCCTTTGCTCAAAGATGCTCCTTTGTCTTGGTGGCCTTGTGCTGAGTTGGCGAAGGTTTCAGGGAAGAATCCCTCTAAAGTAACTTCTGAAGGCCACCAGCCCAGCAAAGCCCTCTCAGGAGACAAGCTACCCAATTCTGAACATGTATGCTTTCTCTACAGAGCCCTGAAATGATGAAGCTGGATGATTTATTAGGGTTTTCCATCGACCACGGTAGCATCACTTCATAACTTGATGCTATTATCTTGCTGGGTCCCTGTAATTAAACGTGGTCAGTGAATAACTGGGCAAGAAATGTCAGGGAGAACATGAGTCTTTTGTGCTCGCTCTGGAAAGATCGACCGACAGAGGCCCCCAGGGAAGGAAACCTCTGTTCCAAACGTCTGTGCTCAGGTCAGCACCATCCTCCCAGCTCACTCCTCAGGCATTTAGAAGTTCAAGTTTGCTGCAGTGCTTGGAAGAGGTTATACAACTATTAGGATGCAGCGTTCAAGGCAGACAGCAACCCGTAACTCAGAGGCCAAGATAAACAGGAACATATTAATAGTGGCCATAACATAATTTATTTTCAGTATCTGGGAGCTGAGGGGATCCGCAGATAGGCTGTGAAGAATTTAGGCATTAAAGCCAAGGCGCTTAACACATAGGGGAAACACAGGAAAAAGATGGAGAGGAGACAAATAGATCTGCTTCAGAGGTGATGGAGCATCTGAACCAATTAATTTAAAAACAGTTATGTGGTTTGGGCAACACCAGGCAAAAAGGAAAAGACGAATGTCTCCCCAGCCCCTCACTCTGCCATTTGGGTGGCATGTACCACCTGGCAGGCAGAGCATTTCTCTCGGGCTCGTCTCGAGCTAGGAGAGAGATTATACGGGCAACACTGTCCTTTCCTTTGCCGCCAGCCCCCAGCATCATTTTCCAGATTGCTGACCTGACGACAGTAAACAAACAAAAAAACCGCAGTTTGAATTTAGTCAAACATCACAGTACCCTTCTCTGGGGGATGGCAAGAAAGCATTAGAAAGCTATTCCTCCACTTTTTTTTGTTTTAAACCCATAAAACCTGAAGGGAAAGAATCACTTGGCAGTTTTAGTTTTTCTTTGAAAACGTAGCAGGGAACACATTTTGATGGTGTTCTCCCAGAATGTATACTGTGCACGCCCCCAAATGTCACAAGTAGTCCTTTTTTTCACTTTTAATGGATTCCAGTCAGAAAAGTTAAAAACAGTGTTTTGATGTAGGAGCCCAAAAAGCTACAAAAGAACCTCAGTTTGTAAGTAACGAAAAATAAAATATATTGATATCATATCTGTATTAGTCTTTTCTGATAAACATACTTTTTTCCTTGATCTTTGTTTTGTTTTCTTCCTCTTTTAACCAGACTATCCTTGGTGGTATGGGAGAGTTACATATTGAGATCATTCATGACTGAATCCAGAGGGAATATGGACCAGGGCCCCTCCAGGTGGCACACCGAGAGACCCTCCGAAATTCAATTCCAGCCGCAGGGAAAAAATAAAACAATAAATAACCCTTAACAAGAAAACAGTCTGAGCACCAAGTAGGCTGCTTGCCAACATTGCAACATCTTGTACCGGGCAGTAAACTCTCATGTGAAGCTTTGTGATCAACTTTTGAAAATAGTAACAACCCTAACCCTAACCCTAACCAACATTGTTTAAATCTTAGGAGTTAACATCCAACGTTCACGAAAGTATACATCCTCTGTTCACAGTGTTTAAAATCACAGTGGAGATTTATCAGACACGAGGCAGGACATGGCCTCAGGCCAAGGAGCCGCGGCTCCACCGTGTCTGTAGCTTCTTGCGCGTCCGAGTGGCTGTGTGCTGGGCATCTCAGACAAGCTCCTTCGTGCGTCCCCACCACGGCCGTTCTGTGGCCCTCTCTGCACTGGTGTCCCAGTCTCACTCCCCAACCCCATGAGCCTGCTTTTCATGCTGAATCCAACACCACCATCCTAAAACGCAGCTGAGATCACGCTGCTCCCTCCCTAAGAAGCTCTAAGGCTCCCTGTCGCCAGTGGGATAATCCAAAGCCTGCAGCAGAGCCTCTAAGGGCTACAGCGTCTCGCCCACATCACCTTTTCGGCCCCGCGTCCTGCTCTTCTTCCCCTTTCCCACCAGAATGCACACAGACCTCCACCCCCCACCCCCCACAAACCACGGACACTGACGCTCCGGCTCCCTGGTCCCTTCCACCCACTAGGCCGTTAGCAATGTCAGCTCCTTCATGAAATTTTCCAGCACTCCCAGGCAGCTGCTTTTCTTCTGGTCTCTCAAGATGTTTGCACAGGTGTCTCCCAGCAGAGTGAGACTTTGTTCTGTTGTTTCCAGGAATGTCCTTCCCTCTCCGGTTACCTTAGGGAGGCACGGGACAGGGGAATGGCTGTCTTGTGAGCCTGCGTCCAGCATGGTACCCACAGGCCCAGGAGGTGAGTGATAAATGTGGGGAAAAAAGAAGTCAGGCATTTACAACCTAACTGAGAAAGGAAGACAGAAGTATGTGAAGTTAAATACTTAACAACAGAGATCAGTTATCATCCAGCTCAACCAAGGAAAGACCCGCAAGGGAGAATCTACACGTGTCGGAAACGTTCCGAGGCAGGTGTCTGGGGCAGTCCCCCACAGATGAGGAAGGAGGGTTGGAATCAGAACACAGACGACAGAACTGCATCCCAGGAGGCGGGAATGAGAGGGAGGAAAGGGAGGCAGGGAGGCTCAAGCCTCGCTTGGAGGCTAAATATAAGGCAACCCCAACTGTGTTTGGAGGCTGAGAGTGAACTAGTCCTCAGCAAGGACAAGCACAGTGAGGAGGAAACGCGCACCCCACGTTCGCAGCCAGAGGCCCTCAGGCCCCCCCGGCGTCCCCGCTGCCCACCCGGCAGATGCGGCCTTGGGGGGGATCAGACAGCACCGCCCCTGCCCTGCTGCCTGGAACCAGCCCTTATATGTGGTGCAGGGGACAGGGAACCACAGACCACGCTTCTCTGCCACTGGAGGTCATTTTCCTGCTCTAAGTAGGAAGTGACTCTTCCCACCAAAAGGGGGCCCTTCCCTTCCCTCCGAGCACAGAAGCAGAGAAGCAGAGAATTCAGGTTAGCGGAACGGGAAGCCACAGCGCTTCGCAGAGGGTGTCAGAAGGAGGCTAAGCCGCCTTCCGTAGAAACCTGTGGCGAGGGACCACACTTTGACCTGATGAAGTTGAAGGCCTGGTCAGACGCGTTGTAAAGAAAGACGCTGACATCCCAACACCGTCCAAACGAGACCCTGCGGGGTGTCCGGAGAGGCCCACACCGGCCAGCTCAGGGTCACGCCACAGCCACACGGGCTCAGAGGAGGGACGGGCAGTCGGGGGGCCGTGACCCGCCTCGCTCTTCCCATTGCATTGCGTGGAAGTTCACACGCTCAAGTACACAGAGGTCTCCTGACCGGTCAGGAGAGCACATGCTCCCAGCAGACCTTTTGTTCGTCTTAATCACATCCCGACGTGAGAACCCATGTCAGCGGCTGCGGCTCGTCCCCCAACGTGCATTGGCTCACACCCCGCAGCGCTGCCCAGAGGGAGGATAAGTTTCCCCTCTTCCTGAGGACCATGCGCTGGCCGTGGGGCTGAGAGGGAGGGGCGGTGCAGCCTGCTTCCAGCTCCCCTCTTCCGTCCTGTCACCTGGGCTGTGAACACGGTCGAGAGCTGTCTGGAGTCACACGGTGAAGACGACAGTTCATGGGCAGAGGAGCAGCAGGGAAGAAGAGGGCTGGGGCCTGACCCCCAGGAGACCCCCCAGTGGACCCCTGCTGACCGTCAGAGCCCAGGCCCCGGGCCCTAAGTGGGAAGTCAGGAAAGCAACCCCTTCTGGAACCTTCTCCTTAACTCGCCCCCCACCCCGCCTGCCTGGGCAGGCTTCTCAGCACTGGGATTTGGCCCTCAAGGTGCAGTAAAGACCCACGAAAACAACCTCTTCGTGGATGGAAACCTGTGCAGTTTGGGCCAAGAGGAGGCACTCAGGCTCAAAGCCTGTCCACTCCCCACATATGAAGCCTCGTAAAACCCCTGAGCTGGATGCGAAGTGAGGGCTTGAAAGTCGCCTACTTCAATCCCTCTCTAAACTGGGGGAAGGTTAAGCTACGAGGAGCCCAGCTTTCCTGATTCTCAGCCCAGCGTTCTTTCCAAGACACCTCCCGCCACTTGGAAGGAATCCACCATCTAACAGGCAGGGAAATGTCACGCAGGCAATGATGTCACAGAGAAGGTGTCGGTGGATGTGTGTCATTACACGTCATCTGGCCTTTTTCTCACCTGGTAGCCCTGGGCTGAGCCACATGTACTCAGAAAGGCACACGTTTGTTCAACTGGATTTCCTAAGACAACTGGAAGCAGACATAGGGGAGCATGGCCGTGACCTCTCCCGGCTGCTTTTCCCGGGAGGGTCTCGGAGAGCCTCGCGCCCTGGCCCGCACCCCTGGCACCCACCACGGGCCCAGCCAGGAAGGCGCCATCGGCTCCCAAGGAAGCTCTCACCCGGCAGGTACAGATTCCTCTGGGGAAGCCCTGGAGGCTTGTTGTCCCTGTCAACTGCTATAATGTGCCCATAAACTGAACACACAGTGTCAAAGGAGTAGAAAGTAACAAAACTCCGAAATGGAAAAATATCCCTGCCGGAACACAGCACATGCCCCAAGCATAATATCGAAGAAACAAGGGAGGAGCTGGCCCCGAAGCCCCACCCTGGCCGCCGGCTGCCCACTGGGCTTTCCGGGTGGTGAGACTGGGAGCTTCCGACAGCAGCGGCTTCTACAGGTTACCCCAGAACACACTGACTATCAGACGCACAGAGCACTGCATGCACCCGCCCCCAAAATACGCAGCTCATTCGTCAGCTGGATCGTTTGTTTTCCATGCTAGACCCAGAACCAGTTAATAATTTTCAGGGCTCCATGCAAAATGAAAATGCAGGGCTCCCTGTTCAAAATGTATAAAGAATTTCAAGACAGGGATGGCATAGCTAAGGGCTCCAAGCTCGGAGCCCTTCTAGGTGGGGGACTGTACAAGTTACACGTCCTCGAAGCCAGCCCCAGGGGGACCCTACCTTCCTTCTGTAACGGTCTCTTCCTTACCAGGTAGAGTGGGTTATCTGTTAGGTTCTCTAGCTCTGGATCCAAGCCACCTGCATGCAAAGCCCAACTCCTCTATCTATAACCTGGGTGACCCTGAGCACGTTATGTGAACCCTGAGCCTCAGCTTCCCCGGCTGTAGGACAGAAGTGACAACACAGGAAATGACACATACAAAGCTCCTGGCCTGTGGTAAGCACCCAACCAACTATTATCAGCTATTATTGTTGCTACCTGGTGGAAGCCAGCTGATGAAGGATGCACTGGGTGATAATCAGTGATCAGGGGGCGTTTGTGAGCTCAGCGTCCAGGAATAATTTCACTACTGGGAAAAAACAGTCAATGTGTGGCTATCTCTGTACTTAGCCTTGGAACTACTCTGTGAAAGACTTGGGTGTGAGACGGAGAAGTCAGATCCCAGTAGGCAAATTTGGATTTTATACAAGAAAAAACTTTCTAATACACCATCTGCTGAGATGGTGTAATGAGTCCTCCGTCTCCAAGGGCATCCAAGGAGGCTGAACAAGCACCTTGTCAAGATGCAGAGCAAATTTATGTGTTAGGTAGATGGCGTTCAAGTTCCCTTCCATTCTCGAGGTGCTGTGGATTCATGGGGTTTCAGTGTTTCTATTCCGCAGCCACAATGTCTAACTTTATTCCCTCCATGGCCTCCCACCACATCAGCCCTTCCTCCTTCCCTTCTCTCCATTCAACCACTCACACTAAAAGGAAAAAATCTGTGAGCAAATCAATCAGCGCTCTGGTTAACGGTCCCCTCGCACAAAGAACGCGTCACCCAGAGGTCACCCGCCTCCACCACCATCCTCAAGCATCTCAGCCTCAGCATCTCCCCCTCCTCCTTCCTTCCTAGCCAACCCTCCACCCACTCCATTTAGACTCACACAGTTTGAAGCCAAAATAATGACCCAGAGACCCACAGTCTAGCCTCTACTCTTGTCTCTTCAGTAATCAGGAAGCACATCTCTCCGTGCAGGGGGATAGATTTTACTCCCTCCTTAGGCAACGTTCAAGGGAGGGTCAAGCGTTTCTTAAAATGAGGGACTTGGGGCCACTGCTTGCGTGTTGGTAAGGGAGCTGCGTTAGGACAGAAACCCCAGCGCGATGGTTAGGGAAGGGCTCTGCCTTTGTCTCACCTGGTAGTTCTACTCACATGGACATTCGAGCACAGTGTGTTTAAAATCAGATTTGCCACATCTTAAGTCAAGTCCCCTGTCCCTGCCAGGTTTGGGTCAAACTGAACTGAATTTTCTTCCCAAATTAGTCGAGTCAGGCTTGTTAGGACGGACGGCCCGCGTCCCCTCTGCAACAGCACCATTGTCTATGCAACGCCAGGCCTGGCTCCATCCCAACTGCCAGCGTGGCTGTTTGTCCATGGCCTCGAATGTCATGGTGTGTGGCCCCTTTGCTTTAATCCCCAAATGCCTCTCCACACCCTGACTTCCCTTTTCCTAGAAAAGGTGTGCGGGGGCCGACTTGAACCAGCTCTGAGAGGAGATGGTTAAATTTTCAGAAATTGTGTGAACCGATTGTCAAATAGAGCCAGCATTAAAATCAAATTCTGGGGGCTTCCCTGGTGGCTCAGTGGTTAAGAATCTGCCTGCCAATGCAGGGGGCACAGGTTCGATCCCTGGTCAGGGAACTAAGATCCCACACGCCACGGGGCAACTAAGCCTGTGTGCTCTGGAGCCCACACGCGGCAAGGAAGATCCTGCATGCCACAACTAAGAGCTGACGCAGCCAAATTAATTAATTAAAAAACAAGAGTATAAAGATTGAATTCTGTGAGCTTACAATGAAATAGATTACATTAAAAACTCAGGGAAGAGGGCTTCCCTGGTGGTGCAGTGGTTGAGAGTCTGCCTGCCGATGCAGGGGACACGGGTTCGTGCCCCGGTCCGGGAGGATCCCACATGCCACAGAGCGGCTGGGCCTGTGAGCCATGGCCGCTGAGCCTGCGCGTCCGGAGCCTGTGCTCCGCAACGGGAGAGGCCGCAGCAGTGAGAGGCCCGCATACTGCAAAAAAAAAAAACCTCAGGGAAGAAATACTCAAAAGCTCATCACTTCTCAACCATTTTACTGCGTTTTACCATCATCTCTGTTCTCTGTTTAGTCCATTGATCTGTGTAGTGGAAATACCTCCTCACGCTGGACCCCTGGTCTCCCCACAATCCCACGTACGGCCAGGCTCGTGTCGCTATTTGAAATCAAGTCACAGCGAGAGTATTTACAGCAGGGAAATCAGCAAATGCTACCCATCTGCCCTTGATGTGTTGTTTTGTTGATTGTTTAGGCCAGGCGTCTGCAGACTGGCTGGTGGCTTGGTTTTGCAGACCCCCGAGCCCAGAATGGTCTTTACACATTAAAGCGCTGTGAAAAGTACTCGGGACCTCACTCTTGGTGGGACGTGAATGCTGTGTTGT
Organism: Mesoplodon mirus; assembly: GCF_964341445.2. NCBI lineage: Eukaryota > Metazoa > Chordata > Mammalia > Artiodactyla > Ziphiidae > Mesoplodon > Mesoplodon mirus. The sequence goes on along the minus strand of NC_138987.1, from coordinate 101,370,043 downwards.
GTCCGTTTGGAAGATGACCGATGGTTTGTCTAAGTTGTGCTGAGCCTTGCGGCCGAGACGGGAGCTCCAGCCGGGCTCGTCCGAAGAGCCTCTTTCTCCCCCGGAATGGGTCGGCATCAGGACTCGACCGACAACTGAATCTGATGGAGCTCAAGGCAAATGAATCCTACCGTCTCGCCACCAGACTCACGTCAGCTCCACAGACCTAACAACAGTAAAATTATGTTTGATGACTAGAAGCATTAGGTAAGGGGAAAAAAACCCAGAAACAGCCATCTCCACATCACAGTGTTAAGCGGATATTTGGCCATTATCCAGGTAATTGGATCCATGTAAGCAGCCACGCCACCCCTCTCTCTGCCCTCTCTCTGAAAGTCTATTTGGGAGCGTAATGATCCGCTTTGCCAAAATTAACCAAGTAATTACGAAATCTGACTGTGCCCTCTTATTTTTGTAAGGGTGGTCATTCATCTCTGTATCATTCTGAAACCCATACATGCTGGAGAGCTCTTGAACAAGCCACCCTCATTTAAAGACCGACCTCGTGAGTATCAGCAGAATTCCTGAGATCTTTACGGAGAGGCAGTAATTAAATCTCAAGGCCGACAACCAGCAGAAGCAAACATCTCAGTTGCTGAGACTCCTTTTCTCCGTGCCACCCACCACCATGTGCCTGGGTTAACGCTGGTACTAAGCATCAGGGTCCCACCACCCATCCTGTTCAGGCCTCGGGATCCTCCCTTCTCCTGACAGATTACTCTGTCTCCAGCCCTACCCATTCCCACACTGCAGCCGGAAGAGTCTTTCTGAAACTTCCGTGTCTCTTCTCCTTTAAAAACCTTCAAGTGCACCCCGTTGTCAAATCCCAAAGGCGAAGCCAGATGCCGGCTCCAGCCTGTCTTTCCCAAGTTCTATCCTTAATGAGCAGGAAGCTTCTATAATACATCAGTGGTTCCCACACTTTGACGCACATTAAAATCACCCGGGAGCTTGAAGAACCCCCACGCTCAGGTCACGTCCCATCTCAATTAAATCAGAATGTCATAGGGTAAAGCCAGCGTAGGACACCTTAGTTAACACCAAAACTGAAATAATTTTTTGGTCTCCCCGATTGCCTGGAGAACTAGAAACTGTTCTTAGAACTTTTTTTTTTTTGTAACAAACCTACTGTCATAATAAGTACATGGTACAATCATTTGTTTTACTGGTTCTCCTCCATTAAACTTTAAGGTCCTGGAAGGCAGGGTCTATATTTAATTTTTTTGTTATATTGATGATATTTAGGTAGTACTTGGCACTTAATAGACACCCAACAGATGTCTGTCAACTCAAAGAACAAATGAATGAGCAGATAAGCAAATGAATTATATCAAGCAGGAAACACTGAAATAGAGTGAAGCTTAAGAGGCCTTGAAAATAAGGAATAAGGAACAAGGCCACTGATGTCATTTTAAAGGACAAAGCACCCATTTTACACCGAATTCATCACCATCGGCCTTGATAAGTGACCATGCTGGAAGGGGCACTGCCAGGAAATCAGGGGGCCTGATGTCTTATCCTGTTCTGCTATTAACAAATAACATCTCAGTCATTTATTTTTATTAAGTACTTGGTACGTTGGTCAGATGCTTGTATTTTTTGTCTGATTCTCAACAACAATCCTACAAAGTCAGTATCATTAATAACCTCATTTCACGGGGAAGGAAGCTGAGGTCTACATGGGATACGTAAATTGCCCAAGTTCCCACCCCAGCTGAGCCAGATTCGAACCCAGGGGGGCTCGGCCTTGGCACAGAGGCTGCAGTGAGAACCAGTTTGAGGAGGCTCCCAGGCCCGACCTCACGGCTGCACGCAGGAGTCTGGCTGGGCCCTGGCCGTGGCTAGTCCTGTTTAAATGCCCTCCTGCAATCCTGAGGTGGCCGGGCTGGAGGATCTGCCTAGGCTCTCTCTCCTCTGACCGGGGTGACCTCAGCCCTCCAGCTCTGCTTCTTCATACAGAGGTGGCTGAAACCACTTTTCTGGGTGACGATTCTAACTGTAATACCTAGGAATTACCCCTACCTCTCCTCCACCCCCAACATCAAGCCCAGGCAAAAAGGGGGCTTCTGGAATCTCCATACGTGGACACCCAGCCAGCTACTCCTGGACTTTTCAGCCCCCACTAAAGGGAAATTGGGGCTGGGATGGGCGACCACCATGGCTTTCTTTGTGAGACGCAGGGAAGGACGTAAAATCTCCTTAGAAAGAATAAGGAGGGGACTTCCCTGGTGGCGCAGTGCTTAAGAATCCGCCTGCCAATGCAGGGGACACGGGTTCGAGCCCTGGTCCAGGAAGATCCCACATGCCATGGAACAACTAAGCCCGTGCGCCACAACGACTGAACCTGCACTCTAGGGCCCGTGAGCCACAACTACTGAAGCCCGCGTGCCTAGAGCCCGTGCTCCGCGATAAGAGAAGCCACCGCAATGAGAAGCCCACACACAGCAACAAAGAGTAGCCCACGCACAGCAACGAAGACCCAACGCAGCCCCCCTCAAAATTAATTAATTAATTATTTTAATAAAAGAAAGAAAGAATAAGGAGGAATCAATGTAGCCCGGTGAGTTAGCCCTGCCTGAGGACAGTCTCCCAGCTCTGGGGAGGGGCGGAGTACAGGAGGGTCCACAGACTGATGACCCAGCCTCCCCCAGGGACTGACGTGGTCGTTCCTGCCGTGCCTCAGAGTGACAGGACAGAGAGGATCCAGCCTGTCCTCTTGGGAAAGGAAACCCCAAGGAGCAGACGGGAGCGGGCTGAGCAGTCAGACCACTGGTGGCTCAAGCTCATGTGGGAGACCTGGGCCACAGCCCCTGGGAGGGTCTCACTCAGTCTGCTGAGCTCCACGGCCAGAGGGGATCAAGGTGGCTACAGGATGCCGCCGACAGCGCCGCTCAGACCAGGCTCAAGATCCCCTCTAACGCCAGAGACTCAAACCACCCAAGAAAAGCCTCCAGGTCTAAGAGCAAAGGGGCCCAGCCTCTACCCGTCAGGGCTGGTCCCCCATCTGGGCACAATCACAGGACATGCAAGACCTTCCTTCTGTCACACTTGGCAGTTCATTTACAGACACGGAAGCCTTTCTGGTGCCTCTGCCGTGTGTTCCCACAGCTCTCCGAACCTCCACGCAGCGCTGGCCCCGCTTTCTCGTCCTGACCTGTTTGTGCGGCCGTTTCCCGGTCAGACTGTGGACTCCAGAGGGCCTGGCGTGCCCATCTTGGTGTCCACAGCATTCAGTGCCTATCCTGTTACAGAGCGTAACAAACGTTCATCAAGTGAATAAGCAACTACCTGTAAAGGTTTTCAGACAGAAAGTGTAGAGACACTTACTACCCACTTCTCGGGTGCCCTCGGGGCACAGACATGAACTGCTCTACTTATTATCAGAGCTCTCCCAGTTTAGGCTAAACATGGCTTATTTGGGTTAAATAAAGGTGTTTGCTTTCCTGACAGTTTCTAGTTTTCTTATCAAGCCAATGTCATTCTTAATAAGAGCAAACAAAACCAAAAAGTGACTTCAGTGTTTGCAGTTCTTAAAAAATGTACTTAGAATAGATAAACAGCAAGAACCTACTATATAGCACAGGGAACTATATTCAATACCTTGTAATAACGTATAATGGAAGAGAATCTGAAAAAGAATAGATACATACGTATAACTGAATCACTTTGCTGTACACCTGAAACTAACACAACGTGGTAAATCAACTATATTTCAATTAAAAAGAATTTTTTTAATATATTAATGCTACAGGCCTCAGAGGCAGCCCCCGCGTCGTCACGCCATGAGCGGGCTCCCCAAGTCTGCACGTCAGCGGAGAAGGTCGAGCACTGGAGAAGCCATTTGTCACCAACAGGAAATGTAGAAAACACCCTGAGCTTTCATCTTCGAATGACCTCCAGGGAAACAAGCAAGGCTGTCGTCAGGCTTTGTCCACAGGGGAAGCAGAGCCCGCCCTGGACACTCAGACCCGGTTTAAAGCCTCGTGTTCTATGATGACATCAAAACACAGTGTTCCAAAGAGCTCATTCAGGAATACTCACAACAGTCACAAAAATGTGTTACTATCTCCTTATTGCAAACCGGGAAAACTGGTCTGGTTTCGATTCACCCACAACCGCTGAAATGGGTGAGAGCATAGGAAAGCCTCTCCCCATCAACAAGGCCGTCCCACCGCCAACCTGCCTGACCTCCAGAGGGAGTGGGTACAGTCCCCGGGAACACCCGCGATTCCTGCATGTGTAGACCCGAGGCCCCGTTCCAAGATCCCCAAGACACCACAGAAATAACTGGTGGCCTGGCAGTGGCCGTTAGGTGAAAATTAAGACTCCGGGCCATTAGTAAACAGCAGGCAGCAGTCATGCTGCACTTGGCGTTAGAGTATTTTGTGCTCTACACAAATTGTCTTTATAAACAATAAAAACTAATTTTTGTTCTGGAAGTGAGGATGGCTCCCTGGAACAGGTCACATACCCTGCTGTTATGCCGGGCACTGGTCAGTGGCTGACCATCCACATAGCCCTGCCTTGTACAGTCTAAGCCCTTCATATGACTTTATTATCCAGTTCTCACGACCACGCAGACAGGCAGATGTTATCCTTGTCCCCACTTTTCAGATGAAGAAACTGAGACCCAGAGTGTTCCAGAGCCCCCAAGGCTCCACAGTGCAGAGGGGATTCAGATCCAGACCTCTGACCCCAAGCTCATTACACTATATTGTCTCCAAAAAAGAACGACACCATGCCACCGTGACTAGATTAAATTCTCTGCAGTTTAGGGAGATGGAAGGAATCCCAAATCCTAGGAAAATCAGTCAGCTAAAGTTACTCAGAAATATTTCTGGTCATTAAGGCATCCCCTAAACAGGCCAAAAATATCAGTGACTTAAATGACATGAGTAGGAACAGAGGTCAAATCCGATCACAGTGGATCCCAAGGGGCATCCCAGCTCTCATGTGTCCTGGGACTTCATTCCATTCAACGTCGCTGTCTCCAGCTACTGGGGCTCTCGCCGACCCTCCCTCCCTTTCTGCAAACCCTAGTGCTTGTCTATACGCCACAACTTAACCCTTGATTATATGTCACCTTGTATTGTCTCCATCTTTTCACATATGCCAATCTTCGTCTCCTCGACCAGAATACAACTCCTTGAGCACAGTAACGAGGTTTCATCTTTGTCCCCTTTCCAATCCATCGTGTGCTTGTGACGGACACAAACAGGTGCCTACTGGCGTGTAGAGGGTCCCTGACGCAAGTTACTCACTGATTCGTTAAATAACGTAGATCAGGGACCAGCAAACCTTGTCAAGGGGCAGAGAGCAACCGTTTCAGGTATTGAAGCCCAGGCCATCTGGTTTCATCACCTCCACTGTCGCCAGGTGAAAGTGCCACAGACAGTGTGGTGGGCATGGCTGTGCACCAATAAAACTTTATTTACAAACCAGGCAGAGGGCCAGACTTGGCCTGTGGGCTGCAGTCTGTGGGCTCAGCCGAGACTACTTATGCCAGACCTGCAGGAAGAGACACCACAGCGGCAGGTTCTGTCCCCCACTCCGGCCTCCAGCCCCTCCCAGGGTCCCAGCTCCTGACCAAGCCAAGTGTCTTTCCAAAGCCTCTCACCTTGGACTTAAGTGTAGTTCAGCATGATATCGTGCAGTTCATTTTCCTCTGGGGCTTCATACATCAGTTTAGAAAGAGAAAAGTCAATCACAAAGTGAAGAGCTGACATGGTCGGTTGTAACAGTAACAAGTAATTAGAAAATTCTTTAAACACATTCCAGCCGGGGGTCCCTGACACTTTTTCCGGACCGCTTCTTATAGACCTCCATGGAAGTCATCACAGATAGGTTGAAATCTGCATTTCACCTAGATTAAAAATCTGCAGCGAGGGGCTTCCCTGGTGGCGCAGTGGTTAGGGATCCACCTGCCAGTGCAGGGGACACGGGTTCAAGCCCTGGTCCGGGAAGACTCCACCTGCCGCGGAGCAACTAAGCCTGCAAGCCACAACTACTGAGCCCGTGTGCTGCAACTACTGAAGCCCATGCGCCTAGAGCCCGTGCTCCGCAATAAGAGAAGCCACCGCAATGAGAAGCCCGCGCATCGCAACGAAGAGTAGCCCCTGCTCGCCGCAACTAGAGAAAGCCCATGCGCAGCAACGAAGACCCGATGCAGCCAAAAAAAAAAAAAAAAAAAAAAATCTGCAGCGAGGGCCAATCACTCTGGCAGGAGGCCACGTGAAGGAGGGCGAGGATAAACATTCCATTCTCCCAACACGACTGCTTTCCTCTGAGAACAAGAAACGACCAAGGAAAGAAGAAAACCCTTTCTCTTTCTTGGCTAAAGCATTCAGCCCTCAGCTTTGATATAACATTTCAAAGTCCTTAACAGGCTGCTCCCTTGACCTAATTTCAAGACGTATTAAATAGATTATTCATTATTGTTTCCAGGCTTAGCTCCGTGTTTGTTAAGATGGCTGCATCCGACATGGACAGAGGTGGTCCGATAAAGCAGCGCAGAACCTAGAGCTGGGAAGCATCCTTCCCACTCAGTCCCTATATTCCACAGAAGTGAGGTGACTTGCCCAGAACTGTGGACTCTGCTAGAATCAGATGGCCTTCAGGCCATCCCTAGATGACTTAGCGCCACTGCGATGAACCCGCCAGGACCACACACACCCACTTCACCTGATAGCCACTCAGAGTCCAGCACACGACCCACTGACAACCGCACAAGCCGCTCTGCCCCAGGACAAGGCTCCTTCATGAGAAGTCGGCCCCGTTAAATAGCAGCTACCTCACTTACGGGACACAGAGCTGCCTGTGTTTCCAGAGAGCTGGCAGCTGGCCTCTGCACGGCTCCCACGGTCCCCCTCCGTGGCACAGTCGTGAAGCGGGGAGAGTGGTCTTCTGCCTCCGACCCTCCCTTCCACGTCCTGCTGTCTTGAGTGACCTGGGCTGGGCCCACGTGCATCAGTTACCACAGTCAGGTCTTTGCCTTTTAAGCCTATATCTCTTCGTGGGGAATCAAAGGCCCTTCCTCTTCGTAGCGCGCTCCGGGCAGCAACTGAAAAGATGTTACTGTAGACGCCCTGCAGGCCCATGAAGCCTTCACCTGACCCCTGACAATGAGCCTGGAAGGACTAGATTTTATGGGACTGTCAGAGAGGGGCAAACAGGGATCAGAAGAGAACACGCAAGAATGGTCCCCGCTCTGAAGAGCTCTGAAGAGCTCTGGGCCCTTTCTGGGTCAGGTGAGCAGAGGTTCAGTCCAGGCAGCTGCTGGGCCCAGACTGAAGACGTTCTAAGCCTTTCTCCAGGCTACCTCCTACCCCCACCCATCAGGCCTCTTCCCTCCCCACATCGGCCCCTTCTCATTCTGTTCCAAGTCCTCTGATGATTGTTTCACATCTTAACCCCTTTGCAATCTCGTGGAACATCGACCTATATTTCCTCCATCATTTCTTCCTCTAATTGTGGAGTTCTTGATAAATATGTCTTAAATAAATATGCTCACATCCTTCACCACATAAAAATATTGGGAATGAACCGCCTTGGGATTTAATGTGCTCCTTGTCACTTATGCAGAACTTTGTTGCGATGGTTTGAGCTCTGGCTGGGTAATTAGACAAGAAGAATCCCTTCCGGGCTTCTATTAGAAATAATAATAATGATGATGATGATGGTAATTATAACAGTATTAGCCTTTTCATTTGCAGAACACTTTACACACTGCAAATCTTTTCTGGGTACATTTTCTCCTCATTTGATCTCATTTGCCCTGTGAAGTTGTGATATTATGATCCCCAAGTTCCAAGTGAGGTAAAAATAAGTTTAACTAGTTTCCCTTTCCAAGGGGGTGCCCTTTCTGCTGTGCCCTGCTGCTTCAAAAAGAGACAAACCGGCTTCCCTGGTGGCGCAGTGGTTGAGAGTCCGCCTGCCAATGCAGGGGACGCGGGTTCGTGCCCCGGTCTGGGAAGATACCACATGCCGCGGAGCGGCTGGGCCCGTGAGCCATGGCCGCTGAGCCTGCGCGTCCGGAGCCTGTGCTCCGCAACGGGAGAGGCCACAACAGTGAGAGGACCGTGTACCGCAAAAATAAAAATAAAAAAAAATAAAAATAAAAAAAAAGAGACAAACCATGCATTGAAGACAACTGATAACACACAGCTTCAAACCGTTTTCCTCCACTGGGAGAAAGAGGGCATTAACTGCCCACTTCTGTCACCATTTGGTATAAAATGCCCAGCATGAAGGGCGGTTCGTACAGGCAGCAGCAGCAGGGCATCAGAGGCTGTTCTCGCCATTTTAGAGTCACAAACTCTTAGGTGCGTCCTGGAAGCTCCTCTTTCCCCTCCAATCCAGTACATCCTACTACTGGACACATGCAAAACCTAGAGGTCCTTTACACAGTACAGAAAAGAGTACTAATAAAGCAGACTGTGTAGTTACATTTCTAGACAATCATGCCATAAAAAGTCAGTTTATATCTGTATACAAACATCCATACATGGCTACAGAACCAAACATTTTCCAGTTCTATATCTATTTCCAAACAATTTAAACATACTGTGTTCTTACAATTACCGTAAGTGGTGAATTTTATCTTAGTCATTGCAATGGCATAAACATCCTGGACCCAGACACTATTTTTTAAATCATACTATAACTTGTTTTAAATTGTGGTATACAACTTTGTAACACCAACTGTTAGCACATGTTTTATCTTATTATGGCAATTATAAAATAATCATGAAACCCGAAGACCCCAATATTTGTTCAAGGTATCATGATGAGGCTTCTGGAAACACAGGGTAAGTATGACCACGCTGTGGAAGCCAGTGAAAATAGAAGTTATGTGGATTTTAAAAGAATTTGCTCATTTTAAATGGCCTTTTAGAAGATGCGGTACATATATACAATGGAATATTACTCAGCCATAAAAAGGAATGAAATTGGGTCATTTGTAGAGACGTGGATGGACCTAGAGACTGTCATACAGAGTGAAGTAAGTCAGAAAGAGAAAAACAAATATCGTATATTAACGCATACACGTGGAATCTAGAAAAATGGTAAGGATGAACCAGTTTGCAAGGCAGAAATAGAGACACAGATGTAGAGAACAAACGTATGGACACGAAGGGGGAAAAGGGGGTAGGTGGGATGAATTGGGAGATTGGGATTGACATATACACACTAATATGTATAAAATAGATAATTAATGAGAACCTGCTGTATGGCACAGGGAACTCCACTTCGCTGTATGGTAGAAACTAACATAACATTGTAAAACAACTCTACCCCAATTTTTTTAAAATGGCCTTTTACTAATAAAGAGCCTGTAACTTAGTATATTTGGATAAGTGGTGCTGACCTGATTTTACAAACACAGATTATTCAAGTAGAAATTAGGCAGAAGTCTGTCTTCATCCTAGAAGGTTAGATCTTTAAGAATTTGGGGGGAAAAAAGAATTTTAAGAGAACAAAGCTCTGGGGCCAGGAGATAAAAAACATTGCAATGCTGAAGCCATTGTAGCATTATACATCATCTTTTTCTGAGTGTAATCTGTAATCTTCAAGGTCTCTTCCCTTTTCTTTCTTGTTTTCTTTATAACATGGAAAATTAAACAAACCTTTCCATTTTTTTGTATCTTTTTTAGAATGTAAACTCTGAAAGATCAGGACTTGTTATTGTATGTTCTTTCATGCCAACTTGGATCTCAGTATTCTGTAAATCATGAGCTCTTTTTAAAAGCTGATATTTAATGAGTAAATTCGACTAACTCATGGTTGAGTTCAATAGAATCGGCATTTACAAATTTCTATTCAGCACAAGGCATTGGACCAAGTACTAGAGAGACTACTAGGGTGTGTCTATGCTCCCTGAAATTATCAAAAGGTAGACTTTGCCTATAGATTCCAAGGCTCAAAGATATAAAAGAAACTTTAAAGCTTTATTGAAATATTTTAACAAAAATGTACATCCAGTCATGCATGTACCAGAGTCATCAACGTTCACCTTTCTCCCAAGTTTTAAAGAGGAACTCCCTCATCACAGGCTTTCCAAATACCCAGCAATCTCATCAGAAAAGACTTTAAGTATTGAGAAGCTGCCAAGCTCATGACAGTGGATACACATTTTGTAAACTTCTCATTCTCACTTGAAAGCTCAAAAATTATCATTGGTGACAATAATTACCCCTTGTTTTCCTGGAAGTGACAGGTGCACGTTATTTATTTTCTAAAAAATGCCTGTCAAATGCCTGTCTGAATACCCATAGTTTGTCCATCTTTCTTTCAAGTAAAAATAGTGTTCCGTGAAAATAAAAATAAAAACACTAGCTCAGCTTGCGACTTAAGCACTCAAGTGTTTTCCTGGAGGCAAATATGGCAGCTCCGTGTTCAGGGCACGTGCTCTGTGATTTCTTCCTCTTTTTTTCACACAGAATTTTAAAAAGTGTACCAAAAGGTTGAAATGTAATAAAATTAATAATTTTTCTGCCTTATCACGTACACTGTCAAGTGACACTGGCCTGTACAGCGTGGCTCCTGCACTTTCTCCCACCGTTGTTTTTGCAGCATTCGTGCAAAAGTCAGCACAGGGCACGAGTCGGGTGAGTTTTAGGATTGTCACGAAAACGGTTCTGACCCTTAGACCCCCTGAAAGGGTCTCGGAGCCACCAGGGCGTCGAGGACTGCACTTGAAGAACCACCCGGCGTCCGCGCACGAGAAATCGCAGTTCCCTCCCTGTTCAGTTACGCACGCTCGAGGCGTGTTTATCACTACAGGTCTGACCGCGGAGCGCCGAGGAGCATCCAGCGATGGTCCGGTACCCGGGACGCTCGCAGGACCGCGCGGGGGCCGCCTTGAGGTTGCCGTGGCAACGATCGCGGGCGGGCGCGGCGCGGCCATCGACCAGTGACGCCTGCGCGCTCTGCGCTCTGCCGAGAGGGCTGCGGCGCCCCGCGGGCTGGCGGGAAGATGGCGGCGGCGGCGGCGGGCTTCCCAGCTGGGAAGGGGCGCGACATTAGCCTGGCGGCCCTGCGGCGCCACGACCCCTACATCAGCCGGATCGTGGACGTAGCCAGCCAGGTGGCCCTGTACACCTTCGGCCACCGGGCCAACGAGTGGGTGCGTGCGGGCAGGCGGGGCCGGGGAGGGGCTGCGAGCGGGCGGGGAGGTCCCCCCCGCGGTCACTCGGGTCCGGCGTTCGCGGGCACTTCCCGCCGCGTTGAACTGAGTCACGGAGCGCGGGCAGGACTCAGCCCTGCGGAGCGGGTCAGACACCCTGCTCCGGCACGTCCCGGCGGTCAGCTAGGAGAGCCCCCCGACGGGACACAGCCCCAGTAGTTCACGTGGCCTCCCCACCTCCTTCCGCAGCCGGTCATTAAAGTTTACCCGAAAACCACTCACAGAAGCGAAGACACTAAGCAGTAGGTCCTAACACAGGAGAGAAGAGAACGGCTTTGCCCTAAGTTCGTAACCGAGGGAATTCACCGAAAAGAGGCAGGAATGGAGGGACGTGGGGACACCTGCCCCGCGATGTCCCGGGGGAGGAAGCGCGCCGCTTCCTAGCTATGTCTCCCTAGTTTTCGGGGGCATGTGTCGCCTGGGTCTTCGTATCAAGGACCTTGAGCGACGAGGTGGACAAGTTTCAACGGCAACTTCTAAAATGCAGATATTCTACGTGCGGCTGTATACTGCTCTGTAGAAAAGCGCCAAAGGCATGATGTCCTAATTCTGCTGAGGAAATTCGGTAGTAGAAATGAGGATCGGGGGTGTGTCGTTCTCTGGACTGACTTGACACCCGACCGAGAGTCTGGGGAATTCTGAGAAGTTAACGGGTACAGGAGAGGTTCCCCTTGAGTAGCGGTTGTTTCCTACGGGCGTTGGACAGGGTCTCTGAGACACGTGTTACTATGAGGCTGCCCTTCTACAGCCTCATCAGAAGTCACAAGTGGCACAATGCATTATTTACAGGAGTTATGTTTTTCTGCTTCCTGGACTTGTTGCTTTCAGACAGCGCATAGTTCATCCCTTAGAAGGTCATTCTTTCAAAGTACTCATTTTCAAGGCTGTTGTAGCCGAGAAAAAAAAAGACAGAGACCTAGTTTAGCTGCAAGGCAGTTGCTGGGGGCAAACAAATTGATGCCGCGTCTCCATATGCCACCACAACGGGAGCTTTTGAACATAAGCCTAATAAAAGTGTACAGGACATGCTTAAGAACAGAAGAGAAAGTATATGCAGGTGGGACGTAAAGAAGGGGAATTCTTATTACACTGAATATGGATGAAGGCTAACTTAAGGCATTCAGCGGGAGGAATAAGGAATGAAGCGGGGACAGAAAATGAGCTGCTCTAAGGAAGCTTAAGAACGATTATGTCAGGACTGGAGTAGGAATTTTGGAACTAGACCTACTTCCCATTGCCAGGAAATCCCACTCCCCCAAAACACCAGTGTGTCCTAACCCTGGTGGTATTTTCACCTCTCAGCCCTTAGAGCAGTAGTTCTTAACTGGAGTCAATGTTGCTTCCAGGCAACACTGGCAGGGTCTTGAGAAAATTTTTAGTTGTCGCTTGGAGAGGGACCACGTTACCGGCATCCAGAGGGTAGATGCCAGGGATTCTGCTAAACATTCTGCGGTGCATGGGAGAGGCCCCCACGACAAAGGTTAATCTGACCCCAGATGTCAAAAGTGCTGAGCTTGAGAAGCTGCCTGATAGTGGTAGTGTTTCCCTTGTTTCTAGCTAGTGATTTTCTAAGTTCTGTGAGTCAAGATCATTTGGAGTTTTAAAAAGTGCATCCCACCAAATCAAAAATCTCAGGATATGAGACCCAAGCATTTGATATTTGTTGAAAGCTTCTTAGGTGACTCAGATGCTACATATATGATTGAGAAAGGCAGATTTAGAGGGTAAATGGAGATTTACTTTTTCATTATTTTAACAGAATAATCAGATGTAGATTGCATTGTTTTGAAAGCGTCAGGTAGTCTGCCAAGTCCCAATAGTTTGCAAACTAGCACTATTTTACATTCTACTTCATTATTTTAAATTTTGAACTGCTTAATATTTTAGCACTTGTTTTTATAAGAGTGTAATATTAAATCATTAAATTATACTTTTAAAATTTAAGCTAAAATCCCCCAGAACTGTGAACTAATACTTTAACATAAAAGTCTTTTTTAGGGACTTCCCTGGTGGTCTGAGTGCTAAGACTCTGCACTCCCAATGCAGGGGGCCCGGGTTCATTCCTGGCCAGGGAACTAGATCCCACATGACGCAACTAAGAGTTCCCATGCCACAACTAAAAGATCCCACATGCTGCATCCAAGACCTGGAGCAGCCAAATAAATAAATAAATTTTGTTTAAAAAAAAAGTCTTCTTTACTTGCAGGACCTAAGGAAGAGCTAACAGAATCTTGCTTTAACTGTTGCCCAAAACCCCAAACCTGGGCTTTGCCCAGAAAGCAAAAAAAAAATCTGGTTACCCCTGGATAACAGTGGAGGGACGGAGAAAATGCGTGAATTTGAGCTGTTTCAGCCAGAATAGACCAGAATTTACATTTCCAAAGACCTTTTTATCTAGGTGTCATAGAGCCTTAGATGAAAAATATGTTTTTAATCCAAAGATCTGTGTGGTGTAGGTTTGTTATCCCTTTTCATTGGAGGAACTGAGACACAGAACAATAAACTAAGAATTGCAAATTTGAAGTTAGAGAATAATTTCAGGAGAAGCATGCCTTTTACATTTCTGATTCTGGATTTTCCTTAAGGAACAGGTAATTTCTATTACTACTTCATTAAGGAAGGAAGGAAACAAGTCAAAGGCTGTTAGGTTTCTGTGTGCTGATCCGCAGAAACATCCTGACTAGGATCTCTGAGATGAAACAGTCCAGGGTCAAATACTGGAAGACAGAAAAGTGTTTTGTCCTCGTAGCAAGTGGTCACTTAATAGTAAATCCAGTGTAAGGATGATGAAATTACTCAAGCATGGAAAGGATCATGCTTGCAAGTTTTTGCGTGCCTTTTCAGAATCATCATTTTAATGCACCTTTGTTTCTTAAAGAGTATTTTTCGCCAAAATTACAGAGTACTTAAATTTTGAATGACTTTGCTAATGGATATATAAATAAGAAAACATTGAGAGGTTAAATAGAATGCTGAAATTAAACCACGTAAATAGCAAAGATCAATTCTAAATTCTGAGTTATAATAGTCTGATTACTAGTTAATCAGACAAATGGGCACTTAAATTTTTTTTTTTTAGTAAGCTGAATGTTTTCCTCAGGGCCTGGGGAGATGGAAAAGAGCCTTTCCTTTAAGCCTTTAAGTTTACAACTTTCCCAGTCCCTCTCAGGCAGAGTTCTTGAGTCCTAGCTTGGTAATGTTTCTGTCTAATTGTATTTCAAAGATCAGACTTGACTCTAAATATTCCACGTCAAATAGGCGATTAGTTTGTCTGAAAACCGCAGCAGCATTGCTGTCTTCTGTGTAGTAGTTAGTAGAGTTATCGGCAGGTCCGCTGCTCTCCTAGGTGACAGGATACGACAAGAGAAAAGGAAACCAGAAAACGGGAGGAGAGGGAAGTACAGACAGCAGTGGGTTCTGCGGCTGGCCATGTCCCGGGTCAGAGGGGAAGACAGCACTCTGCTTTAGTTTGTAAATGACAGGAGGAGGATGCTTCCCACTGCTTAAGCAGCAGAGTCACGATGGGCGAAACATCTGCTTTTTCCTTTCCCTAAGAGTTACCCCTCTGTTACATAGGTTTGACCCCGCTTGGAACTGATCGAATTCCTGTTCTCTGAGATGCTTATGTTCTCTGACCTCTGTGAGTGTTTCCTGTTAGTGAACAGAGTATACATGTTTTGCTGTTTGTTTTGTTTTTATTTTTTAGGAAAAGACTGATGTGGAAGGAACCTTATTTGTTTACACAAGGTAAGAGTATTTCACTTTCATAAAGAAACTGATGGTCTTTCACTCATGTCTTAGCTCTGTTGTGTCGCCCTTCAAGTGTAGTTTTATTTCAGAAGTGAAAGAACTTAGTTTGAAGTTATTAGTTGACATAAGGAAGGGAATACTGAATAACGGCCTCTGTGTGGTGTGATGAATACTAATTTCAGAATATAATGTAAACTTCACTATAGATGAACTTAAATCTTTGTGTTCTTATAAAAGCAGTATTAACTATTTACTCTTTAATTCAAATGAATGGTACAAAGTGCTTGAGTATAATGGATTGGCAAGGAGCTAGAAGTACACTGGTCAGAATGCTAGATTACTTAACCAGCATTTGGAGGAGAGCATTATTGGTCACGCCACCTCTTGACTCTTTGGAGAAGCGTGATCCGAAATTGAAGAGGCCTCTTAGTCCTCCATTGTACAGCTAGTGGAATATGTTTCAGGATAGATTTAATAAATTCATGTTTTTGGGTAATTTTTATCAGCTGTTGTTAATATCACACATGCACACAGAGATGTGTAGTATGTATATTGTCTTCACAGCTAAGCTGTTTATTCACATAAACGTCCACATAAGATCTCATAGCTGAGGCCCATCACCATCGGTGGGTTACAGAGATGTAATACAGAGGCCTGGGACAAACCCGTCCCACCCCACACACACTCATCTGTTTTACACACACATTCACCTTCGAAGGTAAACCACAGTGTGGATAGACTACCCCCGTGCCAGTTGGCCCGTGATAAGCAGTGAGTGGGCGGGCGGGCGTGGCCCGGGGAGGCTCTGCAGCGCTGCCGAGTGCGAGAGGAGGCGGAGGCAGGGGCCCCGTGTCACAGCACAGTGAGGGCAGTGATCTGGGGCAGAGAGTGTGCATCGGTTGGCGTGAGTTCGAAGCTGACAGTGAGAGTAAAGAGATTTTGCTGGCTTGGAATATCAGAGTGAAGGTGCTGAAATCTGTTTTCTGAGCAGTAGGGAGCCACTGAAGGTTTATGAGTTGGGGAGTAAAGGAGTGATGACAACATGTGGGAAAGTCGGTGTGCTTAGCATGATGCAGACACGGAGGAGACGGTGGCGGCGGAGCAGGTGTGCGGTGGAGTGGGGAGGGCTTGTTGGGAGCCTGCATGCGGGGGGCGGTGACATTTTAAAGTACCGGTGAGATTTTGAAATGGAAAACAGAGAGGATGACAGACTCATTGGCAGAATGGAAAGATGGGAGGTTGAGAACCTGGCTTGAGGATAGTTTTAGTTTTAGTTTGAAATAGTGATCTTGGGGTGATGGCAGGGCGTTCCAGTGGTGGCACCAGGCACTCGGGACGGGGCAGGGACGGAGGCACAGAGTGTGGAGGCATCGGCATCGTTAGTTTGGTCGTTGTAATCAGCAGAGAAGCTGAGGGGCTAATGGCTGGGTTTCAGGGTCAGCAGGATGCAGAGAGGAGTCACCACGGAGACAGGCGGAACCAGAGCAGTGCACAGAGGCCCCTGCGGCCCAGGGCAGGTTCTGCGTGCAGGGTGGGCAGGAGGCAACGGTGGGAGTGGAAGGGAGCATTTTTAGTCGGGTCTTCTTTTGTTGATGCAGAGGAGTAACAGATTATGCAAGTATTTTCTGTTTTGTACCAAAGCCAAACGTAGGTTGGTATTTTCAAGTACTTCTTAATATACTCTTGAGTTCCTCGTGGAGCTGTCAGTTAAACAAACCTTTAAACTGAGAAGCAAATCCTTCCCTAGTCCTTAATAACTCTTCCCCACATCTAACTCCTTAAGAGCAGGACCCTCTCTCCCATCCCTCTCCCCAACCAGCCCCACCATCCGATCCCAGATTCTAGAATGTTGAGGTCTTTCCTCGGTGGAGGATGACAGACAGCTCATGGAAATCACAAGGGAGTTTTGGGTATAGGTAATGGAACTGCCAGTGATGTGTTTTGACTTAACAGATGTTGCTTTAGAGCAGTTGGTATCCCCTGAATCTGTTTTAAAAATTGTGAGATGGTGTAGTAACCGTACCATTAGAGGAGTGAAAGCCTGTTGTAATAATGAAACACTGGAAGAATCAAATTCTGATTCTGTATAAAAACACCTAATCCCATTTTTAAAATTATGTCTTTGTTTCCTCCTGTGTCTTTCTGTAATAGAGTTACACCCACTGGTGATTTCCAGAGGACCCCCTGACAGGGATCTTTGGAAGTCACTCTTCATTCTTCCCCAGAATTTAAGTTGAAATGATCGTCATGATTATTTCTGGTATTCATTATATGCCCAGCAACACTTTACCACTTAGTAAAATAAGTAGGCAAGGATTGCCTTCCATCCGTTTTAAAATTAGAAGTCTCATAAGAAAACCGTAGGTAGTAAATCAAGTGGTTAAAGGTGAAATAAAACTGAGCTGTAAACCCCTTTTCTTCCTGTTGCTCACAGCATTTCTGTGGGCTTGTTACCTTGTGCCCCAGATTAAATCAGTGGCCCTGCCTGTTTCCGTTTCAGTGTGTGAGCATGTGTGTTCCAGTTTGTCAGCAGAAGTTGCACAGTTGGGTTGGTATCTGGCCTGTCCCCCAAGGGTAGACAGATGCACTTGTAGTTGTTAGTTTCTCTATGATTTGGGTTCTTCCTGCCTGACAGAGACTAGGCACTGAAGGTTCATTGAATGAAATTAAAAATAAAAAGTTACTAAATGGACAGTTTAATGGATAAAAACTTCTGTAGTAGCTTATCTATGAAGCTATTTGCCTTACACTGAAGAATACTAAATACCTGCCCTTTGCTTTAAATTGTATAAACTTTTAACTATACTATATCTCCTCATAAGTTCATTGACCAGAGTTACGTCATTTCTCTCAGAAATTACACAGCTTTCAATTTCAGACCAACACTAACATTTTCCATAACTGTGATGTACGCTCTGTCTTAACGGTCAAGATTGTTTAAAGGTGTCTGTCGGTCATTTTTTTATCAGTAGTTACCATCTCTGCCTTAAAGGAACTTGCAGCGTAGGTAGGGAAGCAAGCTGTGTATATGTACATACGCACACAGCTACGTAAGTCGGGCTGGGCTTTACCAAAGCACCAGCATGGCCGGCGTGCCGTCTGCGGCCCGCACGTTGGTGCAGCCCCCGGTGAAGGGGCGGGAAGGTCGCAGGCGCGTCCGGATGCCCCCGTCCCGGAGGTGCTGTGCTCTGAACGGCGTGTCTCTGTGTCCCCCACCCCCGGCAACCCTTAGGTCTGCTTCTCCGAAACACGGCTTCACCATCATGAACAGGCTGAGCATGGAGAATAGGACAGAGCCCATCACGAAAGACCTGGATTTCCAGCTCCAGGACCCCTTCCTTCTCTACAGAAATGCCAGATGTGAGTCTGAACGCGTGTTTGAGACTGTGTGTGACTGTTGTGTTTAGTGTCAGTGACTCTAGGGGTCAGCAGGGGTGGCCTGGGAAACACACACCTCGGTGCGGGATAGCTGCTTCTTCCTCGGGAGAGTTTACACGGAAACAGTGTGAATGTGATGACGTGAGCATTTAAACCTCGTCCTCTGCAGCTGGACCACTTTGTGCTGTGGGCCTGAGCGGGGCTTGGGGGAGGCGAGTCCTTGGCCAGGAGACCGCAGAAGGCACCTCGGTGGTGCTGCAGGACCTAGGCTAGCCATTCAGCTTGTGTGTCACTTCGGCTGAGCATCCGATGAGATGCTTGAGGGAGAGGGCCTGTCTTCCAGAAGTACCATCTTTTGAATGCATAGTAAATGAAAACCAAAGTCCGAAGAGTTTTGGTCCTTCAGAATTTCATACCACTTGGTAAAGTTTAAGTTCTCTTAGGTGACTGAATGGTCCTTGTCAGGTCTGACATGAGGTAGCGGTCGCCTGCCCAGAACTCTGTCCCCATTTCTCTCTTGCATCTCATCTGACCACTCGTGCTGGCCTATTGGGCGGCCCACAGAAAAGTGGATGAGAGCGTTAGGAACTGCAGAGCATCTCCACACAGAGCACAAGAGCACACTATAGCTGCTTAAACGTGTGTGCACGTGCTCCGTGCTGGCTTTCCAAAAGACCTTGCAGTTAAGAAATGGTTACCATGCATTTTCCACCCCATTCTTTGAGCTCAAGATTCAAGAATTTGCCTTCTGTGTACTACTCAGTGTTGTCTTAACAATGTAATACAAGTAATATGTAATGTTTCAACCCCACTGAATTGTTCTGAAGTAAATATAGCATCATTTTAATGCTGTATTTACTTATATTCACATGTAACTAAGTTGTCCTGATAGGTGGTCATCCTATTTAGAAAATACAGTTAAATTTTTACGAGAAAAAAATTATAAGAAAGCTATTAAAACTATATAAGTTGACTTTCTAATGGCAGGTCCTATGAAATGAAAAATTTAGTAATACAGAGAAATATTTTGCTTACTATTCCTATTGCTTTGCTGGAAGGTGTAGTTTAATCAATTGTAGCTTGTAGTTGTTTGAATTTTTTTGTGTGCTTGTTATGTCAGGTTATATTTTCTCTTTTTGAGATTATTAGATTCTATGTCAGATTAATATGTAACTCAAATCCTAATAAACAAAATAACCACAAAACTAAATATAAAATGAATGAATATTAGTGGCTTATAATAATTTTTGATTGCCCTTATTTTGAATAAATACTGAGTCTAGTTGGTATAGATAATATTTTAAATTCTTATTATAATATTACATATTATATATTATGTACTGTACCAAAGATATGAAAATACAAACTCTCTTTAATGTGGTCGATTTTAAAAATAACCTTCCTCAGTCCCACAGGGTTTAGCTGCTAGGATCTAGTAAACGTGCTCAGCCCCACCTGGGTTCCAGGCTATGATGTCCAGTACCACCCCACGGGCTAGGGTGGCTGGTCTGAATTACACTCTGAGCTATGAATGTAAAAGACACACTGATTTTCACAGACTTGGTACAAAAAAAAGGAATGTGAAAAAATCTCAGTAGTCTTATATTGATTTACCTGTTGAAATGGTAATATTTTGAATATATTGAGTTAAATAAAAAGTATTATTAAAATTAATTTCACCTGCTTCTTTTTATTTTTTTATTTAAAAATTCCATTTGTGGCTCACATTTGTGGTTCACCGTACGTTTCTACTAGACAGCACTGTTCCAGGCGTTTTCATTCATCTTCCCACATTTCCTCATCACAGCTTTGAGGGGCAGACACTCTCCCTGCTGTTTTGCAGATGAGAAAACTGAGTCTCAGGGAGGTGGCAGCCCTGACAGACCCACACATTCTGATTTCAGGTCCGTTGCTTTTTCTACACCAGCCTGTACTGCTCTCTCCACTGTTCAACGTGAGTGCAAATTGAAGGCAGCCTTTGGGCTGTGTATTAAAATGTTTCTAATGAGCTTCCATAAGACAAATGAAATCAGTTGAACAACAAAGAGTGGAAGGGAATGGATCTATTTACCTTCCTGAGTTTATTTTGCTTCTTTTCTCCTTAATATTTGGCACATCTTGACTTTGCAGCCATAGTCATTTGGATTTCGTTTATTTATAAAAGCCTCTTCAGAGTCTCTGACATCAGAGGTTCCCAGACGGTTTTGCTTCAGGTGCTTTCAGCGTGTCAGATACCTCTCAAATGTTTTTAAATAATTCTGATACTCTATGGAATAATTGCATCTGGTTTGCATATTCTCTAATGATGTATAGATTCATTCATCATCCTTTGAACAATGAACCCAGCTTCACTCAGGACTGGTCTTTAAGACTCTCTACCTCTCGAGATCTGTCGAGTCAAGGATCTCCCTGTTTTAGTCCTGACATTTCACTTTGGCCGATATCTGTCATAGGCCAGGTTGGGACCTGTCAAGAGGTAGAGCTGATACAGGTTTGTGGTGAGTTTTTTAAATTCACCAGGTTAAAAAAAGTGGTACGTGAGGAGATAACTACCCCTTTCTAAAGTTGTATGGATTTAGAAGAGCAAAATAAAGGAGTGAAAACTCAAACTTTCTTCATTTAATTTAAAAAAAAAAGATGTATAATAAGTAACTGAATTTCGGCCAAACACAAAATGTATGGTTTTATTACAGTAAAGGATTTATAGTGTTTAAACCTGGTTGTCATAGAATTTGACCTCTGTAAGCTTTATAGGTAAATAAGGTGCCTGTTGAATTAGGATAGAAAATATTTACCCAACAGACATTTACTGAGTGCTTACTGTCTCCCAGGCACCCTGTCAAGGCTCTGTATGGGTTATTTAATTCTCATCACTTTTCCTTAGAAAGCCTATGATTCCTATTTTGTAAGTGAGGAAACTGAGGTTAAAGGGATTACATAATTTACCAAGGCCTGTGACTGTTTTGAGGTGGAGAGCATCTGAACTGAGAAAGCCTATCTCCAGAAGTCCAGGCCCAAGCAGTGGAAGTGCCAGCACATGAGTGATGGGTCTGAGCAAGGTTTACCTTTTAAGAAATGCTTAGTCTTATAGTGTACACTCCAGAGTTAAAAAGCGAGTTTCTTTTTTTTTTTTTAAGTTGAGAATCTACTGTATCTCCGTTACTAGAAAGGAGACTATCAAATAAAAACTAATGTAACAAAAAGCTGAATTTGACTGTTTCTTGTATATTATTACCCTCTAGCAGCTGTTTGCTGTATTTGCCATTTCAGAACTAAATAAGATTTTGGTACAGGGAGATATAGTTTAGAACTGTATTTTCCCGAGTAGATCATAATATTTAAGATAAGTTACAGACAGCAGTGACAGGTAGATTTCAGAGCTAGGCCAACATGTTGAATATATTATTGTCTGTGATTACAGAATTAGAATGAAATTCTTTTGGGCTGCTTGATTTCATTGCAGACATAAGCTTGGAGCTTAGAGCAAATCAGAAAAGGCAAAAATCAAGACACCTAGATCAAAGCTGTTTTAGAAAACTCCTCGGTTTTAACGTGGATTTACCATATTGGGTAGTTTTATATTCATAAGGAAATACAATTTAAATTCTTGACATTTGTAGGATCTGAGAAAAACTGCTATAAATAATGATAAATGGTACACTGAATGAAAATTATAATTACAGACAGTCCTCATGTTTCAAATAGACCATGACCTAGAAGTTCCCTTTTAAAGTGATCGGTAGACTTTTGGCTCAACATAGCAGATCGAACACACTCCTGAAACTGTTGAAATGACAGTAACGGAGTAAAAAAAGATATAAACCCACAAGGGTGCAGGGTGGATTTCATGAAAAAAATGGCATAAACGAGAGAGAGGAAGACATGCCACGACAGCTTCGTTGTTCACAATTGTTAACCTTACTGCCCCACAGAAGACTCTCTCTGCCCTGTTGATGTCGGACTTGACAGTGCTATTTGGTTCTTCCCCCACTGACCCTTCCAGGGGGATATTGTGTAGTTGCCCTTTGGGCTCAAGTATGATTGTGTGGATTGATCTGGCCAGTGAGATGTGGGTAGAAGTGGTACGTGTGACTTCTGAGCAGATGCATGTTCGACCACGTCTCTTTCCCTTCTGCCACGATGACTCGCGGTTGTTCAGGCAGAGGCTGCTCTGTCAGCCTGGTCCTGGAATGAAGGCACAGAGGTGGCCCATGATGGACTTGTAATGTGTATGAGAAGTAAACCTTTGTCATTGTAAGCCATTGAGATTTGGGGGTCATTTGTTACTACAGCATAACTTGGGCTGTTATGACAGATACACAAGACATCCAGGAAAAGGGGGATCCAAGCACAGGTTGGAGGTAAAGGAGTTCTAAGAAGAGTGGTAAAGAGGAGTCCCCTATGCAGCTGAACTAAAGATGAGTCAGTCTAAAAGTAGGAAGATGGAAGGCTTCAGGAAGCATGTCCAAGAAGAAATTTATACCTGAGAGTTTGAATCTCTTCGGACATTTACAGTTCCTTTTTCAGTGATTTTGGTAATGATATAAGAACATTAAAAACTGAGAGGGGAAAAAAAAAGGAGGCAATTCTTAATTCCTGGGAAAGCAAAATATTGTACAAGAAAGGAAATATAATCATAGTACACTATTTGGCTCTGCTGATGGTAATTAAATGATAAATACTAAATGGGAAATGATGTTATACTTACATTGGAAGGATGGGGAAAAGTGTGTGTGTGTGTTTGTGTGTGAGAGTGTGTGTGTATTGTCAGAGAACTAAATCCTCTTCAATGGATTTTTCTTAAGAATCAAGAGGTAGTGTATACATGATATATAGGAAGAGAGGTTTACATACCAGAAAAAAAATTGGATGAGACATAAATGGAGAGCAGAAATAACTGTCATGGAAAAGGTTGCTTTTAGGGAGGGGTAATCAGGATTATAATGGCTAGAGAGTTGATCTGCTCTTTGTTATGAAACCTTACAGTATTTGATATTTAAAATTGTAGATATGTTTTATTTTGATAAAAATATAATTGGATCTTGGAATACATTCATAAAAACAATATTTTAGTTGGTGGTTAAGTTTCTAAGTCAGCTAAGAATAATAGCACACTAACACTATAATGATGTGCATATGAAATACAGCACCAGTTTGGATAGCATTATTTCTGTAGGAAAGTCAATTCAAGAGTAAACCTTGTGTAGACCCCAAGAGTAAACCCTCCTTAGCAGTGAGGCGGAGGACTTCCAGTGCCCATGTGTATTCACAGATCGTTTGTAATGCTAGGTCTTCCTGGGACTTCCCTGGCGGTCCAGTGGTTAAGACTCCACGCTTCCACTGCAGGGGGCACAGGTTCCATCCCGTTTGGGGAACTAATATCTCACACGCCAGGTGGCACAGCCAAAAATAATAATAATAAAGGCATTATTAAAAGGAAGAAATGCTAGGTCTTGTATGAAATGCATTTTAGCGTGTGGTAACAGTAAACTGAAGCTTGAGGCCTTCCCAGCCTGTTGCCAAGTCTCAGCTCCATGCTGTTGGCACAACCCCTTTCTCCTTCCAGTCCCCCATCCATTCCAGCCCAGGCTTCCATGACCTGTTACCTGGGGTGGCTCATAGCCCCTGAGAACGAGAGCATAAGCTTCCGGCACCAGCCAGAGTAGCGTAAGTTCACAACAACATACCTCTCCCGCTGGTTACAACAAAAAGTTCTGGACAGAGTACAAAAGAAAAAACCAAAAAGCCTGAGGATTCTGAAAGTAAACAATAACAGGCATATTGTTGAGGGAAGTCAGAACTTGAAGAGTAACCAGAATGGTGGCTAGTCTCCTGACTTATTCCTCCCTTCTTTGTCTCCTGACTTTGACTCAAGAGTGAGCCACGTCGCAGAACTATGGACAAAAACAACAAAAACCAAGAGCAACATCTCTGTGGACCGAGGACTGGAGAAATGGACTCCCTCTTTCCCTCCCAGCCCTACTTGAAGCCAGCTGCGACACTAACCTGAGCTGCCACTGCGGCAGTGACAGGCCCATGAGGATCCCAAGAAAAGCCTGTGTCTGCCAGAGGAACTGCAAACAAGGGCTCCTGTGGTCTCAAGAGTGTAGGTGATATTTCTTTGCTTCACCCAGTGGGTAGCCCAAGCTACGCAGACTGCCTGACAGTGTGAGAAGCTAAAACTCTGAGAGAAACCCTGACTTTGTGGCCTGAAGACTGGGGAGAAGGACCCCCGTGAGCTGGAGAGAGAGCTGGATGAGGAGATCCCCTAATTCTTTGTGGGAACTGACATGGGTGCTGGTCTCACCCAGGAGTATCACGTACATGTAACAGAGCCGAAGCATAGCCGAGGCTTTGAGAACTAACCCACGGTGTAGACAACCACCTAGCTCCAGAGCAACACCTGAGTGGTGTATGCACGGGGCAGACACAGCTCTGAAAATGGAGCTGACATGGGAACTACTGCCCACAAGAGGCAGGATGGAGAGTCCTGTCTAAATCTGAACAAATCGGTCGCCTTTTAAACAAAATCAACACTTCGGTGGGTTTTCAGAAGACTCACAGTCTCACAACATCATCAAGATGTCCAAGATACAACACAGAATGACTACTCATACAAAGAACTGGGAAAATCTGACAACTCTCACAGGGAAAGTCAGTCAGCAGATGGCCACCCAGAGATGACCCACATGCTGGAGTTATAGGACAGTGGCTTTAAGGCTGTTACTATTACTGTGCTCTGTGAGATAGAATGGAGTCCTCAGAAATGAATGGAAAGATGGAAATTCTCAGCAGGGAAATGGTGTAAAAAAACCAAAGGGAACATTCGGAACTGAATAGTAGAGTACCCAGTGAGTGGCTTTGATAGCAGAATAGAGATGGCAGGGGAAAGAAGAGTCAGTGAACTTGAAGACCCATCAAGAGATATTATCCAACCTGAAGAGTATACAGGAAAAAGATTTAAAAAAAAAAAAAAAGGCCTCACAAACCTGTGGGGCTGTACCAAAAGGTCTGAATTTGTGTCACTGGAGTCCCATAAAAGGAGAGAAAGACTGGTGTAAAAAAATATTTGAAGAAATAATAGCTGAAAACTTTCCAAATTTGGTGAGACACAAATTATGGATTCAAGAAACTCAGTAAACTCCAAAGAGGATAAACCCAAAGAAAACCATGCCCATAGATATCATAATCAAACAGCTGAAAAACAGACTTTAAAAAACAAACAAAAAACCTTGAAAGCAACCAGAAACGATACATATAGGAAAACAATGCCTTGAACGACTACAGATTTCTCTTGGAGTCTGGAAGACAGTGCCGAAATAAAAGAACTATCAACCTAGAATTCCGTCTCCAGTGAAAATGTTCCTTAGGAAGGGAGGTAAAATAAAGGTACTCTCAGATAAAGGAAAATTTAAAGTCCTTTTTTGTCAGCAGACCTGCTCTAAAGTAAATGCTGAAAGAAGTTCTTCAGACTGAAGGGAAGTGATACCAAAGGAAGGTCAGGGCCTCAGGATGAAGGAGGAGCAACAGAAGTAAAACATGGGTCAGTAAAACATGGGTCAGTAGAGTAGATTTATTTTTTCTACCCTCAGATTCTTTAAAACGCAAATGACGGTCGAAGGCGAAAGTTATAGGAGGGGTTCATTGTAGGTACATGGGACATGTGACAACCGAAAGGTTAAGGGGAAGGGGGTAGGGACCTATATAGTTGTAAAGCCTTTACATTTTGCTTGAAGTGGTAAAATAAAAACTGTAGTAAACTGAAAAGTTAGATATGTATAGTGTGATTCCTAGAGCAGCCACTTAAAAAAAAGAAAACAGAGAACCAATAGATAAATGAAAATTGAATACTAAAAAAAAATTTAAATAATCCAAAAGAAGGCAAGGAAGGAGGTACCAACAGAGCAAAAAACAAGGGAGACAAACCATGGAAATGCTAATTAAAAGAAAGCCATTTGGGAGTAACATACACACACTACTATATATAAAATAGATAAGCAACAAGGACCTGCTGTATAGCACAGGGAACTATACTCAGTATTCTGTAATAACCTATAATGGAAAAGAATCTGAAAAAGAATATACATATGTGTGTGTGTGCGTGTGTATATTCCACTTTCTATAATTGGTAGAATAAACAAAACAGGCTGTGGAAGATTTGAACAACACTGTCCACTCACTTGATGTAATTGACATTTATCGAACATTCCACCCAGCCACAGCAGAATACAGCCTCTTTGTAAGTGCTCATGGGACAGTACCCAAGGTCAACTTTATCATGGGTCATAAAAAAAAACCTTAAAATGTTTTAAAGAAATGGAAATCAAACAAAGTATGCTCTCTGACCACAAAGGAATTGAACTAGAAATCAGTAACAGAAAGATATCTGGAACATCCCCAAATATTTTGAAATTAAGCAACACACTTCTAAAATAACCCATGTGTCAAAGAGGGAGGAAAATTAGAAAATGAGCTGAATAAAGATGAAAATACATGTCACATGCAACTGATGTTGGGCTTAGGGGGAAATTTATAGTGTCAAATACTTAGGAAAGAGGAAAGGTCTCTAGTAATTCAGGTTCCACCTTAAGAAACTAGAAAGAGGAGCAAAGTAAACCCAAAGCAAGCAGAAGGAAGGAAGTCAAAAATAAGAGCAGAAATCAGTGAAATAAAAGAGAGAGTAGAGAAAATCGGTGAAACCCAAAGCTGGTTCTTTGAAAAGAGTAAAACTGATAAACCTAAACCCCTGGCCAGACTGATCAAGGGAAAAAAAGAGAGAGAGGGGATGTGAATGAGCGGTGTCGGGAATGAGAGTGGGGTCTCTATGGACACTGAAAGGACGAGGGAAATACTGTGAACCACCCCATGCCCATAAGTTTGACAACTTAGAGGAGATGGACTAATTCCTTGAAAAACACAAATCACCAAACCATTCTCAGGAATAAATAACCTGAATAGTCCCATATCTATCAAAGAAATCAAATTTGTAGTTAAAAGCTTTCTAACAGAGAACTCCAGGCCCAGACGATTTCACTGGTGAATTCTACCAGACTTTCAAGGAAGAAATAATACCAATTCTGCAGTCTCTTCCAGAAAATAGGAGCGGGAAGAACCCAAGTCATTTTATGAGAGCAGCATTATCCTGCTACCAAAACAAGGCAAAGGCATTACAAGAAAATTAAAGACCAATAGTCCTGGTGAATATAAATATAAAAAATCCTCAACAAAATACTAGCAAAATAATGTTCATAGCAGCATTATTCACAAGAGCCAAAAGGTGGAAACAACTCAAATTCATTGATAGATGATTGGATAAACAAAATATGGTATATACATACATTGGAGTATTATTCAGCCTTAAGAAAGAAGGGGGGCCTCCCTGGTGGCGCAGTGGTTGAGAGTCCGCCTGCCGATGCAGGGGATACGGGTTCGTGCCCCGGTCTGGGAGGATCCCATATGCCGCGGAGCGGCTGGGCCCGTGAGCCATGGCCGCTGGGCCTGCGCGTCCGGAGCCTGTGCTCCGCAGCGGGGGAGGCCACAGCAGTGAGAGGCCCGCATACCGCAAAAAAAAAAAAAAAAAAAAAAAAAAAAAAAAAAAAAAAAAAGAAAGAAGGGAATTCTGATACATGCTACAGCATAGATGAACCTTTAAGGTATTATGCTAAGTGAAATAAGCCAGTCACAGAAGGACACATATTGTACGGTCCACTTACATGAGGTACCTAGAATAGTCAAATTCATAAAGACAGAATGTAGAATAGTGATTACCAGGGACTGGGGGAGCGGGGAATGGGGAGTTCTTGTTTAATGGGTACAGAGTTTTAAGTCTAGGATGATGGAAAAAGTTCTGGAGATGGTGGTGATGGCTGTGCAACATTGTGAATACACTTAAAGCCACGGAACTGTACACTTAGAAATAGTTAAAATAGTAAATTTCGTGCTGTTTAAAATTTTACCACAATAAAGGAAATACTAACAAATGGAACCACTTGCCATATAATTTGTATCCGGCTTATCCCTTCCGTACAAACCCACTGCTAGATTTATCTTCCTAAAGCACAAGTCTAATTGTCATTTTTCTGCTCAGCATCTTCAGTGCCCACCAGGTAGACTTTCTCACCTGACAGCTAAGCTTGCTGTAGTCGGGTCCCAGTTTACCTGTCTGGACAGGTCAACGTGACTGCTGTATACTTAGCTTCTGCTCTAACCAAACACAAATATGTGCTTCCCTAGAATACTTTAAAATTTATTATCTCCGTGCTTTTATACGTGGTTCTTTTGTTTCCTTGAATTATTTTCCTCACCCTAACCGATCTCTACCAGATACATTCTACTCATATTTCAAAAGCAACTGAAACTTGACATCTCCCTTGTCATCCTCTCTCTCTAGTTCTGATTTCTCACTGCAGCATATACCTCTCCCGTGTTGACTTTCCTAGTGTTTATTGACCACTTGCCTATTGATACTGTTTCTGTGCTGGGTTGGGGGAGTTCAGTGATGAATAAGATGCATCCCTTCCCTCTGACAGTTTGCTATCCTAGCACAAAAGACAGATTTACACATATATTTGTTCACAATAAATAATATGCTGACTGCTGAGCTAGAGCAACAGGCACTTAACAGTACGTAACATGTTACCTTATGTGTAATAGTTATTTGTCCTAGTTTCTCTATCAGAGCACAAGCCCCTTCAAGGCAAGGCGTCTCTCTACTTCCCTTCAGCACTTAAATCCTTGCATGAAGTGTGTACACTTAAATATTTGCAACGAGTTTTTTATTAGATTTCTTTATTCCAGGCAACCAATAAAGCTTAACCAAAATTTTCACTACTGTATCTTCAGTCTTTTTTCTTTGGGGGCATAAGCCAACCAACAATAAGCAAAACCTTAACCATTTTGTGGTTCCTGGGTAGAAAACACTAAGTAATTTTAGCAGTTTACAGAGTTTACAGAGGAACCACTCTGCTCCTCAAGGCTGATTTTATACTGCTATTAGTTGCATTTACCTAAAAGTTCCTAGAAATAGAATAATTGCAAGTTGTGAGAATACCATATATCCTCATCCTGAGAAACTTAGTAGTTCTAGGAAAAGATATAGAATGTGGGAAAACCTCCATTTCATCTGTGTGAAAACTTGAAGTTCTACAAAACATTTTATAGAATATTTCTTTCAAATTGATTTACTTTTATCGAGCTATTCTGATTTGATATTTAAGAAGTTTGTTGACTACTACCAAGTTGGTATTTTAATTATGTTACAGGAACAGAGATCATGTCCCTGTTTTGCGGTGGCCCTGCTAAACCATGGCCGTGTGGTTTAAACAGTAAGGCTTATGCTATAGTTATTTTATCTGAGAATTAAATAATAAATCCCTTTTTTTTCATTTTTTTGTAGAAGCAACTAAAATATAACTCCTTATTAAAAATGTTTAAAAACAGGTAGTATCACCAAACGCTAGATTTAAATAGAATCTTATGAACATTTACCATAAAAGAAAAAAAAAAGATAAATTGTACCTCATCAAAAGTAAACTTCCGGGGGCTTCCCTGGTGGCGCAGTGGTTGAGAATCTGCCTGCTAATGCAGGGGACATGGGTTCGAGCCCTGGTCTGGGAGGATCCCACATGCCACGGAGCAACTAGGTCCGTGAGCCACAACTACTGAGCCTGCGCGTCTGGAGCCTGTGCTCCGCAACAAGAGAGACCGCAATAGAGAGAGGCCCGTGCACCGCGATGAAGAGTGGCCCCTGCTTGCCACAACTAGAGAAAGCCCTCGCACAGAAACGAAGACCCAACACAGCAAAAATAAATAAATTAATTAATAAACTCCTACCCCCAACATCTTCTTTAAAAAAAAAAAAAGTAAACTTCCAGACTTCCCTGGTGGCTCAGTGGTTAAGAATCCACCTGCCTTGCCATGGAGCAACTAAGCCTGTGCACCATAACTACTGAGCCTGCTAGAGCCTTCAAGCCACAGCTACTGAGCCCGCACGCCCCAACTACTGAAGCCCGAGTGCCTAGAGCCCGTGCTCCACAACAAGAGAAGCCACCGCAGTGAGAAGCCCGCGCACCGCAACAAAGAGTAACCCCCGCTTGCCGCAACTAGAGGAAGCCCTCGCACAGAAACGAAGACCCAACACAGCCAAAAATAAATAAATACCTAAAGGAGTATTACCTTTATGAAAATGCAAGCCACAGACTGGGAAAAAACATTCACTGTACACACACATGCGCACGCGCACACACATCTGACATAGTGCTTATATCCAGAATATATAAATAACTCAGAACTCAATAATAGGAAGATAAACAATCCAGTTTAAAAACTGGCTAAATATTTAACAGATGCTTTACGAAAGAAGATACACAGATAGCCAATAAAGGGATGCTCAACGTAATCATCAGGGACTTCCACGTCGTTGTGTCCAGCAGAAGTTATCCATGTTTATTGTGCAGTACACCATAGGATCAGTACATTACAGTCTACTAATCCATTCCCCATTGATGGGTATCTGAGTTATTTCTGGTCTTGAACTATTGTGAGTCAAGTTGCCATGAACATTCTGGTTCATGTTTTTTGGTGGATATATGCACCTATTTGTTTGGGGTTTATACCAACACCTCATGTACAGTGTAGGGGTTTGTATAGCTCTGTGGATACTGCTGGACAGTTTTCTGAAGTTGCGCCCATTTATACTCCTTGCAGTGATGTATGAAAATCCATTGTTCCATATCCTTGTCAACGCTGGATATTGTTACTCCTTTAATTTGAGCTGTTCTGGGAGTTCTGAAGTGATATCTCACTGTGGTTTTAATTTGCATTTTGTCATAACTGTGTTGAGCACTTTCTCATATGCTTATTGGACAGTGGAGGGATATGTAAATTAAAACAAGCATGAGAACACCACATAATTTACTAGAATGGCTAAATTAAAAAGACTGACATTACTGGGGACTTCCCTGGTGGTGCAGTGGTTGGGACTCGCGCTCCCAATGCAGGGGGCCCGGGTTCGATCCCTGGCTGGGGAACTGGATCCCACATGCATGCCGCAACGGAGAGTTCGCATGCCGCCACTAAGGAGCCCATGAGCTGCAACTAAGGAGCCCGCCTGCCACAACTAAGGAGCCCACCTGCCACAACTAAGGAACCAGCAAGCCTCAACTAAGGAGCTCATGAGCCACAACTAAAGGAGCCCACCTGCTGCAACTAAGATCTGGTGCAACCAAATAAATAAATAAATAAAAGACTGGCATTACCAAGTTTTAATGAGGATGTGGAGCATCTGAAGCTCTCATACATTGCTGGTAGGAGGAAAACATGGTGCAGCCCCTTTGGAGAATTGTTTGGCAATTTCTTATATACTTAAACATATAATTATCATAAGACCCAGCAAGTTCCACTTACAGGTATTTACTTAAGAGAAGTGAAAACATATGTTCACACAAATACTTTTACACAAATTCTCATTGTAATTTTATTCATAATAGGATAATAGCACTGAGAAAATCAAATTTGCAAATAAAGATAGGTCATAATTTGGAAGCAGCACTGCTCACTAAGAATGCATTTTGTGAAACGTTTTCTCTTGCATTATGCCACCATTAATGAGTTGGTTATTGATTACCTAGACTATGCAGAAAGCAGTGGCATGAGTACTAGATTACAGGCCCCTTGTGGGCAGAGACCACATCTTACATTTTATTTGTATTCTGTGGTACCAAATAAACACAGAAAACGAACAGATCTGCATAAGAAACAGATAGGTACAATGTACTTAAAGTAGTTCCCAAATCATTTATGTATTAATTCTAGAGTTGTTACATATGTACATAGGTCTGATGTTTTTGTCCAGCTTTGAAGATGTTCTGCTTGGGGTGATCGAGAAAGAGCCACAAAGTTGCCCAGCTTTCCCAAAATTCCTCCCTCTCCCCGAGTTCACGATAGAGACTGAAACAAAAATGCCACCTCAAGCTCCTGGCGCCGTGGCCGAAGCTGAGCGCGTGGCCGAAGCTGAGCGCGTGGCCGAGGATGTGCAGGGTTCCCTGTACTGTCACCCACTCCTTGGCTTCAGGCCGCCGGGAGGAGTAAAAGCTCTTCCAGTCCAACAAATTCTAAGACCTTGAGACTTCATCCTCTGTTATCTTAACCTTGGAATCAGTTCAAGCAATTATTACAAAAGCAATTTGAAAGGTTAAAAGTGTCCCCTGTGTAAATTTATTACTAAGGAAATGAAAGCCGAGTTATCTGCCCACAGGTAATTGCGAGTTTATTTTTCTATTTCGAGATATTTGCTGGTATGTTGATAGCCTCAAATAGTTGTTCTTAACCTTTTGGGGTCACAAACCCCTTTGAGAATCTGATAAGCCTCCTGCCTGCCTGCCCCTCTTCCCCACTCCCTCAAATATGTCTTGTTTTCCTGCTGTGTGCCAGGCATTGTTTTGGGGAGGCTATGCTTTGTACCGCCCCACCTCCAAAAAGTCTGTCTGCACACGTGCACACCATTTCACATACAATTTTAGGGTTTGTAGATTGAACTCCTGAAGCCCTCCTAGAGTCCAAAAATATCTTAAAAGTAATTGTATGGCTAAAAATACTTGACACTCTCACTAGACAGAATCTTAGTATTTGCAGGAATAACAACGGAGTGTCCTTCAGTTCAGGACCTGCCCAGGGAGACAAGATCCTCAAACTCCTTTAGATCACATGGGTGTGGGGTAGGAGACAAGGAATTTCACATTTCACCCTAATCAGAATAGGTGACCTGTGCCTGATCAGCAGGCTGGTTCCTGTGTGTCAGAGCAGTGGCTAGGGGGCCCTTCAAGGACACTCTACCACCTCAGTCTGTGCTTCTTAGAAAGAAGGAATTTTAAAATTATACTGTGGTCACCGAATCTGTGTCTGTAAGCCTCCTCTGCCATTCTAACTGAAAAATTGACCTATTTTCTACAAACCATTGCTCAGGAGCTGATGTGTTTTCATATGTGATAAAGGGCTGCACATCTGCGGGGACGTGAGTGATGACACCTATCACTCTGACCTTAAACCCAGAATTGCTTTTTTGTTCTCTCATCAGTATTCAACTCATGCTGAAAGGAAGAGATCTAAACTGTGAAGGAGACTGTTTATCTAAAGAACTGGCATTCTGGCAATTCAAGAAGGCTCTGAAAAGCCTCATGGAAAGCAAATTCTCACTTTGGGTTTTTGTTTTTCTGTGTGTTGCGTTGTGACACCTGACAGCTCCTTGGAGCACACACGCTATCCGGGTCCACAGTGCTGCTCTCGCCCTGACCGCCCAGTCCACACGGCCTTCACACGTCATCCTTTAGGGTTGGGGACTCACTGCAGATAGGACCTTCACACAGATTTAACGGGGAAAAGCTGTCATCTCGGAACTTATTTAACTTAGCGATCTGGCATGCACAGATGAGGAGGACCATGTGACGGCGTCACATAAGGTGACGTACAGACACGACGTGAGAGTGAAATTAAGGAGAGGTCGCTTTTATTTTATCCTGAACCATAGAGACTTAACGTTCTCGACTTTACCGAGGAAACATCTACATAGTAATGCTATTTGGATTCATGCACTTCATTTGTGGCTTGGAGATGACTGTATTTTATCATTTGCTTTTGAGAGCCCAGCTTGACATGCTGGAAGTCTAAATCTTGGCAGAGAAAAACTGGATTCCAAACATTTTCTGAAATGCTTAACTAGTGAAGCATCTTTTAGTTTCCCTAACACAGTGCCCTGCGTGTGGCTACATCGAGTGTTCGTGTCTGTTCTCTTAGAGTCTATTTTTTATGTTACTGATTTTTTTTTTTAATTTTTTCTTTTTATTTTTATTTTTTTATTTTTTTGCTGTACGCGGGCCTCTCACTGTTGTGGCCTCTCCCGTTGCGGAGCACAGGCTCTGGACGCACAGGCTCAGCGGCCATGGCTCACGGGCCCAGCCGCTCCGCGGCATATGGGATCCTCCCAGACCGGGGCACGAACCCGTATCCCCTGCATCGGCAGGCGGACTCTCAACCACTGCGCCACCAGGGAGGCCCTATGTTACTGATTTTTGTCCAGAAATCACTTAGTAGTTTCAAATAATCGATTTAAAACTGTTGGGTTATTACTTCTTAACCCACAGAAAGACAAATTATAATTTTTTCATGTTCTTATGGGTTTTGGAGAAAGAAAACAATTTTAGGCAAGAACTGGTGTTAGAATTATCCTCTCTTCAGCCTTAGGGCTCTAATTTAATAGTAGAACCAAACCATGATTCAACTATTTATAACAGAAAGACCTTTGGGAAAAGTGGGGTCTGCTACTTCCACAATTATAGGTTAAGGTTGAAATGAAAAAAAGTACAGAAACTCTGGCTCACTTTCTCCCAAGCACAAAGTAGCATTAGGGTCCCTTTTGCTAAACCACCGCCGTGTAAAATCTTAGAAATTTTTCAGTGATCATGTATTTTTATAGTTAGTGTACTTCAGCGAAGCTATTCCTATAACTAGTAAACACTTGATTAAATAATCTGATTCAAATATGAGGAAGTCTGTTTTTCACTGGAACAAGTTTTTGACCTATAGAAATACTCTGTTTTACATTTACCTTAAACATATATTTCTCAGAAACTACAGTTCTCTGAGACAAGACTTATTTCGCTATATTGAGATTCACTCCAGGTAACACATTTTCAGTTTGTTGCTGGAATAATTGACATTGCATATCAGTCTTATGTTTTTAAGATAATTTAGGTACTTGTATATGTAAGTTTCAGAGTACTATCATCAGACATGACTGGAATATGAATAAGTGTGTTTTCTGCCAGATCCAAGTACTGTTACTCATACTCTGAAGAGAAACGCATGTGATTTGTGCAGATTAATTGCATTCTTTGAGCTCTTAGCTGCTGGTGCCTGACAGGTAGTCCATCAGGAAGACTGGTCTATGGTAGCATTGTTATAATAATAAACACACAGAAAATGAGAACATCAGTGCCCACGCAGTGCTGGATCAATAGAATATACCGTCCTAGGGAGCTGGTGACAAAATCCCACCAACATAACTTATGCCTAAGATTATCAGATGCTTGAAGCAAAATAAATTCCGAGTGAGATCAGAAGAATAAAAGGGATGATGTGAGGAAACCCTGTGCTGTGAGCCCTGGGTAAGTTGTAGTCGGTCCCTGGGGAGGACCTGGCACATCTAGACTGCGACGTTTAGTTAAGCCAGAATAGTGGCAGCCATCATGTAAGATGGTACAAGATCTTGACGTCTTGGATTCCAGCTCAACTCAGCAAATACCTGTTGAATGTGCCACATGCTGGTCATTATGCATTCAAGTCCCGCCCTCCAGGAGCTCAGGTCTAGTGGGGGAGCAGTTTGGCAAACACTTAATTATGACATATGCTTTTTTTTTTTTTTTAAGTCCAAGGATGTGTGAAAAACTATGGGAGCAAAGAAACACTTGAGACTGTTTCCCCCTAGAGGAGTCTTGAAGGACAAGGACTCAGGGAGGGAAGACACCTCAGGAGCCCACGCTTGTTATTTGACTCCTGGGAGATTTGGGGATTAACCAGCAAGATATGGACAAATGAAAACGTAAGTTTAAATGGCCAAGAAAACAGAATCAGTTGTTCCTTTTTTTTTTTTTGCGGTACGCGGGCCTCTCACTGCTGTGGCCTCTCCCGCTGCGGAGCACAGGCTCCGGACGTGCAGGCTCAGCGGCCATGGCTCACGGGCTTAGTTGCTCCGCGGCATGTGGGATCTTCCCGGACCCGGGCACGAACCCGTGTCCCCTGCAACGGCGTTGTTCCTATTTATTTTTATCATTACCTGCGACTTTTTCTGCTTCCTAATTTTTTTTAATGTTTATTCACACTGTTAAATCTCCTAGACTAAAGCAACTTTCCCCTGAAATAAATAAAATTAGGGAGTTAGTATATAATGGAGAAGATCCCACGTGACCTTTCATGAACCTGAGGGCAGTAGCAGACTTTAAGATTTCCATTTTGGGAAGATAAAGCCCTCTGTGGAGACTTGAAAGGTCTAGTGACATAACATGCATTTGTTAGAAATGAAAACTTTTTTGAAAGATAAATCCATCTTTTTCTTTGGAGATAATAAATTCTCGTTTATAGTTGGAGATTAATATTAATTTGATCCAAATTAGTGCAGTGCTCTAGTACAGAGGCTGCTTCTGTTGTCATTGTTTATGGCATTAACTTTGTAAGGAAGTTAATTTATTTAGCCAGAGGGAGGCTGTTCTTACTTCACAGTATTTGTTTAGGTTTTCTACTGTTTCCCTCAAAATGTTCATGAGTATTAGTCACGCATAAAAGAGAAGCTGCTTCCCATCTGCTGTGAACCTTCCAGTATTTGGAGATCATGGGACCACTGATTTGTGAGGTGCAGTTAAACTATGTCACATGAAAAGAACCAGACCAGGGGCCAAAGATAACAGTGCTATGCAGACTCTCGGGGGCCAGCGAAGGTTTTGTTTTACAAGATCGTGTCCGTGTTTGGTCAGTGAAGCTGTGGCAGAAGGTGAATGAAAGAACGTTACTTTAAAGGTATTAACGTGCCGAAGGAATGCATTTTTAGTGCAAAGCGTTCCGAACGGGGTAGAAGTGCCGGGTCAGCACAGAGCAGCCAAGCGCAGCCTGTGTCCCTCCCGGCTGTGGATGCCAAAGCTGGCCTCGCATCCCCCGCCCTCAGGTACCGTGCTTCTCGCGTGCCCTTCCTCCTTCCCCCCTCCCTCCCTGCCATCCTTCCTTGGGACCCTTTGAGAGTTCACATGAACCGTAGGTTAAACAAGATGGATTCGCATCTCTTATAACCAAGCCTACACATCATTCAGACATGAAAATTGTTTTCATACTTTATGTATTTCGTTTGTAAGGCTGGGGGAGGGGCGTATTTTATGGAAACAGATTGAACCAGGAAACATGACTGTGGCCATGAGAGAGAGACCACCCTCCTCACTAACGAAGAAAGTGTTTGAACCACACACCTGCGCCTAACCTCCAGCTCTGACATTTCATGCCTTTCACTTTCTAATTGCTGAACTATCTTGCGATCTTTCGGTAGGATAGTAGCTGTTTGTGTGTGCTTACAACCAAATGCCATTCACCAGTCACCATCCGTGGGGTTGAGCTACAAAAACTGGGACAGGGTACATGGTACAAGGAATTCTGTATTCGAGCAGAGTCTCAACAACAAGTGTCTACACCAAACGTATGATCAGATGTTCTTGGTCCTTCCACTGGGATTATTATTCCACTCATTTGAGAAAGACTTCATGAAATGAATGGGGTTTGAAGGAATTTAGAGATTTTTGGCTTATCCTTAAGTGCCCAGAAGAGGTTTGTGTAATTTACACTGCCAGGTTTCCATGGCTTTCCTAGTGAAAAGAGAGAACTTAAATGCCTTCTTTGCTGCCTACTGGCTAAAAAAATATATTTCCTATCCTTCTGAGAGAAATTACTGAGATTATTTTTAAAGAGAGTGAGGGCGGGGTGGGTTGGGGAGCGGGGAGGAGAGCATTACCGAGTCAGACACCCTTATCCTGCCTACGTAACTTCACCTACGCAGTTATGTCTTATCTGCTTCCTAACTGTGTGGCTATAGGCCTTGTATTTTAAAGTTGCACAAATATTAGCATGAGTATCGTTAAAAGATTGCAAGCCGGGGCTTCCCTGGGGGCGCAGTGGTTAAGAGTCCGCCTGCCAATACAGAGGACACGGGTTCGAGCCCTGGTCCGGGAAGGTCCCCCATGCTGCGGAGCAACTAAGCCCGTGTGCCACAAGTACTGAGCCTGTGCTCTAGAGCCCGCGAGCCACGACTGCTGCACCTGTGTGCTGCAACTGCTGAAGCCCGCACACATAGAGTCCATGCTCTGCAACAGGAGAAGCCACCGCAATGAGAAGCCCGCGCACCCCAACGAAGAGCAGCCCCCGCTCGCCACAACTAGAGAAAGCCTGTGCACAGCAACGAAGACCCAACGCAGCCAAAAATAAATAAATAAAATAAATAATTAAAAAAAAAAAAGATTGCAAGCCACCTTCATGATTTGGAGTTGAAACGTATTTGAAGTCAAATATGGAACAAATGACAAATGTCTTAAGAGCTTTATAGAAATATTTGTTAAAACATAAACTAGAGAGGTAAATCCCCAGAGAACTTCCAGAATGTACTCACGCAGCACGCTAACGAGAATCAGATGTTTCCTAATGAAGGCGCATCAAGGACATTTGCCGTTCCCTCTGTGACCCTCTCAACTAGCCTCTTAAAATTTGATCAACTTTGGATTTTGCTGCTAGAGACATTAAAAAAGAAGAAAATATTTGTATCGAATACCATCAGCTTGCTCTCTCTCATGTCTGTTGTACCTACAATATTCAGACATGAAGTCTAACATGGAAGTTTTGCTTTCCTAATCTTTCTTGCAGAATTAAGAGGAAAATAGAAGATGTTAATAGATGGGGTTTTCACAGATATGACCAGGCGACGGTACATTGCCTGTTGCCTCAAACATTGCTTTTTTCAACCCGAAATCTCCAAAGCATGACGTATACCAGGACAGGGCAGTTTTAGGCAGAATTTCACAGCTCTGATATTGAAGTCCTGTGTTCATCAACAGGAAGAAGATTGCCCCCAAACGTGTCTTAGCGCGGGGAGTCTCATGTGGGCATCATTAGGCGGTTCAGGGTCTTCCTATTCTTTGCTCCACTGTGGGGTTGCTTACCTCCAAGAGTGATGTAGGAACAGCTGAGCTGAGCCTCATGCACCACAGTGCCCTTAAAGCCCACCTGGACCTCGGCGGCGCGGCTGGGCAGCGGCTGGTACCCAGGCGTGGTGGGTGGGAGGAAGGCTCGCAGCATGGCGGGTCCCGGAGCACTCAGAGCATCTCTACTGGTCCCGTCTCGGTGCCCCGCGAGGCTGTGCCTCGTGTCAGGTGACGGCGATCACTCCAAGTTTGAGAATGCCAGAACCACACCACCTTCTCCGGTCCTTTTCAACCTGGCCGTCTTCTTTCTTCCCTGCGGCGCCCGCTGCCCGCACAGGCTGGCCTCGCCCTGTGGCCGCCCAGGAGAACTGGGGGTGAGACGTGAGGGTTCTGTCTGCCCATCGGCTCCTCACCTCCCTGACGGTGACAGGCTCTGGTTTGCATGGGCCACCACCAGCTGCTCCAGTGCCCCTCGTTCAGGACAGAGATAGGCTTGTCCCGGCTGGAAACGTGTGCCTGAGAGGCGGGAGCTGCAGTGGAATGTGGCTCTCTCTGTGAAACTATTTTAAGGAGAAAAAGTTAGGCCCAGTTCTACTCGTTATCTTGCCTTGCTCTCAGGAGCCAGCACTGTTGGTAAATCTGTTTCTCCTCCTTGACTATTTAAATTGTACATTCAAACTGCATATTAACTGGGGTGAAAAGAACTGTTTCCAAATGACCCCATTTTAATCTTAAAGTCACATTGCTTTAGAGAGAAATGGTCAGGTCCTAAGGAAATCTCCACAACGTCTCCGTGAGGCTTCAGAGCCAGACTTCCCGTCCTCCCCTTCAACATCTGAAAGATGTGTTCACAGCATCTTCCCCCTCCATCTGCATTTCAGTTTTCTCGTAGTAATAACATCGTCAAACCGCTTTTCTATTTCTATCAACAGTTTCCTTGGCATCCAGTCCTTATGAGAACCTAGTTCCTTATGTCAAATGCCACAAATGTGTAACATCCCCCCAAAATGGCACCCAAAATATTTCTACTTATATGTTCTACTGAAGAGACACAAATGGCTGTTCTCCCCCTGCTACTGGGCTTCGAATTTCTTAGTTGTGTGTTTCTCTCCCCTGTTACCTCTTTCCTGCTTTGATAGTTTTGGAAAGTTCCATCTCCAAGGAAAGGAAGTTTTCACTCTAACCAAGGAATAGAGCAGGATCCTGGTTTTGTAACGAGGATTACAGCCTCCAAAACATACAACGTCTTCGGATTTTTTAGTCGCTGAATGTCGGTGATCCGATCCACTCTCGCTCAGGGGAGCAGAGAGCAGGTGGGTTGGCGTGTGGGAAGCTGTTGGGGCAGCTGGCGCTGGGGATTAGGGTTGATGGACCGGGAACAGCCTGGAATCAAGTTCTCAGAGACTCGCTTAATGATCTTGAGATGAAAGAATTTCTTTTTGATATTAAGGCTCTCAGCGCATAGGCTTTAGAACCCAGACGTTCTTTTTTCCAGAGTATCCATGTATCAAAGAGGAGTATGTGTGTGTATTTCTAAGAGGACACAATGGTTCCATCAAGAAAAAACTGCCCCCCCCTTGCACACGCAGGTAAGATAAAGTTTCCTGGTGCACGAATCACACAAGAAGTTGACGCCATTGCCACCTTTTGGCAAGTTGACAGTTCAAATTTATAGGGTCCTTTTAAAGACATCTCCTTAACACAGCACTAAAACGACATCTCCTGTACCCTTTGATTTCTGAATCTTGACTAACAAGAAGCAGAAACGCCCACCGAGTCATTGGTCAGGTGAGTGGGGGCAAAAGTTGTCAAAATATCACAGCTGTTTTAATGACCAAATTATATTCATATAATTAAATATTTTGTAAGTTTAAAATTTTAAAATAATTTCTTTAAAAAATGTGTTGGTTTTCATCACCCTACCATAACATGGCAGCTATTTCAGTGAAGTTTTTTTTAACATGTATATATAGTTAGTGTATTATTTATATGATTAATACCACCAGATCCTCAACTAGATAGTTATAAATGTATTTTGGACCTGTTTAGCCTTTGCTATAAAAATGACCTAGACAGGCACGTATTAAGGTATACAATTTGTTTGAAAATTGTTAAATGAATCAATAGCAGCTATATTATGCCACATTGTTCTTTCACTACTAAATCATTCAGTCAGAGTTGTACCTCATCGTTCAACAGTTGTAAATATTACGTGCAGACACTTTGGAGTCAGAGATTTATCACTGAATTTTGTTTTTCCTGCACCGTGACCTCACTTAGGGCTTTCAAAGCCAATCTTTCAGTTACTAACACCTTCCTGGGAGAAGGGGAAGGGAGGGAGGCTTCCAGGCCTAATTTGTGCTTCAGGTTTCCGATACTTAACAAAGAAGACGGAGTGTGTGTGAGTGTGTGCCGGGCCTCTGGCTGCAGTGATGTTTCAGAGCTGGAGCTTAAGAGTCGAGGCTCGTTTTCAGTCTGTTCATCCATTTAAGAAGCATTCTCCACGTGCCTGTTGTGTTCAGGTGCTGTATTTTTAAGGACAACATACTTCAGTGTGTGTCTGTGTGTACGTGTGTGTGTGTGCACGTGTGTGTTCTCTGTGGGCCTAAAAAGCCCCAGTGCGAGGTTTTCAAGCTTGAACTCCAATGACTGGTTTCAGTTATCCAAGAAGTATGTATTTCCCTCAAGATAGAAAGTGAATTTCTTTCCATTTTGTAGTTTTGAAGATGCTCATAATTGGTTTGATGTGTTTTTTGCAGTGTCCATTTATGGAATTTGGTTTTACGACAAGGAAGAATGCCAAAGAATTGCAGAGCTTATGAAAAAGTAAGTGCTGCGGGCTGAGTATCTGTCAGGACCTGGTGCTTTGTATTTCTAAGGGTACGTAGCTACACTGTAATCTAAACAGAGCACGTCTCTGACAGCAGTCCTTTTCACCGTGGTTAGGAACACATTCACTATTACTTAATAAATGAAAAATAAACATAAATGACCATGTTTTACATTTCCACTAGGTAAGATTTATTATGCAGAAGGGTTCCCCTCATTTTTTTTCTGCATGTGTGAAGAATCTATAATATGAATTTTTCCAGATGGCAGTTTACCTTAACATTATCCTCCTTTGTAAATTAGCAGCTTTTTCCCTTGAAAAGTTATCGGTGTATCTCAGTGAAGGGAACATTCAGAGCCCTTCTAAAAGGCTGCCCCAGATTCTCTGGGGTGCACACGTCCTTCCCGCCCTGAAGTCTGCCCGTGGGGTTCAGACCTCCCTCCCTTCTGACCCTGCGAGGGTTTCAGAGAGTCTGTATTTTCAGTTCCTTTGGGAGTATCTGAGCTAACACTAATTTAGTGAGCAGTAGACAGCCCCTCTCTCTGTCTCTCTGTCTCTCTCTCGTCACTAGTCTCTTTTTTTGTTAATCTCACGAGGTCTTGTGATTCATCCCAGTCTGCACTGGGGGAAACTGAAATGACTGTCTGCCTGTCCCGCTCTTGCTCCCCTGAGGACCCTGAGAGGAGGCCCGGGTCAGCATCCTGTCTCCTCTGGGATCCATCAACCCCTTTCACCGGTTCTTGAGCCCCAGGCCTGCTCACTGGGAGGCAGTTATTTCCCTGCATTTATGCAGATGGTTTACAGCCTCAGAAGGAAATGAGTTTCCTGCACGTGCTGGATCTGACCCAGGACTGGACTCGGCCGAACACAGGGTCTGGCTGCCACCAGCGCAGATTCGACAGAGCAGCTCCGTCTGCAAAAGAACCACTTTTCAATTTTAAATCCCGGGTCAAGGAAATGGCTAAAAAGTGACCCCAAAATATGGAATGTGGGGAGTACTTTTTTATAAATAAGATTGATTTCTGAAAAGCCTAGCTTGTGAGAGCCAAGTTTAGGTAAGCGGCTCAAGCTGCAGGTGGTGATTAAGTGTGTTCACACTAGTATTTACCACCATAACAGCGAGTTCCTAGAACACCCATGTTATTGTAAACTGTGCAGTGGATGATAATAGCAGGATCTCATGCAGATTAAAAAACACCCTGTTGCCCAGCCAAGAGGCCGCGTAAAGATTGTCAGATTCCCCGGTGATTCCTTCACAGCTGGGGCTGGGAACTGATCACTGGTGAGCGACAAGCCACCAATGTGTGTGGATTCCCTGCCTGTCCTCACTTAGAACTGAACCTCTCATTGAGCCCTCGGGTCTCCTTCCCCGTAAACGTCGCGGCAGTGATGAAGGAGCGTGAACTGCAGTCAGAGCCCACACAGGGAGCGGTACTCCTCTCAGCCACGCTGTAGCACGGAGGAGCGACCTGGCCTCCCTTCTGTGCTGTGTTCAGGAAAGCAGAAGGTGCTGCTCACTGCTGTGTTTTCGTACCCCTCTCCTGGGGTGGGATCTTCGCTGTGTTTCTAAACCACAGGACTCGAGGGGCTGGAATCAGCCACGCTTTGCCTTCAAGGCCCTTTGGAACCAGGGGCAGATGCCCGATTTGCCGTGCGGTTTGCCCAGGGTTTGAGAACCCTAAATTGGGTTTCCTCAGCAACACACGACTCCTTTCTACTGCCCTCAGTGTGGAGTTGGCAAACGTCTTCTGAGAAAGACCAGTAGTGAATACTTTGGGCCTTGCAAGGCCGACCGGTCTCCACCCCAGCTGCTCAGCCCTGCCCTGGCTGTGTGACAGCTGCCACAGGCCATGCGTCATTAACTTTCTGTACAAAACAGGCCCGGGCGAGGGTGGCCCTCCCCACTCCAGAGGTGTACGTGTGGTCAGTGTACTCAGGACCTCAACTCCCATTTTTCTTCTTTCAGTTCCAGCAGTCTTATTTCTAACGTGATTAAAACAAGATAAAAACAACTGGGTGAGAACTGGATGGTTTCAAAAACCGGTTGTGTTGAGTTGGCTTTTCTGGTGTGGATTTCCCTTCCTATTTTCTAGCCT
This sequence comes from Mesoplodon mirus, assembly GCF_964341445.2. Lineage (NCBI taxonomy): Eukaryota > Metazoa > Chordata > Mammalia > Artiodactyla > Ziphiidae > Mesoplodon > Mesoplodon mirus. The sequence goes on along the minus strand of NC_138987.1, from coordinate 101,326,045 downwards.
CACTCAGTACGAACAGTTGAAAGCGCACCATGGAGCGGGGGTGGCAGTGGGAGCGTCCCCCGTGGGCCTCGGCTCGGGAGAGCGCAAGGAGGTGGACATCTTACGGATGCTCACCAAGGCCAGAGACGAATACGCAAAGGTGAGTCTTGTCTCCTGCGATGCAGACTTAAACTCCGCGTGGGGACCTGCGCCCTGAGACAGACTTGGTGCCGTGCCTTCCGTCAGACAAAAGTGCAGGAGAAATACAATCTTTATTGGTTTTTAGTAGGCTGTAGACTGTTTGCCTTTAAGTGGATTCAAAGGCAGCCCGGGAAATCAGTAACCTTCGTATATACAAATAGCCTCCAATAAGAAGACCCCATTGACAGTAGCAACAAATTAATATAAAATTCTTTGGGATAAAATTAACAAGAAATGAGCACAACCTGTGTGGAATAATCATGGCTCTCCTTGGTGGTACTAGGGCACTAGCAGTAGGAAGGACATCCAACCCCCTTCCTCTGAAAATCGGCGGTCGGTGGAAAGAATTAAGCATTTATCCTGCCTGGCCAGGGGCACCGGATAATCCAGGTTGATGCGGGAAAGGCCTTCTCCACCACAGAGCTCCAGCTGTTAAATGTGGACGGAATGACAGAGCCTAAGGCCCTGGTGGAGTAACTGAGTCAGGCACGGGTCATCCGTAATGCTCGTGCTGTGAGAAAGGCGGACGGAAACCTGACCACGGGCGGGTCGGGCGGCCGCGCACCGCGGCTGAACGTCGAGTACGCGGCACGCCTGGAAGTGTTCCTGAGCCTAAGTCTTGAGCGCTAACAGAAAATGACAGGGGAGGGGAACAGGGCAGGTAGAAAACAAGTTAAATGACACCAGGAAGCAGTCAGAAAGGCCGTGTGCGGCGTGGGTTCCTCGGGGACACCCTGCCAGGCTTCTGCATGTGCCTTGGAGGCGGGGCCAGAGGCCGCACTACTGGAGACAGACACCCCCGCAGGCATCTCTGTGCGAGTCCCGAAGGTGGTCAGCGCTGCCCGCCCGAGGGCTTGTTGAACGAATGTGAACAAAGCGCGGTTTCACCCACCCGCCCTGTCACGGCCCGGACCCAGGTGCTTTCTCCCCAGCTTCGGCCAGTAACAGCAAGCTCTGGATCCGCTTTTTATTTTGTTTGATTCTTCAACAGCCGTGAAAAAATGTCCCAGTGACTTAATTATACTTTACTAACTGTACTATGTCAGGGACAGTGAAGATTCATCTTAAAGGTGCCATTTTTGCCCTCGAGGAGCTTAGGTTCTGTGATGCCGGCAATAACAGTGGCCGGTATAGATAAGAAATGCAAACGCTGAAGAAAAACTATTTTCTTTCTTCTCCCTCCCTCCTCCCAACACACAGACACATATGCAAACACACACACTGTATTGTTTCTATTTTATGATGTTTTGACTTGTTGAAAGTCTGGCTGGGGAGAGACTGTCCCTCCCCAGCCAGCCAATTCTCGGAGATACCAGAGGCCTAGCCAGGAGGGTGCCTGTGACCGGGAGACCCAGCCCTGTCTGCCCGCCTACCCCGGGGTGAAAGTCCTCCGCCCCGGTCCTATCAGGGCCACTCCTGTCATCCGGAGCCCCTGAAATGATTCAGACACGCCAGTCCTGAAGTGCAGAGACCCCGGCGAAGGCTGCAGCCTTGGTTCTGCCCTCGGTCCTGCTTCCTGCCCGCCCGTCCCGAGGCACCCCCTGCAACAGGGGGCCCTGCGGGGCCGCTGAGCCTCTGTCTCCAGGCCCGGGGGCGGGAGCGGGTGATGCCCTGCTCCCCGAGCCTCTGAACGCAGAGCTCACGCACACTCAGACGTACCAGTGCCCGGTGCTGGGGACTGGCCTCAGGCCATCACTTTGTACTGTACCCACAACTTGCAGTGTTTCCCTATTTTGTTTGCCCTTCAGAATCTACATCTCCTTCGAGGCCCAGGAAACATGCCACTTCTTACGTGGAGTCTTCCCAGATCTCTTCATTCAAATTGATTGTCCCTTCCACTGCACTCACCAGTGTGTTACTCTTTGGAATGTATTTTGTTCTTGCTCATTTGTTACACCCACAGCAACCTCTCCTGCTGCACATAAGCTTGTTGAGGTCGAAACAACGTTCTATTCGGCTGTGACAGTGTTGACGTGAAGGGAAGACAGAGGTCTAATCAGTGTGCAGACTCTGCTTTTCCATACATGCAAATACACGTCATATGCATAATGTTCATCGCTCCAACTGTGTGATAAATAACAGAAGAAGCTCTTCCTTCTGCAGTCACAGGCCAGGTAACGTCACATCGCGTCCAGAAGCACCTGCACGGTCCAGTGACCCCTGGTCCACATCCTTCTCGGTTTCCCACCACCCGGAGTGTAAACCCGGGGCCCCTCCGAGCGCCCTGCCACACGGTCTCGGGTGACCCTTCCAGCCTCGCTGCCTTGGGCTCCCGCTGCCCCTGCAGACGTTGGGAATTCCTCCCAAACGGAGTGACAGTGCTGCTTCCTGAAGGTGCCTTCCCGCCTCTCCTCAGGCTGGCCCTCCCCTCCCTTACTTACCTGGCAACAGGTGACGTCTCTGAAGGCTTACTTCCCGTGTTCCTTGTCCCTCGTGTGCTTTCTGATCTGCCCACCGGGTGTATTTGCCCCCGAGGAGTCCCCTTGTGCGAGGAAGCCCTGCTTTATCCTTGCCTTATGCTGTGTATCTGCTCTCCCAACACGTACGGACGTGCCAGACAATGTGGGGATCAGGAGTGGACCTGGCCCCAGGTGCAGGAGAGGGACATGGAAACACAGTCTTTCCTGAGGATTCTTGCTGTGAGGAAGTGGATTTCCTGTTAGCGGAGGTTTTCAAGAAAAGACAGAATGATGAATACCAGGCATCTACAGAAGAACTTCACTGCTCTGGATGCATATTCACCTGAATGACCTCTGAGGGCCTCTCCAACTCTAAACCGCGTAAATGTGTGAAAATTCCAAAAACTAAGAGGAGGAGGCATTCTGAGCTGGAGGAAGATGATACTGGTAAAGTGAAGCCTGGTGACACCAGACACAACTTTTTACGCAAAGTTAATAAAGTAGTTTAAAAACCTTGTTTGGGCCGGTATTTTATGTTTTCTCCCCGAAGAAACAACTTTCTGTGAATCTGCTGTGAAGTCGCAGTGCTGTGACTTTGAGCTTCCCCCTCCCGGTTAGGCTCGGGGCTGGGGCGCAGGTGAGCGGGGGCAGCAGCCGGGCCAGAGCGGTCTTGGGCCGCGGGGCCACGTGCTGAGCCTTCAGAAGTGGACTGTTTTGAAGAATACGTTTATACATGTGTGACTGAATCACTGCTGTACACCTAAAGCTAACACAACATTGCAAGTCAACGATACTGCAGAAAGAAAAAGAAAAGAATAAGGGGACTGTTTTGTATTTAAGACTATTTTGTGTTTTGTGGCCTAAGGCGAGAATGAATAGTTGTCCTCTAGCTATGGTTCTGACTTATTTATGAAATTAAAGAAATTACTGTGTCTTTTGATGTTCACTGAGAAAATTCAAGACTATAAGAAAGAAAATAGGGCTTCCCTGGTGGCGCAGTGGTTGAGAGTCCGCCTGCCGATGCGGGGGACACAGGTTCGTGCGCCGGTCCAGGAACCCACGTGCCGCGGAGCGGCTGGGCCCGTGAGCCATGGCCGCTGAGCCTGCACGTCCGGAGCTTGTGCTCCGCAACGGGAGAGGCCCCAACAGTGAGAGGCCTGCATACCGCAAAAAATAAATAAATAAATAAATAAAAATAAATCTCTTGGGCTTCCCTGGTGGCGCAGTGGTTGAGAGTCCGCCTGCCGATGCAGGGGACACGGGTTCGTGCCCCGGTCCGGGAAGATCCCACGTGCCGCGGAGCGGCTGGGCCCGTGAGCCATGGCCGCTGAGCCTGCGCGTCCGGAGCCTGTGCTCCGCAACGGGAGAGGCCACAACAGTGAGAGGCCCGTGCACCGCGAAAAAAAAAAAAAGAAAGGAAAGAAAACTACCCATAATCCTACCACTCAAAGATGTCTACTTTTAGCACTTCTAGTCTATTTTCCCCCAGACTCTTCTCCCCTCGTGGACACACGTGTTTGTGTGATAAAACGGGCTCATGTGACATTGTTGTTAAGACCCTGGGTACTGTGTCAAGAATCCATTATTCTTTCTCCAACTCTGCATGTTTTCCCAAGTAGTTTAAAGTGTTTGGGTCGAGAGACGCATAGAAACTTAAACAAGTGGAAAATGAGCTGCAGACTGTTGAGATCAGTGGTGTTTCGTTCTGGGCACTTTTTACATGACAGTGAAGCCTCATTGGTAGGTCGCCCGTCCTAGTGACACAGAAAGCAGCTTCTGGCCACTTTCCTCGGAGGGAGCTGTCTGCGGCCCACGTGAGCGGGTACACAGTGAAGCAGTTTGCGACCCAGGGTCCCTGCACACAGACAGGGCCGCTCGCGGAAGTGAGCCGAGTGGCCACTTTCTCTGCGCGGCCAGCCGGCAGTAAAGGCTTTTCACGCCAACATTTTATCAGTGACCATATGAGGCTACACTCTTGTCTGGCGTTGGTGATCCACACCTTAGAATCCAGGCCAGTGGGTCCTGCAGCCATCATTCAACTAAGAAGAATTAGAAATGATATTTGATGACTCATAAAGTGATTTCACGTGCCATTCAAGACTAGTGCCAAATATACAAATTATTGGCCGAAAATAATTAGTCCTTTGTGCAGTTAACTTTACAAACCTAAGTGAGCGTGGTGGTGATCAGCCCCAGGCGCCTACACCCTTGAGCAGAAAATACAGCCAATAGCCATAAAGCACACCGGGAACCGTGGGACCCCAGGGACAAGGTTGCATTTGCAGCCACTCCACCTCAGGACGGTGAGGTGTGTCCTGGCCCGAGGGTGCAACTGTGCAGCTGAAACTAACAATGCCGCGGAGTCCACAGTGCAGAAGGCCGCGTTTTACAGTGAGTTTTATTTGGTGTTTCAACAAGGGAAACCCAGACATCACTGCTGTGCCCTCTCTGTTACAAATCCTACTGTGTGAGTGATCGCATGGTTGGTTAGATTAATGTGTGATAATGACTCAGGGTTTGAAAGGATGAGGCTTGTCTCTCATCTCTTTCTCTGTGAAATTCTAATTTGTAGCGAGCGGCTCCGAATGCTGGGATTTGAATTACTCTGTTTGTGCAAAAAGCCATTTGTTAAATAAAGATGATGTTAGTAATTTTTAAATCAACGGTTTGGGTCGGCTTGACTTTTTGGTTTGTCGACTAAAAAGGGCTGGTTGCTGTGAGGACGCAGTGCTGCAGCCTTCAGTCAACTGTCAGCCGCGCGCAGAACCCTCCCGCGGCCCCGACGAGGCACCGAGGGGGCGCTTCCTCCTCCGTTTATCCCAGAAGGGCAAGCGGGAGACTGCGGCTGCTTCCAGCGACCCGTGGCCTTTCAGGCATCCAGGCATCTCAGGGCCTCCAGGTCCTGCAAGCCGACCTAATACTTTAGGGCACGGAATTGCGCAAACTAAGAAAAATTCGACCTGAATTTGACTTACACTCAAACGTAGCTTATATCAGAGGAGAGTAAGGGATTTTCCTTTGTACATGGAGATCTATTTTTTTTTAAGTACCAACTAGATAAAATAAACAGCAAGAAGATGCATTCTTTTTAAAAGATTAAAGCTTCTTTTACACCAAAAATGAGGTTCTTCTTTCCATTTCAGTGTAAAGCCCGTCCTGAGCCCAAACAGATCAGCAGCTCGTCCGCCATCTACGACAACCCCAACCTCATCAAGCCGATTCCGGTGAAGCCCAGTGGGAGCCGGCAGCAGCGTGGCCCTCGGCCCGGCCAGGTGCACAGCCCTCTGCTCTCCCCCGGGCCTCTGTGGGGCTCCTGAGGGACCTTGGCCCGGAGTGCGGTCAGGGCGGGGCCGATGCTCTGCAGGTCCCCTAAGGTCAATCCAGGAAAGAGAGATTTCAAAGTAGAGATTTTGTCATTATTAATAATTTACTCTTCCTAGAAAGGGGTTGCAGTTTTTCCTTTTGGCATTTCCCTTACTCTGTGCTAATCCCTTGTGGACTTGAACTCCTTAGAGGATAATGTATTCTAAAAAGACAGCAACCTAATATCATGTCAGAGCTGACGGGACCGTTACACGTCGGGCTGTATTCTTCCGGGGTGGAAAGCTGGTGTCCCACGGCCCCTGAGGGAGCCACAGCCCACGCGCCCCCGTGGTGCCAGGTCCGGGGCCAGGCGCTGTGTGTGTGTATGGGATTCCTGGTCTCAGGACTGGTGTCAAATCCCCCTTTAGACCCCATGGCTTGTCATTGTTTCTGCATCTAAGATACAAGCATGACAACAGTTTCTGTGTGAGCACATATATTTTTCAGGAGAGTCCAGCATTATCTGCAAGTCCCATCACTGAGTGTGGCTGCTTCCGGTTCTTATGGTCATTCCTCACTAAAGGTTTTTTTTAAAGGGAATTGGTTTAAATCAATTTCAAAAAATGAACATGGACACCAAAATCATAAAGACTGGCTAATGCAAGTCTTATACTGAATTTTGTAAAAAATAAGTCATTTCTAATTATCTTTTAGCTTTTATTATAAGTTTGCTTTTCATGGACATTTTTTATTTTAAGAGAGAAACCGGAATATGTTGACTTTAGGAGAATCTCATGTTTTCTTAGCCCAGCAAGAGAGAAAGCAGCAGGGAGACGCCAGAGGACACAGGGCGGGAAGGAAGCGGGTTGGTTACCAGCCACGGCGGCGCAGCGGGGGCAGGGACTGGGGTGTTAATGCATCTGACGGGTTGTTATCGCTACTGTTACATAGCTGGAAGGATCAAGTTAGACTAAATGAGTTAGGTTCCTTTCCAGCCCTCAGTTTCTATAATTCTGTGGAATACTGCCAGGAATTCTGACATCCTCACATTTCTACGTGTCCTCGGTGTCTTCCTGTACTTTGCAGGGATAGATGGGCTTCCTGTGGAAGAGATTATTTGCCTTAATTTAGTGTCTGTAGCTTTGTGCCACAGTGGTCCCCAGCCTGTGAACCCCAGGCCCAGCAGGGATCATGTGCCTGTTTATCAATCAGCAGATACTGATCATACAACAGCCGTCTTGGGGGTGGGAGGGAGAAGGCTGTGAACATTTTTGACATTAAAAAGGAGGTCCCCAATGTGTAGAGTCTGTTATCACTAAGCTTCCTCATCCTTTCTAATTGACTCTTTGTAAATAGAAGAAATCATCGGGTAGGTAAGTTATGTTTCGCTGCCCCCCATATAACCAAATTACATGTGGCCCCATTTTCAGACGTGGTTATTTGTTCCAGACCTTAGACCCTGAACCCCAACACCTGTCCTTGACGGCTCTCTTCGGGAAGCAGGACAAAGCTACGTGTCAGGAAGCCGCGGGGCCTCCAAAGACCCTCCGCCAGCAGCAGCACGAGAAGCTCCCGATTCGGCAGGGGGTCGTCCGCTCCCTGTCCTACGAGGAACCCCGGAGACGCTCGCCCCCGGCCGAGAAGCAGCTCTGTCCGGCCATTCAGAAGCTCCTGGTCGGGAGCGCGGACCTGCAGCCGCTGGCAGAGCTGCCCGAGAGCCGGCCCTGTAGAGACGCCGCCCGGCCAGGGTCTCCCCGCGGCCCCGAGGTGTCCCGCCACGTGCACGGTGCCCCCAGGACTCAGAACCCGCCGGACCACCTCCAGAGCATCCCCGGGGCGCCGGCACCAGCCACCTCGGCCGAGACGCCCGGGCCCCGGGCACTCCCAAGGCCAGCACCCCCCGGCCCTGGGCCCGGCCGTCAGCCCCTGGGGCCCGGCGAGGTCTCCCCGCGGGAGCTGCTGTGGAAGCTCCAGGCGGTGCAGCAGGAGCGGCAGTGGCCGGCGCCCGGCCGCCCCGCCCTGGCGGCCAAGTTCCCCGTGGCCACCCCGAGCGCCCGAGCACGGAACCCCCCGGAGTCCTGGAGGGACCAGACCCCCAGCGCGGAGCAGCAGGCTCCCCTCCTTCAGGTAGGTGGCTGCCGGCCGGGAGGTGCTGCCAGGGCGCGGGGACGCGGGCCTCAGCCCCGTCTGGTCCGCGCATCGCGTCCCGCCTTCGCCTCCTGCCTGGAAGGGAATCTGGCCTTGGCCCAGCAATCTGGGAGCTCCTCCCTTCAGAGAGGCTCCATTCCTACAGTTCAGCCTTCAAGCGACGAGGTTTGACGTGGCCGTGGGAAAAACCCAAATCTTTGACCTCGCAAACCTAGGGTCTGAAATCATTTGAAATCATTCCGGGGATGCCAGACCCCTGACCTCGTCTGGTTATTTCGGTCCACAGTAAGTTATTGCATGTTCATGACCCAGGCCGTGCTTAGGAGCACTGACTGCGTGCCCCGCCCCTGCGGACGCCGCAGCCCATGGGCACTTGAGGCCGGCAGGAAAGCAGGCCCCTGACCCCGGAACGGGCAGCCTCCTTGTCTGTCTGAGCAGGTGTAGCTTAATGAGGGTCCTGAGAGGCAGACGGCTCCCTCCCTGCCCGCGACACACACGCCGGTTGCCAGAGAGGGAAGTGTTGTAATTCTCAGAAATGTTCTGTGCTCCCGGGGAAGACGGTCCTCTGTGGTCACTGATAACTTAGAACAGGGAGAAAACCGAAAGCTTTTCCGTTTTTTCACTGCCTGTGGGTAACATCCGGAGATCTGATGGATTTTTTTTTTTTTTTCCATTTGGATTGGTACAAATTCACTGAAAATGCATTGGGTTTAAAAATTAGGAAGTTCTGGGCTTCCCTGGTGGCGCAGTGGTTGAGAGTCCGCCTGCCGATGCAGGGGACACGGGTTCGTGCCCCGATCCCGGAAGATCCCACATGCCGCGGAGCGGCTGGGCCCGCGAGCCATGGCCGCGGAGCCTGTGTGTCCGGAGCCTGTGCTCCGCAACGGGAGAGGCCACAGCAGTGAGAGGCCCGCGTACAGCAAAAAAAAAAAAAAAAAATTAGGAAGTTCTCCCTATTTATGACGTTGATCCCTCTGTCGTGTTTTGGCAAGTAGCTTACGACAGGGCCTCAGAAATCTCTAACTTTTTGGAGCAAAGACCATCCGTGTGGAGCACAGTCTTCGTGTATGTGAGACTGTGGGTCGGAGTGTTCTTGCCTGTTACTGATGGAAGTCTCAGATCTGAGTACCTGCTGCTCTGGAGACATGGCTGTTCCCTGCCCTCATCCTCACTTCACTGTCGCATTGCCCCCCTTCTCCTGCTTTTTCCCCTGCGGATTTAGATTGGACCCTAGGAAATTGGGGCTAATCGTTGGCCATCCGCCTCTGCAGGCAGGTCCCCTTCTAGTGCTTGCGGGGTGCAGGGCCGCGGTGCTCTTCTGACTGCCCGCAAAGCCACCGCTCCTTGCGACGGCACACGGGGACAGTTAAGCAGACCACCCGCCTTCCTCCAGGCTGCTTTGTGCCCAAGACGATGCCCAGGGAGCTTCTGAAACCACAGCTGCTCCTCGCGGCTGGCCCTGTGCCTGTTCTCATGAGCCCCTGGGCCTCAGGAGGCTAACAGTAGCACTCTTCCCTCTCACCTGAGCTGGGGACAAGTGAGAGGTGGCTGTAAGCGTCAGGTGGGTCAGATGTCGCCTGCACAACTGGAAACACTATTGGGACCCCTGGTTTTAGGCCTGCTGGCCAAGAGAGGCGGACAGACCCGCCCAGACGGACGGGCCACCTGCATGCCTGCAGGAGTGGCCCCAGGGCTGCCCCCGAGACCCGAGCACGGAGAGTCAGGAGGTGGGGTGGACGGTGACCCCACCGCCTGCCCGCCCCGCTGCACCAGGCGAGGGGGCAGGCGGCAGCCAGTGGGTCCCTCACGGCGGAAACTCGGGGCCGCAGCCGGGCAGGGACGCAGACGGACAGCCCCAGTGGAAAGGCTGGGGTCCTGGCGTGTGTCCCCAGGCGATGACAGGAAGCCGGAGATAGGAGGTGCTGCTCAAAGCGCGAGCTTCGCCTGCCGTGGGGAGCATAGTCAGGACAGCAGGCGCCGGCCGCCGGTGCCCTGGAGGGAGGAGCATGCAGATGGAGGCTGGCCTCCCGTCGCCCGCAGCCCTGGACGGTTAACACTGAACCCGCTGTGTCCTCTGCGCTCTTTGCACCGCCCTGTGCGCGAGCCGCCCTCATCCGCCCGCCCGTCGGCCCGTTTCCCACCCGCAGGTGCTCTCGCCCCGGCGCGCCCCGCCCGCCGTGGGCCCATCTCCGCTCATGTCACCACTGGTGTTCGCGCAGCCCCCCTGGGCCCCACCGCCAGAGAGGGGCAGCGGGCTCTTGCCCCCGGGAAGCCAGGACCCAGCGGCCCCCCCAAGCGGCCCCCTCCTGCCCCTGCGGACGCCGGAGCCCCCCAGGACGCCGGGCAGTGCCCTGACCAAGCCACAGCTCCAGGAGGCCCTGCTGCACCACATCCAGGTAGGAAGGCGCCGCCCCCCACCCCTCATCGGCCTTTCCCGGTGGCCTGCTGCCCTGCTGGCGCCTGTGCCCGCTTCCTGCTCCCCAAGGGTAAGAGGGCGCTGCAGCAGCTCACCCCGAGACCAGCGCTTCTGGGTGCGTTTCAGAGACTCAGCGTGGCTCTGGGCGTTGTGATCTGGAGGGCTAAGTCCTCAAGTGCCACCCGGTAGAGAGGAGGAGGTGAAGCCGCCCCTGGGAGGGTCCCAGGTCTATGGGGCTGTCGGGAGCCAGAGGGGTGCGGAGGGGAGGGCTGCCCTCCCCGCGGCAGCGTCCAGGCCGTTACTCGGGGAGGCTGCAGCTGGGGCGGCAGGAGTGGCTGTGACGACCACAAACCTGCCAGTGAGGACAGGCTGGGGTGGCTTCCTCGTGTCCCCATGAAGTAATAAGGATGAGGACACTGTACGGAGCTCTGGGCCGGGCACAGGGTTAGGGACCAGGACGCCGAGGCTGAGGGACTGGCCTGAGGTCACCAGCCAGTCAAGAGCAGAGCTGGGGCCGCAGCCTGGCTGCTGCGCCCCTTCCCGCTGCACGACGGGGCCGGGAGACGGCAAAGCCCTGCCCAAACGCGAGACAGGCCTTGCAAAGTGCAGTGCGTTCACCCAGACGGACCGCAGACAGCTCAGCTCACGTACTGAGGTGTCTTTTTCGCAGACAGTCCGTAAGGTTTTTGTGGTACTTTGCCTGGGCGTCAGGCGACCCTGTGGGCGGCCAGCACTTCTGCTGTGTCGCGTCCTACTCAAAAAGACCGTAGTCGCCGTGGGCAAGAATGTTTTTTTAAAGGTAACATCTTTTAGAGAGAAGGAATGGAATGGGGCCAGAAATCAGCATCTCTGAGTGTGAAAGCAGAGTAGCAATCTGCTAAAGACGGACGAGAAATGACCGCACCTAATTCATAAATAAGGGTCTTTTCCACCTTTTCTAGAAGCCATTCATGAGAAGTTCGTGAGGACTTAGGTAGGACATCTGTAAGCTCCTTTTCTGTGAGCAATAAACAAAAAACTTGAATGTAAAAAGCTCCACATTTTTTCTGGCTTATTCCATTTAATAACACTGTTCCAAAGATCTCTGTGCAGTAATGGGGACCCCTAAAGTCTGGAGTGGCCCCTGGACCTCTCTCGTTACAGACCATATGATGTCCGTTCCCTCCACCCAGTCTGCGTTTCACGTTCCCCGTGCTTTAGACGGCATCTTCCCCATGAGCTGCTGGGAGTCACTCAGGCATTCAGCTTTGCTCTCTGCCTGCTGTTAGGACACAGGCTCGTGCTCGGAGACTTTGCAGGAAAGCCAGGGTAGCCTGGCTCCAGGCCGAGTGGGAGTGTGAAACGCGGGTGAATTGCCAGAGCGATAAAGGACGGGGTGGGAGGGAGCCGTCTCCAACATCAGAAACAGAGAAAACCACCGATGGGACCGTGGTTCCCTCGGCCCCGAGAGTGGCAGGAGGGGCCCAGAGCCCGCAGTCTCACCGCTGCCGCTTGCCAAGGCCAGAGCTTTCCGTAGCTAACAGGGGTGGTGCAGGGGGGTGGAGATGCACTGGCTCTGGCAGGGTACCAGCCAAGCACATTGCCAGTGAAGGCTTAACTTACGCCCAACAACGAAGGCACCCCTCGTGGGCGACTCGGGGGGCCTCTCAGAGCCACCAGTGGCCTCACAGCCAGGCTCAGAGGACTGAGCTGGGATATGTGCTCCCCATGCAGCCTCCCGGGGGCCCCAGGGCTCTCCACACAGGAGGCCAGGCTTCTCAGGAGCCGGCCCGCTCCGTGCTGCCCCGAGGCTGGTGCCCGCCTGAGCTGCAGGCACGAGCACGTGCTGTGTCCCGGGCTGGCCACCGAGTCCCGGCAGCTGACCCTTCTGGCCTGGCCTGCTGCCCTACTGACTCTTCAGCTTAAAAACTAGCCGCTATGAGCACGCACAGGTGGAGAGGAGCTTCTTAGGATCAAGGTGCCAGTTCAGCCCCAAGACAGAGAAAGCCTCTCGTTTCTGCCAGCCAAGTCACATCCCCCTGGGGCTTTTGATTTCTGTTTTCCAGAATGACGACAACTTCTTAAATATAATCTACGAAGCTTATCTCTTCAGCATGACACAAGCGGCCATGAAAAAGACTCTGTGAAAGCAAAACATCTTAAGACTGATCTCCAAGGCCCTCCGGCTCAAGGTTCTTTCATGTCAAATGTTGTTTCCCTAAATGTTTCTGCCTTTTTTTTAAAGTATGTATTATATGAAGTAAAATGCTTCAGGCTTTTTTCAGTCACGCGTTTTTTTCATTACATTCTTCAGTGCACCTGGTACCAAGAATCGAGTGGGTAGGAAAAGCCCTTTGCTCATATCACATGGTAAATACCCAGCTTAAATGATTTTTTCTTACATGTACTGGGCCATTTCTAGATGAGTTCTCTCTCTGTGGGAAGGGCTGTTCTGGGAACGTGGTTTCTTTCTTATCAGCAGCCCCGGTTATTTCTGGAACTCGGAGAACGTGCCGACCGCCAGGTGGCGGTGTCAGCCCGTGACCACTGACGCGCCTCGCCAGCCTCTTCCAGACAAAGTAAACCTTTCCTTTGTAAACATCCGCTGGGCCTTCCAAGGGAAATGATCTCTAAAGGTATTTCTCGCCAGCTTCCAGGGGGGAGTTGTTTAGGGGTCCACAAATGGCCCAGGTTTCCAGCAACACCGCGTCTGTCCGCTCCTTCCGGCAGAAGCCTGCCTGCTTCCAAAGGAACGTTTCATCGTTTTCAGCAAAACGTGCTGAGAGGAAGGTCACAGGAGATTTTAAGGCCGGTCCTTAGCCTCTGTGGGGAGGCAGTGGAGTGCGGGCACGGCAGCAAGGATTCTTGAGGTCGCGGAGCAGACTGACGTCTCGTGTTCACAGAGACGAGGGCCTGCTCTCCCCCCAGCCCTCCCCCGGGTTGAGTCGGCCCCGGAATTGGTCCCTGCTGCGCGCTGGAGATAAAGTGAGCTTTGTGTTTCTATAGCCCTGTTTATTCTTGGACCATAAAAAGATCTCTAGAGGCCCACACAGGAGCCGGGCCTCGTTCTCCTTTTAGAGGTCACAAAGGAGGCAGGGAAGGAGGTTTCTTCACAGCTTCTGATGCCAGACGTGAACTGGAACCTCAGACCTGGGGTAGGCGCATAACCAGGCAAGGGCCTGCGGGGAGCAGGGAGCGCCTCCCCTGCCCCCGCCCCTGCCCGCAGAAGGGCGCCTTCCCTTCGAGGAGGGGCCCACCTTGCCGGGGCGCCCTGAGGCCGGGGTGCAGGGCTGCTGTTCCCTCCTGAGTCAGGAAGGGACGCCTCCCTCTGCTTCTCTGTCTCCTATAGCGCCTAACGCCCTGACAGACCACAGAATCCCTGAAGCTCGTCATTGCCTGTGCAGCGTTTCAGGGCTCTTACGGGGAGTGTGGGGCAAGGGGAGACACACGGCCCTGTTGCCCTGCGTCGGTGACACTCACCTCGGCGGCACACACTCAAACTGGAACAAAATCCACCGTCTCCCAGACCGCAGGTGACCTTTAAAACCCGCGGGCACATCTTTGATCTGAATTACACGTTTGGGTGGCTTCTCCAGCTGGGGAGAAATGAACCCCACTGAAAATTCTTCTCATATATTTGTGGTAGCAAGTGGTAATTTCTGAAATATATATTCCTTTACTTGATTGTTATATAAATAAAATAGAAATCTCAGTTGCAGCACCTACTGTGAAAAGGTGGCCGTGCACTGTGGCTGGAGGGGCCCCCCGTGCCCGGTGTGGTCAGACCCACACCGCAGGCTTCACTGGGCCTTTCTAGGTCAGCACCACAGTGGTCTGTTTTGAAAACAAATTCTCCATCCTTTACTGGAATGAACCACTTTAAAAGTGACAGGTGCAGTTTGTTCAGACCAAAGACTGAGCCCCCTTTCAAAGGGCTCAGAGATGAAGACTGATTTCCTCTGTGTGGGAAGCAGGTGGGAGCTTTGTCCAAAGACCTTTCTCTGGAGGGTCCGGGAAATGGATTGCAGGGTTATCTAAGCACCCAGGACTAGATCTCACATGTAAACTCACTTTCCTTTTTCCCACCTCACCCCAAATTCTGAGACCATCCTGGACGCCCTCCTCCATTTCTCTGGCTTCCGGCAGCAGCTTAAAGCCAATTGAATTCCAAGGGGAAGGAAGCCTGAGATGGGTCCCTGAGCAGTGTTATCCCGGGCACTGGATTTCAACCCTGTAGAAGTGACCGAAGTCAGTTCTGCCTGGTGCAAGGACAGAAGATGGGGCCTTGGTCAGGCGGCCTTGCCCTCACGTCCCCGGGGATGTGACCTGGGGGTCGGTGTGTGGCTTTCAGCAGAGTCTCTCCTGAGGGCTCCCCCTCCTCGGGCAGAGCGGCTGTGTCTCTGCGTGTATCCCAGACGGGCCCCCTGGCGAGCCTGGCCCCCGCCCACCCAGCTGTCACACCCCCCGCCCCGGGTCCTCCCAAGGGAAGCAGCGGCACTTAGCACTGGGCCCCGCAGATGTTCGCCTGGCTGAATAGATTGAAAGGGGGTGGCGAGCGGCCAGGGACCACCCCCCGCTTCTCCGGCTGCTGGCGGGACCTGCCCGACGTGAGCACCCAGAGCCAGTGCGGCGGAGGACGGAGCAGGGCCCAGGAGACCGGCTACATGACTTCTCCCCGCTCTGCATGTCCGTGTCCCCAGCGAGAAGACACAGGGTGGTGGACTTGCTAACAGAAGGTGACGGCTCACCCTGGGGAGCTCTTTTCTGTTCCAGGCCCAGAAACCCCGAGACCCATGCGCCGCTGTGGCCATTGTGTGCACGAGAGTTGGCCTGGTGGGGAGCGCCCCTTACTTGGGGTGCGGGCCCTTTTCTCACAGGCCCTGGGGCACCTCCCTTCTCTCCCTCACACCCCGCCCTGGGGGAGAGTGAACCTCTCCACTCAGCATGACATCAGCTGAAGCCCAGAGCCTCTGGGACGGCTTTTGCGCTGGACAGAGGTCCTTTCCGACCTGAGGCCAAGGGTCCTGGGCCTTTGGCCTCATCCTCGTGCCACCCAGGTGCCCGTCAGCAGGGTGACCACGTAGCAGTCACCCAAACCAGGCTGCTCTGAGCATGAGTTGTTAGTAACCGCACCGGCCAGAGGCCCAGATGCGGGCATCCTGGGCCCACGGGAAGGGTGGTCCCCACCTGCGTCCCCGCCCGAGTCCCCGTGTACCCAAGCCACGCAGGAGGCCCCGGCTCGGCCGTGCAGCGAGCACCGGCCTGGACTTGGCCCGAAGGAAGTCGGGCTGTGGGCGAGCAGCACCTTGGGGCCTGGCTCCGGGGCACGTCTGCCGTGTGGAACGTAAGCCAGGCCCCAGCCACAGCCTCCTTGTCATCGAAGGGTTTGAACTGAACGTGGCCTCTTTCAGCCCTGACAGCCAGCTTCCTTTGTCCTTTGAGGTCCTTCCTTTCTGGTTAAGATGTAAGTTCAGGGAAGGCCGGCCAGGGTGCTGCAGGGTGTGAAATGGCCACCGCTTCCTCTGCCTCCGCGCCCAGGACAGGGGTCTTCGAAGGACACTGAGTGGCTTTGCCGTCTGTGTTGCCTCCGCGGGGTCACTGGGCAAGTGGCGTGCCTTTTCTGGGCCTCCCTCAGGGAGCCAGTGTCCCAATGGCCACGTCACTGGTGTGGGCCAGGCTGGCCACGTGGCCCCTGCCTGCTTCCCCCAAACCTCTTGGAGCTGAGCTGCAGCGCACGCTGTGACCTTGGCCAGAGGCGCTGATGGTAGAGGAGAGTGAAGATGAAGATCCAGCCTTGATTTTACTGCTAGACACAGGCCTGGGGCGGAGTCCTGACCTGGCCCCGTGCACCTAGTCTGTCTCTGTGGACCAGGGCCCGAGCCTCGGCTCCTCTGCCGCCCCTCCCCCAGCCTCGCACCACGCTCCCCTCCCCCGAGGGCTCAGGCATTAGTCAACCTTCGGAAGTCTGGGTTTATTTATAAACCTGCTGTTGCTGCTTCCAGCGTCTGAAAGCCTTTTACAGGCATTAATTAAGGAAGGTTCCCAGCAAGCCCAGGAGGGAAGGGGCCCGGGGTTCTCAGAGGACCAGTTTCCCTGCTGGTGCCTCTCCCTGTGTTTCCCTGTAACTTCTCAGTCTCCTCAGGACACGCACAGGGGTGCACGTGCACTCATGCACACGCGTGTGCGTGCACCGGCCCCCTTCACCCGCCCCCTGGCATCCTTCCTAACTGCCTACCTGCCCTGATCGCCCTGCCACGCCTCCCTGACCCATGCTGCCCCGGGGGGTGCCCCGCAGTCACCTCACACCCCTCCCAAAATCCACCCCCGGGTGTCCCCACCCTTCAACTCAAGCCACCTCTGGCGCAGCGGGGCAGTCATCCTTGATTTCCTCCCATTAGGTGAGAGGGTCCAGGACCCAGAGGGAGGGATTCAGACCCTGGTGGCCCGCCTGCACCGTGTTCCCTGGGCCGCAGAGCAAAGCGCCACAGGCTTAAACAACAGAGATGGATTGTCCTGCGGTCTGGAGGCCAGAAGTCAGACCGCAATGCCGGCAGGGCTGGTTCCTTCTGGGGGCCGCGAGGAAGAGCCTGGTCCGCGCGCCCCTGCTCACCCCCCGTGGTTTCTGGCCATCGGCAGGTCTCCTCGGTGCTCAGAAACATCGCACCGGTTCTGCTTCACCCTCACGCGGGATACCTGCCTCTGCCTCCAATGTCCCCTTCGTAAGGACGCCTGTCGTGTGGGATTAGGGCCCTCCCTGCTCCAGCAAGACCCGAGCTCCAAATGAGGTCACGTTCCCAGGTGCTGGGGGTTAGGACTTCAGCACACACGTCTGGGGGGACACGGTTCAACCCAAACCACTATGTTCCTGAAACACCACAAATCAGGGGGCCCTCCCAGACCAAGAGTTGTCACTGGTGGCCTGAGTGACTCACACAGAAGTGTTCCTTCTCAGACACCAAGGTGAGCACTGCTGACCAGTGGCCGGGAGTTCTTAGCTGGGACCTTTATTTTCAGTTTCTCTCTCAGTCCGTCTTGGGCTAATTAGTCATATGCCTTAGTGTATATGACCCTCCATCATCGGTTTGAACAAAAGCGCTTCTCATTCTGGTCATCTCTTCCTGTGCCTGTCCTGACCCGGAGTCCAGTCCCTTCCTTCCCAACAACCCGCAGCCCTTCTATTGAGCCGACGTGTGCCCTGCTGTTTGCACGTGTGCTTCCAAGGCGTGTGTTATTCTGTGCGCGTGAATGCATTTCATTTACCTGGAGCTGTCACACGTACACATCCACTGTGCAGACTCTTCAACGCATGGCTCAGTGAGCCTTACACACACCTGTACGTGCATGTCTGGGCGCATGATGACCCACGCCAGGCTGAGCTGTAGAACATGTCCCGCCAGGCCTCCACCAAAATCAGCCCCTGGAGAGTCCAGGCTTCTGACCCCTGTCATGGTAGATTCCTTTCCCGAATTTCACAGGCATAGGTAACGCAGCCTGCGGTCTCCGTGGCTTTCCCACCCGCCTCCTGCACGCAGCTCCGCCCTCACTTCTTGTCTGAGGCATCGGTCTCAAGAGCCTCTGACCTGCCAGACCTGTGGATGGGCCTTCGAGGGCATCTGGCCAGGGCTGCCGTGAACATTGCTGTGCACGGCTCCTGGCGCACGTCTGGGCTTGTCCCCGTGGACGGAGGGGTCGCAGGGAAGCAGGCCCCCCGATGGGCTGCAGGTCATGCCCTGTGACCCTCCCCGCCAGCAGCACAGCCAGTTCTGACAGGTCCCCTCTGGCGGGGTGCACGGTGTCTGGTGGTCTAGTCTGTGTTTCCCAGGTGACCCCAGGTGTGGAGCACGGATGCTGCATGTGTGGTCCTGGCCGCTCACGCGTGGTCTTGGGGACGCGCCTGAGCACTTTCTAGCCCATTTTTCAGCGTGGATTTGTCTTCATCCGCTATGTGTCCCCGTGGAGTCTCTCTTACCAGAAAGAGAGCCACACCTTCTCAGTGGGCCGATGCCTTCCAGTCTTCTAATGGTGCGTTTTGACACAATTACAAATGCTCTTAATCTTCATGGAGCCTCAGTTCTTCATGTTTCTCTTACAATTTAGTGCTTTTTGTGTTTTGAGAAACCCGCCAAGCCCTGGGCATGTATTTTTAGTTTACGTCAGGGCTCTTGTCTTACAAACCTCCCGTCGTCCCACTAGGGCTGTCTTCGCTCCTCCTCCTGTGCTGTCCACACGTCGAATCTTCCGTTTCTAGTCACTCTTGACTCTCCACCATGTGACTGTTTGTCCCCGTGCCCTGCGCTCCCCGCGCAGTCACCCCTGTGTCGCACTGGATGACGCTGCTGGGGACGGAAGGTGCTCGGTACAGGGAACCTTTGTCCTCACACTGGAAGGCTGCGCAGAACCTGGTCCCCGGCTGACCACCCGCTTCCCTCTGCTGAGTGACTTTCCCATGTCTGTGCGGGACGGCCGAGGAGGGGCTCCAGGCGCTGGGCCTGCAACACGAGACCTGGATCCACAGGCCTGGGAGGCGGCCTAGGAACCTGCTTTTCCCGCAGGCTCCCTGGGGGGTTCTGATCTGCCACCAGGGAGGAGCATTGATTGGGCGCTTACTGTATGCCGGTACTGATCTAGGCGCTGGGAATAGGGAGCAAAGCAAACAGTATTCCTCCTGCGAGAAGAAGATGGATAATTAGCAAGAGAGACGAGTGAACGACATACGTCCAGCAGAGGCGCTGAGGAGGATGCCTCCGGCAGGTGCCGTGAGGACTGCCCTGTGCCGGGGTCTCAGGAAGGCCTCGCTGGGAGGGAAACGACTGAACAAAGAGCCGACGGGCCTCGGGGAACGAGCCGCGCGGGCGCCGGGGCAGCGCGGGCAGGCGGAGGCCACGCCGCTCCCCACCCGCTGATGATCTGCGGCTTCCTCGCGGACTGGCTGCGCCTGGGGCATCGCTGGCTGCGCCCAGACCGTCCTGAAACCCCGAAGGGGACGTTCACTGGCCGGAGGCGGCCCGCTGCCCACCGTGCTGCTTGATCACACAACGGCCGTCCCCCGACCCCCGGTGCCAGCAGGCCTCAGGTTTGGGGGACACTTTCTGCCACCACATTCTTGGGGGAGGTGGGCCCGGCCACAGCCAGGAGGGGAGTTGTGGTTGGTTCGAGCTGGTCATGGCTGCATGTCCTTCAGGCATGGACATAGAGTGCAGTCCGGCCGCTGCAGAATGAAGGAGTCTGCTAGGTGAGGTCTATAGGGAGGGGTCCTCATGGATTAGAGAAGCACAGGTAAAATCAGTCCCCCTTCTCCTCAGAGATCTTACCACATCTGAGTGCAGTGCCTGGAACAGTGGCAGCCATCCTGTGACCATGAGGGGAGCTAGCTTGAGGACAGCCCCAAATACTGAGGATTCCAGGGAAAAAAAGATGGAGGAAATGGGATCTTTGGTGACACCCTTCAGCTGCTGTGTTAATCAACCCTAGAACCACCTAGACTTCCTACGTGACATACTGAATTGTCATTATCTAAGTCAGCTGAGTAGAGGTTTTTCTGTTACTTTCAGCCCAAAGCACTAACTGAGACCCACTCCTTTCCCACACCCTTGGCATATCTAGGATGCTCCTCTGACAGCTCCCTGAAGATGCAGGCCAGGAAGAGTCTACTTTCTACTCCTAGGACCTGGGGCCCACGGTGCTGGGGACTCTCAGGCTGCTGTCAGACTTGTCCTCCTTCACGGGGCACAGAGCCGGGGCACAGGCCGGGGCACACTGCTCCAGCCCTGGGTACCCACACTCCCCTCAGGTCGGAAGGTTCTCTTGTGTCTGCCTCCTCGGCAGCCTGTGGGCTTCCCCAGGGGTAGAAACCACCGTCATCCTGGTGGCCCTGAGCCCCAGCCCGCTCAGAGCCGGTGCATGGCAGGGGCTCGAGAAATGGCAAAACAGGAAGAGAAAATGAGCAGAGACATGGGGAGGGGGGAAGCAGCGGGGGAAAGTGAGGAGGGGCCCGGGGATGGCTGGAAGGCAAAGCTGCACGGAATGTGGCTTCCCCGGGGCACCGGCAGAGGCCCCACGAGGGGAGAGGTCAAGGCTGTGAGCCAGAAGGACAGAGACCAAGGGACCCAGAGGCCAGTGGTCACGGCCAAGTGAGCCTGTCAGCACGTGGTACCAGAGGCCCCTGGCGCCCTCTGCCTCCTGCCCCCGTGCTCCCCCCTCCGCTGCCGGGAAATGAGGGCACGGCTTAGGCATAGGCGGATGAGCCTCCAGCTGTGCTTCCCTAAACCGCCACGAGGCTCCCCCAGTGCCAGGGGCTCACCTCCACCACTCAGGCCGCGGCTCGGCACAGCTGCTGACACGGGCGGAGGAGTGCACAGACGTCCCCCGGGGACGCTGCCGCCACACGTGCTTCTCAGTGGCCCGTCCCTCCTTCGGGGGCGACGGGGAGGGAGGACAGTGACAGGGCGGGGAGGGCCGGGGGGCCACAGGACCGAGTGGTGAGCGGGCGCTGCCCAGCGCGGTCAGTGAGTGAGGACGCACCGCGCACCGTCCCAGGCTCCCAGCCCCGCGGGGCAGGCACCGCTGCCTCATCCTGTCGGGGAACCGAGAGTGAAAAACACCGAGGGGCTCGACTCTCGTTCCCCACTTGACCTTCTGTGACTCTGTTCCCAAGGCGGAGCTAGGGCCCCTTCCCCAGTCCTCTGAGGTGCTCAAGGGCATCGTGGACTGGAACTCCAGCCCGCCCCGCCCCGAGGCGAGACCCGGGACGTCCCACTGGAGGCCAGTGAATGAGCAGCCTCCCTGCCCTCCCTGGCGTACCTGTGTTTCCTCCTCTGAAGAGGAGGGGCTCACCAGCTCCCCTGAAGGTGTCCCGGGAGTGGGGATTTGCCCATCAATCCTTGCACAGGAAGAGAACGTGCTTGTGACGAATAATAGGGAACATTTCTGAGTGCCAGGTCGTGAGCTGAGAACTTAGGCAGAAGCTCATCCATACTCAGGGCATGAGGCAGGCATGCTGACACCCAGCCCCTGCTCTTCCCTGATATCAATGCCCAGCCCCAGGCGAGACACCAGAGACACCGGGACTCGTTAGAGGCGGTGGGGCCATCCCCCTCCCATCTCTCCAGCCTACCTTGCAGCTCCCAGTAACTGTGCATCTCACTTCTGGCCAGTGGGTCAGAGCTTAATCTGCCAGCAGAGGGGGCCAGTGAGATTCTTGGGAGACTGTTTGCCTTCCTGCTAAAAAACAAAAAAATAGAACAGACGCATCTGGCAAGGTTCTTCTTTCCCCTGCCTTGAACTCAGGCGTGATGTCTGGTAGGGCAGCAGCCATCTTGTGGCAATGAGGTGACAGACGTGAGGATGAACGCAGCGTGCAGATGAGGGAAAGGTGGAGAGAGGGAGCACCCAGGCCCTGGCTCTGTGCTGACAAGTCCTCGTTTGTTAGGTGAGCTTCCTGTTACTTGCACTGAATACACCCCTGCCCGACACAGACAGGAAATGTCATATCTGTTCCACAGACAATAACAACGGGGTGCCCTGGACAACAGAATGAGGAAGAAATAGAGCTGGAGTTCAGACCCAGAGCCCAGACACCAGAGCCTGAGCTCTTATTGCCCATAAAGTTTGCTAAACAAACGACTCATATAAATAAGATTGCAAGGAAGACATTTATCTTATTTAAAAGGGTAATTACAGCTAATTACAAATGAGTCCTGCCTTCCTATTAAATCCAGTGCAGTGGCCCCAGCTCTCAGGGCCACTGTGTCCTTCCCTGGCCATGGTCACTTGGATGGCCCCTCACGGGCAGATCTGGCACTCACCAGGCTGAGCAAAGGCAAACCCTGTTCTGATCCAGGCCATCTGCAGCGGGATGGGGCCTTAGGCAGCCTGCAAGGACGCCACACCCCAGCCCAGCCTGAGCCGTCCAGCCCGTGAGGGAGCTGAGCCCGCGAGGGAGCCTCTGCCCTGAGCCCCGCTTCCAGTTACTGGCACTTTCGGAGCCCCTCCCCGAGCTACCACTCCAAGCCCACTTGGTCCAGACTTGACCTTAGCCTGAAGGAGAGAGCCTTTGGGTTCCCTCTGTGTCCCCACAGTGAAGCTGCTGTCCTGTCCTGTCCCCGCGGGTGCTGCTCGGCCTCTGGCCTGGACCACATCACATTGCCAATGCCCCATGTCCCACCCACAGCAGGTCAGATGGGGCACGCGGCCTGGCTCAGAGCAAGCCCTCACTTGTGGGTCAGGGGAGGGACTCGCTGGTTGGTAGCTTGAACTTTCCCTTGCGTGCTGTTCCTGGGGCTGAGAGAGCGTGGAAATTCACCAAGTGCTTGACCACAAGTCCCCCAGCTCCCCAGGCCCCTCGGGCCTCCTCCCCTCCCCCTCCCAAGCACACTCACTTCCTCCAACTGTCCTCTTCCAGGTATTTATAGACCCAGCAGGTCCCCAAGGGGCCTGGCCAGCCTGTAATTAGCCCGCACCCTCTGCCCCGGGCTTCCAGGGGCCTGAGACGCTGCAGGCAGAAGTCGGGGACCTGGTGTCCTGTGGCGAAGGCACCAGCAAATCTAGGCTGATGCCAGGCTGATGCTGACGCCGTCACCTGTATCCCAGCCGCGTTTCCTGTGACCGGTAGGGAGGATGCCTGTGGGCCTAGAGGAGGCGCCTGTGAGTTAGACACACGGCACCCTGGCCTTGCTTCTCCGCCCCTCCTCCCAGGTTAAGAGCAGGGTTGGCTGAGTGTGATTAAAGGCTGAGCACTTACTCCCCCCTCAAATCTCTAGAAGCCAGAACTAGCACTTTGTAGCAGTGGATGTTTTAAAATGAGAAGCAGTCTCTGGGGGACTGAGCAGGGGGTCCAAACTCTGGCTCTGCCCAGGGCAGCTGTAGATGCCTCTCCCTTTTCCCCCACTTTTTAAAAAGTTGTGATTTAAAAAAAAAACCCCACATAACATAAAATGTACCACCTTAATCATTTCTAAGTGTACAGTTCAATACAGTTAAGTACATGCGCATCACTGTGCGGCCATCTCCGGAGCTCCGCGTCTTACAGAACTGAAGCTCTGCCCCCATTAGACAGGAGCTCCCGTCCCCTTCCCCAGGCCCTGGCCTCACCCTTCTAATTCCCTATGATTTTTTACCTCCTCCAGGGACCTCATATAAGTGGAATCACACAGCACTTGTCCTCTGTGACTGGCTTATTTCATTGAGCACGATGTCCTCAGGTCCATCCATGGCGTAGCAGGTGTCAGAGTCTCCTTCCTTTTTAAGGCCGAGCCATATTCCACTGTGTGCAAAGACCACGTTGTGTTTATCCATCTTCTGTCAGTGGGCACTCAGGCCCTTCCAGCTTGTGGTAATTGTGGGTGATGCTGCTCTGAGCGGGTGCAGGTATCCGTGACATCCTCTGGCTCATTGGAAGATGATGGGGAGACGGATGCCCCCGCGTGGCTGCCTGGTGGTTTCCAGGCTGGGCAGGAGCCCTGGGGGAGCTCCTCAGAGGCCCTGGAAGGGAGGGGAGGAAGAGCCCTCACCCTCACCTCCTCCCAGAGTGACCCCAGTCCCAGCCATACTTCTTCCCCACAAATCCACCTCCCTGAGCTGGACACTGTTTCAGGGGGTGGCAGGAGCACAGCAGGGACAGATCAGACCACGGTCCCTGCCCCCATGGAGGTCACACTGCCATGGAGGAAACGCCGTGAACACGAGACATGGGGAAAATCCCGTATGTGCTGTTGGATGACAGCCACTAAGGAGAAGGTGCTGGAAGAGGGATGAGAGATGTCAGGGGCAGGTGATGTTTCAGACCCTACGGCCAGGACGGCGTCATCCTTGAAAAGGGGGCTCATCACAGTTGAAATGTAATTCACACGCCATACACTTCACCACGTTAAAGCATAGAGCCTGGTGGGTTCAGTGTGCTCACAAAGCTGTGCACCACCCCTCTTGGATTCCAGAACATTCTCATTATGGAGGGCGAGGTTTTGAGTCAAGATCTCGTTCTGGACGTCTCACCTTCTCTCGGCCCTGGGAGGCGGGCTGGGGGGCTCCCCAGGGGGTCTTTGGCTCAGCGGCTTTAACTGGAGCAGCAGGAGATCGAGCAGGGTGTGGCCTCCTGCAGCTCCTCCTCCGCTGTGTCACTGCGGGCAGCTGCTCCCCCCGCCCCACTGCGGGCCCAGTTCCGTTACGACAGCTCACCCCATCCAGGTTCTCAGGCCCGGGGATCGGCTTCCGCTGTTTCCTGCCCAGGAGTCTGCAGTGCCCAGGGTTTCCCTAATGCACTGTCCACACCTCTGTAAAGACTCCCTTTATTAAACTCTTCCCAAGTCAACTCAAATGTGCCGTCCCTCCTGCCAGGGCCCGACCGACCCAGTCCTGATGGGAACAGGGACAGAGGCCAGGCAGAGCCACAGAGGGGACTCAGGCCCCCGGTGGAGCCGCTGTGGGCCCGTAGTGAGGGCAGGCAGCATGTCATAGGCCAGGGAGGAAGGCAGGTCCACCTCATGATGGGTCTCGGGCTGCAGTACAAGCTTTGGCTTTTACTCTCAGTAAGGTGGGCATCTGCTGGGGATTCTGAGCAGAGTGACGTGGGCTCACTTTAAAAGGACTCTCAGGGGCTTCCCTGGTGGCACAGTGGTTGAGAGCCTGCCTGCCAATGCAGGGGACGCGGGTTCGAGCCCTGGTCCAGGAAGATCCCACATGCTGCGGAGCAACTGGGCCCGTGAGCCACAACTACTGAGCCTGCGCGTCTGGAGCCTGTGCTCCACAACAAGAGGGGCCGCGACAGTGAGAGGCCTGCGCACCTCGATGAAGAGTGGCCCCCGCTTGCCACAGCTAGAGAAAGCCCTCGCACAGAAACGAAAACCCAACACAGCCATAAAAAAAAAAATAAATAAATAAACAGATAAATAAATAAATAAAATTAAAAAAAGAAAAAAGAACTCTCAGTGGCTGGTTTTAGAATGGACGGAAGAGGGGTAAGGGCGGAGTCGGGAGGCCAGCTGTCAGAGGCCCTGCAGGAAACAGGCGGGACACTCATAATGGGATAATTGGGGAAAAGTTTCTTTTCAAATGTACGAACGGAGAGGGCACACAGAGTAACCCAGGGCTCAGGAGCCTCTGAGCTGTAACGTCCTTCCAAGTCATGGGAAGGAAGCAGTTACTCCTGGAGTCTAAAGGGGGTGTGATGGTCAAGTCCATGTGTCAACTTGACTGGGCCACAGGCACCAAATGTTTGGTCAAACCTCATTCTGGCTGTGACCATGAGGGTGTGCTCTGGGTGAGATGAATCATACCTCTTGGTATGATTCATAATGAAAGATACGCAGAATCCATCTGAAATTCAGCATTCCTAGGAACAATTCCCCATTGGCTTCCTCTTAGCTGGACCCCCAAGGCCCAGGGCCCCTCCGGCACCACCCAGCAGAGGGGACATCGGTCGGAGGAGAAGGTGAAGTGCAGACGGACGGAGGCCTTGACCAGTGGGGCTCGCACTGTTTTCCTTTCACATGCATTAGGTGCTCATTCCATACAAGGGTTGGGGGCAGGGGAGGGGCCTGGAGCTTTCCGGAAAATGGGTCCCCAGCCTAGAACCGGGGCAGGTGAGACGTGGGGGAGGTGAGGCCACAGGCTGTGGACGTTACCTCTGACCTGGCCGAAGTCAGCAGCCTGGACACAGGAGCCAGCACAGGGCCCCCTCTGTCCCCTAGCCTCCCCGAGCCAACAGGGATGCTGACACTGACCCCCAGGATCGTTCTGAGGTTTAAGGACAGGGTCTGCCACAGCTCCTGGTAAGTCAGGGCGCTGGACACGCATCCAGGGCCAGTGTCACTGCAGAAGGGTGCTCTCCAGGGACGGGTCTGCCTCTTTAACACAGGAGGCTGTGCTCTGACCCTCGTGGGGTGAGCCAGCCCTGCCTTCTGAAACCAGGGTAATCCCGCGAAGTCATCGCCGCTGCCCTCCTCCTGCTATCAGGAGGGGATTAGAGAGGAGGCCGGTGGATTAACCAGTTCATTCTGTCACACCTTCTCCCACCAGCCGCTCTCCTGGAAGCCTGCTGCTCAGAAGGGCAGCCCCTCTGCAGGGCAAAGAAGGGACCCCCACACACACCGGGCATTGCAGCCAGGACCCGACTGGAGGTTGGGGAACCCCAGGCTTGCCCCGACCCGGAAGGCAGAAGGCTCGGGACTGTGCCAGGGATCTGGGCAGACAGGGCTCGGGGTCTGAGGCTGCTCTTTCCTCTCCCTGGCCTGACCCCAGCAGGGGCACCTTGCCCGGACCCCCCAGGGTCCACCCAGATCCCAGCTCCACCCACGGCAGGATGTCCTCCCACCAGTGGCCAGAGGCCTGGGCCTCCCTGCAGAAGACGGTGGTCACCCTGTGCCTGCTGTGCAGCACGTCCCTGTCCCCCACGTGGGGGCAGGCCAGGATTCCTCTGGAAACGTAAGCCTCAAGAGCACCCCCACCCATAAACCCTCCCCTCCCTCCCCTCCCCGGCCGACCTCAATCCTCGGCCTCCCCCAGCCTCCAGGCTCTCCCAGGGCTCGGCTGCCCGCTCCCCCTGTCTTGCTGTGAAGACCTTTTCTTCACCGGCCTCTTCTCTTCCCCAAATCTCTGCCACGTGGGGCCCTACCCTCATCCCCTGCCCAGACACCTGACAGTCCTAGGAGAACTGACCACGGGGGCCCACACTCCTCCTGGGATGGCAGGCAGTGTCCCCAGCCCGAGGGCGAGGCTCCTTCCAGGGCGATCACAGGCTGAGGCAGCTGGAGTGGGAGCTGATTTGCTGGACATGTGACCGTCTCGGCTCCGCAAGGATTCGTTAGGAAACATTCTGAGAGGGTGAAGCAGCCCTAAACCGACCGACAGCTCGTGCAGCCAGGAGCCAGGTGGATGTGCACGGTGCGGGCCGGGGGCTGTCTCCACTCCCTTTCTACACCTGCCCACCTCCCTCCAGGCCCTAGTCCTACATCCCGTCACTAAGACCAGCTGCAGGGAAGCTATCGGTCATCCACACTTTGGTATAATTTAATGTGCGACTCTCTGGGGGTGTCTGGCCTTTAGTCCTTAGTTCTGGCGGTTCCGTTAAAGACAGTTCTGATCCGTGTGGGACTAAAGGGGCTACCTGCTCACCACACCTGAGCCCAGGAGGACAGTCAGGCTATTGCCAGCCTCGTGTCTTACAGAGGGGGATGTGCGGCCCCACGAACGCCTGGGGTTTGTGTGGAGCTGAGCTAAGCGTGGGGTTTGAGCAGCTCTGTCCCCATCGAGGGGTCCCACCTCTAGTTGTTACAGGCCTGGTGCTGCCAGGGGCTCCGCAGATGACCCTCCAGTCCACACGGTGAGGTGGGGAACGGTCTCCTGACTCTGCAGTAGAGGAAACGAGCTCAGAGAGGTCAGACGGCCACCCCACACTCACGCCGCCAGCAAATGGCAGTGCCAGACTTGAACTTGAGTCGGCCTGGCTGGGACCTCACCTCCACAGCCACTGCCAGCCTGAACTCTTCATCGTGGAGGGAGGTGTTGAGAGAATAACCCTCATCCCCGGAGCACACCCCAGCTAATAGTACAGGCAAGCTCCAGGGACAGGCTGAGTGCCGGCTAGAGATGGCTGAAGCCCAGGCCTGTGTAGAGGGGACCTGCCAAACGGGGAGCCCGAGCGTCCGCCGAGGGGAGGGCCCACGGCCACGCCCGTGTCTGCACGGCGCCCACCACCCTGCAGCCAGACCTCCCCCGGGCTCCTGATCCCTGCCCCCCAGTGAACCCTTCCCAGCCTTTCCCCACCCCGAGACCGGCACCTCCCCCACGCCGTCCCCTCCCACTCAGTGCTCAGCCTCCTCTGCCTGCCCGGCTTCTCCCACCTCCCAAATCTGTGCCCACCAGGATCCCCAAAGATCTCCCTGCCCAGCGCAGTACACACCCCTGGCCCCACCTCCTGACCCACTCTGGACACTCAGCTCTCCCTTTTTCTTGAGTCTCAGCGCTCTCCTGGCTCTGCCCGGGCACCCACGTTAACCTTTGTCTTCCTCTAACGCCCCTTTCCCGCCATCTGCCCCGGGAGCGCTGCTGCTCCCCGGGGTTTGTCCTGCACTCACAGACCTTCTCAGACAGCACCCCCTCCTTGTGGGCCCGTCAGCCTCAGAACCCCAGCTTCCACCCACCCACCAGTAACCCTCAGCCCTGACTCCACCCGCTAGACCCACACACCGCGGCCGTGGGCGGATCTTCCTGAACATCCCTGGAGCTTTGAAATTCCAGATACAATACAAGGGACTTACCTGGCGGTCCAGTGGTTAAGACTTCACCTTCCAGTGCCCGGGGGTTGGGGGGGATGCGGGTTCGATGCCTCGCAGCCAAAAAACTGAAACATAAAACAGAAGCAATATTGTAACAAGGTCAATAAAGACTTTAAAAATGGTCCACATCCCCCCCCCCAAAAAAAGATGCAATGTGTTGGGTGCCTTCTGGAGCTGGGCAGTTCACAGCTGCCCAAGGGCACCCAGTAGCCCTGCCGCAGGGACCTCACCTCCTGCCTCTCCCAAGCTGCACGCATCACCTTCTGCCCTCCCCAACTTGTTCCCCGATTGTCCTGATAGTCTTCGTTTTACTCAATAATACCACCATCAGCTCAACCACCCAAGCTGCAGACCTGGAAGCCATTTTGTTACCGAGTCCAAGCTCGTACTGCTCGCCACACAACAGGGCAATCAATCGAGAGACAAGTCGCTGGGGCAAGGAAATGGCGCCTCTATTTGGAAAGTCAGCAGACAGAGAGGGTGGTGGACCAGTGTCCCAAAGACCCATCTTGCCAGGGTTAGAATTCAGGCTGCTTTTTTTTTTTTTTTGCGGTACGTGGGCCTCTCACTGTTGTGGCCTCTCCCGTGGTGGAGCACAGGCTCCAGACGCACAGGCTCAGCGGCCATGGCTCACGGGCCCAGCCGCTCCACGGCATGTGGGATCTTCCCGGACCGGGGCACGAACCCGCGTCCCCTGCATCGGCAGGCAGACTCTCCACCACTGCACCACCAGGGAAGCCCCAGGCTGCTTTTATACTAAAAGTGGAGGCGGTGTGTTTGGTTGTTGCCAACTTCTTGGTGCTGGAATCCTTTGTTCTTACAGCTGTCCACAGGTCAGGTCATGATGTTTCTATAAACCTCCAACAAGGAAATTCCCTGGTGGTCCAGTGGTTAGGACTTGGTGCTCTCACTGCTGTGGCCTGGGTTTAATCCCTGGTAGGAGAACTAAGATCCCCCAAGCGGTGCCTCTCAGCCAAAAAAAGAAAAAAAGAAAAACCTCCAACAAGGCAAATGTTACTCTCTCTTCTGCAACTTTTTATCTCTATATGCATGAAAAGTGTTACATCTTTAAAGGTCAGAGTCTGGAGAATGGGCTGTCCTGTATATTTCAGGCTATAGCAACATTCTTAACTTGTAGCAAAAGCAATAGAATACAAAGGTTAAAATAAAAGAAACAGATCCACTGTGGAGTCAGGTCTGTTCATCCCTGTTCCAGTTTTTGACCCCTCCAAGCTCCTCTAGCCTCTCTACCTGGAGTTCTCTGCCAAGTCTCTTTGATGGGGGAGACTCTCCCAGACTTCAACACTGAGCCAGAGGCCATCTCTGCCAGGAAGCCTTCCCTCACCACCACCACCCCTCCCCCAGCTTCGATGGTGCCCCTTCAAGCATGGATCGCGCCCTCCCTACATGGAGGGGTGTCACTCTAACTAACAGTTCCACGAAGGCAAGGACTGGGCCCGGCTCACACCCGTGCACAATGCCCAGCACATAGTAGGGCCTCGATAATTGTCAGTTGAGTGACCGAACGAATGCTGACCTTGGCACAATCATGTGGGGAAACTCCTTTTGCTCCATCTGGAGAGGCTCAGGCACAGCCCCGCGTGGCCTCCCCCCTAACCAAGGGCGGGATCTCGGGGCACTTGTGGGGACGGGTCTCCCCGTGAGGCTGCCTCGTCCTCCCTGCCTGCTGGCCCCGGCCTCTCAGACCCGGCTCAGAGCCTCGGTCTCCCTGCCTCATTGTCCCTGCGCAGGGCAACTGGGGGATGACTGGCCGAGGAGCTGCAGCTGTGTGAGTCCTCGGGGTCCCCCACCCTGCCTGGTCAACCCCGATCTCATCCCTTCTTCTCCACCCCTCTGGGGGCGGGGTGGGGGGTAGGCTTGGCTCCTGACGGTCAGCCCCGCCCCCCGGCGGTCAGCCCCGCCCCCCAGCCAAGGGTGTTGGGATCCCAGTGTAGCTGCCAAGCCTGATGGGTCCTCTAGGTCCCTGCCCTGGCCGGGAGGGACCACAGCTGCTGGTGTGTTTTCCTGGGTGTACGTCAGTGTGTGTGACTGCGTGTGGGCCTGTGTGTGTGTGCATTTGTGTATATGTGTGTGTGTCATGTGTGTCCCTGCATGTTGGTGCAGGTTTGTATATGTGCATCGGTGAGTGTCTCTGCAGGTAGACACTTGCCTCCTGTGTGTGCGCATGTCTGTGTGCATCTCTGCATGTGTCTCCTTGTGTGTGCTCACGCGTGAGTGCACACACACGTACTCCCACCGTCCTGCAGAGTGAAGCTGTGGGCAGACACCTTCGGCAGGGACCTGTATAACACTGTCACCAAGTACTCGGGCTCCCTCCTGCTGCAGAAGGTCAGTGACCGCCCCCCCTCACCCTGGGGCTCCCGGGGCAGCTGGGCGTTAAGCCGTCCTGGTGGAGAAGCAGGATGTCTGGGTGTGAGGGCTCTTGGGGGTCATCTAATCCAATCCCCATTTCAGATAGGGAAACTGAGGCCCAGGGAAGGGAATGACTTGCCCAAGACACAGAGCAAGTTGGGGGCGGGGGGGCAGTACGGTCGGGTGCCCCCCCCAAGAGCGTAGTGTCAGCTCAGGGGCCCGGGAAGCCCACGCCTAGATGGGATCGTGGGGGGAGATGGTGGGGTGGGGAGCAAAGGGGAGAAGAAGCAGGGGCCGGAGGACTGGACACAGGCCTGCTGCCTTGGGGCAGAGAGAGGGCGGTGGGAAGACCCTCGGACGGAGAGCTGCCCACCCAGTGCTCGACCTGCCGCCACGGCTCTGGGCGCTGGAGAGCCACCTGGGCCCAGTGAGTCCATTCCGGCCCTGCCTGGCCCCTGGGCAGGAGCTGAGCTGCCTGTGCACAGGCTGACGGCCGGCTTCTCACTCAGCCCCCACAAGCTCCCATCCCGCTGGCATCCCAACTCCCAGGCCAGTGCTGAGGATGGCGCTGCCGTCCTGCTGCGACTCGCTGAGACTCAACATTCACCATCTAAACCTCACTGCAGCTTCAGCACCATTTTCTAAGAACTGCGGAAAGGGGAGCCTCCAGCTTTTATGGCCGTGCTTGTCCCCTCCCCCAGGCTGGGGGCCCGCTGTCCTGACCGCACGGCCACAGCAGCAATGCCAGCTCCCCTCGCCACCCCTCACATGCCCCCCCCACCCTGTGGCCATTCTGGGTAAAAGCCTCACACGTGACGCATCTTACAGTTTGGGGAACCGAGTAACTCGTGCCCAGGTGGCACCCAGGACACACGGTGAGGGAGTGCCTCCCGGGGGCCCAGATGGCGACTCAGCGGCCCTCCTAATGCCCCCAGGCCCACTGGCCGAGAGTCAGGCAGCACCCACCCCTGCAGCGCCTGGGGGGTACAGACACCACGAGCCTCACAGCCCCTGCGCTGGCTGTGTGACCTCGGTCAGGTTCACGACCTCTCTGGGCCGCAGCCTCCCTCTGAAGGATGCGAAGCAGAGGACATCGGATAAGCGGCGTCTCCTGTCGGTTGTTGGGGGCTCCGTCCCGGCCCCAGTGTGAATGCGCCGGGTGGAGGGCGGAGGCCGCCGGCAGCTGGGGAGGGATGTCCGGGTACAAGACGACAGGCGCGTGTCTCTCCACATCCCCTGAACAGAAATACAAGGACGTGGAGGCCAGTCTGAAGATCAAGGAGGTGGATGGCTTGGAGCTGGTGAGGAAGTCCGCAGAGGACATGGAGGCCATGCTCCGCAGGAAGGTGGCGGCCGTGCAGGTGCTCAGGCCTGCGGGCTGGGGGTCTGCCTGCCCCGGACACGGAGCCCCTTACCCGAGTCCCCCTACACCACCTTCTCCTGCCTCGTAGCCCATGAGCCACAAGACCCTTGTAAAGGACGGGGTGGGGGGCAAGGGGAGAGAGGGGAGGCCCGGGCGGGCACCCTGCCTTAGGGAACAGCATCCAGGGCTGGAGATCATACAGAGTACTTTCACTGCGCTAAGAAATCCTGTTTGCCAGTAACTGATCCTTCCCTCCCCACAAACCCCTGGCAACCACTGACCTTTGTGCTGTGTCCCTAGCCTCACCTTCCCCACAATGTCATGTAGCTGGAAGGACTCAGTGTGTCACCTTTCAGACTGGCTTCCTGTCCCTGTGACGTGCACCTGCCTTCAGGCTACTGTGACTAGTGACGCTGTGCGCATTCGTGCGCAGGTGCTGGTCCGAGAGTCTGTCCCCAGTTCTCGCGGGTGGGCCCTGGGAGTGGACCTTACGGGGCCCCTGGCCTCCTTCCCGCACTGACTCCCCCCTTCCCGTCCCCGCCCGCAGAATCTGGTCGAGGCTGCTGAGGAGGCCGACCTGAACCACGAATTCAACAAGTCCCTGGTGGTGAGTCCTCCCACTCCCACAGCCCTGGGAGGTACGGTGACTAATGTCCCAGTGCCCCGGGGGCTGGGGTCACCTGAGGATGGGACATGGGGTGGGAATTGCATAGGCCCGGCTCTGTCTTTCAACGTGCACAGGTTTGTATGAGCTGTAGAGGTTTGATTCTGAACCGCTGTGAGTATTTGAGGAGACATTTATGGCTGGCCGGAGGCCAGGCTGCAGGCCTTCTCTTCAGAGGGAAACCCCCCTGCAGGGACCCCCATTTTGTCCCCCAGGAGCCCTCCCCCTCCTGCAAAATCTCGGGGTGCTGGTCAGCCTGCCTTCGTCTGTCCACCTCTCCCTGAATCTGTGTCCGCCTGTCAGTCTCCAACGCTGGCTGCGTCCACATACGCCAAAGTGGGGACTGAAGCCGTAATCTAGACAGTTTACACCAAAACCCAGAAGAATCAACCATCCGATCCAGTGTCTGGATGGATATTTGCCCCGAATCAGTGATCGTGGCCGGAATCCTCTGCCAGTGTGGACGTGGCGGTCAGTCTGTCCGATATCCATCACGTGTGACGCGCTCTCTCTCCCCTCCCCTCCCTGGGCCCCTCCTGTCTTCTCGGTGTCGCCCTAGTTTGACTATTACAACTCTGCCCTCATCAATGAGAAGGACGCGAGCGGCGCCTACGTGGAGCTGGGGGCCCAGTTCGTCCTGGAGGCCAACGCGCACTTCAGCAA
Source organism: Mesoplodon mirus (assembly GCF_964341445.2). Lineage (NCBI taxonomy): Eukaryota > Metazoa > Chordata > Mammalia > Artiodactyla > Ziphiidae > Mesoplodon > Mesoplodon mirus. Next base: position 101,292,288 of record NC_138987.1, on the reverse strand, counting down.
CCTGCCGGTGAACACGTCCCTGAGCAGCGTGCAGCTGCCCACCAATGTCTATAACAAAGGTGCCCGCCAGACCCCAGCCCGCAGCCCCGCCCGGAGCAAACGGGGGTCCCCGGGGAGGGGGAGGAGGAGTGCGGGTGTGGACAGCAGTCGTGGATGGCATCGCTGCAGGCTGTGGGCACATGCGTGTGTGTGCATGTGTGTGCGTGTGTGCACACGTGTTCCGCGGGGGCAGACTGATCTTGTTTCCCCTGCACTTCCTCCTATAATCTCACCCTTCAGACCCGGATATTCTGAATGGAATCTACATGTCCGAAGCCTTGAACCCTGTCTTTGTGGAGAACTTCCAGAGAGACCCGACGCTGACCTGGCAGTACTTTGGCAGCTCCACAGGGTTCTTCCGCATCTACCCAGGTGAGGCCGCTGGGAGGCATCTCCACGGTCCTCGGGGCTCCGTCTCTGGGAACAAGGCGACGGAGGCACTGGAGATGGACCCTGGTCCCAAAGCACCTCCCACCCCACCTCCGTCCCCTTCACAACCTGATAAGCACGCTTTCAAGCTGATGAAGGAATCAACAAATGACGCCTCGGTAAGCAGCCAATCAATGCCCGCCTGGACTCTCGTCCTGTGAGAAGCACGTGGAGGTGGAGAGGAGGGCAAAGCCATTCTGGTCTTCAAGGGCTGCGTCCTCCCCGGAGGAGCCGGGCAGAGCCACTCCTTCAGCAGCAGGGCAGGAAGTGCCACAGGCTAGCGGCCAACCCAGCAGGCAGCGGGGAAAGCCCCCTTGTCTACCAACGAGCAGGAAAGAGAAGCCCCTCCCACGGGGCCTCCAAGAGCTCTGCCTTCTTTTATTGCTCATTTAAAATAATGCACCACCACAGCTCATGCCCACTCTTCTTATTTTAGCCCCCTGTCCAGAAAGCCTTAATATTGCCCTGTTTTCTGAGAGAGGAACCGGAAGGTGTTACTGGCCAGCGTCCTTGACCTCCTCAGTCAATAGAAATTGACGACGAGAGGCCAGACAAGAAAGTCAGACAAGGCTTTACTGGGGCCCCTGCTGGGGCAGAGAGAGTGAGAACAAACAACAGGTTCCCTGGCTCACTCCCTGGGGGGTGTAGGGGCGAGGCGAGCTGGTTCCTTATATGGGATGAGGGTAGGGGTGTGTCCAGGGGCCCGGCTGGACACGGGCGGCTTAGGTGCGTTGCCCACCCCTTTCTGGTGTTGAGGGCAGGGGGCATGCCCAGTACCCTGCTTTTGCTCCCGGCCCTTCAGAAGTGGCAGTTGGGTTTTTTTTGGTCTTTTTGTATCGTGTTGTCCATAATTTGCCCCAGCTCCGCAGGCATGCAGGTATTTTTAGTCCCTCATAGTTTCTTTGTATTCTGTTGCTGGGGGAGACGTCTGTCCAGGTGCAAGCGCTGCAGCAGAGGGTCCCAGGTGCCAGGTCCCAGCCTGTCTCAAAGGGTCCTGAGGACAGCCATGTGTGTCCCCTGGACCTCTCTTAGGAGGAATACAAAGCGACCTCGGGGCTCACCGGTTCCCCTCAGTGGCACCTCTTGTCTCTGCCCAAATCCACAACGAGCCATTTGGTTCTTTTTCTGTTCTCTGGAGTCTTGATGAACAACTTCATCCCTCTTCCACGGAACAGCCCTTCAGATGCTTGAAGACAACGCCCATGTCCCTCAAGCCCCCCCCAGGGTGGAAATCCTGCCACGTCAGGGCTTCCAGAGCCATCAGCTTGTGAGCAGACATAAAACTTGCCCAGTTTTAAACCAGGTTGTCACTGCACTTGCTGAGTTGCAGGAGTTCTCTATACATTCTGGATATTTCCTCCCATTCTATGGGTTGCCTTTGCACTCTGTTGACCGTGTCCTTTGATACACAGAAGTTATTGCCTGTGCTTTCTGGTGTTAGGGTAGTATTTTAGTTATTGTTTGCTTCTAAATATTTTTGTCTTCCCCTGTGATTTCTTCTTTGATCTTTCAGTTATTTAACAGTGTGCTTTTTAAATTTCCAAATACATAGGGATTTTATATTTATCTTTTATAAATTCCTAGTTCAGTTGCTTTGCAGTCAGAGGACACAGTGTATGTGGTACTGATTATATGAAATTAGTTGGGATTTAGTTTAGTAGCCTAGTATGTCATCGAGTTTTGTAAATATTCTATGTGTGCTTGAGCAGAATATGTGTGCTTTAATTGTTGGATGAAAAATTCTGCTTACGTCATTAGATCAGGCTTGTTAATCGTATTGTTTAGATTTTCTATGTCTTTGCTGATGTTATGTCTGCTTGACTCTTGTTAGCCCTTATGACACTTTTTATTTTAAGTCTGTTTTGTCTGGTATTCATAGAGTGATACCAGTATGTTCTCAGTTGGTATTTGCCAGACATACATATTTTTTTCCATCCTTTTACTTCCAATCTTCTATGTCATTTTGTTTTAGCCATATCTCTTGAAAATAGCTTACAGCTTTTTAATTTTTATGCAAACTGACAATCTCTTTTACCATTTCACAAGTTAAGCACATTTCCATGTATTATGTTGATATATTTGGACATGCTATTATCTTATTTTTTAAATTTCTACTTGTCCCTCTAGTTTTATGTTTCCTTTTTTCATCTTTTTTAATGATTTATCTTTTTTGATAAATCTCCCCTACCCCCTTACTTCTCCTTTTTCTGTCAGTTTGGAACTTATTCCTCTGTTCCCATTCTTTTAGTAATTAGCCCTATTTTATCAAGCTTTTTTTTTTTTTTTTTTTTTTTTTTTGCAGTACGCGGGCCTCTCACTGCTGTGGCCTCTCCCGTTGCGGAGCACAGGCTCCAGACGCGCAGGCTCAGCGGCCATGGCTCACGGGCCCAGCCGCTCTGCGGCATGTGGGATCTTCCCGGACCGGGGCACGAACCCGTATCCCCTGCATCGGCAGACGGACTCTCAACCACTGTGCCACCAGGGAAGCCTGCAAGCATTTTTAACATGAGATATAACAATTAAAATAATATTTTCACCCTCCTTGCAGTCATAAAAGGACTTTAGAACTCTCCCACTTGCACCTCCGCCTCCCCACCCTGACTTATTTTCATCTAATGTTTCCCTGTTTTTATCCCCACAAATTAGATACTCTCACTGTTATTTGATACAGACATCCCTTGTTTGTGTTCCCAGGCGCTCTCTCTAGATTCTGGGAAAGCAAGACCATAGCAATGAACATCACTCCCACGAGACTTCTAGGCGAGCAAAGCTTTTTTATCGAAAGGAGAACTGGTGCACCAGGGAGAAGGAGGGAAGGTGTCAGCTCCCTGAGGACTCCTAGGGAAGGGGGTTAAAGGCCGTGCCGGGGAGGGGTGCAGGAGCCTGATCAGTTCGTGCTCAATTCTCGGATTGGTTGGCATCAGAGCGAGGTTTTGAACCTCATCCATCTGGTTTCAGCCAGTCTGGGGTCCACGTGCCTGAGGTCAGCAGTTTTCATCGGTGGTGTCTGCTTCCTGCAGACACGACTTAGGAAGGTGTGCAGGCCTTTCTCTGTGTCTCTCAGGGAACTGAGAGTTCGGTGACTCTGCTCGGTGGGGGGTTATCGGCCGCTCTGTCCTTTGGAAACCACGTACTTACATCGGTGCAGCAGAGACAGAGCCCATCTCTGACGCCTGTGGGTCTCCGTTTGCCGAGCGCTTTGCTTCACGGGGCCTGTGCAGCCCTCTTGCTCGAGGCCACCCCTCGGTCCTTTTCCACAACGGCCACGCTCTCGTCTCCCTGTCTCAGCAGCGCCCGTCATCCTGGGAGGAGCATCTCATGATTCTTGCCTCGGCTGCCTCTCACCCACCGGGGCCTGCTTCTAACGCACGTGGTGACCTTGGCTTGTGGGGCCCGACTTGGGAAAGCTTCCCTCGAGAGGGTTGACCTCTGTTTCTGCTCGGGGTTGAGGGCACCCCACCCAGGACCACCAAAGCCCTCTTCTAAGGTTTTGGTTCAGAGCCAAGAACTTCCGCCTCAGCTGCCCCTCTCCGTTGCTGTACCGGGAATCCGTGTCAGACCCGCCAGGCACTGGGAAGGCCTGACCTTGAGGAGCTTAGTCTTGTAGCCAAATCACCTCCCCTTGCGGCTAACAGCAAGGGCGTGAGCACCAACAGCTGATCCTGCCTGGAGGCAGGTGGGCTGCAGCTCAGAGCCCGGCTCTCGCCTGCCCTGTCCATGCTCTGCTGGATGGCAATGACGCTAAATAAAAGTCACACCCCTGGGCCTCCCCGTCTAGTCTGATGGGAAGTTTAGCCTCACCGATGAGTCCCAGGAGCCACATGGCTGGGTGGGGGTGGGGGGGTCCTTCCTATGAAGTTAACCCAACTCTGGATCGGGCCGCTGGGAGGTGAGTGTCCCTCCGAGAGCTGGCCTCCCTCCTTGCTGCAGCGTCAGTTCACAGGGGCTGACCTACTGCCCTGGGGGTCCTGGCCACGCCGGGTGTCAGCACCCAGCCAGAAGCTCTGGAGCAGCCTCTCTGAGCTAGCGAAGACACCAGACTTTCTTTCCCCAGGCATCAAATGGACGCCTGATGAGAACGGGGTCATCACCTTCGACTGCCGGAACCGCGGCTGGTAAGCGTCCCCGGGGCGAGGCCTCGGGGCCCAGCATCTTTCTGTAGCCTCGGGTGTTGCCTCGCTCTCCTGCCCTGAGCCCACCCCAGGGCCGCAGGTGTAGAACTAATCCAACACAGGAGAAGAAGAGTGTCCTTCTGCGTCCCTCTCCCCCCACCCCGTCCCCCACAGCTGCTCTGCGCCAGCCCTGACCGCATCTGTCTTCCCTGCCCCACACCTCCTCCCAGGGCTCTGAGCTGTCTTCGCACCAACCCTCAGCCAGGCTCTCCCCTGCTTCCTCACCCCTCCTCTGGCAGATCTGTAACCCTGTCTGAGGGGGCGTCCAGCTCCCTCCCTTCCCATGGCCAGCACCCCGGGACCACGGCTGGCCCGAAACAAAGAGGACAAGGGTCACCATGAACACTTGACCATTCAATGGGCACAGTCCCAGCCACTACACCCGACATGGCTTCAGAACTGAGTGGCTCCGGACCTGAGAAACCCTGGGCGTTGACCTGAGCTTTGAGCCAGAGTCTGAGTGGAAATCAGGGAGACCCGGTCGGCGGCGGGTTTGGCTCCGGCTCTCCCACCGTCGGCCCATCCCCCTTCCTTTCTGCTAAAGGTACATACAAGCCGCCACGTCCCCGAAGGACATCGTGATCGTGGTGGACACGAGCGGCAGCATGAAGGGGCTGCGGCTGACCATCGCCAAGCACACGGTCTCCACCATCCTGGACACACTGGGGGAGAACGACTTCGTAAACATCATCTCGGTAAACTCGCCTTCCCGTTCCAGAAAACCCGTCCTCTGCCTGCACCAGAATGACCTGTACTTACGGTCACCTGATGCTTCGTGCTGTGAAGGACCCTGTCCCCTGAAGCTGGGGCTCCCCACCCAAGACAGGCTTCCAGGCGTCTACAGTTTCTGAAATTACGTGGGAAATGCGTATGTCCGTTTCTCGGAGTTGGTAGATTTACTCAGGTTCTCAGACGAGGCTGGGGTCCAGGCCAGATGAAGGGGTATCTGAGTAGATCCCTAACTCAGCCCCGCCCGTGCGCCCTTGCCTGGCGCCCCTGAGGGAGAAGCCTCCTGCATCTGCAGGATGGGTGATCCCAGGGTCCTACTTCCTTCCTCCCCAAATCCAGGCAGTTCGAGAGGAGGGGCCCGCAGCCCCTGGTCCTGCTTTCACAGTGACTCTCCTGAGGGTCGCTCCACCTGCCCCCAAAAGGTGATGACGTGGAAGGAAACGGGAGAGGAGAGTTAGGGAACTCCTGGTCTCCGTGAGCCCCAGGGATGGACGGCACCCAGCTGGCCTCCTGGGAAGATGCCAAGGGCCAGGATTTGAGGGTGAATGTTTAGAGTTAAGGCCCTACTGTTCCCTCCCCTCTACTCAGAGAAAATTGCCAAAAACCTGGGGTCCCCCAAGATCGTATCACACAGGGGCCCGGGTGGCCCCACCCCTGGCCCGCCGTGAGTTGCGAGCTCCGTCACTGGGCCCTGACCTTCCAAATTGATCTTGTGTGTTTTGCCCTCTGCAGTACAGCGACTACATCCATTACATCGAGCCTTGTTTCAAAGGGATCCTGGTCCAGGCGGGTCGGGACAACCGAGAGGTGAGTGTACCTGGCGCTAGTCCAGCATTGCCATCCAGGGGCGAGGGTGACCTTGCACCCAGCCACTCACACCCTATCGGCTTATCCTGAGGACATCTGAGGAACATCTGCTGCAGGGGTCCAGCCATGAAAGTAGGGGATGGGTCCTGCAATCTTGTTCTTCTGGGCCAATAGCTCTGCGCAGCCTCTGAAAGTACGACCAAAGGGGAAGGTTCCCTGGTCCACTGACTGGCTGACCCTCCCCTATCCTCTTACCCGGGACAGCACTTCAAACAGCTGGTGGACAAGCTGATGGTCAAAGGCATGGGGGCCGTGAGCCTAGCCCTCGATGAGGCCTTCCAGATCCTGCAGCAGGTATGGTAGCTGGCGGAGCAGGGGCGCTGGGGCGGTGAGGGGAGATGGGGAGTCACGGCCACGTCCTCCACGCAGTTCCAAGAGGCCGGGCAAGGGAGCCTGTGCAACCAGGCCATCATGCTGATCACCGATGGGGCCGTGGAGGACTACAAGCCAGTGCTGGAGAAATACAACTGGCCGCACCGCAAGGTTCCTCCCTGGGCGGGGGGCTGGGGGCCGGGGGAGCGCCTCCTTCTGCAGTGTCCACGTGCCCCACCCCGTGAGCCCCAGGATGATGTCCCCACATCAGGGTGACGCCAGAGGCCCCGAGGGAGGGCACGGTAGAGACGGAAGACTGCCGGCCATGAGCCCCGCCGGGCAAGCCTCCAAGCCGGGCGGGCATCCCCGCGAGCCTGGGCCCCGGGCCCTTCCTGATACAAAGGAGTGAAAGTGCCGAATCCAGAGACCCGGCCCCAGATTCAGACACAGACACGGTCAGGCCCCTCGCGGCCGGGACTCTGCTGAGTCCGGCGTGTCTCGTCCACCAGGTCCGGGTCTTCACTTACCTGATCGGGAAGGAAGTACGTTTTGCTGACCGCTTGAAGTGGATCGCGTGCAACAACAAAGGTGGGTGACACCACCTGAGGCAGGGTGTCCGGCGGCCTCACTTGAGCGCAGGTGGGGGGGCGTCCCCGGCCCCCGCAGGTGCTGGGCCGGGCCTCCCACAAAGGGACCCAGAGCCAAGGTAACGGCACCCGCCCCCTTCCTGCTGAGACAAAGCAAGACCCATGTCGATTGCTCCCTGCGGGCTCTCACCCCCATGATGCCTCCCCAGCGCGCCTGGAGGCGGTGACTCCAGGTCTGCTGTCCCTGCAAATAAGCCTTATCCAGACTGCCACGCGGAAAACCATGCAGACATGGGCCCGACCTGTCAATGTCAGTCGTCTCTGATGTCCAGCCTCCGTTCCTGCTGCTGCAGATGAAACCCGTGTGCTCTGTTTCTGCTCCAGACAAAAGGCAGAGACCGTCGTTTTCTTTAGATTAATGTTTTGTGTGTGGCAGCCCTCACCTGTCTCTGGCCAGAACCCAAGACCCGGGCCTCGAGGTGCTGACTCGGGTTCCTCGATCCCAGCAGGACGTCCGAGAATGTACTGGGGGCTGCTGACTCTCCCGGCCCTAGGGGGTCGACGTGGTCAGGAAGGCCCGGTCCAGTCTGGGAGGCGCACACATGAGCATCTGTGAAGGGACCATCTGCGCTGCGCTGAGGGGCAGAGGGGCACAGGCTGCCCAGGGTGCTGGGCGAGGGGAGAGCCCTCCTGCGTTTGGGGGGTCCGGGCGGGCCTCCTGAAGGACAGGGTTCTAAGGTGAGACAGAAAGAAGTGGTAGGAGTGAGTCAGATGCAGAGAGCGGGGAAGGGTGTTCTGGGCCGAGGGAAGAGCGTGGTCAAAGGGTCCGAGACAAGAGGCACCCTGGGAATGAAAGCTGTCCCATTCCCCAGAGCTGGCGACGGTGTTCTGTGGGAGGTGACGAGCGGTCACGTGATAAATCGTCACAGCCTTGTAAAGCATTTGCTCTTTTTTTTTTTGTTTTGTTTTTGCGGTACGCGGGCCTCTCACTGCCGTGGCCTCTCCCGTTGCGGAGCACAGGCTCCGGACGCGCAGGCTCAGCGGCCATGGCTCACGGGCCCAGCCGCTCCACGGCATGTGGGATCTTCCCGGACCGGGGCACGAACCCGTGTCCCCCGCATCGGCAGGCGGACTCTCAACCACTGCGCCACCAGGGAAGCCCGGCCTTTGCTCCTTTAAATACCGCCTCAGCTGCAGCCCCCTCCCCGTAACTGAGGGACGACAGCAGTCAGGGAAAGGTGGGGCTCTCGGAAAACAGACCCGGGACAGAGCTGCCTGCAGGCACCCCTGAGGACAGCCCTGCAGGGAGTGAGGGGTGGCCTCGCACCCTGAGTTGAGGCCCTGCTGCTCCTGGTACAGCTCTGGTGCTTGGGCAGGGGGAGTCTCAAGGTTCTCCCAAGTCCAGGCAGGGCCAGGCCTTTGTGTCCCCGCAGCACCACTGGCCTCGGGCTGCCCTGGGCAGCGTTGGGAAAAGTGGTGCCTAGTGGCCCAGGGCAGCTCCCAGCCAGGGGCCCGGCTGAGAGCTGTCAGCGGCTGGGGGTTGTGCAGGCCCTGCATCCACAGCCATACGCCCCCTCCCCTCCACAGGCTACTACACACAGATCTCCACTCTGGCGGATGCCCAGGAGAACGTGATGGAATACCTGCATGTGATCAGCCGGCCCATGGTCATCAACCACGACCATGACATCACCTGGACGGAAGCCTACATGGACAACAAGGTGGGGCCCCCAGGGAGTGAGAGGTGACTCCTGGGTTGGGAGTGGGGTGGGCAGACCACGTCCTGGAGAGACACTGGGGGAGCCACATCTTGGCCCGGGAGCCCCGGGAGCAGACCCCCCCAGGGCCGCCCCCCATGGACAGAGCTGTCTGCTGCAGACTCATCCCTCCCTTTTCCCATCTTCCTCACCTGCTCTGGGAAGAAAGGGCACCAACCAGTGGTTCAGGACACGACAGCTTAACCGGCGGCCTCCCTTGGGGCCCGAGTTTCCAACTAGACCTCCTGTAGCTCTCCCCCATGCAGGACCAGACACGGAAGGTAGACAGTCAGATGCGATGTCAGGGAAGGGGACCTTCCTGACACTCCTCAGACCCAACACAGACGCAGAGCCCTGCTCCAGCAGCGTTGTAGCAGGTTGGGATTAAGAGAGATCTGGAAATAGTGGCTTCGATAGGAGAGAAGTGTGTTTCCCCCTCACGTAAAAGAAGCCTAGAGGTGGATGACGAGCCCCCTGGCCCCTTGTCGCTGCCCCCTGCCCCCTGCCATCCCTGGGGTCCACGTAGTCCAAGCGGCTAGTGGGGCTCAGGACGACTGCAGACAAATTCTAGGCTTCAGGTGGAGGAAGGGAGGGGGGCATACGCCACCTTTAAGAGAAATGTCCAGGGAGTCTCACCTGACACTTAATCTGGCATCTCAGTGACCAGAACTTGTCCCCTGTTGACTCCTCGGCCTGTCCTCTTGCTGTCTGAGCCTTTGTTTCTGGGCTCATGCACAGATGGGCTGGTCCCATGGGTGCACCCTCATCCTTGGCATGGCCGAGACCAGAGGCCTGGGTGAGCCTGGGTGTGCTCAGGGGCTGGGTCGCATACTCAGGGCTCTGGGACCTGCTCCGGCTTAGGGCTTCATTCGCTAAGTGACGTCAGCCCACTCCCCTGTCCAGCCTTCCCTGCTCCAGCCTTTCCCCCAGCTGCCTTCATGCAGAGAAGGGAGGCCTCCTTGGGGGTTTCTTCCTCCCCTTGGAAGGCGCCCCTGAGCTGTGGTTGAAGTGGTGACTTGGGTCCCCAGTGTGTGGACACTGCCCTTTGCTCGCCCCCCCTGACAGCTCTCTACCCGCAGGCGCAGAGCCTGGCGCTGGTGACCACCGTGGCCATGCCTGTCTTCAGCAAGAAGAACGAGACAGTACGTGGGTGCTCGTGAGCGGCTGCCCGGCTTAGAGCTCCGGCCGCTGCCTGACGTCTTCAGACCTGTGGCTCTTGACGTGGCATCAGAGCCGCCTTGGGAGGGCTTAAGTTCAGGTTCCAGGCCCTGTGCCCAAGTAGCCACGTCAGAATCTCTGGGTCGGGAGGGGATGCGGCAGGGTCCGCACCTCCCGAAGCTGCCCCGTGATTCTGTTCATGCAGCCTGGCGCTGACCCGCTGCTCTGGACTTGGGACCCTGGCTTGGGGATCAGGGCCAGAGGGGTCACCTGCCAGGCTTCCAGCAAAAGCGCACTGAACCTGCCAGTGTGGGCAGGCCCTGGCTTGTTCGTAAAGGCTCTGGTGGGGGAGTGTGAGAGCCGTCCATTCTCTACCTGGCCAGGGAATATTTCCTCACGGGCCCTGGGTGTTTCAGGACCCCCCTAGATGAGGGGCCCTTGGATCCCAGTACTTCAGCCTCTCCTATGAAAGTTCATGTTTCATTCAACTTTGTATTTCATTTAAATATTACAACTTAACTATTAATACTGGACATTAATCTTCCCAGCGGCTGAGATTACTCCTGGGGCCTCTTTTAGTAGGTTCTAGATTTTCTAGGGAGCTCTGCCTAAAATCTAACTGCAGAGCAAAGACCACCTTAGGTCCAAGTGGCTTCCTCTTCCGGGCTCTGGAAAGGCCGTGGGTTCAGTTTGGCCTCGTGCATGGGAAGCCTGGTCCCCCCTGAAGCTGGCATTTCCTTCCAGCGATCCCACGGCATCCTCCTGGGTGTGGTGGGCTCTGACGTGGCCCTGAGAGAGCTGATGAAGCTGGTGCCCCAGTACAAGGTGAGCCTGGATCAGGCCCCCAGGTAGGGTCACAGGCCCCCTGGGAGCCACCCCACCAGGCTCCGGAGGCTTCCTGAAGGCAGTGCAGCCAAGCCCACAGCTGGGTCGGGGCCTGCGGCCGCCCCTTAGCCCCACCCCGATGTCACACCCCCAGACACCCTATTCCCCCTCCCCAGATACCCCACTCCCAGACATCCCCCCATCCTACCCACCACATCCCACCCCCGGACATCCCGCCCTTAGAGACGTTTGGGCACAGAGCAGGGGAACCGAAACTTGGGGCCCTGGGACGCTTGGTCACAGCAGCTGCGACGTGCTCTGTGGCCTTCGGCACCTCTGTCCCGCCCTGGTCCTCCTGCCTGCCACGCAGCCCCATCTGGGGAGGAGCGAGGTTGTGTAATCAAAGCCCCAGAGCAGCGGTGGGAAGGAGGCAGGTGGTGACGTGCGTTGTTATGGTCGCTGCCAACTGTAGCATCTGGAGCAGAATTCAGAGTGAGCGGCTGGAAGCTGCCCAGCTCGTCCATACTCTCGGCCCGAGAAATGGGGCTGTGAGAGGCGGTCTTCCCGCCCGTGGCCCCGCCCCCTGCCCGGCCCCAGTCCTCCTGCACAAAACCCTCTGACCCCCTCCATCCCTGTCTTTCTAGCTCGGGGTGCACGGCTATGCCTTTCTGAGCACTAACAATGGCTACATCCTCTCACACCCTGACCTTCGACCCCTGGTAGGTACCGATCCTATTTGCCTTGGGGGTCTTAACTGTACGGGATTTGGGGGTAGTTCATAAAGACAGTTAAAACAATGAACACGCATTCAGCTCCATTTAAGAACCCGATAGACTACAAGAAAAAAATTAAGTCATGGTCCCTGTTTTCAAACTGTTTATGATCTAGCAGGAGAGACAAGGCAGAAATACACGAACCGGTAGCAGCCAGTCTCCAGGGAGCCTGTCCTGAGTGTGCAGTGTCCCTGGAGGACCCGTCCCCTTCCCCGTTGTCACCCCCTCAGTCACCCCACGCTCTGTCTTGGAATCTGACCGTGTGTCCCCAGATCGCCAGGGGCCACCCGAAGGGTGTGAGCGCCGAGTTAACGCTGCACATGACGGGAGGCATCTCCCAAGAGGTGGGGAGCAGAGGTGGGGCTGCCCGGGGACGTGTTCCCGAGGGCTCCTGCCCCCTTGCAGCTCCCTCCACTCCAAGGCGGGGGCTCATGGCATGTCCACCTGCGTTCAGAGGAGCAGCCGAGGCCAGGAGAGAAAGCAGCAGCTTTTATCTAAGGTTCTGCCTCCCCGGCCGGGGGCGTCCCCGAGGCCTCCATCCGTGGCAGTAGTGGCCACACCTCCCAGTGTGGTTGTTGGGAAGCGGCGTCCCAGCGACGTCGCGACCCCTCCCCTCCACCAGGCTCCTCTGGAGTCAAGGCTGACACTGAGGACAGCAGCACCGAGGGCGCCTTTCCGAGCGTCTCCTGCCCAGGTGCCAGGGAGGGACCAGCCTAAGCCACACTGCTGTCCGTTCGGGTCAGACAGACGCTGAGCGACCAAAGGCACTGATCGAGCTACATAAGGAAACGCTAGGGGTTCGGAGTGGAGAGAGATCAGGGACGCTGGAGACCACTCCTTCTTCCCAGCTCGGTCTCTGCTGAGCGAGCATCTGAACCCGTAATGGGTCACTGACCTATACCAGCGGGTCCTGTGGGGCAGCCCCAGGGCCAAGAACATGACTCATTAGGGGAAGAACAAAAATGTGGACCCTTTAGAATTAAGGGGCACCAGTCCAAAACCTGTCTGTCAGCATCTAGGTAGTGTGGATGAATATAAGATCTCAAGCAACCAGTGCGTACTGTGGGCGCACGCCTGACCTAATCATGCTCCGAGAAGGCTATCAACAGACATTTGTGGTCCAGTTAAGGAAACAGGCTTACACAAATGAAACAATTAGAGAGCTATGCCACGCAGAACATTATCCGATACCGCAAAGCCAACACACTGAGATTCCTGTGGAGAGAGCGATCCATTCATGACAGGTGTCGAGAAGAATAGTTGAGTTTAAAAAAGAAAAACAATAGCAGATACGCCTAGTAATAAAAGAGGGGCCAGAGCCATACTTTTGGCCTGAAATCTTTCCACGTCAGTGCCCAAAATATGAGTAATGGAAGCGGAATTACGGTTTTTCTATGAGGAGCCCAGGATGACCTTTCAGGTATCCTCAGGAATTAGGAGATGGCAATGAACTAGGAGGGTCACTTCTTACTCAAAAGCAGCACAGCCCATGAACAGGAGGGCAGGGCAGGGCTGCTTGTCATGAGAATAGACTTTCAACAGGCCAAGAATGGGAACATCGTTCGAGCACAGGGAAGAAACTGGAGACACTTTCTTGAGAAAAGAGGAAACTTGCTGAAGCAAGATACACAGTGATGGGGGACTTCAGCCATTCAAGCATCTGTGGGGGGCCTGGTCCTGTTAAATAGAGACCCTCTGCTTAATTCGTAATGACCCTGATGATAAACTATCCTCTTTCCTTTTTTTTTTGCGGTACGCGGGCCTCTCACTGCTGTGGCCTCTCCCGTTGCGGAGCACAGCCTCCGGACGCGCAGGCTCAGCGGCCATGGCTCACGGGCCCAGCTGCTCCGCGGCATGTGGGATCTTCCCGGACCAGGGCACGAACCCGTGTCCCCTGCATCGGCAGGCGGACTCTCAACCACTGCGCCACCAGGGAAGCCCCTCTTCTTTCCTTTTTTGATCTATCACCAAATTAAACCTGGGGAATGCTGCAGACCTAACAGCAGGTGACTTGACGATATCTCTCTTGGTGTCAGAGAGAGAGAAGTCAGGGCCAGAAAATGATAGTAACACTCAAAGAATGTTGATGAATGGTCCTGTCAAGCTGGATGGAGCGCTTTATTGGGCTCTGAGGAATCTGTCTGTCCTTGGCCCTGTCTTGCTCAAAAATTCTATCAACAAGGACTTCCCTGGTGGCGCAGTGATTAAGAATCTGCCTGCCAATGCAGGGGACACAGGTTCGATCCCCAGCCCGGGAAGATCCCACATGCCACAGAGCAACTAAGCCCGTGTGCCACAACTACTGAGCCTGTGGTCTAGAGCCCGTGAGCCACAGCTACTGAAGCCTGCATGCCTAGAGCCCGTGCTCCACAACAAGAGAAGCCACTGCAATGAGAAGCCCGCACACCACAACGAAGAGTAGCCCATGCTCGCCGCAACTAGAGAAAGCCTGTGCGCAGCAACAAAGACCCAACGCAGCCAAAAATTTTTAAATCAATCAATCAATAAATAAACTGCACACAAAAAAATTCTATCAACAAGATGAAAACACAGAAGGAGATGCCATGAGGTCTGGAAAGTATGGCTAATACATGAAGGGAGAAAATTAGTATTCAGAAAGTATTCTTCTAAAACAATGGGCTGGAACTAAGAAGATGAAATATATTAGGAATGCATGGAAAGTTGTGCAAAATACTCGATGCCCAAGCATAAGATGGTAAAGCTGTGATTTAACAGTGCATCACAAGGAAGGTCAAGGGAATCCAATGGGCTGAAAACTCGGTTTGACCTGTCAGGCGAGGTAGCTGTCCTGGATTAGCAGACTCAGAGGCAGTGGTCAGAGCTGTACGATGTTTTGGTCTGCACGGGTCACACCCCACCCCACGCTGGTCAGACCGCATCTGAAATAGCGACTGTCCCAGGCACTCTGCTTCGAAAGTGACGTTGACAAAACAGAAGAGAATCAGAGGAAGCTGAGGCATCTGCAAACTGGGAATGTTTAGCTTGGGGAGGGGATGTCTTAGCAGTGATGAGCATCCCGGAAAACCCTCAGGGTTGTCGGGTGGAAGCTCTCTGTGTAGCTCCAGGGAGAGGCCTAGGACCCACGGGTAAAGTCACAAGGAGGCAGATTTCAGCTCTGCATGAGGAAGAGCTTTCTAACAACGAGAGTCCAAAACTAGGACAAGCATACTCACAATGGGAGCTGCTTGGTGTGTGAGATGCTCTTCCTGAGGCCAGGAGACCATTTGACTCAAATGTTGGCAAGGGCCGCTCTGCCTTGGGGGGAGCGTGGCCCAGGCGACCACAAGGAATCGCTGAGGTTCTCTGGGCTATGACTGCACCGGACAGGCTTTCTGGAAGGGCTGGGGCTTGTGTTAACCTCCCGTCTCTCCCCCGACTGGCCCACTCAGTACAGAGAGGGGAAGAAACTGAAGCCCAAGCCCAACTACAACAGCGTGGACCTCTCGGAAGTGGAGTGGGAGGACCGGGCCGGAACCGTGAGTGGGCGGCTGGGAGGGGGGTGGTTGGCTGGACAGCGGGTCCCGGGGCCACAGGCGCTGAGCTCAGCTCCCTCCCTCAGCCCAAAGCAGAAGCAGTGCCTCTAACGGGCAGTCCTCCCACCATCCACAGAGAGAACAGCCTCTTCCTCTGGGGCTGGAGGAGCACACGTCTGTGAGCCACAGAGTTTGGGTGTGAGGGCGTTTTAGGCTGGCCTGGGTGTTGGAAAACTTGTGTCTCAGGGCTCGGCCACTGTGTTCCCTCGCCCATCAGCCCACTGGGAGCATCCTCTGAGTGAATTCCAGAATTCCAGCTAAAGGGAACCTGGCAGCAGGTCTATATTCCCACCTGTACCCTGCTTGCAGGAGAAAGGGGAAAACGCAGCGTGTCCCCAGGGGTCACCTCCGAGCCAGTGCTCATGGCCTTCATGGTCCGGTGTGAGCCGAGGTTCTATTATCTATTCTATTACTAATTCTATTATCTTTCCCCCTGAAGCTGAGAACAGCCATGATCAACAGGGAGACAGGGTCTCTCTCCATGGACGTGAAGGTTCCGCTGGACAGAGGGGTAAGGCGCTCGAGGGAAAGACTGGGCTCTGCTTCCGGGAAGCGGCGTCATGGTTAACTGGGGCTGGCGGTGGTGACAAGGGACCTGGCTGAATTCGAGCTAAAGCCTTGAGAGCTTGCTGGAGCCTGGAGGGCCCTAGTGGGGGGCCCAGCCCAGCGGGCATCAGCCCCGTGGAGCAGGGGCCAGGGAGCTACCTCTCTCCAGGGCCTGGTTCTCGGGCCGCAGAGCAAGGCCATGGCCAGCCCAGCCCTTCGCAAGTCTTCCTGCTGCCTTACGCTGCCTGCCCTCTGGCCCTTTTGTTGTTTATGGTGGAAAGGGGGAAAGTGACAGTTAATTTTGCCAATTGTTAGCAGCTCTTGTAAAACATGTTATATGGGAAGAGGTTGAAAATAATTGCTACTCCGTAGAGCGATTTCCACCCATGGCAACCACAGATAATCAGGACAGGTCCCCACAGCCATGCCATTCCTGTCCCCACAGACCCGCGCATCGCTTACAAAAGACCGCTTCATCTTCTCATTGAAAAGGTCCCACTGTATTTGCACTGACGGGGCTTTGTCCCTTGACATATTTGTGAATGTCACCTCCTCCCTCACGGCCACCCCCGCATCCCCTCCGCTGCCCATCGGCCTCTGCGGAGAGAACGCGGGCATCGGTCGGCAACAATTAGACCCAAGGTCTTCCACAAACACGGACCTCTGTGGAAGCCTAACAGGAAAGTGTTGGGAAGGAAAGCAACTCTGCGTTCCTTTTAGATGCGTGCGCTGGTTTTCACTGGGACACGTCTCATTTCTGTGGCATCTGCCTGCTGTTTATAAGCTCCGGGCTGAGAGGGGCCTCCCTCGGGCAGGCTGGGCAACACCCCTGATGTCCCACCAGGCCCGGCAGGTCCTTCTCTTGATCGAAAAAGGCAGAGGTTTCTTCCACGCGCCTCCACCCTTATCCCAACCGGACTCCTGCTCACGGGCACCAGGGAGCTCGCACCCACCCGGCGCTGCCGGAGCACACAGGTGGGACCTGTTTCCAGGCTACGTTGTGAGTCCCACGCACAGGGCGAGGTCTGACTCAGACCAGCTCAGGAAGGGCCGTGGTTCGTCCTCCATTCTGTGCTCCCAGTGCCGTGTCCTCACGTGGCCTTCACGCTTCTCAAAGCGGCCGAGGGACGGTCCTAACCAGATCCAGGCAGTCTGGACGTCTCCCAGAACTGCCGTCCAGCCCTTCAAAATGTGTTCATTGATGTTCATAAACCGTCCGGGTAAAATTTGCAATTTGACACAGGCTTCCTGGCACGTGGTGCTCTGACATGAAGAAATAAGGTGATGCCGACCTTGGTCATGACCGTGGTGGACATTTCCCAGCACAGCGTGTTCACGCTTTGCCTCTACTACCACGAATCATGATGATGCTGCCGGATCACGTTTATTAGAAGCTGGACTAAGCACTTCATAAGCTTTCACTCACTTCCCACAACCCTGTGATGTACGTCCTGTCCTATCCCCATTTTACTGATGAGGAAATTCAGAAAGCAAAAACGTGCCCAGGGTGACAAAGACCAGGGGTCCCCAGCCTTTTTTACACCAGGGACTGGTTTCGTGAAAGACAGTTTTTCCACGGATCGGGGCAGGAGGAGGATGGTTCAGGCGGTAGTGCAAGCGATGGGGAGCGAGGGGTACCGCAGATGAAGCTTCGCTCACTCTCCCGCCTGCCACCCACCTCCTGCTGTGCGGCCCGGTTCCTAACAGGCCATGGACCTGTACTGGTCCGCGGCGCAGGGGTTGGGGCCCCTTGATGTAGACAATCAATCTCCAAGCCTGTGTGTTTGGCTCTGATTCTGACCACACACTCCCGATCGCGGCTGTGCAAGGCCTTCCTGTAGGACAGACCCTGACTTCTTCACTCACTCTCCAGACTTAAAGATTTCCCGAGTCTCTTTAGACATGCCTTTCTGTCCCATCTTTAAATTCACTGTCTTCTCCTCTCCCTCCACGCATTACATCATGACTCAGCCCTCTTTAATCAATCGTTCCTCTCTTTATTCTCGTGCCCGGAAGCTACTGTGCCTGCCCGTGTAGGCGGGACACTTTGCTGGCACGCAGGACGCCATGGTGGAATCCAGCCTCTCACTGCTGTGGTGATGGTGCCCCTCCCTCAGCTCAGCCTATGTCTACCTTACGGGGTCCTCAGCAGAAACACCCTTCAGGTCTAGGCCCAGGGAGGCTCTCTTAGAGCATTGTGGGAATATCTGTTATCATTCAAGCCATTCCCCTGGCAGGCCACCACCTGCTTGGTCATTTTCTCCAGGGGATTTTGCATGTGTCCTATTTCCCAGGGATTAATTCAGACCTTCCTCTGTCTCCCCTTAAACTCCAGACAGGCAACTGTGGTGGTGCTACTGAGGACAGTGATAGCAACCCAGCATGATGAGAGCAGGACTCACAGACTCAAAAGCCTGCGGGGCCAGATAAGCCGCGTCCGGGAATGTAAATGAGGGAAGCAGACACGCCTCAGTGCGGGGGGGCCTGGGAGCCATGGCAGGCTGCAGAGTGGGGACCCCTCGGAAGGATTCGGCTAGGAATCCAGGCTGTTAAATGTGGGCAGCTAACTCCAAAAATGTGAGAAACACAACCTGGCCCAATATCTAGGGTCTCCAACTTGTGAGGAGCCCACTTTGGCCTGCAGGCCTCCCATCTGCTACTTTGATAGTAGGCTGTTTGCCCCAAAATGTGGACCAGCAGCAGGTGTCATGATTTCTAAGCCATTAGTAGCATCCTCATCAGATAACCTGGGAAACGTTTAAAAGAACAAACCAGAAAAACAAAGTATCCTAGGGACCCTTTTGCTCATTCTCATGTTGTTTTGACAGTTTGGAGCAAATAATTAGCAGTGGGGGAGGGAGAGAGGCAGGCAGACGTAGTGTCTTTACCAGCCTTTGTGTTGTTCCAAGGACCCTGCTCACTCAGGCGCGTGTGTCCACACACCTGCCAGCAGCTGTCAAGGCGCTGAGGGCAGCTTCACCCCACGTTCCTCCACTGCCTTCTAACCCCTGTGCGCTGGCTTCAGGGAGATGGGGTTAAAGTGCTCCGGGGCACCCCCACCTCACACTCACACACACACACACACTCTCTCTCTCTCTCTCTCTCTCTCTCTTTTTCCAGCAAAGGGAGGCAGTCTATTAAAGGAGGAGATTGTCTGACACCTCTTTACTCCCCTCTCCCAAACCTCTCCAGCTCTCTTCCTGTCAACAGGATTCAGGAACCACCCCCTCTTCTCGCTTCCTTTTGCTTCATCCTTAAAAGATGATCTCAAGCTCTGATTCTAGCCATAAGGGAGTAGCTTGCATTAGACTAACCTTCCCATGGATAATTATAAATCTAGACAAAATATTAAAAAACACACAAACATTCACAGACACTTGAAAGTAACCCAAAGCAGGCAGAAACAGAGCTAAAGAGGCTTCAACCCTTGAATCAAGAGAAGTACACTGGGTAAGATGTATGCTTATATGGCCTTTTCCCCAAAGGGCTTACCCCAGTCCATTTGGAATGGAACAGCTAGAATTCAAGCAGAAATCTGTTGTTATCATCTTGAAGTGTCAGAGAACAGAATTTGGGCTCCCAGAGTGTCATAAAATGAGGGGAGATACCCCAGAAATGAGGGATTCACAGCTGGGCTGGCCCTAACATATGTATGCAAGTTTCTCTCAAATTCCTGACTGACCTTGAAGCTACACATCTCCAGGGAGACTCTAGGCAACAGCTGGAGAGCTGAAAGTCAGAGCAGGGACTTCACTGCTTCCTGTGGTCGTGGGGAAAATTTGGAGTCACACCAGGGTGAAGAGGCTCAGCAAACACCTCAGAATTTTCTTTGAAAGCACAGAAGAACTACACCTTGAGAGTAAAGACTATGTCCCAAGACCAAGGGATTCACCCTAGACCTAAAGACAAAATTGAAACAGACCCACCCTAACGAAAATGTAATCCAAGTCTCTGCAAGCTCAAGGTGGTCAGCCAGTCATTTATCTGCTGAGTAAAATAGAAATCAACACACCCTGGAGGAAGACAGAGTATCTACAACCTATTCTCCACAATCGCCAGTAGACAAAAGTTATCAGACACATGAAGAAACGAGATCATGTTTCCTTTCTTAACAAAGAGTTAAGAGAAAAAGCAGTCTTATATGTGATCCATAGATGACCCAGCTATTGAAATTAGAAGAAGGACTTTCAAGTAGATATGATAAATATGCACAAGGAATTAAAGGAAAAGATGGTCATCATGAGTGAACAGATGGAGAATCTCAGCAGAGAGATGTATAGGATTTAATCAAAGAAGCAGAACCACTACAAGTGATATGAATATAGGGTTTTATTGTAGGAGGTAGACCTAATGAAATGGTGGGAGCTGGTAAAAATGTCTACAGAAGGCAGGTGTCTCTGCCTCTAGTCATGAGCTTGAAGTCATCGTAGGTTGGCAGGGCCAGCGATTGGGAAGGAAAACTGGATGAGATGTGGGAGAAAGCAAGAACAAACTGGAACCCAGGAGAAAGAACAGGAACCCATGAGGACAAACTAAAACCAGCATCTGTCTCTCACTATCTCCAGCCACAAGGATGTGGGACCTGCAGAAGGAGCTCGTGCCCATCACCTGGGCCTGCACGCTCATTGGCTCAGGTCTCAGAGAGACTGAAGGACGAGGTCCAGTGGCAGCTGCCTGTCCCAAGAAGGGAAGCCAGCAGAGCAGAATGAGCTGCCGCAGGGCCCGATGTGCTGTACCCACCTCCAGTGTGTAACAGGGCTGTGGCTTTGCTCTCCCTTACAAATCTCATGCAGACTCCTCATCTGGCCAACCCTAATTTGGAACCATACAGAGAAGTGAGTCTGAAAAAAATGTAATTCCAGCTTAGCTGATTTGACACAGTGTGAAACCAGCACAAGAACTAAGTGGAAATTCTAAAACTGAAGAGTACAACATCTGAAAGGAAATTCCTACAGGATGGAATTAACAGCAGATTGGAGGGGAAAAGGACAGTGAATGTGAAGACAAATAGAAATTATCCAATGTAAAGAACAGAAAGAAAAGTTTTTTAAAAAATTATTCTTCAGTTACCTGTGGGGTAATATCAAGTGGTCTAACATATGTCCTTAGAGTCCCAGAAGGAAGGAGAAGGGATGGAACAGAAAAAAGTATTTGAAAAACTAATGCCCCAAATGTCCTGAGTTTAGTGAAAAACATCAACCAATAGATGCAAGATTCTCAGCAAAACCAAGCAGAATTAAAAAAAAAAAATCCACACCTAAATGCACCATAATCTACCTGCTGTGAATCAAAGATAAGGGAAAATCTTTTTGTTTTTAATAAATTTATATACTTATGTATTTATTTTTGGCTATGTTGGGTCTCTGTTGCTGCGCACGAGCTTTTCTCTAGTTGCGGTGAGTGGGAGCTGCTCTTCGTTGCAGTGCAAGGGCTTCTCACTGTGGTGGCCTCTCTCGTTACGGAGCATGGCCTCTAGGTGCGCGGGCTTCAGTAGTTGTGACACGCGGGCTCTAGAGCACAGGCTCAGTAGTTGTGGCACACGGGCTTAGTTGCTCCGTGGCATGTGGGATCTTCCTGGGCCAGGGCTCGAACCCGTGCCCCTTGCATTGACAGGCGGATTCCTAACCACTGTGCTACCAGGAATTCCTGGGAAAATCTTATTTAAAAGCTAGAGGAAAACAATAATAGGGGAAAACAATAGTAAGAATGATGGCTGACTTCTCATCAAAAACAATAGCGTAATGTTTTTAATACCAAAAGAAGAAACTGTCAACCCAAATTTCTGCATATAGAGGAAATACCCCTCCAAAAAGAGGTGAAATAAAGACAGATTCAGATAAAAGAGATCAGAGTTCATCACTAGGAGAAATGCTTGAGGAATTCTTCAGGCAGAAGAAAATTGACACAGATGGAAACTCAGATCAACACAAGGAAATGAACAGCATTGGAAATGGTAAATACGTGGGTGAAGTTAAAACTTCATACATTTTTTAACTTCTCAAAAAGACAACTGACTATTTAAAGCAAAAATGTTGCCATTGCATTGTAGGGTTTGTAACTTGTAAGATACATGGCGACAACCACACACAGTGGAGTTATCCCCTTACATGAACAGATTAAAGGAAAACACCACATGGTCACCCCAATTGATACTGAAAGAGCATCTGACAAAATTTAACTGGGAACAGAAGGAAACTTCCTCAATCTGATAAAAGCCATCTGTGAAAAAGCTCACTTTTAATGATGAAAGATTGAACACTTTCTCCCTAAGGTTGTGAACAAGGTAAGAGTATCTGGTTTCACCACTTCTGTTAACACTGCACTGGACCTTCCAGGACCTATCTTTGCAATAAGGCAAAGAAACAAAATAAAAGGCACAAAAATCAGAAAGGAAGAAGTTAAACTCTCTTTGTTCACAGTAAGATGATTGTTTACATAGAAAATCCCAAGAATCTGCAAAACAACTGCTGGAACTAACAGGTAATTGAGCAAGTTCACAGAATACAAAGCCCATATTATAAAAATCAATTGTACTTTTATATATAGGAGCAAACATTTGGAAAATGAAATTATTTTTAAGTTCCAACTTCAATAGCATCAAACAATATAAAATACTTAGGAATCAATTTAACAAAGACATGTACAACCTCTACATTGAAAATGACATAACACTGCAGAAAACATGTCAAAGAAAAAAATTAAATAAATAGAAAGACATAACCATGTGTATGGGTTGTAAGATCAATACTTCTAAGATGTCCATTCTCCCCGAATTGATCTATAGATCCAACACAATCCCAATAAAAAGTTGAACAGACTTCTTCTAGACATAGAAGACGGTGATTCTAAAATTTATATGAATATGCAAAGAACCTAAAATGGTCAAAACTGTCTTGAAAAAAAGAACAAATTTGGATGATTCACACTACCTGATTTCAAAATTTACTGCAAAGCTGCAGTAACCAAGCAGAATGGTATTGACATACAAACAGACAAATGGATTGATGGAATGGAATAGACACTCCAGAAATAAACTCACATGTCATCAGTAGATTTTCGGTAAAGACACTTTGGCAAATCAATGGAGAAAGGAAAATCTTCAATAAATGGTGCTGGAACAACTGAATAAAATGTATGAAAAAAATAAACGTTGAGACACACTCACACTGTACACAAGAATATTTGAGATGTACCGTAGCTCTCAATGTAAACGCTAAAACTGTAAGCCTCCTACAAGAAAATGTAACTGAAAGTCTTCACCACCTGAGGTTATGCAAAGATTTCTTAGACGGAAAACCAAAAGCACTAAACATTAAATAACATCTGATAAATTGAACTTCATCGAAAGGCACAATTAAGAAAATGAAAAAGCAAGGCACAGGCAGTGTCCAGACTAGAAAGAACTTCTCTGAATCATTAACAAAAAGACCTACAGCCCAACAAAAATGGGCAAAATACTTGAGCAGACACTTTATGAATGAAGAAACAGACATGACCCACAAGCCCACAGAAAGATGCTGAGCGACGTTAGTCATCAGGAAAATGCAAATTAAAACTACTCTCATACCCTCTATCATGGCTAAAATTTAAAAGACTGGGAACACCAAATTCTGGCAAAGACGTGCAGAAACTGGAACTCGTACATTGCGAGTGAAAGTACAATAAAATAACTTTGGGAAATTGGTAGTGTTTTATAAAGGCAAACATAATTCACTATATGACCCAGCAATTCCATTCCTGGTATTTACCAAGAGAAATGAAAGCACACGTCCACAAGAAGAACGTTCACAGCAGCTTTATTCATAATAGCCCCAAACTGGAAACACCACAGATGACCACCCAGGGGTGAACACAGAAGCAAACCGTGGTGTGTCCACCCTGGAGTACTCACTGCTTGGCAGAGGGAAGGAACACACTGCTGACACACTCAGGAGCACGGACGGGTCTTAAGGACATTACACGTGGAGCAGAAGAAACGGACACAGACGGGTATGCGACTCGAAAACAGGGACAGCTAACCTGCGGGGATGGAGCCCAGAACAGAGCGCGCCCGTGGAAGGTGCGGGGATTGAAACCAAAGGAAGCAAAGAGATTGCAGGAGATACAAACATTCCGCATCTCCGCCACGGAGGTAGTTACATGGCTGTGTGCATTTATCAGACTAATGGAATGACACACTTAGATGTGTGCATTTCACCTTTTTCTTCCATTAAAAAAAAAAGAGAGAGTATGAAAACAATTTTTAAATGCTCTCCAGTTCCAGACTCAAGCCAGCCCCACTTGGAGCCCATCTCCGCCCTCGCTGGGCCCCAGCTGCCGCATAGCTCCCAGGGCCTCCCCCAACTGCGAGAAGGTCTGCCTGAAGCAGTGACGGCAGGAGGGCATCATGGAGGATGAGGCCTGTGCTGGGAACTGATCTTTTGGGTTTGGTCCACAGCTGGTTTCCTATAGAAGCAAAACTTTTTTGTCACCTTCTCCCGCGATGTCCCCTGCAACATCTTACTCCAGTTTCCAACATGGAAGTAAAAAAGCCAGATAGAGGTGAAGGGAATAAGAGCAGCTCCCGAGCCCAGTACAGCGTGTAGCTTTCCCAGAAGCATCCGCTGTGTCTGTGGACAGCACAGCCCGCAGGGCTTCGGAGCCCGGAGTGAGCCCTGCTCTTCCTGTACTGGCCCGCTAAAAACATCCTCCCCGCCTCCCAGTGGCCTATGCAGGGGATGCTCTTGTTACTCCTGACTTACAAGCAAGAACTGCGATGCCCGGGTGAAGTCACTTACCCAAGCGCACACAGCCTGTGAGTGGCCGGCTTGGCTTAGGCCAGGTCTGTCTGATGCCCTTGCCCGTCCTTAGCCACTGTGCCCCCCTCCCCATGCCCTGACGTGTGCAAATTCAACTAAACCTAAAAATGGCAGCTTTGACAGGCAAGAGCAGCTGTCAAGCGCACCGTGGCCTGAGGGGTCTGGACTCCAGAGCCAGGGTGGCTGTAGGTGGCTCGTACAGGTGTGGGCTCCAGCCTGCAGCCTTCTCTGGTCCCACCTGAACCACAGTCGCTGCCCAGCACAGGGACTACCAGCCACCCAGGCTCTCTAGTGAACTGACATTTACTAAAATTTGAAACTTCTATTCCTGAGTCGCACATGTGGTGGCTTGTGGCCCCGTATGGGACAACGCAGGTCTGGACCGTGGTCCTGCAGTCAGGCACCCCCCAGGGGCTGCAGCGTGCTGGTGGGAGGGGATCTGCCTGTGGTGTCACTGAGAGGAGATGTGAGGGGGCGGGTTTGGGGGGATGTAAGAAGTGGTGGAGGAGCACCAGGCATCAGGTGGGAAGGGAGGAAGGGGATGGGAGGGAGGGAGGGGGTGGTTGGGAGGGAGGAAGGGAGGGGGGAGGGGAGGGAGGGGAGGGGGAGGGGAGGGAGGGGAGGGATGGTTGGCGCTCCCTCCCCAGCAAGCACCTTTCCTGGTGCCTCTTTCAGAAGCGAGTTCTTTTCCTGACCAGCGACTACTTCTTCACGGACATCAGTGACACGCCTTTCAGGTGAGGGGCCAGGTCTTGTTTGCAGGGGAAGGATGGGTGCAACATGAAAGCCAACAGCTCAGGTGGGACTTTAAGGTCTGGGGGTGGATTTACTTATAGGTAGTTGGCAATTTTGTGGTAACAGAAAAAGACTCAGGTCTGCATTCTGAGGTCTACACCTGCTTTGCCAGTGCAGCCCAGTATGCAGTATAGCCTGGTGTGCAGGACCTGGAGCTAAACTGCCTGGGTTGGAATCCCAACTCCACCACTCACAGGCTGTGTGACCTTAGTCATTTCTTAACCTCTGTGCTTTAGGTTCCTCATCTGTAAAATAGGGGTAATAATAGCTGTCTTTTGGCGGTACTGGGTGGATTAAATGACGTGATCTACCTAGAGATTTAAAGCAATGCAATCATAAGCAATTGTAAGATGAAAGATGGGATTTGAAGATCTCTCAGGTTCCCTCCCACCATATAAATATTCACTCTAGTATCATACAGTTTAGGGAACAAATGGGGATTCTCTCTGAATTACCCATTTCTCAGTGAAGGGTGGTTCCCAGCCCTGACTGCTCCTGGAGCACCTGTGGGTCCTTGTAACATTGCCAGCGTCCAGGCCCTCCTTCTTACCTTACTTGGAATTCCTGGGGTGGGGATCCCGGGCACTCGTACCCTGTAAAGTCCTCTGACCCAAGTGGTTCAGGTATCCAGCCAAGGTTCAGAAGCGATTCTCTTCCTGACGAAGGCATGGTGGGATTCTCCAGGCAGGAGGGGCCTCCCGACTGCGGGACGCGTGGGACACAGAGACCCCTCCCCATCCCTGGGGGCCCCGATAGGTCCAGGGTGAATCTAACAAAATGAGAGTGGAGGGGACCCTTGTCCTGTCGTGTCCAGGGTCCTTCCCAGGAAAAAGGCTGATGACAAAACAGAAGTGCTGCCTGGGTTTTGGAGGGGATGCCGAGGGCCAGGGCGGGCTGTGCACCCTGTCGTGGGTGTGGGAGGCTCGGAAGGTCAGAGGACGAGGCTGGGCTGGGTCGGGCACCAGCTGGTGGTGAGCCGGCGTCCTTCACTCTGCCAACAGTTTGGGAGTGGTGCTGTCCCGCGGCCACGGCGAATACGTCCTCCTGGGGAACACGTCTGTGGAAGAAGGTGGGTCGGCCGGCGCCCAGGACTGGCGGACAGTTCGGAGGAAAACTGCCTTCTCTGGGAACACGGGGCAGGGCCATCCCGGCAGGGGCTCTGCGGGCAGGGCTACGTGGCCAGAGGGGCCTGGCATCCCAGGTTCCAGGGCCCGCAGGGTCTGCTGGACAGTCGCCACAACCCGCAGAGTCTAAGACCTGCTAGACAGGTGGTCAGATTCCAGGCGGCCTTGCTGGACGGGGCAGAGGTTACCTGTCAGACCATCCAGAGGGAAAGAAGAGGCCTGGGAGAGTGAGTGGGCAAATCCGTAGCCATTCGCTGGAGCTGCCCCCCAAAACTGGCCGGCTTCCCTGTTCTGGGAACCCTGCTCCACCCAGCGCCTCCAGGGCAGGGTCCCTCCTGCCCCTCCCGGCTCCCACTGGCCCTGGACTTGCGGCTGCCACTCTCCCATCTCTGCCTCGGTCATCACACAGCTTTTCCCCTCATGCGTCTCAATTTTCCCTTCTTATCAGGACACCAGTGACCTCATCTTAACTTGGTTACATCTGCCACGATCCTATTTCCAGATAAGGTCACGTCCGCAGGGACTGGGGTTGACACTTCACACATCTTTGGGGGACACAATTCCACCCATAACAGGGAGCCTGTGGGATGTGAATGGGGATGGGGGGAGGGGCCCTCCACCCCGACCCGCCCTGCACTTGCAGCTGCCTGGGCGCCCTGGGAGAACAAAACCCACGTAGGCCCTGGGACATGTCAGGAGGTCCTTGGACGAAGCGGCCACAGCCCTTGAACCTCACATTCTGTTCTTCCATGTCCGACCCTTGGATCACCTCACTCCCCCGTCTTTCCCCTCCATCCTCTCAGTCTCACTCTCTCCTGGAAACCACACCCGCAGGTCTTCCTTGCTCTGATCTTCTCCAGAGCGATCTTTCTATAAATCCAACCTGGACAGTGCAGCTGCTACAGACCTTCCGTGACCTGCGGCCCCTTTTCATCTCTCCTCGCCCGAAGCTTCAGGGTCTGCCCTGGGCTGTGCTGCCCCACCCTCTGACCCCAGCCCACCCAGACGCATCTGCGGTCACTTTGCTGGGGGCTGTCCCAGGAGGAGCCTCCCCCAGGCTCCTGTCACGGCTCGTGTCCATGACGCCAGGACACTGTCCCCCCCTGTCCCCCCCACTGTCCCCCCAACAACCAAACTCCCTGGCCCTCCTTCTTCCTTCCTCTTCCTCTCTTCCTCTTCCCAGACGTGCCCAGATGTCACCACTGCAGGACAGAGGGTACATCCCTTACCCTCTCTGTGGTGAGACCCACCAGGCGTCCAGGGGCTGCCGGTGGGGAAGGCCGTCGCCCCTGAGCCGTCCGCCTGTGTCTGTCTGTCCAGCACCACGTTCAGTGACTCCACAGAGGACCTCGGCATGTTCATCATCCTTTCCTTCAATTAACAGACCTTAATTGAGCACCAGCTTATCTTTGAGCACCAGTGGGTGCACAGGAGGGCATTCGTCCATTCAGTCGGTTGACAAACACGTGCTGAGCACGGTGCCAGGGACGCGCAGGGCCCCACGGCTCGGTTCGGTACAGTGAAGCCAGGGAAGCCGAAATCTCCTTGAGGGCGATCCCATCGGGCGGGCACAGGAGACAGTGGGAAGGAAAGCGTTTCGGAAGCAACGTGACAGTGACAACGGCAGGATCTGTGCTGGCCCAGCCGTCCTGTGGGTTGAGATTCCGCTCTGCCCGGGAACAAGGCAGGACACGGCCCGGCCCTTCCCCGACGCTGTTTCTAGAGCACCCGGTACACAAGCTCTGGGCAGTGGGTGAGCGTGGACTTTGCTTTCAGGCCTGCACGACCTGCTTCACCCGGACCTGAGCCTGGCCAGCGACTGGTGAGGACGGGGGGTTGGGGCGGGGGGAACAGAGCCGGGCGTGGGCTCTGGGTAACGGGCTCCGTGGCTTCCAGGATCTACTGCGTCACGGACATCGACCCCGAGCACCGCAAGCTCAGCCAGCTGGAGGCCGTGGTCCGCTTCCTCACCGGGCGGGACCCAGCCCTGGAGTGTGAGTGTCTCTGCGGCCCTGAAGCTCGGGACTCTCTGGGGACAGTGGGCTGGGGGTGGGGGAAGAGGGGCCCCATTTGCAGACCTCACGATGGCTTAGGGAGAACAGGGAGTCCCCAAAGGAGAGGACAGAGTCAGCCTCACTGGGGCCACGCCGGTGGCTGAGAGCTCTGGGACCTGCAGGGGCACAGGTGTGTCCCCATGGCAGGGAGCGCGGTCTCTTTAAGCGTCTGTCACCCAGGCACTGTTAAGGCTCCCGCAGTGAAGGATGCTGGCCTGCCCATCAGGTCCGTCCCCACCCCCAGCCAGTAGCTGACACTCTGGCCCCTCAAGTCCTCGTCTCCTGGACGCTGTGTCTGTTGAGTGTTTCCTAAGCCGGGTTCCCAGGTGACCCCAAGTCCCTGCACCAATGCAGCTGGGGAGTCACAGGGCCACCCTCCAGGTGGTCCCTCTTCTTCCTCTTTGGAAGGAAGCACGGGTCAACCTGTCCCATCAGTGTCCCACCCGGGAGAAGACCCCACTTCCCATGCCCGCCTGACAAGGCCTCATTCATTCATTCATTCATTCATTCCACCCACAAGTCTGTGCCGGGCCTGGGGGCGCAGAGGGGCAGTGAAGCTACCAATGACCCACAGGCCAGGCCCTTGTGCTCACGGGGCCTGTGCTCTAGGGGAGAAGACAGGTAACCGGGAAGCGGCACGTGTGTCGATGCAGGGGGTGTAAAGCTGTGAGTAGGTGCCATAGGGGGAGAGGGGGCTGCTCTAACCGCGGTCGGGGGGCCCCTCGTCAGGAGGCGTCACTACAGCTGAGGACAGAAGGGAGCCACCGAGTGGCTCTCCTCGGGGGTCATGAAAACGTCGTGCCATGGAGGTGAGGGCTGCCCGTCTCCGTCCAAGTGTAAATGCCCATACTGCATGCTATCGGTCAGGTGTGTGCTGTGTGGATCTCACCGCAGTGAACGTAAAGAATCGTGTTAGAGGGGCGGAGGGAAAAGGAAGGGCCGTCCCCGCAAGTAGGGGGGCGGGAGCATCCGGACCCCGGTGTGCACAGGCCCCGAGGCAGGTTTAGGCGCTCGGGGGAGGCGTGGGCACGACGGAGCCCAATGGCGAGAGGGAGGGGAGGGGAGGGCGGCTGGCAGGTGGGCCTCCTGATTTCATGGAGCTCAAGAGCTGGAAAGGCCTGGCAGTCCCTTGGTTCTGCCCACACAGTGGAGGCTGAGGACGCGGCCTCCTGGCCCCCTGAGCTGAGCTCCTCCAGCTCGAAGCACGTCTCGTGCCTGAAATTCAGGGCCCCTGGGTGGGGGTGAGCTGAGCTCCCGACCACGGGGGGAGTAAGAGGGTGGTCTCCGTATTTTGCCCCAGGCGACGAGGAACTATTGCAGGAGCTGCTGTTTGACGCGGTGGTGACGGCCCCCATGGAGGCGCACTGGACGGCACTGTCCCTCAACACCTCCGAGTACGTCTGGGTGGGGCTGAGGGTCCCGCCCCTGGGGTCCCTGGGCTGAGGCAGGGCCTCCTGCTGTGTCCTTTGTCCTGAGAGGAGGGTGGGAAGGTGTGTGGGAGTGACAGCCCCGGGACAGCAGGGACTTGGCAAAGCTTCCACAAGGCCCCTGCTCCTGCCCCCTCCCCTCCCAGGGAACACCCAGCCCACACCCCTTGGCCCAGTTCCCAGAACCCCTCCCTTGGGGCCGGGTTCCGGCTGTGAGAGCCCATTAGCCAAAGGGCCCGGAGAGAGTGGTTCAAGCCGACCGGGGCCTCGTTTCCAGCAGGGAAGGTCGAGGCCCATGCGGTACAAACGTGAGTCCTAGCCCCGTGCGTTTCCTCTCTCCCTCTGCTTCTCTTCACCTGGGGCTCTGGTGTTTAGCAGGAAGGTAGAAAGAAGAGATGAATGGACGTGAGTGTGTGAGCACGTGTGTGCATGTGAGTGCCAGGAGGGTGTAAGGTACTAATGAGGTGAAGGATGCAGGGGCCACACCTCTTCCTGAACAGTAAGAGTCAACTTCGACATCAGGACGATGTCAGACCTCTCCTAGTGCTGTCCTCGTGAAAACACCGACAGAATCTTATAGGAACAAACACCTGTTTAAAAAGCAAGATGCAGAACAGTGCCTGGTGGTACGCTACCATTTCTATTAAAGGGGGAAAACATAATATAGGGGGGTGTGTATGTATAAAATATCTATGGAAGGCTATACAGGAAACAGTTCTCACTGGTTGCTTCTGGTTAGAAGAATGGGTAACGGAAACAGGGATGGAGGGACACTTTTCACTATATAACTTTTTGATACCAATTTGAGCCGTGTGACTGTATTATCTATTCAAAATTAAATAAAACTAAAGAATGAAGAAGAATATGGAGGGCCAGGCACTGTTCCAAGTACTCAGTGTACATTAAGCCTTTTGATCCTCACAACAACCCTACAATAGAGGTCCTATCACTATCCCCACTTTACAGATGAGGAAACCAAGGCAGAATGAGATAAGTAATTTGCCCAAGGTCATCTGCCTCATAAGTAGCCGAGCTGGAGTCAAAACCAGGCAGCCTGTTTCCAGGGTCCAGACTCTTGGCCCCTGTACTATCCTGCCTTCTACAGTGGGGGCTGGCTCACTAGGTTTGGAGAGAAGACACAGTCTTTATCTTTCCAAGTTCAGAAATTAGCTGATTTTTTAATGTTGGGAAACATTGAGGAACACATATTCTTGACCAGGGAAAGAATATTTCAGGAAAGATGACCTGGGGTCATCAAAACAGCATGGTACTGGCCGAAAAACAGAGACATAGATCAATGGAACAGAATTGAGAGCAGAGAAATAAACCCACACATATGTGGACAACTACTGTTTGACAAAGGAGCCAAGAATATACACTGGAGAAAGGATAGTCTCTTTAACAAATGGTGTCAGGAAAACTGGACAGCCATATGCAAAAAAAAAAAAAAGAAAGAAAGAAAGAAAGAAAAGAAACTAGACCACTGTCTCACACCATACACAAAAATCAGCCTAAATGGATTAAAGACTTGAAGACCTGAAATCATAAAACTCCTAGAAGAAAACATAGGCAGTATGAAGTTCATTCGGAAGAACAGGCAAGAATAGCCAGGAAAACGCTGAAAAAGAAAGGCAGCAAAAGAAGGCTGGCCCCACAAAATAGTAAAACGTTACAGAACCTCTGCAATTTATAAAGTGTGGTTTTGACACAGGAATAGACAGGCAGACCAAGGGAATGGAAAAGAAAATCCACAAATTCATCTAAATGCATGTGGAAATTTAGTGTATGACAAGGGCATCGTGTCAGACCAGGGAGGGAAAGATGGACTATGTAATACTAGCCGGTTTGAGAGCCATCTGCAGAGCGATAACGCTGTATTCTTCCCTCACACCGTATACCTGGATAAAGTCCAAATGACTCAGAGATTTAAATGTAGAAAATGAAACCATATAAGCGCTAGAAGAAAACATGAGCCAGTTGCCCTACAATCTAGGAGTGGGGAAAGCTTTCCCAACGATGGCTCACAATTCAGAAGCAATAAGGGAATGACTGATAAATTTAACAACATAAAATGTTTATTTGGCAAAAAAAAAAAAAAAACGAGCAAGGTGAAAAGAGAAATGACAAACTGGAAAAATGTTGGCAACTTAAAAAAACAAAGAAAAAGTGACTGTCCCTATATTATATATTCGTGATAGATAACTTCAACAATAGATAAGTGAAAGACCAACCACTTATGGGGAAAATGACCAAGAGACAGTTCAGAGACTTCATGCAGCTAGTCCTCAGTTGTATGAAAAAGTGCTCAATCCAGCTCATAATAAAAGGATTGCAAATTGAAGGTGGACTGAGGTTGTACTTGTCATTTAGACTGACAACCATTTACGTTTGTTGACGGGCATTGTTACGAGACTGTGGGGAATCAGACACTCTTGTGCGCTGTTGGTGGGAATGCAAAATGTTTCAAAGCCTGTGGAGGGGAATCTGACAGTATCTACCGAAGTGACATATGCATTTACACTCTGGCCAACGATCCTGCTCCTGGGAATGAATCCCAAAGACATACACGTGAGCTATTCGTTACAGCACTGTTTGAAACAGTAAAAGATTGGAAATAACCTAAATGTCCATTAGTAGGAGCCTAGTTAAATAAACCCTGGTGGATCCACCTAATGGAATACTATGTAGCCTTGTAAATTGAGAACTATATATATTGCCATGGAAGGTCTCAGCAATGGAGAAAATTGTGTATAATAATACCCTGCTGTTTATCTAAAAGAGAAAATGCAAATATATCTTCATTGTTACTTACACGTATATAAACATATAAGTGTATGTGCATATATATCTACATATTTTAATGGAAAAATAAATAAGTAAACAAAACAGGTTACTTGTAGGAAGAGTGAAGAAAAAGAGGAATGGAGACAGAAACAGACTTCTGAATACGCCTTCTTTTGCATATTTGACTTTGGAACCATGTAAATGCTTTATATCATTATAAAACAAAATTACATTTTAAGAAATAAGCTCTAAAAATCTGAAAGCAAATGAAACAAATAAACCTGGCTGTGTATCAAGCTCGTGCAATAACCACACATCAGGGACTTCTTTCAAGGGACTTGGAAACACAGAACTGTAAACACTAAACAAATAAAATCTTAAAAACTGTGTTCAATAAGCACATTTCTAGAAACTCTATTTATTGGCACTGTTATTCTCAAACTACATGGATAGACAGCGCACATAGTATTGTTAATGTCACTAGGAACAAGATTTTCAACAAACGAGAAAAGAGGTGCAAATTTTTTAAATCAAAGAAGTTTAGATGGGACCCTAAATATGAGTTGGAAATATCAATGATCTCATGTATTTTCCCTGAAAGAAACAAAGAGGAGATCCTCGTCCACAGAAAGGACCAACCTCAGTGAGCCCCCCAGACCCAGCTTGTGGACTTCCAATGTCCACTTTAAGAAGTTCTCACGGGGGCTGTTGGAAGATGGCGGAAGAGTAAGACGCAGAGATCACCTTCCTCCCCACAGATACACCAGAAATTCATCTACTCGTGGAACAACTCCTACAGAACAGAATTGGAACAGAACGCTGTTCAGTAGAACGCTGGCAGAAGACCTCAGACTCCCTAAAAGGCAAGAAACTCTCCACGTACCTGGGTAGGGCAAAAGAAAAAAGAAACAACAGAGACAAAAGGATAGGGACGGGCCCTGCACTAGTGGGAGGGAGCCGTGAAGGAGAAACGGTTTCCACACACTAGGAGCCCCTTCGCGGGCGGAGACTGCGGGTGGCGGAGGGGGATAGCTTCGGAGCCGCGGAGGAGAGCACAGCAACAGGGGTACGGAGGGCAAAGCAGAGAGATTCCCGCGGAGGGATTCCCGCGGAGGGATTCCCGCGGAGGGATTTCCGCACAGAGGTTCGGTGCCGACCGGCCCTCACCAGCCCGAGATGCCTGTCTGCTCGGCCGCCGGGCTGGGCGGGGCTGGGAGCTGAGGCTCGGCCTTCGGTCGGAGCGGAAGGAGGGGACTGGGTTGGCGGCGTGAACACAGCCTGAAGGGGTTAGTGCACCACGGCTGGCCGGGAGGGAGTCCGGGGAAAGTCTGGAGCTGCCGAAGAGGTAAGAGACTTTTTCTTCCCTTTTTGTTTCCTGGTGCGTGAGGAGAGGGGATTAAGAGCGCCGCTTAAAGGGGCTCCAGAGACGGGCGTGAGCCGCGGCTAACAGCGCGGACCCCAGAGACGGGCGTGGGACGCTGGGGCTGCTGCTGCCGCCGCCAAGGGGCCTGTGTGCAAGCGCAGGTCACTGTCCACGCCCCCCTTTCCGGGGAACCTGTGCAGCCCGTCACTGCCGGGGTCCAGGGATCCAGGGATGGCTTCCCCGGGAGAGCGCACGGCGCGCCTTAGGCTGGTGCAACGTCACGCCGGCCTCTGCTGCCGCAGGCTCGCCCCGCACTCTGTGCCCCTCCCTCCCCCCCCACCCCCGGCCTGAGTGAGCCAGAGTCCCCGAATCAGCGGCTCCTTTAACCCCGTCCTGTCTGAGCGAAGAACAGATGCCCTCCGGCGACCTACACGCAGAGGTGGAGCCAAATCCAGAGCTGAGCCCCGGGAGCTGTGAGAACAAAGAAGAGAAAGGGAAATCTCTCCCAGCTGTCTCAGGAACAGCGGATTAAAGCTCTGCAATCAACTTGATGTACCTGCATCTGTGGAATACCTGAAGAGACAACGAATCATCCCAAATTGAGGAGCCGTGTGGATGAAAGGCTCTGGGTGCTGCAGCCAGGAGTCAGTGCTGTGCCTCTGAGGTAGGGGAGCCAACTTCAGGGCACTGGTCCACAAGAGACCTCCCAGCTCCACATAATATCAAACGGCGAAAATCTCCCAGAGATCTCCATCTCAGCACCAGCACCCAGCTTCACTCAACGACCAGCAAGCTACAGTGCTGGACACCCTATGCCAAACAACTAGCAAGACAGGAACACAACACCACACATTAGCAGAGAGGCTGCCTAAAATCATAATAAGGCCACAGACACCCCAAAACACACCACCAGACGTGCACCTGCCCACCAGAAGGACAAGATCCAGCCTCATCCACCAGAACACAGGCACTAGTCCCCTCCACCAGGAAGCCTACACAACCCACTGAACCAACCTTAGCCACTGGGGACAGACAACAAAAACAACGGGAACTACAAACCTGCAGCTTGCAAAAAGGAGACCCCAAACACAGTAAGATAAGCAAAATGAGAAGACAGAAAAACACACAGCAGGTGAAGGAGCAACATAAAAACCCACCAGACCTAACAAATGAAGAGGAAATAGGCAGTCTACCTGAAAATGAATTCAGAATAATGATAGTAAAGGTGATCCAAAATCTTGGAAATAGAATAGACAAAATACAAGAAACAGTTAACAAGGACCTAGAAGAACTAAAGATGAATCAAGCAATGATGAGCAACACAATAAATGAAATTAAAAATACTCTAGATGGGATCAATAGCAGAATAACTGAGGCAGAAGAACAGATAAGTGACGTGGAAGATAAAATAGTGGAAATAATTGCTGCAGAGCAGAATAAAGAAAAAAGAATGAAAAGAACTGAGGACAGTCTCAGAGACCTCTGGGACAACATTAAATGCACCAACATTCGAATTATAGGGGTTCCAGAAGAAGAAGAGAAAAAGAAAGGGACTGAGAAAATATTTGAAGAGATTATAGTTGAAAACTTCCCTAATATGGGAAAGGAAATAGTCAATCAAGTCCAGGAGGCACAGAGAGTCCCATACAGAATAAATCCAAGGAGAGATATGCCAAGACACATATTAATCAAACTGTCAAAAATTAAACACAAAGAAAACATATTAAAAGCAACAAGGGAAAAACAACAAATAACACACAAGGGAATCTCCATAAGGTTAACAGCTGATCTTTCAGCAGAAACTCTACAAGCCAGAAGGGACTGGCAGGACATATTTAAAGTGATGAAGGAGAAAAACCTGCAACCAAGATTACTCTACCCAGCAAGGATCTCATTCACATTTGATAGAGAAATTAAAACCTTTACAGACAAGCAAAAGCTGAGAGTTCAGCACCACCAAACCAGCTTTACAACAAATGCTAAAGGAACTTCTCTAGGCAAGAAACACAACAGAAGGAATATACCTACAATAACGAACCCAAAGCAATTAAGGAAATGGGAATAGGAACATACATATCAATAATTACCTTAAATGTAAATGGACTAAATGCTCCCACCAAAAGACACAGAGTGGCTGAATGGATACAAAAACAAGACCCATATATATGCTGTCTACAAGAGACCCACTTCAGACCTAGAGACACATACAGATTGAAAGTAAGGGGATGGAAAAAGATATTCCATGCAAATGGAAATCAAAAGAAAGCTGGAGTAGCAATTCTTATATCAGACAAAATAGACTTTAATATAAAGACTATTAGAAGAGACAAAGAAGGACACTACATAATGATAAAGGGATCGATCCAAGAAGAAGACATAACAATTGTAAACATTTATGCACCCAACATAGGAGCACCTCAATACATAAGGCAAATACTAACAGCCATAAAAGGGGAAATTGACAGTAACACAATCATAGTAGGGGACTTTAACACCCCACTTTCACCAATGGACAGATCATCCAAAATGAAAATAAATAAGGAAACACAAGCTTTAAATGATACATTAAACAAGATGGACTTAGTTGATATTTATAGGGCATTCCATCCAAAAACAACAATACACATTTTTCTCAAGTGCTCATGGAACATTCTCCAGGATAGATCATATCTTGGGTCACAAATCAAGCCTTGGTAAATTTAAGAAAATTGAAATTGTATCAAGTATCTTTTCCGACCACAATGCCATGAGACTAGACATCAATTACAGGAAAAGATCTGTAAAAAATACAAACACATGGAGGCTAAACAATACACTACTCAATAACGAAGTGATCACTGAAGAAATCGAAGAGGAAATTTAAAAATACCTAGAAACAAATGACAACGGAGACACGACGACCCAAAACCTATGGGACGCAGCAAAAGC
Source organism: Mesoplodon mirus (assembly GCF_964341445.2). Lineage (NCBI taxonomy): Eukaryota > Metazoa > Chordata > Mammalia > Artiodactyla > Ziphiidae > Mesoplodon > Mesoplodon mirus. The sequence goes on along the minus strand of NC_138987.1, from coordinate 101,255,267 downwards.
AGTTCTAAGGGGGGAGTTTATAGCAATACAATCCCACCTTAAGAAACAGGAAACATCTCGAGTAAACAACCTGACCCTGCACCTAAAGCAATTAGAGGAAGAAGAACAAAAGACCCCCAAAGTTAGCAGAAGGAAAGAAATCATAAAGATCAGATCAGAAATAAATGAAAAAGAAATGAAGGAAACGATAGCAAAGATCAACCAAACTAAAAGCTGGTTCTTTGAGAAGATAAACAAAATTGACAAACCATTAGCCAGACTCATCAAGAAAAGAAGGGAGAAGACTAAATCAATAGAATTAGACATGAAAAAGGAGAAGTAACAACTGACACTGCAGAAATACAAAAGATCATGAGAGATTACTACAAGCAACTCTATGCCAATAAAATGGACAACCTGGAAGAAACGGACAAATTCTTAGAAATGCACAACCTGCCAAGACTGAATCAGGAAGAAACAGAAAATATGAACAGACCAATCACAAGCACTGAAATTGAAACTGTGATTTAAAATCTTCCAACAAACAAAAGCCCAGGACCAGATGGCTTCACAGGCGATTTCTATCAAACATTTAGAGAAGAGCTAACACCTTTCCTTCTCAAACTCTTCCAAACAATATCAGAGGAAGGAACACTCCCAAACTCATTCTACGAGGCCACCATCACCTTGATACCAAAACCAGACAAGGATGTCACAAAACTACAGGCCAATATCACTGATGAACATAGATGCAAAAGTCCTCAACAAAATACTAGCAAACAGAATCCAACAGCACATTAAAAGGATCATACACCATGATCAAGTGGGGTTTATTCCAGGAATGCAGGGATTCTTCAATATATGCAAATCAATCAACGTGATACACCATATTAACAAGTTGAAGGAGAAAAACCATATGATCATCTCAATAGATGCAGAGAAAGCTTTCGACAAAATTCAACACCCATTTATGATAAAAACCCTGCAGAAAGTAGGCATAGAGGGAACTTTCCTCAATATAATAAAGGCCATATATGACAAACCCACAGCCAACATCGTCCTCAATGGTGAAAAACTGAAACCATTTCCACTAAGATCAGGAACAAGACAAGGCTGCCCACTGTCACCACTCTTATTCAACCTAGTTTTGGAAGTTTTAGCCACAGCAATCAGAAGAAAAGGAAATAAAAGGAATCCAAATCGGAAAAGAAGAAGTAAAGCTGTCACTGTTTGCAGGTGACATGATACTATACATAGAGAATCCTGAAGATGCTACCAGAAAACTACTAGAGCTAATCAATGAATTTGGTAAAGTAGCAGGATACAAAATTAATGCACAGAAATCTCTGGCATTCCTGTACACTAATGATGAAAAATCTGAAAATGAAATCAAGAAAACACTCCCATTTACCATTGCAACAAAAAGAATAAAATATCTAGGAATAAACCTACCTAAGGAGACAAAAGACCTGTATGCAGAAAATTATAAGACACTGATGAAAGAAATTAAAGATGATACAAATAGATGGAGAGATATACCATGTTCCTGGATTGGAAGAATCAATATTGTGAAAATGACTCTACTACCCAAAGCAATCTACAGATTCAATGCAATCCCTATGAAACTACCACTGGCATTTTTCACAGAACTAGAACAAAAAATTTCAAAATTTGTTTGGAAAAACAAAAGACCCCGAATAGCCAAAGCAATCTTGAGAACGAAAAACAGAGCTGGAGGAATCAGGCTGTCTGACTTCAGACTATACTACAAAGCTACAGTAATCAAGACAGTGTGGTACTGGCATAAAAACAGAAAGATAGATCAATGGAACAGGATAGAAAGCCCAGGGATAAACCCACGCACATATGGTCAACTTATCTTTGATAAAGGAGGCAGGAATGTACAGTGGAGAAAGGACAGCCTCTTCAATAAGTGGTGCTGGGAAAACTGGACAGGTACATGTAAAAGTATGAGATTAGATCACTCCCTAACACCATACACAAAAATAAGCTCAAAACGGATTAAAGACCTAAATGTAAGGCCAGAAACTATCAAACTCTTAGAGGAAAACATAGGCAGAACACTCTATGACATAAATCACAGCAAGATCCTTTTGGACCCACCTCCTAGAGAAATGGAAATAAAAACAAAAATAAACAAATGGGACCTAATGAAACTTCAAAGCTTTTGCACAGCAAAGGAAACCATAAGACCAAAAGACAACCCTCAGAATGGGAGAAAATATTTGCAAATGAAGCAACTGACAAAGGATTAATCTCCAAAATTTATAAACAGCTCATGCAGCTCAATAGCAAAAAAACAAACAACCCAATCCAAAAATGGGCAGAAGACTTAAATAGGCATTTCTCCAAAGAAGATATACAGACTGCCAACAAACACATGAAAGAATGCTCAACATCATTAATCATTAGAGAAATGCAAATCAAAACTACAATGAGATATCATCTCACACCAGTCAGAATGGCCATCATCAAGAAATCTAGAAACAATAAATGCTGGAGAGGGTGTGGAGAAAAGGGAACACTCTTGCACTGCTGGTGGGAATGTGAATTGGTACAGCCATTATGGAGAACAGTATGGAGGTTCCTTAAAAAACTAAAAATAGAACTACCATATGACCCAGCAATCCCACTACTGGGCATATACCCTGAGAAAACCATAATTCAAAAAGAGACATGTACCAAAATATTCATTGCAGCTCTATTCACAATAGCCCGGAGATGGAAACAACCTAAGTGTCCATCATCAGATGAATGGATAAAGAAGATGTGGCACATATATACAATGGAATATTACTCAGCCATAAAAAGAAATGAAACAGCAATTTGTAATGAGGTGGATAGACCTAGAGTCTGTCATACAGAGTGAAGTAAGTCAGAAAGAGAAAGACAAATACCGTATGCTAACACATATATATGGAATTAAAAAAAAAATGTCATGAAGAACCTAGGGGTAAAACGGGAATAAAGACAGAGACCTACTTGAGAATGGACTTGAGGATATGGGGAGGGGGAAGGGTAAGCTGTGACAAAGCGAGAGAGAGGCATGGACATATATACTGTACCAAACGTAAGGTAGATAGCTAGTGGGAAGCAGCCGCATAGCACAGGGAGATCAGATCGGTGCTTTGTGACCGCCTGGAGGGGTGGGATAGGGAGGGTGGGAGGGAGGGAGACGCAAGAGGGAAGGGATATGGGAACAGATGTATAAGTATAACTGATTCACTTTGTTATAAAGCAGAAACTAATACACCATTGTGAATCAATTATACTCCAATAAAGTTGTAAAAAAAAAAGTTCTCACTAAAATGAGTCAGTGACCCCTGGAGAAGTGTCTGATTCCAGGTCAGGGGCGGGGGTGGACAGAATGAGCTGGGGGCACCTTGTCATCCCAGGAGCAAGTCACCAAAGACTAAGGAGGTTTTGCCAACAGGACGTCAGAGCCGCACTGAAGGGGCTCTCACCGGCCAGACGAGAGGCAGGCAGAGCAGCGCCACTGGTAACAACAGCCGTGGGTAAGAGCACATGAAACGTGCGAAACTCCTGTGTTCAAAGTACTACTGAAGGGAAAGTCTTCTTGGCCATCTTTGGAAGATGTTAGGAAACCAGTTCCTACTTGTACAAACTGGTGAAGAAACAGAGACACAAGTCTTTATCCTGCCTCTTCTTACAAATTATGCCTCAGGATAAACAGATATTGAGGAGAAGGTTTTCTTTAGTCAAGTATAAATAGAATAAAGAAACCAAGGGGGCTTCCCTGGTGGCACAGTGGTTAAGAATCCGCCTGCCAATGCAGGGGACACGGGTTTGAGCCCTGGTCTGGGAAGATCCCACATGCCCCGGAGCAGCTAAGCCCATGCGCCACAACTACTGAGCCTGCGCTCTAGAGCCTGCAAGTCATAACTACTGAGACCACAAGCCACAACTACTGAAGCCCATGTTCTTAGAGCCCATGCTCCACAGCAGAAGAAGCCACCGCAGTGAGAAGCCTGCACACCGCGATGAAGAGTAGACCCCATTTACCGCAACTAAAGAAAGCCCCCACGCAGCAACAAAGACCCAACGCAGCCAAAAATAAAAATTAATTAATTAATTAAATTTACAAAACAATCTAGTGGAGGGTCTGGGGCTGCTGTAGATGACAGAGGATTGGCAAGGATGGTGATTGTTGAAGCTGAGTTATGGGTGCAGGGTTCTCGTTAGCTATTCTCTCTACTTTTGAACAGAGAATTGCATAGGGAAGCTTGTCAGAGATGCACAGGGGCATAGGTTCCACCCCCAGAGACTCTGGTCTGTATACCACCAGAGGGGGGCAGCCCCATCCACACCCCATACCCTTTCCTCAGTGATTTTCCAGACTGTGGACCAGGCGTTCCAATCCAGCTCCAGGTACTGTCAGTTAACAGTGCACTGTGCAGCCTCCAACACAGAGTCCTTAGGCGACCCCAGCAGCCACAACATCTGAGCCTAGAGGAAGAAATACTTCCCTTTGGCAATGCTTTGGATATTGCCTACCTTATACACTCACTAAAAAACACCAATCTAGACACTGAGAGAAATCGGGTAATAGCCTGCAATGAATTGGGCTGGGGCAAGAATATGAAAAAAGTTGGAAGTGATTAAATAAAAGCCATATCTAATAAGCCCACAGCTACTGGTGAAATGGTGAAAAGTTGAAAGTTTTTTCTCTTAAGATCAGGAACAAGACAAGGATGCCCACTTTCACCACTTCTATTCAACCTAATAGTGGAAGTCCTAGCCATAGCAGTCAGGCAAGAGAAAGAGATAAAAGACATCCAGGGCTTCCTTGGTGGCACAGTGGTTGAGAGTCTGCCTGCCGATGCAGGGGACACAGGTTCGTGCCCCGGTCCAGGAAGATCCCACATGCCACGGAGCGGCTGGGCCCGTGAGCCATGGCCGCTGGGCTTGCGCATCCAGAGCCTGTGCTCCGCAATGGGAGAGGCCACAACAGTTAAGAGGCCCATGTACTGCAAAAAAAAAAAAAAAAAAAAGACATCCAAATTGGAAAGGAAGAAGCAAAACTAACTCTATTTGCAGATGACATGATATTATAAATAGAAAACCCTAAAGACTCCACACAAAAAAACTGTTAGAACTAATAAACAAATTCAGTAAAATTGAAAGATACAATTTCAATTTCAATATACAAAAATCAGTTGTGTTTCTGTCCACTTAATAACAAATTATCAGAAAGAGAAATTAAGAAAACAATCCCATTTACAATCGCATCAAAATAATAAATAATTAGGGATAAATTAAACCGAGTTGAAAGATTTATACACTGGAAACTATAAGACATTGATAAAAAAATTGAATGTCCATGGATTGAAATAATTAATATTGTTAAGATAGCCATACTACCCAAAGCCATCTACAGATTCAATGCAACCTCTATCAAAATTCCAATGGCATTTTTTCACAGAAATAGAAAAACCAATCCTAAAATTTGTATGGAACCACAAAAGACCCTGAATAGCCAAAACAATCTTGAGAAAAAGAACAAAGTTGTAGGCATCGTGTGCCTTGATTTCAAACTATACTGCAAAGCTACAGTAATCAAAACGGTATGTTATTGGAAAAACAAAAACATAGATCAATGGAACAGAATAGTCAGAAATAAACCCAGGCAGATATGGTCAATTAATTACAGCAAAGGAATCAAGACTATACAATGGGGAAAGGATAGTTTATGCAATAAATGGTGTTGGGGAAACTGGACAGCCACATGCAAAAGGATGTATTTGCAAATCATATATCTGACAGGGGGTTAATATCCACTATATAAAAAAGAACTCACACAACTCATTAGCAACAAAACAATCTGATTTTTTTTAAGGGCAGAGGAACTGAATAAACATTTTTCCAAACAAGATCTACAAATGGCCAATAGGGACATGAAAAGGTGCTAAACATCAATAATCATCAAGGAGATGCAAGTCAAAACCACAGTGACAAACTTCCTTGGTGGCACAGTGGTTAAGAATCCGCCTGCCAATGCAGGGGACACGGGTTCGAGCCCTGGTCCACGAAGATCCCACATGCCATGGAGCAACAAAGCCTGTGTACCACAACTACTGAACCCGCGCTCTAGAGCCCGTCAGCTACAACTACTGAGCCCGCCTACCAGAACTACTGAAGCCCGCGTGCCTAGAGCCCATGCTTCGCAGCAAGAGAAGCCCGTGCACCGCAACAAAGAGTAGCCCCTGCTTGCCACAACTAGAGAAACCCCACGTGCAGCAACAAAGACCCAACACAGCCAAAAATAAATTAAAAACAAAAAACACAGTGAAATGTCACCTTATACCTGTTGGAATGACTATTATCAAAAAGACAAGCAATGACAGGTGTTGGCGAGGATGTGGAGAAAGGGGAACACCTGTACACTGTTGGTGGGAATGTAAACTGATTTTGACACTATGGAAAACAGTATGGAGGTTCCTCAAAAAATTAAAAATAGAACTATCACAGGACCCAGCAATCCCACTTCTGGGTGTTTATCCAAAGAACAAACGCAGACTATTGAAGAGATATCTGCACCCTCCTGTTCACTGCAGCCTTATTCACAGTAGCCAAGACATGGAAACAACCCAAGTGTCCACTGATGGATGAATGGATAAAGAAGGTGTGGTGTGTATATTCAATGGAGTATTACTCAGCCTTTAAAAAGAAGAAAACCCTGCCATTTGCAACAACATGGATGAAACTAGAGGGCATTACGTTAAGTGAAATAAGTCAGACAGAAAAAGATGAATACTGCTCAGTATCACTTACATGTGAGATCTAAAAAAAAAAGCATAACTCATAGAAACATGGAGTAGAAAAACGGTTGCTGGGGGCTGGCGGTGGGATACATGGGGAGAGGCTGGTGAAGGGCACGGGCTTCCGGCTGTGAAATGAGTAAAAGGCCTGAGGGCGGTGATTCTAGTTGGAGCACTGGATTGTGTAACTGAGATTAGCTAAGGGAGTAGAACTTAATGTTCACGTGCACGCACCGTGTGCACACACGCGCACCCACAGTGGAGGGGATCCTCTCCCAATGTGTACCTGTATCAGATCACCATAATGTACGCTTCAACTACCTTATGGTTTTATGTCTGTTATACGTCAGTAAGGTTGAAATTTCAAAAAAGGTGACTCTCCCGGGTGGGGCATGGTCCTCACAGGGCCGCTCCGGGACCGGAAGAGAAGGCTCAGCGCCCTCCAGCCCGCGGTCTCTCCCAAGCCTTGTTGGCAAAGGCGTGAGCTCTGCCCAGACTCCTCTTGGTGGATGTGGATTGTCTTCTCCTTCCCCATCTCAGGAATAAGGCAAACATTTGAAAAGGGCTTCACATGGCGAGGTACTAAGTGTGTGCTGGTCACCAGGAGTTACTTTCCTTAGGTCCCGGGACAAGATCTCTCTTCCTGGGTTCCTTCTGTCTTCCAGAGCTAACTCCCCGCAAAGCTGCGTGCACGCAGAGGGGCAGAGGCCCAGGGGACCCACGAGCGAGGGCAGGTGCAGCCCAGGGCTGCTCACAGCGGACGGCCAGCGTGCAGCATCCCCCCGAGAGACCAACCCACCTGCCCCACCCCACCCCAGTCGGGGGGCCCGGCGCTGGGAGAGGCCTGCAGGTCCTTCCGGTCCCCCCATCCCTCCTCCCCGGGCCCGCGGTGATGACTTCTCCTCTGTCTGCCCGCAGTGAGTCCGAGCATGTGGTGGACATGGCCTTCCTGGGCACCCGGGCCGGCCTCCTCAGAAGCAGCCTGTTCGTGGGCTCCGAGAAGGTCTCTGACAAGTGAGTACTGCCGGAGGCCAGGGAGCGGGGTCCCTGGGGTGCCCCTGTGGTTTGCGGGCAGACCTGTGCTGGACTCCAAGAGTACGGGGGGAGGAAGGGTTCGGGTTTACAGACTGGGACAGCCAGAGAAGCACCCCTTCCAGCCAGGCTTGGTCCCATCCTGGGCTCATCCCCATTCACTCCCAAGAGGGGAAGCAGATGCAGTCTTCCCGCCGGGACAGATCTCTGAGCAATGGGCTGAATCTTCCGGCCGTGCCCGTCCTTTGTCGACAACTTTCCCCTCCCCCAAGCCCGAAATTCTCAGGTGGGGGTGATTCTGCCCCCCACCCTGGAGACAGTCTGGACGTCACAACTGGGGGAGGGCAGGGGGTTGCTACTGGCATCCAGTGGGTAGAGGCCAGGGATGCTGCTGCACAGCCTGCGGTGCACCGGATGGCCCCCAGCGGTTGCCGGGCCCAAAACGGCCGCGGTGCTGAGGCTGAGAAGCCCCACTGCCAGCAGAGCCACTGGGGACCAGCCCACCAGGGTGTCCCGCCTGGCACTGCAGCAAAGGGAGCATGCTGTGGACAGGGGAGCGAAGCCACCTGCCACTCTGCAGACCACGAGACTCAAGTAGGTGGGCCCGCCGGCCACCTGGGGGGAGCAGCCAAGAGGTCTCCTGCGCAGACCTGACTCCAGTGTCCTCGCCTCCCACCCACCCACGGCCCCAAGAGGGCGCCATCCGGGGGGTCTTCCTCACGGACTCCAAGACAAACCTGCCATTTCCAGGAAGCAGAGGTTCTAGGAAGAGGCATTAAGTGGCCCTCCGCCTCCCCACTCCCTCCCTGAGAGGTGGAAACCCAGGAAGCATCCTGCCTGGCCAGCCCTTCCTCCGCCGGTTAGAGACACGACAGGTGACCCAGGTGGACCAGATCCAGTGGGAGAACTGCAGACTCGCCCGAAGGCCTCGAGCCACCTGGGAACTTTCCTCCCCAAGCTCACCACCCTCATCCCCTTAAACTTCCTCCCCCAGTAGGAAAAACACACATCCACATCTTCCTGTGGCCCAGGTTGGACCGGGGACCACACCGGGCAGTGTGAGGGGAGGGTCTCAGATACCCCTGCACCCTCTCCAAAAGGCTTCCAAGAACGTAGGAGGGAAGTCGGTACAGACAGACCCTCCTGAGTCACGAACCAGCCCCACGAACGGCCGCGCATGCACTGCACGCCTCCAGGGGGCTCCCCTTGCCTGGCCCCTGGCGTCACTGCAGCCCAGGACGGTGCAGCCAGGCAGGTGGGCTTCTGAGAGCCCTGAGCCAAGCATGCCCAGAATCAAACCTCAGTTATCCACCTGCAGGTTATCCACAGTCACGCTTTTAACCACTACCAGATTCTCCCTGCTTCCCTCCCAGCCTGCTCTGGGCCAACACTCCCTTCTGTCCACGGGCTGAGCCCAGCAGTGCAAAACCAGAATTAGCAAGGTAGAGCTGCCCCCCCAAAAAGAAGACTCTACTGCCTGTGGCAGCAGCTGTTACAGTAACCATTTGGGGGAATTTATGACCCTCTATGACTATCCAGTTCCCTCCTGCAGACATGCTAATCAGCTTGACAAAGAGAAATTAGCCTGTACCCCAGAGAAATAAACGCTGCAGGCAAGGAGTGTACGGAGAGGTGGAAAGGCTCTTCCATCACACAGGCCCTCCACTCTTCCTACGATGTGCCCTAAGATGCACCAGCATTTGATTCTGGAAAAGGCAGGAATTGCTGGGGAGCATCCTCTGGGGCAACACCCATTCAGGGGCTAATCTTTTCTTCTGCAACCCCCCCGAGGCAGAGGGGAGTCGCCCCCCTGGCCCAGCCAAGAGGACCTCATAGGAACGAGGAGATAGGGACGACCGCGCTCCCTGACCCAGGGGAGGTGACAGACCCTTCTCCCTGCAGGAGGTTCCTGACGCCGGCGGACGAGGCCAGCATGTTCACCCTGGACCACTTCCCTCTGTGGTACCGCCAGGCCGCCGAGCAGCCTCCGGGCAGCATGGTCTTCAACCTCTACTCGGCAGAGGGACCAGGTAATCTATACCCCAAGTTCCAGGGCGGGGGGCCAGGGCATCCCTCCTCCCGCCGCGCCTGGGGTGGGAAACCGCAACGAGATACAGGACCGAACGTCCAGACCTCGGTGTCCCCTCACCCCGCTGGCCTCCACCTGCTCCCTGGGTGGATCATTTCATTCCCTGGCCAGCAATCAACGATGCAGTTCAAAAGTTCAGCCGTAACAAAGGAAAGGTGTTTGACCTGAAAGTCAGGCAGAGCTGGATTCTAGCCCAAATTCCGCGTAGGAGGACATTGGGACAGTTGGTCTCTGGAGAGTCTTGTATTTCCATATATCTGAGTGTTTCTGAGAGTTGCTCAAACCATGAAAGGAACAGACTTTATTCCGTGGGGGGCTGCTGTACTGCCTGGAACAGACTATATCCCGGGAGGCTGGCGGAGCCCTGGCCTGCTCCCCGGCAGCTCCTGGTAATAACGGGGCGCCTCCTGGCTGCCAGGCCTCTGGGGGCTGCAGGGCGAGAGATGATGGCTGATTGGGCCTCAGGCACCCAGCCAGCACAGGCCTGCGAGTCCAAGGGCCAGGGGGGCTCAGAGGTGGAGCCCCCAACTCCCAGCCCGGCCCCCACTCTGAGAAATAACCCAAACAGGAAACGGTAAGTGGCTTTAACAGAGCGCCAAGAAAGCCGCACGGCGTTTAGGACAGAAAGGACCTTGGAGCTGCAAAGCCTCATCCTCTCAATTCGCAGTTGAAGTGACCACGGCCCAGAGAGGGTCCAAGAGTCACGTCTGGGGGTCCTGCCCTCAGCACCGTGGGGTGAGGGGGCCTGCAAGTATCCTCGGCGTCCTGGCCGAGAGAGCCAAGGCCGGGGGTGAGGAGTGGAGACACGGAGAAGAGGGCGGCCGGGAGCCGACTTGGGATGAGGCCTCGTCCTCCCTCCAGGCCGCCCGCCCGCCAATAGCCTCCTGCCACCGCCGCCACCAAAACCACCCTCACGCCGCCCGACGGGCACCTCCCCGAGCTGAGCTGCCGGCTGGGGAGGCCCAGGCCCCGGGGTCCCGCCCACAGCTGCAGGCAGCACCTGCCCTCTGGATGCCCTTCCTCGGCACCCTCCGCCCGGCGTGTCACTGACGTGCTTTACAGAACGCTTTTCCACGCGCCGTGACTCGCCCGGGCCACACAGCCGGGGGCACGCCGGGGGTCTCTCCGCACTTCACTGTGTGTAAGGCGCTGTGACTCCAGGGCGCGCCCGTGAAGGGCCCCTTCCCGCACTGGCACCGGAGCCACAGAGGCAGCTCCCCCTCCGGCGCCACCCGGAACAGGAGGGCCCCACGGGGTCCCGGGGGTTCTGGGGTGAGGCCCTGCCCTCCCCCACGGTGACGGGCTCCCTCCTGCCCACAGTGTCACCGGGATGAGCCTGCTGGCTGCTGGGGAGCTCTCTGGGGCAGGGGCAGGAGGGTGGTGGGCGGGAACAGAAAGTGAGATGAGGAGGGGCGGCTGGGGACCACCGGGCAGGGGGCCCTGCACACTCCCATCCTCCCCCAAAGGGAGAAACCGACAGTTTTAACGGGGGGGGGGTACCCCTGAGGAGGTGGAGGGGTGGCTGCAGTGTGAGCGGAGGGCCCCGCCCGCCCAGGCTGACTGCAGCCCTCTGCCTGGGCCCGGTGGGCGAGCTCTGCCCACACGGAGCTGCCTTTTGCAGTCGGTGCTGAGAAACCTGCCAGCACAGAGCAGAGTCCCGGCGAAGCCCCGGAGGCTCAGGTCTGGTGCCCCTGCATCCACAGCCCTGCTTCCTGGGCCTGCCCCCCTACCACCTGGTAGCCGGCTCATCCACCCGGGTGCCCGGTGACCCAGGCCCTGAGATCCCTGAGGTCCCCAGAGGCCGCGTCATTAGCACCCCACACCTTCGCTTGGGTGTTTCCTCTGAGCCCGTGGAGCACACACAATGGGTCTGTCCTGAAAGCAGCTTGCGGCCGGGAACGGTGCGGGGGTGGCCCCATCAGGATCGTCCAGACATTTCTAGAAGCAAGGCAGGGAAGCCAGCTTCTGCGGTTGTTCTGGTCTCTTGTGTCCTCGTCATGGCCAGTTCCTAGAGCCAAGGACGACCTTACGTTGTGTCCGTTCCTAGAATCAGAGTAATTTCTGATTTCTGTGAGATACTTGGTTCCAGCGAGGTGGGATGGGTAATCCTGGCAAAACAGCAGATACGAGAAACCAGTGGTAGATTTAAGTTTCACTACGACTGACACTGTTAAGAGTCTCACGACCTGTTGGTTTCAAGCAACGTTTGATGTAAAGACATTCTAACAAGTGAGCACATGGCAGAGCTGTGCCCCCTTTCTCGGAGTTTTTAGTGACGCCCTTGATCCGTAGACAAGAGTGCCTTTTCCAGGGCTGTAGAATCCAGAAGCCGCGGGCATGTACTCGTCCGCACCTCTCAAAGCCAGAAAGCTCTGTGCTGATGCAGAGCTGAAGCTGCCACCTGAATTCTGCGCCTGGCGGCCTGGCTCTCCTAAGAGGTGGGGAGGTACCTCCAGGCAGGTCCCGGAGCCTGGCTGTGTCCCAGACGTGCAGCAACCAGCCGGGCAGTGGCATGCAAGCCACCAGGATTCACAGGGCACCTCAGATGTGTCAGATGCCGGCCAGCCTTCTGTGCCCATTGCAGCCCTGGCGTCCGGCTTCCCAAAGGGGCTGTCACTGTCACCTTGACTCATGTAACTGATGAAGGACAACACAGGGTCAGCCAGCACTGCGTCCGGGAGCGCAGCCCGTCCCCTGCTCGAAAGGGCCCCTTGATGCCACGCGAGTCTCCTGGGTGGGTCCCCGCGGGGTCCCCGAGCTCCAGTGGGGCAGCTGCATGCAGACAGCTTTGCGGCCCTGTGACAGAGCGGCCCGCAGTGTCAGGGACCCGATGGTGCGGTGCTGTCCAGGCGGCCAGGGGCCACCACACACTGACCTGGCAGCTTCGGAGCTGCATGGAGAGGTGGGCGGCACCCGGCACATAAGAGGCAAGCACGAGGCGCTCCGCAGAGACCCGAGGTGGTGGCGGCAGGCAGCCTCCCGGGCAGCCCCTCGCTCGCTCAGGGAACGTCCTAGCCTGCTGTTTACTGGGCTTCCCAGCCCACGCCACCACCCCGGCTCCTCCTCAGGTGCGGAAAAAGTGACTGGACAATTTTTCCCCCAGAAAATACAGGCAAGCCGATGGTGGTGACCGTGAGCACAGCTGTAGCCGTGACCATGGACAACAGGACAGCCATCGCTGCAGGTAGGAGCTGCCCCTGGGCTGTGAGGCCGGGCAGTTGTGAGTCCGCGTCGAGAACGAGACACAAGCGACGGAGGCGGCGCCGCGCGTGGTTTGCGGGGCCACACGGTCTATATGTCTTCCCAGATGAAATGTGGGGCTGAGGGGAGGCGGAGTCTTCCTGAGCCATTGTGTTTATACAGCTGTGAGGCCTTAGATCTAACAGAATTCATGCAGTAAACTGCAGCCCAGAGAGGTTGAGAGATCTGCTCAAGGTCACACAGGACAGAGACTGCCCAGACCTCCTTCCCACCCTCTTCGTGTCGCTTCCGCCTCCACTGCCCACTGAGGGGAGGAGTGGGCTTGTGACTCAGACCCTAAAGTCCGAGCCCGTATGTGAGTCAAGTGCTCCCATGCACGTTCTCATCCAGCCCAGGGGTGACCTGGTTTGGCTCCATTTTACAGATGAGGAAACTGAGGCCCAGAAATGTTATTTGCCCAAAGTCCCACAGCTAATAGTCAATGAAGCTAGAATTTAAGCTCAGATTGCCTCTCTTGAAGGCCCAGGATCACGACCCTTTGTTGCAATTGGCCACAGAAGCCATGAGAGTACCCGGGGAGCATCACGAGCTGCCCTGGCTTTGTAGCTTTTTGGAGCCTAAGAAGGGCCTTGGCACCCCTGCCCACTCGTCTGAGAGCCCTGAGGATCCTACCCTCGGTCTCCGTGTCTCAGACCCCACCGTGTTCTGAGAAGCTGTGAGGTCCTCACAGCTCTCAGCTATCCTGGGCACTGGGGTCGGGCGCCTGCATTGTGGAGGACCCCGCAGGTGCCAGGGGCAGGCGAGCAGGGCCCTCGTGTCTCCTCCCCCAGGCTGAGTGCAGGGCAAAGGGCAGGGAGGAGCGGCCCAGCAGGCAAGCTGCCCCTTTGTCCACCCGCCCCAGCAAGGGCACGGCCGTCCACGCTGGGATGGAGGAGGGAGGGAAGGGCTTGTTCTGGTTGCTCGGAGCCTTGTTTGGAAACACGTGTGTCACAGGGGTCCTGAGGCTGCGCCGCCGGGCACTTTGGAGGGACCCGTGCCTTCCCAGCCACCTTTCTGTCCTTCGCCTGGCCTGCTAATCCCAGACTCTAAAGACTGTCCCGTAGCCCCTGCTCCCTCCGTGATGCGGCCTTCTCAGCTCCCGCACACCCGAAAGCCCAGCAGATAGAAGGCACGCGGGATCAGCCTGCGGGCTGTGCTCCCCTGCACTCTCCAATTACTTGACATCATTTTTAACTCAGCGCTGCATTAGAGCCAGGAGGGGTTGCCATGGAAACCGTGTCCGGGTGCCTCTGGTTTAACTCACTGCAGACAACCGCTCTGACGCTCGGGGGGCACGGATGTGATAGGACAGGGATGAGGCGCTGGAGACCTTTCTGCTTCAGTTCTTTTTTCCCAGCCTCCGTTTGTAATTTCCTCTTCCTAGCCTGTGGCCCAGCCTCCCTGACCCTGGACCAGCCTGTGTGTGCTGCGCTGGCAGGTCCTTTCCTTGTGTGTTCTGTGACGGACAGGCTGCACGTTCAGTGTTTGTGCCTGGGCTGGGGAGAAGGAGGAAGGGTGGCCGGGGGACAGCCAAGGGCCAGGCAGATGGATGAGGGGGCGGCGTTCAACCTCTAAGCAGGTACTTCTCAACAACGGTTCATGCAGAATTTCTAGGAATCTACTGTTTTGATCAGGATCCACTTTCAAGTCTCTGTGCCCTCCAGGCCCCACTTGGGAAATATTGCCAAGTGTCATGGTGGTGCCATAACCTGCAGGTGTGTTTCCCCAGCCCAGCAGCCTTTGTGCAGAGGGCCTGCTGTCTGGAGCTGCCTGAGGGCTCCTCTCCTTGGAGTTCCGCCTGCGTGCGCACGGCCCGGCCTTCAGACGGCGGGGCGCGCTCAGAACGGTGCGTCTGCGCGTTACCCACACCTGTGCAGGCGGTCCCCTGCCCCCATGGGGCCTGCTCTCCCAGCTCTGCTGTACCGGTCAGGGCCACAGGAGGGCACCTCTCCCCACTTACCCCGCCCAGGAAGGGGTCCAGCCGAACTCCTGGAACAGGGACCTGCTGGTTCCCTTCTCCCCGGGGTTCGCTCCTGGCTCGCTGGGGTGTCACCCAAGGGAGGGCTCCTGGCTAGAAGAGAATCCCGTCTTGGTCTGAAGACTGTGACGCGTGTAGCCCAGGCCCGGCCAGTCAGGGGAGGTGGGCCACGGGCCGCAGGTGGGCGAACAGCCAGAGGCCTTGCTGTCGCTCACTCCTCCCCCAGCCCCGCCCCAGCCCTCTGGTCCCCAATTCTGATGTGCACCTGCGGAGCCCTGGGGAGGGGTCGTCTGTACATCAGCCTCAAAAGCACAGGACATTAAACGGGGCTCGTCCTGCAAACCCAGCCACACCCCTCCAAGGCTGGTGAAACCTAGTCCCCTAAACAGCTCTCGGGGAGCCGCCCCTCCCGGCAGGCAGCAGGAGGGTCCCCAGGGCCAAGGCACACCTCCTACCCAGTGGCCGTCTGCCCTTGACCACAGGGCAGCCTCGCTCGCAGCGGGGCTGGGAGCAGGCCCGGGGGTCTGCGCTCCCCCGCTGCCCTCCCAGGGGCGCCCCAAGGCCAGGCCTCGGGCGGGAGCTGCCGTCCTCCTTAGGGGCCTGGGGACACCCTGTGCACCCATCTGGGGAGGTCAGCGGGCAGAAGCCACCATCCCGGCTCCTGGCTCCTGCGTCCCCTCCCGCCCAAGGAAACCAGGAAGTACATAGGAAAATACAGTCTTTATTGGTCATCTGAAACAACAAACCAGAAATATAATTTTGCCTTTAAAAATCTTCTGTCTTAGGCTGAAGACACCACCACCGACAACGTCCAGCCTCCCCTGACTCCCTTGAGAAAATCCCCAGGTCTGGTGTCGGCTGGCACCCCAAAAGAAGGAAGACTGCAGGCCAGCCCAGTGGGCGGCCTGCACCCGGCCCCCTCTATCCTTGTCCTGCCTCAGAACCACGTTCTGACGGCCTCCCCAGGGCCACTCCCTAGACTCGCGGCCGTCGCAGAGCCAGAAACTGGCCTGCTGGCCCCTGACCCTCCATAAGCGGCGGGGAGGCTGATGCCCTGCAGAGCGAGAGGCCCAGGACTCACCGGGATCACACTCCCCAGGAGGGCAGACCTCGGAAAGGGGACCGCTGACCCCCACCCTGCACTGCCCCCGCCCACGCCCACCCCCAGCCTCTGTCCCTTTGTAGGGGGTGCAGGGAACGAGCAGATGGGCCCCTGGGCCCTGGCTCTGGTTTGGGCCCCAGTCCAGGTGCCACGAGGACTCTGGGAAGCCAGACTGAGCTCACAGAACGCTGGGAAAAGGACCCCATTACTGAGACCTCTGAGCAGAACGGGGGGGTCCTTTCCCTGCTCCCGGGGTCTGTTTGGTATATGCTGGCAGGAGGGTCGCAGAGGATGAGCCAGTCCCCTGGCGCACGGGCCCAGAGGTGCTGAGTGTGGGGCACGGCAGTGGGAGGTGCAGAGCTGCGGTTCTCGGGCCGCAGTCGGTGGGAGCGGGAGTGGTGTGGGTCCCCACGGGGCCTGGCGGGGACGTACTTCGGCAGCGCTGAGGATGAGTCCGGTGGTGCGTGGCCGGGCTCTCGGGAGGCCACCATCCACACACGCTGCAGCTTCCAGGCCTCTGGGCAGGCGTCCCTGGAAATCCCAGCAGGAGAGGTGTGAGCGGGTTGCCATGGTGACGGGCAGTCTCATCCGGCAGCACCACCTTGGCCTCTTGAGAGGATCTGGAAGGGATCCGTGTACCATGGGTTTGGGTTTCTCCCCGCCCGCTGCAGGAGGTTGTGTGGCCCAAGGGCTGAGGCCACGGGGGACACCTGGCTCTGCTGCCTGAGGCCCCACGACCTCTGTCCCTACGTGACTGTGTGTGTGACGCCGAGCTTGAGTGGGAATGATTCGTGACCCGGAGCTGGGTGGTTGGTGATCCAGGGACAGATGGCTCTGGCGAGGGCGTGGTGCTGGGTTGCCAAGTGCTGGTCCAGGTGGCTGGTCTGGTCTGAATGCACAGTGGTACCAGCCATCGGAAGCTGGGCCCAACATCTTCCTGGCTTAGAAGAGAGTCGCAGAAACCGGCCCCGCACCCCCTAGATGCAGATAAGGTGGATCGAGCCAGAGGTGGGGGGCGTCACCGGCTGTGACCGCACTGGGAGCCGCAGGGGCACGGGGGCGCTGGGTCCAGGAGCCTTTGCTCGCACACACGTCTTTTCTGCCCACGGTCCAGAGCGCTGGTGGTCCAGAGAGGAGCGTCAGCGTACTGATATCTTCCGGACGCTCCGGAGTCCGTGGAGACACGGCCCATTCGCTGGCAGGCTGGGAGGAAGGTAGAAAGGGGACGGGAGACGGAGGGCTGGCGTGCTCCCCAGCCCCTGCGCTGGGCTCTCAGGCCACAGAGGAGATCTGCTTCTGGTCCTCGTGCTCGCCCTCCGGCTCACCCATCAGGGGCTGGCGCTTCTTGAGCTCCCGGTGGTACCTGGCCATTAGGGAGGCATAGATGCAGCCGTAGGCGGCGGCCGCCACCATCATGACGCAGACCACACCGCACAGCACCCCGGCGATGATCACGGTGCCGATGGCCCGCCGCACGCTCACGGGCCGCGGCCTCTGCTTCTGGGGGCAGGCGGTGCTGGGCTCGGGCTCGGGCTTGGGAGGCTCCGGGCTGACCTTGGTGCAGGGTGGCCCGGGGACCTCCAGCCCGGCTGAGCTATTCTGGTCCTCCAGCTGGGAGCAGTAGTTGAACATCTCCATGGGGACCACACGCATGTCCTTCCCCCTCAGCTCCTTGGGCAGGGTGCAGGCCAGCTGATCCAGGCGCCCCCCTGCATCAGGAGAGAGAAAAGGGGCGCTGAGGCCGGCACTCGCTCCCCCAGCCCCAGGTCCCCACACGGAGGCCCGGGAGGCCTAGTTTCCATCCGCAGCACTATCAATCCTGGAGTCACAGTGACAGGAGAGGAAGGGGAGAGGTTAGGGGGACTGGCGTACGGCGCCCAGTGACAGGGAGGCGGGTGCACGTGTCACGGCGTTTAACCCGCGCAGAAGCCCCAGAAGATGGACAGTGTCCCTGCTCCCGTTTGACAGAGAAGCAAACATTCCCACCTCTCCCACCTCCCAGAGTCAAGCTGGCCGCCGGGTGCTCAGGAAAGGGGGGCCAGGAGCCCTGCCAGGCGGCAGCCCGTGCCTCTCCTAACTGACCTCTCCACTGACCGCCGTCCGTGACCCCCAGCTCTGCTCTCCCCGGCGACTGCTCCCCCGCGCCCCTCCCACCCACACAAAGGACAGAAGTCAGAGCCTCGGCCCTGCTGCTCCACGCGGGCGGGACCGTGGTTCCTAAGGCTCCTCCTTGGCAGAGGGAGAGGGGGGCCCAGGGACAGCAGTTTCCTCCTTGAGGGCAGTGGTGGCCCCTCAGCAGCCCAGCCACAGCACCCGTGAGCGCAGTGGCACCTTGGAGGGCACCCTGAGGACCCCCGAGGGCAGAGGAGGGCGTGCGGGCAGTGCAGGCTCACCCCGCGGCCTGGGCGGGGAGGGTGCACAGCACAGGCGGGGCGAGAGGAGAAGGAGCCGCCCAGACGCCCCCCTTTGGGCCTCTTCTGGCAGCCCGAGATCTAGACGCAGGCACGGCCCCCAGGGAAGTGCCTGGGCTCCTGCAGCCCCGTCGCCGCAGTCTCCTCACACAATAGACATCAGTCTTTCCCAGGTGCTGAGGAAAAGAGCCCAGGTTTTTTGTTCTGGTTTGGTCTGGATCTTTTTGGAGGAGTGCATGGCAGAAAATAACTCTACTAGTGAAAAGTTCCTAAAATGTACATTCCCCCTCCATACCCTTAGCTCCCGATGACCGATGACTGGAGGGGCAAGGACGTCCCCTCCAGATCACACATTGGTCTGGCTCTCCAGACCCCCGTCCTAGGCTTACATCCTGTGAACTGTCCAGGGCCTTTGCACGGGCGGGGGCTGGGCGTGGAGATGCAGCCACCCTACCTCCCTGCTCCAAAAACCTGAGGCTGACTCCCTCCTGGCCAGGTCATCTTGTGCAAATCACTTTACTTATTT
This sequence comes from Mesoplodon mirus, assembly GCF_964341445.2. Lineage (NCBI taxonomy): Eukaryota > Metazoa > Chordata > Mammalia > Artiodactyla > Ziphiidae > Mesoplodon > Mesoplodon mirus. The sequence continues at coordinate 101,236,110 of NC_138987.1, read as the reverse complement.
AATTGCTTAAGAGTCTCGATTTTCTAGGCTGTCAATAAGAATGGCCATCTCAGCTGCAGTTAGGGTTCAAGTAGGTCATGTACATGGTAAGATATTTGGAAACTGGAAACCATGCAAGTGTTATTATTTCTCCTCTCACAAAAACGGGAGAAATTATCACAGTGACTAACATTTTATGGCACTTTATCGTTTGTAAAATGTTTTTAATTTACTAACACGTGAGAATATTATGCAAATAATTAAATTGTGGAAACACTATGAAACAAAAGGAGTAAGACTTTGACGAAAGCATTAGCGTTCTCTTCACATCGATTCACTCATTCAGCAAATATTCATGGAGCCCGACCTCGTGCTGGACACCAAATTGTGTCTAATTAAGCCCGGTTAATATTATGACTTCCACCAGCCAGTGGACATATAAATGAGTAAGTTGTATTGCAGACTCACTTTATGCTGAGTGCTTTTCCAGACGCTTTCCACGCGTTACCTACCTAATCCGCACAGTGATTCTCTGAGATAGATATTGTTGTTGGCCCCATTTCACAGATGAGGGTACAGCCACAGAGAGGTCAGTCAACTCTCTCTAGGTCACACAGCTAGTAAATGGCAGAGCCACGAGGCAAGCCCAGATCTGGCGCCTTTAGCCAGTAGGCTTACTTCTCTGCCCTCGTTGTCCATTTCATTTCATCATTTTGAAGGTCATTCTAGAACTTTCCCGGGTCACCGAAAGGGGGAGCATTTGGCTTCTTAGTAAAAGCTTTGATAACAGAACTTCTAGGGAGGAGGAGTTGAGATCATCGTCAAAAAGGAAACGTGACTGCATTTGTGGATTTGAACTCTATTCCACCCTCCCGACGCTGTGGGTACTTGAGAGGTGGCTGCATTATTCAGAGGGGCGAGGGTGGTTTTATCCCTCCTCCTCCTGGGCCAGGGAAGCCTAGAGGCAGGGGACAATGACACTGTGTGCTTAAGTCCATCCTGACACCTACAGAAGGGAGAGCCAGTTACGGAGAGTCAGCCTGAGGAGACGGGGCAGAGAAAGGCGGCTGGGAGCGGAGGGGGTGGGAAGGAGGGGGCGCGGAGCCGCTCTGCCCGCCCGTGGCCAGGCTGGGCCCACCCCTGCCTGACCTGACCCGCGCTCACCTCGGTAAGAGAACCACTCTAGCCAGTGCTTGAAGTCCCGCAGGTGGCAGTCGCACTCCCAGGGGTTGTCCCCCACCTGCAGCAGCTGCAGGCTGGCCAGGGGCTCGAAGGTCCGCCGGTCCAGGCTCTGCAGGCGGTTGGCGCGCAGGAACAGGGAGCGCAGGGCGGAGAGCCCGTCAAAGAGGCCGGGCGGGAGCCGGGCCAGGCCGTTGAGGGACAGGTCGAGGTGGCGCAGGCGCGGCAGTGGCCGCAGCAGCTCGGGGTCCAGGGCGCGGAGGCTGTTGTTGCGCAGCTGCAGCTCCGTCAGGTTGGCCAGCTCCCCAAAGGCGGCACGCGGCAGCCCGTCCAGGAAGTTGTTGGAGAGGTCCAGCCGCTGCAGGCCCGACAGGCCGGCGAAGGCCCCAGCGGGCAGGGAGCTCAGCCTGTTGTTCACGAGCAGCAGGCTGCGGGTGGCGGCCGGCAGGTCCACGGGCAACGCGGCGAGGCCCCGGCTGCTGCAGTCCACCTGCAAGTCCACCTGCAGGCCGTGGCCGTCGCACGTGCAGGTCAAGGGGCAGGCGGGGGCGGCCTCCGCCGTGCACAGGGCAATCCAGCAGGTGAGCCCTGGGGGACAGACGGGGCGTGGCAGGACTGCGGGTCGCCGCTCCCACTGCCCTCCCCTCCCATCCGCCTCCCATCACGCGGCCTTGCACGATCCCCTTTGGTGCAACCACGCGCGGTGCCTTAGCGCTTCCTGACCACGTAGAAACACAGCTAACCCCCCGCAGCACGTCCACGTGGATGGACACCGCCGGGCGGCCGGGGTCCCCACACGGCCCCGACACCACAGACGCTGACGCGACAGAGGATATGAGGGTGTCAGAGGGGCCGCCCCATGTTCCTTTCCCAGGGCCGCTGCCCTGGAAGGATTCTGTCCAGAGAAAATGGCTCTGCTTCCTTCCCCTCTGCACCGCCACCACCCCCACCCCCGGTCTGCATGAGTCCCATATTCAAGGTGGGCCAGCGACTCAGGGTGACGAGGGAGACCGGGCCCGCCCGGGCCCCACCCCAGAGACCACTGTGGAAACGGCGGGGTGAGATGCCGAGTTCCACATCCACGTGGAGGACGCTGGGGCGCGAGCCCCGAAAGTTGTGGGCCCAGGGCAAGTCCCACATCTGTTCTCACTCTACAGCCGCCTTGCCCTTAGCCTGGGCTCCTGTCCCCAATTTCCACAGGACAGATCTATTGACAGCATTCCTTTCACGGTCCCATGTTTTGCCCAGGGCCCCTGTGGCAGGGCTGCAGGGGGACGGGTGCTCAGAGAACAGTCCCGCAGGGCAGCTCGTTCCGTGGCCCACCCTTCTAAGAGTGACTGCAAAGCCCCCGACTGTCCCCCAGGGTGTCCCTGTGGAAGGGGAAGGGAGGATCCCCCCGGGCCGGGAGGAAAGGCCACAGCCGAGGAGTGCCGGCCGCTCAGCTCCAGCTGGCAGGGCAGCAGCCACCCTGACCAGGGGTCTGGAGGGGACGGTCCTGAGTCTGTGTCTAGTAGGGGTCTGCTGACCCTGAAGGAACAGGGTGGGACTGTACCCCCCTTTCCTGGAGGATCAGTGACTCCTGAGAGGCACCTGCCAGGCTGACACCTGAGCGTCTTTGTTCTCGGGGGGAAATGAGCACAGGCACGGCCATGGACGCCAACTGGAAGCCCTTCCGGCCACCTGAGGTCACCTGCTGGGCCACTGACCGTCTTGCTCTCTGAGCTGACTGCGGCCAGGTCAGCCTGTCAGACTACCCCTGCCATGCCTTCTGGAAGTCAACTGAATTCCTCAGACCTCACTTTCCCCAGAAAAACATTCAACCCATCCAGCCTCCCTCTCAAAAGGACCAACATAACTACAGGTCACTGTCCCCCCACCCCTGAGAAATTCAGGCTGGCGTAAAAGCTCTAGTGGCAAGAAAACAGAGCCCTGTGTTGCGAGGTGCTGAGTGATTCAAAAGGAGGTTGAAAGGGGAGCTGGGTCCCTCGGGATCAGCTGCTCTTCGTGGTGAATAATTCAGGCCGCTTGTGTCTTAGGGCAGCAGGCATCACAGGGCTGACCGTGCGCGGCCAGGAGCCAGGCCGAGGGACATCCCTCGAGACCATTCTTACCTCTTACCCTGTAGCCTTGACCCTTCACCTCGTAAAGAGAATTCCCAGGGCTTTCTTCACCCCACAGCTCACAAGCTTCCCTTGTGGGGAGTAGGCGGCCTCGGTTTCCCCGTATGCAGGAGGAGGGGCTGGACCCCCTCCCTAAGGTCCCTTCCAGTGTCACGTCCCCAGAGCCCCCTGGTTCCCTCCGTCTCGGAGCTATGGGGGCTGAGCCCTAAGAGAGGCCTCCAGGCCCACCCAGCTGATGGCTGAGCAGGGAGAGGGCGGTTTGCCATTAGGGCAGCAGGACTCGCTGGGGCCCCTGGGGGCGGAAGCAGACCTCCCTGGGGGGACAGAGCTGCCTGTGGAGCCCCTGCCCCCGACCCGCCCGCCACAGAGCTCAGAAGCAGGTCTTCCCCCGGCACCGTGGGCAGGGCTGCGGGGACTGGGCCCTGCTTCCCAGACCCAGGCCATGGACGCCTGGGAAGAGCATCCCTGCATCGCCGCTAAGCCGACCCCCGCCTCCACTCACAAGAGATCTGCCTCCACAGCGGGGCAAACCAGGTCCTCAGCTCGGGGCCGCTGCCCGGGGCCAGCATGGTGGCTGCACGGCTGTCAGGCCCGGCACCTCGAGGGAGAGAGGAGCCCCTTGTCCGCTCGGTCAGTCCTGAGAGAGAGGGAGAGAGAGCTGAGCGGAAGCAGGTGTCAGGCCGGTACAGCCCCGGGTTAGGGAGGGGGCCCGGTGTCTCTTTACCCTCCCCTCCTGTGTTTCTCGGCTCTGATTCCCTGGGCAGGGGGAAAAAAGAGGAGCAAGGGGGCCGAGAAGCCAGGAGCCTCAACCTCCCTCGACAGCAGGGGGGCGCGTGGAGGGGCAGGCGGGCATCCCAGGAGCCCTGACGCCGGAGACAGTGCTGAGGCCAGTGCTGGGCAATGCAGGAGCCGTCACCCACCCTGCACCCCTCACCTCCCGCCCAGCCTCTCCCCGCCTCTTCTTGTCTCCCTGGATGATCTCGTAAACGTGTTTGGAGCCACGTAGCCTCCTCTGCCTCTGGGCTTCCCCCACGTCCCAGGCGCGGAAATCATCGAGGGCCCGCTGGCCCCCCAGCCCCGCTGTGCTCTTACCATGGCCCCCGAGGAGGCAGAGACCGGGCCCCGCGCAGGGGCGGCCGTTGGCTCGCGGGTGAGGCCCAGGCCCGGCTCTGGCCACGGGAAAGCCCCCTGCTTGCCCTCCGCGGTCTCCCGGGGGGTGAGCGGCCGTGCTCTGTCTTCCGCCGCCGGCAGGTCTGGGATAAACCTCATCAGCTCAGGGGCTCTGCTGCAGCCGCTGCCGTCGGGGGACAGGGGCAGGGAGAGGGCGAGGCTGCGGCGCAGAGAGCGGCTCCTCTTCCCGAGGGGCGAGGGGGCCTCCCCCTTCCCAGGTGACCTGCCCTGCCCCAGCCCAACGGCACAGGCCCTGTCCTGGTCCCGCTCCCTTCCAGGCGTGGCCAGGGGCCTGTCACAGGGGCGGGAAAGGAGACTGCGGGCCCCCTGCCGCCGGCCCAGCGCGAGGTGGCGAACAGACAGTGATGGGCCAGCAGCCTCCCCTGCTCGGTGGCCACGCTGGACCTGGGGGCTCCAGGCTGCAGCCTCCCGCTCCCCTCCCACAGCCGCCTTAATTCTGGGATCCCGAGGGGCCAGTGGCAGAGCAGAGCAGGGCTGAGGGGTGGGGGCTGCCGCTGGAACCTCAGCATCTGAGCAGGGTCTCCCTCAGGCACTGGGCGCCTCTCCCTTCTCCTCCCCCTCACCACTGCCAAGCAGCCTCCTGGCCCCATGAGCCCATGAGCCCTGCAGCCCCGGGGGCCCGCAGCTAGGCCCCGGCAAGGGCGCCCGCTCAGGATGGGGGCCTGCTGGGGAGGGGGACTGCTAGGGGGGCCTGCGTGTCGCTGTGAGCTTCACCCCCCACCAGGGGGCTCGCAGCCTCACAGGGGCTGCAGAGCGAGTCGCACTGGGCAGGTGTGGGGCGAGGGGTGCAGACCCACATGCCTGCAGGATGGGTCTGGGGCCCTGGGCTGGGGGCGGAGCAGATGCCCAGAGCAGCTGAGGGGTCTTTTCCAGCTACCCTCCCAGGGCCAGGTCCCCCGGGCTCCTGGCTCAGACTCCCAGGTCAGGGAGGGCTCTGGGTTCGAATCCCTGCCGGCCGCTCCCTCGCTGTATAACTTAAACAAATCACGGAAACCCTCTGGGCCTCGGTTCCCTTATCTCTAAAGGTGATGACCAGAACACACTGCCCTCCGTGAGGGTCAGTCTAACATTTGCTGAAATCAGGACACGTTATCTTGCAAGGCAGTCTAGGGGACTCCGAGCTTGGTCCTGAGCCCCGGGTAGACGTAGGGAGACATCAGTGCCCTGTGTCCGCGGGGAGGGGCAGCGGCTTACAGCGCGTCTGCAGGACCTCTCTTGGTCCCCCAGTCTCACACCTGGGTCTCTTTCTCTGTGCCTGGGCCCGTGCCAGGCCAGCAGCCGGCACATGGCAATCACCATGGGCTGCACTCACACACAGCCTCCCAGACCTCCATCACTGAGAACGCCATCCACCCTCTCTGTGAGCCTCGGCCCCGGCCCCTGGAATAGTCCCGCACTCCTCTCGCCAGCGAGGACCCGCGGGTCAGCAGCTCACAGCGCCTGCACGGTGTCAGGCGGGTCCGCAGCCAGCCAGGCTCAGAGATGGAGACCAGCACGCCTGGTCACACGGCCGGTCAGGGACGGAGGCCCGCTCCCTGGTGACTGTCCCCCAGCAGTGGCCCCTGGGGGGAGACACGTGTGTGCACTGAGCGGGGTGCACACACAGGCTCTCAACAGAGCATGTGATGCAGACCCCCCCCCGAGAGCATGCAGCCAGGCACGTGCTGACACGCACACTCACACGGGTGCACTCACGCACGTGCTGGCAGCCCTCCAGCATCCTCAGAGGCTATTCACTCCCGCAGTTCCTGCATGCCCCCGGCAGACAGATGCACGGGGGAACCTCCAGCCTAGAAGCAGGGTCTAGAGAAGCCCCCCGAGGGCTGCCCCCAACCCAGGACCCTTCCCACACTCAGACCCACGCCCTGGGATCTCTGGAGAAATGCGACAAGAACAAGCCCCCCCCCCAGGTCCATGGGGATGTAGCCTGCGCCCCCTGGAGACCACAGAAGCACCCCTCAGGCGCTGTGGGGTCCAGCACCCTGCCTTCCAGCCCACCTCCAACCCAGGACCCCTTCCGGCCCCCAGAAGCATCTACCTCGTTAGGAAAGGGGTGACCTACATTAGGATGCTAGGAGCACAGCGGCTCAGGCAGGCGTGGCCACTGCGGAATAAATTCACACTGTCTGGGAGGGAAGTCCCCACTCGGGTGGGAGAACGGGCAACGGAAACGAGTGAGGTGGCGGTCTCAGGGCTCCAAGCCCCACAGCCTGTGGGCATTTCTGTCCCAGTCCCAGGGACAGGGACACAGAGAGGAGGGTGGACCCAGCGGGGTCCCCAGCCTCCTTCGCTGGGCTCTGCTGAGAGAATCAGGATAGAGGATGGGGCTGAGGAGCTGCAGCCCGAGTGACCCCCCGCCCCCAGGATAGAACCGCGGGCTCTGGGCTCCAGCCCTCTGCTACACCGGCGTGGTCCACGGACTATCAGCACCAGCCTCACCAGGGGCTTCCCAGACCCAGCCCAGGCCGACAGGGTCGGGATCCGCCTCTTAAGATCTCAGGCCATTCACGCACCTGGTTACGTTCGAGAAGCACTGGGCTAGGTCACTTCTCTCCTGGCAGGGCAGACCCCGGCACCTCCCGGGAGGCCACGGCAGGGGATGGCTGGGGCTCAGGCAGCAGGGGGCGGCGGCGATGGGGGATGCTGATGGTAACAGCTCCTGCAGGAGGGCTCCGCACGGGGAGAAACCATGCCCACAGGGAAGCGCCTGTGTATGGTTCCCAGTGCCCGCAACAGCTCTCTGGGGTTAGAAGCACTGTTGACACCATTTTGCAGATGGGGACACTGAGGCTCGGGACGTAGTAACTTGCCTAAGGGCAGGTAGTGGAGAGTGCAGCCTCGGGCCCAAGTGGCCTGGCGACAGAGATACCGACCAGCGGCCTCCAAAGCCTGGAGGCCGGCTCTGCTGACCCGCCTGCCCGTGGAGGCTCCTGGAGCAGGGAGAGGGCTGCACCCTCGCGTTTGAGCAGCGCTTCACGCCGACCGGCCTCTCCTTGTCCTTCCGCTGCCTCTCTGTGCCCGACGCAGGTGCCCTCATCAAGCCGGGTCGCCCCCTCCCCGCCAACCTTCTTCCCGGGGGCGTCACAGATGCCGTGGGTAGAGGGAGGCAGGGGTCTTGCGGGGGGGGGGCGGGCTGAGGTGAGGAGGTGGGCTGGGAGCTCCGCGGGGGTGGCGGCAGGAGCAGAAGGGCCCACGGGCTCCTGCGGAGTCGCATGGGGTGCGGCAGCCCCCGGAGACTGGGGGGGGCGGGGGCGGGGACGCCTTCCCTGCCCCCCGGGAGGAGCGGCCTGCCTCCCTCCCACCCCCACCGACGCCCAGGTTAGGGTGGGAGCCCTGACCCCTCTGTGCTCCTGCACCCCACCCCTCCTCCTCTGGGCAGGGCTGCCTCAGTCTCCAGCCAGGAACCTCCAGTAAACCCACCCGGGCCTGGTGTCCACGCCCTTCCTCTGGTGCTGCGTGGTCACGTCCATCCCCCCAAGTCAGTGTCCAAGCCGCACAGCCACCAGCGCCCACTGTGCCTTGACCTGGGGCTCCTGCCCCCTGGGACGTCTTGCTGGCCTGCCGTGTACCCCCTCCCCAGGGATCTCCCTTTGGTCAAGGCTCCCCAACCCGGGACAAGGCCTGTGCGCCCCTCCATTGTGCAGACAGGTGAAGGTCACGGGCTAGTGAGCGGCAGGGCCGGGACGGAGGCCACGCCTGGGGCTTCAAGGGCAGCATCTTCCCACCCGCCCAGCCGGGCTGAGGGGCACCCGGACAGCGGATGGGGGACAGCGGGTGCCCGCACTGAGCCCTGGGGGTGCTGTCCAGGCCGCGTGCTCCACCTGCAGCCACCGGTCTGGCCTTCTGGGCCCTTCCCACCTCTTCCCTGCCTGGCATCCCCGTAACACGCGCGGCCCAGGCAGCGCGGAAGCTGGTTTTTTAAAATCTCTACATTTGTCCTTGGAACAGACAAACCCCCTGGTGCATGTGTAACCGCGCGCCCCGTCCTCACGCCCGCCTTCCGGCAGCCTCGTGTCCTCGTCCCCCTTCCCTGTCAGACATTCCCACTCCCAACCAGACCCTCTGGGAAGCGGAACAGAAAAGCCCCCATCACCCCTCGCAGGAGCTGCTCTTGGGCCCGCGGGCCTGGCTCGGGAGGTGGACCCGGGCAGGCAGGGTGGAGAGGCCTGATCTGTGTAGGAGGAGGGGGGAGGCCTCCCCAGGCACCCCAGCACTAAAACACCCCCCTCCCCGTGCCCCTCAGCGTTGGGGGCTGGAAATGGGAGCAGGGTTTGCTTGTCCCAGGCGCAGCTTCCAGCCAAACCCCAAAGGAACCAGATCGGTTGCTGAAGAAGCTCCCCCCCCATCCTCCTCCTGGCACCCCCAGCCGGCTTCCCTGGTCTCCCTCTCTTGGCAAAGCTGGATGGAGCCTGTGCTGGTATGGAGGGGGACATGGCCGCGGGTCCCCTCCCGGCTGCGCTCCCCGGCCCATCTCCACACGCTCAGCGCCGCCCCCGGCCCTGCAGTTAGCTAAGCTGCCCGGTGTCAGTCTGAGCCAGACCAGGCAATGCCCCAGGCGGCCTGACAGCCAGGTGCCAGTGTCCCCACCAGCCACCCCAGACAGGCGGACAGCAGCTCAGGGAGAGGACAAAGGGCCCCGAGAGTGAGCGGGGAGGTTGGGACTCCCGGTCAGACGGCCTCTGTCCTGCGTTGTCCTGCCCCGGCCATGTACCACCCACCCCTAAGCTGAGTCCACCCCGCCCCCCAAGGCTTCCTGAGCTCTTCGTAGGTAGAGAGGGTGTGCAGCTGGGGGACCCCAGCCCCTCCGGGCCCGGGCGGGCTGGAAGCAGAGCTGGAGCCTCGAGGAAGGGCCGGAGGAAGGGCTCCGAGGCTCCTCTCCCGCATCCACTCCCAGCCACGCCCCCCATACGAGCCAGGGACTCAGGTCCAGCTGGGGGGACCCTCTGCACCCCTGTCCAAGGACAGCTTGCTAGAGGCCAGCGTGCCTCGCTGAGGGTGTCCTGTAGAGGCCGGTCAGCACCCCTGGTCCCTGCCCACACCTCGGCGCCAGCCTTCCAGCCTGCCACCCCACAGACGTCCTGTGTGCCGGCCCTGTCACCAGCACCCCCTTCCCCCTGGCACCCAAGTCCCTGGGGCTGCCTGCTGAGCCGGGCATGCAGGCGGCACAAGGCTCCTGGCTGGCGCCCCCCATGCTGCAGAGACGGGTTTCTATGCCACCGGGCCTGTCATCCGGCACTGGCAATGCCTCCTCCCCTCCTTCCCCAGCAGAATCCCAGCTCCTGTCCCCAACACTGGGAGGTCAGAGTTCCCTGTGTCCTTTGGCTGCCCAGGGGTCTGGTCCTGAGCATCGCCCCAGCCCCAGCCACTGCCCCCAGGCAGGAGGCAAAGCAGCTGTCCATGCAGGCAAGGAACCCAGCGGAGATGGGCTCGGCCCCAATCCTGGCTCCTGCACCCCCCCGCGCCCCTGCCCAGCGCACGGCACTCACCTTCCGCACCCCAGCGAGCGCCCTGAATCAAGTGGTCTGAGCCGTCCAGTGAGCCCCTCCTGGGATTCCTGGAGAAAGGAGACAGCGAGCGCAGCGGCACCAGCCTGATCCCCCAGCAGGACCTGGCACGCAGAGCCCCAGCGGGAGGAACGCCTGAAGCCGTCTCCCACAGCGGCTGGCCAGGTCATTAACACACCGAGGAGGAGAGGGAGGGACGCGGGAGCCGTGGAGAGGGGCAGGCGGGGAGGGGGAGCGCGTGTGCGGAGCAGAGAGCAGCGGAGTGACAGCGGGGGAATATCCGTGATGACAGCGACAGGCGCGCACACGGGAAGGCGGGCGCACGGAAGGCGGGCACACGGGCGCACACACACCGGAGGCGCTCACCCTTGAAACGCTCCCCTTTCGGGGAGACGTGGCCATGAACTCCAGCGGGAGGAGGACTGTTTACCAGGTCCCTCTATTTTCCCTCCCCACCTCCACAGGCTCTCCCTGCCCTGGCTGCCGCCCCCTCTGGCTTTGTCCCCTCTCCCCTTGCCTTTGGGGACACAGGGGCAGGACCCAGGGGACAAAGGCCCCAGGAAGCTGGGTCTGAATCCTGTTCAGAGGTAGGGGCAGTATCTCCCACCCTGCCTGTAGGAAGGGAAAGCTGATCTGGGTCTCTGTCAAGAGACGGCTTATTCCAGAGGGGGTACCTGGAGGGGTGTACGGGGGCCCATCTGCCTGGTGGTCCTTCGGAAAGGGGCCCCAGGCCACACAGCCGGTGGCACACGGTCACGCAGAGGTCACTGAGCCTTGTGACCCCAGACCGGGGCTATCTGGGGAGGGAAATGCAGGCAGGCCGGGCCGGGGGCCTGGGGTCAGGTTGCCTGGGGCACCCTGGGGTGAGCCCTGAGGAGGGGCTAAACCCAGCCCCGCCTCCCCGGCCTGGGCTTCTGCTCCTGGCTCTCGGCTGGATGGGAAGAGACTGGTATCAAGAACTCAGAGATGTCTTTACCAGCCAATCAGGACAAAGGAGTGGGATAAACTGATATTCCAAGGGAAGGCAAGTGTTGATCCAAAGCAAAGGAAGCCAGGGACCAAGTCAGGGGAGGAGCCGCCGGCCAGACCTGGACCCGAGGTGACCTTCCTGGCATCTCTTGAAACCTACCTGACAGCCGGACACGTGGCATGTTTCTGGCATCCCTTTTCCATTTCGCCTGCTTTCTGGGGGGTCCACTGTCAGCCCTGGGTGCGAGTTGAGTTGCGAGACCCCCCTTGACTCAGGATGCTCCCACACCCTCTTCTGTCTGCTCCGCCGTTCGACCCAGCAGGGATGCCCTATCTCCCACCCCACGCCCATGTCACACGCACCTCACCTGCTCCCAAACATGCTTCCTGTCCCCCAGCTGCAGGACAGTGTGTCCTTCCTGGAGTCTGGGGCCCTCTCCTCACCCACGGGGTACATCCCGCTCCCTGAAAACTCAACCAGAACTCACGTCCTGGTGCACCGTCCCAGGCTAGCGCCTGCGGGACCTTCTTCTCTGACCCGTATCACAGAGGACGCGTGGCAGCTTTCTGTGGGTGGGTCACCCCCTTTCCTACACTGGGGGCTGTCCCGGAAGAGGCATCCACCTCGCCAGGCTGAGTGAGGAATGAGCCGGAAGAAAGAGTCCAGCTGGGTGTCAGCCCCAGAGGCTGGACTGCGTTGCGCACTGACCCGCCATCAGCTGCCTGTGAGCCCCACAGCCCGGGGCTGCCCTGCAGTGACCAGGAGGGATGGCCAGGTCTCTGGGGTCCCTGGGCACCGGCTCCCCAGCTGGTACCTAAAAGATGGGCCCCCACTGACCCCGCAGTCCTCGTACAGGTCAGCACAGTCTGCAGCTGGGTTTCAAGGACAAAGTGGGTGGGAGGGCGAGGGGCAAGATGGAGTTTCTGGGTCCCCCGGGGCAGGTCCTCCCCCCAGGGAGGGTTTCTGTGTGTGCAGCGCAGCTGTTTTGTTTTGTTTTGCCGTCTGTGATGACAAAGCAGCAAGGAGGTGACAGGACGCAGAGCAAAGAGGTGCATCTTGATAAGCCGTCTGCTGCCTGTGGCCTTATTGAGGCTCTTTGTCTGCCAGCCAACTGTGGGTCCTAAAGAAAAGCTGCTTTGCAGGAAAGCAGGCAGAGGGAAGGCGGGACTTGGCCCCGATGGGGGACAGGCCGGGCTGGGGCAGGAGGAAGGGGGCTGCATCGCTCCTCCTCCATCCGACTGTGGTGGGTCCCCCTGGGGACCGAGGTCGGGCTGTAACACAAGGACCCGCCAAACACAGGCCTGGAGGGGGGAGCAGCCTGGAAGGATGGAGGCCTCGCCTGCCCTCGGCCGGGCCTGGCTCTCTCCTCACTGTGCGCTCTGCCCTGTCTGCAAAGCCCAGCACCAAGGGCTATTCTCTGCTGCACACAGCAGGCTTCCAGGAGGTACTGGGGGCAGGGTGGCCAGCCTGGGGTCCACTGGAGCGAGGGAATGGGGGCCGAGGGCCGCCCTGGAGTCTCTCAGGAGAAGGCTGGGCTCTCGCCGTGTCTGGGGTGGAAAAGCCCAAGTTGGGCTGTGAGGCAGGCGTTGAACGGAAGGATCTGAAACAATTCGAGCCCCGAGGTAAAGCCGTCAGGCGCGGCAGAGCACGGCTAACCGTTCTCCCTGGAGCAGGTTCTTCTTGTGTCTCGCCTGAATTCCCTCTCTTTGTGGGTTCCCTCCCGGGTCCTCGAGGGCACCAGAGCCCAGCTAGATCGCTAGCATCCCGTCCCGCATCTACAGAAGGGATGCGGGATCAGCAAGGTGCCCACACCGGAGGTAAGCGGCTTCCCAGCCAAGTGGCTGACTCAGTGGACTTCACAAGCACTTACTTATTCAGCTCGAAAACTCTTTGCTGAGCCCCAACGCGTGCTAGGTGCCACCCGAGGTGCTAGGCATCGGGACTCAACCCCCCACCCTCCCGCCTGCTCTTAGCCCCCATTCCAATGGGGCAAGACAGACTATAAATGAGAATAAAGTAAAGAAGTCATGAAGAGTGGTGAGAGAGGGTGAACGGCCGGCCGCACGGAGGACTGCGGTATCTGGGAAGTCAGGACGCCGCCGCCCCAGGAGATGCCGTTTGGGCTGAGATCCGACCGTGAGAAGGAGCCTCCTCCTAAAGTCCTAGGGAAGAGCATTCCCAGAGGAAGGCAGCTGGTGCAAACGCCCAGGGGTGGGAACAGGCTCGGCCTGTTTGAGGGAGACAGGGATTTGGGCTGAAGTCAGAGGTTGGGCGGTGGGGCCAGCTGCCTTGGGGCCTTGGACACCAAGTTACAAAGGAATTTCAGTTTTGTTCTAAGGGCAGTGGGAAGGCCTTGGTAGGTTTTGAGCAAGCGAGATGTGATTTGATCTTCGGGAAGGTCACTCTCGTGGTTCTGTGGGGGCGCGACCCGCTCAGGGGTCGGTGGCATTAATCCAAGTGGCTCTGGGGGTAGCAGTAGGGGTGGAGAGAGTGGGCAGGTGCGTGACGTTTTGGAACAAAGGCAGCAGCACTTGGGTGGGAGGCGAGAAAATGATAACAATTAGGTAGAAGATGTGTCCCCACGTGGGGAGGTTTGGGGAGGAAAAGCCGGAGTTAGGTTGTGAAGCTGTGAAGTTTGAGATGCCTACGGGTGACCCAAGGGGACTGGCAGCGGGCAGTTGGAAGTCCTAAATCCTAGGAGCGGGGCTTGCCTTGGAGGAGCCTGTGGTTCCACTGAGATGGAGCCTGGTTCCGGAGAATGGGCTTGAGGTCTCCTCCCATCTCTACCCACAAGCTCAAAATCCTGCTTCATTAGAGGAGCACTAACCCCGCTCTCTCGAGACTCCCTGTGGAGGAATCACAGAATTTCTCCCAGCTCAGAGATGCCGGGACTCCAGGAGACTTGGCGGCGAGACATGGAGAGGCCGAGTCTCGCTGGAGAAAGAGTCTGAGAGCTTTGACCCAGAGGCCAAGGTCAGGGTAAATAAGCGTTCCTAAATCCCAAAGGTTCAAACGTCCTAAGCTTTCGCGTGACTCCCCTCTGACAGTTGTTAGGAGGTTCCTCTCTTTCATGCAGCCTTTTTCTACAGGTGAGAGAAATCTGTCTAAAGTGAACATCAAGGGTGGTCCTGACAGGAAGAATGAGGGGAGGGGCCGAGGGGCCTCCCACAGCCTTAGAGAGAAATGGGGGGAGGGGACATGCCTCACCTGCTGCTCAGGTGCTGCACCTGGGTCTGTCCTCTTTGTCATGAACCGAGATGTGGGCCTACCAGTCCCCTTCGGGCCCACGCCTTTTACCCACCCCTCCGAACTTGCAGCAACAAAGAAGCCCCCGAATATGATGGAAAGTCTCTCCAATGAGCTGTCACTGGGGTGACTGCAGAATGTCTCGTGAACACGGCCTAGTGGCTGGAACCCCGACCCATCCCCACGTCACAGACAAGGGGACCAGGCCCTGAGCAGGGAGCTTACCCAGGCCTGTCAGCCCCCTCCCGACGGGGGCTCAAGTCAGGCCAGAGGAGAGAGGTGAGGTGCCTTAGACACACCGGCGCGTGGGTCCTGCTTCTGTGTTCAGGGGCCAGGCGGCTCGGGCGAGGCTTCCCCAGCCGTGAAGCCCCAGTGATAGCAGAGCTGGCCTGCTGTGTGGACACAAGCTCAGGACGCAGGGTGCCTGGCACTCAACACACTTTCTATATTCTTGTCTCTGACGGTAGGAGGCCGGCCTCGTTTCTTTATTCTTTTTCTTTCACTATAACCTGCCTTTCTTTCTATTCTCTGGCCCCAGATTTCTCTTGGCATCTGGGCACTGGCTTGTGTTCTCCAAGCGTTTGGGGACCAGAGAGGCGTGGCGGCCCTTGGGAGCGGCAGCACCGAAGCCTGGTTTTCCGGGACGGGGAGACTCCTGCAGGCCTGGGTGACACGGACCCGACTTGCGAGGAAGGAGCCTTCTTAGAGACCGGGGTGGGGGGCTGGAGCGGAGCCGGGTGGAGGGGCTGTAACTACCCACGGAGGCCCTGAAATCCAGCCTAGGTCTCTGCGGGAAAGGGGAGAGCGGCCTTCCCGGGGCGCCTGCCTCGAGCTCCAGGGATGCAGAGACAGAGCCCCCGGTGCCCCCCACCAGGAAGCTGGTCTGCAGGCTGCTAGTGGCCCCCACCCCCTGCTGATGGGCCTCCTCCCTCTGACTCAGATCTGATGTCTTCTCTCACCATCCCCCCGACCCCGTCCCCAAACACCCCCATGGCCTGGCCTTGCCCGCTCCTGGCAGCCGTGGGCGTGCAGATGAGGATGGGGTTCCTGCAGCGCACGTTCTGGGCGGCCACCCGGCAGGTGGGTGCCAGGGGTCGGGGGAGGGGGGACGCTCAGGGGGAGGACCCCCGACCTGTGCACCCGGCTGCTGCCACCAGCAAGGCCCTGCCTGCATCTCAGCGCCGGACCCCCCAGCACACACTCCCCACGCACACACGCAAGGCACACACGCCAGGCATGCGCCACGGGCGCACCACACAAGCACACACACGTCACACTGTGCACATACCCGCTGAGTACACACCACAGTCACCAAACGGGTATGGTGCACACACATCACAGGTGTGTTGTGGACTCCATCCCCACACGGATGCATCACACACACGCACACACCACACACACACGGGTGCACAGCTCACGGTCCCCCTCTTCCCTCCAGTGTGGCGCTGCGGAGGGTCCGTGCCCGGAGAGCTGCCAGGACAGTGTGAGCTCCCCATGGGGGGAATACGGTGGGAGAGGGAAGCAGCCCCCAACCCGTGTCCTCCCGATGGGCCAGCCCCTCCTTCCCTGCAGCCTGGGCTCCACACAGAGGGCCTCCCTACGCGGTCGGGCAGGCAGGGACCAGGGGTCAGCAGCAGGGCCTGGCCTTGACCTCCTTCTGGGTTTCTTCCCAGGACCTGGACTGCTTCGTCATCGACAACAACGGATTCATCCTGATCTCAGAGAGGCCCCAGGAGGTAAGGCACTCGGGAGGCCCGCGGCCTCGATGGTCAGAGAAAGCCCAGAAGCAATCCCGGCCCAGGGCCAACTAGAGGAAAAGGTCTGATGAAAGCGGAGGCTCTTCCTAGAACCACAGCCAGCGCCGCAAGACCCCAAATTCCAGACTTCTCAACTCAGACGCCCAGAGGAAACCTTACGTCTCTGGTCTTCTCCCACGATTTTTGGTAGGGAGTCGTCCACGTGACGAGGCCCTGGCTTTTCTGTCTGCAGCCTTGCCCGGGGGGCCTCCCCCAGAGTCCTACACCCCCTCCTGCTGCCCACCCCCTACCCCCCTCTGCCTCTCCCCTCTCCCATCAGTCCGTTCAGGCGGCTGTAACGAAACCCACAGGCTGGGCGGCTTACAGACCACAGTTCTGGGGGCGGGAGGTGTGAGACCAGGGTGCCAGGGGCCGGGGTAGGCCCCGTCCAGGTTGCAGGGTTCTCACTGTGTCCCCTCCTGGTGCGAGGGACAGGGAGGCCTCTGGGGTCCCTTTTCTAAGGGCACCAGCCCCACTGTGAGGGCTCTGCCCTGGGGGTGTGTTTCAGCACGTGAATCTGGGGGACACACAGGCCACAGCACCCACCCTGCTGCGTCCTCGGGGCCGGGGCCAGGCCTTCCCGCTTCGTGCGCGCTTCCCGTCTGGATCGCCCTCGTGGGAAATTCTGTCCTCACCTTCCCACCTGGCTTTGCTGCGAAGGGGAGTGAACGGTGACGCTCCCCATCACACGGCATGGCTGCGCACCCAGGACCCCACGTGCCCAGAACGGCCGAGGAGGAGGTGCAGACACAGCCTTGTATTTGCTGAGCCCCAAGTCGTTTATTTAGCCAGAAATTACACCTGAACCAACGCGGAGCACATTCACCTAAAGTGGTGCCTTGAAATGAGCCAGAAGCATCAAGGGGCCTCCAGCCTAAGGGACACAGTGTGTGGTCAAGCGGGAGCTTTGCCACTAAGCAGACGTGTGGTTGGGTGGCCTGGGCCCATCTCCCCCTCTTGGAATAAGGGCCTGGGCTGTGTGATTTCTCAGGTCTGGGTGCCCGAGTGCCGCAGAGCCGCGGGAAGCGAGCTGACCTATGACAGCAAAGTTACTCAGACTTATATTTCTCTAAGTACGTGTCTACTCAGCGTATTTACCCTTATTTTCTCAGCCATTGCATTATCTTATCACCCCGTGTGTAGTTTTAAAAGGCGCCTCACATCCTTTGTAAAACAGAGGACGTAAATGAAATCTAGTTTTCATCTCAGGGTTGGGACCTTCCAGGGGCCTCCACACAGCCCCCTTCCCCCCCCACCAACCAGGCCCCATCAGGGGTGGGATGTCCCTCCATCATCTCTGGTGACATTATTAGGCTCATTTTATACCTGAGGGACAAACTGAGGCTCTGCTAGTTTAGGTTATTAACCCAAAAGCTCACGGCTGCAGAAGAGCCAAACTTTGAACCTAGAGGTACAAGGGGAGGTTCTAGAAGAGCCCTCCTGGGACGGAGAGCTGGCTGCGGAGCAGTGGCTTTGTCGGACCAAGAATTTGTAGGGCGAGGCTGGCGTCCTCGCTGGGCTGGCGGGTGTGGCACCTGGTCTGCCAGGGGTCATCCTCCCGCCCAGCCCCTGCCCCACCCAGGTCACTAGGACCCAGAACGCCTGGCCTGCGTCAGTCTCCAGGGCTGGTGCCGGGGCTCTGGGGGCGGCGGTCTCCTCCCTCTGGACGCCTCTGACCCCAGACCTGGGCTGTGAGGCTCCGAGAGGGCTCGAGGGGGTACCACAGTGTGTGCGGGCAGCCCTGTGTCAGGAGTCACGACGCTCGACAGACACTGGAGTCTAGAGTGAGGCTTGGCCTGCAGGTCCGCAGAGCGCGGAGCTGGAAGCCGGGCGCTGACTGTCCAGCCATCCAGCCATTTCTGCTTTTTTAAAACTCCTTCACTCCACAGCCCTGCAGCACTTACCTGTTGCTCTGTAACGAATCACCCCCAGCTGGACGGCTCACACCCCAAGACCCACGATCTCCCAGCCTCTGTGGTGAGGAGACCAGTGTGCTCGGTGGGCGGCCCAGGCTCGGGGTCTCCATGAGGCATCAGCGGGGCCTGACCTGCGAAGGGCAGCCTCCGCGCCGGATCCCACTGCCTCGGGGGCCTCCTGGGGGGCAGCTCGCCCCACCAAAGCGCAAGGCTGAGGAGAGCCAGCGAGTGCCAGCGGCGTGAGGCCACGGTCCCCTGGGAGCGGCTCTCAGAAGGGACAGTGCCCCTTGGACCATGTTCGTTCACTAGAAGCAGGTCGCTGGGTCCAGCCTACATGCAGGGGAAGGGTACAGAGCCGTGAGGCCCAGGAGGCCGGGCGACTGTGACCCGTCCAGACTCTCCCACCACAGACTCCTACCCCCTCCCCAGACACACCCAAGAGCCTCAAGGGCCCGTGACCTGGCCCCTCCCCCCTCATTTGCCCCTCCCCCCTTTCCTCCCTGGGCCTCAGAGTGCGGTAAGGGGACCAGTAGCCTCTGGGGACTTGATAGAAATGCAAGTTCTCAGGCCCCACCCCAGACCGAGCGAATCAGAAACTGGGAGTGGGCGACCACCTGCACTGCAAGCTCCCGCCACCCCCCCGAGTGTAATGAGGTCCGAGGACCACTGCCCGGGCCTCAGCGCCAGCTGCTGGTGGTCTGGATGCTCCTTACCGCCTGGGCTCACGTGCCAGAAGGCCCAGGTGATGCTCCCTGTCCTGCCAGGTCCATCCCGGAGCCCAGGGAGGGAGGCCTGTTGCTTCCGTGGTGCCAGCGGGGGCTGCCCTCCTGAAGAAGAGGCAGGTGCTCTCTGCCAGGGCAGCCTGTCCTGGAGGTCACGTTGAACGGGGGACACCGTTCTCCAGTGTCCAGGAGCTTGTCTTACTCTCAGGAAACTCCCCTTCCAGAATCAGGGGTCTGGACAGTGGGGATATCGGTGACTAAGCCTGGAGTCAAGACAGACTGGAGGGACAGGCTCGTGGGGAGGGAACCAGCCTCACCAGGAGCCTCGGTTCCACCCGGATCAGGAGGCTCAGATCACTCACTCTGCCCTTCAGCAGATGCGCAAACAATCACCATGGCCTCTGGGGATCCGCCCACCAGGATCTCCCTGTTTGGTAACACAGACACACGTGCACGCACATGCACGTGCATAAAACACACACGACACATCAAGTTTCACCTTCCTGCACGCGATTCACCCAGAAGTGTTCAAAGAATTCTGCACCTTTTAAAAAACAAATCTGATTGCAACGACTAGTTTGATTTCACACCAACTTAGAATTTAAAAGCAATGAGAGGTGTGGCTGGAGCCGTCCCAGGAGAGGGGGCCGGTGCAGTGGAGTCTGATGGACCACGATTCAAGGGCGTCTGGAGGGGAAACCCAAACACAGGTAAAGTCTGGCACTCAGAGCCATGTCCTCATCCTGGTGTCCCTCCCCCTCGCCCTCACAGATGGGACGATTCCTGGGGGAGGTGGACGGTGCCCTCATGACCCAGCTGCTCAGCATGGGAGTGTTCAGCCGGTAAGTAGGGCAGGCGCCACACCCCCTCCAATACACACTGAGGAGGGGGGATCGGATGCTAAATGGACCAGACAGATTTCAGAGCCCGACCTCAGAACCCACAGTGAGCCCCACAGGGCTCCAAAAGCAGCCTTTCTGAAGCTTGGAACTTGATGGGGGTGGGTAGGGGGGAGGACGGGGAAGGGGGGAGAGGGGCTGAGGTCATGTGACCCTTAGCAGGAAAACCAGATTTGCTGTTCGTTGTCTTTAAAGCAGCCCAAGAACAGAAATGTCATTTTTCTGACCTGCTGATCACGCACCCTCCCGGATCCGGGTGACCAAAAACCTGGCTGCAAACTCCCCCAGGGTGGGGGCGGGGCGGGGGATGGGGTCCGGACTGCCACGCCCTGCTTCTGGTTTCAGAGTGACCATGCACGACTACCAGGCCATGTGCAAACCTCCGACCCACCACCACAGCGCCTCCCAGCCCTTGGTCAGCGTGAGTGTCACCCCAGACGCCGCCCCCGCCAGATGCCAGCCTGTCCCTTTCTCTCCAGGGCCCCAGGGCCACTCTCAGTCCTCTCCCAGTGCCCCCTGCACGCAGCCCGCTCCCCCACACCAGGGTCTTATCTGGGGGGCCTCGGCGATTGCTCTGTCAGAGGAACAGGCTGCAGCCGCTTTCTTGCCTGGTTCCCACCTTCACCCCAGTGCCGTCCACACATCATCAGGGACCCCAGAGATGCCACCCAGTGTGATGACGGGCATCGTCCGCCCCACAGTAGGAATTTCCCAGAAAACGCAGCTCTCCGCTGCTTCCGCTGCCGGGAAGGGGCGGAGCGGAGCCCGGGTATGGTCTGTGATGGTGCAGGGCAAGGGGCCCTGGGGCTCACAGTGTGTTCCCTCTCCTCCCAGCCTATCTCTGCCCTCCTGACTGCTACCAGGTGGCTGCTGAACGAGCTCTTGCTGTGAGTGAGGGGCTGGGGGGCTTCGTGCAGGGGTGGTTTATGAAGGAGGCCTTTGAGGGGAGCTGCCGAGGTCCCCACGACCCCAAAGGAGGGTGAGGTCCCCAGGGGAACCGGCCAGGCCTGTATGGGACGCCCCTCCTACATGCCGCCGCCACCAGGAGCCTCCAGCAGGGACAAGGGTGTCCTGGGGGCGAGGGGCAGACAGCTTGGGGGACCACTGGAGAGGGCAAGCAGGTCTCCGAGATTCACTTGTGCCTGACAGGCTCCTGCTGGAGTGGAGCGCCTGGGGCTCCTGGCGTGGGGACAGCGGGGCCGAGGGTGAGTGTCGTTCCAGCCTCCAGCTGGAAACCGTCACCTCAGGGGGAGGGGCAGGGGGCTCCGGAGAGTCCACCGCTCACATCCATCCTGTCGGCTTCTCTCATCACCTTCCCTCACCCCTGTGTGACGTCATACCATCTCGGGGCACCACTGATCCACGTGACATCATCCATCCCATGTGACGTCATTCACCCCATGCAACATCACCCATCTCGTGTGACATCATCCATCCCATGTGATGTCATCCATCCCGTGTGACATCACGCCCACACCATGTGACGTCACCACCTGTGTGACACCATCACCACGGCATGCCGTGCACGGGTCCTGGGCACGGGTCCTGGGCAGCCAAGGCCGTCTTCCATCACTGTAAGTAGGGCAGCCGAGGCGCTGGGTGCGGGGCTGGGAGCTGCCCCAGGAAGCTCCCTCCATCTGGACCCCTGACTCCCAAGGCCCCTCCCAACTTGCAGCCCTGCTCCTTCGGGGTGTGGGTGTAGCCCTGCCCCAGGGAAGCGGAGCCCCCCAGCCCTCTCCTGGGCTGAGAGCGCTTACAGCGCCAGGAGGAAATCTGCGTGGTCCCGAGGCCGTGGCCCCCAGCGGGCGAGTGGGGTCTGCTCCCTGAGGGGTGGACGTGGGCCCTCCGGGGAGGCTGCCAGGCCTTTGCCCTGTGTTAGCTAAGTCCTTTCTGAGCCGACTCGAGTGACCACACAGGCCCCACTGAGGAGCCCGGGAAGCTGGGCACGGGGCCCCCGCCTGGCTCTCCAAGTAGCCACGGGGGCAGCGGGCGGGGGGCTGACCCAGGGCTTGTCCAGGAGCTGCCCGTGCAGGGCGCCCGCTGGGCCCCCCACAGGGAGGGTGTGGGGAAAGGACGAAGGGCTGCCGTCTCCCAGCCCCCCCCGAGCCCCTGCCCTCCTCTCAGCCCCTGGACATCACTGCCGATGGTGAGGAGAGAGACGGGTATCCCCAGGGTCCCCAAGCGCGTCACCCACACGCGGCCACTCCCCTCCCCCGGCCCCAAGTCCTGACCGGGAGCCACCTGCCAGTGGACGGGCATCTCACTCCTGGCGCGGTGACCGCACTGCCCGGGGCGTCAAAGCCCATCCCCACAGCTGTGGCCGAGGCGCCCAAGTCCACACCCTTTCCGTGTCCCCGCAGCCCACAAGCACAAGAAGCAGGACGTGCTGCAGCCCTGCGACACCACCTACCCTGTGTTCGTGCACCAGACGGCCATCCGGGGAGCCAACGGCGTCGTGGAGTGCGGGGGCTGCCAGAAGTGAGCGGGGCTGAGCGGGCCGGGGGAGAGATCCCCGCGGGCGAGGCTCAGCCAAGGGACCACAGGCCGCGCACCCAGGGTGCCAAGTGCGGGGCTGGCCGGGGACGGGAGAGGTGGCCTGAGGCCAGGGCAGGCTCGAGGAAGGGGCGTCAGCTCTCCCTTAGACGTCCGTCCGCACAGAGGACTGAGAGGCCCCAGGATGCTCCTGGGAGTGGCTGGGGCACCCGGCACTTCCGTCCCTGGGTCCCACTCCCGAGGGGAAGTGGCTGGTCCCCCAGCTCTGCCAGGCCCTGACCCAGGGAGGAAGGGAGGCCTGGCTGAAAGTTCTGTCCCGCTGACTCTCACCTGGACCCCAGGCCGCCCCACCCCCAGGAGGTTGTGTCCTGACCCCGAGGCTATGGTCTCCCCTAGGCTGTCCACCGGCCAGCGTGCCACTCCCCCGGGGCTTCCCGGGATGTCCCTGAGACCCAGGCCTCAAGCAAACTACCTTCTAGTGTGGTGCCTCAGACTTTGGCAGCAGAGTCAGGCCCGTCTCATGCGGGCGTGTGCTGCAGGGAGGGATCCTACTCTCACCGCAGCCGGGTTCTCGGGAATACTGTTATTTGTACACTTATCTCAGAGGCTGGCAGTGCGGATACATGAACAGTGTGGGTAAAGCGAAGTCCTCAGAGTAGACGGACTTGATTTAAGAGGAGCTGTGTGACCTCGGGCGCATTACTTAACCCTCTTCTGGCTTCAGTTTTCCCACCTGCAAAACAGGGATAATACCAACCTCATACGGCATGGTGAAGGTTAAATATATACGTGTGCCTGTGTGTGTACACGTGTGTGTGTGTGCACACGTGCATGTAGGAGGTCCACCCCATAGCAGACGCCGGGCAGTGGCTGTTGCCAACGCACTGGCCAAGCGAGGGACCACGACTGGCTTGCACCTGCTCTCCCTCCCCTCCAGGCGGCGTGTGGGACTGTGGGACCACCTCACGGCCGAGCGCGGGCACTGCATCCCCGCCCGGAGCAGGGGCAGCCACGCAGCCCTGTTTGCTTGGGACCGTCCTGACTTGCTGTCCCCATGTGTGTCAACAGCAGCTCCTGTCCCCTCCCCCGCCGATGTTCGGGCTTCCTCACTTCCGATCTGCTAGGAAAGGAGCAGAACAGCTGCAAAGGCTCGTGGGGAAGATAAGCCAGGCAGCCCATCGGTTGCTGGGACGGTTCCCGGGCTGCCCCCCCGGGCTGACCTGGCCCCGAGTCCTCACACCCGCCTCCAAAAGAGCCTCCCCTACAAGCCCAGGGTCCAGCTGCCGCAGGAACCTCCACAAGCCAACCTCTCTGCTGCAGGACATTCGTGATGCAGGAGATTCCCTCCAGCAACCTTCTCCTCCTGGTGACAGACCCCGCCTGTGACTGCAGCATCTTCCCGCCAGTCCTGCAGGAGGCTACGGAAGTCAAATATATCCTCCCGACCCTCCCGCATGTACGGGCGAGGGAGGGGTGGCGGGTAGGACATGACACCGAGGGGCTCAGATTCTGAGAGACAGGGGCCAGCCTCCCTTCTGCCACCAACACTGCCCCCTCCCCCAAGAGCATCGCTACATGTTCTCCCCCTCCCTGGGGCCCCGGTGCTGCTCCTGACCCTGGAAGCTGCTTCCAAGGCAGCTGGTCCCACCAGAGGTCAGTTCTTCCAGAGCTCGGTCCCCAGAGTCTCCAGAATCAGCTCCGTCGGCAGGTGTGTTCACCTTAACAGGGAATTCTGCACATAACGCCACAGTCAAGTGTGACAAGATGCGCTCCCGGAAGCTCCGCCGGCGACCGGATGCCTGCCACGCCTTCCATCCAGAGGTAGGGGCTGGGGGGGCTCCATCCCCAAACCCTCAGCCCTGAGCTTGTGCCCTTCAGATGTGAGAGCGTCTGGACACGTGGATGCAGCTGTGAGGGCACCTCCGTGGATGACTGGAATCACCCATACATGTGCATTCACGCTGGGCCCCATGTCATTCAGATACTAAGTCAATGGGAGGGACTCAGGGGTGCTTTACAAGGAGAGCCGCATCTCCCAGGGTCAGGGCCCTCAGTGCGGTGTGACACAGCCTCTCCACACGGCCCTCACTGCACTCAGCTCCACGTGGTCCAAGCAAGTAGGAGGAAACCGTTAGGCACGTAGTACCACTGGTGACCGGCCCTGTGCACCCACCACGTGTACATGGGGCCGTCCTTGCTGGACATGGCTGCCTCCACACCCAAGATGCTCCCAGAGTCCAGGGCTTCTCTGAAGTCCTTCTAAGAGGATGAGCCCACAGCCCCTCCAAGGCTGGGGCCAGCGAGAAGGCTCGAGTCCAGCTCTGGGGCTGAGTGAGCAGCCTCTGCCTTCCCCTAGAAGGCAGGGGTCTAAGAAAGGGGGCGGTGTTCCCTCCGCTTGCTGGAACCCCCCTCCCTCCCCAGCCCCTGGGCCCCTATTCGTTGGGCCCAGCGATCCCTCTCCAGACCCCCGGCCCCCTCTGCCCGGGGCGGTCGCCCCACGGTGAACGCTCTGGGTTCACAGGAGGATGCCCAGGACTGTGGCGGCACCTCGGGCACCTCAGCCTCGCTCCCCCTGTTGCTGCCGCCGCTGGGTGCCTGGGTGCTGCTGCGCGAGCTGCTGCGGTGACCCCTGCTCCGGCCGGCCGGTCCTGACAAGGTGACCCTTCCAGAGACATTGTCAAGAGTCAGCAGCGGAAGTGGGGTCCAGCGCTCTACAGTTGGGTTCTCACCCAGGTCCATGCTCAGCTCAGTCCTGGGCTGATAGTCCACCCTCCTGAGATTGCTGGACGGAACCAGAAATCACTCCCAGAGACCTTCCGGGTGCCTGGTACCGTCCACCCTGTGTCTCAATGGGCAGCCTCCCTGTCCTCCTACCTTCTCTTTGGAGTCCAGCGTGAACTCAATTTGGACCAAGACAAAAGAGTTTTGTTCCGTCTATTCCCCAGAAGTCCAGACCCAGCCAAAGAAAGGGGCAGCTCTTCCTAATGAATCTGGTTGGTCTTCAGTAGAATCCAAGGACTTAGATGTACTGAGAAAGAGGAGAGGAATGAGGCCAACGGCAGAAGGGGGAGGAGGGCAGGAACGGGCCCCACGGGAAACACAGCTTCCCTAGGGTGAGATGCCTGCTGGGGGATCAGCTCGGCCTCCCAGTTGCAGCTCAAAAAAATGGCGTGTGTGTGTGCGCGAGAGAGAGACAAGAGACAGAGACACAGAGACAGGAGACAGAGACAGAGAAAAGGCAGGGTCCTTTACGTGAACATGGCCACGCATGATGTCCACAAACTGTTGCTATTAAATTTTTTTTCTAAAAAGATCTTGCAAAGCCCTAACTTAGTGTTTGCATCTTTCCAAGAAAAGGCCAGTAGGATGAGCTATACAGCTGCCGCCTCGGAAGAGGACGCGAGGTCAGGGGAGGTGGCACGAACAGCTGCAGCCAGGCAGAGGGGTCCCAGGAACAAGAGGGTCTTCGCGGTGGCGTGGTCAGGGGGCTCCTGAGAGCTCCAGGCCCCCAGGAGGTCCAGGTCCCAGGCTGGTCTTTTTCTGGCCACTGATCTACAAGAGAGACGACCTGACTCTGTCCCTGGGGTTGGAACTCGGGGGAACACTGCAATTTGCAAAGCGGACTCCAGTGGGAAGGGAGACGCATCTGGGTACCCCTCCCTCAGGGTCTCGGTGCCGGGGCTTCCGCCCCCGTAGACCCGGCTCCCCAGGGACCACAGTCCCCACTGTGGGAGCAACACTAAAGGCGGAACAGTGCAGAAACTCTGGGGTGGCCTCCGATCTCTGAGTTTAACCAGCCTCGCAGGAGGAGGTCCAGCCCAGCCCCATAACGAGCAAGGACCATGCGCACCGGGCCTCTGGGGACCCCCTCCCAGCCCCCCACACTCGCACGTGCAAGCTTCCCACCGGCAAACAGCCTCACCAACGCCTTCAAACACATGATGACGTTCGTGAAGCACCTGCCACGTGAGGACACGTTACTCTCACTGCTGTCACGTTCCCCATATCTACCTGTCAGGTGGGCACCAGTGGCCCAGTGACAGCTGAACTCGAGCCTCAGAGAAGATGAGGGCCAAGGCGAGCTCGCTCAGCAGCCAGCTTGCGAGGCGGAACAGTGCTTGGAGAGCTGAAAGCACCGTGGGAGTAACAGGCACCAACTCGTCCAACCCGCACGACCACCCTCTGCCGTAGGTCCTGTTCGCTCCTAGACCAGGAAACCCAGGCTCAGAGTTGAAACCTGGCTCCAAGTTATCGGTAAAGCATTGTGAGGCGTGAACGTGAGGTTCATATACTGAGCCTGAAATTGCGTGGCCTGCAGTCGGCGCTAGTTACATGTCACCTACTCTCATCTATCAGAGCATCTTGTTTCGTGGTGGAGGGCCTGGAGAGATGACCATTTGGATGTCAAGAACAACAGGCGAGGGCTTCCCTGGTGGCGCAGTGGTTGAGCGTCTGCCTGCTGATGCAGGGGACACAGGTTCGTGCCCCAGTCCGGGAGGATCTCACATGTCACGGAGTGGCTAGGCCCGTGAGCCATGGCTGAGCCTGCGCGTCCGGAGCCTGTGCTCCACAACAGGAGAGGCCACAACAGTGAGAGGCCCGCGTACCGCAAAAAAAAAAAAAAAACAGGCGAAGTCACAGGTGCCCACCTGGTGCAGGTGGGCGAGGAGGCAGCGGGGGGCCCGTCTCCCGCCCCCTCGGCTGCTGCAGCCCAGCTCCCCACTCGGTGTCACAGACACCTCGTGGCAGCAGCCCCTCCCTGCTGGGGCCCTTGGCTACCCTGTGCCCTTCTGCAGCAAGAGTACGAGCCCAGACCCCGACTGCCAGCCTCTCTCCAGGACAGCGTCCCGTTCCCCGCCCAACCAGGGAGAGCCTTTTCAGGCAAATTTATCAACTATCTTGGCCACATACTTTTTTTAAATATTTATTTATTTATTTAGGCTGCGCCGGGTCTTAATTGCAGCACACGGGATCTTTAGTGGTGGCATGCAGACTTCTTAGCTGCGGCATGCGAACTCTTAGCTGCAGCATGCATGCAGGATCTAGTTCCCCGACCAGGGACCGAACCAAGGCCCCCTACATTGGGAACACAGTCTTACCCATTGGAACACCAGGGAAGTCCTGGCCACATAATTTAAAATCCAAGCTTAGGCATGCCCTAGAGCCCTCGCGCTGCAACTACTGAGCCCGTGTGCCACAACTACTGAAGCCTGCGTGGCTACAGCCCGTGCTCCACAATAAAAGAAGCCACCACAATGAGAAGCCGCGCACCGCAACGAAGAGTAGCCCCGGCTCGCCACAACTAGAGAAAGCCTGCGCGCCACAACGAAGACCCAATGCAGCCAAAAATTTAAAAAATGAGGGACTTCTCTGGTGGCACATGGTTAAGAATCCCCCTGCCAATGCAGAGGACATGGGTTAGAGCCCTGGTCTGAGAAGATCCCACATGCCGCGGAGCAAATAAGCCCATGCGCCACAACTACTGAGCCTGAGCTCTAGAGCCCGCGAGCCCCAACTACCAAAGCCCACGCACCTAGAGCCTGTGCTCTGAAACGAGAAGCCACTGCAGTGAGAAGCCCGCACACCACAAAGAAGAGTAGCCCCCACTCGCCACAATTAGAGAAAGCCCGTGTGCAGCAGTGAAGACCCAATCCAGCCAAAAATAAATAAACTTAAAAAAATAAATAATTGGGCTTCCCTGGTGGCGCAGTGGTTGAGAGTCCACCTGCCGATGCAGGGGACACGGGTTCGTGCCCCAGTCTGGGAGGATCCCACATGCCACGGAGCGGCTGGGCCCGTGAGCCATGGCCGCTGAGCCTGCGCGTCCGGAGCCTGTGCTCTGCAACGGTAGAGGCCACAACAGTGAGAGGCCCACGTACAGCAAAATAAATGAATGAATGAATGAATGAATGAATGAATGAATGAATATACATACATACATACATACATACATAATTAATTTTACTGTAAAAATTAAAGAAATGAAAACCAAACTTAGGAAGTGCTGGGGCAACTCCTGGCCTCGTCTGCTTCACCCCCGTCTCCGCATGGCCAGGAGTGGACTGTAAGGCCTGAACTCCCTTTCAGAACCAACGGAAGCAAAAACCGTTTGATACACTATGGTTCTAACCACCCCCAAAGGACAGCAGGGGGCAGCCTGGCTCAAGCTAAAGAGCCATCACCTTGATTTCAGAGGAACAAAGTTAAAACCAAAGCCATTTAATCGATGACAAGATTCTGGGGACAGAGTCCTGGAATCCGTTTTCCTATGAACACCGTCACCTCTTGGGAGACCTGAGACCGCAAGGTGCTGCCAGCGCCCTCCTCAGGGCAGGGATATACGAACTCCTAAGCCGGCCTAGTAACGTGTGCATTTTAATGGAAGTGCTGCTATCAGGTAAAAGGCTCCAACCACCACTTCACAACGCCACATGGAGGTTCGGTTTGGGAGGGCAAGGGAGCAGACACCTCTCGAAGTCAAAGGAGGAGGAGGAATGAGAGCAAGAGGTTGGCAAAGACGCTAGCCAATCCCTGCAGCTCATCTGAGGGATGCTGACCTCGGGGAGCTGGGCTCACAGGTGAGAAAGCGGGGCCGGGTCCCAGCAGGCCCAGGCGCTGTCCCCAGGCCAGGGCAGCAGTGAGAGGCCTTCCCTCCCGCGTGGCTGGACATCTGCCATCACTGCGGAAGGCAGAGCTGGACTGGACTTGTTTGCCCCAAGGCAGGCAGCTGAAGGTGGGAAAATCCCTCCGGCAGGACACAGGGACTGGGGTCAGTGCTCCGTGCTGAGCAGACCCCTCTGGAGACCAGGGATTATTCCTGGGGTGATTCGGAAGCAATGGCACCTGGAGCCGTCTCCAGGCCGCAGAGCCCTAGCAACAGTCAGCCCAGATTCAAACACACCCCTATCCACTTCCTTTCCAACGCCACGGACATCGCTGAGAAAGCCTTCCAGCTCAGCAAAGGACTAGGGAAAACCAGGGGGTGTCTGTAGGCCTCGAGGACTGTCACCAAGAACAGGACGCCACCAGTTCCCATTGCCAGGTGACCTACGCAAAAACCCTCAAGTTATTTCTACACTTAGAATTCATCCAAATACTGGAAATTCCGAAAAAACTAAATTTACCTAAGGCAAAAGGGTTGGGATTTCCTCTCTTTTCTCAAATCACATGGAAGGGCTAACAAATGCCCAACCTTCGGGTGAATATCCATGAGACCCTTTAATCTGGGTGTTCTTCTTCGTGTGAAGAATGCTGGCATGGACGTCAGACCTACCCCTTGTAGCCGCCTCACCTATAAAACGAGTGCAATAACACGTGTTCGGCGGGTGCTGCTTACAGTTAGATGAGGCATTGAGGCCTTTAACAGATCCCCCTGCATGAGGCACTCCTTAGGTAGTATTTTTGTAACTTTAACAATAAATTAAGAACTGCCCCTTAGAGCTAGCTCTCCCCTCCATTCTACACCTGGTACCCCCAGTTATGATGAAAGCATGAAGGCTGGGAAAATCTGAGTTGGGCGTAAGCACTTTGTTTTTTAAACGGCACCATCTTTATTAACTCATTACTATCCTGCCTGCCTTATAACACATTAAGAAAGTTAAATGGAAATGCAAAATACACAAATTACAAGGCTATCTAAAATTGCGAGAATTTTCAACTTTCGCAAACTCTCAACATTTTATGTGGAAGTGACAGTACAGAATATAACTGTCAAACAACTGGTAGCCCAACTGAGTACACACACACCCTAAATGTCCTCAGATACCCTATTCAGTATAGAAAATGCCCCTAGTGGCCAAAGAATTCTATTAATAATTCCACAAGATCTTAACTTGTTGAAAAGTTAGTCCACGTAGAGCTGTTTCAGAATGGTCTTCAGCACTCAGACTGGGACATTTCCGAAACTTTAAGCTTCAGTGACTAAGTTAAGGCTTCAAGTAAGGAGCACCGAAAGCTACGCACAGGAAAGCTGAGGCAGTAAAAACGACGACGAAGTTCATATTCCATTTGTTCTTTTTATTAGAAGGTGAGCAATACAGCAAGTAGGGAAACCCCATGGTGAATGGAACCATCACGTAAATGCCTTTCTGGAATCCCAACCCTCTACGAGCCCCAAAAATGTGCTTTGTGGCTTCAGCAACTTATAAACGGTAAGGGGGAAAATACTGAAAAGGCCACTATTTAATGGTGAAAGGATGGAGCTGTTAGCGGTCCTAACCAGCCTAGGACCAAAAAGAAAATTAAAATCTGCACAGAGCAAGCAAGCCTCTGCCTGCTGAGAGTAAGGCATCCAGGCGCCAACCTGTGAGAGTTCTCAGCGAGCTGAGACATGCGCGAACGGCGGGGTAGGAGCTGCAGACACACCCGTGGACGGGCGTACATGCCGCCACGCTCCCCAGAGCGGGGGCTGCTACTGGAGGACGTCTTGAGTGGTGTTAGCTCCATTTTCCTAAGGGTTTGTGCTACGTTGAGCCAGATTCCACTCCTCCTTTGGAGTGTGGGGCGGCCGGGCCCTGGACTGACGCTTCTGTTGGTGCCGTCACAGGGCTGTGCAGACACGCCCTGCACCCCGAGGTGCGTGACCGAAGAGCAAGTGTGGCTTCTGATATGTGCTGCTGCTTCACGAAGCAAAGTGTGCTTCCTCCCAGGTGGGCCTGTCCTGCTGGGCTGGGCTTCCCCATGGGAGTGACACCGCTCATCCTGCTGCTGGCACAGCACCAGCTCACCCACTGAGTCTTTCGCTGAGCCCACCCAGCACCCAGGGCAGTGCCCTCACTCAGAATCAAAACGCTCTTAAGTTCTTCACAAGTTCTTCAATGGATTCTTTCTTCCTGGCTCCCAGCTTTTGCTGGAGATTGGAAGGGGCGAGAAAGGAGAAGCATAACCAAGGAAAAGCCCCACACTGAATACATAGGAGACCCTTCCCATATTCCCAAACACCCCCTGGAGGCTGCCGGCCCCCATGCTCAGGGCCTCGATGTTCACTTCTAGTCTCCGCCACCCCGAGGATGTAATTTAATCACCTGAAATCTTGGCTGAGAGTAAGTAACTGGACTCAAGGGTTATTCTGATGGTCCTCCCATGAGCCCAGGTCAGGATTCCGTGAATCAGACCCTCCCCTACCGCCCTCTGACACCCTAACGGCGCCTCTGGGACATGAGCAACCTTTTTCACTTCGAGCAGCTCTTCAAAGACTTAACAGCTTCCAGGATCTGGCCAGACCCCACGGCAATAACATAGCGTTTCCTTGTAAGACTTGCCACCACACTAGCCCTGAAAAGTGGGGTCCTGGGGTGCTGGCCACTCAGGCACTGGCGGGGCAGTGGGCTCTGCTTTAGGGGCATGCCGCTGGCTTTCCTGTTCGTGGAGAGGTGATGCACTTGCCACCCAGGGTCACCAGGACAGCACCACAGGTAAACGCTCTCACCCACGTAGATGGGTCAGGGGCACCTGGAATCCCTCTGTGGCTGGCTCCTTGCCAGGAACTATGATGCCAGGAAAGGTCGATTTTTATTCCCGGGGGGAGGAAGGGTAGTTAGGGCGGTGATTTTCATGGAGGAAAATGTACGGGGTGGTCCAGAGCTCCACAGCAAAGACACGGAACACTCTCACCCCCGCCCCACCCCTGGCAGCCAGCCACGTCGCCACCAAGTTGAAGAGGACGCCAGGAAGCACTGCGATGGGCCCTGTGCCAACAGTGCCCCCCTCCACCCCCCTGCCAGCCTAAGTGATTTTCCCAAGTAGGTGGCTCTAACGACACAGTCACTAGAGCCTTGATCTAACACATCCCATTAGCCTTTCACGCGCAGTTTCCACTGAGAAAACGCACGCTGCTCCCGTCCACCTCGGGGCGCCCGAGGGCTCTCGGGTACGAGAGCGGCCATGCGGCTGCCGGGCTGGGCCGTAGGCTCTGCCCCACCAGGGCCCAAGGTATGCCAGCCTTCAGAAGGCACCCTGGTGCACAAGGCATTATACATTCTGGGGCTGTCACCCGATCATCCTGCAGTCGCTTGTGCAAAATTGAAACAGTGTGTGGTACTTGCATGTTTCATTCTATACAAAAATCGTCCCTCCCTCCCCTACCCCTATGCTTTAAACATTTATATAAATTTTTATTTAAACAGTAAGTTAGAAATCTTATTTACATTAATTTCTTTGTTCTCCCAAAAGCACACCCCACCCCTTATAGGATATAAATGTTCACCGAAACTGGTTTGCGTTACTGTTTTCAGGAGAGAGCACGGAGAAGAATGAGCCTCCAGCTAAACTGTCCCGCCATCTACAAAGAAGCGAGACACGGCTCAGAAGCCAGTTTGCCCAGCTCTCGCAGGGCCCTCACTCAGACCCAGAACAAGGCAGGGTTCGGGTCGTCTCTCCTCTTCTCCACCTCTGAGGTGGGATTTATTTTTGTTTTCCCAGTCGCGGACCACCTGGAGCCCCGGGGCGTCACAAAGCCCACGAGGCCACCAGGGTTTGGGGCTCCTCCGGTACTGGCGTCACCGGCCAGTGAGGGAGGCCTGCAGGCACCGCAGGCCCTGGTTAAGGGTCACAGTCCCTGGCCACCGGCAGGTATCACAGTGCATCTTCTTCACTGCAGCCTCCGCCGATCATGAAGCGGAACTCCTGGAGGTTCGAGACACCGTGGAAGTGAACGAAAGCGCCAGCCACCACGAAGATGTGGAAGAGCTGATGGGAGTGAAACTGGAGCGGGGC
Source organism: Mesoplodon mirus (assembly GCF_964341445.2). NCBI lineage: Eukaryota > Metazoa > Chordata > Mammalia > Artiodactyla > Ziphiidae > Mesoplodon > Mesoplodon mirus. The sequence continues at coordinate 101,203,382 of NC_138987.1, read as the reverse complement.
GGGGTGTGGGGGAGAGAGACACATCGTTAACCGTTGGCAGAAGGTCCTGAAGATCATTTACGCTGAGCAGGGGGCGGGAGTGGACGCCACAGCTCAGATTCCAGGCATCCACAGACCTCGGAGCATCCAGAAGGCATATCACATTCTGCTGAGTTGAAGGCCAGCTGTCCCCACAGAAATCAAGCTGCGGCCCTAAGCTCGAGACATGAACACATGCATGCCTGACACTGGGGACCTGGCGGACTCGGGGCAGGTGCTGCCAACAGGCCACAAAGCCCTGAGGACCCCGTGATGCCGAGCGGCAGGCGATGGTCAGACACAGGGGTGCTTCCCTCACTGCTGTCATGGACTAGAACATCATTTAAATGCTGCTCTCCTGGGAAACAAAGGGACTTCCAGGGTGGGGTAGAGAGTCAAAATACCTGGTGGCTAGAGTTTCCTTCAGCTCTAAGACACAGAATTACATGAAGATACGACATCAAAAGACTAGTAAAGGGGGACTTCCCTGCTGGCGCAGTGGTTAAGAATCCACCTGCCAGTGCAGGGGACACGGGTTTGAGTCCTAGTCCAGGAAGATCCCACATGCTGCGGAGCAACTAAGCCCACGCGCCACAACTACTGAAGCCCGCGCGCCTGGAGCCTGTGCTCCACAACAAGGTAAGTCACCGCAATGAGAAGCCCGCGCAGCACAACGCAGAGCAGCCTCCCCACTAGCTGCAAGTAGACAAAGCCCGCACACCGCAACGAAGACCCAACGCAGCCAAAAATAAATAAATAAAATAAATAAATTTATTTTTAAAAAAAGACTAGGAAAGGGACTTCCCTGGTGGCGCAGTGGTTAAGAATCTACCCGCCAATGCAGGGGACACGGGTTCGAGCCCTGGTCCGGGAAGATCCCACATGCTGCGGAGCAACTAAGCCCACGCGCCACAACTACTGAAGCCTGCATGCCTAGAGCCTGTGCTCTGCAACAAGGTAAGTCACCGCAATGAGAAGCCCAAGCATCGCAATGCAGAGCAGCCTCCCCACTTGCTGCAACTAGACAGAGCCTGCACACGGCAGCCAAAAATAAATAAATAAAATAAATAAATCTATTTTTTAAAAAAGACAAGAAAGGGACTTCCCTGGTGGCACAGTGGTTAAGAATCTACCCGCCAATGCAGGGGACACGGGTTCGAGCCCTGGTCCGGGAAGATCCCACATGCCACGGAGCAACTAAGCCCATGCGCCACAACTACTGAAGCCTGCGTGCCTAGAGCCCGTGCTCCGCAACAAGCCACTGCAATGAGAAGCCTGTGCACCGCAACGAAGAGTAGCCCCCGCTCGCCGCAACTAGAGAAAGCCTGCGTGCAGCAACAAAGACCCAACGCAGCCAAAAATAAATAAATAAAATAAATAAATTTATTTATTTATTTGAAAAAGGAGTGGGAAAGCAGGGCCTTTTACTTCCTTCTCAAGTCAGAAGCTGGTCTACAAGCCTGCGATGGCTCTGACTGAACCTGCACTGTTGAGTGCTAGTTCACATCAAAGGGGATTACTGCTCAGTGCACCAGGTACCACTTCAAAACTTACACTATTCTCTCATCAGAGTCTCAACATGAAAAATGGCAAAACTCATTATCAAGGGAAGGACATTGATTTTAGAAGTGTAAACTAGAGGGATCCATAAGTCACTTCCCAAGAGATACTTCCTAGGAAACCAAAGGGGATTCATTTTCCAAAAAGGCGGGAAGGGGTGTGAAAATTTCTCCATATCAGTGTCAAAACCATGATGAGGCAATCTCAGAAAGATAAATTTGATTATCTGAGTTCCAAAGATGCCCTAAATTAGCATTTTCTTGTACATGAATAGCTGATCTTGGAAGAGACAGCGGAGCAGCTCAGTGTGTGACCATCCGTAGCTGGACGAGGAGCAGGGTCCTGGACGGTCAGCCTCCGCGTCCCACAGCGCCGCACTGCTGACACGCCGCAGGCCACCCTCAGCTACAGAGTGTCTGTCTGTTGGTCCCGTGTATTTCCTGCCCCTCTCTCCTCCTTTCTTACCATCAACCACATCCAGTTATCCTACCTCCCCTTCCAGCCAAACACGTGGATCAGTCCCTCATTACAAATCACTGAATTTTGGTATCAAAAAGGAGCCCAGTAAAAACCTGGTCTGTCACCCTCATCTCATACACGAGGAAAGCAGACGAAGAAGGACTAGAAGACCTGCCACACAGGGTAGGGCACAGGAGCACAGACGGAAATTCCACTCCCGCCACCTAATAGGCAGGGGTGCTGGATAAGGAGTTACCTAATCTCCCGAAGCCGCATTTCCCGAGCTGTCAAGTGAAGGCAGTGATAACAGCTGTGACACTTTATGGGGCCAGTGTATCTAACGAGGCCGTCCCTGTGAAGTGCTCCCTCAGCTCTGCGCCAGGCACCACCACATGTCAGTTACCAATAAACACTAGTCAGTACTGTACTTACTGTCCAGAGAGACACAAATCATGAGGGAGACTGAGGGCTAGGATACACATATCTGGATTCTGAGTCTGAAACTTCCTCAATTATTCCACTTCCCCGTGTGCCAATAACCCACTAACAGATGGACGGATAGACACTGACCACCCCTGACCATACTCACCCAGATGTCACACTTGCCGGGAAAGAAGCGCTCGGGGATGCGGGCAGCGTACAGGGCTGCTCCCGTGATATACAGGCTGGCCATCAGCATCAACCAGCCAATCTGCCCTATGGTGGCGGCCTTCAGGAAGCCCTCCGAGATGACATAATGCAAGGTGGGAATGACGCCACTCAGGCCAAGGCCCAAGAACACTCCTGGGAATCGTAAGAACACAGTGAAAATGAGGAAGAAGAACTTTGGCACGGTACCAGTGATTCTGTAAACTGAATATTTCACAGCAGGATGCAACAACATCAGCTTTTTGGTCAAAAGGAAAAAGAAGGTTCTTCAAACTCTGTGATTCTGACATGCAAGACAGCACATCTAAGTTCTAAAAAGGAGATCTATTTACAAATGCAAAGAGCCTCCTGCTGAGAAAGGCTTAGCTTAACAAGTCAGCAGTCTTCAAGGGGTTTCGAATTACCTTGCTGAGTGTTTTAGAAACAGACAGCTCTAGGGGTTTGCTCAAAGCACCCCTAAATGCTGCTTCTTTAAAGACACAGATTAGAGTACAGAGCAGTTTTACATATTTCATCTTCCCTTTGAGGCACCAGACATTCCTGGGGTGAGAGCAGGGTGGAAAGGACGGAGGTGGGGATGAGGAATGGAGAGGGCCCCAGAGCACCAGTCAGACACAGTCTACCAGCAAGGCTCCACGACAGCTGACTGCCTTCAAAACCCTCTACAGCAGTGTTTTTCAAACTTCTGGATATGACCTAGGTTATGAGACAAACTGAGTCTGGATGAGCATTTTTTTTTTAATGAACTAGACTAAAATAAAAAATATCAAAAAAAATCAGACTGTGTCAAGTGGAGGGTTAAGTGCCATTTTGTCCAAGTTTTATACTTTATATATATATATATATATATATAATAAGACACGTTTAGGGTTGTAACAGAAAATGTCATGATCAAAAAAAGTTTAAAGGTAACGCAGATCTAAAACCACTGTGAAGGGTGTGGGTCAACAAAGCACCACAGGGACGTCCCTCAGCAGCCAGGAGCTGCTCCCACGTTCTGACACACAGGTAAGAATGACCTTTGTCAAACAAACCACCATCTGGTAATAAGCTTTCTCAAAAACAAGGTGTCTATTACTTGCTTTGGATGTTACAAGCAAGCGCCCACCGATGGGCACCAACGCCAAGTGCACACTTGTAGATGACACAGGCGTCCCCGAGGGCGGAGCAGGGGCAGTGCTGTCTCACTGTTTCCTAGCCCACCCCACTCCCCGAAAACATCGTGCTCCTGCCTCTTCACTGCGCTTCTCCTCCATGTGCTAAGCGGAGGCTGCCCGTGGTCGTGCCCATCATGCCCAAAGCCAAAGGCTCAGGAACGTGGTCCCTGTGATGTGCACAGACTGCAGGCCGTGCAGCGCCACTCAGCCAGAGCGTCCCCATCTCTCGTGCTCCAGGCTGAACACCACAGCTGAGCACCACTGGGGAAACCGAGTTCTCTGCGAGTTCACGATCAGCCTCTCTATTCAAAACGTTGTTTTCTTGTCCAATACCTGTTCCCTCCAAGACTGAGGCATATCACAGGAAAGGGGGGGACTGAAACCCAGGAGGACCTGGTGGGGCCCTCCCAGGCACAAAAGCCCTTCTGTGTCCCCCATTTCTTATTTGCAGGATAAAGGTTTCAGCCTCTTAGACCTTTCCTGAGTTCCAAAGGGCAGATTCCAACAGTTACTAATTAGAGGAGTGAGGGAATGCAGGAGCAAAGGCGGAGCAGTCAAGAACAGCAGTGCAGGAAAGGGGCACCGGCCGGTTCCTCCTCAAGGGACCCAACCTGATGCATGTCTCAGAGCTCTTCTATAGGAACTGGGGCCCACCCGGTGGAGGATGGTGACTTCAGGCTGAGCACAAGCACGGGGACCCCAGACTGGCTGGAACCAGAAGGCCAACGATTGAGGTTTCTGGAACACCACCCCGTTAACCCCCCATCAATCAATCAGAGGAAGGTCACACACCATGCAGACCTCCCCCAAATTTTGCCTATAAAAACTGTTCCCCCCAAACCATCAGGGAGTTCAAGTTTTCTGAGCACTAGTTGCCCCGGACTCCTCGTCTGGCGCCTTACAATATAAATGCCGCACTGTCCTCCACCACAAGCTGGTGTCAGCAGACTGGCACGGCAAGCAGACCCAGGTCTGGTTCAGTAACACTGGAGCCAACCCTGACCACTGCTCATGTGCTCAAAGAAATCCTCAAAAGGGAAGAGGGCAGAGTTACAACAGTGCTCATTAACGTGAAGTTAATTCTAACTTCTAACCTTCTAGGTAACTGCAGATAAACGGTGGCTTGGACTCTGATACAAAATGGTTTAAAACAAAAAGGTTGAAAGGAAAAGTATTCCTTCTAATACTTCCTGTTCATTCTCAGGAGGTACTGGGTTTGACGCTGGGTGGGCAGAAAATTGAAGACACAGCCCTGGCTCCGAGGGGTCAGTCACCAGTCCAGGCCCTCACACAGGAAGTACTCACACAGGAAGGGGCTTTTGGCTTTCCACTGATCTCCAACTAAACAGGCATTATCCTAAATACAAAAAGCCTCTTTATCTCTACATCAGAAAAGATGTGTGGTGCCTCTTTAGAACACAATCAGTTGGGAGTGAAGACTTTTTTTTTTTACACATTTAAAAATGAAAATACATAGGAAAAAAAATTTTTTTAATAAAATGAAAATATATAACAAAACAAAAAAATGACAACAACAAAAAGAACTAATCACTATAAAAAGTACCCCTTGAGCTGAGAAAGAGGAATCATTATTTTACAAAGGTTACGGAGCCACAGCCATAAGGACAGTGTACGGGCCTAAACTCATGTACACTGTATTGCTCCAAATACGTCAACTGCAATAGCTCAGCACCCCCTCCACTCTGACACCCCTACTACATTACGAGGCCCTCGAGAACAGGAACTGTGCTTTCCCCATCTCTGCATCACAAGTACCTCACGTAATGCTTGGGCAACGGTGACCCTTTAACGAAGCCCAGCAAATAGACGCGGGTCCAGTGTGGGCCCTCTGCGAGCTCTTACCTGCTCTCACCCCCCGGTACTGCGGAGTAGCGAACATGTCCCACTGGGAGACGACAATGGCTGCGATGCCCAGCCCACAGATGACAATCAAGTAGATGAAGCACGGTTGTGGGTTACAGTAGAAAGAATAATAAAGCCAAGGGACAAAGCTTCCCATAATCAGAAGAGCAATACCAGAGTAATCCAGTCTAGGACAGAAAAAAAAAATCCATTTAATGTTAAAAATTACTGCCTGCTACAGGTTCCGATCAAAGTTCCCAGAGGCTGGTATCAAGGGTTCTGCCACCTCCGCTGGAAGTTCTCCCCTAGCCCATGGACTCTACATCACTCATCAAATATGGACTTTGCAGATACTTACTTAGAGAAGACACGGGAGACCCCTTCTGAGTGGCAGTAGACTGTGTGGAACAGCCACGAAAAAGAAAGGCAGAGAATGGCCCCTAAGAAGAATAATCCAAAGACCACCTTCTCTTGCAGGGGGGCCACAAAGGAGATGTTTGGACGAAACATATAAAAGATCCCCAGGCACAGAAAGAACACACAACCTAGGAAAGAGCAGGGGAAGAGAGAAAGGATTAGCCTTTTGAAGATATACTCAAGTGTTATATACTGATTATGTTTTCAGTCCTGACATCCAAATCCAAAGTTCCATGAGAACTTTCCAAATTTTTCCAAATAACTGAACCTTATCCAAAATGTTGGTCTACTCCAAATACTGTTGGTATCATATGCTCCTCAGTTTCACAAACTCAGTATACAGAATAACTTACTACTAATCCAAAAAAGAAAATAGACAATGCCTGCTACTTCTTAAGAAACTAGAAGAGAGTGGCACAGACTTATATACACTACCAAATGTAAAATAGCTAGCTAGTGGGAAGCAGCCGCATAGCACAGGGAGATCAGCTCGGTGCTCTGTGACCACCTAGAGGGGTGGGATAGGGAGGGTGGGAGGGAGACGCAAGAGGGAAGAGATATGGGGATATATGTATACATACAGCTGATTCACTGTGTTATAAAGCAGAAACTAACACACCATTGTAAAGCAATTATACACCAATAAACATGTTTAAAAAAAAGATTAAAAAAGTAGAAAAACCGACTTCTACCTCTAGATCCCATGTGAAATTTCATTTATAAAGTTTTTGGCGTATATGTTGTAGCCCAGGTTTCAAAGACCCATTCTGCATTTTCCTTTGCAGTGAATGCTGATACCTCCAAACTCTGCTAGGAAATACAGCTTTTCTCCACCAATAGCTGTCAAGGAAGCTTATGCTTCTCTGGTCCTCACCCGTTGGCCCAACAGACTGGGGAGGTTAAGGACAGTGAAATGCCCATTTGGGCCATTTCATAACCAGTTTTTAAACTGTTCTTCACAGTGAGATACCATGTTTTATTGCCTAGGGAAAGGCCACTTAACACAGGACAGGCACAGAAATTAAGAAGTTAAACATTTACTAAGTGATTCTGTTTGATCCATTTAATAAAGCATTTACCCTTGAGCAGAAGTCAGCAACAAACTTGACTGTCTATTCTACTCTCACTGCACTAGCAGTCTGGAACTTGCAGTCACAGTGGAAATCAAATGCAGGATAAGAAATGTACATCAAATTGGGTAAGGCCAGACTATTCAGTATATTCACAAGGTTATGCAATCATCACCACTATTTAATTCTAGAACATTTTCATTACCCCAAAAAGAAGTCCTATACCTGTTCAGCCATCTCCCATTCCCCACTAGACAACCCTAGGCAACGGCTAATTTACTTTCTGTCTCTATGGATTTCCCCATTCTGGGTATTTCACGTATATGGATCATACCATACTTGGCCTTTGCGTCCGGCTCCTTCCACTTCGCATGTTTTCAAGGCCCACCCATGTTGTAGCACATTATCAGCAGTTCACCCCTTCTATGGCCATTATATGGATATACACATTTTATTCACCCGTCAGCTGATACATGGGTTGTTTCCACTTTCAGCATTATTATGAATAATGCTAAGAACATTCATGTACACATTTTTGTGTGAACATGTTTTCAATTCTCTTGGATATATACCTAGAATTAAAACTGCCGGTAACTCTGTTTAACTTTCTGAGGAACTGCCAAACTATTTTCTGTGGGCTGCACCATTTTACCTTCCACCAGCAATGCACGTGAGTTCTAACCTTTCCACATCCTGGCACAGACTTGTTATTTTCCATTTTCTTGATAACAGCCATTCTAGTGATTGTGAAGTGGTAGCTCACTGCACCTCCTCAAATGACTCAGGATGTTGAGCATCTTTTTGTGTGTTCACTGGCCACTTGTATGTCTATTCCGATGCTTTCCCCATTTTTAAAACTGAGTTGTCTTTTTATTGTTTAGTTGTAAGAATTCTTCACTAGACCCTTACCAGATATATGATTTGCAAATATTCTCTCCCATTCTGTGGGTTACCTTTTTACTTTCTTGATAATGTCCTTTGACATACAAAAGTTTTTATTTTTTATTTTTTTAATTTTTTGGTCACGCTGCACAGCATGTGGGATCTTAGTTCCCCGGCCAGGGATCGAACCCATGCCCCTTGCATTGGAACTGTGGAGTCTTAACCACTGTACTGCCAGGGAGGTCCCAAAAGTTTTAATTTTTTTTTAAACATTTTATTTATTTATTTGGCTGCGTCAGGTCTTAGTTACAGCGTGCGGGCTTCCCTCTAGTTGTGGCGTGTGGGCTCAGTAGTTGCGGTATGCCGGCTTAGTTGCCCCACGGCATGTGGGATTTTAGTTCCGTGTCCCCTGCATTGGAAGGCGGATTCTTAACCACTGGACCACCAGGGAAGTCCCAAGTTTTTAATTTTGATCAAGTCCAATTTATTTTTTCTTTGGTTGCTTATGCTTTAGGTGTCAATTCTAAGAAACTGTCACTTAATCCAAGGTCATAAAGATTTACATCTATGTTCTCTCCTAATGGGTTCATAGTTTCAGCTCTTATGTTTAGGTCTTTGATCCATCTTAATTTTTCTATATGGTGTGAGTTAGGAGTCCAAATGCATTCTTTTGCATACTAGTTACTCAGTTTTCCCCAACACCATTTGTTGAAAAGACTGTTCTCTCCCCCACTGCATTCTTTCTTTAATGTGCAATCATGATGGAAAGAAATATCACAGATCACATTCTGCTTCAAGACAAACTGAAATTGAATTGTGAATATTCTAAGTAATGACTTTCAAAAATCAGCTTACTTCTATTAAATAACTACCTTCCTCTCCATGCTCATTAAAATATTATAACCCATTCTGTACAGTGCCCTTTCCTTTGCCTGGTTTAAGGACATGTCTGAAAATCTAGTAGAGAGAAATACAGCCTAGCTATAATAAAATCATCGTGTCAACGAGGACTGCCACAGAGACAACCACTGAGAAACTTCATCATACAAATCCAGAAAACAAAAACGGCAAATCCGAAGTACATTTGTTAAGTCCCGTCCTTACCCTCAATTACACTGGTGGGGGGAGAAACAGAATGATCATACTGTACCACTGCTGTCACATACCTAAGAGATGTGTCCAGATGTTGCCTGTCTCAGTGTGTATTCTGAAAATGCTCTTAAAACAGGCCCGGAAAGAAGGCATAGGGGGCCGGTGTCCATGCAAGAGGAAGTCATTATCCTTGAGCCAGTCGGGTAGCACGTCATGAGGGATTACTCGCCACCGACCTTCCCAGACCTGGAAGCATATCAGCAAACACGGCTAAGTTTAATGTCAACTGAGCAATACTGACAGCTCTCTCTTACCACACTGGCTTATAATGAGAAAAAAATACCTTATCTTTAGAAAGACAAATAACACTCAAAGGCATAATGTCCTGTATTCTGAGGTTTTAAAACCTTGATTGAGGAAAAACATTTTTTTAAAGGCAGGGGACGGGGGGGCGGGGACAGGACTTTTCTTAGGAAAAGGGAAGAGCAAATGAAATGAAGTCATAGAAAATACTCAAAAAGAGTGCTTTCAAGCTCTGTTTCAATCTGGCTAAAGGCAGAGTGCGGAGCTGAAGTCCCACACATACAGACACCCCGCCCCTCCTTCATCCTCCACCACAGACTTCACCTCTGAAAAATCCCTGTCGGGTTAAATAAGACCATTTTTATACTTAATATCCCTGTTGGTGAAAAAAGAGCATAGACTCACACTTCTGTACCTTCTGCTACAGTCTCTCCCTCTCCCTTACTCTCTCTCTTCCCATCACAGCAAACACGGCAAGTGCAGAAGAGCACAGGCGTCAGAGAATCTTGGATCTCTGCCATTAACTAGCTGAATGAGCTTTAATTAATTACGAAATCCTCAAGCCTCGGTGTCCGCATTTATAAAACGAGGACACGAGGGCTTCGATCGCTTGGCGAGGAAGTTGTGAGGATCACCGGAAACGACCCAAAGCACTTCATAAATGAGGCAGCAAGCCCCAGCATCCACCCCAAAGGTGATGCGCAGTCCTGCCTGTCCCCGCAGGCTGCCATCCGAGAGCTCAGGACCAATGCTGCGGAGCCGGCAAAGGGGCTCAGCCCTCCTGCCCTCCGGGTCCCCTCTTTCCTCGCTGTCAGGCCCCCGTCAGACTCTAAAGGAAAGGGATCAGGAGTGTGGAAGCCCCTCCTAAAAAGGGTATGTCTTCACTCTGCTCCTCATCATGTCTCTCAGCCCAGTGAGCTCACACCGCAAAATCACTTAAGCCTAAAAACTAACCTGCTTCTGCTGAGCCAAAAAGATGCAAGGAAGGATGCAGGAACGCGTCTACTGTGGCTTCCACTCTGACAGCGACGCCCCTGTGGCCAGCAGCACGGCTGAACCCCACACCTGCCAGCCACCACGCCCACCCTGTCCCCCCACTAGAGTCTGCTGTCCCCTGCTCCCCCTGATCCTTCCTTAGGGGCGTTTGCAGAGAACGGATCCTCTGGGCAACTCCAAAGGGAGTGGACACAAACAGCTGAAGCGCAGCAGTGACACGCTTCACACTCGGACTTCCTCTCCCTTCTCTCCCTACCCTCCCCGCTGGCCCTTTCACCTTCCAACTCAAATCCTGGGGCCTGGGCTAATCTGGCCATTCCCTGCTTGTTCCTAACATACAACAAAATAAAATAACTTGTTACAAGATGCTGCTACTCTGTTTTATTTTGGGAGCATTTTATTTTCTAAGATAGAAATCAATCCTCACCTCCCTCAAGGCAGTTCACAACATGGAAACAGCTCTGCTGTGATCATATGAGAAGTGACTGTGTCTTCCACCATACAGCCAAAATAGTCAAAGAGAACGCTGAGTTTCTTACATGCTTACATTGTCAGGGTGACTTTCTCCATTGTTTCTAAACAAACATTCTGGTGTCTAAAGACTGGGCCAAGGAGCTGTGCTTTCATAATTATACTGTAATGGTGTCATTTTCAGACACTGCACCCACGTGGCTCAACGTGCAGTGCAGCCAAATGCCAACCCAAACAGGTATTCTCTTTCCCCTCCTGGGGAAGAATCAGGTCACAGCTTAGTCAAAGACACATTTATTTATAAGCTTGACAAGGACAATGCCCAAATCAAACATCTCAGCAATGGTCCACTAGGTTTGTATGAGACCATATAATGCACAAAACTTAATTTACAAAAGTGACCCACAGAACACCTCCTATCCCACATGGGCCTGACGATGCTCGTAAACAGCAACTACTGAAGGCTGGGAAAGAGGTACCAAGATCAAACTTGGATACTCTGTAAGCCTAACTGGTTTTGTTCCCTATCCCTATAAGAAAAGCTTTTCCAAAAGGGAAAGTACCTGGACCAGGAAGGTGACAGGACACTTCATTTTAAACTGTCTACTTGCTTCCAATCCAAGAAAGAACCCTGTGTCACTAGGTTTATCGAGGACAGTCAGGTGCTGGGCCACAATGTGTGGGGCGACCCAGGAAGCCTCTCCCTCTGATCACAGACACACTGCTAGCGGATGATAAGGGACTGGTAATAATCACTACTTTTCCTTCAGTAAATTATAGTCTGTAGCAAAAAAGTGCCCATTTATTCACCCATTAGCTCTTAAACTGGAAAGTTTTATCTGCTTTATTCTCTACTCTTGGTTCAGAAGGGAGAACAAAAAGACAGTCAAGTTAGCTACAGGACCCCACGGATCCATTAATATAAACATCCCTAATGGCCGGACACTGAATATTGAACTTTGAGATTTAACACCAAACTTGCTTTTTGAAAAACAAAATATATCTTTTGTATCCCTTTGTGCCAATTCTCCAGAGACACTGATTACTAGAATGGGTCTATTGTTTTGCTTGGCTTTTTCTCCACCAGTTTTCAAACACTGATTCAAATTTCCTAGGCTCTAAAAGTAGATCCATAAATGTTTAGACCTCCCCCCACTCCTCCCCCACCTCGTCCCCCCACCCCCCAATCCCTCTGTCTTGGAAGAGATGTCTATATCCAGATTATAACATTCTCTTCTCAGCTCTGGTCCAAAGTGTAGGACTCTAAGTCAACTGGCCCCAATTATTTCTAGAATCATTGTGAATGTAGGAAAACCTAAATTTAGTTCTCAGGATCTACGACTACATGCATAAAAAGTCTTGGTTTCATAAAACTCATGAAAAAGCTAAGTGTCAGAAAATTTTTTCTCTAAATGATCGAGTCCTTCAAAAATGTTTAATAAATGAATTTACACACACACACACACACTGAATTGTGTTGACCTGAGGTCATACCCGCCAGGGCTCCTATGGATCCGATGGACCGAGCGGCTATACCCATACCAGGGTCCCTGACCATTTTCTCTAAACAAGCAACCCCAATTCCAGTTACCATTTTAGGTGGGAAAAAATCCCCACATGGATCCTAATGAATCAGAAAACATACCAGCTACACTGAAGATACTAGATGTGTGTGAAAACTGGGCAATTCCTATCTGAAGAGGAGTCTGATTAGCCACACAATCCCTAAGAAGAGCAGCACATTTGCTATCACAGTAGGACAGATTCAAGGGACTTGGAGATGGCACTTCAGCATCTCCAGGCATCGAACACCCCCAATTTTTTCATTCTGTCTTGTCTAAATGGTCAACAGGACATCTATTCTGTGAACCTATTTTCAGGAAAGGCTTGTTTCCCAGCTGGATAAACCTTTATCACAGCTGTGCAGGCAAACAAAGAACTTGTGCCTTGAACAGGGTTAAAGCCTTGACACTGCTCCTGCCCCCCACACCGCCACACGCCTCTCTCCTTAAAGTTTCCTGTTTGGGAAGGACTAAACATACAGCACAGAAATGACAAGAAAGGGCCACCTTACCTTGCACACAAACTCTTCCATTCTCTCCATGGCGTGGTGGGCTTGTAAGAGGGGGGACATGCCCATAAACCCCTCGTCCTCCTGAGACGCTCCATCATCGCACCGATGTTCCTCCAAGCTCTGCAAGGCAATCACAGAAACAGTCAGGGACAGAGACCAGGAGCCAAAGGAACCAAACAATACCTTTTCCTTGAAGAATTACAATGAAATTCTCTTAAGGTCAAAACAAGGCTCCGACAAGTAACAATATAGGAAGTAAGGTCTGTTTATTACAGAATTGTTATGAGGACTGAAAATGAACAAGAGGTGCCTGATTCTTCTCTGACAGACAACTGAACTACGGCAGCAGCATTCCTAGGCAAGGTGTAGCCTTGAATGCTCTGCTGTTTATTTTAAGAATTATACCCACAGACCACATAATACTATTACACATATAAAGTTGAGAGATTATTGAGGGGAAATCTCCAAGAATCCCACCTGGCACATGTAAAATAAATACAATGTGGTAAGTGCTCTAGGGGAAAAGAAAGGAGGAAAAAAACTACACTTACTAAATTCTTAAAATACACCAAGCACAAAGAAAAGGCCATCTAACTGAATCCTGACAACCACCTTACTAGAATAGCATTCTTATCAAAACATATAAAGAACATGAGGCAAAGAGGTTAAGTAAGTGGCGCAAGGTTAAAACTAACAAAGTGGAAAAGTAAAAAGCACGAAACCCATCATCCTTCCACACAGGTGAGGAAATGATCACAGTGTCTGGGGAAATGCAGGAAGACGTGACAACCTGCAGTCTCCAGGTCAAGGTGCCTGCTGGTTTAGACAAAATGAAGTTGTAAGAAGGGCAACGGACTAGAACTCAGGAGATGCCAGGAGTAAGCCTGGTTTAACCGCTAACGTCGACGGTTTTCTAGACAGGTCTCTCAACCTTTCTGAGCCTCAATTTTCTCATTTCCATTTCAAAGGAGAAGTTTAAATCTCTCCAGTCTTCTCCATCCTCTAAAATCTGGTGGTTCTGTCACTCAGTGAATAATGACAGCACAGGAAATTACTTCCTAAGCTAAGTGTCTGCCAGGTGAACAGCACTGCCCCCGTAACTGCATGAGGGAGTGAACTGACCCTCTTCTCCCTGCGATCAGAAAACTAACCGGGGAGGCTGAGCACACGGAGGTCATCTACCACAAAACTTGAATTTGAACGTGTTTCAAAAGAAATCCTCAGATTTTACTTTCTTCGCTTTTCAAGATAACTAGAGGCTATCAAGCAGCATGTGAGACGTGCTATGCACCCAATCTCCAGTTTCTAAAAATTATGTTCTCCAAGAAAACTATCTTGAATCCGCTTCTCTACTCTTCTCACCAATAAAACACCCTCCCCTTCTCCACTTACCTAAACTCACCTTCCAGCCCCTCCAGCCAGCCCATCAGCAGCACATTCCTGTTTAAACCTCTTGACTACTCTCGCACAGTGTTTCTCTACCTTTCCTTCAAGAAGGTTCCATGTTTCCCTCCCACACCCCTCCACAACCCCCTCTACCTTCCTAGGAACATTTTTTAGATTGCCTCCCCCAATCCTGTGAAATTTCAATAACACAGGTATTAACACAGCCGTCTGGAGGGCTACAAACCATTGTAACATTTCAATGTGTTTCACTCCCTGCAAACAGGAAGCCATTTTCACCAGAAAATGCAGGCTCCACCTAACCCATAACATGCCTCCTCTTCTGAATTTCTTCAGCACTTCAAGTCCACACGGCTCATTTGACAACTAATGTACAGCTCTTGTTCACTGACTTACACTGTTTTATTTCACATTTGATAGAATGTTACTTTTTCACTGTAACGCTTCCTAAACTAGATTTTAAGTGTATGTTTGTCTTCTTCCATTGCTCCCAGGACAGCTCTGTACCAATATTTTATATACTTACAAAGTTGCTAGATTAATTAATGCTTTAAAAGATTTAAGGATTGTGCCTTATTAGACAAAATAAAAGTGATAAAATTCCATTAAATCATCAATTATATGAAAACTGAAAATAGACAACAGCTTGAAATGATTAGCGGACTGATTTTTTTAGGTATAAAATGTAAATTTATATAAAACATAAAATAGGTCCAATATTTATGCATGTTTAACATGTAGTTCATTCTTCACAAAGAGAAACAGAAACATGGATTCAATCTTGATTCTCAGACAAATAAATCATGCCAGCAGTTTCCAATAAAACTACAAATACGCACATAGAACACAGTTAAATGTTTCCTGTGTTATCAAAAGTAAAACCTGACTAAGTTGCAGACAGTCTGAGATACCAATGGGATCAAGTGCACTTGGATTCACGGAGGACCACTGATAGGGAAAGGCAAGGCAGCCTCACTGGCAGAAGCAAAGACACTTCACATAGGTAACCTTTACTACAGCCTGAGGTAAGGAAAATGAGGAGAGGGCGCCTCTCTGGGTGGGCACCCACCACTGTCCCTGTCTACAGGAAAGAGAGATGAAGGCATCAACTCCCCATCACAGGGAGGGAGGAGAACAACGGCCCTGCTATGGGGGAGGACAGCTTTGCTTCTCAGCAGTGCTTAACACATGTTTATTACAAGAAAACAGAAAACACTGAGAATGCAAGATGTATGGTCTCTGTTGAACACCAAACAGAGGAAAAAACTGTTTATTCACTTAAACAGGTTTTAGGAAAAGTTGGCTTGCTAATGGATAAAAGTGACTCTGAAGCCAGATAAACCTTGACTAATGATTAATTGTGTAATCTTTGACAAAATTATATACAATCTCAATAAGCATCAGTTTCCTCATCTGCAAAATGATTTTAACAACACTGCACTACACTGCACATCTGTTTAAGGAACAAAGATAATGAATAAAAGAAACTATCCCAGGGCCTAGGACTTGGGCAGTAAGTAAGTGATGGTCTTTCTCATGATGATGGGCTACGTACTGAGAACACTGAAGTAGGTGCCACAGCCTAGTGGGGAAGGCACCCATGTAAGTAAAACAAACAAACAAACAAACAAAAAACCCATAGCAATGAGCTAGTCTATAGTATGGACAAGGTCTGATGCAAACAGAAGAGAGAAAAGTTAACTCTGGCACTGCTAGAAAGTTTTCCAGAAAGGTAACATCGGAAGCAAAACCTGGAAAATGCTTAAGAGTTCACCAGTCAGACATGACAGGGAAAGGTAACAGCCCGAATCCAAAAACACAGAGGGAAGAAAAAGCTCCATACAGAGAGTGCAGAGTTTAGCACAGCTGTGGCAACAAAGTCAATGTGATGTGAGGCCAAAGGAGGTGAGTAAGGAAACAATCCAAATGCCTGTGGATGAGGGAAGAGACCCAGCCTGGCTAACAACAGAATACGAGTCAGCCATAAAAAGGAATGAAGAGTGGGTACAGAAGATGTGGTGCATGAATACAATGGAATACTACTCAGCCATTAAAAAGAATGAAATAATGCCATCTGCAGAAACATGGATGGACCTAGAGATCGTCACACTGAGTGAAATAAGTCAGACAAAGAGAAATATCGTATGCTCACATGCAGAATCTAAAAAAAAATGATACAAATGAACTTATTTACAGAAACAGACTCACAGACTTAGAGAACAAACTTATGGTTACAGTGTGGGGGGGACAGTTAGGGAGTTTGGGATTGACATGTACACAAGGCTATATTTAAAATAGATAACCAACAGGGACCTACTGCATAGCACAGGGAACTGTGCTCAATATTCTGTAACAACCTAACTGGGAAAAGAGTTTGAAAAAGAATAGATACATGTGTATGTATAACTGAATCATTTCGTTGTACACCTGAAACTAACATATTGTTAATCAACGATACTCCGACATAAAATAAAAAGTTAAAAAAAAAAAAAAAAAGGAATGAAGTTCTGGCGCAGGCCACCACAGGGATAAACTTTGAGCACATCATGCTCCGTGAAATGCACCCCACACAACAATTCCACTTACATGAAATACCTAGAATAACCAAATTCACAGAGACGGAAAGTAAACTAGAGGTTCCCGAACACTGGGCTGGGGCAGGAGGGAATGAAGGTTACTCCGCAAGCCTTTCTGGGGTGATGAAAAACTCTGGAAGTAACAGTAATGGTTGCACAACACCGTGAATACAATCAGTGTCACTGAACTGTATATTTTAAAGGGGTCAGAATGGCAAATTTTACATTATAAATTTTGCCACAATAAAAAATGTTTAAAGAAGGTAAAGACGCACAATGTAGCTTTATTCATAATAGTGAAAAAACAGAAATAACCCAATTGTCTAACAATAAGAAACTGGATAAACAAGCGTGATATATTTATATAACAGAATACTCTTCCGTAATAAAGAACTGACACAAAACAATATGGGTGAGTAGCAGAAACATGCCAAGTGAAAGAAGCCATTATTAAGACAGTGTGTATCACGTGATTCCATTTGTATCAAGGTCAGCAACGAGCAAAACAAATCTACTATGGTAGGAGTCACAATAATAGCGACCACTGGGAATGGGGGTGAGGGAGGGGTTACTGGCTGGAAGGGCATAAAGGGAAGTTTCTGAATGACGGAAATAATCTGAATCTTGATCTGCATGGTCGTCACACATCTGTAGTGTCACTGTGCTATATATCTAAGATTTGGGCATTTTAAACACATTTTACTGTGTTTAAATTACCCCATAATACAATGTCTGTGTAAATCATCCCTTAATAAAATGCTTAAAAAAAAAAAAAGGAGGGGGAGGAATGGAGGTGGAGTTAGGTAGGAAGCAGCTCCTTAAAAGCTTCGGATGCTCCTGGGCTTCGGGCTTTCTCCTGCAGGCGAGGCTGAGCATTTCATGGACATGAGAGCAGAGCAAGCTGGGCACTAGACTTGCACTTGGAAACTATCACGTTGGCAACAGAGAGAAGGTACGGGTGAAGAAGGGAAACAGGAAAGGGGAGACATAAATTAAGAGAATACTTTACAAGTCTAAAGCAGTTTGATCTCAGCTAGGGGGGATTTTACCCCCACCCCCTCCCAGGGGACATCTGGCAATAACTGGATTCACTTTTACATGTCCCAAGTGGTGGGAACGCTGCCGGCATCCAGTAGGTAGGGGCCAGGATACTGTGAAACATCCTACAATGGCAAAATGTCACCAGGGAGTGAGAAACTCTGATCTAAAGAAATAATGAGAGGGTCTATACACCTCAAATTATGTATGTCACAGTTCAATACTGTGTTCACATCAGAAAAAAAAAAACTTATCAGATCCTTCACTGTGAAAGATGCTAATAAGTGAGCCACTTACTAATAAGTGGTTACTAGTGCTGGGGCTAAATGGTAAGCATTCGTGCAAAAAACTCAAGAAGTATTCACTGAGCAGCTACCACTTTAGAGATGAGAAACCTGAGGTTAAATGATATGTTCAAGGTAACACACCTGGAGTCAGAAATTCAACTCAGGTCCACAGAGTTCCTGCTCTATTCATTCCCCTCACACAGTTTTCTAGTTATGAAACGGCCTGTTTCTGTGGGTAACAGACGTTGGGCCGAAAGGCCACGACACACACAGACAGCCCTTGTTCCGCGTGGTAGCTCAGGATGTAAAAACTGTGCAAGCCAAAATCACGTACGGCAATCTTAATGACCAGTGGGGACTATTCCATGACCTTAACAAAATGCTGTCAAAACATTAAAAATCTCTGTCAGTTTTACATGTACAAAGAAATAGACTAGTAAAAACCAGTATTTATTTAGCATGCTATGTTTTAGAACAGAAACACTGAGAATTAAGTGTTTATTGGTTAAAAAAAGTTACCAAAAGCGATGTGAGCAGTGTGTGCCTTCTTGTTTAACTTACAACACACAGTGAGCATATTCTCTGTGCCTTGGCAAACTGTCGTACTTTCTAAGTTTGGATCAGGGTTTCAACGTTTTATTCTTTGCACTTTCAAAGTCATGAAACATCCTTAGGCATTCCTTTCATCTGAACTTTCTGCCTGCCACTGGCCATCCACAGCCTCTGTCACACGATACTCCGTTATGGCGACAAGCCTGCCCTCACTAAGATCCTCTGGCTGCAGATCTAGAAGCTCTTTAAGTGGCGGCAGGCAGTGCCAACATTCCCACAGTCAGCTATTGCGTCTCTAACTCCTATTTATGTTTGACTTGATTTTCACGTTCGCCATTATCACTTTCATTTCTTTGCTTCACTTTTATCTTTGTCAGCCTATTCCCTCTTTTGATTATCCATTTTTATAAAGGGTCACATGGGTTTATCACTGGGAAGCAACACACTTTGCTGTCTCATGGATTAAGTGAGTAACAGATGTAGACTGACCAGTCACTGACAGACTTTCAAAGAAGTCATCAATACAATGGACATCTACTATTTGCACCATCATCTGTGGACTGGAGAGACAGCAGAGAGTAGGTACTTTAAGAATTACTCACAGTAAATATACCACAGTAACTAAAATTTGAACCATACTGTGGAGGGACTGATATTATTTAACGAACGCATGGTAGCCGAAACTCATGCATGCTGGAAACTTGCAAAGCATTAGGGCTGCCTGTATGCATTTCTCTTCTCATCTTTTACAATTGTCCTTCTATCCAAAATGGTGCTTCTAAAAAGCTAACCTCAATTCAAAGAATGCGATCCTATATGTAAGGCAAGAATTTCACTGTACATTACACCACTAAGATATGTAGCTTCATCCAGGTTTTTTTTTTGGGGGGGGATCAGTTTTTTATTAATAAATACCACCAACGGTAATATTTCCACCTCCCATGGTCCAATGTATGTGTTATGAAGCAGAATGTGGTCAGTGGTCAAATACACACCCCAGTAAAGATAAATACTTCCACCCATCCCAACATGTCAGCAAGATTTCTGATTTTTTATAAAAGCACATTTCCTTCAGAAGAGCAAAGTATTAATAAGTCTGCTGATCTACCAAACAGTATCCCCACTTCCCACCCTCCTGTAACAGAATACTCACCCACATGTCTTCAAAACACAAATGTCTAAACACTACACCATAAAGAGTTATTTGTTGTGTTCAAGCACTGTGGAGTTGCTAATTAGGGCTCTACAGAGTGGTGGTGGTCAATACAGTTCCCCTGGTTAAACAGAGGGTAGTATGCAGGAATTAAGTGGCAGAGTCAAGCAGTGGCTAGAACACAGGACAAAAATGTCTTCTCCGGGGCACACGGGCAAGTTTATAGCTCTGCCACATAATGCAGGTTTGGAAAGTCTGTGCTGAGCACTATATATATA
Source organism: Mesoplodon mirus (assembly GCF_964341445.2). Classification (NCBI taxonomy): domain Eukaryota; kingdom Metazoa; phylum Chordata; class Mammalia; order Artiodactyla; family Ziphiidae; genus Mesoplodon; species Mesoplodon mirus. The sequence continues at coordinate 101,183,084 of NC_138987.1, read as the reverse complement.
AAAATCTCTGTCTTCCAATATTAACTCTAAAGAACTACCTTGTCATGGGAGGAAATTACTTTTAATTTCCCTTCTAGTAGCCACTAAACCACAGCACCCAAAGATCTGTTTCAACACTAAACTGCATCTATACTAAGATGGTCACATACAAGGGTTCAACGTTTGCTCTGTTCTGCTCCTGTTGTCGTATCTCTAACTGTTATCAAAACAAATTTTGAAGAGAATCAGGACACTGTAAATGATAAACAATTAAAACCAAAGCTGCCTAAAATAAAGGCATAAGCCTTAATTCTCTAAGGCTTTCTATGAATAAATCACTATATTTAAACTTAAAGAGAGGTCAATGCTCTGAAGTGAGTACAAAGACACTTTCAAATCTTTTCCTCCTGCTATCTTCAGTGAAGTCCATCTATGAGAAGAGTTAAAGTGGGTTATATCTCAAAATACAATAATATCCAACTCTGATGATCCATACAAACTGCAACCTAATGTTAATTCTCTGGAGTGTATTTTACCTTTGGCAAGAGAGAACCAGAGTGATAAAGATGAAAGTCCTTAAAGATCAGTCTAATATGAAAATAATTCATCAGTCTATTGGGCATTTATCTGCTTTAGCCCAACTCAGTTCAACAGAGTAATTCAGTTTAATAAATATTTATTAAGAGGATTTTTTAAAAGATGAGTAAAATATAGTCTCTGTCTTCCATGGGCATACAATCTAATAAGGGGCTGAATTAGCTACATAAATGACTAAGAAATAAGGTACAGCCAGTTTAAAGACAGGGAGCATGGAGCTCGGGAAAGGCTGCATGAGGAGTAGAATTTTGGAAAGACGAAATAAAAGAACTGTCAAGAGGGAAAAGCAGAAGTACCATTTTGAAGAGACGAGACTAGTTCAGTTCAGCTGAAACTTAGGGTGCATTTAGCGGAGTAGCAAGACATAAATTATGTATTTAAATACTAGTTGAAGTCAGTAGACAAAGTGCCACAGAGATCTACAATCATAACACCATCCACAATTAGAAGATAAAGATCAAGGAAATGGTAAGGTACCCAGGGCCAGGGCAGCAAATTTTGATTAAAATGTATATGCCCTTACAGAGGTCAATGAGAACTGAGGCTTCTGCATTCACATAGTTATGAGGACTAAGATCTAAGGCCCCTATACAACATGACTTCACTTGTTCAGGAAACCCTTGCCCAGGAAGATTAAGGACACAAACCAGTAGGTAGCTTTGCTGTTAGCTTTAGGAGCTTCTCAGAAATCCACTTAACATTAGACTCTGCTCAACCAGCTCCTTAGTATAATAAACTGCTGAACTGGGCAAACCTACTCACTTATCAAGTAAGAACCTGCTCACTAGACTTGCTCCAACTGCCCTCATCTACCACAAACTCCACGCGATGTTAATATGATCTTCGTACTGAAAGACCTGCTTTAAACCACTAGAAGTCAGACCCCAAACCCTACACATAGCCACCCATGGCCTCTCCTTTCTAAAGCAAGAAGACCCTTTAGAGTGATGCTCACTCTCACTGCAGTAAATAAGAAACTTCGCTTAGTCTGATCAACAGGTTATTTTTGTCTGTTTGCTTTTTTTATTAACCATTTTTTAAACTGAAGTACAGTTAATTTACAATGTTGTGTTAGTTTCAGGTGTACAGCAAAGTGATTCAGTTATAACATCAACAGGTTATTTTGATGGTCTTTTTGGAAAGTTGACAGGTTGAATCCAGCCTTAAATTTAGAAATCTGCAATGTGTAGTAAGGGCATTAGCAAGCTGATATAGCTAACACGCAAACACAGGGGTTAGTAGAAATTAAGGTGTCTTCAAAAAATGATAGCTGAAAGAGTAAGCACCGATGACTGCACCTCTGCTGTCGTCCAACAGAGGTACAACAGCCAGTCTCTCTGAACGCTCACTTTGGCCAGCCTAGAAACATACAGACTCAGCCTGTGAAGACTAGTTATCGCTATCAAAGATGGATGGAAAAGATCTTTAAAATCATCCAAGTTTTTTTTTTACTTTTCACAAAGCAACTGTCTCTAATCTTAACTGAATTTCCTAAGTAGACCTCCTCAAGAAAAGAAAATGAAGTGATTGGCAGATGGGAGTCTAATTACAAGTTAGCTTTCTTATGATAAACTAATACACAGTGGTATTCTTATGAGTTTGGTTAAAGCAAATCAGTTCAAGAAAATAATTCCTAGGTTGAATGAATGAAAAGTTGGCTCCAGTCCCCATTTATGAAGAAGAATTTGGAGCAGAGGAAAAGTAGGACAACCATAAGGGCTGCTCTCTTTATTCAACTTAATCCCTTAAAAACTCAGAGATACAAAATAAAGTCATAAAACTAAAGATCAAGGGTAACCTGGTTTGAAATGCCTCTTTTGTGTTTTTATCTATAGATGGTTACAAAACACAAACTATAAAGTTCAGCAAATACAGTTAAAAGAGCTGATGCTTTAGAGCCAGAGGCCTAGAAGTAATGGTCTATCCACTTCAACCAATACACAACACTACACATTTCAGAAAGAACTCTGGAGGGTAGAAGAACACTGGACTGGGAGGCTAAAGATCTGGATTTTAGGCCCTGATCGTCTAGGCTCACTTGCTAACAAACTGACTCCCTTGTACCTTTCACTCTAGCTATACCAGACATTTTGCAGGTTCACACATCAATATACACCAATGTATACTCAAAACACGTTAGCTATTATCATTATTACTATTCCCTAAAAGCATCATGCTATTTCTTACTTCTGAGTCTTCACATCTGCTATTCCCTTGGCCTGGAATGCCTTTTAGTCCTTCAATAACCGAGTCAAGCCTCATCCAATTCTGCTTATTACATTTCCCTTCCTTTTAGATAACCCCAGTCATAGAAAAAACAATCCTAAAATTCATATGGAATGACAAAGGACTCTGAATAGTCAAAACAGTCCTGAGAAAGAACAGCAAAGCTGGAGGCACCACACTTCCTGACTTAGAGACATATTACAAAGCTATAGTAATCAAAGCAGTATGGTACTGGCATAAAGACAGCCACACAGACCAATGCAACAGAAGAGAGGGCACAGAAATAAACCCACACATATACAGATCTTCAGCAAGAGTGGCAAGACTACACAATGGGGAAAGGACAGTCTCTTCAACAAATGGTGCTGGAAAAATGGATCTCCACATGCAAAAGAATGAAACTGGACCCTTAGCTTACACCACACACAAAAATGAATTCAAAATGACTTAACTAAAAATAAGTTAAATGTGGGAATTCCCTGGCAGTCCAGTGGTTAGGACTCCATGCTTTCACTGCCAAGGGCGCTGGTTTGATCTGGTCAGGGACCTAAGATCCCACAAGCCACGCAGCACAGCCAAAAAAAAAAGTTAAATGTGAGACCTGAAACTATACATATCCTCGAAGAAAATGTAGAGGAAAAGCTTCATGACACAGTCAATTTTAAAACATTTTCATCACCCCAAAAGAAACCCCATATCCATTAGGAGTGACTCCCCATTTCCCCATCCCCCCAGCACTTGACAACCACAAATCTACTTTCTGTCTCCATAGATTTGTCTATTCTAGACATTTCAAATAAACAGAATAATTAAATATGCCGTCTTTGTGACTGGCTTCCTTCATTTAGCAGAATGTCTTCAAGGTTTATCCGTGTGGTAGTATGTAACAGTATTTCTTTTTTTTCTTTTTTGCCAAAAATATTCCATTTTATGGATATACCTCATTTAATATATCTAGTCATCAAGTAAGTGATGGATATTTGAGTTGTTTCTACTTTTTGACTCATAAATAGTGCTGCTAGGAACATACATATAAAGTTTCGTTTCGATGTATATTTTTATTTCTCTTGGGTATAAACCTAAAAGTGGTATTGCTGGGTTATATGATAACTCTGCTTAACTTTTTGAAGAACTGGTGACAGTTTTTCTAGAGCAGCTATACCATTTATATTACCCTCAGCATATATGAGGGTTCGCATCTTCGTGAATGCTTGTAATTGTCCCCCTTGCAAAAAAATTAACCATTCTTATGCATGTAAAGTGGTATCACATTGAGGTTTTGACTTGAGTTTCCTTAATGATTAAAGATGTTGAGCATTTCCTAAAAAAAAAAAAAAAAAGCTTCGTGACACTGGGCACGAAGAAATATGACAACGATATCACAACAAAAGCAAAATTAGAAAAGTAGATCTATGTCATACCACAAAGCTCCTGCATGGCAAAGAAGACAATTGAGAGTGAAAAGGTAACCTAAGGACAGGAGAAAATATCTGCAAACCATGGATCTGATAAGGGGTTAATATCCAAGATATATAAGGAACTCCTATAACTGAATAGCAAAAAACAAACCAACAGAAACAAACCCAACTTAAAAATGCACAAAGGACTTGAATAGACATTTCTCCAAAAGACATATAAATGGCCAACAGGTATATGAAAAGGATGCTCAACATCACTAATCATCAGGGAAACACAAATCAAAACTACAATGAGATACCACAGTCACATCTGGTAGGATAGCCATTATCAAAAAAGAAAATAAAGTGTTGGTAAGGATATGGAGAAATTAGAACACTTGTACACTGCTGATGGGAATGTAAAATGGTTCAGCTACTATGGAAAGCAGTATAGAAGTTCCTAAAAAATTAAAAACAGAACTACCATATGACCCAGTAATCCCACTGCTGGATATTAATCCAAAAGAACTAAAAACAGTACCTTGAAGAGATATTTGCAGCATTATTCACAATAGCCAAGAGGTGGAAACAACCTTAAACAACCATCAGTAGATGAATGGATAAAGACAGAGTGATATATACATATCAATAAAATATTACTCAGCCTTAAAAAAAAAAGGCTTGTCTTATGCTACAACATGAACAGACGTTGAGGACACTGTGCTCAGTGAAATAAGACAGTCACAGAAGGACAAATACAACATGATTCCATTTATATGAGGTATCTAAAGTTGTCAAACTCAGAAGCAGAAAGTAGGAGGGTGGTTGCCGAGGGCTGGAGGGGTGGAGAAAATGGGGAGCTGCTATTCAAGGGGTAGATGTTTCACTCACGCAAGATGGAAACGCTCTAGAGATCTGCGGCACAACAAAGCGCGTACGGTTGGCAGTAACGTATGGCATGTGTTTACTACAGTAAGAAAGAAAAGATAACCCAGTCCTCATCCAAACCTAGCGATAGTTCTCACTACTTGGATAACTGCTTAGGTCTAAGTAGCAATGGAGGGAAAGTCAAGTTGCTCAGCCTGAATAGGGGAGTCTTAGCTGCTAGTACATGTTATTGTAAAACATCAACAAGAAAGCAAAGCCATAAGCAAGGAAGAAAGTTCTTACCCCAGCTATCTGTCAAACTTCTTTTAAAAGAGTAATGGTAGGGCTTCCCTCGTGGCACAGTGTCTGGGAGTCCAGCTGCCAATGCAGGGGCCACAGGTTTGATCCCTGGTCCAGGAAGATCCCATATGCCACGAAGCAACCAAACCCATGCGCCACAACTGCTGAGCCTGCGCTCTAGAGCCTGCGAGCCACAACTACTGGAGCCCGTGCTCTGCAACAAGAGAGGCCACCGCGATGAGAGGCCCGCACACCGCAGCGAGGAGTAGCCCCTGCTCGCCGCAACTAGAGAAAGCCTGTGCGCAGCAACGAAGACCCAATGCAGCCAAAAATAAACAGATAAAATGAATTAAAAAAAAAAAAAGAGTAATGGTAGTTTCAGGGCCAAATTACACTATACTCATAGTAAGCACATCTTGTTTTTAATCCTGCCCTGTGTATGCGGGGCACACACAAATCGTCTTTGAAGGTAGCACGACTAGCCAACAGTATGAAGCTGGCTTACAAAGTGTTACCAAGGGTAAAGAAGAAATAACCTTAAATTTCCTGTCACAATCGCCTGTATTTCTACAGTGCTCTGGTGAAATTCTTATAAAAGACCTGAAAAGACAAGACAATCCTCTCGAGTTCCAACCAGCACCACTGTTACCCACACAATAAGCTTATCTCTTACGATGGTGACGATGCAGTTCCAAATAGAGGCTTTCAATATGTTTCTAACTACAGCCACAGTAAGAAATGTATATTATTACTCATATCTATAAACACATACATATCTAAATAAAGCTACACAATTTCATCAAATAACATAGTTTAAACGTATATTACTACATATATGCACCTGAGTATCTTTATTTGCTGTCTAATGAACACTGCGTGTAGTACCAAAATAAATGTCACAAACTACTAATGGGCACAACCTACAGTCTGAGAAACACGGTACTGGAAACACAACGCTGAGCGTGCTACACAACTGCAAGGTTCCAAAGCACATGGCAAAATGTCTATTAACATGACACTGGGACCTGCTCACAAATATTTACACCTTTGCACTCTTGGTGTAGCTGCTTGAATCATTTAAAAGCCGCTCTTTTCTCTGCGAGGTAAAAGGAAAGATTAGATTGTTTTCCCAGAATTCTACTGGCTCCCAAGGTATGCACTGGAGATAAACTCTATCTGAGTAGTCAGCATGCAATTAGGATTTCTCCAAAAATATAAATGATAATGTCATTACTGAATAATGGCTGAATTATAAAGGATATATGGTAACTACAAAAACCCATTTCCTTTCTTAAATAAGATAGAGCAACTTAAGTATGGTTTTACGTGTCAACAGAAAGGGCATAACTAATTTGTAGCTACCTTAAGAATAAGAGACTTCAAAATCTTACAAATGTGCTCAGGGCTCCTTTTCAAAACGCCATCCTCTCTCCAGCAGAGTCCCCGTACTCTTTCTTTTTAATATCCTTCCTCCAGCTACATTCCCATAAATTTGCTTTACTTACCATCCTTCCACTTTAACTTACTTTTTTATGATAGGAAGAAAGGGCAGATGCCTCTACAAGAGGCTCCAGATCTCCTTGGTGGATGCCATTGTCACCTCTCCTTGTACCATCAAGTTGGTGCCCTTTTCTGAGCCTTATATCTGGCTCTGGAGTCCTGCTGTACTCCAGTCGGTTTTCTGCTGTTTCATTCATGGGATACCCACGCCTTTCTTACAAAGAGGTCTTTCTGTTCCTTCTTCTTGGGAGGATGGACTTTTAGGATAGGGAGCTGACCCTAAGGAGAGAAAGTTTTGAATTAACATATTTGAATGAGTGATGGGGGAAGACATATGTTGTATGATTTATTATACACTAAAACTAGAATTTTCTGCAATCATTAAGAATAAAATAATAATGTATTTTAAAAAACCTACACTTGCTGATAAAGAGGACTGCCAAAATCTACTTTTAAATGAAAAAAGCAGGATACCAAAGACATGTGTAATGTGCCCACTTATACATTATAAAAGTATAAAATCGTGAATAAGTATACATGTGTACATAGAATACCTATTTATTTGAAATTGTCCTCTTGGTCCAGAGGCACACAGGGAAGAACCTAGGGTCTGGAGTGAGAAGGCTTACCCTTCATTTTGTTCTGCCTGCATTGTTTTTACCACATGCCATCTAATACTTTTTCAATTAAAAACATACCTAACTGTAGAAAGAATATATGTGGATTTTATGTACTACAACTAGGTTTTACATATCCAATCTCATTTAAATCATCACAATGACCCTTCAGGGTATTTTGAGTTCTACTTCACAGGTGAGGAAACCAAAATTCACCATACTTTTATGAAATAAGACAATGTCTCTGACTGACATGGCACATATTATTGGTTATGTTTTGCATTTAAGTTGCTTAATGTCTGAAATTTCAGTATTTTTGAGCTGCTTTGAACTCCAAGCAGATTACTCTGGAAGGCAAGAGCACACTCCTATTATATCCCTGAGTTCCCAGAAAGTACTACGCACATAAATGTTTAACGAACATGACAGATGATATTTAAATGTTCTTAAGTGGTAAAAACACATTCAGAGATCATCAATATTTCTCTAAACTGGATCTCAAAAGTTTCCTAGGAGTTCAATAATTTCAAGTCCTTGGCCCTCTACCTCATAATAACTCACAGGACAAAAGCTTATTTTAGAGATTTAAGTTACATATCCAAATAAGGTGATTATCACAGCCAATCCAACTAGAAAGACAAAAACAGGAAGCAGCCAAGGTACATGCTGTGCTCATAAATCCCATGGGATTCAAAATTTTTACTGTGGCAGAGGAGGAGTGGGGCAATGTGGGAGGGCCTGGATAGTACGAAGAGAGGGTAAAAGGTGCACTTAGTGTTCCTATGTGGATACACAAGACTAAGAATTGGCTCAACAGTTCGAATTAGACTAAGAATTAGCCAACTGTTAGTTCATAAATCATCTGAGTTTGTTGTAGGAGTTCTCTCAAGTTTTTATAACAAGAACAAACACAGTCTTTAAGGATCACCAAATCTGGGCCTGTGCCTATCACGTAAGGGCCTGAGCCAGCATATTCTAATAATGAGATTATAAACTATGCTATTAATACCCAATGCTGAAAGATGAAACAATGCTAGTGATTTATATTTATTTACAAAGCTGTTTCACACCCACCATTTCACTTTGTTTCAGGGAAGAGGGAGCTAACATTTACTGGGGATTGACAAAGTTAAATTCTGTACCAGAGAATTTACAGGCGGTATCTCACATAACTCTTACATATGGCCCTCTGAGGTATCTTATCCCCATTTTACAGATGTGGAAACTGAGGCTCAGAGATTAGGCAACTTATCCAAGGCCATTAATCTCTAAGAGTAGCTGGAACAATGAACTGTCCAGCTGTACTTGGATAAATGATTTTCTTGCTAAGAAGAATAAAAAATAGGGAAAGTATTCGGAACTAGGCTTTAACTTGCTCTGATTCTTAACAGTAAAAGGAAGTGAGATACGAGATGGAAAGTAAGACTTCAGAGTACCATTATCTGTTAACCAGAAGAGTTAATCTCTATTCTACTTCCTCAGGAATTTTTCGTTGGTCAGGATTCTAAGAATACTACGCTATATTACACAGAACTAAGACAAAAAAAGAGAAAAGAAAAGAATCCAATACAAACAGCTGGCAGGAAGGAACAAGTAACTGAGAGGTGCTCTGAATTTATCAGTAGACATAGAAGTCCAACACAAATCCAACCGGGTGCATTTTCAGCAAGTAGGGCAGATCTAAGGTCTTTTAAAATCTCTGAGTGGCCAGTGGGGATGAGGAAAGAAAGAAAATACTAATGTGAGTGTTTCAATTCCTACACCTCCTCTACAGGTTGCAAGGCCTCTTGCCCCCAATATCTAGATTAAATATACTTTTACTGAATGAATTATTATACCTGCAGTGTTTATTGGAAAAGAGACTCATTTTCTGTATAAAATTGCTTAACATGCACCCTATTACTTTTAAAAAATGTTTTCACAAACTAATTTAAGTATTGACATAAATAACTTATTTTTAAATTTGCTAAGGCTTCTTCCCAGTAGATAGTCTGTTCTACAGGTGATCAAATATGAAACTATGAAACAAAAGAAGTAAGATGGAAACTTGACCTCACACGTTCTAGGAGCAGAGACACAGGCGTCACTAACTCTGCCCAAAAGCAATGGAGATTTGCCAAGCAGAGTAGAGGAAAGGTGTTCTGTACGGAGAAAACAGCATATGCAAGGCAAGGACTCCAGGGTCTGTTGAGAAATCAGAGAACAGGGACAAGAAAGAACTCAGATGACGCAGGCTTTTTGCTCACGCAGCCCAGCATATAGAGGATGCCATTCACTGATGATTCAGGGGAGAAGCAAATTCACAGCAGAAGAAGAATGAATTTGTTTTCAGAAATGGTGTCTGAAGTGAAAGAAATGTTCACTTGGCACCAGGAAACATAAATCTGGAATTCAGAAGAGAGAATGAGTTTGAAAACAGAACTAGGGATTACTAGGATTAAAAGTCATAACACTAGGGACTTCCCTGGTGGCGCAGTGGTTAAGAATCCGCCTGCCAATGCAGGGGACATAGGTTCAAGCCCTGGTCCGGGAAGATCCCATATGCGGCGGAGCAACTAAGCCCGTGTGCCACAGCTACTGAGCTTGCGCTCTAGAGCCCGCAAGCCACAACTGCTGAAGCCCACGCACCTAGGCCCTGTGCTCCACAACAAGAGAAGCCACCGCAGTGAGAAACCTGCGCACCGCAACGAAGAGTAGCCCCTGCTCGCCACAACTAGAGAAAGCCTGCACGCAGCAACTAAGACCCAACGCGGCCAAAAATAAATAAATTTATTTTTAAAAAAGAAAAGTGATTTAGCATAATAATAGTTAACAACACAGGACAAAATCCTTTGGAAAAAAAAAAGTTATACAAAGGACTGAGGAGGGATAAGGATCAAAGTAAAAAAAACCCAGGGGAATACCAACTATTAAAGTCAGGACTGGACCCTCATCTGTTGACTCCCAGTCAAATGTACTCACGCCAAGTTTCCTTCCCAGTGGGAAAGCAATGGAAAATTTAAAACTCACACTTCTTAGACTTCACTTTCTCTTCAAATAATACTGCATAAGGTAAATTATTATGTTGCTTAAAAGCACCAAGGTTGCTTAAATGGTAACTCAAAAGCAATTTTCTCTACCTAAACAAACTGCTAATTTAATGGTTTGATCCTTCTGGTCTAGAAATTTAGCTCTATCCCAGGAAAGGTATTTTCTAAAATCCAGTACTTGTCTGCATGTTCCATGAGGCAAAGCTTTCTGTTTGCTCACTGCTGAAAACCAAACTGCAACAGATGCACAGTAGACATTCAGTAAAGGTTTCTTGTATGAATGAATAAATGTCTTATTCTCCAGGGGAAAAACAGAAGAAAAGGAATTAATATTATTTATGTCATATTTAATCAGTTATATTGGACTTCCCACCAAAGGTAGACTATATTATAGTACAATGTATTACTTCACCTATTTCATAATTTTAATTTTTATGTTGCCCCCAATTTTAAAAGAGCAGGCAAGCTGTGGAAAATAGTATGGCAGTTCCTCAAATAAATTAAAAATACATTTACTATATGACCCAGCCAATTCCACTTCTGGGTATGTACTCACAAGAACAGAAAGCAGGGTCTTGAAGAGACATTTATACACTCATGCTCATAACAGCGTTATTCACAATAGGTAAAACGTGGAGCAGCCCAAGTGTCCGTCAATGGATAAACAAATAAACAAAATGTGGTCTATACATACAAGAAAATATTCAGCCTCAAAAAAAGAAGAAAATTCTGACACAAGCTACAACCTGAGTGAACCTGAGGACCTTATGATTCCACTTGCCAAGGGTTATTTAAAGTAGTCAAATTCATAGAAAGTACAATGGTGGTTGCCAGGGGCTGGGGCAAAGAGGGAATGGAGAGTTACCATTTAATGGGTATAGCTTCTGTTTTGCAAGATGAAAAAAAGAGTTCTGCAGATAAATGGTGGTGATGGCTGCAACAACATGGATATACAACATGACTACACACTTAAAAATGGTGAGGATAGTAAATTTTATGTTATGTGTATTTTGCACATTTTTTAATGGGTGGGGTGGAAATATACTATAGTACTATATGGCCTCTTTGTCTAGTAAACTTTTTGTTCATGTAAAAAATACATTCGGAAAAGCACACAAAGTTGACAAAGTATAAATGCTGTGTAACCAACAACAAACAACATTCTAGCACCCAGAGGACCTCTCTCCCCCATCACTGTAAAGCTTTTTAAGGTGTTAAGTTAACGTGATACAATCTTCCAGCAAGGTTCTCTAAAGACTTGCCAACTGCCACAGACCTTAAGTCTTCAACTTCTAAGGGCCAGTGGTATAATGTCCCTTTGTATTAACTGGGACACAGCAAGTAGGGTGCAGTAAGTACTGAGTCTAGTGGCATCGCTTTCTAGTTCTATAATTAGATTATTCAGTGGTAGAGGACAGGCTGCACAATATGTCCCATGATTCTGCTGGCTTCCTCTAAGTTGAAAGTAGCCAATTCCAAGGTGACTTGAAAGTCGTATACTGAAATTATTCCAGTGTGGTCTGTCATTCCACACTGAAGTATGCGTTTGAAGTTAGTGCATGGTTAATGAGATTCCTGGTATCAAGTTCTTGCTCTTCCTTGATTGGAAACCTGAGTGGCACAGAATGTTCTACGTGGAAGTATCAGTATGTTATGCCCCTCATGACCTTTTCTTTCAGACTTCAATGTGAAATAAAATATGTGATGCAAATCTGAACTACTAATAATGAAACCAGATTATTTTTTTTAGGATGGAATAGTTTATTTCAACAGTGGGCCCAGCAGGGATATTAAAGGCAGCAGGTTTTCTTTTGAATACTAGCCATTTTTTCTCTTTACAAATCATTATTAAAAATAAGTACTAGATGTGTTACCCTGACTGGCTTATAAATCTTTAGAGAACCTTGTTGGCAGATTTCTATCACATTAACTGGCAAGGAAAGGGGTTGGACCTCTTAAACTTAACATTTTAAAAAGCTTTACCTTCTGCTCTGGGTGGGAGGTTGGAATAAAAGTCACCACCTAACTCTTAAAAAAAAAAAAAAAAAAAAAAGCTTTACCGTGGGAATTTCCTGGGGGTCCAGTGGTTAGGACTCGGTGCTTTCACTGCCAGGAACCAGGTTCAAGCCCTGGTCAGGGAACTAAGATCCCACGAGCCACTCGGCACAGCCAAAAACAAAAAAGAACATAAAAAGCTTTATAGTGGGGCTTCCCTGGTGGCGGAGTGGTTGAGAGTCCGCCTGCTGATGCGGGGGACACGGGTTTGTGGCCCGTAAGCCGTGGCCGCCGAGCCTGCGCATCCAGAGCCTGTGCTCCGCAACAGAAGAGGCCACAACAGTGAGAGGCCCGCGTACCACCCAAAAAAAAAAAAAAAAAAGCTTTACAGTGATGGGGGAGAGGGGTCACACAGCCCAAATCTCCCTGTTTCCCTCCACTCTTACTTCCTGGTTCAAGCCACCAGCATCTCTCACCTGTCCTAATACAACAGCCAGTAAAGTCTCCTGGGTTCCACTTCTGTTACCCACCCACCCACCCCACCCCTTATCCTCAGAATCCAGTCCTCACACAGCGGTCACAGCAGATCTTTCTCAAAACACAGTCCCTTACTTTTTGAGCCTTCCAATGGCTTTCCTTTACACCTAAGGGACGTCTTACCCTGGCTTACAAAACCTTAAATGATTAGCCCCTAACTCTGGCCTCATTCTGTACCACTCTCCCCCTTGCCCACTACGTTCCAGCCACAGTGACTTCCCATCTACTCCCCAAACACCACAAAGGCTCAAATGGCTCTATGTCACCTGGTTCCCAAGGCCTGGAATGCTCATCGCCCAGATCTTCCCATGGCTGGGCTCCTTCTTCACATGCGGATCTCAACTTAAGGGTCACTGACTCAAAGAATCCTTCTCTGACCACATGATCTCAGTCACTCCTTATCACATCACCTTTTAATCTCTTCCACAGCACTTGTCTCTGGTATTTTTATTTCTTTGTTTACTTACTACTGGTCTTTTCTCACTAGACTGAAAACTCCTGAAAGAAGAGACATTATATTGGGTTGGCCAAAAAGTGCCTTTGGTTTTTAAGTAAAAATAAACACATTTTTCATTTTCACCAAGAACTTTATTGAACATATTCACCCTTTTGTTCCACTGCCTTCTGCCATTTTGCAGGCAACTTCATAATTCCATCTTCCGAAAACTTTTTATCTTTCTTTCTTTCTTTCATTCATTCATTCATTTATTTTGGCTGTGTTGGGTCTTCATTTCTGTGCAAGGGCTTTCTCTAGTTGCAGCGAGTGGGGGCCACTCTTCATCGCGGTGCACGGGCCTCTCACTCTCGCGGCCTCTCTTGTTGCGGAGCACAAGTTCCAGACGCGCAGGCTCAGTAGCTGTGGCTCACCGGCACAGTTGCTCCGCAGCATGTGGGATCTTCCCAGACCAGGGCTCGAACCCGTGTCCCCTGCATTGGCAAGCAGATTCTCAACCACTGCGCCACCAGGGAAGCCCAACTTTTTATCTTTTTGAGCAAGGAACTGGTCCAGGTACCTTTTACAGTCTTCCAGGGAATTGAATTTTTTTCCATTAAGAGAATTTTGTAAAGACCGAAATAAATGGAAATCTGAAGGTGCAATGTCTGGTGAATATGGCGGATGAATCAGAACTTCCCAGCCAAGCTGTAACAGTTTTTGTCTGGTCATCAAAGAAACACACGGTCTTGCGTCATCCTGATGGAAGATTACACGTTTTCTGTTGACTAATTCCAGATGCTTTTCATCGAGTGCTGCTTTCAGTTGGTCTAACTGGGAGCAGTACTTGTTGGAATTAATCGTTTGGTTTTCCGGAAGGAGCTCATGGTAGAGGACTCCCTTCCAATCCCACCATATACACAACATCAACTTCTTTGGATGAAGACCGGCCTTTGGTGTGGTTGGTGGTGGTTCTTTTCACTTGCCCCACGATCTCTTCTGTTCCACATTATTGGACAGTATCCACTTTGCATCTCCCATCACAATTTATTTTAAAAATGGAACACTTTCATTACGTTTTAGGAGAGAATCGCATGTGGAAATATGGTCAAGAAGGTTTTTTGCACTTAACTTACGTGGAAACCAAACATCATAGTGATCAACAGAACCAAGCTGGTGCAAATTATTTTCAGCGCTTGATTTGGATATTCTGAGTATGTCGGCTATCTCTCACATGGTATAATGTTGATTGTTTTCAATTAATGTCTCGATATGATCACTTTTAACTTCAACTGGTCTACCCAACCGTGGAGCATCGTCCAGTGAGAAATCTCCAGCACAAAACTTCGCAAACCACTTTGGACACATTCAATCAGTCAGAGCACCTTCTCCATACACTGCACAAATCTTTTTTTTGCGTTTCAGTTGTGTTTTTACCTTTCTTGAAATAATAAAACATAATAGGCCAAAAATGTTGCTTTTTTCTTCCATCTTCAATATTAAAATGGCTACACAAAAATTCACCAATTTGGGTAAGTTTTTTCTTTTTTTAAATGCACACTGATATGTCAGCTGTCACAATACAATCTAACAAAATTGTTTCGAATGAAGTTGAAGACAACTAAGTGCTATGAGAACCACCTTACGGAAAAAAAGAATGAACCTTTTGGCCAACCCAATATATCTTCTTTACACCTATATCCCCAGTACCTAAAATAGCTTCTGGCACACAGTAGTAAATATAGTAGTAAATATCTGCTGAATAAATAAGTGGGGAATTACTACCCACACTTCAAGAATAAGTTCATAGGCAGAAACTAATTTCCCTGACATCCCCAGGCTCCTGACACTAACTCTTTTATTCTTCTCATTTACTAATGTTTCTAGTATAGTACTTGTCAGAATTTTTATTGCATTTTTTTGTTTACGTGCCTGTCTTCCCCTCCTGCAATGCAAAACTTCTCAAGGTCAGGGACCCTTTTTTGGAATCCATTTTTGTATCCACAACACCAAGCTTGGTCTGGGATGCAAAGGAGCTTAAAAATCTTTGCTGTATGATGATGAGGAGGAGGGGGAATGACAGGAACAGCTAACATGCAATGAGTGCTAACATTTCCCATGGATTATCTCTTTAAATCCTTGCAACAATCCTGGAGGATAGGTACAATTATTTCCTCCATTTTGGAAATGACAAAATGCCCAGAGAGGTTATAAATAACATGCCTGAGATAACTACAGTAATAAGTGGCAATCTAATCTATCTAATCAATCTAACAGACAAGTTAATGCTCTTATCCCCAACCTTCTATGTTAGCATGAACCATAAGTTGTTCTCAAATAAATGCATGATAGCACTTAAGTGACAAAAGCAGGAGTTAACACTGACAGTACACTGTACTTTACAGCGATGTTGAAAATATTAAGAAACAATCAAGAAATGGGGAGGAGGGCTTCCGTGGTGGCGCAGTGGTTGAGAATCTGCCTGCCAATGCAGGGGACGCGAGTTCGAGCCCTGGTCCAGGAAGATCCCACATGCTGCGGAGCAAGTAAGCCTGTGCGCCACAACTACTGAGCCCATGTGCCACAACTACTGACGCCTGCGCGCCTAGAGCCCATGCTCTGCAACAAGAGAAGCCACCACAATGAGAAGCCCACGCACCTCACCAAAGAGTAGCCCCCGCTCGCCGCAGCTAGAGAAAGCCCGTGCACAGCAACGAAGACCCAACACAGCCAAAAATAAATAAATTAAATAAATAAATTTGAAAAAAAAAAGAAATGAGGAGGATCTTGGAGACTTGCCCCATACCAGAAGCAATAAAATGATTGGTTAAAATTGGAATTCTTCCCAAACACTCAAAACATTTCTCAGTAGAAAAATGTCAATAAAAAAACCTGATAACTGGGAAAAGAATAACTGATAAAATGGGAAAAGTTCCCAACATATGTTACTGATACAGCTCTTCCAAAAATGATACAGTTGATAACTGAGAAGGAGCAACACCTAGATTTTTAAGACAGGCACTACCACACTTTCATGTTCATAAAATCTTAACTGATGTAAGCACAAAGAAACATTTCAAATCAAATGCAGTTTATTTTTTAAAGATTATTTTGAAGCTATAAAGACAGGCAACACTCTGTATCATTTACACTACTTTCTTTCCTAGCATGAAGTAGGGCAACTTTTAAGTACAATCACAAGGAACCTTTTCTAACTTACTGCCCAACCCCACTGACCAACTTTCCTGAGAAGAAATCAGACAAATCTTATGCTGTGAAGTAGAGTTGGGAGAAAAGCCAGTGAAAGCCTACCTCTCTCAGTCTTGAGACCTACTTCAGAAGGCACATTATTACTACCTATCACTATAAAAGTTTAGAGGCTAATTTAGAGGTTACCAAGTGCCAGATAAAGTGAGCTTTTATACATACTCTCATTTAACTTTAAAACCCTGCCTGTTACAGATAGTATGATCTCTGTTTACAAACGAGAGGACTGAGGGTAAGACTATTCAAGGTTATACAAGTTACAAAATAGAGAAGCAAGAACTACCCAGATTAGGCCCTCTCCATTATACAACACTGCCTCCCACAAAGGTAAGTGGTTCCATTTTTTCTGGTCATGGTCATAATGTTATCTCTTTGAAGGGAGGTGAATTGCTGCTTAACACTTACTGGAGCCAACTTGGAACCAGCCTAAGTAGTTGGACTTTCACCCATCATCTCATTTAATCCTCCAGCAATCCTTATGAAACGGGGTCCCATTTTACAGATGAAGAAACTGACATTAAAGGAGATCAAATAAGTCATCAATGACACAAACTTAAGTGGAGACTATGAATTCAAATCTGTATCTAACTCCAAAGACCATACTTTACCACCACCTTACAGGGCTTCATTAAAGGCACAAATAGTCCATTAAAGCCACTGGTCATGGTCAAGGATAAAAAACACCTTTATAAAAAGGATTCGAGGACCTGGTGGCACAGTGGTTAAGAATCCGCCTGCCAATACAGGGGACACGTGTTCGAGCCTTGGTCCGGGAAGATCCCATATGCCGTGGAGCAACTAAGCCCATGCGCCACAACTACTGAGCCTACGCTCTAGAGCCCGCGAGCCACAACTACTGAGCCCTCATGCCACAATTACTGAAGCCTGCGCACCTAGAGCCCGTGCTCCACAACAACAGAAGCCACCTCAAGGAGAAGCCTGCGCACCGCAACGAAGAGTAGCCCCCACTCGCCGCAACTAGAGAAAGCCCGCGCGCAACAACAAGACCCAATGTAGCCAAAAATAAATTAATTAATTAAAGAAAAAAAGGATTTGATACAACTCTTATAGCCATGTTACAATGGTTGTTTCCATTTCCCAAGATCTGTAAGTAACCCTGAGTTTCTAAAACAAAGAACAGTACACAAAAATGCAAACGTACATGATAGGAACAACAGTCCTGAACGTTATAGTCAGAGAAATCCTGACAAGCCCGTGATATATAAATTGTCATATCTACACCAAACCAAAATATGTAAATTATGCAAAGAATTCCTTTCATAAATCATCTGCACTATAATACCATATAACCACACTCTTGTTCCAACTATTTCAGAAATAAAATCTGTCCAGGTAAAATATATGATCTGTACAGTCAATGTTTCAGGCAAAATCAAAAACCCTACTTTGGTAAAGACCTGTCTCCATAAGTAAATAACAATCATTCAGGGCCCTATCTCATCCTGCATAACACCCTCCACAACATAAGTTTCTTTTTTGTTTTCTTGTTTCTACAATGCTGCAGATGGAGAAACCAAGAAGTGATTAGTTATCTTTCTCAATATCACAATCAGAAACCTACAAATAAAACTTGTGTCTACAACCTTTCCCAATATCACTAAATTCCACTAAACCACAAGGTCTTCTTTCAACCACAAATGTAAAAGAAAAGGAATGGAAAAAAAAAAAAAACCTAGAATATATAACTATCTGCAGACCTCACAGCAACTCTTCTCAGACTAAAAACCCTTTTTAAGTGGAAACAAAAATAGTTTTCATTCTTAAATTAAGTGATTTGTAGCGATTTCTATCAGACATTTCAGAAAGATTCACATTTACGTGTATAATTCTAAAATCAAAACTGAAAGTCTCGGACTTCCCTGGTGGCGCAGTGGTTAAGAATCTGCCTGCCGATGCAGGAAACATGAGTTCGAGCCCTGGTCCGGGAAGACCCCACATGCCACGGAGCAACTAAGCCCGTGCGCCACAACTACTGAAGCCCATGCACCTAGAGCCTTTGCTCCGCAACAAGAGAAGCCACTGCAATGAGAAGTCCACGCGCAGCAACGAAGACCCAATGCAGCCAAAAATAAACAGATAAATAAAATCTTTAAAAAAAAATTTTTTAAAGACCCAACGCAGCCAAATAAACAAATTTATTTTAAAAAAAGTTTACCCTCAAACTGTCTGATACCTAGCTTCTATTTAAAAAGTGGTTGAGGGCTTCCCTGGTGGCACAGTGGTTCAGAATCCACCTGCCTTCAAAAAAAAAAAAAAAAAAATCCACCTGCCAAAGCAGGGGACACGGGTTCGAGCCCTGGTCCCGGAAGATCCCACATGCCACAGAGCAACTAAGCCCGTGTGTCACAACTACTGAGCCTGCACTCTAGAGCCTGCAAGCCACAACTACTGAAGCCCACGCACCTAGACCCTGTGCTCCACAAGAGAAGCCACCGCAATGAGAAGCCCGCGCACCGCAAGGAAGAACAGACCCCGCTCGCCGCAACTAGAGAAAGCCACGCACAGCAACAGAGAACCAAAGCAGCCAAAAGTAAATAAATACAATAAATTTATTTTAAAAATAAATAAATAAAATAAAAAGTGGTTGAGAGAAATGACATTTGGATGAGATCTACAAAATGTGCTATACTTATCTACTCCTCTAGGATCAAGTAATCCACCAATGAATTACTCTGGCCCAGAAGTCACAAACTTGAACATTTGAAGCAAATGATGAAAGACAAAAAGGTTGTTATTGTGTTGAACCAGAAACTGCTCAAAAGATTTACAATTCAAATTTAAAAACACAGTGTTAAACAGTGCTGTGGTAACTGGCTATGCATAGAAAAAAATTAGATCCCTGACTCACATCATATACAAAAAAAATTTTTTTCAGGCAAGATTAAGATCTAAATATAAAATACCAAATTCCTAAAACTTTTAGAAAGAAATGCAGAGACCTAAATGACCTTGGAGTATGGAATAGATTTCTTAAATAAGGCACCAAGGACACAAACCAATAAGAAAAATGATGATAGATTTGACAATCCTTTCTATTCAACAAACCATATAAAAAGTTAACAGATAAGCCACACATACTAGAAAATACCTACAATTCATTTCACAGACATAACCAGGATATGCAATACTCCTAAAAGCAATTTTAAAAGGACAACCCAATTGTGGGAGAGAGACAGATAGGGACAGACAGCTAAGAAATAGAAATCTGAGTAGTCACTCAACATTTCAACATGCTCAATCTCATAATTAATCAAGAAAAATTTTAAGATAATATCATTTCACACTCATCTGATTTGTAAACATGTAACAAATCTGACAATGTCATGGATCTGTAAGGATTTAGATATAGCAATTCTCATATCCTCATGCTAAAAAAACACAAAGTGACTCAATTCTGAAAAGCAATTTGGCAATATCTGATAGAACTTTAAATTCCCATAATCTCCATAATCTCAAACCCAGTAATTCCACTTCTGGGTAATTTACACCAGAGAACTTCATTTCAAACTTAGTAACCATACACACACACACACACACACACACACACACACACACACACACACACAAATTTCACAGAACATTTAATCCTTATTGCAAAATAACCTGATATTTCTCTAAACTATTTTAATTCCTAAAGTGATTTCATAACCGATTAATGGTTCCCAACATGCAATTTGAAAAACTTGCCAAAGATCTTAAATACGTGCACAAGGATTTCTAACCAGGAATGTTCAATGTAGCACTGTTTTTAAAACAGGAAAAATAGAAACAACCTAATACCTATCAACACGAAAACAAATTTAAACTGGCTGTATTCGTATAATAATACAACTATACAGCAGATAAAAGTAATGACTAGGGCTTCCCTGATGGCGCAGTGGTTGAACGTCCGCCTGCCGATGCAGGGGACATGGGTTCGTGCCCCGGTCCGGGAAGATCCCACATGCCGCGGAGCGCCTGGGCCCGTGAGTCATGGCCGCTGAGCCTGCGCGTCCGGAGCCTGTGCCCCGCAACGGGAGAGGCCCCAACAGTGAGAGGCCCGCATACCGCAAAAAAAAAAAGTAATGACTATAACTAGGATGAACCATATGAAACTATCATTTTTGCAGGTCAAAAATGGTAAAAATATCAGCAATTTCATGAGTCTAAAAAAACTTGTTTCATGAAAAACAAGTTAGAGTAGGTAGAATATTGCTTATATAAAGTTTGAAAATACCCAAAACATAATATTGATTTATGAATATACTCCTATGTAGTAATTATATAAAAACAGGTATTAGAAACACCAAATTCAAGATATCATTACTTCTGGGAAGAAAGTGAAATGTAACCCAAGAAGGTGCTTCAACTGTATGTGAAAGGCTTTTCTTTAAAAAAAAAAAAAAAAAAAAAAAAAAACAGGGAAGTGTGGGAAAACGTTGAGATCTGATATAACTGTATGGTAGATGTGTGAAGGTTAATTACCTTGGTCTCTGTATTCTCCCGTATGTTTGAAATACGTTAAGAAAAAAAAAATCTGTATTAGCCAACTAAAACACACATCTGCAGCCTAAATTCAAACCAACTGCTCCATATAAAACTTCTTTCATTGGCTTGAAACGTTAATGCATCATCCTCACCTTTTTTTAACAAGGGCCTCTAACCAAAAATAAATAAATAAATAAAATAAAGCTTTATGTAACACCCAATTTAAATAGTTCCTTAAAATGCATCAAGCGAAGATTTATCCCTGGAAAATTGGTCTTGTTCCTCCTTCCAGTTCAGTGCTATATATTTTACCATATTTCCATTTTCATCTCGGCTGCCAAGAAAATTCAAATCCAAATTTTATTCTTAGTCATTGAATTATGCTGCCACTTGGGAAAAGAATATATGCCTTCTCCTTTTCCTCATTTTTCTTTGATATGTATATATAATTATATTTCTGGCTCTTTTAAGTTACAGAAATTCTGCAATGAAATAAAATGTAAATAAATTCCAAGAAAATAAAAATAAACTTTCTGTTCCACCACGCTAAGGAGTTTTCACCATCATTGCTTCTTCCTGGACCAAGGGAATGGGTATGCAAATACAACTATGCATACATGTTCACGACACTAAAATTTCAGGACATACAGGATTAAAGTCAATATGCTACCAGTGAAAAATAATTAGCTAATATACTAACAAAAAAATGTATACAAAAGAAAACGTGAAGTTGGTCAAAATTTAATAAGCTAATTATTTCTTTCTCTTCAAGACCATTTTGCTTTGTATGCTTTGTTTTCCTGTGCGTGGATATTGTGGAAAATTCATAAGTCCAATAAGAATATGTAACATTACAAGTCATATATAAAGAAAGTTCTGTGGTTTTTTTGTGTGTATGTGGTCTTCTATTTAAAGACTTGAAGTGTCCTTTCCCACAGGTATTTTCCCCATGCCTAAAGATATTCTGGCAGTTTCCTGAATTTGGCTTCCCTTCTCCTTCTGTCTGGAGCCTCACAATGTCTACTGAAGCCAAGCATACCATTTAGGCAGCACACATCCCCTCTAACACATGGTATACCCCAATACAGCAAATTCAAAACCATGGGTTACATGAAACAAATCCCCTAATTAATCCATTCCTTAACTTCCAAAACTGAATACCAAATGTTCTTATTAAATAGGTTTGGTTAATTATTTTCTTACAAACAGGGCCTCGGATGTCAATCACTCTTATTTATCTCATTTTAGAAATAAAGGATAATACAGAGGGACTTCTCTGGCAGTCCAGTGGTTAACCCTTTGCCTTCCAATGCAGGGGATGCGGGTTCGATCCCTGGTCGGCGAGCTAAGATTCCCACATGCCTCGCAGCCAAAAAAACCAAAACATAAAACAGAAGCAATATTGTAACAAATTCAATAAAGACTTTAAAAATGGTCCGCATCAAAAAAATCTTTTTTTAAAAAAAGGATAACATAGAGAATATACACCAAGATGACAATTCTGTGCTGCAATTTTTCAAGTTCACATTTCACAAAGACTTTGAAAAGGTTATTTTTAACAAAGTTAAAGCACTTCACTCAGCAGTAAGCCCAAAACAACACAATCCAATTTAGGTTTTGAAAAGAATATAACATTTACTCACCACCAGGATTACAACAGATATGAATAAAGTTATATGCTCCTCATCTTCAAGAAATATATAGTGTACTGGGCAGTCGCCCAGATTCTTTTAACAGGGATGGCAAAATCACGCTGCTTTCCAGGACTAGATAGGGAATCTAAATAGGTGAGCAGCTCTATCTAAGGGGGTAAGTATTAGAAAGAACAACTACAGAAAGTAGATTTTGCCTAAAGTTAATTCTAAATCAACTTCAAAAGAATGCTACCAAAACAAAACACATCTCCTAGTGAGACAGAATACATCATTGCAAGATATGTTTAACTGCCAATCAGATACAGACTGAAAACAAAAGTTGGAAATGGCATGGAGAAGCTAGACCTCGGCCACATTTCTGGTTAAGAGTTTACATTGCTGTGACTTTTATGGATGGCAGTCTGGCAATATACATCAAAAAGAAAAACATGCATTTCCTTCAACCCAGTAACTAGACTCTTAGAGAGCTACTCTGAAGAGCCATCAGCATGCAACAATTGCACGTACAATGCACACGCATAATATACAATAAATTTAAACAATCTAAACTTCCAGCAATAGGAACACTATTAAATTACGGTGCACACATTCAACAAAATACTAAGAAACAATTTAAAGAACAGAGCAGACACAAATGTATTGACCTGGAAAGGCATCCTGAGTGCTGGATTTTAAAGCACACTACCATGAGCCAAGATGGCACCATGCGCCAAGCTCCCAAGCGCTACTTCCGGTCACACCTGGAAGCAAGATTCCAAGCCACAGCCTGAGAAGGGTTGGCTGGTGTCAGTGGTGTAGCTCTTCTGAGAACTGCTCAAGGAGAGCCAGTCTGCGGCCAACTTGTCCAGCAGAAATAAACACTAGCTGCCCAGCAACCTGCAAGCAGTTACAGGATTAATAAAGTAGACCCTCTGGCCTACACTGAGAAGTTTCCACAGCAGAATACTCACTACAAACCCAACGTGCGAGATTTTCAAGTTGCAACCAAATAAACCCAGCAAAGAACTGGCAAAGCTGGTGATGTTTATGGCACAGATTGGTCACTGCCACCCAGAACATCTAGATAACTTTCCTCAAGAACGGAAAGATCTGCCCTCCTACAGCTACACTGTCTTGAATGTAGGTCTTCCAATAACATTTTGCAATACTCTGACCTTGCTGAAAAACCTCATCTATCCATCAAGGTTGCCAGAGATCTTCTTTGAACCTCGACGCTGCCATGTAAGTTTCTACAACTCTGTACACTCATTTTGTGACTGATGAGAATAAAAGTGCAAAAACAAGAATAAGGTGAACATAGTATTGCAGAACTACACATGCACATGTTAAGGGACAGCAACACAACTGCACCCAAGATATCTTTGGAAGTGATGACTAAACTACAGAAGAAGCATCTGAAATGACGCCAAGACCGTCAATGTTCTCACGACCGTATGCTTCTGTCTCTTTTTTTTTGTAATCTTTTGGCTGTGCCGTGCAGCACCTGGGATCTTATTCCCCAGCCAGGGATCGAACCTTCTCACTCTGCATTGGAACCACGAAGTCTTAACCACTGGGCCACCAGGGAAGTCCCACAACTGTGTGGTTCTCTAAGGTCACCAAGGTATTAGTCGCTGCCTTGACATTCTAACAAGGGCAAGATGAACAAGAGGAAGAGGACAACGACTCAGAATGCTAATGCAGCATGCCTTGGGGGAGAAGCTCTAAACACAAGAAAAGAAAGTTACCAAAGTACTTCAGAAACAAAAGAAGAAAACAGAAGTGTGTAACTTTTCAGCTATCCATTTGATTCATGAGCCCCAAGAATCTGCACAAAAACTACTAGAGCAGCTGAAGAGTAATAAGGAGACATCTGAAGCGAAGTTAGTGCTCCCGAACCTCACCTCCAGATAGGCAGGAATTCACAAGCTTTTTCTATCTCTGTGCAAAGGTTTGTGCAGCAGCACCAAAGAGAAGTAATAAGATCCTTCGCTCTGCTGTATACACTTCTCAGCACCTGGGAGTCCCGGAGCGCATTCCGGTGTTACGTGACCATGCCACCCATTTTGTTATGACAAGAACTCATGACAGTAGGAAACAGAGCTCTGAAAGAGATAACAGCTCAATGACTAAAAAACTTCCTCAGAACCTGGCCCAATATAAAACACAAAGAAAGAACTTGATGATGTCTCCTAGGACTCTGACTCAGTTCTTCCAAAAACTGAACCCTCAGATATTGCAGAAGGAATTCCAGGGTAAGACTACAGAGGCCTCAATAAAATCAAGGGTACAAGAATATGGAGAAATAGATGCTAAAGATTACATTCCAGGAACAGACGCTCTGGAAGCTGAGGAAGAGAATGCTGAGGACGATCAAGACGGGTGGGGAAATACCAGTCTCAGTGAGGAGGAAGCTGATGCTAAGTGCGTTGATGTGCACCGCTCTTCCGATGAAAAACTGCAAGAAATCTCCGAGAAGCTGAACGGCTTCAGAGAGGAGCCAGAATGTCCCATCAAAAAATAAGCTTTTCTTCAGAGAAAAGCAGCTGGTGCTACAAGATTAACTTTTGAAAAAGAGAAAACGAAGTAACTTCCAGGCAAGTTTTCCACTCCAAGGAAAAGGCTAAATTTGTGTCATTAATCTGAATGTTAGTGAATAAAGACTGCTTATTTGCATTAAAAAGTCCAGAAGCACTATATTTTGAAAATCACCCAAGAAAAGCACACTGCTGAACAATGGTTAGTTTGATCCCATTTTAAAAACTCCGCAACAGGAAAAATTAGCCCTAATATGTAGATTTTAATTAACAATGTAGCAGTATTGGTTTATCAAGTGTAACAAATACAGCATGTTAATGCAAGGTGTTATCAACAAGGGAAAATGGAGGGTGGATAATATGAGAACTTTCTTTACTATCCACACAAACTTACGTAAATCTAAAACTGCTCTAATAAAGTCTATTAATTTTTTAAAAACCTACATGTGTAGACAGATTTGCAAATAAACATTTGCATATGCAGACAAAGAGAGCGGGAAAGCTCTATATCAAACATAATAACAGTGGTTTTCTACAGAGAGTGAAGAGCACAAGGAAGAATTTGCACATTATATATCTCTGGACTGTCTAAAAACGTTCTACACTGAGCAATACTCTAAGAGGCTCCGCAGCACATGGAGAGCCTGGGTCCTGAAACCGGACTGCATGGATTGAAACCCCAGCTCCACCATTAACTAGCTGACAAACTTGGGTAGTTAATCTCTCTGTACCTCAGTTTCCTCATCTGGAACTAGGGATAATAGTCTGTGTACCCACACAAAGCTGCTGCAGGTATTAAGTGACTTATTACATGTTAAGTATTGGAAAACTACTTAGTCCATAGTAAGTGCTCAATAAGTAGTGTCCTCCACCGCCACCAAGCAGCCACTGTGCCTCAGTTTTTTTAAAATCTTGACTGGTAAGACAAATCAGGAAAACTTGGCTCATCAAGCCCTTTCTAGTGAGATCTACAATCCAGAGAATACAATGTATTCAACAGCCAAATAAAAATAATCTGAGTTTTTAACAGATGACAAATAAACACTTAGCAATATAAGCCCATTTATATGAAAACAATCACTAATAGATTCTATAAGGATAATCACAAACATCACAAAGGATAAAAACAAACCCCTCTAAGTGCTGTGATTCTGGATAATACTTACTTTCTCCTTTATACTTTACTGAGTCATTTTAATTTTCCACATTGAATATGCATCATTTTTAATGCAATAAAGCAGGAGTCAGCAAACTTTTTCTATTGAAGGCCACACAGTAAATATTTTACCCCTTACAGGCCACAAGGGTCTCTGTCCCAACTATTCAACTCCACTGTTGCACCACAAAAGCAACCAGACAATACCTAAATGAATGCATACAGCTATGTCCCATTGAAAATTTAATTTACAAAAACAGGAAGCTGGCAGGACACTGCCCACAAGCAGTCAAGTTTGCCAACCCCTGAAATAAAGAAGGAAACAAAATTGTTTTCATTTTGGAAAACACAATATAATTTACAACAAAGAAAGTGCATGAGCTAAACTGACACTATTGATGAGGAAGAAAAACCTATTCATTTATTAACATATGGGAACGTACGGACAGAAAAACACAAACTCTTTCATTTAGGCTCTGGAAATTCTCCTCTCATGCTTAGTGCCCCAGTAAGAGAAAACTTGCTAAGGAGCCTAAAGTCTAGATAGGAACATAAACTAGTGGGTAGGCAATCACAAACAGAAACTAAAAGAAGTATGTCTTTCATATTTAAATCAACTTGAAATTTCTTCAAATTTCATAATAATTCACCAAGTAGCGGCCACCACAGGCGTGGAAGTCCCAACTACTGATGAAAGAGGATTTTAGTCCTGCATAATCACAATCAGCACCGACAAATTTGTGAAAGGAGATGAAAACATCTATAGACATCTAACAGCATTAAAAAGTGAAATTTCTATGAAATAAACATTAGAAATGAAAAAATCAGGAATGAGAAATCTCTGAAATTCTAACGGAATTACAGTCAGAGGGTGGTTAAGATGAGACATGCAAGTGTCCTTTGATAGGACACTTCAAACTTCAAAACTGACAAAGTTTCTGATCTCCGCCCCAAAAATAAAGCCTTGGGTTGAAGGAAACTATGCTTAACATTTCACTTGGAACATGGTTTGAAATATTATGACAGATTTCTTGGAGTTTTCAAAGGTTTCTTTGGAGGAGGGAAGGAGGACTGTTTTGGGAAGAGCTATGAAGGCTGCGAAGTCCAGAGTCTAACCCTAAAGACGTTAGAGGACCATTCTGCTAAAAAGACGCCAACACCCCGCAACGCAGCCAGCGTGCCCGGTACAACCGCACCGGGACCTCTCAAGCTTTCTGCTGGGCGACCTCGCCAAGTTGTCAAACCCCAGAGGAGACGGTAAACAAGACCCAGAGCCAGCGGTGCCGACTGCGAGCTCTCGCACAGACGCCCAGACCCACCGAAGCCGGTGAGCAGCAGCCTCAAGGGGCGACACCGACACACGGCAGCCCGACGCCCGGAACACCAGGCCCAGAACGCGGTCCACCCGGCCGCCTGCGCGCGGGCAAGCACCGGAGAGGGGTCTCCCCGCCGCAGGGGCCGGACGGGGGCCCAAGCGGAGCCCACCCAGGAGTGCGGCCAGCGGAGACGCGGAGGGGCGCTGGGGCCGGGGGAACTCGGGGCGGGGGTGGGCCCGGAGCCGAAGGAAGCCGGGGCCGAGGGACCCGGGGCTGGGGGTGCCGGTTCCAAAGGGAGCTGGGGCCGAAAGGACCCGGGGCTGAGAGGACCCGGGATGGAAGGAAGCCGGAGACCCGGAGCTGAAGGGACTCGGGACTGAGGGGACGCAGGGCTGGGGGAACCGGAAGGGAGCCGGGGCTGAGAGGCCCGGGGCGGAGGAAACCCAGCCATGAGGGGCGCCGGCCCTGAGGGGCGCCGGCCCGGGGGTCGGGCGGACAGAGCAGGGGATGGAGGAGCGCGCTCCCCGCCCGCCGCGCCGCCAGTACACCCGCCCGCAGCCCTCGCCCCCGCCGGCCTGGCTCGTGCTCCCACTCGAGAAACTCACCAGAGCTCGCCGCCGTCTCGCCACGCGTCTCGTGTTGCTCGGAACCGCGGCCGCCGGGACCCCAAACCAGCGGAGGGGCCGCCCGCTGCCGCCGCCGCGACCCAGCGTCCGGGAGGGTTCTCACACCGACGCCGCCGTGACGCGAATCGCAAGAGATCTCTGGCCAATGAGAGCGCTCCTTGTGCGCAGCCGCGTTGGCCCAAGCCGGAAGCGCCCCGCCAGCCCGCTCCAGGGCCTGGAGCGGCTTGGGAGCCGCGGGGTCGGGTCTGCAACACGATAAGGCGTCGCCGAGCGCCCGGGGACAAGGAAGTCCTTTCGCTTCCCTGCCTCCGGAGGCGGGAGCGTGTGCAGCGGAAGAGGCGGGGCCGCCCTGCTCGGGAAGCTTCCCGGTCTCTATGGATACAGCTCACACGCTTTGGGCGGAACCGAAACTGAGGGATTGCTAGGCGTAGTCTGTGGAGGCTTCGGACCTAAATCCGAAACATCTTGCCCAAAACAACACCGTTTGCCTTTTATTACCTCACGAAGACACTACCATTTGTGCCCCATGACTTCCAGTAAACGAATGTAAGCCCGCTCCTCTTAAAATATATGTAATTCAGAGCGATTTTTAAAATGTTTTAGCGTAATAGCTGGTCAGAAACTAATTCAGCAATAAATACCGTGTCCGTTTACCCAGAGCGAGTCATTTTCTACTCGTGAGATTCAATTGAGCTCTAACTTCTTAGACCCCAAGATCGGGTTTCTCTACATACTTACTCTACAAGAAAAGGAAGTGTGGGAGTTGGCCAGTGTAGAAAATGTTTCCTTCACAGTCAGTTCTAAGAGGGATTTATCACGCTCCAAGGAGGTTATATTGCCTTAACTGTCAAAAATCTTGTTATACTGATTAAAGGAAACCCATAAGCTTTCAAGGACATCCATGCCCCAGGCCTGTCCCTCCCTGGAACCACACCAACCGAAAACGAAGGAGGCTGGAAAAAGCGTCACAGATCTATCAAAAGACCGAAGATCCAATACAGAATATAAGGAAAAATGTTTAAAATAGAGAACTCTCCAGCCTGGAAATGTAAAATCTAAGAAGTGATTAAAGTTACTAAAATCAGAAAGAGCATGAATAAGATGGTCTTAATACTAGTATTTTAGAACTAAGTCCACCCAGTTAAGCTTGAAAGATAAATCAAAGCAGACAAACTTACACTTCGACAGCACCTTAGAAACGACACCAGTGTATTTGCAGAGCGAATCTGACCCGTGTACCGACTCACACAGGGCACAGATGAGAACAGGGGCCTCAGGCTTAAAAAGAGATCTACTAAAGGACAGAGCTACATAGGAGACCATTAAATAAGAGAGTGTTCAAAGACCTCAAACCTTTTCTGCATCCTTCTCTCAATGATTTTGCTTTGACAAAGCAAAGTGCTTTCCTCTGGAACAGTCCTTCGTGGGCGAAAACATGTGAGAAAGATCCTTATGATTGTCCCACCAAGATTTTTCCTCTCATTCTCTGTCATCTTGACCCCAGTCCCAGATCACTACTGCCAATTCCTGATGCTCCCAGTGATGAAACAAACCCCATCATTTCCTCAGAATGCTCACACCTTCTCAGCCAGTGAAGACACTGACACCATCCCTGACCTGAAGGACCATCCCCTGAGTCCCACATCCACAGATGGTTTCATCCATATCTCTTACCTAAAGGTCACCCTTAAATGTCCCAAAGCAGATATTTCAGGTCTCTCTCCCCAACTGTGCTTCAGTTCATAATCTTTATATATTGTCTTCTAACTAGCAGTCCAAAAACCAAGGGGAATTCAGTAAAATTCTGTATCCTCCAGCACCTCAGATACAACTGTGTCAGCTGTGGATTTTTAGAATGTCTGTTCCCTCCATCCTAAAGGTGTCACACTTCTCCACAGGAGGGTGGAGTACTTCCTCTCCTGCAGCACCCAGGAAAGAGTCCCTTCCACTCCTACTCCCCCTACTAGTCACCAGTGACCCAATAGTGCCCTGAGGCACAGCTAGTCTGATGTGGTCATCTCTACAACGATCAGATGTTGTTGACAGCGCAGCACATCACTGGGTAAGTGACATTCATAATCCGGTTTCGGCCACCCCAGAATGAGGCGTCAGTGCTGCTACAATATGCTGCAGAAATGGTGATGATGGACTTGCTCTGGGGACAGCCTCAGCCTGCACTGTGATCTGCAAGTCAACAGCCAATGAGAACTGAAGAGGTAACCAGAGTGACCAGCAAATGACGGTGCAGCTTTCAAATGCTAAAGGACAAAGAAAATGCTCCAGACCCCATTGTGAATTTAAGCTTGGAGTCCCACCTGGTTTGTTTTGTTTTGTTTTCCTTCTCCAATAAAGAAAAGAGAAATTATATTATTTTTCTAATCAGAACAATTACTATTTTTAAGGAGAAAAAAAGAGACAAATCATTCTACTAGTGACAATCAAAATTAGCAGTCTTCTTGAAGAAGAACTGTCTACCACTTTCCAAAATAAAAAAAATTACAAAAGATTAACAGCTTCATCATTACGAAATACCTAAAACCAACCTAAATTCTCTTCTCCCGCAGTATCTATAAGCTGCTGAAATATAAACATTAGAAATGAGGGGGAAAAATCTGGACAAAGTGAAAGATGGACCATAAAAAAAGAGAAACCAAGAAGAAAGGGCAAGAAATGTCAAACCAGTCCTTGTGTTTGTCTCTTACATATGTTGTAGGAGAGGAAAAATTTCTTTCTACCCTCTTAGGTTCTGCGGCTGGCCTAAGAAGTAAACTGAGATAAGACATTACTAACAAGAGAAAAGCTTATAAATTTAATGTTTTTACATGCACACAGGAGTCTTCAGAAGGAAAATGAAGACCTGAGGAGAACATTAGAGCCAAAAGCTTACATACCTTTTTACATAAGGAACAAAAAATTGTGGGGATGTGGCGAGACAAAGTGGCTTGGACTAGGGACAGTAAATTGGGGGACAATGCCTAGGAAATATATGGGGAGGGGGGAACTCATGGAATATCAGGCTACTTTTGTAGGATTCTTAGCACAGGTCCATTTTGGTTTAGGTCAACTCCCAGTCTAAGAATGTTCTACAGAATCATCATGTTGCATACCTGAAACTTATACAATGTTAAATGTCAATTATATCTCAATAAAACTGGTAGAAAAAAATAAAGAATGCTCTCTTCCTGGTACAGGGAGGTACCTTTTTCATGGGAAATGTTATGACCTGGTTTTAGGTAGAAAGGGGGAGGTAGGACAGAGAACCCTTCCTGTATCTGCTATTTCCCAAGTGCCCTCAGCTCAAAATAATCAGTATGCCAAAGTGGCGTATTTTGGGGTTGTGTGTTCTGTACCCGTTCAATGTAAAACAAACTGTGAAATGCAGCCAACTAATTGGATGTTTTCTTTAACACAAGCTTTTTATTATTTATTTTATTTTTATTTTTGGCTGCGTTGTGTCTTCATTGCTGCGCGCGGGCTTTCTCTAGTTGCGGTGAGCGGGGGCTACTCTTCGTTGCGGTACGCGGGCTTCTCATTGCAGTGGCTTATCTTGTTGCGGAGCACGGGCTCTAGGCGCGCAGGCTTCCATAGTTGTGGCGCACAGGCTCAGTAGTCGTGGCTTGTGGGCTCTAGAGCACAGGCTCAGTAGTTGTGGCGCATGGGCTTAGTTGCTCCGCGGCATGTGGGATCTTCTGGGACCAGGGCTCGAACCTGCGTCCCCTGCATTGGCAGGCAGATTCTTAACCACTGTGCCACCAGGGAAGTCCAAACTAATTGGATTTTGAAGCATTGGGATTCCATGGTGTTAGCTGTTTTGAAAGTAATCTAGTAATCTCTATGGCAAATTTAGAGGGAAATACATAAATATCTGTATTCTGGCTTGTCATTAAACTGATATCAAATAGCTATAGTGATAAAAATCACATCCGTCTTGGATTTGAAAGTTTCCAAGCAGTCCATTTTAAACACTTGGAGAAACGTCACAACACACTAAATTCCCATTTGTGCCACGTAGTAGTCACGTTTAAAACCGAGGATAAAGAGCAGTATAAACATTCTCGTAGTTATGTCAATTACATTAGCAGCTCCTGAAACACAAGTTAGGTAACATAGCACTGGGGAAAGAGCATCATTACCAGCTGTGCCACTGACTCACTGTTTAACTATGGCCTGTGCATGAGTTCTCGCTAAGCTTCAGCATCTTCAACAATGAAATGAAGGCGTTTGTTAATACCTTTTTTTTTCATGGACAGAAAGGAAACACACAACGTTATGAATGTGCTTGACAGTGGGAAGAGGTAGGAAGTAGGTCTGGGAACTAAGGAAACTTCACCTTTATCAGTAATATTTCATTTCTTCTATGTGAGAAAAGCTAAAGCAAAAGATAAAAATGTTTAACATTTATTAATCCTGGGTGATGTGTATGTGGGTGTGGATTAGCGTCTTTTCGGAACATCTTTTGTAGTTTATAAAAATAGGCTTTATTGAAGTATACTTTACACACAATAAGATGCACGAATTTTTTGTGTACAAAAGGATTCCCCCCATCAAGTTAATTAACATATCAGTACCTCATATATTTACTTTTTTTTTTTTTTTGGTGAGAACATTTATCTTCTACTCTCTTCGAAAATTTCAATTATTCAATCCGCTGTTACCAACTATAGTCACCATGTTTTACATAAGATCCTCAAACTGGTTCATCTTATACCTGAAAATTTGTACCTTTTTACCAATCTCTCCCTACCCCCTACCCCCAGCCCCTGGCAACCACTTTTCTATGGCCTGTATTATGGTGAAGTACATTCCCCCTATACCAAGTTTGTTGAAAGTTTTTATCATAAAAGGATCTGAATTTTGCCAGTTGCTTCTTCTGCATCCATTGAGATGATCATATGATTTTTATCTTTCATTGTGTTCATGTGGTCTATCACATTGGTTAATTTGTGAATGCTGAACCATCCTTGCATCCTTGGAATAAATCCCACTTGATCATGGAATATGATCCTTTTAAATATACAGCTGAATTTGATAGTATTTTGTTGAGGGTTTTTTGCAGCTATGTTCATTAGGGATATTGGCCTATAATTTTCTTTTCTTGGAGTGTCCTCGTCTTATGTGGTATCAGCTGATGCTCGCTCCTTGAAATGAGTTTGGAAGTGTTCCCTCTTCTATTTTTTGGAAGAGTTTAAACATTGGTATTAATTCTTCTTTAAATGTTTGGTGGAATTAACCAGTGAAGCCATCTGGTTTGTTGGGAGGTTTTTGATTACTGATTCAATCTCCTTACTAAAAATTGATCTGTTCAGATTTTTCTATTTCTTCATGATTCATTCTTGGTAGGTTGTATGTTTCTAGGAGTATATCCATTTCTTCTAGGTTGTCCAATAGATTGGTGTATAATTATTCATAGAAGTTTCATGATCCTCTTTTATTTATAATTTGAGTCCACTCTCTTTTTTCTCTTAGAAAGTCTAGCTAAAAGTTTGTCTATTTTGTTTATCTTTTCAAAAAAATAGCTCTTAGTTTCTTTGATCTTTTCTATTGTCTTTTAATCTCTATTTCATTGATTTTTCACTCTGACCTTTGTGATTTTCTTCCTTCAACTAACTTTGGGCTTAGTTTGTTCTTCTTTTTCTAGTTCCTTTACGTGTAAAGTTAGGTGATTCATTTGAATTCTTTCTTTTTTCTTAATGTAGGTGTTTATTGCTATAAACTTCCCTTTTAGAACTGCTTTTGCTGCATTGCATAAGTTTTGGTATGTTTTGTTTCCATTTTCATTCGTCTCCAGGTTTTAAACTTCTCTTTTGATTTCTTCTTTGATTGGTTGCTCATTAGCATGTTGTTTAATATCCACTGAAAGCTTTGGACTTACTATTGCCATTTTGTTAATTGTTTTCTGGCTGTTTTGTAATTCCTTTGTTCCTCTCTTGTCTCCTCCTTTGTGATTTGATGATTTTCTATGGTAGTGTGCTTTGATTTGTTTCTCTTTATCTTTTTTGTTTTGTGGTTTCCATGTGACTTACATAAAACTTTTATAAAAATAGTCTGTTTTCAGGACTTCCCTGGTGGTGCACTGGTTAAGAATCTGCTTGCCAATGCAGGGGACACGGGTTCAATCCCTGCTCCGGGAAGATCCCACATGCCGGGGAGCAACAAAGCCCGTGGGCCACAACTACCGAAGCCACGTGCCTAGAGCCCGTGCTCTGCAACAAGGGAAGCCACCACAATGAGAAGCCCGAGCACCACAACGAAGAGTAGCCCCCGCTCGCCGCAACTAAAGAAAGCTTGTGGGCAGCAACGAAGACCCGATGCAGCCAAAAATAAATAAAATTAATAAATTTTTTAAAAAAAGAAATGGGGGACAAAATGGACTCCATGCCTGGGAGCCCCACAAGGTCCTTCTGGGTTTCAAGGGTAATTTGATAAGAATTCTCTCATCAGCATATGGGAATGAACCCGGAGCCCTGGGGCTTGCAATTCGGTAAAGTGACAATTTGCAGAAATAAGTTCCAAGAACTGGCGTTTACTATGGAGGGAACAGGACTGATCCGGAATTGAGCTCTGATGTGTGTGACCAGAGAGTCACTGAGGAGGGGGCTATGGGTTGGGGTGGTTTTCAGAGCTTGTTTCACTGGCACTTTGTCCTGTTCTGTTGCCTTAGGTTAGAAGTAAAAGCAAACCGGGAGGAGAAGGGGGCTCTGGGAAAGACGTGATTCCTGCAGAACAAGTGCCCAGACCGTCCAGAGTCTCCCCGCTCCCCTCCAACTTTCTGTCTGATGGTTTCATCAGCCCTGCTGGGTGTGCTCTGACAGGCCCAATCAGAGCAGAACAGAAGAGGAAAGGGAGAAAGAAAGTTGAAGGACGTCCTCTCTCCCTGTTACTACAATCGCTGTTTCTTCTTCCCAAGAACATGAGGAAAAGAGGCAGAGGTTTCCAAATTGTGTACAGAATCAACACCTGGAGAGCGTGTGAAGAATGTCGACTCCCAGGAGGGATACATGAGGAGTTCGGGAGTAACAGAGACACACCACTATATATACAATAGATGATCAACAAGGACCTGCTGTAGAACACAGGGAACTGTACCCAGTATGCTGTAATAACCTATATGGGAAAAGAATCTGAAAAAGAATGGAAATATTTAAATATATATGTATAACTGATTCACTTTGCTGTACACCTGAAAGTAACACAACATTGTAAATCAACTGTACTCCAATATAAAATAAAAATTAAATTTAAAAAATGTAAGAAAATCACAAGAATACCAGGTGAAAATGGCTTACATACCTCTAGAAACTATAAAAGCAAAAATATATGACCATTGCCAATTTCTTAAATGTACGTAGTCTTTTTTTTTAATTTATTTATTGTATTTATTTATTTTTGGCTGCATTGGGTCTTCATTGCAGTGCGCAGTCTTCTCACTGTGGTGGCTTCTCCTGTTGCAGAGCGTGGGTTCCAGGTGCACAGGCTTCAGTAGTTGTGGCACACAGTCTCAGTAGTTGTGGCTGGCGGGCTCTAGGGTGCAGGCTCAGTAGTTGTGGAGCAAGGGCTTAGTCGCTCCACGGCATGTAGGATCTTCCCGGACCAGGGCTCGAACCTGTGTCCCCTGCACTGGCAGGCAGATTCTTAACCACTGCACCACCAGGGAAGCCCAATGTACCTAGTCTTAATAAAAAAAAAAAAAAGAAAGAAAATAGAAAGTGAAATAAAAAAGCAAAGTTTGGGTTTCTTTTTTTCAGGCATAGGTTTATTTTATTACGTCAGGGGTCAACAAACTTTCTCTAAAGGGCCAAGGAATAAATAGGTCTTGTTGACTACAGAGTTTCAATCCTAGCTATTTAACTACTATTATAGTGAAAAAGTGGCCATAAACAATATGAAAACAAATGAGCATGATTATGTTCCACTAAAAGTTTACTTACAAACACTGGGGAAAAAAAAAAGATGTCAATTCCCAAACACTGTCCCCAGAGATTCTGATTCATTTACCCTGTTAGGCTCAGAAATCAGATTTTGTTTGTTTGTTTGTTTAAATTTATTTATTTTTGGCTGCATTGGGTCTTCGTTGCTTCATGCAGGCTTTCTCTAGATGCGGCGAGCGGGGGCTACTCTTCGTTGTGGTGCGTGGGCTGCTCACTGCAGTGGCTTCTCTTGTTGCGGAGCACAGGCTCTAGGTATGTGGGCTTCAGTAGTTGTGGCACGCGGGCTCTAGAGTGCAGGCTCAGTAGTTGTGGCTCACGGGCTTTGTTGCTCCACAGCATGTGGGATCTTCCTGGACCAGTTCTCGAACCCGTGTCCCCTGCATTGGTAGGCAGATTCCCAACCAGTGTGCCACCAAGGAAGTTCCAGATTTTAAAAAAAAAATTTTTTTTTTTTGGCCTCACTGAGTGGCATGCGGGATCTTAATTCCCCAACCAGGGATCGAACCTGGGCCCCCTACAGTGGAAGTGTGGAGCCCTAACCACTTGACTGCTGAGGAAGTCCCAGAAATCAGTTTTATACCAGTCGCATTCTAGCGACTCTGATACCATGGGCTCCACGCAGTCTCGGCTTCCTGGCCGTCCCTCCTGCACACTGGCACAGGGCCCTGTACTCAAAAGGACACACACATGGTTTAGTGTTCTCTTGTCCATGTCCTGAAATTCTGAACAAGAGGCCCTGGACTTCCATTTGATGCTGGGTCTTGCAAATTATACAGCCGGTGCTTTCTGTCCCCATGGACCACATTTTGAAAAACACAGCAATGGGGGTTAGATCTTAGCCTTCAATCTTCCACTCCTGAATATATTCAGGCATTTATCTACAGATCTATTGGACTTTAGGTGTGATGGACAGCCAGCAACCGAATAAAATCACTTTGCACAATTTCTACTTGACACTCTAGGATCAGGGTTTCCCCGAGTGTTTGTTTCCAAAGGGAGAGCTCAGGGAGAGATGCAGCCATTGCTAGAGAGGTTGTGGCTGGGATTGGGAATTACTTGTGCAAGGAAGGGATAAAGGAA
Organism: Mesoplodon mirus; assembly: GCF_964341445.2. Classification (NCBI taxonomy): domain Eukaryota; kingdom Metazoa; phylum Chordata; class Mammalia; order Artiodactyla; family Ziphiidae; genus Mesoplodon; species Mesoplodon mirus. The sequence goes on along the minus strand of NC_138987.1, from coordinate 101,145,575 downwards.
AAAAGTAGAGGCCTCAAAAATAATACCTGGAGAAAATATCGCTCTCAGGCATTTGGGGGAAGGCCAGTTCGGCCCAACAAAGGTAAATAGATAACCGTGCGGCATGCGAGATCTTAGTTCCCCGACCAGGGATGGAACCCATGCCCCCTGCAGTGGAAGTGCGAGTCTTAGCTGCTGGACCACCAGGGAAGTCCCTGAAATTCAACTCTCTAAAGAAAACTTTGGTCACTGAAAGCTGGACAAAGTTAAAGACCTTTGGAACAAATTCTAATCTAATCTAATTCCACGAACCCTTTTAGCAGTTGACGTCAGCGGCTGGAGGTGTGGGCTTCAAGAAAGTGTTAGATTGTCACAGTATTTTGTGGGAGGACCGGAAGAGAGGAGCTTTAGGACAGCTCATCAAAAGTTCACGTTTCCCCATCCGTCATTTATCACTGGTGGAGCATCAACAATGCTCGTTCCACGGGGTGAGAAACCAGAACCGTGGCAATGAGTCAGTTCCATCCCAGACTGAAAAATGGAATCAGTATACATTTTAGTTAAGTCTAAAAACCAAATTGCTTTTTCCACTTTAATTGCCATTAAAATTGAGCATACTCATCTCCGCAGTCAAGTCAGATTGCCCAGGCTTAAGAGTCTGGCTGGCCGTCAAGGGAAAAGCTGTGTTAGCTTTATCCGGAAGAGTCAGCTGGTTATTCAGCATTTCTTGTGGCTGTTCCTTCTCATTCAACTCAAGTGGCTTCAGGAAGGTATCAGTCATCATGATTTTCATCATCATTATCATCAGTGACACGTCTATGTAATAATTATAGTAACAATAGCTAATATATATATAGAATATTTACCATGTGCTGAGCATTTTCTGAGTTATGTATATACTCATGTAATCCTCAGCACAACCTCATGACATAGTACTATTGCTATCTCCACTTTACAGATGAAGAAATTGAGGCACAGAGAGTTTCGGTGACTTAAGGTCACAGAGCTATTAAATAGCAGAGCCAGGATTCAGACGCAGGGGCTATGACTATATTACCCAAGCACTTGACCAGCAGACTATGTAGCAAAGGGCACTGTGCAGGGAGCTTAATGAAGCAAGGCAAACAGAGTTGCTCTTAACATTTTTGGCGTTATACTCTCCTTTGAGAATCTATAACCCGCAGAAAACTAAATATGTACACATACATTTACAGATTGCCAGAGGACTGTCCCTGTTCCTCCAAGACCTCATGTTGAACTTTATGACTCAATCCCAGGTTAAGAAAGCCTGCTCCAGGCACTAGTTTCTTAAAAGTGTAAAATGGTTACCGCTACCAAAAGACAAAAGGATTGTTTAAAAGCTAATGGCTCTGTGAAGCGTAGACTCAGAGCAATAGTCAGACTGTAAGCCTTACACTTGCACCACATCACCAAGTCCAAGAACTGGCTAATTTTTTTTTTTTTTAATATTTGCCATTTAGGGTTTTTTTGGGCTGTGTTGGGTCTTCGTTGCTGCGTGCGGGCTTTCTCTAGTTGCAGCAAGTGGGGGCTACTCTTCATCGCAGTGTGTGGGCTTCTCACTGCGGTGGCTTCTCTTATTGTGGAGCACAGGCTCTAGGCACACGGGCTTCAGTAGTTGCAGCTCGAGGGCTCTAGAGCACAGGTTCAGTAGTTGTGGCACACGGGCTCAGTAGTTGTGGTTCGCGGGCTCTAGAGCACAGGCTCAGTAGTTGTGGTGCACAGGATTAGTTGCTCCGCAGCATGTGGGATCTTCCTGGATCAGGGATAGAACCCATGTCCCCTGCATTGGCAGGTGGATTCTTAACCACTGCACCACCAGGGAAGTCCCAGAACTGGCTAATTTTAAATAACAAACTTTAAAGCTTTTCATCAGCTGCCAAAGTATTTCAAGATGGAAGAGCAAATCACTGTAATTTTCAGCATAGAACCTGGTGCTTGGCCTGCGCTGAGTCTTTAGTAAATGTGGATAGGGAGAAGGAAAGCAGACAAAGAAGACACAGCGATCTTGATACTTGTTAATGGTGAACGCAATGTGATCTAAAAAATATCATTCAACTTCTCTCATTTTTTTCTTCTTCTTTTTCTTCATTCCACTTCTTTTTAATGGCATTCACTCGTTCGTTCACTTATTCAACTAGATTTGTTGAGTATTTCCTATGGAACAACAATGCTAGGGCATCAAGTGTGTGAATTTAAAAGTTACTGTGGGGAATTCCCTGGCGGTCCAGTGGTTACGACTTGTTGCTCTCACTGCCCAGGGCCCGGGTTTGATACCTGGTCGAGGAACTAAGATCCCACCGTCCACCCGGCATGGCCAAAAAAATTAAAATTAAATTAAATTAAATTAAAAGTTACTGTGGAACAAACACACCAAAAACGTGAAATAGGAGGAATGCCAGTTGTCGCGTAATAAACAAAACCAGCTATTAGAGAAGCACATAAGGGAGTATAAGGAGGTTAAAGCAAAATCTATAAGGATGTTGCAGGTTTGGTGAGGTAAAGGCAGGTAGCATTTGCCTTACTTCCCTGATGACTCCTCCTCCCCACACCCACATCATGTTAACTCATTCTCAGATCGAGTTATTCGAGTTCTTTTCCAACAAACTTCTTTTTTTTTTTCGGTACGCGGGCCTCTCACTGCTGTGGCCTCTCCCGTTGCAGAGCACAGGCTCCAGACGTACAGGCTCAGCGGCTATGGCTCACAGGCCCAGCTGCTCCGCGGCATGTGGGATCCTCCCGGACCGGGGCACGAACCCATGTCCCCTGCATCAGCAGGCGGACTCTCAACCACTGCGCCACCAGGGAAGCCCCTCCAACAAACTTCTTGTCTTCCTAGTCCTACTGTTTTTCAGTTCACTGTTCAATTAAATAAGCAATGTGGCACCTCTAACTGGCGGGTGTTCCTTTAAATTTAGCCCATTAAGAAAAAAGCTATAATCCAATCCACAACAATTTGGGAAAGGGAAACTCACACACAGGACATGGATGAAAATAACCTGAGAACACGCCAGGGTAATGTTGAAAGCAAGTGCAAACCCAGCTGGGTTACCACCGTGGCACCTGGATATATGACCCAGGAGGGACCAGTGATTAAATTGGCCCTCTAGAAAATCTGGAGATGGAAAGTCCAGAGCAATGATTTTAGAGGATCTTGTTCACAACAGAAGCAGACAGCAGGAAATCCCCCTAGAACTGTGCGGATGCTAAGGACAGCTCTTTGTACTCTGTAGAGCTCTGGATCTCTCTGTTATACTCTACTTTCCCTGTCTTAAAAACCATTCTCCAAACCATGCACACACGTGCTTTTCAAGCCTGGGTGCAATCACAGGAAAACTCTGAAATATACAATTAAAAAATATACAGTGAAAAAATATTTATATAGTGAATGCATAAATCTAGGTATGCATTCACCGTATACTGTATATTATATTGATGATGGCTATATATAAAAAAGTGGAACTAAAGTACCTCACAAACTAGCATGCAAGATAGGGTGGTGTGTACAGACTTAAAGGATGCTAAGGTGCTTGTATTTTTCAGGAGGAGGGGAGGGATGCTGAGTGACAGGCTGATGAGCAGACAGTCCGTAAACTGCATGTCTAAGAGTTCATAACGCCACTCCATTGGGAAGCAGCTTAGCTCTAGAGAATGCTGTCATATGCCTACATGGGCATCTTCTCTTGGCCCCAATTTGGTTAATAACTACAACTATGCTTTGGTCATTTCAGCAGCTCTGAGCCTTTATCAGACCTCACCCCTATTAAGGGGCACCTTCTTCTTGGGCTCCTGCAATAAGTTGCTAATTGATCTCCCTGCCACCAATCTCACCACAATCCAAACCATTCTATAAACTGCTGCCCAGATTACCTTCCAAACGAAATAAAAAGAAATTAAGTACTAATAAATGCTACAGCATGGATGCACCTTGAAAACATTACACTAAGTGAAAGAAGTGGGTCATAAAAGGCCACATATGCTATAATTCTATTTATATGAAATGTCCAGAATAGGTGAGTCCATAGAGACAGAAAGTATTATAGATTAGTGGATGCCAGGGTGTGGGGTAAGAGAACAGAGAGTGACTGCCAGCCGGTATCAGATTCCTTTTTGGGGTGAAGAAGACGTTCTATAATTAGCTGGTGAAGATGGTTGCACAACCTTGTAAACAGACTAAGAACCACTGAATTGTACACCTTAAAATGGTGAATTATGTGGCATGTACATTATACCACAATGAAAAACAGAAACAGCAACAACAAAGAAGCCCTGTGATATCTCTTACCATGTCAAAGCAGGAAGGGGTCTTAAATATCATATTATCCAACTTGATCATTTTAAAGAGAAGGAAACTGAGGCCTGGAGGAGGGAAGTGACTTGCAAAAAGTGACAGAGTTAAACCACTGCTGGGCGAGCTTGGGGAGGGGGGAAAGGACCTCTGCTGCCAGTATGGTGCCTTTTCTTTTTTTCTCAATTCTTTAACATATATGAAAATTTTTAATCGTGTACAAAAATAGAGCAAATGGGGCTTCCCTGGTGGCGCAGTGGTTGAGAGTCCGCCTGCCGATGCAGGGGACACGGGTTCGTGCCCCGATCCCGGAAGATCCCACATGCCGCGGAGCGGCTGGGCCCGCGAGCCATGGCCGCGGAGCCTGTGTGTCCGGAGCCTGTGCTCCGCAACGGGAGAGGCCACAGCAGTGAGAGGCCCGCGTACAGCAAAAAAAAAAAAAAAAAAAAGAGCAAATGGTATAAGCTCCCTGTATCCATACCCAGCTTTAATAATTACCAGTATACAACCAACTTTATTTCATTTATGCCCTCACCCACTTCCTCCCTTCCCAGATTATCTTGAAGTGTATCTCAGACATCATATTATTCATACATAAATACTGTACTATGTGCATGTTTTATGTATTTTACCTATATGATCTATTTCTCATACACATATATGTGAATATACACAAAACTAAATAAATAAATGACCCCTCCAAAAAAAAATAGAAAGAATCGTGTCCAAAGAACCACGTAAAACTTTATTTGTTTTTTTTTGGTTGTTTGTTTGTTCTTTGGGCCATGTGGCAGCTTGTGGGATCTTAGTTCCCCGACCAGGGATTGAACCCAGGCCCTTGGCAGTGAGAGTGTGAAGCCCTAACCACTAGACCATCAGGGAATTCCCAGAAATAGGTAAAACTTTAAATAAATCTAAATATGCATTCACTGTATAACTGTATATTATATTGATGATGAATATATATTAAAAAGTGGAACTAAAGTACCTCACAAAATAGCATGTAAGAGAGGGTGGTGTGTATAGACTTAAAAGATGCTAAGGTGCTTGTATTTTTCAGGAGGAGGGGAGGGATGCTGAGTAACATGATACTGCATGGTGCACTGGAAAACTTGTACAGCAATGTTCATGGACCAGCCTTTGTAATGGCAAGAGGACTGGAAACAACCAAACAATGCATCAGTAGAGGAATGGATATATAAATATGATATGTGCGTCAAAGATGACATAAACAGATGGAGAAATATACCATGTTCTTGGGTTGGAAGATTCAATACTGTGAAAATGACTATACTACACAAAGCAATCTACAGATTCAATGCAATCCCTATCAAACTACCAATGGCATTCTTCACAGAATTAGAACAAAAATATTTTACGGTTTGTATGGAAACACAAAAGACACCAGATAGCCAAAGCAATCTTGAGAAAGAAAAACGGAGCTGGAGGAATCAGGCTCCTCGACTTCGAGCTATACTACAAAGTTAAAGTAATCAAGACAATATGGTACTGGCACAAAAACAGAAACATAGGTCAATGGAAGAGGATAGAAAGCCCAGAGATAAACCCACGCACATAAGGTCACCTAATTTATGACAAAGGAGGCAAGAACATACAATGGAGAAAAGACAGCCTCTTCAATAAGTGGTGCTGGGAAAACTGGACAGCTACACATAAAAGAATGAAATTAGAGCACTACCTAACACCATATACAAAAATAAACTCCAAATGGATTAAAGACCTAAATGTAGGACCAGACACCATAAAACTCTTAGAGGAAAACATAGGAAAAACACTCTTTGACATAAACCACAGCAAGATCTTTTTTGACCCACCTCCTAGAGTAATGGAAATAGAAACAAAAATAAACAAATGGGACCTAATTAAACTTAAAAGCTTTTGCACAGCGAAGGAAACCATAAACAAGATGAAAAGACAACCTTCACAATGGGATAAAATATTTGCAAATGAAGCAATGGACAAAGGATTCATCTCCAAAATACACAAGCAGCTCATGGAGCTCAATATCAAAAAAACAAACAACCCAATTAAAAAATGGACGGAAGACCTAAATAGACATTTCACCAAAGAAGACATACAGATGGCCAAGAGGCACATGAAAAGATGCTCAACATCACTAATTATTAGAGAAATGCAAATCAAAACTACAATGAGGGACTTCCCTGGTGGCGCAGTGGTTAAGAATCTGCCTGCCAATGCAGAGCACGTGGGTTTGAGCCATAGTCTGGGAAGATCCCACATGCCACGGAGCAACTAAGCCTGAGTGCCACAACTACTGAGCCTGCGCTCTAAAGCCCGTGCTCCACAGCAAAAGCCACCGCAATGAGTAGCCCACGCACTGCAACGAAGAGTAGCCCCCGCTCTCCGCAGCTAGAGAAAGCCCACGCACAGCAATAAAGACCCAACGCAGCCAAAGATAAATAAAAATAAAATAAATTAAAAAACAAACAAACAAAACTACAATGAGGTATCACCTCACACTGGTCAGAATGGCCATCATCAAAAAATCTACAAACAATAAATGCTGGAGACGGTGTGGAGAAAAGGGAACCCTTTTGCACTGTTGGTGGGAATGTAAACTGATACAGCCACTATGGAGAACAGTATGGAGGTTCCTTAAAAAACTAAAAATAGAACTACCATATGACCCTGCAATTCCACTATTGGGCATATACCCTGAGAAAACCATAATTCAAAAAGAGTCATGTACCACAGTGTTCACTGCAGCTCTATTTACAATAGCCAGGTCATGCAAACAACGTAAATGTCCAACGATAGATGAATGGATAAAGAAGAGGTGGTACATGTATACAGTGGAATATTACTCAGCCATAAAAAGGAACAGAACTGGGTCATTTGTAGAGATGTGGATGGACCTAGAGTCTGTCATACAGCGTGAAGTTAGCCAGAAAGAGAAAAAGAAATATCGTACATTAATGCATATATGTGGAATCTAGAAAAATGGTACAGATGAACCTATTTGTAGTGCAGGAATAGAGATATAGATGTAGAAAACAGACATGTGGACACAGGGCAGGGGGAAGGGGAGGGTGGGACGAATTGGGAGATTGGGATTGACATAAATACACTACCATGTGTAAAATACATAGCTAGTGGGAACCTGCTGTATAGCACAGGGAGCTCAGCTCGGTGCTCTGTGACGACCTAGATCGGTGGGATGGGGGAGGAGGGAGGGAGGTCCAAGAGGGAGGGGATATAGCTATACATATAGCTGATTCACTTCATTGTACAGCAGAAACTAACACAACATTGTAAAGCAATTATACTCCAATAAAAATTTAAAAACAAAAAAAACAGGACTGGAAACGACCAAACAATGCACCGGTGGAGGAATGGATATATAAATGCGTGTGTGCATACATTGCAAAACTACGTATCATTAAAAAGGATAAACTGCATCCATGCAGAACAGTGTGCACAGATCTCAAAAACACAGGGGACTAACACTGGGTTGCAAAACAACATGAAGTGTAAAATGGCATTGATTGGAATTAAAAAGAAAAACGTACCAGCTTGTAGAATGGAGAGAGAAGGGAATGGGACTGAGAGCCCTGGTTAAAGGGATTTTTAGTGACATTCACAATGTTTTATTTCCTTGGAGGAAAAAACGATGATGCGCAGGTAGCAAGAGTATAACCATTATAAATGTAGGGTTGTGAGACTAGCGGTGATGGTTATGTTGTGTTTTATATGTTATTATCTGTGCTTAAGTCATTAAAATATCTTATAAATTTCTGAAGATTTTACACCTATATATATTTTGAGAAGAAGTATGGAGTCTGCAGAGCAATCTAAAATTTTGGCCTGATATTATCTGTGTTGTGTAAATAATCCCGCTAAGACGTGGGTTTTATTGGGGCTGCACACCAGCTCCACAGAAGGATACCCACCATGTTTGCTCTGCATTCTCCCATCTCTAGGTTCTGATAAATTGATGCACGTATTCAGCTTTTCTGTCCTCACGAATTTAACTCCAGCATAGAATTCAGGGTTAGTTAGAAAGGAGCATTCTGTTTGAACTAACATCGAAGATAATGTCATGAATTAAGGAGAAATGTTTCTCTGGCATGCATTTTTGATATTTACAATATTAACAGTGTCATAGTAGGAGTGGCTTCTGTTTGAGAGATGCAGCTTTGTGGGTGAGGGCACAGCCAGATACCAAGTGGACCTTTCACCAGGCACCACGTGTAGTGGCCATCGTGGACTCATGACTCAGAACACTGTACCCCAGTGGAGTACATCAGGTAACACACCAGCTTCATATGGAAAGAAAAAAATACAACACTGTCAAAGTGAGAAAACTAAATGAGTAGTCTTTTCAAGTGAGATGTAAATTTTGTCATCTCTTCAGGGAAACGTGGCAGGGGAGGGATAAATTAGGCGTTTGGGATTAACATACACACACTACTATATATAAACTAGATAAACAGCAACTGTATAGCACAGGGAACTCTTCTCAGTATTCAGTAATAACCTATATGGGAAAGGAATCTGAAAAATAATGGATATATGTATATGTATAACTGCATCACTTTGCTGTACACCTGAAACGAACACAACATTGTAAATCAACTAACTTGAATATAAAATAAAAATTAAATTTAACAAATAAAAAATAAATTATGTCATCTCTTCAATTAATGGAAGTCCAAGCCTTTAGTGATCTTTAAATTTTATGCTCAGAATGTATATGGTGAATCAATGAACAAATCTTTGGGATTTCCTCCATTGACTAATTTTTTTGTTTTGTTTTGTTTTGTTTTGGCCACACTTGCAGGATCTTAGTTCCCCGACCAAGGATTGAACCCATGCCCCCTGCAATGGAAGCGCAGAGTCTGAACACTGGACGGCCAGGGAATTTCCTCCATTGACTAGTTCTGTAAGACGTGTACTGCTGATGTGAGGAGGGAAGGTGAAAACAGGAGAGTGAATGGGGGAGAGGGTGCCAGCATGCGGGACCGTGCAGACAGCTGCCCGCAGTGACACGAGGGCAGACACTCAGAGCCGAAAGCCAGTGAAGAGAAGGTGATGACACTGCACCTCCAAGGTGAAGACCCCTCTGCCTCCAAGCAAGGTCCCGTCAAGGGGCCGGCACCCCTTCTGTCTTGTTTAACTCTCGCTCCTGGGAGCTGGTTCTCCTCTGCCCTCAGATTCTGTGCCCTCAGAAAGGGATGTGATGTTAGCACCTGCCTGTCCATGTTCTTCCAGAAAGAGGGTCAGATTGGAGTGTGGGAGATGTGGAAGAGGCCAAATGTCCCTTCCAGCCTGAGTTTTGGAGATAATGTGAGACTGTAGAATGAGCCCTGCTTTTTCTGACACCAGAAAAAACAAGCTGTGTCAAGGGGTTCTTTGGTCTGGGAAAGGGCAGTATCCCAACAAAAGCTTGGGATGTTTCTGACAAATTATTAGAGATCATTTGATACAAAAAACTAAAACTAAAACAAAAACGTGTCGAGGATTGAAATTGTTAATATTGTCTATTTTTCCCAGCTTCTATATGGTAGCCAAATAAACTGCAACTGAAGGAAAAGGTCTTTGAGGACAAGGATCAGCCAGATTAGAACTAGTTTAACTGTTTCCCAAGCAGTATCATGTGTTTCCATTTCTCCCTGCTCTGAGTCTGATGGCACTGACGTTTCCATGTCATCAGGCCCGTGCTGATCCCATGGCACCAAGTGAGAGGCTCAGGGTCCAGAGGACAGGCCTCAGCGGGCACCCCCAGGGGCCCTCTCATTGGTGGAGGCAGTGTGGGGTGACAAGCCACAGCCTCCTGGGCTCCCACTCAGACGGTTATTTCAAAAGCGAAAACAGAGCAAAATGTTCTGAACACTGAGGCCATCAGGGTTGGGCCATCGCTGCAGAAAGTTACAAAAGCAGGGTTGGGCTGGCGTCAGGCGACCGACCCTGGTATCTCTTCCAGACACCAGACTCCCTCTGCGCCAGTTCTGCTCCACGTCCAAAGTTCAGGACTCGCCCTAAAGCCCAAAGCTGCAGATAGGCTTGCCCACATAGACTATGACACCGTCTTTGGAAAGAAAGCCAGCTGGGCACTGGTGGAAAGGTCACAGAGCAGTGGGACGCCAGCCACCTGCCCCGGAGCAAGGGCAGCTTTGTGGGGATGCACGTGGGGGGAAGGGCTTTCAGCTGCAGCTCTGCTCTCTGGGCCCAGAAAACAGGTGGGCTGCTGGGCTGTTTCCACCCCGTGGGAGGGAGTCTGCTGAAGACTCACTGCCTTGGTCACTTGAGTGTTGTTTGCTGTTTTTAGTTTGGTTTTGTTGTTTTGTTTATTTTACATGTATATGTTATGTTGCTTACGTGTCATAGTAACACACATTTGTGTGTGTGTATATATATATATATTTTTTATTTTGTATATGAATGTCAAAGTTGTATTTCACACTCCTGTCAGGAAATTTGTAGGAAAAAAATATAAGCTGGTTTGGTTAAAGATCGTGGGGCAGTACAAGACTGGTTACGCCCTGCACCTGTGAAAGTCCATCAGCTGGATGGGCAACTTTTAAAAAAATTGTGCTCAAATAAGATAACATTTACCATTTTAACCATTTTTTAAGTGCACAACTCAGTGGCATTAAGAACATTCACACTGTTGTGCAACCGTCACCACCATCCGCCTCCACAATTTTTTCATCTTCTCCAACTGAAACTCTGTCCGCATTAAACACCAGCTTCCCCTCCCCCTCCCCCAGCCCCGGGCACCCACCACCCTACTTCCTGTCTCTGTGACTCTCTTTTGGGGACCTTGTAGAAGTGGGATCACACAGCACCTGTCCTGCTGTGACTGACTTCTTTCCCCCCTCAGCACAATAGCTTCAAGATTCCTCCATGTTTGTTGTTAGATTTTACAGTTTGTTTTCCATCCACTGGACGGTTTGTTTTTGTTTTCTTGCTGAGGACTCTGACGTCAAGAACAGGACAACCATCTGAATGTTTGCCTGGCCAAGGGGCTTCTCTCTCACCACCCTAAAATATACTTACCTTTGCCATAGTGGACATTTTTCAGTGTTTTTTCCTGCCCATCCACTACATAACTGGTGTGTTAATAGCTGCTCACAGGAATTCCCTGGCGGTCCAGTGGTTAGGACACTGTGCTTTCACTGAAGGGGTCATGGGTTTGATCCCTGGTCCGGGAACTAAGATCCCACATGCCACATGGTGCGGCCAAAATATAAAAGAAAAAAAATGTTTTTAATTAAAAAGAACAAAAAACCCAGCTGCTCACCACTCTCAGTATGGCCCGCACTGCAAGGGTGACGCTGGAGGGCGTGCAACCCCTGCCTGCTTGGGCAAAGTATCCAAGAACCCACAGAAGTCCTTTCTTTCTCCAGGAACATGAGGCCTCTTGATCTAGAGGGCAGGCCTGTGCTCACCTTCCTCTCCAAGTAAAACAGGCGCTTAAAACATGCTTTTTGTTTGCTTGTTCTTTATTTTTTTATTATTATTTTAAAATATTTTTATTATTATTATTTTTAAAATAAATTTATTTATTTATTTTTGGCTGCATTGGGTCTTCATTGCTGCACGTGGGCTTTCTCTAGTTGTGGCAAGCAGGGGCTACTCTGTTGTGGTGCATGGGCTTCTCATTGCAGTGGCTTCCCTTGTTGCAGAGCAGGGGCTCTAGGAGCGCGGGCTCAGTAGCTGTGGCACGCGGGCTCAGTAGTTGTGGCTCACAGGCTCTAGGTGCATGGGCTTCAGTAGTTGTGGCACATGGGCTCAGTAGTCGTAGCTCGCAGTCTCTAGAGCACAAGCTCAGTAGTTGCGGCACACGGGATGTAGAGCTCAGGCTCAGTAGTTGTGGCGCGTGGGCTTAGTTGCTCCACGGCATTTGGGATCTTCCCGGACCAGGGCTTGAACCCGTGTCTCCTGCATTGGCAGGCAGATTCTTAACCACCGTGCCACCAGGGAAGTCCGGAGTGAAGTCTTTTCTTAACATTTCTGACCTGGATGATTTCTGAAGGTGTGGACTGTGACCTTAGCAGAGGACACAGTTACCCAATATTCTTCAGCTCAGGGAGAAGGGCAGGTGGCACGTGAGCAGGACATGCCATTGCCATGTGCACAGGGTGTGTTCCCCTGGGCAGGTTCCAACCAGGTCGGCCCTGTGTGCTCACGTTCGGAGCACACACTGGGACACAGCGAGCTTTGTGGGGGTGACACCCCACCCACCTCCCTCTCCCAAGAGAGCTGTGACTGCCCAGCCAGGAGTCACCAGAACAGAATGTCCCTGTCTTTTGAATGGGCATTGTTCTCAGAAAGAGAGCCCGTAAGTCAATTGTTCAGAATTGGGAGGCATTTCCCCAGATAAACAAGGGTATGTGTAAGCTTTACTATTCAGGACAGGCCCAAAGAACTGCTTGCTCCCTGAAATCAAGGCCGGGCCGATGGTAGCTGAATCCCTGCCCGGAGTAGAGACATGCTGCTCAGAAAATGCCTTCCAACTTGTCCCCTCTGTGACTGGGGAGCAGGGGCCTCCCCAGTTCCTGGCCCTCGATGTGGCTGCCATGGCCTGGGGTGCAGGCCAGCGAGGAGAAAGAGCTGGACCCTGCGGAGGGCGGAGTAAAGCCCTGGCTCCTTTCCACATCTTCTGGAGGCCCAGGTATGGGCCTGCTTCCCTTCTGCTTCTGGTCGAGGTTTCTCTGTCCTTTTGAAGTTCCCTAAGGTCTGGAAACCATGGTAAACAGACTTTAAAGATGGCTTCCTTTGGAGGAGCACAGTGGTCACCTTCTCAGGAAAGACCAGGGTGGGTTGGCTTTGATCAAGGGATGATTCTGAAGATCTTAAGTGTCATAATCACGTGCTTTTTAAAAAATCATGTTTCCTTTGATCTTTCTTGCCTTGATACAAGTTCGATGTACCAGCATCTCAATCTCTAAAAAGACTTTACATTTTACAAAAGGCTTTCACATCCTTTATCTTATTTGAGGGAAAGATATTATTATCCCTGTTTTACCGCTAAGGAAACTGCCTGAGATCACTTAGCTGGGAAGCCGGGCCCCCTGCACCAATTCCAAGCCCTTGCTGATGTTAATTCCCCAAGGGAGACAGGACCCACAGTCCTGTAGCTGAAACGAGTCTCCAGGGAATATCTGGTTTTCGCCGTGTCTCCAGACTCTTCCAAACATCTAAATATCCCTTCTTTTCTTAAACTTCTCTAGGGAATGAAATCTATAACTCTCGCTTACGTGTCCTGGTGACAAATAGCCTCTCTCTGATTAGAAAGATATCCTTTATTTCCACCTTGGTTCTTTTTGTTACCAAAAAATCTGTTTGGCCGAGAGAGTGGTTTTTTTTTTTTTTTTTTCTACTTTGTTGGGAAGATACAGTAAGGGGCTCAGAGAACAAGCCTGGGATTACTGGGTCTGTCCACAGCAGACCTGAAATGACAGCTAACGCCAAGAGTGTGATCGGGTATGTGGTCCAAAGCACTTGCCCATCTTCTGTTGCAGCCGAGCCTTACTGAGCCCCTGAGGGGCAGGTGGCACTGGATCAGCCGAAGCCTGGCAGCCTGGTGCTGCGTCCGGGGATCTTGCACGAGCCGACAGCAGAGCCAGACGGGAATCCTGGTCTCTGACTCGGATCAAGGAGCAAGCGTTTATGCCTGTCACAAAGTCGCCCGGCTTGATAGCTTAACAAAGTTCTTATCTGGGTGAGCTCTCAATTCGTGCCCAAGTCCAAATTCAGGACTCTGGAGGCAGAAGCAGAGGTGACCCTGGGGACTCTCCTTAGAGAGAACACAAAGCCCCCGTTGGCTTCTGCCGGCAGGTCCCAGGACCGTGGCTGGCAGAGGGTGTGCAGTGGCCGGCTCTGCCCTGAGCAGACCTGCGTGGGAACCGGCAGCAGCAAAGGCTCCTCTTGGGCTGTTGTCCACGTGGTCTGGGACAGTCTGAGCACAGGGCCGCTGCGGTGCACGCTGTGTCCGGTGCGTCTCTCCAAAGCCAGAGAAGACAGACCGAGACACAGCCAAGCTCAGGGCTCAGGTCTGCCTCCAAAAGACGCTCTCCTCATCTGGTCAGACGAAGTGGTCCATGGACCACAGCAGAGATTAGAAACATATCCACACATCTTACTATGGAGGAGGGTTTGGGGACAGACTCCACTGATGTTAGACCTTTGGGGAGACGCTAATTCAGGACGGCCCACCGTCCCCTAGTCCAGGGTCAATCTCGAGGATGCAGACGCTGACCTCTAGCAGCCTGATGCCCTGCGCATGCCACCTCTAAACCCAGCTCCTCTGCAAACAGCCGTCCCACTTGTGTGCAAGCCTTGCTTGGTCAGACCTAATAACCTGTCAGCAAGTCTCAAACTAGCCGCAGAGCAGACTCGCCCAAGGCATCTTTTGAAAACACAGATTCCCAGACCTGACCCCAGATTCACTCAATCAGCGTCTCCAGGTCTGGGTCCTGGAAGTCTGAATTCTTATTTTATTTTATTTTATTTTATTTTATTATTATTTCGGCCACACTGTGCAGCATGCAGGATCCTAGTTCCCTGAGCAGGGACCGAACCCGCGCCCCCCTGCAGTGGAAGCGTGGAGTCCTAACCACTGGACGGCCAGGGAAGTCCCATGAATTCTTTTTTTTTTTTATATTTATTTTATTTAATTTGGTTGCGCTGCGGCAGGCAGGCTCTTTAGTTGCAGCATGCGTGCGGGATCCTAGTGCCCCGAGCAGGGATCGAACCCAGGCCCCCTGCATTGGGAGCGCAGAGTCTTAACCACTGGACCACCAGGGAAGTCCCATGAATTCTTAAATCTCCCCAGATTTTAACAGCCAGATGGAGGGCAAGCTCGGGCCCTGCAATTATCCAAGCTCCACTCAACGTCCAGTTCGAGCTTCCTCTCCTGGGATCCATGGACAGCATCTTGCTTGCTCCTGGGCTCCCTCCTCTCCAGACAGATAGAGCATGGGGGCCCAGAAGTGCAGGCGAGGCTCTGAGCCTGCAGCAGGAGCTGCCCTCCCTGCTCTTACCCCCGTGCTGGACACAGTCTGGGAAGCGCTCGCACTTGGACACCCTCCACCCCACCCCCATGCCGCAGCCCCTTGGTCCAGCGCAGCAGGCGATTCCCAAGGCGTCCTGGTCCTACTCAGCCGCCAGCACATCTGAGCCCAAGAGTGGACTGAGCAGAGGCGGGAGGGCTCTCCGGGGCTGAACATATGCACGTAATTCGGAAGTATTTTAGGGTGTCTCCTTCTCTGTGGTAGAAGGTACTTACCTGTGATGGAGAGGCGGGTCCTGGCGTGGAGGCTGGAGGAGCAGCTTAGAAGAGGGATTTCCAGAGCTCAGCTCACGGCCTGGTCTGCTGACGTCACACATTCTCAAGGCCCTTCTGAATTTTGAAGAGCACCATTATTCCAAACCTCAGACTCATCAGACCCGGGAAAGGCAATGGGGTTTGTGTAAATCCAGGGAAGTGCCCAGTGGAGACCGCCTGTCCTCCATCTCTGCTGGGGGCCTTGGGTCCCTCCTGAGGGCCGCATGTCCCCACCTCCCTGGGTAGATGCGCTCTGGCCCTGGGGCTGAAGTCCAAGCCCATGTTTGACTTGAGGACCCAGGGGTTGTGTGACCTCGTCCCCCCCACCCCATCCCCCTCCAGCCGATTCCACTCTGGTCCTCTGCGCTCAGATCTACAACCTTCCCATGATCATCCCTGCAGCTCAGGTCTCTCCCACCAAGAGGCCATGTTACCGCTCCTGCCTGGGGCCTCCTCCAAGGGCCGCCGTCTCGCCTTGCCTGACGGCTGAAGTCCTTCTGCTATGTTAGTTACAGCACCAGAACAAATTAAAAATTTCAGGGAATCAAAAACAAAAAACCCAAAAAAGAAACAACAACAACTGTCTTGTGTAAAACGAACCCACCGTGAGGCAGCTCTGTAATTCACACGTAAGGCGAGTGACCTAGTCAGTTCTGCTGTCCTGGACACACAGCAAGCACCAAGCTCAGCACCCACCATCCGTCTTTGCTTCAACATGTCTTTCAACACCCTCTCTTCCCTTTGTGCAGATCCTCTGTGTCCTCAGCTCTGCACTCCTTGTCCTCTTCCTTAGATTCAGGATGGCCAAGTTCCCTCGGCCACGTGCCTCTATCAGAAGAAATTTCCCTACCCACCCTTCTCATTCAAAATTCATGGTAGCGGGACCTCCCTGGTGGTCCAGTGGGTAAGACTCTGTGCTCCCAATGCAGGGGGTCCGGGTTCGATCTCTGGTCGGGGAACTAGATCCTGCATGCATGCTGCAACTAAGAGTCCGCACGCTGAAACTATGAGCCCTCGTGCCACAACTGAGACCCAGCGCGGCCAAAATAAAAATAAATAAATAAAATATGCATATATATTAAAAAATTCATGGTGGCAAGATGGGGAAGTTTATTGTACACACCTGAGGCTCAGAAGGAAACGGGCACCTCTTACTTCAGGTGACTACATCCTGTGATCACCCAGAAATCCACTGAGGAACCAGAAGGGCCTCTGGAGTTGTTCGGCATCAATTAGCAGCTGTGTGAGTCAGAGGATGTTACCTGACCTCTCTGAGTCATAGTCTTCCCATCTGTAACACGTGGATAATAACACAGACCTTGCAGAGGTACTGAGAGAATTATACATAATATATGCAAAGCAGCTGGCACAGTCAGCCAGCCCTCTGAATGGCAGCTATAGTTACTCCCCACCTCTGCAATGAGGACCTTTAAGCAAGCAGAGTATTCGGCTGCCTGGAAACTACTTAGGGGCAGGGGATCAGCCGTGGCTGACACATACCACTTCCCAGCCCGAGCTCCACTGCTGTCATGGATGTCTTGGTGGCCCATCCCAGCCGGACTAGGCACTCCCCTCATCTTCCTTGCACACTCAATGTTTTAAAAATTAGTAAATATGGGAATTCCCTGGCGGTCTAGTGGTTAGGACTCTGAGCTCTCACTGCCGAGGGCCCGGGTTCGATCCCTGGTTGGGGAACTAAGATCCCACAGGCCATGCAGCACAGCCAAAAAAAAAAAAAAAGTAAAATTACGCTGACCGGGCTTCCCTGGTGGCGCAGTGGTTGAGAGTCCGCCTGCCGACGCAGGGGACACGGGTTCGTGTCCCGGTCCGGGAAGATCCCACGTGCCGCGGAGCAGCTGGGCCCGTGAGCCATGGCCGCTGAGCCTGCGCGTCCGGAGCCTGTGCTCCGCAACGGGAGAGGCCACAGCAGTGAGAGGCCCGCGTACCGCAAAAAAAGGAAAAATTACACTGACCTAATTCTTCCCAAATTCGTCCAAACGAAACGTCTAAAACTCAGTCGTGCTGCTGTCCAGAGTCTGTTTCTGGCATCAAGCCGCAAAGACCCCACATCCAGCTTTTGAGCTAAGGTGCGAGCCACAGACGCTGGGCTGGAGCTGGAGCTGGGGAAACAGCGACACTGTGTGGCCAGGCGGAAGGGGAGCCCGGCGCAGAGTGGGCGCTGGGGACCTGGCCCTGGCTCAGGGGGAGGAGAGGCCCCGACAGTCAGGAAATGGAAAGAGGAGGGAACACAGCACCTTACACGTGCGAGTGGACCCACTTCCTACTCAATGCTCCTCCCGTCCCCAGCCCCAGACTAGAAGGCAGGGCAGTGCTCGCTCTCAGATCGGAAGGGATAAAAGCAGGCTGCCTGCAGGGCATTCGTAAAGTTTCCAGTGTTTGCTGCCTTTGCTCCCGGGAGCCGTGGGAGGTTTACAGAAACACTGGGCCACCTTCGCCCCTCTCAGATACTTCTTTTTGGTGAGGACCCGGACCTTGCAGAACTGAGGAAAGTGTGAAGGAAGCAGTTGGTGCTGTAGAGTTATTACTGTCAACGGGAAGTATCTTTATTTTTTGTTCTTTAATTTCTTTTTCTTTAAAAAAATATTTTGTCCTCTTTTTCAAAGGGAAGTATCTTTATAATTGTTTTTTTTGTTTGTTTTTGGGGGGGGGGTTGGCCACAAGGCATGCAGGATCTGATCCCCAACCAGGGCTCGAACCTTTGTCCCCTACACTGGCAGGCAGATTCTTAACCGCTGTGCCACCAGGGAAGCCTTCAGATCAATTTCTGTCACTTGGAACTTTTTTTTTTTTTTTTTTGTGGTACGCGGGCCTCTCACTGCTGTGGCCTCTCCCGTTGCGGAGCACAGGCTCTGGACGCACAGGCCCAGTGGCCATGGCTCACGGGCCCAGCCGCTCCGTGGCATGTGGGATCCTCCCGGACCGGGGCACGAACCCACGTCCCCTGCATCGGCAGGCGGACCCCCATCCACTGCGCCACCAGGGAAGCCCATCACTTGGAACTTTAAGAGAACAAACTATACTGTTTCCTCATCTGTTGAGTGAGAATCATCATTCCTCCAGCAATTATGTTTGGAACCGTCTCTCTGCAAGGCACTATTTGAGATTCTGGGAGACGGAGCTGGGAACAAAAGAGATTTTTTTTTAAGTCCTTCCTTTATGAAACTTCCCTTCTACTAAAAAGGTCTCTGGAAAAACAGTAAATCTCTGGGAGACGACAACGTCAAATCAGAGACTAGCCGAAGGGCTGGTGGACCCAACAGACAGAGCACAGCCCCCAGTCCTAGAAAGCATGCTATAGGGCTGGGGCCCTTGAAACAATCACATTCCTTTTGGCTTTAAAATAAAATTGGTTTAAAGGATGCAACTTTCTTTTTTATATATTTTTTAAAGTATTTTTTTATTTAGGCTGCACATATATATGGAATTTAAGAAAAAAAATGTCATGAAGAACCTAGGGGTAAGATAGGAATAAAGACGCAGACCTACTAGAGAATGGACTTGAGGACATGGGGAGGGGGAAGGGTAAGCTGTGACAAAGTGAGAGAGTGGCATGGACATATATACACTACCAAATGTAAAACAGATAGCTAGTGGGAAGCAGCTGCACAGCACAGGGAGATCAGCTCGGTGCTTTGTGACCACCTAGAGGGGTGGGATAGGGAGGGTGGGAGGGAGGGAGACACAAGAAGGAAGAGATATGGGAACATATGTATATGTATAGCTGATTCACTCTGTTATACAGCAGAAACTAACATACCATTGTAAAGCAATTATACTCCAATAAAGATGTAAAAAAAAAAGTATTTATTTATTTAGGCTGCACCGGGTGTTCGTTGCAGCACACGGGATCTTTCTTTTAGTTGCAGCACATGGGCTTCTTAGTTGTGGCATGTAGGATCTAGTTCCCTGACCAGGGATCAAACCTGGGCCCCGTGCTTTGGGAGAGCAGTCTTACCCACTGTGCCACCAGGGAAGTCCCTAAAGAGGGCAACTTTCTATAGTGTCTTTTCTTTTACATCTTGGAGCAGCTGCTGCAGCCCCTTCTGATGGTTTGCTGACAGGGTCCACACTCGGGCCAGCTCTCTCTGTACTGCAGTTTCCTACCTGCTTTGGCTGTGGCAGCTTTAAGGCTATTTCCAGTTATCCTGGGGAGCAGTAGAAATACACGTAAGTGACAAGTTAAATTTGCACATCATTTAAAAACCTAATTTCAGCCACCTCTTCTCCCGCTCCGTTATTTATGAAAACGACTCAGGAAGCCCCAGTTAACTGATTTGGTTCTATCTTCTGTTGCCGCCTCAGGCAGAGCTGCAAATGGACAGAGCAAAGGGCAGGCGGCAGGGGAGAAAGCGGAGCGTGGACAATCTACGTGAAAGTCCACTGTGTGAAGGTTCTTCCACGCACAGAACATCTGACCCTCATACCTGGGCCAAACCTTCTTACTTAGGGGCAAATTACATGGCATTCTTATGTAAAATCAGGAATTAAAGCACCTTTCCTTATTGTTTGGGTATAACTACAGTGCAGATTCTTACATAACAAAGGACTCACAATAATACTTAGCAACCACGGCTGGGGGGGGGGTCCTTCTCAGCCCCCCAGGCTTCTTTCAGAGACGTGAAGCTTGTCCTCCCAACCAGAGGGCAGGGGTTTCCAATAAAGACAGACAATCCATGTTCTGCAGTGTCTCAGCCAGAAGTGGTGACAGTTACCTTTATTTATTTCTTTTACATATTCCATGTCTCCAGTGCCTCTCTAACTCCCCTCCAAAATTAATGAAAGCGTTCATTCCTGTGTACATGGTGGGCATGGGCGTGTACGCGCACGTACACGCACACATACCCCATGCACGCGCACGCACACACTGAGGTCCCAGAACACATGTGACCAGGGTCAGTGGGGTCTGGCAATGCGTCAGAGCCTGTTTTAAGATGGAAATGAGGACTTTTCCCACCTTCTTGGGACAGTGTGGCTCTCCTTCCAAGAAATGGGCTTCTTTCTTGATAAATCACTGGAGCTGTAAGATCGCTGTCTCGTGGGGCAATTTCAACCACAGACGGCTTGCTATGGGCCCAGAGCTCCAGGGATAACAAAGCTTAAATAAAATTATATATATATATATATATTGGCCGCGTGGCATGCGAGATCCTAGCTCCCCGACCAGGGATTGAACCCATGCCCGCTGCAGTGGAAGTGCAGAGTCCTAACCACAGGACCACCAGGGAAGTCCCTAAAATAATAATGATTTAAGGGAAGAAGCAAGGCAGAATTTCAGAGGAAATAACCAACTTGGGGATTTAACACAAGTAGCAAGTTTTGTTTCTCAGCTCAAAGGATGGAGCGTGGATGACAACGAAATGCATTCTCCAAACTAGGACTTGGAATTCAGTTCCTGAGACTCTGGTCACAAAGCCTTTGTGAGTGGAGGACTGGCCTCATCTTGATCCCAGCTGTGGCTGTCTTCCCACCCTCCCATCTACTTTAAGTGGAGGCAGTCAGGCATGCCTTTCTCTGAATTTCTTCTTGAAGACAAGGTGAATGCCTGCAGACAGAGCTAAGTAAATAACACCTTATTATATTCATAGTGGGTCTGTAGGCTTCCCCCCAGTCCCGGGTGGAACATCCGGGGGCAGATCGGTTCTTTCCCCTCTCATCAAAAAGGCTCTCTGGTGAATTCCCTGGCGGTCCAGTGGTTAGGACTTGGTGCTTTCACTGCCATGGCCCAGGTTCAATCCCTGGTCAGGGAACTAAGATCCCACAAGCTGCGTGGCACAGCCAAAAAAAAGAAAAAAAGAAAAAAAAGAAAAAATAGAAAGGCTCCCTGGGATGGCTGCTTGGTCCAGGCATTTCATTAATTCAATTAGGCTACATGTTAATACATTTCAGGTGCCAGGGAATTCTGCAGTGTTGCCAAGAGCACCAGGTTAGGAATTAGGGCCCAGCTGCCTGTCTCCTTGTGGGTCCTGGGCTAGCTCTCAATGCCTGTAGGTCCAGTAGAGTCTCTGGACCACCAGCGCAGGGTTCCCTTATGTCCTTGATGAGGGTGTGGACAGTGGTCCTAGCTCCACCCCAGACCAAGTGAATAAAAATTTCTGGCGTTGCAGGTCTAGGACTCTGCATTTTCACAGCACACTAAGGTTTAGGACCTGCTCATGATTTGGAGGTCCTTATCTGGACACACAGGAGCTGGGGGTCTGACTGCCACACTCTCTGCTCAAACAGTCTACGGTTCTGAGCAGAAGCTTTTTTTTTTTTTTTTTTTTTTTGCTTCGCCGCACAAGCTTGTGGAATCTTAGTTCCCCGACCAGAGATCGAACCCTGGCCCCTGGCAGTGGAACTGCGGGGTCCTAACCACTGGACCGCCAGGGAAGTCCCCAGAAGCTCAGTTTTCTAGGGTGGCCTCCACATTCTCCACCCACTTCCCACTGCCTCACCGGCCACGCCACAGGCAGCTGCCAATTCACCAGGATCCCACAAGCATGTGACAATAACTCTAACTTCATCCCAACCCGTTTTGAAAATTAAATAATCCCGAGACCGGGTTGTCAGCGGCTGCAACAATCACACGGGTGTTTGAACATACAACCTGCTCCCCAGTTGGAAGGAACACATTGACTATTCGCCCATTCCCTTGCCAGGACTCTGCAGGAGTAAGCTCGGCATGACAGGGGTGATCCGTCTCCCTTTGTGATCACGAGGCCACTTTTTGGGATTGTGGGCAAGTCACTCCCAACTAACTTTTTTTTTTTTTTTTGCGGTACGCGGGCCTCTCACTGTTGTGGCCTCTCCCGTTGCGGAGCACAGGCTCCGGACGCGCAGGCTCAGCGGCCATGGCTCACGGGCCCAGCCTCTCCACGGCATGTGGGATCCTCCTGGACCGGGGCACGAACCCATGTCCCCTGCATCGGCAGGCGGACTCTCAACCACTGCGCCACCAGGGAAGCCCCCAACTAACTTTCTGAAGTGTCTGAGGATGAACTGGGTCTCAGCTCTTATGCACTTTGGGCACCTGATACAAGGTAACTCTCGGCGTCTGTGGACGAGTGATGTAGGCAAGGGCAATGAAGCCAGCCAGTGCTTCAAAACCCTGACCGTCACGGTTGATTTGGGTGACTGGTTGGTTTATTTGGTTAAATGCCAGCGATTGAAGCCAAGGACATGCTTTTGATCTTTTGTAGACCAGTTGGTTTAAACACTTTCTCTCATGGACCATTCCTCTTGAAAATGTCGACCAATCTGAGTAACCGTGCGAGGAACAGTTACAGGGAACACAGCCCTACGTCGGACGTTCCTCGGTGTCGGGTCAGGAGGTTCTTCTTTAGGTACTAAAGACACAGCAGGATATGGGACCATGGATACCCTCAGGCAGAATCTCTTTTACACTGTTCTGCAGCATCATTTGCTCATTCTAACCAAGTTAATTCCGTAATCCCATCACTTCCCCAGAAACAAACTTTTCTAACGTAAAACTGGTGTCTTTCGTGGCTTCTGGCTCGCTGGACAGCCTGTCTCAGTGTCTCTCCCAGAAACTCCCACCTTTTCTAGGGTGCCTGAGCTCTGCCTTATTCCCTCCTGTCCCAGATACTCCAAAACTGAAGTTCTGGCCCCCAAACCGGACATGGCAACACGGAGAAGCCAGCAGAGGGCATCCCCAACGCCTGTGGTCACCAAGGACCCAGGAAGACTGATGGGAGGTAAAATGCGGAAGAAGGGAAGAGGAGGTAAATGTGAAGTTTAACCCTAAGTCTCTGAATTCTGTTCAGAGCAGTGATATTAACGGCCATCGTTTAACACTGTGTTGCCCTTGGGGAGAAGGCGTGCATGCACGCGTCACCTTATGAATTCTCACAATGTCCCCCTGTCCCTGAAACACCAGACTAGGGCTCTGAAACGTCTCCATTCTCTTGCCCTCTTCTGTGCGTGCACCGTGTAGCAGGGTTCCAAGGATGAGGTCGAAAATAAAAGGACCCATGAAACATAACCGTGTGTCCAAGTAAGGAAAGAGAAACTTCAGTGGAGGGTGTTTAATGTCAGAGGGCAACTACATCTGGGGCACAGGTGAAGAGCCCGCAACAGGCCGGCCGAGCACGGCCGCACCTGCCCCAGCTTCCCGCAACGGGGTGGGCCGGCAGAATCATCAGAGCGTCCGCTCCCTGCGCGGGGGCACGGTGCCATCCGCCCTCGCCAGTCACCACCTGGCTTTCTGCAGCTCGGGCACAGAGAGTCCATGTCTTTCCTGACACATCAGGTCAAACGACCCCTCCCTCCTGGTGCAAGAGCCAGTGAATCGCGGAGGAAAAGTAATTCTCGCTGGAAAGGCAGGCCCCGGAGTCTGGGGAGGAGCTGTCCCCCTGTGGTCCCCAGAGACGGCGTGGGGCCTGTCCTCTTTCCTGTAACTGTGGATTCTGCAAGTACGCACACGGACGAAAGTGCAAGGAGGCACTGGGCCTCTCATGGAACCAGTCGGTGTTCTGGACGAGACCCGGAAGATGCCAGGCGTGAGGCTGGGTTCCCGCCACTCCACGGGGCCGCCTGGCCCAGAGGCCAGGGTCGCAGGGCAGTCACCCGCCCAGCAAAGACTCCAGACATCATCAAGTTCCCCCTCCAAGCACCACCTCTGTCCTCAAGGCCGCGGTGGGTAGACGGGGAACATTCCCAAGCCCCTACCTCTTGAGACTCCCCAGCAGAGGCGGGGACAGAGCCCCTTTCCCACCCACTGGGAGCAGAGAACCAGCAAAATCCAGTCCTCCCAGATTTCCAGCGTCTCTTAAATAGGCTTTTCCTTTCCGTTCTCTTCCTTCAATCACGTACCATCCATCCTCTTCTTTATAGCAATATACGATAGATTTATATAGATTTATACCCTATAGACTCTGTGCGGCAGCGCGGAGGGGAGCGGCCCTGGCTACTTGCAGACGAAGCGGTCCACGACCTGCGTGCACTTCTTGCATTGGACGAAGCAGCACCAGTGGAACCTGCAGTGGCAGCGCTCGGTCTGCACCGTCTTGAACTGGTCGTAGCCGCGGCCGCAGCACATGAGCGCGCAGCCGTCCAGGCCCTCGGACGTCTTGTTGCACAGGCGGCCCTGCGTGCCCAGCGAGCCCGTGCTCTGGTCGCGCAGGCAGTAGTCCGGGCTGGGGTCCACGTAGACCAGGTCCTCGGGGGTGGGCTGCTTGAAGCGGCTGTTGACCAGCTCCAGCTTGCCCCGGCGGGTGATGCGCATGGCAGCCGCGCTGTCGTACTTCTCCTTCAGCTGGTCCCCCACCTTGCGGAACTCCGCCAGCTGCAGCCAGCAGGTTTTGAGGCTACAGGACCCCGAGACGCCGTGGCATTTGCAGGCCACGTCTGCCGCCTTATACACAGCCTGCGGGGAGAGGGGGAGGAGAGAGAAGGGGATGAGAAGCAACATCCCTGACGGAAGATGCCCGGAGGCTGGCTAGGGCGAGTGCAGGAGAGGGCCGGCGGGGTGCGTGTGTGCGGAGGGCCGGTTTCCCAACCCAGTCCAAAGGTCTTTCCAGGTTGAAAGTGGATAAAAGGAACAGCACATAGAAGACTTCTGGGGAGGTGACGGCCACGTCTGAGTCACTACCAGGATGGCACGCTTGCCCTTTTTGTTACCCATTTATTATCACCTGAAATTTGTCACAAGAAATGTGTCATCGTTACCAGCAGGAAGAAAAAAAAAACGCTATTTCTATCTTGATCAAAGTCTCAAACAAATAAAAACCAACAACATGAGTCTAGCTTTTACATGATATGGAGCCCAGTCCAGAAAAAAGAACCAGCCGTACCGGGAGCCTATAACAGAGACCGCTGGCACGGCCCTGGCTAGCCGAAAGCTATCCACAATCCTGTCAAGTCCCCTAAGAATTAGACGGTCCCTTTTTCTGTGTTAACAGTTGGTCACTAGCTCTACAGAGTCATCAGAGCCTCACCATAAGCCACAGCACATTTGTGACAAGACACCCCCTGGGAGTGGCTGGGATGCAGGGGAGGGGCAGGCCCTCTGCGATGGGAGAGCAGACCCGTGGGTCCATCTTCGGGCGGATGTCTTGGAAAACAAATCCACCCAGAAGTCACTGAACCACAAACATGGGAGGGGACCTGAACGTGGGCTACTCCAAATCCAAATGGAAAAGCAAGAGCAGACCAGAAAGCTGCTTACAAAGTGCCTTTCAGCGAAAGCATACGGATGCATTGTGTCAGCTAGCCCTGGCAGCTGGCCCAGAAGTGCAGATGGCAGGAGAAAGATGCAGGTCCGCCGCCCAACATTTTCTTCTGCCACAGCTATTGTCACCGACGCAGGCCGGACTCATTTGTCAAGGGTTGCTCTCGGCTTTCTTTTCAAGAGTCCCCAGATTGTGTCTTTATTCAGCACTGTGGCCGGGACCGCTGCAGGTGCAAGAGAGAGCTTCAGCTGCATCTGCTCATATCACTCCTGTCCAAACTCTTCCTGATTTTTTTCTGGTACAGAACTATTCCCACTATTTTAGGGTGGAGAAACTGTCGCTCTACATGAGGCTCAATAAGCTGTGCAAGGGCCACCCAGGAAGGATTGCTCACCAAACTTGGGGCTTAAAAACGGATTAGGGTGGAGAAGTCAGGCAGGCCCCTCCCCAAGGTTAAAGGCACCAGCACTTGGCTGGCAGCTCCAGGCCGAAGGCAGAAAGGAACTGACACCCCATTCCGACAGGGACTTCAAAGACGGGGCCCGCAATCGTCCTCTGGCGCAAATCCCCCGGGTCTGAGCTGGAGCCTGACATTCCTTGGAAATGGTCCTTGGTTTAGAGAGGGATGTCAGGCAGCTGGCGCTGTTAGAAGAAGGAGGAAACATTAAGGGCCTAAAACTGTGTACCCGACGCTGAGTGACTGGGGGTGAGGGGTGGATAAGCATCTCCACGGGGAGATTTGGGAGGGACAGGAATTTTAGTAAAACAAATCCGGAAGGGAGAGCGTCGCTGACCCTCACTATTTAGACGTCCATTCCACCTTCTTCTAGGAAGAAAGACACCGTAGAGACGGTAATGTTTGTGTTTTAAATATTTTACTGTTGCTAATATACAGATGCTCCTCTTGCAAGAGAAGGAGGTTGGTGATTTTGGCCCTTGCTGCGAACTGAAAAAGCTAGAGAATGTTTTAAAATTTTTCTTAAGTCTACATCTCACCCCCTGGCAGAGCCCTTTGCCCCTCTCCCGCATCTAACGGTGTGACGGAGCTTGGTCACTGGCAGGAATGCCACAAGGACGAGGCAGCTTTCATCTGGAAAATGCTCAGAGGCCCTTGAGTGACAAGGCAGTATCAACCCACCGCCCCTGGCTTCAGTATTGTAAAACAGGGTCACTAGAGGCTCTCAGAGGCCAAGAGAAATTTCTTGCAAAGTATGCCCGAGATTTACTCTGTGGTCAAGATGTCAGATCCTAGATATCCCACCCTTTAAAAAGATCTGGTTGTAAAATACCGGTCTGGGGCATTTTCAATGCCGGCCACCGCTTAGTCCTTCCTGAGGAAGGTTCTGTGTAGGTGTCAGGAGGTGGGAGGTGATTGATGGCAAGCCCTGCTCCTTGGAGGGGGGATAAGAGGATAAGACATAGAGAGGGACAGAGACTCCCCACCTGGAGCAGATGGAGGCCGGGGAGAGATAAAGGGCTGTGCAGAGGTGAGGAGACCGCAGGAAGACAGAGGAAGCCGGGGAGGGGGTAGGACAGGCTGATGGAAGGCGCAGCCGAGATAAGGGCTGGAAAAAGCAAACAAACAATTAAGGGTGAAGAAATGAGGAGCCAGCAGAAGTGGGGCCGGATGAGGATGAGCTCCTGGGCACCTCCGCATCTGCCCCGGGGCCCCAGGCACAGCTCCGAGCAGAGACAGGAAAGCCTTCCTGAATTTGACCCTCTTGCTAGGAGGCCACGGGGAATTTTCCCTGCACTGTCACGTGCAGAGGTCCCAGGGCACCCCTCTCCTCAGGAGCTGGAGGAAGCAAAGTCTAACACCTCAGCCAAGTCCGCAAGGCTCCACGGCGCTTCAGACGCAGAGACTGCCAGCCACGGGGGATGGGAAAGATTGTGGGAGTCCGTGGTGTTTGAACCGGGATCTCGAAAAATGGGTAGAATTTGGGTATTTAGGAGATAAAGCGAAGGCCCTGACCTTTTTTTTTTAAATCAGTCTCTCACGGTCAGACTCCCAAAGACTGGCAAACAGAGAGGAAGTCGTGGGAGACTGAGGCAGCTCCACAGATGCCCTCAGAGCAGAAGAGTTCTGGTCTCTCCACCCGGACTTATAGCACAATGGCCACGGATCAGAGCGACGGCCCGAACTCCTGACACGCCACAGCTGACCACCCGTACCTGGCTAAACAAAACTAGCCTCTGGACGTGGGCTCTGCAAGGAAGATGCTGGGCAACGACCAATTCTAATTGTGAGTTGATGTCACGCTAGTGATGGTGCCAGGTTTACGCACGGGTACCACGTTCTACCAGCACCACAGGATGCTAAGTCATAGGAAAGGCAGTTCCAACCCCCTTTGTTCGATATGTGCTCCTATGAAACGAGGTAATTTTTTTTTTTTTTTTTTGTGGTATGTGGGCCTCTCACTGTTGTGGCCTCTCCTGTTGCAGAGCACAGGCTCCGGACGCACAGGCTCAGTGGCCATGGCTCACGGGCCCAGCCACTCCACGGCATGTGGGATCTTCCCGGACCGGGGCACGAACCCGTGTCCCCTGCATCGGCAGGCGGACTCTCAACCACTGCGCCACCAGGGAAGCCCACGAGTTAATTTTTAAAGAAATTACTATATTAACACTTTTTAGAATTATATCCATATCCTGAATCACCAATGAACGGACATTAAATTTCTGAATTTACTTCTCCTCCAGAAACTGCTGCTCCTATTTTGTCGTTAGCTCATCTTTGGCCTCACTAAGTACCTTGCTGGGCCCCGAGCCCGGGCTTGACACAGACCTGAGTGTGGACAGCTCTCCCAGAGAGAGGTCTGTGTAGTTTCCTGAGAGGTCTGTGGCCCCGGCCCTTCGCCAGGAGGGCCTCCTGCCACCCAGCACTCGGGCCTCAGACCTCTGTCCAGGGAGATCTGGACGCACATCCACAGTGGACGCCTGAAGAGTGGAAGACAGAGCTTCTGACTGAGCGAGGTCTCCAGTCGGTGGCAGAGGCAGACCCCGTCGGGGCAGACCCTGCTCAGGAGAGAGGAGCAGGCCGTGAGCTCAGACATGGGGGCCTCCCGAGCAGGTGCCGGCAGATGAGGCCCGAGCTCCCCGCACCTGTGCAGGAAGCCCAGAGCCCTGGCCCAGGTGTGCTCTGCACAAACGATAAACTCAGCTCTCCCCAAATCTACATTTTAGTCTCCACTGAAATTGAGGCTCAGAAGACCCTCGCCTCTTACATGAGATTGATGAGACTGGGCCTTCAGAGGATGGTTGCCTTCCACACTTCCGCTTAGGTTAAAGCACCCAAGTGTGTTTGCCATCAGTACTGAAGTGTGCTTTTGGACTGGGTCTCGGGATATGCATGATGGCAGCCCTGAAAAGTCGGCTGTGCTTTACCTGAGCCTCTAACAAACCACACACCCTAGACGAGGTCTGATGGCCTAAACTTCCAATCATCCTAGCTGTTCAAATGCCACAGGAGGGGCAGTCAAGACAAGAGGTGTCTGGGATTCTGATGATGAGGCTGCACCTGAGTCCTACAGGCACGGATGTCCTGTGGAGAAGTAGGTAAGGCTAAAAGAGTGACAGCCGCGTGTGTCTCGTGGGAAATGGAGCCTTTGGAAATCAAGGATGAGTTCCACAGTGTGGGAATCTAGGTCAGCATCGTAAGAATCTCTGTGGTCCGACTCAACCCCTTCCTGCACCAGCTGCCATCGCACAGCAGAGCCTAGGAACAGCCGATGGTCTGTCTGCGGGGGTGGGGTTCTTCATCTGGGTGTGTGTGGGGGCGGGGCCCTCCATCCAGGTGTGTGTGTGGCAGGCCCCCCTGTCCAGGTGTGAGTGTGGGTGGGGCCCCCTGTCCAGGTGTGCTTGTGGGCGCCCCCCCCCCCGTCCAGGTGCGCGTGGGGCGGGGTCGCTTACCCTCCGGCCGGCCTCGTTGTTCTGCAGGTTCATAAGCACGCGGCCCTGCTCCTCCGAGCCCTTGGCGAAGTTCTTCTCGCGCTCGCGGGCGTCCACGAACTCCTTGGCGAAGCGGTAGCCGTAGTCCACGTTGTCGCCGCAGCCGCCCCACAGCCAGTCCCGGGGCAGGTCCTTGGGCCGCGCGGCCCGGCTGCAGCCGCACGTGGACAGCTCCCCCTCGCGGCAGGCACGGCT
Organism: Mesoplodon mirus; assembly: GCF_964341445.2. Lineage (NCBI taxonomy): Eukaryota > Metazoa > Chordata > Mammalia > Artiodactyla > Ziphiidae > Mesoplodon > Mesoplodon mirus. The sequence continues at coordinate 101,115,643 of NC_138987.1, read as the reverse complement.
GATGGCGTTGACCACCCCGGCCGCGCTCACGGCGTAGGTGAAGGCCGTCTCCCGGCTCCCTGCGGGTGGACAGGAGACGGGTGAGGCCCCTGCCCCCTGCCGCCCCGCCAGCCCGCACCCCGGGAGGGGGCACCTCTCCCTGCCGAGGCCCCCCGGGGTTAGAAAGCGCCCTGGACTAGGAACCGAAGTTCCTGGACTCGTCTGCCCGTGAGCCCCTTCAGCCCCGACCTGCACCTCATCCCTTACGGAGAGGTCACCCCGGCTGTGCCTTCCTAGGAGGCCGGCCTGAGTGGACGGGAGGGGAGGCATGGAGGCACTGGTGGACCAGGTGGCACGGCCGGAACGAGACTGGGCACAAGTCATGGGACCCACGGTGCAGCTCTATCCTGGCAAACACGTCTCCCTCACAGGTCTGTTGCTCACCCTCCACGAGTCACACGTCTGTCTTTTTACGCCTGCGTTATCTAGCTGGACAGCGGCCGAGACCAGGAGTAGAAATGAACTAGGATGACAACATCCAGAATCGTCTGAGCCGTTTCCCTCTGTCCCCCGAGGTCCACACTGCCTCCCAACCCGACCGTACTGGGGGACCACCTCCACGGACACTCAGCACGGTCTTTCTAAATATCCAGATCATTTCCTGTAAAAAATCCAAACTGTGTACTTTCTTGCTATAGTGAACCACTTAAGAACCCATATGATGGATGTCCTACTTCAATAAAAACGTTGATAAAAAAATAATACTCAGCCACCAGGGACATGCAAATCAAAATCACAAGACATCACTTCACACCCACGAGGATGGCTATAATCAAAAAGGCAACTAATGACAAGTTGATGAGGATACGGAAAAACCGGAACCCTCATGTGTTGCTGGTGGGGACGTTTTAAGGCACAGCTGCTTTGGAAAGCAGTCTGGCAGCTCCTCAAAAGGTTAAATGTAGAACTACCATATGACCCAGGAATTCCACTCCTAAGAGTAAGTATATCCAAGATAAATGAAAACATATGTCCACAGCAAAGCTAGTAAGTGAATGTTCGTCGCAGCATTATTCATAATACCCAAAAAGTGGAAGCAACTCATATTGTCCATCAGTGAATGAATGGGTGAACAAAGGGTGGCATTATCCACGTGATGGAATATTATTCAGCCATAAAAAGTAATGAAGTGCTGCGGACAGGCTACAACATGGTTGAACCTTGAGTTGTTATGGTAAGTGAGCCACTTGGCATTTTGTATCTGTATTGAACAGACACAAAAGGCCATGTATTGTATGATCCCGTTTATATGAAATGTCCACAATATGAAAACTCATAGAGACAGAAAGATTAGTGCCGTCTAGGGTTTGGGGAAGAGGGAGAAGAGATGGGGAGTGACCACTTGTGGGTGTGCAGTGTCTCTATAGGTCTGTGAAAATGTCCTGAGATTAGAGGGTGGTGATGGTTGCACAATCTGGTGCATATACACTGAACTGTACACTTCAAAATGCTGAATTGTACCCCATGTGAATTACATTCAGTAAAGCTGTTATGAGAAGTGATAAATACTACTCGTATCGACTCAGGTATGGAGGGAGGGGAGGCATTCTTAGCAGGGAACTGAGTGAGACTCAGTCCTGATCTCAGCGATTAAACCAGGCAGGACCTTCTGCTCCCCACGCGCCCTCTCTTCTGAGCCTCCAAGGTCAGGGGTAGCCATCCCACGATCCTGTCTTGGCAGGTGGTGAGGAAGGCAGTCTGCAGCCACTGCACCTGGCCCTACTTCTGGATGGTCTAGGCACAGCACAGGGAAGTTTGCAACCAGAACAGACAGGGCAAGTCAGTTTTTCTCCAGTAACCAGGGGTCAGGAGAAGCACCAGGAAAAACCAGGTGACGTGGGAAGCCACACTCATGATTCAGCCCTCGGGACTGATGTTTGAGCCAGTGTGAACCACAGCCAGAGACAGGATCTATGGGTCTAGGGAGTTAGACTATGCGAGCCCCCAGGACGGTACAATGGCCAAGGGGTCTTAGGGAGGAGGGCCTGAGCACCCCTTTGAAGGAGTCATGCCTGAGAAGTCTCCCTAAAACAGTTCCTCAACCCCCAACCTGGCATCCAGGGACAGGGAGGAGAGTCTGAAGCCGGGCCCAGATCTACACTCCATCCGCTGTGAGCATCGCTTTTACAACATGCCTTGGAGAATCGGGTTGGGTTCCCAAGGCCACCCACTCCATCTTTTTAAAATGACTCTAATCACCAGAATGTTCTTTCTCAGAGTAAGCTGAAAGATGCCTCCCTATAACTTCCCTCTTCTGGAGCTAATCCCTCTTCCATTTGACAGCCCTTCAGGATTTGAAAACAACGGATATGCCTTTTATTTTCCAAGCTACATATGTCTGATTTCTTCCACCACCGTTCTTTTCTTTAGCAAACACGCTTTGCAGAGCTGAGTCACCCCTCTCAGAACTGCCTTTTAAAAGAACGTTCCTGCAGCTGAGCGTGTAATCCTGCAGACGTCAGGGCTCTGAGGGTCCAGCCCACCATGTAGTTGGATCCCGGTCTGTCCCGGTGAATCCCCTCAGGAGCCCCCGTGGTCACTCTGTCTCCTTTGGTTGGGGGCATCACTCGGCCCTGAGTGCAGGCAGCTCTGCCTTCCTGGGGCAGCACGTGGGCCTCAGGGAAGCCTAAGGACAGACCTCGTGCTGCTCTCAGCAGCAGAGAACTGGGGGCGTCTCTATATGTGAAACAATACAGAGAGGATAAAGGCTGATAAACCAGCAGCCAGGGAGCTCCTGGGAGGTCGTGCATCTTCCCAGGACACAGGGACAGCAGGACAATATCACATCCTCTGTTCCACAGCTGCCCAGCTACCCGTAGGAGCCTCCCTGGCCTCCAGGCGAGGGGCCTGGTGCCCTCCAGGCCGCTCTGCTGCCCTCTGGTGGTGGATGCTTGCAGTGGCTCAAAGGAAGGAGTCTCAGAAGCCACCCGTGCCAGACCCAGGGAGAGGACTCGCCAGAATGCCTGGGCCCGGCGGGAGGCGGGAGGCGGGAGGACAGCTTCCCAGGCAGCATAAGCCTGCAGGGAAGCTGCAAAAGGAGACGGTGAGAATAAGGCAAACAGAGGGGTCCTATTTGTAGCAGAGTAGGGCAGAGACTGGTAGCGTCTGCTTTCACTGGTCACTCCACCACGCAGACCTGCACCCCATGGAGTTTCTGTTCCCGACACACCTTCTTCCCTAAAGCAAAGCCGCACTTTGGGGCCTTCAGGCAACAAAATTACATGAAAAGGATCTGGCCGACATCAGGCATTCACTAGGTCCCAAAGAAATATTAGTTCCCTGACAGTGATTAGGGGATGCCTCTCTCTACACCTGGGCCATCGTAGTTTCTTCACCTGAAACCCAGCAGGCAGGGAGGAGAGTGGCTAACCAGGACCCTTACCAGGGAGAAGGCACAGGCACTAGGCGTATTTGAGAAGAAGTGATCAACTATGAATGAATCCCATTTGACCCCCAGGCCTATTGTCTTGGGAAAGTTGCCCAGCAGGACTGTTACAGGAACTCATGAGCATTCCTTTCAAGGACCTTGAGTTGATGCTGAAGGAACAAGAGAGAAGCAAGGTTCAAAGTGTAACTTCCCTGGACCTCACTTCTCAATGTGGGGCAGGGAGGGAGGGGAAAGGGGTCAGGAGAGGGCGGGGCCTTCGCAAAAGAGGCGCAGAATCCCTAACTCCCCTGGTCCCAGCCTGCTGGAAACCGCAGCCTCAGGGAACTGCAGAATGTTGCCTTTGGCGGGGAAGCTGTTTGGGGAGAATGTGAGCCGGGACGTGGTGCTCTAACACCTTCCTTTTATGGCCCTGGGGATAAGAACCAGTAGAATAGGGCCGGATTTCTCAATTTCTTGCCAGGGAGGGGAGGATTGCATTTCAAAAGGACCTAAAACAATTAGACCCCAGATCACACCTCCATCTAAGCAATAGGGTAGCCAAAGAATCCTCGGCCAGGAGTGGGAGAGGGGCCAGGACAGGAATCCAGGCAGGGGTGGCCCTCTCATCTTCCTCCTTCGGTCTGCCCCTCCCAGCCCTCATTTTCACACACATCCCCTTTCAAATGAAAAAGCCGGGACTGGATCTGGGTCGGGTTAATGACAGCCATCGCCAATTTGGCCCAAAGTTTCTCTCTCTCTCAGTGTCCAAGTGGAAGAGGCAAAACTCTCCAGACACTCAGGGCTGCAATTTTCAGCTCTCTGCCCACAGCTCTCGAGGAGGCCCTGGAGCTGAGACAGGGGTCAGTCGTGGTGGGCGGGCTTCCCGATCCGCTCTCTCTCAGCTTAGACCCCTGCCCCCTGCCCAGAGGGAGCGCCTCTAGGCTGCCTGCTCGGGGCAGGGCGGGAAGCAGAGGGCCAGCTGACCCCGGCACTGGGCGCCAGCACGCCACCCGAGACCACCCCCTTGCACGCCGGTCCCCGTGGAGCCCTGGCTCCCAGGCCGGGAAGCACAGCTGCTCCAGCCCCACGCCCCGCTCACCTATCTGCATGACTCTCCCGAAGACGGAGGCATCGTCCACGGTGCTGCAGTTCCACCGCCGCTGCCGGAACTGGTGCTGGCACTCCCTGATGCCCGTCCTGGCCCCCTCGCCTATGTAGGCCATGTGTTCCTGGTACAGCTGGCACAGCTTCCGCTGGCCGGCGGAGAGCCCGGGGAGCTGGCTGCACACGGGCTGCGCCCCGATGATGAACACCTCAGGCCTCTGCACCGGGTTCATAGCCAAAGACCTGCAGCAAGAGGGCCAGGAGTGAGCGTGGCCCAGGGGCAGCGGCAGACCTCGTACCTGACACCCTCCCAGGGGGGTTTTCTGCGGGCAGGCCCTGAGCCGGGGGCTTGGGAAGGAAAGTCACCCAAAACCGAGTTCCTGCCTTCAAAGGGAAACTGAGGCACGAACGCAGGAGACGCGTGAGATGTCGAGTGCCCGAGACCACCTTGGGCGTCGGGATCCACAGTGACCAGACAGGGAGGAGTGCTCCGAGCTGGGAGAAGCCTTCAGGGGGGATGACCGGAGTGGCCTGCAGGGTGGGCGCGCTGTGCGTGAGGCCGCTTCTCTGCAGAAGGAGCGGCCAGGCCACTGTGGCCCAAGTGCAGGATGTGTGCGGAAAGCAGTCCATTCCTTTCAAGAGAACTGCCCTTAGGCCTTTAAAATCAAAACCAATTTACGTACATGGCCATATACTCGAAAAGTTTGCACTTCCTTCTCTGCCACACGGCCCCTGCCCCTGCCCCGTACGGCACTCCCGCTCATCTAGCAGATATACTAAGGTGCTAAGTCAGAGGGGAAGGCTGTGGTTGTGCCATCTGAGCAAAAATGAGACCAGAGCACAGACCATGCCAAACAGGGGGCGGGGGGCATGGTTGCCATTCCCCTGTCCACCTGGCAGCGACAGTCATCTTAACGACGCAAAAGGAAGCCACACACGCTCCTGCAAAGGCCTCATCTGGTCTTCAGACTTAGAAACCGGGAATCCTACTCTCCTTGCCCTCACCAGCAGGAAAAAAAAAAAAAATCAATATTCGTATTGATCCGAGGGCAACCAAAGAGCTGTTTCCAACAACCCATGGAGACGGAGGAGGTCCAGGGAAAGCAGACTGCGGACAGGATCAGAGAAGAAGCCAAAGGAACTAATCCTCTCTCCTCAGGGAACCTTTACATAACTCTGGGGGCTCGAGAGAGAAAGAGCTGTGCCCGTTCTCCTGGGGTTGCTGAAAAGGGAACGGCCCCTTCTCCCCTCTCCTGTGGCCCAGGGGGCCAGGCTGGGAGGGCTTCAGCCCGCACTCACCACCAGGAGCTGGCCGCGGCCCGAAGCGGGGCCCAGCAGGCGAACAGCGCAGCAGCAGCAGCGAGCAGGGCAGGCGGGCTGGGCATGGTCCGCCCGCGCCCCCCGCAGGGCCCGGGGAAGACCCCGGGGACCGACGGCTTCCGAGACGGGCTCCCTGGAGAGAAGAAGCCAAAGGGAGCAGTCAGTGTGCGACGCAGACCAGGGGGACCAGGAGGGCCTGCTTCCCAGGGAAGGTCCATCTCTCCCCAGCCTCCCGTCCCACCCTCCCCTTCTCACCATGGGGGTCGCTCCAGCCTGGGGAGCCCTGCTTGGGACACGCTGCTTAAGGAAACAGGGGACTGAGAGACCAGGAAAGGGAGGAAAGCAAGGCATTTCCAGAGCAGAGCCGCTCCGGGCGGCATTTAGAGAGATGCTTTGGCTGCTGCTATGCACACCTGCCCTCCTTCCAGAACGTCCAAAGAGACAGGACCATCCCATCGGCTCCTCCCAGGGATGTATCTGTTGCGTGGAGCTAAAAACACCTGGCGAGTTGATTACCTACAGCCAAACAGGAGCCTTCGCTCTCAATCTGCACCCTTCTCCCGCTAAACGCGTTTTCCAAATCCCAGCCCGAGTCCACCAGGGCAGACAGTGGGAGAAGGGAGGGACTTTTCACTTTCTCGAGCCACCTCCTCTGGGAAATGTAAAAGCTGCCCCCAGGCTGTGCCAGCGGTGTCCCCTCGGCGGTCCATGCCTCCTCTGTGCCCTCCAGGAGGGATGGGTTTGCCACCCTCGCATCAGACTGCCTGTTCCCGGAAAACAGCTTTCCCAGAGCCCCTGGAGACAGACGGACCCTGGAGCAAGCCTCTGGCAATCCCACCTCCTCTCCTCCCTGAGCCCCCATCCAGGGCGTGACCACACCCCCAGGGCCCCTCAGCACCCCACCTCAACGAAACCCCCGCCCCCACACTCCGAGACCACCCCCATCTCACCGAGCAGCACAGGGCCTTCTGGCTCTCCGGGAGGGGCCCTGGGTCATCAGCCTGGGAGATATCTCTGTCCTGGGGCCACCAGGAGAGGAAGGTGGCCGAGCAGGGCCCGGGGGAGCTGGGGCACAGCTGTCCCCACCCCCTCCGGGCTTTTCTTCGGGAGGTCTCCGTTGGGGCGGGGGCACCCGCGGGCAGGTGTGTCGGGCCGGTGGGGGTCAGATCAAAGCCCCTTTGTCATGCAGAGCCAGCTCGGAAATGATCCGGCCTGGCGGCCGCCGGCAACACACCCTGCTTTCCTAACAGACCTCGCCTCCTCTGAAGAGGCCCTCCCCCCCATAAATCCTCCCCGTCCCCCAGGGCAGGAGGTCTGTGAATGCACCGACAGGGCCCAGAGATGGAGCAGAGATAGGGCTGGCACCAGAAGCTAATGGCTTTATGGAGGGGAGGGGACCAGGGCCAGAGTGGGAGGACAGGAGAGAAGCTTCAAAGAGTTTCCTTGTGCAAACACCCTCCACCCCACTAGCAGCCCTTCTTGGGGACTGGTGGGCCGGGGCCACTCCCCGTGGTCCTCTCCCTCCCCACACCCGCTCCGCGCCGGCCCATCCCCACCACTGGGGAGCTGAGTCCTCTCTCCCAACTGGTGCCACCTCTCATCCCCTGGTCCCTCTCTCTCATTTCTGTGCCACCCTCTCATCAGGCTCCCGTGAAACCTCTCCTGCAAGTCCCAGGTTCACCGGAGGCCACGCTGGGCCCGTTTCCGAGGACAGGAGTCAGAGCGGCTCTGACCGCCCAGCTCCAGCACAGGCGCTAAGGCCAAACTTCCACGAGCCGCTAATCCCGCCCTCGTAAACATCATCCAAGGCGGGAATCACTCGGGCAGCTGTTCCTACCACCCTGTGCTTTCCAGCAAACTCCCGGCTCATTTAAAATATATGTTTTAGGGCTTCCCTGGTGGCGCAGTCGTTGAGAGTCCGCCTGCCGATGCAGGGGACGTGGGTTCGTGCCCCGGTCCGGGAAGACCCCACATGCCACGGAGCGGCTGGGCCCGTGAGCCATGGCTGCTGAGCCTGTGCGTCCGGAGCCTGTGCTCCGCAATGGGAGAGGCCACAACAGTGAGAGGCCTGTGTACCACACACACACACACACACACACACACACACACACACTCTCTCTCTCTCTCTCTCTCTCTCTCTCTCTCTCTCTCTATATATATATATATATATATATATACATGTTTTAAAAACTTAGAAGAGGAAAACAAAAGACCCTAGCACGTGTGGTGGCTTCTTTCTCTGCTTTCCAGATGTCCGGCACCTGAAATTGAACACGTGTCCCCAAAACACACACACAGCAGCCCTCAGGACCCGCTCTCTCCCATGGACGGACGTGACCCCCCAGCGACTGGCCTCATTGTCATGGGCAGAATGGAAACGTCTTGCCCCCCACCCCGGCCAGGGAGGAAGGAGGCTGTGAGGCCCACGGTTTGGCCGAACGAGCGAGCGGACAGGGCAGGATTAAGCAGGGGGGTGCGTCCAGGGTCTCTCTCTTCAGGGCCAGGGGAGGATGCCACATTCTCAGTCAGGACCCCTCCTGAGGGCCAGAACGAGCTGGTCAGACACCTGCTCTGCCCTCCTGCCGCGTTATTTCATTCATTCAAAATAGTCGTTCGCCAAATGTGTCTTGGGGGCCTGGTTATGTGCCAGAGATACAGCCATGAACAAATAAGTACGTAATATGTCAGGTCCAGTGAACCTTGAGGAAAAATCAAGGAGGGACAAGGATCCAGAATGAGGGTGATGGTTTACCCTGTTTAGGGTCCTTGGGGGGAGCATCCCCCAAACCACTGAGTGGCCAGGTGGGGTGTAGCCCTGCTATACTCGGGCCCCTCTGCGCACGTCCAGGGTCCTTACTGAGACCACTTTACTGTCACAGCCAAAGGGGTGCATATTTGAATTGGGACTTTTCCAGCCACAAGTTTTCTTTCCCTAAGAGGCCGTGTCCACCCCAAGCAGCTGGGAGACCCGGAGAGGGGCTTGGGGGCTGGGGCCGACGCAGCAGCTCCGCCCTTGAAGGGGCGTCTCCTTGCTGTCCACACACCAGAGCAGTGACGCCACAGAAAACCCCACCCGCGGGACAAGCGCCCACCAAGGTCACTGGCTGTTCACAAAACCACCCCTGGCTGCTCAGGATTGGCCTCCCCCAGAGCCCGAGGACTCAAACAGCTTAGGTGTCCCCTAGGAAGTGATGTCACCTCCCACACCTGCCCCTGGCTCCAGATGGGCCCCGCCCCCCGAAACCTACCCAGAAAGAACAGCCTGCAGGGACCCTTTTCTAGGTCGCCACTGGCTACTTCTTACTCTGCGACCCAGCAAGGAGCTGCTGCCTTGTAATTCAAAGTTCATTTGCAATTTTGTTAACAGTCCTGGCACAGCAGGTAGACAAGCTCGGTCCCTGTGTGAACTCCCGGCTGCTGTCCAAGTGCTGCCCTTGGTCCCAGGAGTTCTGCTGGGGGTGGGGGTGGGGCGTTTACCAGAGCTGCAGGCCTGTGCCTTCCCTCCCCTCCCCGCTATCCCCCCGCCAACCTGGCCACTCCATTTCCACCTGTGCAGAGAAAGGCTCCTCAGGGACCGCAGGACACCCGACGACACCTCCCGAAATGCAGGTGCCTTCATCCCCCTTCCCCGCTTTCCAGGAAGTGCCCTCTGCTGTCTAGCCCACGGGGCTCCAGCACCAGCTTTCCTGCAGCATGACTGTGCATCATAATGTTTCCCCCGGTTGAAAATTCACGGTGGTTCCCAGCTCTTGAGGCCCTGAAACTTCCCAACCTGGCCTCCTTCTCCTCCCCAACTCTTTGCCTGAAGCTCCCGCCACGCGGTCCCTATTCCAGTCTCCTGCTCTGAGAACAAGCCCTGCTTCCCCACCCAAGACCTCATCCCAATCCTCTGCCTCTCCAGCAGTCAAACCACAAACGGCTCTCAAGTCCACCACCCAGGTTCACTTCCTCCGTAAAGCTGCCTTTGATGCATCCAATGCCAGGAGGCTCTTTCCACTGACCTGGCGTTTCCTCAGTCCCTGGAGGATGGTGTCCAGCCTGCACACGCTGCCTTAGAACTCCGTGTGTTCCTACACTGGCCCAGTGTTTGCTGAAGGTAGGATGTGCCCCCCTCCTTCTCCTGGGTGCCCCCTCCTGCCTGCTGTACGTACACCTGTCAATCAACAGCTCCTGATTGATGACCCGTGACAATACCCAATACTAGTGAGCATTTATTAAACACCTTCTACATGCACTGAGCCAAATGTTTTACACCCATGTTCCTCATTTAACCGTCACTAAAATTCTATGGTACAGGCTATTTTTATCCTCACTTTGAGCAGGGAAACCACAGGGAACTAAGGCGTGGAGGGGCCCAGGAACTCGGTCCTACAGCGATTGAATGGGAGACCCTGGCTTGGAATCGAGACCTTTCCCCTCTTTCCCAAACACAGGTTAAACACATCACGGACCATCCATCCCTGGAGCAAAGGCCTTCTCTGCCCTGCTTCCCTGCTTTTCACCACTGCCCTCTTACCAAGAGGAAGGCTGTCCGAGGGCAACATCCTGATTTGTAGGAAGTAGCCCCAAAAGCAATGTTTATAGAAAACAGGCCGATTACAAAGTGACTAGTATAAACACACACTCACACACGCAGCCTTGTGGGAGAAAAAAAGCAGACTTTCCCCCCAAACAGAATGATACATGGCTTGAGAACAGGTCAGGCTGTTTAAAGCTGGAGAAATTAAAATAGAATAATAGGATACTCTTTTCACTTTTATTTGAAGGATAGTTGATGTATAAGAAATAGAATGATGGTTTTAAAGAGCTGGTGTTTGTTTATGTTGAGATGGGTGATCCCAACCAGGCTGAGAGAAGAGGGTCGGGAGACAGACCCTGTGAGGTGTAAGGGGCGCGGAGGCAAGGAGCAGCGTGCTTACGCGAAGAAATGCAAGGCTTGGGGAGAAAGTGGAAAGAAGTTTCAGATAACTTGTAACAGGGATGCTGACCAAGGGACTGTGTCTTCGGGAGGAGAAGACCCTACACTGATGGTGGAAAACTTCATTGCCTTTCAACGAATACGGCTGCCAAGGAGCTCTTTCTATTTTATTTATTTATTTTTAATTAATTCATTTTTTTTTGGCTGCCCCACACGGTGTGTGGGATCTTAGTTCCCCGACCAGGGATCAAACCCGTGCCCCCTGCAGTGGAAGCGTGGAGTCTTAACCACTGGACCACCAGGGAAGTCCCAAAGGAGCTCTTTTTAAAACTCAAAATTGACCAAAGACTTTTCTGCTTTTTAAAGAAAGGTTCCCCATCTCCTAAAGGATGAAGTCGGAGCTCCTCAACACGTACGCGAGGCCTTTTAAGAGCCCCCCCGGCCAGGCCTCCCACCCTCTCCTGGTTTCCACCCTGCTGGAGGAACCCCCAGCTGTCTGAGGCCTGCCTCCGCCCGTCCCCACGGTTTCTCCCTTTGCACTCGGCTGACCTCAGGACCAGCTTCTCCTCTCTCTGTGCAGGGAAGCCTCCTCTGTCCTTGAGGTCACATCTTCAACTGACCACCCGCTCCAAAGAAGGCCCCTCCGGCCTCCTCATCCCCAGCTTCCTGTGAGTGCCTGCAGCAGCACTGAACGTAACGTGCAAGGAGCTGGCGTGCTAATCTGTTTATTCGTGGTTTTGTGTCTTTGCTCTGGAAACGATCTTGTTCACCATCTCCTCCCCGTCATTAGGACAGAACCCAACTGAAAGGAAAGAAAAGCCTTCCTTTGCTCTCAAAGGCCTCCACACGCTAAGCAGCTCCTTGTCCTCTTATTTGGGAACCACTGTCGGCTGCAGATGGAGATTTCAGAGACGCCAGCCGTGTCTCTACCTTCTCCTTGGAGACTCGAGCACCATCCAGCGTCTGGAAATGTATAGGGTGCTGCTTCCCCAAGGCGCTGTGG